>NC_056035.1:22144877-23395254 GCF_004379255.2 Salvia splendens
TTCATCAGGTTCTTTAGTGGTTTCCCTTGAACTCTCTTCCGGACCTTGATTGATTTGAGGTTCAGCAACTGGCTCAGTTTCATCAGGACAACTCTTCTTGGTCAGTATGTCCCCCTTATCCTTAGTCTTGCTTGATTCCCCAAATGACTCCTTCCGTTCAGGCTCCTTGTAGGATGTTCCTGTCCACAATGTCACCTTCCTCACATTAGCCTTGTCAGGTATGTGCACCGTAACTGGTAGCTTTTCCGCATTCCCATAAATCTCGTTCATCGAACTGGCTAGGTAGGACAGTTGCTTATTCAGCATGTCCATATTTTCCTTATGCTTTTTCTGGGCATTTTGCATGCCTTGCACCACTTCATTATTTGACTGAAATTCGCTCCTCATGGTTTGTTGGTAAGCAAGCATCTCTCCCATCATCTCTTCCATAGATCTTCCTGACTTGTTTTGGTGTAGGAAATGGTTAGGATTTTGCTGATGGTGGGGATTATACTGGGTGTTAGGGTATGGGTGGTAGGTATAGTTTGGCTGATTTTGATGAGAGGGGTACTGGCCGAATTGGTTAGAGTTGTGGGGTTGACTGTGATTGGGATTCAGGTGGTGTAGGTTGGGATTTTGCTGGTAATGGGAGTTATACTGGCCGTTGGGATGCGACTGGTAGATGGGATGGTTTTGATTGTAAGGGTAGTTTGGCTGATTTTGGTGTGAAGGGTACTGACTGAACTGGTTGGGGTGGTGATGCTGGTTAGGGTTAGGGCATGGGTGATTTTGGCAATGTTGGGGTGAGTGGGATTGGTAATTCTGGTTTCCCATCGGATATTGTGGCACATAGGTGGTATTTTGATATGGATTTGGTGGGTGCGGATTATGCTGGTTTCTTCCTGACTAGTTCGGCTGTGAATCTTGGGCTGGGGGTCCATCGTATGCATTCTGAGATGGGTTGGGCTAGTTAGAGTGTCTCTCTCCCCATCTAAAGTCCAGGTGTTCTCTCCAAGGCGTGTCCTCCTGCTTTTCAGGATTCCAGTTCCTATTTGAATTCCAAAGCCCAGTCGTATTTGGATAGTAATCCTCTTGGGCAGTTACTGTGGTGGCATTGACTGGAGGAACTTGCGGTTGATTCTTCTCAATTGTTGACAAAAGTGCCCTCTCGAGCTTGTCAATCCGACTCTCTAATTGATCATTATTTCCTACTGCTGCAGCATTTGCGATACCTCTTCTGGACGGGAGAGTACGTGGATTGTCATAGGCTCTTTTCACATAGAGAAGTCTTTCCATGTTTCTCTTGGCCTCACTAACTCGTAGTTTGGAAAAACTTCCTCCACTTGATGAGTTCACTAAGTCCTTGCTCTTCGCATTCATCCTCTCATAGAAAATCGAGTAAATTTCTACTTCCAACATGTGGTGGTTTGGGCATGCGTCCAACAGACCCATGTATCTTGACCAATACTGACTCAAGGTCTCATCATAACCTTGTGTAACTCCTCGGATTTTATCTCTTAGTGCACTTGTCCTGGCCGCTGGGAAGAACTGATCCAAGAACATCATCTTGAAGTCAGACCAGGTTCTGATACAATTTGGTGGCAGCCTCTTGAACCAAGTATTCGCCTCCCCTTTAAGGGCAAAGGGAAGGGCCTTTAGTCTATAGTCTCCTTCGCTCGACCCCGCTGGCCGCTTTAGAGGCTTGCAGATTTTGCAAAATTCATGCAAGAACTCGTATGGGCTGTCACAACTCCTTCCCAAGAACACAGGCAGGATGACCATAATGTGGGGCTCCACGTAGATTGCTTCTTGTCCTAGGGTCGTGACGATTGCTTGCGGTGGTTCGCCATCCAAGTGAGCGTACAACGAGCTTATCTCGGGATCATTTTCCTGGTCAGCCATGTTGGCTTTCTCCTCTTCAGTTGCGGATATTGATTCCGGTTCACTCTTGATGACTGTGCCGCGATCCTCCTCACCGCTCGCATCCAAGTCAACAGGCAAGGCAATGGTTAATTCTGAATGAGTGGTGACTGGATTTGCCCCTTCTTCCTTTAGCCAGTTGGACTCAGTTTCATTTAACTGCGGAACACAAAAAATAAAGAAAAGTTTATTTACAATATTCACACCAAAATTCTTAACAAAACTCCTCATAAACTAAGAAACAAAACAAAAGAAAAACAATTAACTATATGTACACCAAAGTGTCATGCAACAGTTGTATGCAAAAACGCCATCCATCCCCGGCAAAAACGCCATTTGATGAGCATGCAGGTGTGTAGGGGTCGTGTGAAGCAAGGGTGTATCCTACTGATCAGGATAGAAACCCCAGCTAAGTCTGAACCTGGCTATCAAAGAAATTCCTCTACCCACTTCTACTGATTAGTATAGTGGAGGTAAGGGTCGAATCCCACAGAGATGATGCGTTTGGGTAGTTGTGGTGATATTCTGGAAGGGTTTGGTTAGCTACCACGCTTGGGTTGAGATTCTACCTAGACAGGAATTTAAGGGTGTACTCTACTGACTGGGTGGTGTGAAAGTGAACGACATGTGGCTGTGTACGTGAGAGTGGGGGACAAGGTGTTTCAGGGACATGTGGAAAGTAGATGGTTACTATAAAAGGCTAAACGGAATATCAGAGAATAAGAGGCAGTTAGGTGGCTACTCTGTCATATCTGTAGGGTACCAACATAAAAAGCAAAGGACAAAAGCAAAAAGTAACTAAAAAGCAAAGTGGTCCCAAACTTGGATGTGAATGTTATCTTCTTCAACAAGAATGCAGAAATCAAACAAACTCAGATTCCATGAATAACATTTTTCAGATTAACAACTTCACAACTCAGATCCACAAATTAGCGCTCTAAAACTCGAAGATCAAACGAACAAAATCAAGAACTACTCATACTGGATGACATGCAAGGTGGCAGAATAACGTAACTCAGATCTCACACTTAAACACTTCCGGAATTAAATCTAAACAACAAACTTAACTAAGAACTCAGATCGAATAACACCAAATGAAATCATGCTTTCAATACTTTGAAAATAACGCAACAACTTGATTAAGCTACCTAGGCAGAATTAAACAGATTCGAACCGAAAGAGATGCATAAAAACAACGTCATTGCATAAAAACGTTTGGATCTAAACAAAACACTTCATAAGATGATAAGTACTGAAAATGCAGCAGATCCAACGAAAGAAAACTAGTAAGGGTTAACTAAGAAAGCGAATAAAGATTGTTTTGCCACTCCGGGTGATGAAATTGTTACGACTACGAGATAGACTGGATGGAATGATGGAAGGCGAATCTCCGGCGAACTGATGGAACTTCAGGTGACCATGGCTGTGGCGAGGAACGAGAAGATGTAGGACAATGCTGAAGGAAACTGATCTACCGAGAGAAAATATTCTAACTAAGAATGGAGTGTGTCGATCCTCTTTTCTCTCTCCAAGTACTTCCTTTTATAGGGAGGCCTGCCCTTGATTTTTAGGGTAGACTCTCTTCGTGAAATGACTCTTTTGCCCTCGTTTGTGTTTGATCCTTCCCAGCAATCCTTCTTCTCCATCTCGAGCTTTTTCTGGCATGCATCCTGATCAGTATTGCACCCTTCTGGCCCTCTTTTCACTTGAGTTATCCGAAACCCTTCCTACTGACTGGAACCCTTTCCCTGCACACTTTAGCAACTGTTTTGCAGATATAATCCAATAAAGCACCTTATACTGACCAGTAACCAAGGCCGAGAACAAGACTCATCACTAACTACAACTAATTTAAGACCATAGAATTTTAGAAATCTAGTGGTCTAAAATTTACCACGTGTAATTTTCATATTTATTAATTAAATCAAAATAGATTAAAAAAACTACCAAATTAGGGTTTTGGATGAAAATGTCAATGTAGTGTTTTGAAAATATCAACACAATGCTTTGAGAATGTCAACACATTGCTTTAAGAATAAACATTCTACATGTATTATATTGACATATTTTATATACTATGTTACATTTGTTGCTGTACGAAAAAATTGAAAATTTTTGAAATTTTTTTCAAATTTTGACATCGGAACATATGCAAGTGAGATCTCGTTAAAATCCTTATAAAATTATCTTTAATTTGATATATGTTGTGCAAAAAAATAATTTAAATCGAGAAAGTTATATGCGTGTTAAAGTTATGTGATATTTTTCAAAAGTTAGTTACAACTAATTTGTTGTAAATTGACCTTAATACCCTTATTGACTTTTTTTGTTAATCGTATTGACATTTCAGGGCTGATGATTGATAGAGCAGGTTTGTGTTCAGGTGTCGCGTCAAGCAAAGGATGTGTCCTACTGATCAGGATGGACGTCCCAGATATGCCTGAACCTGGTATCAAAGAAATTCCTCAAGCTACTTCTACTGATTAGTATAGTGGAGGTAAGGGTCGAATCCCACAGAGATGAATGCGCTTTGGAAATTGTGGTGATATTCTGGAAGGATTGGTTAGCTACCACGCTTGGGTTGAGATTCTACCTAGACAAGAATTAAAGATGGTACTCTACTGACTAGGAGGGGTGAAAGATGATCGACATGTAGCTGTGTACGTGAGAGTAGGGAACATGGGTTTCGGAAAATATCTAGAGGGTACGAGTTACTATAAAAGGCTAAACGGAATATCAGAGAATAAGTGGTAGTTGGGTGGCTATTCTGACAGATCTGTAGGGTACTAGCTGAAAAGGTAAAAAAAGTAAAGGACAAAAGCAAAAAGTAACTAAAAAGCAAAAGTGGTCCCAAACTTGGATGTGGATGTCTTCTTCTTCAACATGAATAAACTCAGATTAACAAACCGAGATTCATGGATGAGAAATGCAGATTAACAACTTCACAAGAACAGATCTACAATCTAAACTCCAAATCAAAAGATTAAACTAACGAAACTGAAATTAAGCTTACTGGGTGACATGCAAGGTGGCAGAAATCACGTAAACTAGGCTTTCACACTTAACCATTTCAGATCTAAAATCTAACAGCTATCTAAACTCATGAACTCAGATCTATCAATTCGAAAATGAAAACATGCTCGCAACACTTGAAAATTACCGTAACAACTAGATCTAAGCTATCTAGGCAGAAAGAAACAGAATCAAACAGGAACCGATGCACAAAAACGACTTCATATCATAAAAACGTTTGTATCACAACTAAGACTTCAAAGTAAGCAAATATTGAAAATATAACCGATCCAACGTAAGAAAACAAAGTGCGATTAACTAAGAAAGCAAATAAAGATTGTTTTGCCACTCCGGGCGATGGAACTGCTGACACTACACAACTCGCTGACTGGAATGAGAGAAGGCGGAACTCCGACGAACTGATGAAACTCTCAGGTGACCATGGCTGTGGCGAGGAATGAGAATATGAAAGACTAGGCTGAAGGACTGATCTGCCGAGAGAAAACTACTCTAACTAAGAGTGTTTTACCTAAAAGTTCCTATGATCGATCCTTCTTTCCTCTCTCCAAGTGGCTTCCTTTTATAGGGAGGCTTGCCCTTGATTTTTAGGGTAGACTCTCTTCGCGAAATGACCCTTTTGCCCTTACTTGTGGCTGATCTTCCCAGCAATCCTCCTTTTTGGCATGCATACTGGTCAGCATAGCAACATTCTGATGCCCTTTTTACCTGAGTTGTCCAAGCTTTTCCATACTGACTAGAACACTTTCCCTGCACACTTTAGCAACTGTTTTGCAATTATATTCCAATTATGCACATCATAGTTTTGAGTAACCAAGACCTAGAATACGACTTATCAATGATCTAGGCCCTTGATTTCAATATCTAAGGGCTATTATTTAATTGTAGTTAGCAATTAAGTATTGAGTTAGCAATATATCACTCTCCTTATTAAAAAATTGTAAAAATTATATCAAAATTCATAATTTTCTTCCTTTATAAATAGAGACCACATTTGCTATAGTTTTGCATACAAAAAAATATCATCTTTTCTCCTCCTATAATCCTTATTGTTTGATAGAATTTCTGTGAAATAATGGACTAACCATTTGGGCCTTGCTAATTAAATCAGTTGGGCTAGTTTTCTGACGGCCCATTTACAATGGTGTATTGATCCAATCCGGACTTGGCCCAATACTCATGTGTGTTATCCCGATGGCTGCCACGTGTACCCTCCACGCGGATCACGACGCTGAGCCGTGGGATTCAAGGTGTTTCTTCGGAGTCTTTATTCTCTCCTTCACCTCTTGAACTCCTCATTCTATTCATATTCTCTCTCTCTCTCTCTTTGAGCCTTTTGCTCTAGCTTCTCTCTCTCTCTGAAATCTCGTCCGATCTTCTTCTCCGATGACTCCTTTCTCTGTTTTAGTGAGGATCAAGTGATATCTCTCAACATCTGTGTTGATCTGGAGATTTGTGTGAGATTCGAAGGGTTGATTTCGTTCTTTTGTTCTTTCTGGGGAGATCTTCGGTTGATTTCATAGATCCGTGGGTTTAGAGTGTTCTTGAGGTGTTTTGGCTGTGATTGCGAGTTAGAGAACGCGTGGGGTGGCTTTCGTGCGGTAGTAATCGGGAAACCCTAGCTCGGGGTTCGATTGTTTCCACTGTGTTCCCTTGTGATTTGTTGGACAAGACAGATGAGGTCTTTGGCCCTATGAAGTCGTGTGTGCGACCTGTGCCATTCTCTGGTCTTCATGTTCCAAGTTCTTTCGGTTACTGTTTGTTGTTGTTTAGATCCGAGAGGATCTCTTCCTTGTTATTACTAACTTTTGTGTGAGTTGTGCAGGTGATTTGCGGTGAATAATCTAGTACTATTGCAAGCGATTAAGGCTTAGCAATAGATTAGGGGTTCTGTAAATCTTGCACTTGTACTCTGCTTAGCTTGTTGTAATATCTGGTTCTGTAATCAGCTTGTTCTACTGAGATTAGCCATCTCAGTTGTGACATAAACAAAAGAGGTCCCGGTAATTAGTGAATCCTAAGTGATCTGATCCCTACAGTGGTATCAGAGCCACGGGGGGATCACTTGGGCACGCCAGGTCACAAAATTAAAAGGAGGTGGGCTCGTCAAAGTAAAGCTCGGCCTCCGGTATTGGCCCTGAGGTAAGTCGGATACTCCTTAACGAAGGATATCCGCTCTGGTATATTGGCTGAAACCCTAAAACTTTTACTGCTTACTAGTCTAGGGTTGGGCAGTTGTTTCTGGTAGTTGCCATTGGCCGTGGTTTAGGACTACGTGCTCTTGTCTTCTGATATGCTTCTTGATGCAGTTACTTATTAACTTGCTTCTCTTGTCTCTTCTGTGATTGACTCTTCTGTGTTTTGGTCAAAGTGTGTATACCAGATCTTGATCTCTATGTCTTGAGTAAATTACTTATCCACCCTGTGCCTTAACCGCCTTGAGTGACCCCCTGCGCCCCTGTACATTGGGTGATTGTGAACTGGGAAATCCTCTTGCCGGGGTACACGTGACAGATAGGGAGGAACTCGGTTCTGACCAAATTCTTGTGTCTGGAATCACTTTGAATTGTGTGAAGTGCCTTGTTTATATACTTGCATCTGTGTTTTCTGCATGAAAAATCCCTACATATCTGTTCTAGGTGGACTCTCAAATTGTTGTGTGTTTAAGTCCACTCTCTGTGATAGTAGGGTTACTTGTTGTGCCTTCTGTGTTGTTGGAGTCTTTGTGTGCGTAAAAATCTTTCTCAAAATGACTCAACCAGTTGGTATTGTACCCTTTAATTGGAAAAATGATTTTGTAATCTGGAAACAGAAAATAAAATGCATTTTGATTCAGCAAAAGGTTTTCAAGGCAGTAGAAGGAACCATTCCTAACACTGAAACTGAAGATAAGGTGGCAGAAATGAATGAATTGGCCAGGCCGACTATAATCCTAAATCTGTCTGATTCTGTGATTAGGAAAGTAGGAACTATTGAGTCTGCCTCTGAAGTTTGGGCAAAACTAGATACACTATTTACTGAAACCTCAATGTCCTCAAGAATGTACTTACTTGAAAAACTCTTCAAATTCAAACTTGATCTTTCAAAGGACATTGATGATAATATTGACTCTTTTCAGAAACTTGTCCAAGATATCAAAAGGTCTGGTGACAAAACAATTGATGAGTACACTAGTATAGCCCTAATGAATGCTATCCCTAACTCTTATAATGATGTTAAGGTGCTATAAAATATGGAAGGGATAGTGCCCCTCTGGACTTGATTATCAGTTCTTTAAAGTCAAAAGAAATGGAAATTAAAGAAAACCATGTTTTTAAATCTGCTCATTCTAAGGCTTTGTATGTTAGAGGCAGATCTAAAACTAGAGGGGGTAATGAGGACGGTCATTCCAATGACCATGGGAAAAAGAAAGGAAATAGTAGGTCCAGGTCTAGGAGCAAGAATCTTAAATCAAATAGAAAATGTTTTAACTGTGGTGAGGTTGGTCACTATAAAAAGGGAGTGCCCTAATCCAAAAAAGCAGAAAACTAGTAATAATCATATGGATTCCCTTGCTAACCTGGCTAAGAATAATGATCCTGAAGGTGTTTGCTTCATGACCCATGATATTATTTCTGTAAACTCTTCCCTGGGCTGTTCTTTCACTAAAAATGACTGGCTGATTAATTCTGGATGCACCTATCACATATCTCCCTTCAAATCTGTATTTTCTGATTTCAAACCTGTTGAAAATACTTTTGTCTCCATGGCAAATGATAAGAAGTGTCAAATTCTTGGCATTGGTACTGTGTGTTTGAAATTCAGTAATGGCTATGTGCTAAACTTGAAAGATGTGAGATATGTGCCTGATCTGTGTTACAACTTGCTCTCTTGTACCTGTTTAGAATTAGATGGGCTAGAGGGTAAGTGGGGGCAAGGTATCATGAAGATCTGTAAAGGTGCTATGTGCTTGTTTAAAGCTGTGAAAAAGTGTAACATCTATATGTGTTCTGCTCAGTCTATGGCCTGCGTGAATAATGTCTCAAATGTGGTTAGGGTTGACAAAGCCATGTTGTGGCACAATAGACTTGGTCATATGAGTGATAAGGGTCTTAACACTTTGAAGAAATATGAGTTGTTGTCTGAAAATGATTTTCAAAATTGTCTCCCCTTCTGTGACACTTGTGTTTTGGGCAAACAGCATAGAGTGTCTTTCCCAACACCTGTGTCTGAAAATATCAGTCACAGTGTTATTGAATATTTGCACATGGATGTCTGGGGTCCAGCCTCTGTTTCAACTCATTCAGGGTCTGTGTATTTTCTGTCCATAATTCATGATTTTTCCAGAAAAGTTTGGTGTTTTCTAATGAAAAACAAGTCTGAGGTCTTTGAAAAGTTTTTAACATGGAAAAATCTTTTGGAAAATCAAACTGGAAAAACCATTAAGGTCATTAGGACAGACAATGGTCTTGAGTTTTGTAATTCCTAAATGAACTCAGTGTGTTCTCAGTTTGGGATTAAAAAACACAAGACAACTCCTTATACCCCTCAGCAAAATGAAGTTGCTGAACGGATGAACAGAAGCCTCTTAGAAAAAGTTAGATGTCTTTTGTCTAAAAGTGGTTTATCTAAAAAATTTTGGGGTAAAGCCCTTATGACCTCAGCCTACATAGTAAATAGATCTCCTTCTGTTCCCCTAAAGGGAAAGTGTCCAGAGTCTGTCTTCACTGGTAGAAAAATCTCTTTATCTCACCTGAGAGTCTTTGGCTGCAGTGCCTTTGTTCATTCTAAAACTGATAAGTTGGATCCTAGATCCAAGAAAGGGGTGTTTCTTGGACATCAGATGGGGTCAAGGGTTATAGGATTTGGAACAGAAGTGAACCTGGTTTCAGGGTCACCATAAGTAGAGATGTTGTCTTTAATGAAGATGAATTCCCTTGTCTTAACACTGCCTCTGATTCCTCTCCAACTAGTGCTGACAATGAGCCTCTTAGTGAGGTAGAGTCCACTGATAATCTCACTACTGTGGATGCATCCTTGGATGTTCCAAGTGAAGTGGAGCAATTATGGAATTCCAATCCTATAATTCCTGACCGTGAGCCTGTTCCTGAACCTGAACCTGATTTAGGTGACCACCAAACTGTGATCCATCATGATGACCAAGTTGTTGTAGATCAGCCTGTGGTTAACCCTGGTCCAGATCTGAGCAATTATCTCCTGTCTAGAGATAGAGTCACAAGACACATTAATGAACCTAATAGATATTCTGGTTTGGTCAACTTGATTGCTTTATCTTTTAATGTGCATGAATATGATGGTAATGAGCCTCAGTCATATAAACAGGCTGTAAAATCTAAATTTTGGAATGAATGGCAGAAAGCCATGGAAGATGAAATGCTTTCTTTGAAAGTTAACTGTACTTGGTTGCTTGTCCCTCTACCTGCCAGTGCTTCTGTTGTTGACTGCAGATGGCTGTATAAAATTAAGAATGAGGTAGAAGGAATTAGGTACAAGGCCAGACTTGTGGCTAAAGGGTTTACTCAACAAGAGGGGGTAGATTATACTGAAATTTTTGCCCATGTTATTAAATTCACTACTGTTAGACTTATGCTTGCTTTGTGTGCACAGTTTAATTGGGAACTGAAACAGATGGATGTTAAAATTGCCTTCTTGCATGGTGACTTAGATAAGCCTATCTATATGAAACAACTTGAAGGGTTTGTAGATCATAAGTATCCCAATCATGTCTGCCTGTTAAAAAAGGCCTTATATGGTTTAAAGCAATCCCCTAGACAATGGAACATCAAATTTAATTCTTGTATGCAAAAACTTGGGTTCATGAGAAGTACCTTTGTTGCTTGCCTCTATGTGAAAAATCTTGATAAAGTTCCTGTCTTTCTGTTGCTATATGTTGATGATATGCTGATTATGGGACCCTGCCTTAAATCTATTAAGTATGTGCAATCTGCCTTATGTGAGAACTTTGATATGAAGGACCTTGGTGATGCTCAAAAGATTTTGGGTATTAATATCCATAGGAACAGAAAGGATTATGTGCTTGTGCTTCACCAGGAACCATATGTGCTTAAAATTCTGCATAAGTTTAACATGGCCTCTGTGCCTTTAGCTGCGTATTTTCTGTTGAGTAAGGATTTGTGCCCAAAGTCTGAATCTGATATCCATGCTATGAGAAAGGTCCCTTATGCTAATGCTATAAGTTCTGTTATGTACTTAATGGTTAGTACTAGGCCAGACATTGCTTATGTTGTTTCTTGCTTGAGTAGATACATGTCAAACCCTGGACTTGTGCATTAGGAGGCCTTGAAATGGCTTTTGAGATATCTGAAACATACATCTAAGTATGGTCTGTGTTTTTTGAAGAGTGATGATGGTATAAATCTGTGTGGCTTGGTGGATTCTAATTATGCAAATGATAGGGACAAGAGAAAGTCCACCACTTCTTATGTGTTTACTGTTTGTGGTTCTTGTATAAGTTGGAAATCCCAATTGCAGCACATAGTAGCCCTCTCCACTACAGAATCAGAATATATAGCTATCACAGAGGCTATGAAGGAGGCAATTTGGTTAAAGGGAGTTCTGTCTAAACTTAAATTCTTGAAATCTGCTCCTGTTTTGTATTCTGATAGTCAGTCTGCTATTCAATTATGCAAAAATCATATCTTTCATGATAGAACTAAGCATATAGATGTTAGGTTCCACTTCATTAGAGATGTGGTTGAAAAACAAGAAATTTTGCATGCATACTCACAAGAACCCTGCTGACATGGGAACTAAATGCCTGTCTGCGGATAAACTGCTTACTTGCATTAAAAGGTTGCATTTTGATTGTGGTTAGCATGTGCATATGCATGTCCCGGGGGAAGACCTTGTTGTTTCTCTAGACTGTAGTCTACTGAAATTACAGGGCAAATTGAAAGACCTACTTGACTAATTAGCTTGCCATTTGGTGTCTTGTTAGGCAACCTGATTATTTTCTTGACTAATGATCTTTGTCTCTTTGGTGTCTTGAACTAACCTTGTAGGCTGTGATGAAGCAACACGTGGACCAAAGCTCTCCTCTGTTTACCAAATGTAGTCCAAGGTGGAGTATGTGAAATAATGAACTAACCATTTGGGCCTTGCTAATTAAATCAACTGGGCTGGTTTTCTGACGGCCCATTTACAATGGTGTATTGATCCAATCCGGACTTGGCCCAATACTCATGTATGTTATCCCGATGGCTGCCACGTGTACCCTCCACGCGGATCATGATGCTGAGCCGTGGGATTCAAGGTGTGTTTCTTCGGAGTCTTTATTCTCTCCATCACCTCTTGGACTCCTCATTCTATTCATATTCTCTCTCTCTCTTTGAGCCTTTTGCTCCAGCTTCTCTCTAGATTCTTCTCTCTCTCTCTCTGAAATCTCGTCCGATCTTCTTCTCCGATGACTCATTTCTCTGTTTTAGTGAGGATCGAGTGATATCTCTCAACATCTGTGTTGATCTGGAGATTTGTGTGAGATTCAAACGGTTGAGTTCGTTCTCTTGTTTTTTCTAGGGAGATCTTCGGTTGATTTAATAGATCCGTGGGTTTAGAGTGTTCTTGAGGTGTTTTGGCTGTGATTGCGAGTTAGTGAACGCGTGGGGTGGCTTTCATGCGGTAGTAATCGGGAAACCCTAGCTCGGGGTTCGATTGTTTCCACTGTGCTCCATTGTGATTTGTTGGACAAGATAGAGGAGGTCTTTGGCCATGTGAAGTTGTGTGCGCGACCTGAGCCATTCTCTGGTCTTCGTGTTCCAAGTACTTTCGGTGACTATTTGTTGTTGTTTAGATCCGAGAGGATCTCTTCCTTGTTATTACTAACTTGTGTGTGAGTTGTGCAGGTGATTTGCGGTGAATAATCCAGTACTATTGCAAGCGATTAAGGCTTAGCAATAGATTAGGGGTTCTGTAAATCTTGCACTTGTACTCTGCTTAGCTTGTGGTAATATCTGGTTCTGTAATCGGCTAGTTCTACTGAGATTAGCCATCTGAAACCTTGCTTTGGTTTGCATTTATAGAAAGTGTGTGTGCTTTTGTGCTAGGTCAAGCCTCTTCAGCCCAGAGAATCCCCTAGATCACAAGGTCTAGGAACTCAGAGGATCCTGGGAGTCTCAGTCGTCGGACACACAAATTCTGCGTTCAAAAAACCCTCAAGCCGCTATACTATGAATTAGTACAGGGAAGTAGGGGTCGATCCCACGAAGTTTGGCTGCTACCACGCAAATTTGGGTTGAGAAAATTATAACTAGGCTGGGGAAAAGAAAACTGATAGTAGACCTAGGAAACTGAAAACATCATGCGAGCATGGAACATCATCTTAACTACGATATCTCAAACAAACTTCCTCGACCTAGTAAACGCCTTCCTAAAGTAACTAAACAGAGATCAAACATGCAGTGGGGACCATTTCCAGAAAAGGTAAAGTACGAATGAAAAGCTGCTAATAACTAACTCTGAATTTAACAAACAATGATATGCATCTTATCACCTAATTCAAGCTCGAATCATGGAGAAAACAGAGTAACAACCCAGATTCAAACAGAACAACATAAATCAGACGTCGAAAACATTGCGATTAATCAGAAACTGAACATATCTACACCTACTAGACTAAGCAAACAGAAACACAGTAACGAGCCATCAAATTCATGCACAATCAACCAACTCAGCTTCAGATCCACACGTCGGACACTCAATCCACTCCGGATCCAAGCAATCCGAACCAAAATACAACCAAAAACAACTCCATGAGCTTCGATTCAACAGATCCACTCCGATCAACGACAATCCAACCTCGATTCAACTCCGATTCACCAGATCAAGTGCAAAAAGCATCCATTCAAGTAAACAACCACAAAACTCAGAATCAAACATAATCAAAACTCAACATCAGCATCATCATGGCAGAAAATAGAAATTCCATAGATAGATCATTAATATTTCAGCAAATACGAAAGCCGAGCTTCGAACAGCGAAGACTCGGTAGAAATCTGAACAGAAAACTAAAATGAAAGCAGTAAATTGTTTCAACTAGACCTAGACACATTAACAGACTCGACCAAAAAGAAAACACTTAAAGAAAAACACACAAATGCATGAACTAGTTTCAACTTTTAGACAGCCGTTCCCACAAGCCTAAGGTCTATCCGATCATCTACAGTCTCCAAATCCTCCCCTTCCCTTCTTCTACCTAATCGGTCTGTCAGTTCGTCAAGATAACATATTAACTTCCCAATTGTTGGATTCACTCGATCGCTCATTCCTCACCAGGGATGTTAGGATCGATTCCCTCTTAAGTCATTGCCACACCACTGATGCTTCGGGTTATGAGAGTTTCTCCTTCCTATAGCTTCTTTTCCTTCTTCACCGGGTTAGGTTATTATTGCTTCCTGCCCTTAGATTTTTTCCCTGGACTTCGTCCAGCTTATACCTTCGAATTTTATTTTATTTTCCCCCTATTTTTCTCCTTTTGAATCTTCTCCCTACACATCCAGTGGCGGCCCTCTTTTGTATATGTTAGCTCAAAGTGTTTAGGCTCATAACTCACTTATATAGTGGGGCTTCACAACTAGGCCAGCTAAGGCATCCTCTATCGTCCTCACTTCATCCAAACCGATTTCAACTTAATAGGGAAAGGCCTCAAAGTTGACATGTATCATATCTTCAATTGCTCCCACTAAGAGAATCTTGCCTTATTATATTCACCAGCTCATGCGATACACACAAAACCTAGACCTAAAGACTTCTATTCATGTTAGACACAGACTGCACTAACTCCCTCCTCCCTCTTCCACTTCACTCAAGCTTGTCCCCAAGCCATCCCAGTGAAGGGGGGAAACAGGGCAGTGAATGTGAACAAATCATGAACATAAAGAATAGCACATAAAACACAAAACAAGCAAAAGAAAAACAATCTTCTCACACTTAGACCGAGCATCGGGCTAAGTGGAAGAAACTAAAACAAAACAGAAACCAAAACATGCCCAAAAGAACACAAACTTCTCATACTTAGACCAAAGATTGGGCTAAGTGGGAGAAAACACATACACATATATACATAACGTGGCATGCTTGAGCAACGAACACAAAATCACAGACTCAGAACAACAAACATATAAACAGATAAGAAAAACAAAAAGAAAAACTGAAAAGTAAAATTTACTTGGTTATCGGGGGTATCAATTCTGGGTCTGACCCCCGCGGGAGCCAGACTGGGGTGGTACGTTGGGGCGGTTCACTTTCACTTTCTTCCTAGCCGGCGACGCCGGCTTCTCTTCCTCAGTTTCAGGTTGCTTTGACACGTGCTTCTTCACAGTCAGGGGCTTGGATGCAGATGGGGCTAACAAGGGCTTGGACGCTGGTGGGGGTTGCTGAAGAGATAAGCTTCCCTGCCCTGGCTGCATGGGCACGCTACTGGGTCCAGAGAGCAACTTCTTTTGGGGCTGGGGGAACCTTTTCTCTTGCCAATTGGTCATCATCATCATCATCAACTTAACAACTTCCGCCAGGCGATCACTCTACACGGACGACTTTCCCACCAGGTCGGTTATACTCCCTCTGATGGCATTCATCTCTTCTCGGACCTCGTCGAGCTCCTTTCGCATCTCGCCCATCTCTTTCTTCATTTCTTCATAGTCCACGTGGCCACTGCCTTGATTCCGTCTAGCTCCGTCTTCACCTGGGTCTCCATCCTTCTCACCTCGTAGAAACAGACGCCCTTCCCGTGCATGTAAAGAAGCCCTTTGTTGAAAAAGTACTCAACGCTGAATGACTCCGGGGGCTCACACATGATCACTTCGGGTGCGGACTTGGCTATCTTCTTGATTATATTACGCTAGAGGTATGCACCGAGAAGATGGCAAGTGTACATGTGGCGAGAAGGGTTGGCGGTCATCTGATGACAAACCTGAGCCAACCAGTAGCCTAGGTGCACCTTAACACCCTTCGCCATGCACCAAGTGAAGTAGAGGTATGCGGTGGTCAAGGCGGAGTTAGCTGTTCCCATCAGATTGTAACTGATAAACGTCTGCGCTAAGCGGAAGATGCGGTTCTCGATGTGGAAGCCCTTGGAATAGCTGGTTTTAAACATCCCCACCTTGGGATGGGTAACGAATTCCCATGCTGACTGTGCTTTGAAACCAGGGGTGTACTTGGGGGCTCCAACCATGCGCTCATTCCAGATTCCATCATCGTCCTCAGCGCGGGTGAACAAACCCATCCTTAGGGACCACTCCCTTGTGCTCATCTCATATTCTTCGGTGAAAAGCCTGAAGGTGATGGAGTCAGCGTCAAGGTCAGTGGTGGTTTTGAGCCGGAAGGTTGAGAAGAATTCCCGGGCTAACGCTGTGGGCACCTCAGCGGAGCTATGGTTCAGTAGCCAGTCGAACCCAATAGCACCGATATATTGGTGGAATTCCTCGTCCGAATCAATTTTCCTCAGCTCCTCTAGATCATACTGCTTCCCAAACTTTGCCAGCTTTCCAAAACCGCTCCGCTCCTTGTAAGTCGCTGCCCTCTTCGGATCATCAATTTTTCCCATTGCCTCCAGCAGCCCCTTGGTCACCCAGACCTCCGTTGGCTCATAGTTGAGCTCTTCCTCTTGTACTTCTTTCTCCTCATCCTCTGACTCGCTGGCCGGGCTAGGGCCGACTTGCTCCTTGGCGTAAGGAACCTTGGTTGGGGCGGGGAATGGAGTGTCATCGTTCTTGACAGATGCAATCTTCTTGGACTTCTTGGGCTGGGGAGTGGCCGCATGTTTTCCTTTGCGCTTTCGTTCCACGGCCAAGCGGCGTTCTTCCTGTTCATCCTCTTTCCCGTCAGACCCAGGAGTCTCCTCCTCCTGTTCGCCCTCTGCCCCAGGGGCAAGGAACTCCTTCTCCGTAGGCTGGGCAAGATCATCTATCTCGTCCCGCAAGTACCTTCTGGCCCTTCGTCTGGTCTCTCGCTAGTCTACTAGCGAGTCCTCGTCCTCTGGATCTTCTACCAGATCCATAACTCCCTTTTGCCCTCCTTCTTCGGGTTCCTGAACCTCAGGATCAACGGTGGCCTCTTCCCCCACAGACTTTCTCAATGTTTCCCCCTCCTCTTCCAAACTCGGGGTCCCCCCTCAATGTAGACGGGGGTTTCCCCCTCAGCAAACAAATTTTCAGAAACAGGGGTTTCCCCCTCCAAACTACCTCCAAAATTAGGGGTTTCCCCCTCAACAAACACTTCTTCAGAAACAGGGTTTCCCCCTCAACATCCTTCGCTGCCATCCGTTCATTAACCGCCATGCGCACAAGTTCCACGGCCAGACCATCCTCATCCTCCTGTTCATCGCCCTCCGCTACTCCTCTCTCCGGCGCTCTTGTGCTCGGCTCGGTTCCTGCTTGCGAGATTGTGGGTTGGGCCGTCGAATCTTCTGGAATCATCGGCGGCGGTAATGCTGCGGTCGTGGCTGCGGTAGGCGTTTCCCTCTCACTCATCACTGAGAAGAGGGCGAAAACTTCAGTGCCTCCTCCTTACTTCCGAACCTTCGTATCAGATCGTCTATGAGCGCCGCCGCGTCGGAACCTGTGGCGGTGGTGGGATTCCCTGCCTTCATGGTGTGAGTGGGTGTCTTCCCCATGATCTGTCTCTGCAAGATTCACAAGAACTTGGGAGAATTTTTTGATTAGGGTTAGATGGAATGTGGGTATTGCGAGAGAAAGGATTTGGGGGAGAAAATAGAGTAGAGAGAGAGTTCGGTGTTTTAGAGATTGGAAAATAAAAAAAGGAAAATTGGTATTTTAGATAAGGAAAAGGGACGGTTGCAGGATGGTTGCAGGAGTGATGTAAGCAACCGTACGCCTCCCCATAAAGTGTAAATTTGAATTTCGAAATTTTCACAACTTCCCTCCTAAACATCTTGTCCGAAAATCTCTCCTCCCCCCATGTAAATACTATTCTCCGCAATACCACACTTAGAAAAAAAAATGAAAAACAAAATTGAAACGCCAGACTCCCAGGTCAAGGATTCAATATGAGACAAAACAATTTCCCTATGAAGTCTGGTGTTTCGAAAATATTTTTGGAAGATTAGTTTTTTTCTTTGTTTGGAATATTTTTAAGTTTTTGGAAAAGCAATAAAACTATTTAAACTTTCATTTTAGTATTCTCGAGATCCCCTAGTTCAGTGAATAGATTAAAAAAATGTATTCCTATTTACCTGACCCAGGAATTCACCGAGAATACTTACTCACTAGACCGATTAGATGAAAATAGAGAGTGTGCGTAGTGGCACTTCCTCCACTACACACAACTCCGAATTATCCCTAAAGACTTTCACTCGATGGACATTAACAAGGAAAGTGATAGAGTTCGAGGCACTTCCCTGGATTTCCACAGCTCCATTTGCTCGAAGGCCAACAATAGTGTATGGCCCAATCCACTTGGACTTAAGCTTTCCAAGCATCAGCTTGAGCCTAGACTGGAAAAGGAGAACCTTCTGACCCACATGTAGTTCCTTGACTCGGAGGTTTTTGTCATGCCACAGCTTTGTCTTCTCCTTGTACCACATTGCGGACTCATACGACTCAAGCCTTAACTCCTCCAACTCCTGAAGTTGCAGTTTCCTCTCTTCCTCACAAGACTCATATTGATCTCCTTTACCGCCCAATACGCTCTATGCTCCACTCCCACGGGCAGATGGCACATCTTGCCAAACACCAGCATGTACGGTGACATCCCAATAGGAGTTTTATACGCAGTCCTGTAAGCCCATAATGCGTCGCCGAGTCTCTTGCTCCAGTCCTTCCTTGACGGGTTCACCATTTTTTCCAATATTGCCTTGATCTCCCTGTTCGAGATCTCTGTCTGCCCATTAGACTGAGGGTGGTAAGGGGTAGAAAGCCTGTGGTGGACTCTGTATTTCTTCATCAGAGCTTCTATGGTTCGGTTACGGAAATGCATCCCTTGGTCAGATATAATGGCTCGGGGCACACCGTACCTGTTAAAAATGTTAGATCTAAGAAATTTAGCCACCTCTTTGGATTCACAAGAAGTGGTAGCTTTGGCTTCTATCCACATTGACACATAATCTATGGCCACAAGGATGTACGTATTTCCGTACGAAGATGGGAATGGACCCATGAAATCCATCCCCCAGACGTCGAAGATTTCGCAGACGATTATTGGGACCTGCGGCATCTCATCTCTCTTTGAAATTCCCCCAGTTTGCTAGCATCGCTCACAGTTTTGACAGAATTCAAAGGAGTCCCTGTGTATTGTAGGCCAATAAAATCCACTGTCTAGGACTTTCCTCGCAGTCTTCCTTGGCCCAAAATGACCTCCACATGCCAACGCATGCAATGATTAAGTACATCCTTCTACTCCCATTTGGGAATACATCTCCTAATTACTTGGTCAGCTCCCATCTTCCACAATAAGGATCGTCCCAAAAATAATACTTAGCCTCACTCTTAAGCTTCATCTTCTGGGCCATGGAAATTTCTTATGAACTAGGCACTTCTCCTGGACCAAGTAATTTGCTAGGTCTGCGAACCATGGTTCAGCGTTCAGCTGACACTTCCCTTTCTTAGCATCTCCTGGACCTGTTATCGCCATTATTTCCTTCCAACTGATAGGTCTAGGAGATTCTCCTATGTAGTATAGATGTTCCTCTGGGAAGGCGTCTGGTATAGCTTCCTCAGTCTCTCCCTGGAAGATCCGACTCAGATGGACAGCCACGTTATTCTCCGTCCCTTTTTTGTCTCTCACCTCCCAGTCAAACTCTTGCAGAAGTAACACCCACCGGATTAACCTTGGCTTTGATTCTTTCTTCGCCAGTAAATACTTGATAGTTGCGTGGTCGGTAAAAACTATCACTCTCGACCCCAGTAAGTATGGTCAAAATTTCTCAAATGAATACACGACCGCTAACATTTCCTTTTCCGTGGTGTCATAGTTCTTCTGGGCCTGGTTGAGTGTCTTCGACGCATAGAAGATCACGTTATTCTTTCCATCAATCCTCTGACCTAGTACCGCTCCCACTGCGAAGTCGCTCGCATCACACATTATTTCAAACGGCTGACTCCAGTCGGGTGCCCTGATGATAGGGGCAGACACTAGTTTATCCTTCAATAATTGAAAAGCCTTTTTACATTCTCCGTCGAAGACGAAATCAACATCATTGTGCAAAAGATGGGTGAGTGGCTGAGCGATCTTTGCGAAGTCCCTGATGAATCTTCTATAAAAACCTGCATGCCCTAGGAACCCCCTGACTTCTTTCTGATTCGTAGAATAAGGCAATTTCGAAATCACATCGACCTTTGCTTGGTCCACCTGTATACCCTTCTCCGAGACTACATGCCCCAGGACGATTCCCTCGGGTACCATGAAATGACACTTTTCGAAGTTAAGGACCAAATTCTTCTCCTAACATCTCCTTAATACTACGTCCAAGCTAGCCAAACAGGAATCGAAAGAGATCCCATACATGGTGAAGTCATCCATGAAGATACTCATCATGCAGCGTTGAAAAGTGCCTGGCTCATTGCACAGACCAAACAACATTCTTCTATAAGCGTACATGCCAAAGGGGCACGTAAACGTAGTTTTCTCTTGGTCTTCGGGATTTACATAGATCTGGAAGTATCCACTGTACCCGTCAAGGAAGCAAAAGTACTGTTTTCCAGCCAGTCTCTCGAGCATCTGATCAATGAAGGGTAATGGAAAATGATCCTTCCTGGTTGCTTCATTCAGCTTTCTGTAGTCTATGCACATCCTCCACCCAGTGACAAGTTGGGTGGGCACCAATTCATTCTTGTCATTCTTAACTACCTGAATTCCTGACTTCTTGGGTACCATGTGACTCGGACTGACCCATTCACTATCTGGTATGAAGTAGATGATACCTAAGGAAAGCAGCTTCAAAACTTCCTCCCTCATGTTTGGATTCAGCTTACGTTGCGGGTCCCTATAGGCCTTTCACCTTCTTCCAACCTGATGTGGTGCATGCAAAGATCAGTACTGATCCCTACTAGGTCTGAGAGAGTCCATCCTATGGCCTTCTTGTTCCTTCTGATTACCTCTAGTAATTCCTTTTCCTGTTCCTTGGTCAAGTTGTTGTTGACGATTACTTGGAAAGTCTCATTTCCTTCCAGATAGGCATATTTGAGGCCTGGTGGGAGCGTTTTCAGTTCCTTCTTGGGGGTACTTGTTTCCTGAGGCAGGGGATTTGTTTCTGTCGCATCAGTTATCGTTCCATTTGCAGATCCAGAAGAATTTTCCACGCTAGCCATATGGGCTAATCCCCTTGACCTGGCTGACTCCGGATTTTTACAAAACTCCGAAATAGCTTCGGCCAGCTCCTCATCCGTTAGTTCCCTTATATGCATTGCCTCACACCATCCAGCTACCTCTCTGTCAATAGAGTGACTTAACTCTGAATTATCAATCTGCTCCTGCATCAACTCGGTCTCAAGATATTCCTGGACCAGGGGGTTAATAACATCGACAGCATGCAAATTTTCAACATCTAATGGTTTCTTCATTGCTTCATCTATGCTAAATGTATATTTTTCCCCATTATAGTCCAGGCATATGGTTCCATCAAAAACATCGATAATGTTCTTAGCGGTACGCAGAAAAGGTCTACCTAGAAGCACACCGCTAGACTCAGAGGATTCATTGTCACTCATTTTAATAACATGGAAATCGGCCAGATACAGAAAATCATGCACCTTGACTATGACATTTTCTAAAACTCCCTCTGGACAAATGCACGACCTATCCGCCAATTGGATTACCACCTTCGTATCCACTATTCCCCCTCCTACCAATTTTTTGTATATGGAAAGCGGTAAAACATTTATCGACGCCCCTAAGTCACACATAGCATGCTCAATTCTGACATCACCAATGGAAATGGGTAAGGTGAACATACCTGGGTCAGTGCATTTCGAAGGTATCCTGCGTTTCTGAATCACTGCTGACACATTCTCTCCGATCAGGATCTTCCCACTAGGTCTTGTCTTTCCAGCTATGAACTTCTTAATGAATTTGCTAAAGACCGGCAATTTCATAGCCTGTAAGAATGGTAGGTTTATCTCCAACTTTCCAAAGATATCCAAAAAATCCACCGGTTCATCCTTCTTCTTCTTAGCCTCTCCTCGGTGCGGAAATGGTTTCACTTGCTTCCCTGCACTTGTAGACCCTCCAGCTGAAAGCTCGCCCGTTTTCTTCCTCACTACTTCATTTTCCGCTTCTGGCTCTGGGTCTAGGAAAAATGGTTCAGCCACACTAGGTAGTTGTTTCCCCAGGTCACCTTTCCGAAGGTCATCTCCTCTTACGGTACTCCGTATCTTCGAATTTCCAGGTTCAGGAACTGAGTTCTTCCCTTCTTTGCCTTCCGCGGGAGGTGTTTCTTCATTCATCTTCATCACCGGACCTTCATAACCTCGCTCAGATCTTAAAGTGATTTAACTGATGTTAGCTCTATCTGGTGGCCTTACTAAGGCAGGAATCTTTCCTTTGTTCCCTCACATCTCGTTCAAGGAGGTTGAGATCTGGGACAATTGCTTTGCCAACATGTCCATTGCTGCCTTCTGCTCCAACTGAGCGTCCTGAAGCTTATGCACCACATCATTGTTGGATTGCATGTTATTCTGCATATGCTGTTGAGAACTGACTAGATCATGCACCATTTCATCTAGATTCCTTTGTGGCTTAGAATTGGGTTGGCCGGGATTCGGTCCTGAACCCAAGTTTGGTCCACTCCCTTGGTTCTGGTGAAAGTTTCTCTGACCTCCTGAACTGTTGTTGAACTGATTTCCTGGCCATTGGTTCCCCTGATAACTGGGTTGAGAATTCTGATAATTTCCTGGATAGTTCCTTTGGTGTGGCGATACATAAGAGCTCCCCTGGTGGTGTTGATTCTTGTTCCCCCAATTAGAATGATCGCCCTGATTCCGGTTGTTCCAGTTGTTCTGCCCCTCCTGATTTCTCCCAGACCAGATAGTCTGCAATTCTAGTTGGTGTGTAAACTGGGTGTTCTGTTATGGAGGTGGTTGAGTCGGGTCATTGTCAGACCATCTAAAATTGGGATGGGTTCTCCATGGTGCATCCTTCTGTTTCCCTTGATTCCAACTCCCATCTGGATTCCAACTCCCCATCGAATTCACGTGGGCCTGGTAATCTCCCTCTTGAGGGCAATAGTATTGCTGGGGTGGAGCTTCTCCTAGACCCGGAGTTTTCTCTTTCTCTCGTGAGGCTGGTGGGTTGGCCTTCTCGATTGCACTCAAGAGTGCTTTCTCAAGCCTATCTATTCTAGCCTCGACCTTTTCGTCATCTTGCTCCCTCAGCGCATTCGCTAACCCTCTCCTCATAATGTTCCTCGGGTTGTCGTACACTTTTTTGGCCTCTATCAACTTCCCCAAGATTTCTCTCGCTTCACTTCCCTTTTTCTTTGTAAAATTTTCCCCGCTCGAGGAATTCATCAGATCCTTTGAATCAGGGGTTGCTCGTTCATAGAACAAATAGTTAATTTCTGCTTCGATCATTCTGTGATTCGGGCAAGCATCTAATAATCCCTTAAATCGTGACCAATATTGACTCAGAGATTCATCGTACTCCTGCTTACACTCCACGATTTCCTTCTTGAGGGCGTTTGTCTTGTTTGAAGGGAAAAAATAATCCAGAAACTCCAACTTGAAATCTCTCCATGTACGGATGGAATCCTGAGGCAGCCACGCGTAGGCGATAATCTTCCTCTGTTGCATAGTTAAGCCTTTTCTGTATACTGCACAGCTTACTAAACTCATTCAGGAACTCGTATGGACACTCGTTCCTACGCCCGGAGAACGTCGGTAGAATGCCTAGCACATTTGTCTTGATATCGATGGACCTCTGACGCTGATTCGTGACTATAGCCTGGGCTGGCTCACCATCTAGATGGGCAGCGAGCGAACCGATCTCAGGATCTAAATCAACTACCTGCGCCATACCTGTGCCATGTCTCCAATCTCGTCTGCCTCTGTATCTGTTTCTGATGACGACTCAGGATCCTCCCTTCCTGACGAACTCCAATCCTCGTCACTTGCTGACCCAAACGGAAATGGATCTCCCGTTGTTAACCCCGATCTGGTGGTGACCATAGATGCTGTCTCATTGACCTGCCAAATAAACCGATCGTTCCTCCACCCAGATGAGTTACTCCAATGTCCAAACCGTGAGCCTCTGCTCATAAACTGGAAATAAAGAAAAAGAAAAATCAAAACTATATACGCCAAAATCTTAAACACAATCATAAACTATTTCATCCATCCCTGGCAACGGCGCCATTTGAAAGCTTGCTTTGGTTTGCATTTATAGAAAGTGTGTGTGCTTTTGTTCTAGGTTAAGCCTCTCAAGCCTAGAGAATCCGCTAGATCACAAGGTCTAGGAACTCAGAGGATCTTGGGAGTCTCGGTCGTCGGACACACAAATTCCGCGTTCAAAAAACCCTCAACCCGCTATACTATGAATTAGTATAGGGAAGTAGGGGTCGATCCCACGAAGATGGATTCGTAAGAAAGCATTCAAGAGATTCTGGAAAAGGGTTTGGCTGCTGCCACGCAAATTTGGGTTGAGAAAATTATAACTAGGCTGGGGAAAAGAAAACTGACAGTAGACCTAGTAAACTGAAAACATCATGTGGGCATGGAACATCATCTTAACTACAATGTCTCAAACAAACTTCCTCGGCCTAGTAAACGACTTCCTAAAGTAACTAAATAGAGATCAAACATGCAGTGGGGACCATTTCCAGAAAAGGTAAAGTACGAATGAAAAACTGCTAATAACTAACTCTGAATTTAACAAACAACGATCTGCATCTTATCACCTAATTCAAGCTCGAATCATGGAGAAAATAGAGTAACAACCCAGATTCAAACAGAACAACATAATTCAGACGTCGAAAACGCTGCTATTAATCAGAAACTGAATAGATCTACACCTACTAGACTAAGCAAACAGAAACACAGTAACGAGTCATCAAATTCATGCACAATCAACCAACTCAGCTTCAGATCCACACGTCGGACGCTCAATCCACTCTGGATCCAAGCAATCCGAACCAAACTACAACCAAAAACAACTCCATGAGCTCTGATTCAACAGATCCACTCCGATCAACGATAATCCAACCTCGATTCAACTCCGATTCACCAGATCAAGTGCGAAAAGCATCCATTCAAGTAAACAACCACAAAACTCAGAATCAAACATAATTAAAACTCAACATCAGCATCATCATGGCAGAAAATAGAAATTCCATAGATAGATCATTAATATTTCAGCAAATACGAAAGTCGAGCTTCGAACAGCGAAGACTCGGTAGAAATCCGAACAGAAAACTAAAATGAAAGCAGTAAATTGTTTCTTCTCCCTACGTAAGGACGGTGGTACACAACATCAAACCGAAAATGACCCCCAAAAACCCCTAGACTTCCGATTACCCCAAGTGTGTGTAGAAGTGTGTGAAAGTGAGCTTAGAGCCAAAAAATATATATATATCCCCCTTTAGTGTTGCATGCTCTCTCTTTTATAGATGTGGAGGCGGTCTTCTAGAAGCCTTCTCTTGAAATCTTTGTTCTGCCCTCCAGCTAGCGATCTCCTCCGTCTGGTAATTTTTCCTTTATTATGCTCACTTTCTCGCCAAATCCTTCGCCAGGCGATTATCTACCTTCATTCCTGGACCTGGCGATTTCTTCTACACACCTGGCTTAAAAGATGTGTTAGACCCCGTAAATTGTTTAATTTAACCCCCTAACCGATGCATGAAATTAGCCTTATCACCATCTCAGTTTTGACATAAACAAAAGAGGTCCCGGTAATTAGTGAATCATAAGTGATCTGATCCCTACAATTTCATATTTTTTTAGTTTCACTTTGTTGCTAACTATGAAGGACGATGAGAATAATATATTCTCCGATACCCAAATTTCTATCATTCCCAAAACTTCAACCCTTCCCGAAATTTTAATCCTTCTGAAGATTATTTCCCTAGCTTTTGATGATTTTAATCATCAATTGTGTATTTTCAATTTCGTATTTCAATTATTGTAATTTATGTTTTTTATTTGTTTGCTTTTATTATTTTTAGTTTGTCATTGTGTTTTTCTAAATTTTACTGCGCAATAATAAATATTTTATATAATAATATTATTATTATTAAAAAATAATATAAAATAAATATATAATTGAGTGGTTGGGTGGTTATTGATAAATCATAAAAAACGGTGTGGTTGGATTGGATGAATATTGATGATGTGTAAGATAATGTGGATGAGATATAAATTAATTAAATATTGAAGAAGTGGGTGATTGGGTTAGGTTGGATGGTTGCTGATAAACGTGGCGTTTTATGATGGATGTCACATCTCTTTTGTGATATCGGAACAAGAGCTTTTGTGATATCGAAACACTAGGTGTATAAAGGTTTATGATATTCACAATGAAGAAAATCAATTTAATTGAATATAACTTTGAATTTTAAGTAAAGAATTTAGCTATGATCACATAATATAATATGCATAAATGGAAATTAGAACTCTGCAATGATATTATCTCATTACAAATTTTAAGTTGAGTGAGCATTCATCCAATTTATTCGATCACTATCCTATTGAGTCTCTTTCGGCGTTTCTAACTTTTTTTTTATTAAATATAAATCAGGCATCATATCAAACTTTCCGATCGCAAAATTTTGCGAGGCATTTTTATTCTAAAAAACAAAAATATAAATACTCGAGACGGGGCTCTCACCCTCTCCAGCGCCCCTTTCCAGGGGACTTGAGCCCGGCCCGTCGCATTAGAGCATGCACAACGGAGGTATTAGAGCATGCACAACGGAGAGCAGGCGCTCGTCCGTTCGTACGTGCCAGCGGCGCGGCACCGCTATCCGCCGCTGCGCTCTTGCTGCTGGTACGGCGCTGCTCGATGTATCGAGCACGTCCGTGCCAGCGAGCAGGCGACGTGGCAGCGTGTGATTGGCCAACGGCATATCCGTTGGAAAATCATTTTTTTTAATTTTTTTTAAATCGAAAATAATACCAAGAAATTAAAAAAAATTCCCAATCCCAAAAAAATGGCTATTTTTTGCCCCTTTTCTGTATTTTTTGATTTTTTGATTTTTTTTCCCTAAAATCATCTATAAATACACACATTCATCATCCATTTTTCATATCATATCATCTCTCATTCATCTCGCATTCATATTTTTCATACAACTTATCTACACCTTCATCTCTCACTCAAAACCTCAAATGAATTTCACCAATCTCATTGCGGAAGCGGAGCGCGAAGAACAAGAATACTACGAACAACACCGTGCCGTTTATTAAGCATATGTCGCAGCGAATACCCCCGCCCCTCCTCCTCAACCAACTAGATCAACTCGCCGCTACATCCATCGTGACCGGGAGGGAGCCCACGAAAGGCTCGTTGCCGACTATTTTGCCGACCCGCCGCGGTTTCAGGAAGATTACTTTAGGCGCCGTTTTCGCATGTCAAAGCGCTTGTTTATGCGTATTGTCAACACATTATCCGCCCATGTTGAATTCTTCCAAACAGGACCAGATGCAGCCGGTCGGCAAAGTCTCTGGGCGTTGCAGAAATGTATGTGTGCCATCCGACAACTCGCTACTGGGCAAACGACCGACCTCTTCGATGAGTATTTGCATGTCGGTGAGTCCATTGGAATCCTTTGTCTTAATATTTTTTGCGAGGGCGTTCGTACAGCTTTCGGTGATGAATTCCTACGGGCACCCACCACCGATGATTGCCAACGGTTGCCTCGTCTTCACGAATCAGTCCATGGCTTTCCCGGAATGCTTGGCAGCATTGACTGCATGCATTGGAGGTGAAAGAATTGCCGGACTGCTTGGAGGGGGCAACACTTAAGCGGCCACAAAGGCGGCGGCCCAACACTTATCCTTGAAGCGGTCGCCGACTACCGCCTATGGATTTGGCATGCATATTTCGGTGTTGTCGGATCCAACAACGACTTGAATGTGCTCTATTCTTCACCCCTCTTCAATGATGTGTTGAATGGTATAGCACCGGCGATCGACTTCACCGTCAACGGAAATGTATACCACATTGGTTACTATCTCGCCAATGGTATCTACCCAAGGTGGTCGACATTCCTGAAGACGCTCAGCAACCCGCAAGACCCGAGACGGGTTCTTTTTGCGCAACGTCAAGAGTCCGCACGGAAAGACGTCGAAAGAGTCTTTGGGGTCCTTCAAGCCCGATTCAACATTGTGAAGGCCCCGGCTCGGCTGTGGTACGTGAAAAATATCGCCGACATCATGTACACGTGTATTATCTTACACAACATGATTATAGCCGACGAAGGACCGAGGGCGGCTAGCTTCTACGACGAGGATGAAGCCGGAAGCTCAAGCGCGAGGTCTCCCCCACGCCGAGGTGTGCATACGACGGTGGGTGAGAAGATCGAAACAAGGCACACAATGCGCGATACCCGAACCCACGTTGAGCTACAAGAAGACCTAATCAAACACATGTGGGCGAAATTCGGCCACGAGTAGTGAGTTTTTTAATTTTATGAATTTAATTATGTAATTTTTAATTTTTAGGAGTTTAATTATGAAATTTTTAATTTTTAGGATTTTAATTATGTAATTTTTATTTTTTAGGATTTTAATTATGTAATTTTTAATTTTTACTGTATTTTATAATATTATTCCGGGTATGTGTAATGTATTTTAATTTTGTGGAAATGTTTTTATTTAAATTGAATAATAGAATGGTGGGACCCTTGTGTTCGTCCTTGCGGAAGAGTACGGCTGTGGGTGTTGTGTTCTTGCTTAAGAGCAGACAGAAAAAGTGGAGCTGGGCCTACAACCGTGCTCGTTGACCAGAGCACGGTTGTGGGTGCTCTTATCAAAGTGATGTGACATTTTTGAGTAAACACCCTATACGATGGGACAAAATTAGCCTTTATCCTTTTATTTTAATTTTTCTTTCGGTACACATATTATTATTTTTCTTTCGGTACACATAA
Organism: Salvia splendens; assembly: GCF_004379255.2. Lineage (NCBI taxonomy): Eukaryota > Viridiplantae > Streptophyta > Magnoliopsida > Lamiales > Lamiaceae > Salvia > Salvia splendens. Next base: position 22,173,856 of record NC_056035.1, read on the forward strand.
TATTATTATTAGTGTTTGTTAATGATGTAGTAAGTGTTTTGAATCCATGAAATCAAATAGTACATTACTAGGTAAATTGAATGTTGGATAATAAGATTTGGTTTCATACTTCAGATTTTTTTTTAATCACCAAGCATATCCACCAGTGAGACTAATATATAACTTTCCAAAAATGAAATGCATATATTTTTATGGGATAAATGAAAATGGAAAGTGCACATATTTTTATGGGACGGAGGGAGTAATATTGAGTAGCTTAATAAATAGGTCACATCATATTTGATGTTGTTTTTATTTTGATTTGACGGATTGACTCACGTATCCAAATCTTTATACCATTTTAAACCCAAAACTCTATAACAACCAAATAATTAAAACATTTTAATTTGTGCATTGATGCACGATGCTGATGATTTGATTAATTTTAAAGAAAGAAGCGGTGAGCTAGCCTTGCTATCGGCGTGACACAACTCATGTGATATTAATTTTAATCCTCAAGCATTCATGTAGATGGATTTTTTCCAATAATTACATTATAGATTTAGATCAAATTACACAAAAGATAGATGATCACATAATAGGGAGGGGTGGCAAAATGGGTAGCGGGTAATGGGTTATTCCCATTTCGACCTGATACCCGTCGGGTATTGGATACCCGCTACCCGACGATAACGGGAAATGGGGCGGGATCGGGTATACCCGTTAGTCCCGATAATACCCATGTTTTAGTAATATACAATCTTTTATTACTTTATAGAATCTAAAAATGTGTTAAGAGTTTTTTTGAAATATTTTTATATTTCAATGAACATACATTTAAAACTCACCCGAACTAGCTATAGAGTGTCCACTTATTTTTGTTTTTAATCTATTCAAAGCTTACAATTAAAATAATACAATAAATTTTAATTTGCATTGTAATTTTGAATTTGGAATTTGGAAATGTGCAAATTATATATTTAAATATACAAATATGATGCACACTCTGTAATACCCCGACTTTTTCTACCCTTTTCATTTGTTCTCGTAGTGACTCGTTTGTGCACCTGAAATTTTTTACCTTTGTTTCGTTTGTCGATAGAAGTATATAATCATTTTGGAGCCTATAACAATCATTCTTTTTCTACCCAATTCATTTATTTTTCCTAGCCCAATTCTTTTTATGAAACTACTTTTCGAAGCCCTATTATTCCATAAAGAATTAAATGGCCAACACAAAAATTTCGGCTCCATAAAATCTTTCAGGCCACGATCTGCGCTAGCTGAAAATTAGGAACCAAATCAGTTTCAGCAAACCCTAGCAATAATCTATTTACTTTCACGTTACACACATCCAAATTTATGGAGGCGGTTTTGAATCTGAGAAGGAACAGGGAGAGAGGAGATGACGTAGGCGGAGTCTCGCGGCGACGGCTGGAATCAAGAGATCGAAAATCTTAATCAAAATTCCTTGCAAAACCAGCAAAACGGAGGACGAAAATCCGCAAGAAGAGCCGCTGAAGGTGGAGAAAAAAAAATGATGAGCACGATTGCAGCGGTGAAGCGCAAGATGAGGAGAGAGATACGGGCGAGAGAGAGATTAGGAACAGGGGCGAAGGACAGCCGCCGTGCAGCGGTTCAGCGATGGCGGCGTCGGACTTGGAGGGCGAGCTGCAGCAGCAACGACGGATCAGCAACGACGCCTTGGAGAAGAGAGCAACAACGGCTGACCCGGCAGCGACGACGCCGGCAACACTTTGACAGCAGCGGCGCGGAGGAGACGGTGTAGCGGCGGACAGCAGCGGCTGTTCTCAGTAGCAGCAACAGCCGCGGGAGGGGGAGGTCGCTGGAGTGGGCAAGGTGCCGGCTAGAGCAACGATTGACGTCGGCGCAGAATTTGTGAAGAAGAGTCGAGATTTGAGGGAGAAAGAAGACGACGGAGGGGATGAGAAGTGAAAATTTAGAACAGAGGGAGAAAGTGGTAAGGTGAATTTGGGGAGAAGTTTTCCAAAATAAGTGGATTCTTTTTTGTAATTGGCTACTGTACCAAATTTTTGTTGGGCCTTGTCTTCAGTTAAAGCTTTGGGTCAACAAATTAATAAGGATTTATGGGTTAGAATTCATGAATTCATGGGCCAGATTACAAATTAAAAAGAGATAGGCTAAGGGGAACACTCATGATGACGAAGGCTTTTCACGCACGCTTTTCGAGGATGGAATGAAGCACAAGTTAAAGCTTTAAACGAACGAGGTGGGCTTTCGAGCTAAAGTATTTTCAAGAGCTTTCGTTTTAATATATCGGTTTGAGCATCATGTTATGTGTGATTGATTTATTATATTTATTCCAATGATGAGGCGAGATATGTGATCAAAGTGAAAGTGTTGTTGCGCATGTTGTGTGGTGCTATGTGTTGATTTATTGAGTGATATTATAAATTGCTTGGCTTTGTTGATTTGATGTGAATTGATGTTCGACCTTGATAGAAAAGTAATCTGTGTTTCAAATACGTTTTTGAGGAAAATAAAGTTTGCAAAGGGAATATCATGCCATGTTTTTGTTTTGAGAAATGCCTATCTGTTTGTTTAGCAAGGGAGTTGTCCCTACTAGACCTATTGAAATCGAATTCGGGTCTGATTAGGGAGTGAGTCCCTACTCAGGCTAGTGTACACCAATGGGGATCGTGAGCCGTCTTTTGGGTCGGCCGGTCTAGTGATCGAGTTTGCGGCCACAATCTCGTTTCACAGTATGTTGTTGATGTTGACGAGGTTGTGATGTTGAGATTGTTGCCTGATGCCTAGTTCGTTTGAGCTTGCTCCGTTAGGCTATAGGGCTATGTGTGATGTTGAGATTGTTGCCTGATGCCTAGTTTGTTTGAGCTTGCTCCGTTAGGATATAGGGCTATGTGTGAAACGAATTCGGGTCCTAGCAAGGGTGCGTCCCTACTCGGACTAGTGTACACGATGAGGTTCGTGAGTCATTGAACGGGTTGGCTGGTTGTCGTGCTCGAGGAAAGTGGCCCCCTTACACGGCACCCTAAAGAACAGATATGGCAGTTTCTTAAATAAATCAAGGAGAAATGGTTGTGTTTTAAATGATGAGGAAAAAGGATTTGAGGATGAGTTGAAAGTTTGTGTTTGAGATATTTTTAGTGTCTCGGGCCTTTTCAAGTTAAAACCCCGAGGTCACTCAATGGTGGCATGATATAACTGTTTTTATAAAATTGTTTTGGCATTTGTTCACTGAGTACATCAAGTACTCAGCCCTGCATTTCTTTTAAAAATGTGCAGGCTGAGCGGCGACGAGCGTGGTGGGTGTTGAGCATAAAAGTGAAGAATGTCTATCAAATGTCTAGAATATGTTGTGTCTTCATACATAGCATTATTCTACTCTCGAAATGCTTCCGCTAAATATTGTTTCTTTTGAGTTTATGTAGTGTTGAGATATAATCCCTTTGAGTTGTCAATTGTTGAGATACTCTGATTTTATTCAAGCTATTCCCATTTGTTTCGAGCTATGGTCGAGTTGTGTTGTTTTCCCCTTTCTTCCCCGCTTCTTTAATCCCCCTAGTCGCGATCAAACGTGTTTTCTATCCTTAGAAAATGCGGGCGTGACACATACATACTTTGATCAAATTTTGATTATTTTCAAAGTGAGACTAGAAATCACCACATTTGTGCATAGTTGATAGTTGATTTTTTTGCATGAAGATTGAAGAGCAAATTAAAAAACAAAAATCTGAAATCATTACGCGGCAACAATCTCAAAATTCATTTTGGTTTCATGAACTCAACCTTTGGTTTGAAGCATTTTCTGCACGATTGAAGGGTCATATTTAGCATCCGGGTTTCAGATCGGGTACAGGTACCCGCAATGTCGGGTACGAGATACCCGACACGAATATCAGGTAATCCTGATATATTGCGAGGCGGGTATTGAGACAACAAATTTGGCTGAAATCGGGTATGGGTACCCGACTTGTTAGGTGCGGGTACCCGTGGGTAACCCGTTTCGCCACCCCTAAAATGGATAGAAAAAAAGATGATGAAGAGTTCTATGAAATAACATTTTCCTTTGGAATCCTTGGTTCCTCTTAAAAAAAATCTCTCCGCCCTACTAAAGATGACCAATTTTACTTTTTAATTTGTCAAAATCAAGATAACCTATTACTAAAAATGAAAAATACTTTTATACTTTCTTCTTTCAACTTAATATATAAACTGAAGTAAAATAAAATCCCGTGGCATTTAAGGAAAGTGATTTCCGTGGGACGTAGGGAGTGTAAGGAAACCCCATTGCTTACTTTCACTAGGCTCCACCTAATTAGAAACACTCGATCTAGGGGGCAATGCATTTACAATCATTGAATCCTTACAAAGAATGACGGCTTTTGCTCATAAGAGTCTTTCAAAAATAACATCAAACATAGAATAAAATAAGTCAAGATAGTTATATATAGTAGTATGGGTAAAATAAAGAAAAATAGAGAAGAGAAAGTTAGGTTCCCGGATAAGTGAGTCGTGCTAACCACTGTAGAGCCTTTGTTGCTGCACTTCACTTCACTTCACTCGATTGAGTGGAATTCGGCAACCTAACCAATCTGGTAATTGAATGTACTCGATGCCCGAAATCTAATCGAATCCAATTAACACCCCCAGATGTATGTGCAGTAGGTGGTCTCCTCTCCCCCTCCCACCTATGAAATTAACAAAAAAAAGAATTAATATATTCTCAGCAGAAAATGAAAATTAGATATTAGGAATTACCCGATATACATAGGAGATAGGATTGGTAAATGAAAAGTATCTCTACGGCCGAAGCCCATTTTCATCATATTGAATTGGGCCTTACATAAGCCCATAAGCAGTAGAGTTACCTTCCCCACGCCCACACAGCTCTTCCTTCTATTTCCCCTCAACCTCAAAGATCTGAGCCCCTGTGTGCAAAACGAGTCAACTCAGCGACTCAGCCCGTCCAAGTGTATTTGATACAAGCTCTTTTTTTGGCTCAGCAATCCGAGGAGGATGGCGGATCCGGCGAACACGAAGCTCGGCAGGATGCTCTTGGACCAGATCAGCCCGGCTGTGATGGTGCTCCGCACGCCTTTCGTGGAGGATTCCTGCCGGAGAAATAATTTGTCCCTAATTGAAATGCTGTCCCCCTACAGCACTTTCAATAACATCGACGGTAACAATCTGTGATGTTTGGGCCACAATTCTGTCGTGCTCGATTATGTTTACTTTTTTTGGTTATATGCGTTTTTGGTTTATTCAATTTTCAGTTCCGGTAAGGACGGCTAGTGATCAGCCGTACAGATTGAGGAAATTCAAATTCAGATTGTTTTATAATTCGGATATTCGGCAGCGGAGTACTGAGGTACGTTCAATATGAGTATTTTCTCTTGCATTTGCTTCGGACCTTCGTGGAAAAGTTGACTTTGTGTACTGAATCATGCTTCGTGTCTGTGTTATTTGTTTATATGCATACTTGAATTTGCTAATGGCTATATATCTATACAGTTCTTAGACATAAATTATAATAGTTGATGCTAGAAGATTTGTAGGAGGGATTCGATGAGATAGAACTGAAGAGGTTTTTCTGCAATTTTCAAATTGTGATGATAATAGGGAATGTTAGTCTCATTCACAAGTAGAGATTTCCATCTCGGTGTTTCATAGTCTTCCTCTGAATCTTATCTTCCTCAATCCAGGCAGCAAAGGAGAGGTTAAAACAAGTAATCACTCATGCGGGAGATAAAGAGATATCTGATTTGTGTTCACGTCAAGCAGGAATTGAGTCTGTAATTACGAGTAAGCTGCCCCCCCCCCCCGCAAGATTTCATGCTGAGGTCCTCTTTGACTCCATTGAAAACAAAAGAGACGAAATTGTTTCTAAGCGTTCTATTTAACAGGGTTTATGTCATCGTTAAGTCCATGGATTCCATATAATCAATTTTGTTGGGTGTGGTTCCCTTTTAGTTTCAGTGTCTCTTTTATTTTTGATTGGTAATCCTCGTCCTGCTGTAGCATATTTACTTTTCAGTTAAAAAGGGTATCTCTTTTTTTACTGTACAGAAAGTGACATCATTTTATATAGTAGTAATATTAGCTATGAGTTTTGAGGACTGATATTAGGTCTTTTGCAGCATCTGCGCAGGACTTGGTGCCGTCATGGTTTCAGAATTTTAACAAAGAGCTTATAAATGCTGCTGCCTTCTCAGAACATGAAGGTTTTGATCATCCTGTGGCTTGTAAGTCTGTATTGGCTTGTACCTGGACTGCGTGTTTCTAAATTCAGCTGTTATTTGATCTTTTTTCTTCAATATGCTGTATTGAGAGTGATCCTGGAGGTATTAACTGATGGTTATACATTTCAAATTGATGTAAATAGGCCTTGTTGCTGTCTCTTCAAAGGATAAAGATCCTGTAGGAAAATTCGTTGATCTTTTCAACACAACTCAGCTGCCTCATCTTCTGAACGATGGCTCCATGGATCCTAAGATTCTGAAGTATTACTTGCTTGTACATGATAATCAAGAAGGCATACAAGAAAAGTATGCGATGATCATTCTACTCTTAAGTTAAACCGCAGATATTTTGCATTTATGGATTGAATCCTGGTTGTAAATGTGATTCACATACTCCCTCTGTCCAACTAAGTTGAGTCAAAACTTTTGGGCACGGAGATTAAGAAATTGTGTAGAAAAGTAGGTGAGAGGAATAAAGTAGGAAAGATAAAGAGAGAGTAAAGTTGGTGATGGAATAAAATAAGAGTGATTGGATGTTTTGTTTTTTTGTAAGAAAAGGAAATGACTCAACTTAGTTGGGACATACCAAAAAGGAAGGAATACGACTCAACTTAGTTGGGACGGAGGGAGTATTACATTATTAATCACGTATGAGAACAATGAGTTTGTGTATATCTATGTCTAATATATGTTCATACATGATATTCAAAGGGGTAAACTTTACTGTAATTGTATACTTGTACTCTTTATTTGTGGGTACACACTGCAACATTAATGGGATGTACTTATCCTTCGATGGGACAACTGTATTTAGATTCTTCCTTAAATAATACTCCCTCCGTCCCATAAAAATATGAGCGGATGAGATGGCACGGGAATTAAGACAAAATTGGTAAAGTAAGAGAGACGAGGAGAATGGTATGGTAAAGTAGGAGAGAGGAGGAGAATGGTAGTTAAAGTAGAGTTAGTGGATAGTGGGACCTACGTTATTAAATTGATATAACTTTCAAAAAATGGAATGCACATATTTTTGTGGGACGGACGAAAATGGAAAGTGCACATATTTTTATGGGACGGAGAGAGTACTATACATCTACTACAACAATTATATATTATGCCTTTATCATCTACTGTGACGAACATTGATTGGTAGATTGATAATTCATTTATAAGAACATACTGGTATAAATACTGTCCTGTTCAAGAACATTCATAATAATTTCTGGTAGAGATGGTGGGTAAAATGAATGCAACAAGGAATGACATTGCTATTGTCTTTGATTTTCTTTTAACAACACCTGACAAGTTTCAAATGCTGATATGAGTCTATGTTCATTCTCTCTGAGCAGAGCTACTGGAATTCTGGCAGAAATGAGGAGTACATTTGGTGCAAGTGATTGTCGTCTCTTGTGTATAAACTCTTCTGTTGACGGCACGGAAGAACATCAACAAAATTCATGGGCATCTCATGTGAGGAAGATTGATGATTGAGATTTTTCCTGTCCTAATAAACTCATGTATTTACATCTTTTTTGTTTCAGGAAAATAGTGCTTCAAATGAAAAACAGTTCGGTTGCTTCCTCAACAAGGATGATATAGAAGAGGTATTTATTTGCAGCCATAGATCCCCATACAGAAGGATATTATCTTTAACATGATGTGATCAATCTTCTTGTATCTTGCAGCTGAGAAATACCATGCACGATTTCTCATCTAAACATATAATCCCTCTTATGGAGCTGAAAATTCGTGTTCTTAACCAGCAGGTATCTTCATCAGTTGTCTGATTTATATGTTTCTGTTAGTATGGTCTAGCTCTAACCTAATCTAATATGTTGTTAAGTCAGGTTTCAGCAACAAGGAAGGGCTTTAGAAACCAGATAAAAAACTTATGGTGGAGAAAAGGGAAAGACGATGTACCTGAGAATCCTAGTGCACCTATGTATGTTCAATATTTGTATCAATATAGAATATTGCTGCTAATGGTATTCTTCTTCCTTTTACCTTACTTCTCTAACCTGTCTTTCTTAAACTTTGTTATAGGTACACCTTTAACTCGACAGAATCTCAGATAAGAGTGTTGGGTGACTATGCTTTCATGTTGCGAGACTATGAACTGGCATTATCGAATTATCGACTTATTTCTACTGATTACAAACTTGATAAAGCTTGGAAGCATTATGCTGGTGTTCAGGTATTTCAGTTTTCCTTTTAAATTTTCCAACCTTTTCTTCTGGTTGGTTGCAAGCATGACCATGAGATATTCTGTCTGTGTGTCTGAGTACAGGCATTGGGGTGAATTAAATTTTATTCAAGTGGAATATGGTGTAATTTTCTGTCTCAAACCCACGGCTTGCGTGTTACTAAATCTGTTTCTGTAATAAGTGAAGAGAGTTAAGATTGGCTTACCAGAGGCAATTGTGCATGTTTGGTTTCCAAAATTTTTGTTATTAGTATGTTCATTAATGAGTGTGGTGGCACTATGAGGTATATGCCTCCTATAATTTTTCTATCCCTAACCTATCTAAATGGCTGGATATTCTTATACAAATGTCTGTTTTTCTTACATTCCATGGAGTGTTTTGGTTGCACAGGAGATGATGGGACTGGCTTATTTTATGTTGGATCAGTCAAGAAAAGATGCTGAGTACTGCATGGAAAATGCATTTACCACATATGCGGTAATGAAAAACTTGACAAGCTTTTCTCCCCGCCTTTCCATCCCTTTTTTGGTTCATGCATCTGAAATTTATGATTTTCTCAATAAAGCATTGTACGGATTCCAGGAAAAATGATGTTATATTATGACACCAGAATATGTAATTCCTATTTCCTAGAATCTTATGGTGCAATAAAGATAATAGGACACCAGCCACTTGAGGAAATAATGGTTATCTATGGAATTCTCGTTGGAAAATGGTTTAGTTTTGACTTCTTCAACAATCTGAAATCTAAATGACTTAATGAATTTTGATTCTCTATCTGTTAATGGAGTTAAGTCCTTGATTTATTTCTATTTGACATCAAAATGCAAGATAAAAGAGCTGTGCTCCATAGGCATTTCTATTGTTTGTCCAGCTAGAATTTCTTCAATTAATACAAACCATTAACTTCAGAAAATTGGTTCATCATGTGGGCGGAACGTCACACGCTGCGGAATTTGGTGGGCTGAGATGTTAAAGGCTAGAGATCAGTACAAAGACGCTGCTGGTGTCTACTTCCGAATCTCTGGTGAGGTAATGCCCATAATTATGCACACTAAATAGATGGAAAATTATCATGTTACTCTCTGAAACCTATCATTGTTAGGAACCCTTGAATTCTGCGGTGATGCTTGAGCAAGCCGCATACTGCTTCTTGATGTCTACACCAGCCATGTTAAGGAAATATGGGTTTCACCTTGTTCTGTCTGGTGATCTCTACGAGAAATGTGATCAGGTAATGATTATTCTTAATTTATTATCAATCTAATAATGATACTATGATGTTAAGAAGTTTTCACCTTACATTTTCATCAGATAAAACATGCAGTGAGAACATACAGGGGTGCCCTTTCTGTCTTTAAAGACACAGCTTGGAGCCACATCAGGGATCATGTCCATTTCCATATTGGAAAGTAAACTCCTGACAGTTCTAATTTTTGCATAAAATCATATGGCTTTGATCACGAGAGTTGTTTGCCAATAAATTGAGGAATGTTTCAGGTGGTATGCAATACTTGGAATGTTCGATGAGGGTATCAAACATGTGTTAGAGGTCTTGCCCTGTGGTCATCAAGACAAGCTCACTCAAGAGTTGTTCCTGAGTGAATTTTTTCAAATTATTCAGGTCTGAAGCCAAGGGGCTTTTTTTCATTCTCAAACCTTTGACTTCTTTATATTTATTGTCCATAGCTCTGGCCTCATATAAAAAAGTAAATAAGTGACATAAAGCCGCCAAATACAACGAAATATGGATCAAGACGTACACCGAATAAAAAACATTGAATAATGTTATGGTTTTTCTTTTTACCAATTACCATTAACTGCCACCGTATACACCTGGCAGTTTTACTCTTGCCTTACGGAAGCTGCTTTTGTTAATAATCAAAATGCATGATCAACTGAATTTTCCTCTACTATTGGTATTTTCTGTTTCTCTCACTCCTAGGAAAGGGTTCTAAATTGCTAATTTATGAATTCTTCCTTTTTTATTTGAATAAATTGAATTTGAAAATGAGGGGCAGTTTATAATCCTAAATGAAGTCTCCATTGTCTCCTTCATCCTATTCGCACTTTGTGACAGCAAGGGTTTGTCACCCCTCTTGGTTCCTGTCAATTGTAACATCAAATCTGTGTTGCTCTTAAGCTGTCATATCCTTTTAACTGCTTTCACTAAGATAGAAACTGAATTAGTTTGTATTCCTATTATAGTGCAGAGATAAACCTAATTAGTTTGAGTTCCTATTAGAGTGTTGATCGAGACATACTCAGTTTGGCTGCCAATTAAAGTATTTTTAACCCTTGTACTAAGTGTTAGTGTTCTATGATCTTCTAGAGATTTTTGCTCACCTTATCATCTCCGTGTTATGTTCAGATTTACCTAAAATGTCTCTAATATCTATTGTTTACTTGATTATGTAGGAAACAGGGAAAACATTTGAGGTGTTGACACTTCAGTTGCCTGTGATAAACTTTCCTTCAATCAAAGTCGTGTTTGAAGATCATCGCACTTATGTATCTCCTGCAGCTGTAAGTTAGTTCATACTTTTCCTTAATTGCAAGCCTTTGGTGCGCACGTTTGTTTTTAGTGACATTTGACCATCCATATGCATCAAATCTTGTTTATTCTATTTCCACAAGAACTTAGTAGTTAATACTTGTTTGTTATTTCTTCAAAGTTTTTGGATCCATATCTGTTGTTATTTTTCTCATTTCATATCTGAATTAGCAAAATGTACTTCTGGAGTTTGTATGCCTGATTGTTTACATTGTTGTATCTATAGATCAGTGATGCTTTATGTAAATGCGCATGAACTGCCTTTAAATTCATAATATGCTTATTTTGTGAGATTGTGGTGTCAGTTTGATCTTTATCAGATTACTAGTACTACATGTTTCAGTTGTTCAGATATCAGTGCTTTTATAGTGATGACGTTTAGATTTCTTCGAAAGTTGGCCATTTTTTCACTTATGCCAACTTTTTTTTGTTAATGTACCTGTCAATGCAGAACTTAAAGAATATCCAATCACTTATTCTGTCATGAAATTTATTTTCCACCCCTCCAATTTTCACACATAGATGTCTATTTGCACGTCAATTGATACTTACATATTTCAGGCCAATGTTGAGGAAAGCTTGTGGCAGGCGCTGGAGGAGGACATGACTCCATCAATCGCAGGGTTGAAGAGTAACTGGCTTGAGTTGCAATCAAAGGTTTTACCAAAGAAGTACAAAGAATCAAATGTCTGCATTGCTGGAGGTATGAAGGTGATATTACATTTAAGTTAAAAATTTATACTCCCTCCGTCCAAAAAAATAGACTAAGTTGTAAATGGCACGGGTTTGGTATGAAGGTGATATTACATTTAAGTTAAAAATTTATACTCCCTCCCACAAAAAATAGACTAAGTCGTAAATGGCACGAGTGTAATGCGCAATTTGTAAAGTAAGAGAGAGAGGGGGAAAAGGTGGTAGAAGTAGTGTTAGAAACCATATATGTTGAGAAATTCATGTGGTTTACAAAATTTACATAAATATATGTTCTGGTTTTGAAGCTATATATTAGCAGAAGAATATGATAACAATAACATGCACAAAGTAACTGTGGCTTAGCATTGCGAACTTCCTCTTTATAACTTGATATATGAGAGAGTTTCACTGTAGAAGCCTTGAAGCTTTGGTTCGTCTGGAAGATGATTAAAGTATGCTTGATATGACTTGATTTTGCATGAACAGAACGCCAGCCTGTCACCTGTAATTCCAAGATTGCAGAATAAAGACAGTTTCAACATGATACTCCCTCCGTCCCACCATAAGCAAAACGCTTCTTTTTTACACTCGTTTTGGAAAAATTATATAAAATAGTTAAAGTAGATAATATGTAAGTAAGAGAGAGAATAACGTAGAGAAGAGTCTTAACTACATTATTCTCTCTCTTACTTTATGTTTTCTCCACTTGAACTATTTTATATTATTCTTCCAAAACGAGTGCAAAAATGAAGCGCCTCGCTTATGGTGCGACGGAGGGAGTACTTGTTTAAGTGATGTTACCAGATTGTTTGGGCAAAAACAAAGCAGCTCCTTGTTGAGCTAAGCAATTAGGAATGTTTCATCTGATGCAATGTTTAGAACATGTTCTAAAGGAGTAGGTCCCACATGCAAAGGAGTTCTGTTAATTAAGAGTTATGTTTCCCATTTTCTGTCCAGTCATCTTTATTGAGTATTCTCTTAGGTCCTTGAACAGAGTTACTTCATTATCTAGCATCAAAATTTTCCTTGTCAACTCCAGCACCACAGGAGTGATTCTTCAGTCTCAACTATAGCAACAACATATTCAGTAAAACATGACAAATAGATTAAAAAGTTTGTTACTTCTAATGTGCTACCAATTTCAGCTTTTTGGGCTTGCTTACATTCTTTTGCTCTCTATGATATTGCAGAAGCTATCAAGGTGGAAGTTAGTTTCAGGAACCCTCTTCAGATCCCTATATCAGTTTCAAATGTTTCTCTGATATGCAAGCATTCAACAGAAAGTGATAAAAGTGACCCAGGTATGTTCCTGTCTATTTTATAGCTTTATGCTTAAATAAGTTCTTTGATTGGTTTTCAATACTAATCCAGCATCAACGTCATTACTATGTTTTGTGATTTCAGCCTCGAATGGATCTTTAGATGAAGATAAGAATGACACGGGATTGAGAACTGTCTCAGTTATTGGGTATCTCTACGATGCTTTCTGGATCTAGTTAGTCTCATACTACCTCCGTATTTTAAAATAGAAACATTTGAAACGGCACGGGTTTTAATGCACAATTGGTAAGGTAAGAGAGAGGAAGAGAAAAATTGGTAAAGTAAGAGAGATTAGAGAAAAAGTAATGGAATTAATGTTAGTGGATTGTGGGGTCCACTTTATTGTAGTGGTATAAGTGGTAAATAAATTGATGTATAGGGGTTTAAAGATTTCCTAAAATAGAAAGTTTGAAAGTTTCTATTTTTAAAAGACGGTCTAAAAAGGGAAGAGTTGTTATTTTTAAAATACGGAGGTATATTTGTTTTCTAGATATTTCAATCATGCAGTGATACCATTACTATCTGAATGCAGGGAGACTAGCACAGATGCATCGTTATTCGATTTATCAGAAGTCAACATTTCAATGCAAGGTGGAGAAACCGTATTGGTGAGCTTTAAACCCTTGCATATAGTCAACTAGCTATCAGTGATAGCACCCTTGAAGTACATTATATGAAGGTGCTGATTGTTTTGATACTCTATATCTCTCTCTCTCTCATTTACCAATGGAAATTTGTCTTACAATGAGGAAGGCTGGACGAAGATGCATGCAAAGTTTTGTACTAAATTGGGAAGAAGGATGAAACCTTTGGTGTTGCTTATCAAGAATCAACAGATTACATACTAGATACCAGAATCTTCTTTTTTTTCTTCTTCACCAAGTCTCAGAATATTACAGGCTTTTCTTTTTTATACTCCCTCCATCCATGAAAAATAGTCCCATTTTGCCATTTTGGGATATCCACAAAAAATAGTCCATTTCTGAAAAATGGAAAGTTTCTCTCATACTTTACCCACTTTTTCTCCTCTCTTCCATACTTTACTTACTCTTTCTCCATATCTCTCTTACTTTACTTACAGTTTCTCCTTCTCTCTTACTTTACTTACAGTTTCTCCTTCTCTCTTACTTTTCCAATTTCTCATTAAAATCCGTGCCGTCCACAAATGAGACTTTTTTTTGTGGACAGAGGGAAAACTTTGTATAATGTGACAATTTCTTGGTTGCCTCGGTTATTTTTGCTTGATAAGTTTTGATTTCATTTAGTTTATTTTATGTCTTGAAGCATGCTCATAAATTGCCAAATGGTAAATGTCAATTTACTTTCTCTTATTAGTTCTTTTGTCAAGCAGAAAGTATATACTGTGATATACCCTTGGTAGCCTTATCATCTGCTGGTATTCTATAAGCGCACTTTCTCTTCCTTTTTCTTTCTTTTCAGATTCAGCTAACAGTCACTCCCAAAGTAGAGGGCACTTTAAAATTAGTTGGCGTTCGGTGGAAACTCTCTGGTTCGGTAATTGGAATTTGTAACTTTCAGTCAGATATAGTCAGAAAGAAAGTTGCTAAAGGGAAAAGAAAGCCAAAAAAGTCACTGAAAGATAACCTTGAGTTCTTGGTGATAAAGGTAAACCCCCCCCCCCTCCTAATTTATTGCTTTTCCTGGAGGAACTTATCTATGATGTACTTCATCTGTATTAGTGTTTGTTGATAAAGATATAATGGTTCTGTTACAATGCGTTTGATGTTCCAGAGTCTACCAAGGCTTGAGGGTACCATTCACAGCTTACCTCGCACAGTTTATACTGGAGATCTTCGATGTCTTACCATGGAGTTGAGGAATCCATCAAAAACTCCTGTGAAGGTAAATGTTTTATGTAATTCTGGACCTTTTTATGTTTTCCTTTTCTTGATGGTGTTATTGACAATTTGCATCATGTAAAATGTGACACTGCTATTTTCTTATGAAAGATGCATTTGATGTTTCATTGTATAATTGCTAAAAGGATAAGTAACTGCTTCATATTTGGGAATAGGAGACCCAGAGTTTATCAATCATTGAATATTTTCCCAGTTATATGGAACGTTCCCTAGACATGGGACTTCTTTGGATATAAAATTGACATGAGGGTTTTAGTCATTCTATTTTTCGTGATTATTAATTCAGTGCAACAGGAAGAGTTTAATTATGCTATTCCATGTCCCTCAAAACATTGTCAATTTTAGTATGTTCCCCGAAACGTTGCCCATTCCATTTTTGGTAACTACCCCACCACTTTAACGTGACACATTTCCTTTTTAAACACCTGTGTCACTCTCTCAACTTTAAATCTTACATATCTCTCACCACTTTTCAACTCCCCTAAAATATCCTTGCCCAAAAGGAACGTCTCATAAATAATGGGATGCAACGAGTATATTTGATCCTCAATTTATCAACTTATATTACATAAACCCAAGCATGGTTCACACACTTACTTAGCATTTGCAATTAGATACATATCCCTACAATAAATATGGGCCCATTTTCCCACTCATCTATACACTTAACATTTGTTGAAACTCGTGATGAAAATAAATGGGCTATGTTCTAAGTGGTGGAGGGAGTATTATATTGTAGTATGATTCAAGATCATACAAGCTTAATTCTTATGGATTTATCATTTGACTTTCGGTTTGTGGTCTTAACTCTTAACCAAGAGAAATTCAGGATCCTCTTTTTTTCTCTTATTGGTCACTTTCTCTCATAATGTTCTGAGATTTGTTAGATTTATCAATTTACTCACAGTTTCTTGTTATTTCAGTGAAGTGCCTGCTTCTTTGCCTCTTGGTACTCGTTTAATGCTCGTTGACATAGTCTCTGCAATCATTTGATAATTGTCCTCATGACCAATAAAACAGCTTTTTTTTTGTATAGCATCATCTCTTCTAACATGGCTATGCCTAAAACACCATATGTTGGCAGAACTTGAAGATGAAGATCAGTCATCCAAGATTTCTAGATATTGCAGATCAAGAAGTGGTGAACTTGGAATTCCCTACTTATCTTAAAAAACAGGCAATTTCATCACGAAGCTGCACTATCTTTGATGCACCCAAGACAGCAAAAACTGTATTTATGTTCCCCGAGGTCGATGCACTCCACCTATGTGCTAGTATGCTTTACCAGCAGTTTTGGCTGTTCAGTAAACCTAACTAATTCTATTATTTTTCCTATTTGCAGAACATAGCAAGTTCTTGGCAAACACCCGTTAAGTGGCCCCTTTGGTTTAGGGCTGCTGCTTCTGGAAGCATTTCACTGTATATAACAATATATTACGAAACAGAAGATGTGTCATCAATCATAAAATATCGAACTTTGCGCATGCATTACAATGTGGAGGTAACTAGACGATGGAGCAAATTATCTTTTGACTATTTTTACCAATCATATGAAACATAAACTATATAAAACTTCTTGATGCAACCTTGTATTTTACGATTTGATCTTAAAGTTTGATATTTACTCTCCTAATCTCATAAATGTATCTTCATGAAAAATGTAGGCTTGCTGATCAGATTTCATTTTCTCGAAGTACATATTAAATTAGGCATATAATATGGTTAATGCATGTAAAAAATATGTCTCCACTTTGACATGTCTTCTATTTCCTGCAACTAGGTGCTGCCATCTCTGGAAGTGTCATATCGAGTCAGCCCCTCTCCATCCGGATTGCACGAGTTCCTTGTTCGTATGGATGCTACCAACAGGACCAGTTCACAGAATTTCCAGGTGCATCAGTTATCATGTGTTGGGGATCAGTGGGAACTTGCACTGCTGCAGCCAATAGGACCTAACTTATCCTTGGGATTTTTGATGGCTGGTCAGTCTCTGTCATGCTTTTTCAGGCTAAAGGTTAGTAGCAAAAATCAAGAGTCTTGCTTATCTTATTTGTGGGTGCCTCTTAAGAATGTTATTCCTGATATAACTGTCCTTTGCAAATGCATATGTTTCTGCAATATACGTTGCATAACCATCACCCACGAGACACTCGTTTCCTTGTTTGAGTTAATTATCGTGTGTCTCATTCTGAAAAGACTTCGTGTTATCACTCTTATATCAGTTACTTCCTTGGAGACACTTGTTTCCTCCTTCAAGTTAATTCTCGCGTGTCTCATTCTGAAAAGACATTGTATTATCATTCATATATCAGTTACTCCCTTATCCTATCTCCCATATTATTGCCAAGGTTATTATGACATATCAGCTGTACTCGGAAGAGATCATACGTGTTGAATGAACTGTAGTTATGAGGATGTTTGCTGCTAAGAATAGGTCTAGAAACTGTTTATTTTATTTTCGTACTTGCCTTAACTGTACCTGTTTTCCACATCTTGTTTGAAGTTATATCCTTGCTTACATTCTTAAGTGACTGTGCTTCAGAATTGCAAAACTCGAGGAAGTACTGAAGATAAAATGTCTTCTCTTGCCAAGGGAATAGCAGATGTGAGACTTGTTGGTAGCGAGTCCAGTGGATTGTTTGATACATCTGTATCACCTTTTGATCTTTTTCATCATCAAGAAAGATTGCATCAAGAAAGGCATGACAAGGTACAGGTTTGCTTAATTTTCCCTTGTTTTGAATCCCAAACTATGATCTGGTAGACATTTCTTAAATATTCTCGATTGTTGATGCTAGTATGCTACTGTAGTTAGAGAGGACTGAGCTTATTAAGTTGCATGTATAAGAATAACTTTTCACTCCACAGGTTTTGTACTCCCTCCGTCCCATAAAAATAGACATTTGTGACGGCACAGGTTATAATGCATAATTGGTAAAGGAAGAGAGATAGAAAGAAAAAGTAATTGGAGTATTGTTAATGGAGAATAGGGCCCACCTCATTGGATAAAAAGAAGTTACCAAATATAGAAAGGGCCTATTTTTATGGGACGGACCAAAATGGAAAAGTCTCTATTTTTATGGGATGGAGGGATTTTGTATAATCTTCTGTCGCTGCTGTTGGAAGGTGTAATAAAATGACTGATAATAATTCTGATGATCAATCATTTAGTTCTGTTTTGGTCTCCCTCATAATCCCATATTTACAATTAATCTTACTTGGAATGTCATAGGGTGATGGGAACACTGTTGATTTCATCTTGATAGCTGAGGCGCAGGATGATAGTGATGCTGAGCCACCAAGAACCACTGCAGAAATTCTATCTCACTACACGTGCCACTGCCGGTAAAATTACATTTCTTATAATGTCTTCTGCTGAAGCTTTCAAGTTTCTGCATATACTAGCTGTTGACTACAGAATCCTTATTTCGGTCTTCATTTTAATTATTTTCCTGTTTACATAGAGTTGGAAGTAGCAGCCCAGTATGGTGGTCAATGGAGGGTCCTCGGTCAGCGAGCCATGACTTTTCCTCTGGTTTCTGTGAGATAAATCTAAATATGACTGTATACAACTCCTTAGAAGATGCTGTATCAGTTCGAATTAACACCCTTGATTCCTTACCTCGGTCGAACTCAATCACCAAGACTGCTTCTGTATCTGGGTACGAATATGGTTGGCACGATATATCTCATCTAACCGATGCTAAAGTTACACCTGATTCTATGGGGGGCCGAGTTGGGAAGGCTCTATCGCCTGAGAGCGTTTCATCATTCATTTGGTCCGGATCATGTTCTACGCGGATCAATCTTGAGCCGCTGTCTTCTGCTGAAGTTCCTCTCCAGATTTCAGTGTTTTGCGAAGGTACGTTTGACTTATCGAACTACTCGTTGCAGTGGAATTTACGGGCAGGTGACGGAGGAGACGATGGAAACGAATCAAGAGTGCGATCTGGTTCGTGCCATGGCCGCCCTTACCATATTACAGTGCTGCAAAAAGAACAAAGCTGAAATGTTAAATTATTTTCGTGGTATCAGTCAGGTAAAGGGAAATTGTTTGTAGTGACTTTACAAATACGATCTGTAAATGACAGTGATTGAATGTATTATTGTAGCAATAGAGAGAAAACACAGCAAAAGAGTTCATTGCACTTTTTGAAGGATCCTCCAAATAATCACATGTTTTTTTTTTCGAGGGAATTTATTTATGTGACCGTTTCTACCTGTCTCTGATACCAACCTGATTTCGCAAAGCACGATTATTTCTGTTCTACAATATTTATTTGATATTCTAATCAATAGTTCTACTTCTATCAAATACTACATTTGTCTCACATAAGATATCTACATTTTTTGATGACACGAGATTTTAGGAGTTGTTAGGTGGAGTATGTGAAAGAAAAAAGTAGTTGAATATTTTAATGAGAAGAGAGATTTTTTTTTTCTTTTAAATATAAAAAATGGGCATCTTGAGTGAAACAATGAAAGGTGAAAATTTTGAATGAAACTTAGAGAACAATAACTTCTTTATGCATAATAAATAATTATTTATAGATAGTTGAATACTATTATCACATTAATCATTTCTTTTAAAATTAAAAGCAATGAGATGCAACGACATGAAATGTTATAGTCACACAAGTCATTCTTTGTAGTCAATTAGATTGAATTCCACTAATTATGAATAACACCATACATCACATAGACATTCCATCATTCAAAATTATTAGTTCCATCATATAGTACTATATTGTCTACCAATTCATTTCCATCATACATGTAAAGATCTTCCATCATGCAAATAGCACACTTATATCGTATGTAGCAGGGGCGTGATCCGTTGCTAACTTTCTTAAGTTACTAACTCTGCTAATTCGTCAACGCAGTGTATTAAAAATGTCAACACGATCATACTGAAATGTCAACATAAACTTAGTTGATATTTTAATATATTTGTTGGCATTGATTTTTAAAACATCAACACAGTATATTAAAATGTCAACACAAATTTGTGTTAACATTTTAATGTGATCGTGTTGACATTTTTAATACACTGCATTTATAAATTAGCAAGTTAACAATTTAAGAAAAATTAACATTATAATGCATCCTGTAGTAGTAGTACTAATTATCTTTATCACACAATATCTAATTTTTCATCATTCGTAAATATATTTGATCAAATACATTATCATGAGTCGCATTTCATTTATTTTAAGAGGGAACATCATTTTTGGTCCACGAACTTTGCTAAAGTATCATTTTAGGTCCGTGAACTTTGAAAATATCATTTTAGGTCCGTGAACTTTGAGTTAGTATCATTTGAGGTACTTTTTACTATTTCTAAGTTTTTTTGGACAAAATACCCTCAATACCTTAAAGTGTATATATTTTTAATAAATTTATCATATACTCATATTTTTTATAAATATCTTTACAATATATTTTTGACAAATTATCTAAATATAATTTGACCTTAAATATTATCACTTAATTTTGTGACATGCAAGTAAAATTGCTTCTTCAATTTTTTATATTAATTTTTTTAAAAATTGAATAAAGAACTTTTCTTTAATAATAAAAAATTGAATAAAGATCTTTTTATAAATATCTTTACAATATATTTTTGACAAAATTTCTAAATATAATTTGACCTCCAATATTATCATTTAATTTTGTGACATTCAAGAAAAGATCTTTATTCAATTTTTTATTATTAAAGAAAAGTTCTTTATTCAATTTAAAAAAAAATTAATATAAAAAATTGAAGAAGCAATTTTTTAAGTGATAATATTTAAGGTTAAATTATATTTAGAAAATTTGTCAAAAATATATTGTAAAGATATTTATAAAAATATATGAGTATATGATAAATTTATTAAAAATATATAAACTTTAAGGTATTGAGGGTATTTTCGTCCAAAAAACTTAGAAATAGTAAAAAGTACCTCAAATGATACTAACTCAAAGTTCACGGACCTAAAATGATATTTTCAAAGTTCACGGACCTAAAATGATACTTTAGCAAAGTTCGTGGACCAAAAATGATGTTCTCTCTTATTTTAAATAGATCCAACCGATAAGAAAGTTTTTTCTTTCAATTGGCAACCGTCCCACACATTTAAATCAAGTGGCATAGATATTTTATCGTTTGATTGAACCTTGTATGACCCAAGCAACTTGGCATTAATAAGCATATACCAATCTTTCGGTTTTTACGAACTAGACAAATAATGTTTTTTTCCACACATCAGCTAAATATATTGACTATATTTGTTCTCTACAGAAACCAAGTTAGTAATCATAGGAAGTCTGAGTTGGTAAAAAAAAAAAATACTCCCTCCATCCCATAATAGGAATCACTATTTTAAAAAATAATATTAGATTCAAAAAGTTAAAAAGGATATGAGGCTCATATTTTTATATTAATTTTATAATAAAATGTGGATGAAATAAGTTGGTGAAATATGAGATCTACTTACTATTTTATGGTAAAACATAAAATGTGAGTCTTATTATGGAATAGACCAAAACGACAATATATGACTCTTATTGTGAGATAGGAGTAGTTAGATCCCTAGTGAAAATGCATATAAAAAACATAAAATATGTACTCCCTCCATCCCACTTTGTCTATTCCCTTTGTCCCATAATTGGTAAGTCTCATGTTCCATTAACTCCCTTCACTCAAATTTTATTATAAAATCAATATAAAAAATAGATATTTTCTATTCCACTAACTTTTCTAACTCAATATTATTTATATCTTTTAAAAATCCGTGCCACACCAAACAAACGTGACTCTATTATGGGACCGAGAGTATCAATGAAAAAAATAAAAAAATGATCACTTCTTGTTGTGGTTGTCCCATGGGCGGAGAGAAAGAAGGATGATCAAACGAAGAAGAAGAAGCAAAACAATCCCAAAACGTCTCCCTCACCGCTCCTGGATCTCCATCACCCGCCCCCTCCCCTGCTCCTGGATCCCCTTCTGCAGAAACGTCTCGCTCTCCCCCTTCTCAATCAGCCGATCTACAATCTCCTCCTCTGGATTCTCCCCCGCCACCGTGTAGTACCGCCGCTGGACGGTCTCGCGGTACTCCCGCGACATCCGATCGCGGAGCTCGGCGAACCCGTTCATCGCATCGTGGAGCTTCTTCCGGAGCCCGTTCACCACGGAGGAGCTGCCCGGCCCGCAGCCGGTTCGCGGCGTTGGACCGGTCCAGGGCCTCTAACTTGACTTTGATCAGCTTCTCCTTCTTCAGCGCGGCGGAGACGTCGGCGTCCATGCGAGATCGGAGGTCCTTCATCGCCTTGGCGTTGTGTAGAGTTTTGCTCTGCTCGTGGGAGCTCTGGAGCTGGCTGTGGAGCGAATCGAGGTCGCGGAGCTCGTCCTTCACCGCCTCCACGTCGGCGAAGAAGCGGTCCAGATTGACGCCGCCGGTGGAGAGCTCGATGTTGTGGATCGCCGCTGCTGCTGCGGAAGCGGGAAAAGGATCCGGAGAATAGATCGTTCATTTTTGTGTGGAAATTGATTTCAATTTTTGTGGGGATTGAGGGATTGGATTCGGAAATTGGAAGTATAAAAGGGGAATGAGTGAAGGAGTGGTGAATGAAGTCTTGTGTCGTGCGTGCTGGTTCAACCACATCAAACAATTACCTTGTTCTTCTCTTCTTCTTCTACAAGTTGCAGACAGATGTTGACAATTTAGAGCATCTCCAATGATAATAGGCCAGCCATAGACTAGCCATAGACTCTTTCTGCCATATCATCAGCACTAAAAACTTCTCATATTACATCATTAGGACAAGCAACTGGACAAGCAATAGGCTAACCAAAATAAACAAAATTATAAAAAACAAATAATTAACAATCACACAAAATACGGAATTAAATTTACGACACAGATACGGGAAAATTCAATAATAATATTTAAATAAAAAAAATACATTAATTAAAAAAAATTACATTAATTAAAAAAATTACATTAATTAAAAAAAATCTAACGACGTGCAGTCCTCCGCGCCCACAATTCTTCAATTAAATCCTTTTGGTGTCGAATATGAGCATCCACTTGGCGCATGTCGGCATGTGCCTTGAGGCGGCCAACTTCATCGTGAGGTACCCCCTTTGTATAGGTGTGTGGCCGGGTCTGCCAGCCGCATCGCACCTGAACCGGAAACACAAATATCGACGCTCCAAAGCATCAACGATACGCATAAACACTGCCCTACGTATCCTAATACGCCGCCTGAAAAGAGGCGCCCCAAACCGCGACTCCTCCGCAAAGTAGTCTTCATATAGCTGCTGATGTGCAGCTACGTGATCCCGATCAATCACTGCTCCTCGGTGGACAACGGGTGGAGGTCGAGGTACCGCCGGCTGCAAGGCCCTTTATATCAACCGGTTTATCTCGCGGGACGTATAGGCCTCCAACTCTTCGTTCATTTGTCGTTCGTACTCTCAGCATCACCACCACTACCACCACTACTACCACCCGCGTTACTCATTTCACGTTGTTGCTCTTGTACAGAAATTAAGATGTAGAGAAAACTCGTTAAAACAAGTGGTGCGAATGAAAATGACGTGCAAATCACGTATATATAGTGTTTCAAAAAAAAATTGAGCTGGCCGATCGCTCGCCGATCGGGAGCCTGCAATGGAGGCCAGCCGACCGGCGAGCGGATCGGCCAGCGCCCGAAAATTAGCGTCGGGTCGCCGATTTTTTTGCCGAAATGGCGCTCGCCGGTTTCAATGGTTCGGCGAGCGGACCGGCCAGCACCGGGAATCGGCTAGCCTGTCCGCTCGCCGCCATTGGAGATGCTCTTAGGAGGAAAGCCGCCTGCGTTTGTGTTCATTTTTTACCCCCTCCGTCACTTTCCTTGCTTGTTCGTCCTACAAAATTATCTTATTTTTCATTTATCAAAAGTTTTCCCAAACCTATTATCGTTATATATTAATTTATTTACTATTTATATAACTAGGATCCATAGTTAAACATTAAATATGGATTATGTTATCCAATAAAACTATTTTAACTAAATTTCTCCTAATCTCTCTTATTTTTGACAATTATGTATTAATTTTCGCATCGTCCTAAATGTTCTTATTTTTTTGGGACAAAGAAAGTATTAAAACCACATTTTCTGGTGAGGAGATATTTCTAGGATAAGAATATAAGATTGTAAATGTATAATAATAATCGTAATAAAATTTAGAAATAAACTCTAGAAATATTTGAAAGAGAAAGATTGTACTCCCTCCGTCCCATAAAAATATGAGTATACATAGGAGAATGGTCTGGTAAAGTAAGAGAGAAGAAACGAATGATAGTTAAAGTAGCGTTAGTGGATAGTGAGACCTATATTATTAAATTGATATAACTTTCCAAAAAATGAATGCATATATTTTTTTGGGACGTACGAAAATGGAAAGTGCACATATTTTTATGGGACGGAGGGAGTATTAAGATGACATAAGGATGGCTCAAGTGGATGGCTCAAACCACGGTATCACATAAGGATGGCTCAAGTGGCTACAAATACACTAGTTGTGTGTACCAAGGACATATGTTCCACATATGTATTGGCCAGACCGGGAGGGTTCTGTAGGTGATGCGCGGGTGCTCCGTGATGCTGTGACACGACCAAGGAGTATCAAAGTACCTAAAGGTTTAGTCGTTCTCCTTTTTTTTCTTAACTTGCTTTCATTAGAAACCATATCAACGAATTAACAAAGACATTATTTGAAGCTAGGTCAAAATTACCTTATGTGATAATGGCTATGTAAATAGTGATGGATTCCTAACCCCATACAAAGGTGTTCGTTATCATCTTTAAGTAGTGGGGACCCGTCCCACCCACTCTTGTTGTGCTGCAAAACTCTCGAGAGATGTTCAATTTGCGACACACAAAGCCGAGAAATGTGATAGAGAGAGCGTTTAGTGTCGTCAAAATGAGATGGGGTATCTTAGGTAGTGATCATATTATCCAATACGAACACACATTAGGTTAATCCTTTGTTGTTTCTTGTTCCATAACTTCATTCGTGGAGAAATGATCGTTGATCCTATTGAGAAAGAACTAGATGGAGGGTACGAAGCTCAGAATGTAGGAGCTGAGAACGATGAAACTGTATATATTGATACAATTAAAGAAGAAAAAATGAATAATGTGATTGTCTTATTTGATAAACGATTCCTGCTACTTCTACTAAGCTGATAATTTCAGATGGCATTGCCAATGAGGCCAAAGGGCTCAAGTCTCATAGGAAGCTATTCGATGAAATTACTCGCACTAGGGATTGCAAGCCAACTAACACGAACATCCGACCCCACTACTATATTATGGGCGGACGCCTATACCGAATGCCTCTCCAGGTGGTAGCTCATGTGCCTCATCAGCGAGCCCCGTCGGATAACAGAGGAAACATACGAAGTACTTGCTTGATGATGTCCTCTCGATGTCACCTCTTTTATTAGGCTATCAACCATTCCATTTCATGTTATGTGTATGGAGATCTACTTCATCTAATGTCTTTCAGTAGTTTGTTGTATAGGTGGTTAAGAAATGTTTTGATTGTGTTTAGCTCATGAAAACCCTCATGAGGACAACTAGGATGCTATTCATTTCCTGTTGTGTTGCATGTAATCGAGAGGGAAATTAAAATGCATGTTTATTTTAAAGTTTTATTAAATTTCACAATTTAATAAATCTACCATGACGTGGGTGAAAGAGCAAAACTTATTGGCATATCTCATAAATGCTTCAATAAATTTATCCACCAACATGTGAAAGCTATCATTATATACACCTACCCTTGAATTCTATTGCTTTCATTGAGTTTATTTTTCTTTTTTTCGAAATATTACTTACCTACAACCAAATGGCCAACGGAAATGCGGGTGCTGCTGCCGCTCCTTTTCTTAATTTCACTCTTTTATTTTTCCCCCAAGATAGCTCACATACTCTTGTAAGAACTCATGAATTTGGGTTGTCATCTTCTTCTGATGTGTTTGACCATTTATCCATTACATTTTTTTGCAATGTGGAGCAAATCCCTGAACGTTTTATCGTCTAACTTGATAGACCACTTTCGTAGATTTGTTCAACTGAAAACCACCATAGGGCTATTTGGTCGGCCGCTATTGAAATAATAGATGGTAATCAATAGTGCACTTTGGCGAGATGACTTACTCATATTCACTTACGAGAGACATGGGTTCTTTTTTCTATAAACAATATTGGGCTAGAATTCGTTTCCCTCCCTTCGGTCTAGCTGTTAACTTTTGCGCAAAAAAGCACTATATATTTGGTTATGAAACTCAAAACTCTTTTATTTTATAGATTTATGGATGTTCATTATTCTTGCTTGTTTGTATAGAAGGTTTGGGCATGGGAGCCGATGAAAATGATAGTAGCGATGATGATGCTGTTTCAGTCAGTCGGAATGTGAATGAAGTCGCGGATACAGAAGCTCCCTAAGTCTCGTTGCATTTATTTTATGGAACTGATTAACTTTGTTCAACATGTAAATTATCTTTGGTTATGCAAGTGTTCAATATGTTAATTATCTTTTAATGAGACTCATATATATGGGAATGAGATGGACGAGAATGAAAAAAAAAGAAAAAGAAAAGTTAGCAACAAATTTAATAAGTCACTGCAATACAATTTATAAAGTTGATGCAGCAAAACATAGATTACAAAATAACCTTAAGTTAGATGGCCGTGGTGGTCCATGTCCATGTCTTAGCAAATAACAAAAGCAAACCAAATCCACCCATGCCGATGGAAAATATAAAGTTCATTGCATCAAAAAAGATCACTTAAGTACTAAAGATCGAAAAGTAAAACATCATTAGAAATTAAACTGTAAAGGCAGATCAGATCTTTAAAAGCTGTCCAAAGACACAATGAAAGGCTCATACTGCACCGTGCTTTTTAAGAGCATGCATCACGTAAGTGAGCTGACCGTGCTCAGGCAGACACATAAACAGATCAATTTTCTCCCCTTTCTCAAGGATAATCTCTCCAATGTCAATCTACTGCACCATAGATAAGCCTGGAATTGTACCCAATAACTCGAACAATTTTTTTCGGGATTTGCTAACATCAAACTCATACCCTATACGGCTGGTCAACTTGTCTAGTCGTAGATTAGTATCATCCTGCATCTTCCCAAGCATTTCAATCAATCCGATAGAATCATAGACGCGTTTCTTTCAAGTTTTTTGGCTTCGCTTGAGGCATGTGTGCTTTGTCTTGTGCTAACTTCATCCGGTGTCCTTGGATGCACTTGCTGAGGGCTTGGGTAGATAGTAGAGTACTCTTTAGCCCCTGCATTTTTCATAGACTGACCCACACTACTTTTGTTGACCTGGTTCTGATCCTGCTCGTCAAGAGTGTCAAAGGCGTCATTTGTGTCCTCAACCACACCACTTGGCACGGTCTTTGCCAAAAACTATCCAACGGTCTTTGCCAAATACTATCTTCCAATCTTTCTAAAGAGGTTACGACTTGTATATCACGAATCGAGCATTACTACCTTGTTGTAGAAGAACATTTAATTTAGCACCTTTATATTACTTGATCCAAGATAATAATAACAAATCATAATCACATTATGTCAACTGCAAGCAAAAATTACAACAATAATAAAGGTGAGGAAACAACCTTCATGATGTGCTCCCATTGATCTTTATCACTGCCAATTTTGTAATCTCCATGCACATTAAACCCCACTCCATTGCGTTCGAGAATTTAACCAAGGGACTAATAGTTCCTGTTCCATTGCGTTAGCTTGGAATTGATATGAGGGTTGACCTTCAAGTCAGAATTTGGGAGCTCTCGTTTCATGGCCTCCTCAACTAGAGAGGTATATCTTGACCGTAAACCATTGTCAGATTCCCATCCGCGTATGACAATGATATGAATCCATGTAGATTGAGATCTATTAACCCTAGATTTATACCTTTAGATGATGCTTGATCTTGCAAATGAACACAAAACACAAAAACAACAAAAGGATAAGGTGGATCTAGCCTTAAAAACCTAGATCCAAAATGATTTGATGAGAGATGAGAAATGAAGAAATGTGAATTTGATATTAGCAAAATCCATTGATGGAGAAAATACTGTAAGCAGTCTTCAACGTACTAGATTCAACTAATGGCTCCATTACTTAAGGGAATTCACAAACTCTTGATGCATACCTATACTTGATCATACTTGATTGAATGAATTGATGATCAAGCAACCTAGAAAACTAGGAATTGGATAAAAACTCTCACAAGAGAGGAAACAAGTATAATCAAAACACTCATCTGACATACAACTCATCTGATTGAACACATGTTCTATACTTTTCAACCATATCTTGGCCTCGGTCAGATCAGTAGTCTCATAAAGTCAACAATTCCATTTTTCGGTGCTATTTAATGTTTCTACCTCTTTGACTCATCATTGGTCCATGTATTTACAGGAAATCACCATATGATGCAATATGTCTATGAGATGTTTCTATAATTAATTGATGATGCAGGGCGGCTGACCCTTCTCTCCTCAGTGAGATAAGATATGTTCATGACAATACAAATGCAAATGAAACTTATAACATAAATATATCATATGATATACATGAATACTATGTCCCAGCGGGATTCTATCCCCGCTCTGATACCACCTAAACTGTCACACCTCAACCCCTCTGACGTATACTCTTTTAATAAATAAATCCATTATCATAAAAGCAATCAATACACGTGTCTAATTCATAGAACACCCATATTATATAAGTTCAAACCAACACTTATCCGCTACATATTTCAAAATATCCTGTAAAGTAGTGGAACCCTCTCACCACTCTATATACTATACATTTATCTACACGCAAAAAGATGAGGAGGAGAAGGTTGCCAATATGCGTCAGCCACCGAACCTGATAACACGTGGAGTTCCTATGACCCATGTCAGTCAAAACTTTACTGCTATCTTATTCCTGAAAAATTTAGTGGTTTATATGAGCCACAACTCAGTATATATAAATTTCCACATTTAGTCTCACATGATACAAACATCAAGCATATTCTTTTATCAATACATATAATCAGAAACAAATATATAACATAATTTAAAAACAAACCATTTCATATTCATATGCATATGTCACTCTATTCAGTTTATTATTCTGTAACAGTCAAGCCTGGTATCTGCCCGGGATTCCTCTATGACCCGAAGGTCCCTCTGTAATTGGACTCATAGGTCCCTCTGTATTTGACCCAAATGCCTCTCTGTAATTGGACTCATAGGTCCCTCTAAAATTTCAGATCCAGTACAAGGCGGTCACAGATCCTCCTTAATCCAATGATTCACATAATCGGTATCATAAACATATCCTTTGCACCAATAACATATCCATATCATATTCCATCAAACTATCTAATATATCTAAACAAACATGTCCATTTCAGCAATCAAATATTCATATCATATTCGACCATCAAAATCAAACAATTCATAATCATATCAATTTCACACCATATAATCCAATAATTCACTCCAATTCAACATATAACAATCAACCACATAACACATGTAAAACTAAAAGTGTGATTTATACACACCTGAGCACGACTCTTGATTCCCGATCTACGTTCCTTGATCTTAATCACGATATAATCAATTCAAAAACTCAAATCTCTTCTTTCTGTTTACCACCCTCAGATTGTATATACTATATGGTTGTTGTTTCTAAATCCTAAATAATCTTCTCCTTATTGTTTTGTTCTTCTACTGTTCATATTTTGTTTTAATAGCTTTCGTTCCTTCTAAATTATATGTATACCGTAGCTTACTCCCCTCCCCCTACCTAATTCTCATCCTTTAAAATAAAGAACAAAAATATTCTATAGTCATGTACATTGACGGCATAATTAGGTGACTCACCTTATATTTTATTTTGTATTTTATAAGAAAAACTCGTATAAAATAAAAACTAAAACGTGTAACCTTTATAAAAATTTAGGCAACACAATAATATGTTAAAATGCTCATTTTCTATGCCACGTACAACATATATTTATTTAATGTATATCAACCTTAGGTTATCCAAAAACATGCACATATATTAAACTTATATATGTGTATATAAGTACGTACATAATAGTAGTACTATATATCTCATGCACATATACACACGTTACACATTTATTTTAGCTATCTAAAATTCACGTACACATACACACTTATATATATAACATACAATTATACAAATAATATTATAACTATGCAAATTGATGCATGTTTCGGGTTAGGGATGTCACAATCTTTCCCTACTCGGTCTCCTTGAGAACTCAATCTCCCCGAGATACTTAGGAGTCATTAAAAGTCATAGACTTAGCCTCACCACTAGGCAAGTTTTCCAACACTCTATTGTTCTCTAGGGAATAAATATAGTTGAGTGTTTCTCATGAACTCTCATAGCTTAGTTGTCCCTTTAAACCAAGTTCTTGGGATGTCCAGTCATCATGGTTGGGATACCACTATGAGAATTCTTTAGTTTGTGGATTTCAAACCCATTCCCTCTAGCAACTTATTCATTTGATCACGGTTTAACCCTTTGGTTAGTGGATCCGATAGATTCTCTATTGACTTCACATAGTCAATTGTAATCACCCCTGTTGTGATCAAATGTCTCACGGTGTTATGTCGTCGACGTATATGTCGAGACTTACCATTATAGAAGCCATTGTTTGCCCTTCCAATACCCACTTGGCTATCGCAGTGGATCAGCACTGGTGCCACTGGCTTAGACCAATATGAAATATCTTCAAGGAAGTTCTTAAGCCACTCGGCTTCCTCACCAGTCTTATCTAAGGCAATGAACTCCGATTCCATTGTTGATCGGACTATACATGTCTGTTTTGTGGATTTCAACGATACAGCACCACCCCCAATAGTAAAGACGTATCCACTTGTTGAAAGTGAGTCTCTATTGTCGGATATCCAATTTGCATCACAATACCCTTCAAGTACCGGGGGGTATCTCGAGAAGTGTAGCCCAAGATTTTGAGTATGTTTTAAATATCCCAAAACCCTCACGAGAGCTCTTCAATGCTCTTTGCTTGGATTGCTCGTGTAACGACTCAACTTGTTTACGGCACAAGCAATGTCAGGTCGAGTGCAATTAGTCAAGTACATAATGCACCCGATGACCCGTGCATACTCTTCTTGTGCAACGGGCTCGCCTTTGTTCTTGATCAAGTGAACGTCGAGTTCAATTGGAGTCTTAACCGGCACGCCATCATAGGCTTTTAATTTATTCAATATCTTCTCAACATAATGGGATTGTGTTAAGATGATTCCATCAGACGTTCTTAGAATCTTCATTCCAAGAATTACATCGGCTAGACCCATGTCTTTCATGTCAAAGTTTCTCTTTAACATGACCTTTGTATCGTTAATTACTTGAGTGTTGCTCCCCATGATTAACATATCATCAACGTATAGACACACTATAACATGACCGTTATTAGTGCTCTTGATGTAGACACATTTGTCGCACTCGTTGATTTTAAACCCATTTGATAACATCACATTATCAAACTTCAAGTGCCACTGCAATGGCGCTTGTTTCAATCCATATAGAGACTTTACGAGCTTGCATACATTTTCTCTTGTCCAAGTACTACAAACCCTTCGAGTTGTTCCATATAAATTTCATCTTCTAGTTCACCATTTAGAAACGTGGTCTTTACATCCATTTGATGAATCTCAAGATTGTGTAATGCAGTAATAGCGATAAACACTCGAATAGATGTAATACTTGTTACAGGTGAATGGGTATCGAAGAAGTCATAACCTTCCTTTTGTTTAAAACCTTTTACTACTAGTCGGGCTTTATACTTATCCACTGTTCCATCTGCCTTAAATTTCCTTTTAAGTAACCATTTGCAACCTAGAGGTTTCGCACCTTCAAGTAGATCTACCAACACCCAAGTGTGGTTTAGCAAAATTGAATCAATTTGTTTTGAACAGCTTCTTTCCAATGTAGCCCGTCTGGGCCATCGAAGGCTACTTTTATAGATGTCGGTTCTTCATCTAACATAAAAGCAATGTAGTCAGGACCAAATGTTTTTGGTGTTCTGACCCTACTACCACGTCTTAGTACTGTATCCTTTGGCTCGGGCCTTGCACGCTTGCGCAATTCAGGTTCCTCATCCGCTGATTTAGGACTAGTGGTTTCATCCTCAATTCTTGTCTCAGAATTGGATGCTATGTTTTCCTTCCTTTTACAAGAAAATGTATTTTCAACAAATACCGCGTTTCTTGACTCAATTGTTGTTCCCACGGTCACAGTCGGTATTTCAGACTTGTGGACAACAAATCGATATGCACTACTATTAAGTGCATATCCAATGAAGATGCAAAACTGTTTTAGGTCCGATTGTAACTTCTTTGGGCGGAGGAACCATCACCTTTGCCAAACACCCCCACACTTTGAGGTATTTGTAGGATGGCTTCTTTCCCTTACATAACTCATAAGGAGTAATATCTTTTCCTTTGAGAGGGATTTTATTCAAGATATAGTTGGCTGTCAAAACAGCTTCCCCCCACATGTTATGTGGTAATCCCGAAGTCAGAAGCAGTACATTCATCATTTCTTTTAGAGTTTGATTTTTGCGTTCTGCAAACCCAATAGATTGGGGTGAATAGGGAGCAGTTGTTTGATGAATTATACCACTTGTGTTGCATAACTCCTCAAACAGGGCTACATATTCACCTCCTCTATCGCTTCGAATCGTTTTGATTTTACAACTAAGTTGATTCTCAACTTCGTTCTTATAATTTTTGAACGCTTCTATTGCTTCATCTTTACTTCTTAAAAGATAAATGTAGCAATACCTTGTGCAATCATCTATGAAAGAGATAAAGTACTTTTTACCATCTCTAGTTTGCACAATCTTTAAATCACATACGCCCGTGTGAATTAATTAAAGGGGTTTAGTGTTTCTTTCAATTGAATGAAACGGTAACTTAGCCATTTTAGCATCAAGACAAATCTCACATTTATCTTTACTATAAACTTCATTTGCCTTTAGTAAATCAAGATTTACTAATCTTTTAATGGCATTTATGTTTATATGTTCCAATCTACAATGCCACAAGTTTGAATACTCAATCACAAGAGGAAGTAGACGCATTGTTATTGATAGCCAAAGGGTTGAGACCATGGCGCGTAGCCACACTAAGCTTGAAGAGCTCATCGGTTACAACCTTTTTCGAGGGATTTTCCAAACTTATACAAAACAAACCTATCGGATTCAAATACAAGTTTAAAACCCTTATTAACTAGTATAGATCCAGAGACTAGGTTCTTTCGGATGTCGGGCACATGCAACACATCCTTCAGCCTGACAGAGACGCCAGACGTCATTTTGAGAATCACATCTCTAGTTCCTTTTACTTCGGATGATGCTTGATTCCCCATGTTGATCTTCCTCCCATCAACAGGATTGTAAGTTGAAAACTTACTCCTATCGGCACAAACATGAGCAGTTGCTCCAGTGTCGATGTACCAACCTCCCTTGTTTTCAATCAAGTTGGCTTCTTCGGTGACCACAGCAATGAGGTTGTTTTCATCCCAGTCTTTGAACTCCTTCTCAACGACGTGGGATGCCGGCTTCTTGTTCTTGCTTCGGCAGTCTTTGGCAAAGTGGCCAGTTTTGCCACACTTGAAGCATTCGCCTTCAAATTTCTTAGCAGGCTGCTTTCCCTTCCCTTTATCCTTTTGACTTGGGCGAGGGCATTTGTTTGAGGGACTGCCCCGCTCCAACAGATTGACTTTGGCTTCAAGTGGGCTAAAGCCCTTAGCCTTTTGGTCGCTTTTGCGCACATCAGCCTCAATACGCAATTTCACGATCAAGTTTTCAAGGGTCATCTGCTTTCGCTTGTGCTTGAGATAGCTCTTGAAGTCCTTCCAACTGGGAGGAAGCTTGTCAATGATCGTGCACCTTAAGAATTTGTCGGGCAAGGTCATCCCTTCAGCCACTAGTGCGTGGATGATCATTTGGAGCTCTTGAACTTGCTCCATGATGGGTCGAGAGTCGACCATCTTGTAGTCCATAAATTTGGATGCTACAACTTGTTCAGTACCTGCACCATTATCTATACTATACTTCATTTCTAGGCTTTCCCACATCTCTTTAGATGTGGTTACAACGGAGTATACATTGTACAGACTATCATCTAAAGCACTTAGAATGAAATTTTTACAAATATAATCTCCTTTTCTCCAAGCTTCATAGTCCGCCATGACTTCGAGCCTAGTCTCTTGATCGCTTGGCGCAGGCATCTCGTTTTCCGTGAGGAAGTTGGCGACGCCCAATGTTGTCAAGTAGAACAACATCTTTTGGTACCACCTTTTGAAGTCAGATCCTCCAAACTTTGGTGGCTTCTCGGCAGGTGGAATCATTCTTGGTGCCAAAGGTGCCGTACTTGGTCCATGGAAGGAACCAATTCTGTTGCCCCCGAAGGAGCCAACAACGTGGTTGGGCATAGAGACCCCACTATTCATGTTGGGCATAGAGCCCGCCATGGTCGTACCAGCCCCGAAAGAACTAGCACCCGCGTGAGACCCGAAGGCCCCAGCATTTGTGTGAGACCCGAAGGCCCCAGCACTCGTGTGAGACCCGAAGGCCTCAGCACTTGATCCATTAAAGGATCCGAAGGAACCACTAAAAGTGGAACCAACCGATCCACTCGATGTGGATCCACCAGTGGGCCCAAGGGGGTTAACACACTCCTAAGGCGTTGTTGATGAAGATGGATAGCGCCTGGGAGTGGGCATCATCGTCGGAATCGACGATGTGTTGCCCGGTGCAGTGGTCGACATGGTGGATGGAGATGCGGAGGCGGTGGTGGCAGCGACGGTATTGGATTCAGTTGACATCTCCAGCAAAGGTATTAAGTTTCGATAGTTTTAAGTTCAGTTAAGGTTCGAAACCTTCAACGACAAGTATATCTCGTCTTGCGACTGTTGGGAATTCTACTTCAAACTGGGATCACAAGAGATAAACAATACCGGGCGTAATACAACCCAAGAAGGAAGAACTAAAACTGAAAATTACAATGAAATCGAAACTGTAAACTAGAAATAAAACTTAGCCGAGTTGAGGAGGCCTCTTTCCGTAAGACGAGATACGCCCCGGTAGTGCTCTCGGTTTAGCGTGTCGTCCCCAAAGATAAAACGGCTACGTCTCTGGTGAAGCAGCACCGCAATCAACAGAGCTCCGACGAACTGGATGGAGGAGAGGGCAGAGCTTTCGACAGAAAAACAATACAGGAGAGGGAGAGAGCTTATGATGCTATATGCTTTGTGAATGTTCTATATTGATGCATGGAATGGCTAGCCTATTTATAGGCCTAGTCACTGTAGAGGTCAACTCAGCCTTGATGGTTGTCATCATGGCTCATTATGGCGGGCCTGTAACCGCCGGCCGTTACGAGTTTGAAAGCTGGAGTGGTCAACGTTGAATCTAGACGCCGTACACGCCCTAGTTCAACCGTCACATGGGGACTTCGTGACTTGATCAAGGCGTCGCTCAAGGCGCAGCAGGCCGAGTTGATCAGGCTGCTTATCAAGGCGCAGCATATCGAGTTGATTAGGCTGCTGCCCAAAACTGAGGTGGTCCAAAACATTAAGCCTGAATCCAGGGACAAGCCCAAAGACCACCCAATTGCCAAGTCCAAGTCTAAGTCCAAGGGCATGGGCGCGGGCATGGGCACGGCTAGGCTCGGCGCGCATGTGGGCTCTTTCACCCATCTTAGTCCACGATAATTACTAAGTGTAATAAGTCACTTAATAAATACACATTTAAAGATGTGTCTCGTCTCCTATGTGGGATAAATAACACTAGTTAATTACTCCCTACAATTTCAACTCATAGGTTTATCAAAAGCTACAATGTGACCAACTTTTATCCACTATTTCTCACTCACCGGGAATCGGATTTGAGAAAGTGAATATACTACGGTCATCTACGCGGAACGTAGATCGACGCTATATCATTTAATTTCCAAAAATTAAATGTCTCGTCACATTTATTATTGGTCAAACTTCGTTGACCGGACATTTTAAATTCAAGATTCCAACAAATCTGACAAATAATAAAAGTAGAAAATCAATTCAACACTCAAAATATTGCATAATGAAATGTGTTTAAAATTCTTTACATGTGATTCGTTGGGATCAACGTGAAAAATTACCCGTCATTCCGACCTCAACCACGTTCTGCAAGAACTTGCAAAAGGCAGACTTCAGATACAGAGGGCGGGAACAATAGAAATTAAGTGTGAATGAAAATGAAGATAAGAACCCAATTTGCATATAAGAGAATATAAGTGTGAGTGAAAATAAAGATAAGAACCCAATTAGCATATATTTTAGAGCGTCCACTATAATGTGGACGCGGCGGACGCCGCGTTTGGGGCGAAAGCGGGGCGGAAGCGGGGCGGCTTATAGTGGGAAGGGTGTCCGCCCCGGGGGCGGACGCGGCGAAGGGGGAGGGAGGCGGCGGACGCGGGATAGCCGCGTGCGGGGCGAGGACGCGGCTGAGGGTGGCAGAGAGAGAAGGAGTGGGGCTATAGCCGCGGCTGTCTATTGCTATAGCCGCGGCTGACGCGGCGGCGCGGCGGTTCGAGAAGGGGGGCGGCGGTGGGAGGGGGCTGTCCGCCCCCTATAGTGGACACCCTTAGGTTCAGACGAGAGCAAATAAGGTAGAAGAAATTTAACTTGGGGGCAAATATGTAAAATAATATGTAAACAGTACAATTTCGGAATTTCCTATAACAAGCGGAGCTCTATCAAACACACATGAATAAAAGTACTATACAACAAGGAAAAAGATACTCCCTCTATTTTTTTCAAAAATAACAAATATTTTAATTTTGGACCTTTTTTAAAATAGAAACTTTAGAATATTTCTATTTTAGGACATAAATCCCACAGCCCACTAACTCTATTTTCATTATTTTTTATTTTCCTCTTTTTTACTTTACTCATTTTTCTCATTTATTTTATCAATTGTGTATTAAAATTCGCGTTGTTTTAAATGTTTGTATTAAAATTCAATATTGAAAGAATACTGAATGAGATAGCCTCTATTCTCAAAACATTTTGTTGAGAATGGTGATTGTATATGTCGCATTACCTTTATTATCGAAAATATAAGAGCGACTCTTTATGTAGTCCTAGGCTAGCAGGTAAACTCGTTTCTCTCGAAAGAATTAGGTATGGCGAGCAGCGGGAGTTTACGAATGATAGGCAAATAATTCATTCCTCAACTTCACTTTAATTTCTTTTCTGAATTCTATAAATGTAGTTTGTGATTCCATCTCTTTCGTTTCTATTGCAGACATTGCCGTCAACTTCACAGGTTGTTTTAAAATTTGGATTTCTCTGTTTTAGATGTTGTAATCATGTATTGAAGTATAAATTTATTCTTCAAATCGACAGATGGAATGTTTAGAGGAATTTACAACGGGAAACAATATCACGCAGCTGATATCGCCGCTGTTCTTAGTAGGGCTTGGAGCGCCGGAGTCCATCGGATTATTGTAAGTGCCTGAACTTTTTCTGCTGTTTTGGATTGTTAAATGGAGAGATCATAGATGCATTTTGCATAAGGATTTACTATAGTAGACAAATTGAAAACTCTGCTCCTTCATTTGTATTCATGTTTGTAGCTGATTTGTGACTAATTGGGAACGAAGACTGTTTTAGGTTAGATAATGACATTACCTCTTCAAAGGTGCGCAAGCCGGTATAACGTGTGACTTAAAAAACCGGATGAGAAATAGATTCGAGATTTCTTATGAGGAGGAGCATGATTCGTATTATGTTGAATATGCAGGTGACAGGGGGATCCCTTGAGGAGTCGAAAGAAGCTCTTGCTATTGCTGAAACTGATGGTAGTTTTATGCTTTCCATTTGCTTGTGACTATAATTCTTCTCTAAGTGCTAATATTGTTGATATTTTATTATTGCAGCAAGACTTTTCTGCACAGTTGGTGTACATCCAACAAGATGTAAAGTGAGATTTCATTCCTAAATTCATATATTGAGGAAGCACCTAATTTGATGTAATCTCTGATTCTGTGTTATTACTAACTGTAGATATTTCCATCATTTACTTTGGTGTTGTGGACCAGGAATTTGATGATAGTGGTGATCCAGAGAAACACTTTCAGGCTCTTTTGTCGTTGGCTAGAGAGGGAGTTGATAAGGGAAAGGTAGTGTTTTATTCCCTTCTTTCTTTGGATGAAAAATGATTTTTGAACCTTATAGAGACCTTTGAAGTGTTCCACACTTCCATGTGAAGCATTTTTCTTTACTGCTTCATGCTATTATATTTTTATTGCTGAGGTGGCTTATGCCTGTTATTTGTAACTAATAAAAAGTTGTGTCAATATCAATGTTTCCAACAAGGTGGTGGCAGTTGGAGAATGTGGATTGGATTATGATAGGCTTCACTTCTGCCCAGCAGAAATTCAACAAAAGTATGTGATTGCTTGAAAAACATGTTTTTCCATTTTACTTTCTTCCAGATATTTTTCCCCATTTTCTTCTTCTGTCTCCGTCTTGAAGAACTGCATCAGATAAAAGAGGCAGAAGTCATTTCTGGACCTCTATTGACTACTTGCCATGTCTTTCATTATGCTACTTGCCTTTTAAAATAAGGTACTTCGAGAAGCAATTTGAGTTGGCACATGCTATGAAGTTGCCAATGTTTCTCCACATGCGAACAGCTGCTGAGGATTTCTGCAATATTCTTGAGCGAAACAAACATAGGTATTGGTTAGTAGCATTTGGAGAAAGCTTATAGGCTTATACCCCTGATTTAGTTGTTTCCATGATAATACAAGAGCTAATAGGTTTATACTGTAGCGCATAGCCAAGTAGAAGTAATGATGTTACAATTACAATTTCAGACACTTAAACCTACTATATATGATTGCAATCCAAGTAAGGATGTCATCGGTATTGAACTGCTGATCTATCAAAACCATCATATATGATAACACTGCATTGCATATTTTTGGTCGTTTAATTGGACAGTATACGATTCTTGTTTTTTCTTTCATTCTAAATATTCATGATAGCACCCCTTCCAAACCTCAAACATCTAAGACTTTTACATATAAATACATTGTGTTCTCTTTATTTTCCTAATACTCTTTCAGGGCTACAGCTTTAAGCACTTCTCATTATTCCTTGTCATTGTTCTGGCAGATTCTTCTCTGGGGTTGCTCACTCTTTTACTGGTAGTGCTGAAGATCGTGATCGTCTACTTTCATTCGATAACCTATTCATAGGTGAATAGATTATGCTCTAGATATGAGGAAATTCCTTTCATTACTTTGGTTTTCCTTTCCAATCTTCTCCTTACTCTTTGTAGGCCTTAATGGTTGCTCTCTGAGAACAGCCGAGAATCTTGACATTGTGAAAGGAATTCCTCTTGAGCGACTGATGATTGAAACTGATTCGCCATACTGTGAAATCAAAAATACACATGCTGGTATTAAATATGTACAATCTTCTTGGCAGTCCAAGAAGAAGGAGAAGTATGACCCAGAGTGCATAGTCAAAGGTCGCAACGAACCTTGCTTAGTGCGGTAAGAACACAATCAGTTCCCAATATAATTGTATACCCTTTTTGGATTTGCTGTTGTGTTCCTAAATTCTAGTGATAACTTCCAGCATCTTTGAAATGAGTCCTGCTCTATGGACTTGTGTCATTTTTTCGTGATTGTATTCATAACATAAA
This sequence comes from Salvia splendens, assembly GCF_004379255.2. Lineage (NCBI taxonomy): Eukaryota > Viridiplantae > Streptophyta > Magnoliopsida > Lamiales > Lamiaceae > Salvia > Salvia splendens. The sequence continues at coordinate 22,213,555 of NC_056035.1, forward strand.
ATTCCTAATAAAATATCAGACGCATTCGCTTAATTTCCTTGTATACTCTCGTATTCGAATTGGAGTTTCACACAACATATTGAATGACATGCAGCCAAGTGCTTGAGGTGGTGGCTGGTTGTAAAGGTATCACAGATATTGGTCAGCTTGGCAAAACAATGTACCACAACACCTGCAGGTACTTTTTCTTGCGATGCATAAACCTTCGATGTAGTATGCGCTTCGATGCCACATGTTCAGACTAAATAACTATAGAGTAACTTCAGAAAATAAATAAGCAAACCCTGAATCGCTTCCTTGTACAGGGTTTTCTTTCCACAAGATTTGGATTCGGCCGCAGATGCTATTCTTGGCTCTGGTGAGAATACTTCTTGAAGGTTATACTTGGTTCTCGATGAAAATGAACCAACCAGTGTCCAAACAGCGAAACGAAGGAATGCAGCTTTATCTCATATGCAGTGTACAGAAGGGCAACTGAATCCTGATGTTCACAAATATGTAGAGTCCTTGTTCTGTTAATCTATGAATAGTTCTTATTGGGTTTAGATAGACATAACATGAGTTTTTCCTTTGTCATTTTCTTTCCCGCCAAACACGAAACAATCAATTTGATTTTCTCGTGAAGAAAATTGTAAGTTGAGATACTTGCAATTTTGCACTTAACGATAGCTGGTTTTAACTTTTAAGAGTCTGAAAAAAAAGTATTCCTTTTGTTTTAAGGTAGTTGAGACATTTGTTTTGGGCAATTGATGTTTAAAGGTTTAAATAGAGAATAAAATATGAAAAAGAGTAACAGATGCAAACACCCTGCTCATATCTGAAATCCTGTCTATGGTATACAATATCTACAAAACCAATTTCATTATTACAAACTAACAAGAAATCAGAATTAACCGAAACAAATCTTGTAACTGACAAATGAAAATAATCATAATCTCGATCAGCCAAATCACAAATCAATTCAGTCCACTCAATCCAATAACTCACTTTTTTAACACAATTTCAATTTCTTAAGTTCTGTTCCAAAAAGAACCTGTACAACAGAGGGACGAATAGAATATGTCCGCACACAATAATCTCAACATAAGGAGATTAATTGAATAATCACATATAGTAATAAAATAGATGAAGCAAGCATATGTTACAGAGATACAGCATAGCTAGCACACACCTATACTACAAGTAACACCATAAAACACTAGACTAAGACTCGAGTCGACGAGTCTATTAGTATTTTGCAACACATGAGTTTGGAAAAGTAAAGCAAGAAAAAGAAGAGCAATTGGCATTCTCATTTCTCAACTAATGAGAAGATGCACAGCCCTAATTGCGTACTTAATTAAACTATGTTGAGATAGCCAAGGATGAATTGCCCAGGTGATGACACCATCATCGTCATCACATCAGACCTTGAGGTGGAAGGCCTGAAAGAGGTGCAGCGCCGCCGCAGCGTTTCCCACCTCGTGATCGCTGCTCACATCCGACCCGGGGCTCCTGCCCGAGCTCTTGGTGTTGAGGAAGCGGCCGCCATTGCCCCTCGGCCGCCGCTTCGCATGGAGGTGGCGCGAAAGGTGCAAATACGGCTGCACCTATAGAATTAGACTGAATTTCCTTTTTCGTCCGTCCCATTAAAATAATCTATATCTATTTATGAAAACCTTTTATCTGTCTCTTTTACTTTATTATTTATGTGACTCAACTACTTTTTTTAGTACTCCATTTGTCCAAAGTTACTTTAGTCGTATTCTATTTAGGTTGTCTCAAGTTACTTGAGTCATTTCTGTTTTTGGCTAAAAAAAACATCTAGTCATACTTACTTTACTCTCTCTCATCTCTTACTTTATTTAACTCACTAAACATAACTTTCTTAAATTTTGAGGCCGAAAAGAAATGGGTCAAGTAAACGGATGGAGTATTACTTTACCTATTAATTATTAAAATATGTGGAAATAGTAATGGACCTATTTGTATGAGACGGAAGGAAGGAATAGTAATGACCTTACGCATGTTGAGGTTGAGAGCGTGGGCACGCTTCTTCCTGCGCCTCATGATTGCGTTGTACTGCTTTGCGTTCACCAAGATTGGGCCTCCGTTAAGGGCCAGCATCATTCGCCCCTGAAATAAATCTTTACATTTATCAACACAATTATTTAATTTTATAATTAATGATCAACCCAATTACCGCAACAGGCCCATTATAGCATTCATCAGCTGGATATGGATATTTGGTAGCACAAATCTGACGCAAAATTCAGGATTTAATTAATCTTTGTTAATAAGCATCATTTTAGTATGTAGTAGTATCAATTAAAAGTGTACCACTGGCTGTCCAAATCCAAGCTCTAGATAATCCACCTGCCTTCGAGTTTTCCCATTTTCACACTCACCTATACATGAGTATTTCAATAATTAGTAGTGGTGTAACTCACTCACCCACACACTCAATGAGATAAACACTAACTCAAAACATTGATCAATTCCAGACAACTACTTTGATTTAGTTCTTATTTACACAAACGTTTCCTCTAATGTGCATTACTATATAAATAATTTGTGATGTGTACAATTTCTAATATCATAAATTACTAGAATTACTAGTTATTTTTATATTTATATTCATTAGACAAATTTTCTTTAAAACAATGGCCGGCAATTGAAACAAAAATAAATCTTTCCTTTATTTTGCTGCAAGTGATCAATTTCTTTTGGGCACGAGATTTAAGGTAATGATATTAATCGAATTAAGTTAAGAGAAAAAGTGTTGCATCTATTATAAAAGGAAATCATTCACTTGTGGAGGGACAGAGGGAGTATAACAATATTCTACATCGATGCAAAAACTAATGGGTCGCTCATCCTATCACAAACTGGTTTTAGGATGGAGCCCTATTAAGTTATACTCTCTCCGTCCCCAATAATTGTCCATTTTGGTTCCGTCACGGTTTTAAGAAATGTAAAGAAAAGTGAGTTAAAAAAGTTAGTGGAATATGAGTCTCATTTTCATATATTAGTTTTATTATAAAATGTGAGTGTAATGAGCTTATGGAATATGGGGCCTACTTATCGTTTATGGTAAAAAGTGAAAGTGGACAATTATTGGAGGACAAACGAAAAAAAAGTGGACTGTTAATGGAGGATGGAGGGAGTATCATGGTATCAGAGCGGATCGACGACTGTGGGGCAAAACTAACTGACCCAACAATATATCTGGACAAAACAATGACTACCCCAACAATATATCTGACTTTAAATTTGGGCCAATAGTCTAACCGACTTAGAAAATAGTCTACCCACTCCAAGATTCATATTGAAAGATTTGAGGAAACATGTTTACAACTGAAACATAAATAAATAGTACTCCATTAGGAATATAACAATATTCGACATTGGTATAAATAGAGAACTGAAACTACTATACTTGGATCACTTCTTCTATCACCTATAGATTTTAAAAAAAAACATATTATACCCTATCAAACATCGCCAAAATATGTCGTAATAGAAACTTCTAGGAGATGGAGTTGCGATGGTGTGGAATAGTGAAGTGTTGACAAATTATGAATCTATTGAGTTTATGGACTTTACGTAGAATATAGTTGATTATACATATAGTATAATTAATGGTCATAAATCTACTATATCGTTAGTTAAAAGCCTAATCCACTAAATTTTAATCTTTTATTTTCTTAGACGTTATATATGTATTCTTTAATTTTAATAGAGATAATAAGATTGAATATATTTTAAAAGAAAATATTCCATCCGTCTCAACTAAATTGAGTTGTATTCTTTTAAGGGATGTCCCATAAAAGTTGAGTTATTTCATTTTCTTGACAAAAAAACAAAACATCTAATCACTCTTACTTTATTTCATCACCTACTTTACTCTCTCATTATCTTTTTTACTTTATTCTTCTGTCTTACTTTTCAATAGAATTTTTTATTTTTGTACTTAAAATTTTTGACTCAATTTAGTTGGAATGGAGGGTATAGGGGATACATTTAGAGATACTACAAATCCAGCTTCTTCTAACTAAAAAATGTGTAGTATGAGATTGAAATTAATTAGGGTCCCATCATATATATTCAAAGTGGAACAATATTATAACTTACTATTATTCGTGTATAGATATATAGCAAAGTGGAACAAAAAACTTAATCGAAGAATAAAAAAGACAACCTGAAATTGGTGAGAGACTAGCTAGTGGGGGACTGGAGTATCAAAATTAGATGATGAGTTACCATTACATTTGAAAGGGTTATCTCACTTGCAATTGAGTTGAGCCTATAGTAGTTAATCCTTTCCAAATAAAGTAACTCATCATCGAATGAAATGTTAACCCTTTCAAAATATTTCCTCTATTTCAGACTAAAATAATCTACATAAAAAAATTATATTAGCATCTAACTAAAATAGCCAAAGATTGCCATGAGAGGACATTTTTTTAGTGGTAGGGATCACCTAAAATTTCTCTGACTCTGAATCCATTTAATTTCCATCGACCATTAAACAACACACACATATTTAGAAATAGGGAGAATTGGCCAAGCGTTACAGAGGTAATGTCTGACACTAAAAGTCTCTGATTCGATTACCTATGTGACACCATCTTTAAATTTATATTCATTATCCATAAAAAAAATAGAGAGAAAGATAATAGAGTCAAAATTTACCAGGAAAAAGAGTGAAGTGAGTGGTGTTGAGTTTGCCATGATCACCAAATTGGCAGTTGGAAAGTTCTAGAGAGGCGGCCTTTGATGGGATAAACCCTTCACCATAAACGGATGGTGGCGGCGTCTGACATCCGAATCCACTCCACCGGGGCACGGCGGACTGCGCCGCCCCATTCATGGGATATTGAGAACTCCCATCTTTGAAGAATATAGTGTGCCAAGTCATTTTTCACCTGCATTAACCAATTTCAACTAACCCTAAAAATGCCTTTAATTCTTGGAAGATGAATTAACTCTGCAATATCGAAAAACAATGACAATAATTGAAGATAGAATGTTGGGATTTGGGGCATATTTGCACAACTAACATACTTGAGGGACTGAAATGAAAATTGTAAATTTCTGATATTTTGAATTTCCACCGGAATTTAGAATGATAAAAAAGGGAGAGAGGGAAATTAGTTAAAAAGTTAAGTTTTTCCCAGATCTGTAATCGAGTTAGTTTAGAGAGAGAGGTTTTTCATCTAACAGCTTGAGTTTCTTCCACACACTTGAATGAATAAGAATTCCATTGGTCTTCTCATAAGAGTTTTCATTGTTTTCAATATTATTCAAATTTCAATCGGTTGTGTATTCGTTCTTCTTGTTTCGTTCCCGTTTTGATCTTGATCCACACACAAAAGGAGCACAACAAAAGTGGACACCTTATCCAATTTATTTTTGGATATTGCAAGTGTTAGCCGGCTTTCTTTACCTACTATTTTCATACCAATATAGATATCATCGATGCACATAAATTGGACTTAAAAATATATAGTATAAGCTGATTTTGCACTACTGCAATTATCAATTAGTACAAACAAATAAAAACATATGGATCGAGTTACACCTCATAATCTCATGATGCTTGTAAGCTTGTTTATGTAGCATGTATTTATTCACTAAAATCGAGATAAAAAGGAGAAGAAAACTTGAAATATTTCGCTTTCAAGTAAGAATAAGAGAGAAAGTGATAGCTAGAGAGAAACATACCGATTTGAGAAGAAAACAAACACGAAATCAACAAGAGAGAGAGAGGGAGAGAGAGAGAGGGAGTATATATGTATAGTGACAAATGCACACGAATGCAAATAATATGCATCTTTCATCAACTTTACTTTCTTTTATATAAATTATTATTTAACATCTACCTCTTTCTTTATTTAACTCTACATTTTTCTTTATTTAGCTGAGGATACATCAGGATAATTTATTTATAAAATGAAAATAAATAAGCCACCTTGGAGGTTATATACACATTTAATAACTAATAGTCTAATACCTAGAGAAAACTTATGAGAAAATCATTGGTTGATATTTTTAGTATTTCAAAAAATTAGCTTAATTCTTTTTTTAATTTATTCTTCACCTTTATCTATTTTCAGTTCAATAGTTAAAATGAATAAGGAGATGTTGACAATCTTGCGAAAGCCAAGTGCTTACTTAGGCATATTAAGTGGATTACATGTGGAGGGCTTTTAAATATCGAAATGGGATCTAATGTTGTGAAAGAGATTGGTCCCCATTTTAATGGGATGGCTCTTTTATAGTACAATACTAATATATATTACCATTATATTCCTCTCTATCTCAAACCAGTAACATTCAACAAAATATGACCATTATATAATGAAATATTTAGACCAATGATCACTATTCACCACCCTAGTTAGACCTAAAAGGTTCCTATACAAATCTGTTATCTAAATTAATTGATTATAGATAAGCTCAAGTCTTAAGCGGCTTTGAGCATCTTTATTTTGTATATAGTTTTTCTGAACTTTCTAGAATAGGGTACAAAGAATCTTTCAGTTTTTGCTTCATTTCAATTTAACTAGAAACAGACTTCTTTTATTCAGAGCAGAATATGAAGTTTTCGACAAGAAAGTCCACCAAAATGTTAAGGTTAGAGTTGCAAATTTGGTTCTTGGGTTTCGGATGTAGCTGATCCGATACCCGTCATGTTTCGGATACCCAATACCCAAAATTATAGGTTAATGTATAATTGATGCGGGTGATTTTCAGGTTTCGGGTACCCAGAAAAGAGTCAACTCTTTGTGACAATACAACCATCCACCAAAATATTAAGGTTAGGGTTGCAAATTTGGTTCTTGGGTTTCGGGTGTAGCTGATCCGATACCCGTCATGTTTCGAATACCCTATACCTGAAATTATAGGTTAATGTATAATTGATGCGGGTGATTTTCGGGTTTCGGGTACCCAGAAAAGAGTCAACTCTTTGTGACAATACAACCACTATCGGCATATCTAAGAACCAGTGCAACATGCTAGAACTAAACACATGGAGGTCGATAGACATTTCATCAAGGAGAATAGCAAAATTGGAGTTGTGTTATTTTCAGTTGTTCGACCAGAAGATCAATTGACAGACATCCTCACAAAGACAGTCAACTCAAGAAGTCTTGCAAACGTGCATTGCAAGTTGAGTTTCGGAGATGTCATTACTCAACTTGAGATGGAGTGTTAGAAAAAAGAAAAATAATATTAGAATCAAATCATAAAGTTGGAGCCCAAGATTATATCCTAGAAAATAATTGATTTTATTCAATACCTCAAGTTTTACCATGTATACATAGTACTTTGTAACACTCAATTTAAAGGGGGTGACATATAATTGAATTAGATTATCAAGCGATTACTGTAAACACTTCTATATAGCTATTTCTCTATTTTTAAACCTAATGACAAATATGCCGTTCAAGAGAATAGAAAGAAGAAATAGTGATTTTATATTTTTGGAAGCCAAGTATAGGAATGGGTAGGGACAGTATAATTTACCGAAACCACCATACCGTATATCTTACCGTAAATTCGGTATACGAAAAAGTCATATCTTTTACCTTACCAAAGTTTTCGGTATGCCGAACTTCGGTATACCTTATTTTCGGTATGACGAATTTCCATACAGATACTGTACCTCATTTTCGGTATCCCGTATCAAAGTTCGGTATACCTGACTTTCAAGATTAATTAAAATAGAAAATTTAAGTTTTTAGAATATTATTTATATTTATAATTTTAAAAATATATTAAATATATTTTATTTATAATTACATTTATACTTCACAATAGATTTTATAATTTAGAAGTATAAAAAATATATTTTATATATAATTATATTTATATTTTACGGTATATACCAAATTTCGGTATGCAGCGGTATACCGTGGTATTTGAAAAATCATATCGTTACCTTACTGGAATCTTTCGGTAAGGTATCATACCGTACAGAAAACTACGGTATACCAAAAAATCGATACTTTCGGTACGATAAGACCGATATTTTGATACTTCGGTATTTTTCCCCGGCCCTAGCCAAGTAGAATGAGATATCTAATTATGAAAATTGTACTACTATTACTTAAGAGTAGCTCTTGTTTCTACTCTCTTGAATGGAAAATGTATTAATTAGAGTAAGGATGGAGGAAATAGTATCTCCATTTATCAAAAAGACTTTATCAAATTCAGGCACATAAATATCACACTTACTTTTCTTACCAAAGCCTGCATGGTATAAATAGTTTTGTGAAGCCACTTTGATGTAAAAAGTCATCCACATTATATTGTGACGTAAGATTACATTTTCCGTTGCCAAAAGCTAACTAGCTATTTAGTCAATTATCTGCACTGAAATTAATTATTCATTTTTTGATTGTCTTTGGTTCAATTCATACCAATATATTTTGGATCCTTTTGTCGCACTATCTTGCTTATAAAGCGTATCACTTTTTGATGATGGATCATCTAAGCGTATCACTTGCTTATAATTCAATATTTCCATGTTTTGATCTTTTGATTTTTGCATTTTTAGCTTTTTATGTAACCTTTATTATCTCTCATTTGGATGTTCATGTTGAATATATATGCAAAGTAATCAGCCACTAACTATGTAGGTTAATCATGCACGACATGTGTCGAACGCCCGACTACACAGAAGTGGCATGCCAAGTGGATTTAATACAATCTCACTTATTTTTTTTATTAAAGGTTTTAATATTTATGGGTTATCGTTTGTAATACAGATCAGCGCCCATGCATTAGCTAGATTCATGTGGATTACACAACATATATTTTGAATGATGTGGTGTTTAATTTAATCTTTAATATTAATGGTTACATCATCCATGATCTCAAGGTCAATCAATTGCAAATGATGTCATAATATTTCATATTAAGCTGAAGTAAAATTATGAAGTGGTAAATTCTTTCCAAAGTGTACACACGAGATACTATGCAAATGAGTAATTTTTTATTTGTTCGTAAATACACAAACTTTCAACATTTTATAGGTTTTTTATACTTTTTTTAATACAAATACATGAATATTAAAATTTCTAGTTTTTTCACGAAATGAAATATCAAAACTAATTACAATGGCAGATTAGTGTTGACGTGGGAATCGAAACATTGTCATTTTAATTTGACTAATTTTAAAAAATCAAAATTTAAAATACCACATCATCATCTTCCTCACATATTCGTCCCTTTAATTTCTTCTCTGAAATTGATTATTTAGAGCAACTAAAAAAGAAATGGAGATAACCACCAACATATTTCCGAAATATCATAAGCATACGCGTATCCGGGCATAAATAAAACTAGTATAACGACACACTAGTTAAAGCATAACACACTCATCTCCTTCCATCAAACAAGAAAGGATATCATGGATGAGTGCCACTTAAAGCATAACACATCCATCTCCTTCCATCTCCATTATCTCAAATAGACAAACTATTGTATTTTTAAAACATTGAAAACATAAAATGGAAGTGCCACTTAAATTATAATTCCAATTTAAAATGTAAATCCTTAATTATCTATTAGTTGGATACCCATTTTCTTATAAATGATCAGTTCGCATATGCCTCAGGCACATGTATTTGTAGTAGAATTAAATTCTTATAATTTGATTTAGGATATTGTTACATGCCAAAAATTATGTAGTTCTTGTATAAAATATAAAATTCTATCAGCGATACAGACCAAACAGGAGAACTCATCCGAAAAGACTAACCTGTTAGGAGAGATCGTTTAGTCTATATACCCCACATCAGTTGTACTCACAACCGATGTGGGAATTGAGTCTGTAACATTCAACCCTCCTTTAAGGGCCAACGTCGTCGTTGGTCAATGCCACATTGGTCACGGCTGATTCTTTGTCAGGTCACCACTCCGTGGACCACCACTCCGAGTTCTCGTTGGTCACGGCCACGTTGGTCACAGCGGATTCTTTGCCCGGCCACCACTCCGAGCCGTTTGGACTCTCAATGAAAACACCAATTGATACAGACCAAACAGGAGAACTCATCCTAAAAGACTAGCCTATTAGGAAAGAGAGAGATCATTTAGTCTTTATACCCCACATCAGTTGTTCTCACAACCGATGTGGGAATTGAGTCCGTAACAATCAGCCACTAAACTCTTGACGGTTTTTCCATGAATTAAAAAAACCATACTCTAGCGGAGTATTATTAAAGGATGGAAAAAAGCAGTAACAGTTTCATTCAGATATTCAGTTTAAAGAATGGGGATGAAAATTAAAAATATTTATTTGTAATTAAAATATCAATAGCTGAATGGCTGAATTATCAAATAAATTTAAAAAATTGTCAAAATTTTGGTTTGTCCCATACTTTTCAAAACTTGAATAATAAAATTAACAAGTTTTAAAATTTGCAATTTTCCTGCACATTGTTTTTCAGATGAAACCCACAATGATGTGCTAACAAATCGGTGGTGGCACATAATAAAGTTGTGGGGTTTATCTAGATACGAAGATAGGATAATTAATTTGGCTGCCACAAAATACCCTGAAAAACTACGTAAGGAATAATTATAAAATTTTGAAACTTAGTAATTTATAATTCCACTTTTGTAAAATATTGGAGAATTTGACTATTATTCATGATTTATTTATATTTTTCAGAAAGTCGTGTATTTTTATGTAGTACAGCAATTAGCAAGAATGGTGGGATATTTTTAGGTAATTATATATAGCAATTAGCAAGATAAAGCGATATCCACAAAAAATCTGGATGTGGATTTGCATTCCTAAAATCTTTTCTTTTCCTTTATTTGTTTTTATTGATATAGAAATGTGGTGTATTTAGCAAATGGTAGTTTTTAAATTGCACTAATTAGTAGTGGAATCATGTCTAACACTACAACCATTGAATAATTGGATCCCTTTCCTAAAAGTGACCAACAACACCTAAGTGGGAATTTTACTTTTCTTAATCACATTATAAATTTTATTTTTGTACATTATTATCGTACAGAAAAATTGTCGTCAGGATATGGATGGATCACAGACGTTATCGGCAAACTGAATAAGGCAACTTTTTCTTTCTTTAGTAATCCCATGCACTCAACTACCAAAAGACTAAAGGAAAGAATGATTACGGTGGGTAGGTACGGTATACATTACCGAAACCACCGTACCGTAAATTTGGTACGTGAAAAATTCATATATTTACCTTACCAAATTTTTCGGTATATCGAACGTCAATATTCTTTATTTTCGGTATGACGAAATTTCATACCGATACCATACCTCATTTTTGGTATACCGTACTTTTGCGGTATACCTGACTTTCAACATCAATGAAAATAGATAATTTATGTTTTTAGAATATAATTTATATTTTATAATGTTAAACATAAATTAAATATATTTTATTCATAATTATATTTATATTTAACAATAGATTTTATAATTTAAAAATATATAAAATATAGTTTATATATAATTATATTTATAATTTATGGTGTTTACCGAATTTCGTACAATCTGGCCTGCCAAGAACTAAAGAAAGAAGATCTTGCTTCTTTTGATGATTTCATGGGTAGAAATCTTATGAGGTTTTGCAAGTCATTCATTACTCTGTATTGAATGCAAGAGAAAAACAGCTACAAAATGTCAGAATTTCGTTGATGGAGAGAAAATATATGAAATTGCAAGATGTTGTTGGTATTTCTATTGTTGCTATGTCCTAACATAAGAAAGATGCATTGTATTATTGTTCCTTCTTTAGGGGGTCATTTTGAGGTGAGCTTGCGCTTGCATTGTGAGACCTGAAGCAAGATCATGTGGTTGTTGGGTGTGGGATTATACAGTAATTCCATGTTTGCATGCGTGTGTAGTACTTAATTTCTGAAACAAATCTGCCGAATCTCATGTGAATGAGTACTTTACAATGGAGAAGTATAATCGTCCCATTTTAGCAGTCCCAGTTATTTTTTTGCACTCGTTTTATAAAAATGATAATAAATAGTTAAAGTGGAGAAATGGTAAAGTAAGAGAGAATACTATAGATAAGACTTTTCTCTACACTTTAACTATATTGTATCATTTGTATAAAATGAGTGATCGGGACTGCTAAAATGGGACGGATGGAGTATATGGATTTGGGATCCCACCGTTGAATGGTGAGAACCTGTGGCCTGTGCAAAAGGGAAACAAGGACGACATCACAGAGCTAATCCGACAAAAGGTTGCTCATATATATATATATATATATATATTTCATTTGATTTAATCAATTTACTAACTTATACATATTTTTGTTTTCTTGATAGGGGAAACAAGGCCGACCTCCGCAGCCAAGACTATATACAGCAGCAACGTACTTATTCTCATGTGCACATCTCAGCAAAGCCAAGTTTAAAAAGAATATTGGACTTCTGCTGTAAAAATTTTGATGTATTTTGGATATCAAATTCTATAAGGTTTCATTTCCACGTATTTTTTTTGTCAAAATCAGACATGTTTTATCGATCTAGGAGTTGATTTATAAACTCACATCCTAAAATATTCGAGTTTATGTATGGAACTGATAATCTCTTTTGTTCATTATATGTATCTCTTTCCCGATTTATGTAGATACTGCAAACTAGTAATTGATATACATAATCCAAAGAAAAATGTGTTAAGTAAATTAAACCAAAAATCGAGAAACACAAAATCCTATATTTTTTCAAAATTTCGTGGGAAGGAAATGCCAGATTTTCTTAAAAGTTATTGGTTTTAGAGACCAAAATATCATTATTATGTATCTGACTGTCCACGTAGATTTTCCGATCTGTACACGGAGGATGTTTTTGCCGGAAAAATTCCAAATCGGTGAAAATAACACGACCCGTCAAAGTTTATGGTTTTATGTACAAATTTCAAAGTTAATGGGAAATACCAAATTTCATCCAAAGTTAATGGTTTTTAAGACCATTGATTACCGATGCACTATTTTTTAACACTACAACTACTTGCAAGTATGCAGGGCAGAAATAGTATAGCTAAAGGTCAGTAGCGATATATTGAACACAGAGAATATAATTGCAACTGGCTATCATTTACTAAACGTCATATACTATCTAGAGAAACAAGAGTTTTGGTTGGATTAATTAACTAGACAGAAAATAAATAAACAAAGCATGTAAATAAATAAGTTAATCCAGCAATGATGGAATTAAAGGACAATTCAAGAAGTTAATCAAGCAAAGATGGAATTAAAGGACAATCCATACTTCACCAGAAATAATCACATAGAATAGATCACGTACACTAGAGTCGTCAATCCTAAATTTATAACTCCCAAAAGCACCTAAGACTCCTATTGTTCTCGCTCTCAATTAAAAGTACCGTTGTAAGGGAAATTAACTGTAGCACCAAATAAGCTCTTCTAAAAAGCAAACCTCCTCTCACGATTATGTTGCAAGTCAATAATAGATCATCATAGAATGTGTCACTTAAATATGAAAAATTATCCAATACTTAGAATAGAATCAAATATTGAACAAAACGGATATTATATAAACCAATAAAAGTTACTAACACATCCCAAGAATTCTTATAGTTTAGGTACTCATAGACAAATAGCAAAACCTACAAATTAAAGTACAAAACATAAAGAAAAAGCAAACAAAACCCAATGATGAATTGTTGTGCAATCTTTAGTCTTCTTTTGCCTTGCTCCAATATCCAAGAATGGTGGATGGAATGATGGACGAAGGAATTAGGGTTAAAGAGTGGAGGCTCCCCAATTTTGGAGGCTATGAATAGGTGTATATTATGAATTAGGTTATGGGATATATATAGACTTGGAAAAGGTTTAAACTTGATAAAAAAAAGTGTCCTCCAAGTAGTGTTCCTTACATTAGATGAGGCACGAGATAATTGGGAAAACACTGCCTGGGGAGATTTTCGGAAGTTTATGTTGATTGAAAGGCCAAGACGCAATAACCAAGTTTATGATCCTTTTATACCGTACTATCAGTGGCCATGAAACCGAAAAGCTAGCCTTGGTTTTTTCAACCGCGGAGGAGAGTTTGTCGAGGTATACTTGACTGCGTATAAGAGAGCAGACGAGAGCGGACAAATATTTGGATGTTTGTGCTTTTTGTAGACGACAGTGATAAGTCAAAAGGAGCCCACAATTGATAACCATGAAGAAAAAGAAGAGGTTTTGCTAGGGAAAGAGTTGGATTACGTTACGCAAGAGATTAAAAATCCTCTTAATGGCATCCGGTTCACCTATAAACTCCTGCAAGGCTCACTCACTTCAGATGATCATAAGAAATTTCTCATACCAGCGATGCCTGTGAACGACAGATTTTATCCATCATCGACAATATTAATGCAGGAAGTTTTGAAGAAAGACAAGTCTTTTTATCTAGCACAATGTTAGTTGCATGTAAAAGTATTGAATTCGAATACATTATTTACACGATGTTTTTTTTTTGGTCGCGCAGCGTGACCGAGCTAAAAATCGAAGAGTTTGTTTTGGGAGATATTGTGAATGCTATATTTAGCCAAGCTATGATTTTGATAAGAGAAAAGGATTTGCATCTTATCCATGACGTTCCCGATCAAGTAAGAGTCTATGTGTATACGACGACCAAATGAAGCTCCAATTGCCTTGTCCGATTTCTTGCTATGTGTTGTGTTAGTATGCCTTGAATCTGTTCAGATCATGTTTCCTAATTGGGATAGGATTATGTTTCCGAATTAGGATAGAATCCCATGTGTGCATATTTATATGGGAGTAGAGCACATAATTATGTGATCTTAGATCGAATCTGAAATCTGTAGCCATAATCTAAAAACACTCTGAATAAAATCTATTCTCTGTTCCTGCCCGTGGATGTAGCCAATTGGCGAACCACGTAAATTTGTGTCTTCTTTACGTTTCTGTTTATCTTGATTACACAATTACTCTATTCTGTCACAATAAACTGGTATCAGAGCCTGGTTTTCGGATAGGGTTTTGAATTCCGCATCTGTTAGGGTTTCTGTGTTAATCAATCAAGATGTCTGCTCTGAACGTTAAGGTCGAAAATTCAGTGGGAGTGCCTTGTTTTCGGACTTGGGCAAATTTGAGGCAAGAATGGAGAAGTTTGTTTGTCTGGCATTGTAATGATGCATCTGTATGGGAGAATTCAAGTCAATGTGGAGATTTGTTAGTGTGCCTTGAATCTGTTCAGATCATGTTTCCTAATTGGGATATGATTATGTTTCCGAATTAGGATAGGATCTCATGTGTGCCTATTTATATGAGAGTAGAGCAGATAATTCTGTGATCTTAGATCCAATCTGAAATCTGTAAACATAATCTGAAAACACTCTGAATAAAATATGTTCTTCGTTCCTGCCCGTGGATGTAGCCAATTGGCGAACCACGTAAATTTTGTGACTCTTTACGTTTCTGTTTATCTTGATTACACAATTACTCTATTATGTCACAACAAACTGGTATCAGAGCCTGGTTTTCGAACTAGGGATTTGAATTCCGCATCTGTTAAGGTTTCTATCTTAATCGATCAAGATGTCTGCTTTGAACGTGAAGTCTGGTTTTCGGACCAGGGAAAATTTGAAGCAGGAATGGAGAAGTTTGTTCGTCTGGCATTGTAATGATGCATCTGCAAGGGAGAATTCAAGTGAAGGTGGAGATTTGTTAGTATGTCTTGAATCTGTTCAGATCATGTTTCCTAATTGGGATAGGATTATGTTTCCTACTTAGGATAGGATCCCATGTGTGCATATTTATATGGGAGTAGAGAACATAATTCTGTGATCTTAGATCCAATCTAAAATCTATAGCCATAATCTGAAAACACTCTGAATAAAATCTGTTCTCCGTTCCTGCCCGTGGATGTAGCCAATTGGTGAACCACGTAAATTTTGTGTGTCTTTACGTTTCTGTTTATCTTGATTACACAATTACTCTATTCTATCACACCACGTTGTGGACTACGCGCCTTCTCCAGATGGCTGGGTGGAAATGGATGTATCATCTCAATTCAAATTCAAAGTAATACAAGATGGAAATGAATTTGTTCATCTGAAAATCAGGTAGTATAAACACAATAATGCTAGTTTTCTTAATTTATAGCTCATATATATAGATTCAATGTTTTCTGAAATGTTACATGTTTATGATGTGAATATCTCACTATATATAAGAAAAATTGATATACAAGATTTTGTTTACTTGTATATAGAGAATGGCTGATCCTGGCCAAGGCTTGCCTCACTCTCTGATTGGGGATATGTTTGGCGCGGAAAGCAATTGTATGACACAAGAAGGAATGGCGTTGAACATTTCCTAGATGCTTGTCGGCATGATGAAAGGTAATGTTCGTTACATTAGAGAGCGAAAGCAATGTTACTTCTAAACTGACATTGAGCTTCGATCCAAAATTACATAGCTCTAGTAATGTTGTCGGATGAGTTGTAGGACGACATTTTCGTGATTTAAAGATCACAAGTCGAGCTACACTCTTTACTAACATGAATGTGCAACTAACTATAAAAGTTATAGTATTTTTGTTTGAGTATGTTGTTATTTTTTTATGTTCGAAATTGACACTTGTATTATTTCCTAAGTTGTAAATATTATGTAATTTTAGCGTGGAAAATATAAAAATAACTAGAGATTTTATAAGATTTGGTTATTTTAAGTAAATTACCTTGCTTGATTTGTGTATTTTAAATAATGTGTAACACTATGATTGCTTGCTTGTCTTGGAACCGCAGGTGGTTACAGTTCCAAGACAAGTGATCATAGTGGTTCGGGTTTCGGTTCGAAATAGCCAATATTTGGCCAATTCCAATCCTAGTTTCGGTTATCAGGTTTCTTGGTTTTGAGATTTTTTTCAAATGATTGATGATGTGTGTTAAGTAGATTACGAAGTTTTTGCACAACTAATCTGGTAGTAGTATGCTACCAACATCAACTTCTTTCGATACTTACGTCTTAATACAAAGTTTAACATAAAGTTTGTACTATTATCTCAGGTGTTGAGAAAATTGTGACACAAAGTCCTATCCGAACAACCCGACCGGGTGGCATGGTTTGCCACAAGTTACCCGGTCGGGTGAGTCTTCCTGGCTCTTTCACGCCGTCGACGAGGCACCCGGGCGGGTAGCACTGAGGCTACCCGGCCGGGTGGGACAATGTGGCTGCGGCTCCTCCAGCGAGTAGCACCCAACCGGGTGATTTGGTGCGTCAAATCCCACCCGGCCGGGTGGAAGCTTTCCTCCCTCATTTTTCGGCACTATCCTCATCGTGGACTCCTATTTCTTCATGGACTCCTCCTGCATGGCCTTTTGAATAAAAGTAGAGAGCCCTTCACGTATCCGCTTCGCCATGGACCTCATCGTAGGTCCTCCACGTGGGGTCGTATCATCCTCCCCTTCTTGGAGAGGATTTGTCCTCAAATTCGGACTACCTACAAAATCAAAGGGGCTCAAGTCAGCAACATTGAACGTACAACTCACATTGTACTCACCGGACACGTCGATCACAAAGGCGTTGTCATTGACGCGCTCCAACACAAGGAATGGACCATCACGGAAAAATAAGCTATGAGTTTCCCTCCTTGCATGAGAACTCCATCAATTCCTACCCTCCAACTCAAAAGTTTTGTCAAAGTTGAGAAGAGCTAACAAAGGAGCATGGGTAAGGTCATTTTTCAAGGTGTTAAAGGCTTTCTCTTCCCCTCTCCCCACTTAAACTCTACATTCTTCTTCACAAGGTGATTTAAAGGGGGCCTTAGTAGAAAACTCCCTCACAGACCTCCTATAAAAACTTGCTAGACCTTGGGGTCTATTGCCTCGTTGGTGATGGCGGTTATGGTAAAGAATGGTGGCTCGAGAAAGTAGTGGGGGTTGGTAGTGTGCCACCACACGTCTCCACACTATGTCCCTTTTTCCTCTCCAGTATGCTTGTGAGTTCTTGATGAATGCGTTTGGTTTGCAGCACATGGAAATTCAAGCAGCCTCACAGATGGCGGAGAAGAGGAGCATCCATATGCAGACGTTGCTGACTGATATGCTCTTTAGAGAAGCTCCGGCTTGCATAGTGACTCAGTCTCCTAACATCATGGATCTTGTGAAATGTGACGGGGATGCACTCTTTTACGGTGGGAAATGTTGATTGCTTGGTGTCACTCCGACAGAAATGCAGATGGATGATATCATGGAATGGTTGTTGAGTACACTTCGAGATGCCATGGGGTTGAGTATCGACAATCTTGTTGATGCTGGCTATCCACGAGCAGCCTTATTAGGTGATGCCATTTGTGGCATGGCTGCTGCAAGAATTTTCACTCGAAACTTCGTCTTTTGGTTTAGGTCTCACGTTGCAAAGGAAATCAAGTGGGGAGGTGCTAAACAAAATCCGGATGAAAAAGATGATGGTGGAAAGATGCGTCCCAGATCATTGTTTAACGCCTTTATTGAAATAACGAAATGCAAGAGTATGCCGTGGGAGGCTGCAGAGATCAATGTAATTCATTTTTTGCAAATTATAATGAGGGATAGTTTTCAAGAGAGTGAAGATAGTGGTTGTAAACCAGGTGTGAACTCTGATCCGGAAGGTGAACAAGTGGATGAAATTTCTCTAATGGCAGCTGAAATGGCTCGATTAATCGAAACATCAGTTGCTCCAATTCTTGGGATCGACTCATCTGGTTTGATAAATGGATGGAATTGCAAAATATGTGAGTTAACTGGATTGGAGTTGCTTGAAGTTCTTGGGAAGTCACTAGTTCTTGATGTTGTCCATGAGAATTCGCGTGATGATGTCTAGAACCTTCTGGCCCGAGCTCTTGAAGGTAACTTGTCGTTTAACTATGCTATTTCTATCTACTCAATGACATTCTGTGTTCAAAATCAAACGATAATCGTAAGAGATTGCTGATATTGTTATTTGTTTAATCATGTTCATATTTTTTGACTTTTTCATGGTGCTCGAATATTTTTTATTATTGCACGACTCACATATCTCGACTTTCTCTAGGTATTAAGGATAAAAATGTGGAAATACAGCTAAAGAAGTTCGAAGCAAATGCACCAAACTCAGTCGTATACGTTCTGGTAAATGCGTGCACTAGCTGGGACTACAGAAACAACGTCGTGGGGGCATGCTTTGTAGGTCAAGATATCACCGCTGAGAAAACAGTGACGACTAATATCATCCGTATGCAAGGTGACTACAAGGCTATAATACAAAGTGTAAATAATGTGATTCCACCCATATTCGCTTCTGATGAGAATGCACGTTGTTCTGAATAGAATGCGGTCATGGAAAAGCTGACGGGTTGGATGAAGCACGAGATAATTGTGAATGCTATATTGAGCCAAGCTATAATTTTTTTATGAGAAAAGGATTTGCATCTTATCCATGACATTCCCGAGCAAGTAAAGAGTCTATGTGTATACGACGACCAAATGAAGCTCCAATTGGCCTTGTCCGATTTCTTGCTATGCGTTGTGGACTACGCGCCTTCTCCAGATGGCTGGGTGGAAATGGATGTATCATCTCAATTCAAAGTAATACAAGATGGAAATAAATTTTTTCATTTGAAAAATTCATGTAGTATAAACACAGTCATGTTGGTTTTCTTAATTTATAGCTCATATATATAGTTTATGATGTGAATATCTCACTATATATAAGAAAAATTGATATACAAGATTTTGTTTACTTGTATATAGAGAATGGCTGATCCTGGCCAAGGCTTGCCTCACTCTCTGATTGGGGATATGTTTGGCGCGGAAAGCAATTGTATGACACAAGAAGGAATGGCGTTGAACATTTCCCAGATGCTTGTCGGCATGATGAAAGGTAATGTTCGTTACATTAGAGAGCGAAAGCAATGTTACTTCCAAACTGACATTGAGCTTCGATCCAAAATTACATAGCTCTAGTAATGTTGTCAGATGAGTTGCAGGACGACATTTTCGTGATTTAAAGATCACAAGTCTTAACTAACATGTATGTGCAACTAACTATAAAAGTTATAGTATTTTTGTTTTAGTATGTTGTTATTTTTTGATGTTCGAAATTGACACTTGTATTATTTCCTAAGTTGTAAATATTATGTAATTTTAGTGTGGAAAATATAAAAATAACTAGAGATTTTACAAGATTTGGTTATTTTAAGTAAATTACCTTGCTTGATATGTGTATTTTAAATAATGTGTAACACTGTGATTGCTTGCTTGTCTTGGAACCGCAGGTGGTTACAGTTCCAAGACCAGTGATCATAGTGGTTCGGGTTTCGGTTCAAAATAGCCAATATTTGGCCAATTCCAATCCTAGTTTCTGTTATCAGGTTTCTTGGTTTTGAGGTTTTTTTCAAATGATTGATGATGTGTGTTAAGTAGATTACGAAGTTTTTTCACAACTAATCTGGTAGTAGTATGCTACCAACATCAACTTCTTTCGATACTTAAGTCTTAATACAAAGTTTAACATAAAGTTTGTACTATTATCTCAGGTGTTGAGAAAAGTGTGACACAAAGTCCTATCCGAACAACGCGAGTCACCCGACCGGGTGGCATGGTTTGCCACAAGTTACCCGGTCGGGTGAGTCTTCCTGGCTCCTTCACGCCGTCGACGAGGCACCCGGGCGGGTAGCACTGAGGCTACCCGGCCGGGTGGGACAATGTGGCTGCGGCTCCTCCAGCGAGTAGCACCCGACCGGGTGATTTGGTGCGTCAAATCCCACCCGGCCGGGTGGAAGCTTTCCTCCCTCATTTTTCGGCACTATCCACATCGTGGACTCCTTTTTCTTCATGGACTCCTCCTGCATGGCCTTTTGAATAAAAGTAAAGAGCCCTTCACGTATCCGCCTCGCAATGAACCTCATCGTAGGTCCTCCACGTGGGGTTGTATCATCCTCCCCTTCTTAAAGAGGATTTGTCCTCAAATTCGGACTACCTACAAAATCAAAGGGGCTCAAGTCAGCCACATTGAACGTACAACTCACATTGTACTCACCGGACACGTCGATCACAAAGGCGTTGTCATTGACGCGCTCCAACACAAAGAATGGACCATCACAGAAAAATAAGCTATGGGTTTCCCTCCTTGCATGCGAACTCCATCAATTCCTACCCCACTAGCATCACACTCCAACTCAAAAGTTTTGTCAAAGTTGAGAAGAGCTAACAAAGGAGCATGGGTAAGGTCATTTTTCAAGGTGTTAAAGGCTTTCTCTTGCCCCTCTCCCCACTTAAACTCTACATTCTTCTTCACAAGGTGATTTAAAGGGGGCCTTAGTAGAAAACTCCCTCACAGACCTCCTATAAAAACTTGCTAGACATTGGGGTCTATTTCCTCGTTGGTGATGGCGGTTATGGTAAAGAATGGTGGCTCGAGAAAGTAGTGGGGGTTGGTAGTGTGCCACCACACGTCTCCACACTATGTCCCTTTTTCCTCTCCGGTATGCTTGTGAGTTCTTGATGCATGCGTTTGGTTTGCAGCACATGGAAATTCAAGCAGCCTCACAGATGGCGGAGAAGAGGAGCATCCATATGCAGACGTTGCTGACTGATATGCTCTTTAGAGAAGCTCCGGCTTGCATAGTGACTCAGTCTCCTAACATCATGGATCTTGTGAAATGTGACGGGGATGCACTCTTTTACGGTGGGAAATGTTGATTGCTTGGTGTCACTCCGACAGAAATGCAGATGGATGATATCATGGAATGGTTGTTGAGTACACTTCGAGATGCCATGGGGTTGAGTACCGACAATCTTATTGATGCTGGCTATCCACGAGCAGCCTTATTTGGTGATGCCATTTGTGGCATGGCTGCTGCAAGAATTTTCACTCGAAACTTCGTCTTTTGGTTTAGGTCTCGTTGCAAAGGAAATCAAGTGGGGAGGTGCTAAACAAAATCCGGAAGAAAAAGATGATGGTGGAAAGATGCGTCCCAGATCATTGTTTAACGCCTTTCTTGAAATAACGAAAAGCAAGAGTATGCCGTGGGAGGCTGCAGAGATCAATGCAATTCATTTTTTGCAAATTATAATGAGGGATAGTTTTCAAGAGAGTGAAGATAGTGGTTGTAAACCAGGTGTGAACTCTGATCCGGAAGGTGAACAAGTGGATGAAATTTCTCTAATGGCAGCTTAAATGGCTCGATTAATCGAAACATCAGTTGCTCCAATTCTTGGGAACGACTCATCTGGTTTAATAAATGGATGGAATTCCAAAATATGTGAGTTAACTGGATTGGAGTTGCTTGAAGTTCTTGGGAAGTCACTAGTTCTTGATGTTGTCCATGAGAATTCGCGTGATGTTGTCTAGAACCTTCTGGCCCGAGCTCTTGAAGGTAACTTGTCGTTTAACTATGCTATTTCTATCTACTCAATGACCTTCTGTGTTCACAATCAAACGATAATCGTAAGAGATTGTTGATATTGTTATTCGTTTAATCATGTTCATATTTTTTAACTTTTTCATGTTGCTCGAATATTTTTTATTATTGCACGACTCACCTATCTCAACTTTCTCTAGGTATTGAGGATAAAAATGTGGAAATACAGCTAAAGAAGTTCGAAGCAAATGCACCAAACTCAGTCGTATACCTTCTGGTAAATGCGTGCACTAGCTGGGACTACAGAAA
Source organism: Salvia splendens (assembly GCF_004379255.2). Lineage (NCBI taxonomy): Eukaryota > Viridiplantae > Streptophyta > Magnoliopsida > Lamiales > Lamiaceae > Salvia > Salvia splendens. Next base: position 22,236,208 of record NC_056035.1, read on the forward strand.
CAACGTCGTGGGGGCATGCTTTGTAGGTCAAGATATCACCGCTGAGAAAGCAGTGACGACTAACATCATCCGTATGCAAGGTGACTACAAGGCTATAATACAAAGTGTAAATAATGTGATTCCACCCATATTCACTTCTGATGAGAATGCACGTTGTTCTGAATGGAATGCGGTCATGGAAAAGCTGACCGGTTGGATGAGGCACGAGATAATTGTGAATGCTATATTGAGCCAAGCTATGATTTTTTTCTGAGAAAAGGATTTGCATCTTATCCATGATATTCCCGAGTAAGTAAAGAGTCTATGTGTATACGACGACCAAATGAAGCTCCAATTGGCCTTGTCCGATTTCTTGCTATGCGTTGTGGACTACGCCCCTTCTCCAGATGGCTGGGTGGAAATGGGGTATCATCTCAATTCAAAGTAATACAAGATGGAAATGATTTTTTTCATTTGAAAAATTCAGGTAGTATAAACACAATCATGTTGGTTTTCTTAATTTATAGCTCATATATATAGTTTATGATGTGAATATCTCACTATATATAAGAAAAATTGATATGCAAGATTTTGTTTACTTGTATATAGAGAATGGCTGATCCTGGCCAAGGCTTGCCTCACTCTCTGATAGGGGATATGTTTGGCACGGAAAGCAATTGTATGACACAAGAAGGAATGGCGTTGAACATTTCCCACATGCTTGTCGGCATGATGAAAGGTAATGTTCGTTACATTAGAGAGCGAAAGCAATGTTACTTCCAAACTGACATTGAGATTCGATCCAAAATTACATAGCTCTAGTAATGTTGTCGGATGAGTTGCAGGACGACATTTTCGTGATTTAAAGATCACAAGTAAAGCTACACTCTTAACTAACATGTATGTGCAACTAACTATAAAAGTTATAGTATTTTTGTTTGAGTACGTTGTTATTTTTTGATGTTCGAAATTGACACTTGCATTATTTCCTAAGTTGAAAATATTATGTAATTTTAGTGAGGAAAATATAAAAATAACTAGAGATTTTATAAGATTTGGTTATTTTAAGTAAATTACCTTGCTTGATTTGTGTATTTTAAATAATGTGTAACACTGTGATTACTTGCTTGTCTTGGAACCGCAGTTGGTTACAGTTCCAAGACAAGTGATCATAGTGGTTCGGGTTTCGGTTCGAAATAGCCAATATTTGGCCAATTCCAATCCTAGTTTCGGTTATCAGGTTTCTTAGTTTTGAGGTTATTTTCAAATGATTGATGATGTGTGTTAAGTAGATTACGAAGTTTTTGCGCAACTAATCTGGTAGTAGTATGCTACCAACATCAACTTCTCTCGATACTTATGTCTTAATACAAAGTTTAACTTAAAGTTTGTACTATTATCTCAGGTGTTGAGAAAATTGTGACACAAAGTCCTATCCGAACAACGCGAGTCACCCGACCGGGTGGCATGGTTTGCCACAAGTTACCCGGTCGGGTGAGTCTTCCTGGCTCTTTCACGCCGTCGACGAGGCACCCGGGCGGTTAGCACTGAGGCTACCCGGCCGGGTGGGACAATGTGGCTGCGGCTCTTCCAGCGAGTAGCACCCGACTGGGTGATTTGGTGCGTCAAATCCCACCCGGTCGGGTGGAAGCTTTCCTCCCTCATTTTTCGGCACTATCCTCATCGTGGACTCCTCTTTCTTCATGGACTCCTCCTGCATGGCCTTTTGAATAAAAGTAGAGAGCCCTTCACGTATCCGCTTCGCCATGGACCTCATCGTAGGTCCTCCGCGTGGGGTCGTATCATCCTCCCCTTCTTGGAGAGGATATGTCCTCAAATTCGGACTCCCTACAAAATCAAAGTGGCTCAACTCAGCCACATTGAACGTACAACTCACATTGTACTCACCGGACACGTCGATCACATAGGCGTTGTCATTGACGCGCTCCAACAGGAAATCAAGTGGGGAGGTGCTAAACAAAATCCAGAAGAAAAAGATGATGGTGGAAAGATGCGTCCCAGATCATTGTTTAACGCTTTTCTTGAAATAATGAAAAGCAAGAGTATGCCGTGGGAGGCTGCTGAGATCAATGCAATTCATTTTTTGCAAATTATAATGAGGGATAGTTTTCAAGAGAGTGAAGATAGTGGTTGTAAACCAGGTGTGAACTCTGATCCGAAAGGTGAACAAGTGGATGAAATTTCTCTTATGGCAGCTGAAATGGTTCGATTAATCGAAACATCAGTTGCTCCAATTCTTGGGATCGACTCATCTGGTTTGATAAATGGATGGGATTCCAAAATATGTGAGTTAACTGGATTGGAGTTGCTTGTAGTTATTGGGAAGTCACTAGTTCTTGATGTTGACCATGAGAACTCGCGTGATGTTGTCTAGAACCTTCTGGCCCGAGCTCTTGAAGGTAACTTGTCGTTTAACTATGCTATTTCTATCTACTCAATGACCTTCTGTGTTCACAATCAAACGATAATTGTAAGAGATTGCTGATATTGTTATTCGTTTAATCATGTTCATATTTTTCGACCTTTTCATGTTGCTCGAATATTTTTTATTATTGCACGACTCACATATCTCAACTTTTTCTAGGTATTGAGGATAAAAATGTGGAAATACAGCCAAAGAAGTTCGAAGCAAATGCACCAAACTCAGTCGTATACCTTCTGGTAAATGCGTTCACTAGCTGGGACTACAGAAACAACGTCGTGGGGGCATGCTTTGTAGGTCAAGATATCACCGCTGAGAAAACAGTGACGACTAATATCATCCGTATGCAAGGTGACTACAAGGCTATAATTGTAACGCCCCACTTTTCGAACCCTAAAGTACTGGTTTTAAAGCTATTAATTTTGTGAAGTCCGTGAATTAATTGTCGGTAATTTAATTGGTGAATTAATTGTTGTTGGACTAGAAGTTGGGAAATAAAATATATTGCGAATATAAATAATTCCTTTCCGTGAGGAATATTTATAGGACTCAATTCCGTGTTGGATCCGATAAATTAAATAATTAATATAAAAGACCAGTCCGTGATAAATAAATTGCGGACTGCGCGATTTAAAATAAAATACAATGGGCTGTGAATTAAACTAAACTAATTAAAATAAAATATCCTTGGTTTCAATTATAATTAAAGATTCTGCGCATATTTTCCTCCTCCGTGAAAAGATATTCCTCTTCCGTAATCTGCAAATAAAATACCAAATAAATTCAATTAAATCAAAAACAAGAAATAAAAGAGAAATTCGAATCCTCCCTCTAATCCCACGACTAAACCCACTCTCTCCCCCCTAAAATCTCTCCCACATCCAAACCACCCATGCCTCTAATTTAATCACCAAATCTATTCATTCTGCCTATTCTACACGTCCTCTGCAGCAAGAACCTCTTCAAATTTCAATTCAAGGTAATCAACTTCATCAATTCGTTTTGTAGACTCCTCAATGTTGTTCGAAATCAACATCTGTAATCTCTGTTGACAGAAACCACATCCGGAGGAACCTCTTTGTTCACCCAACACAATTTTCATTCCAATTCAACTGCAGGAAGAAGGTAAAAAAATTCCTTTTAAATTTGAACTCCATACACATCAAGCACACGCTTACTTTCTGCATTCACCCATGACTGCCATCTTAAACTCTCGCAAATTATACGAACAAACTTCCATCAACAATCAAACACCCTCATTGTGTAATTGAAAATTAAGAACGAAAGAAACGTTTTTTGGAATGAGAACTTATCTTTCGGGGTCTTGCGGGGCTGAACGGGTTGGTTCCGGGATGTTTTGGGGCTGTTCGGAGGGAATCGGGACTGTTTCGGGGTGGTTTCGGGGCTGCACGACCACCGACTGAGCGGCGGCAGCAGCAGCCTGACCCGGCGGCACCTCCCGGCAGCAGCGGCGACACCTCCCGGCAGCAGCGGCGGCATCTCCCGGCAGCGACGGTAGCAGCAGCGACGGCAGACGGATTTGGCGGCGACGGAGCAACGGCTGTCCGACGGATCGACGGCCGGATTTCCCCCGCTCCAACGACACTGTGGCGGCCGCAACTTGTCTTCCCGGTGAGCAGCGGCCGACGGCGTGGAGTGAATCGGAGCAGGCGACGAACGGATTGGGGGGGGGGGGTTCCTTCCGTTTTGGTCGAGAGTGAGAGAAGAAGAGAGATAGGGGGAGAGAAAGAAAGAGGCGTGGAGAAGGAAGGTGAAGTTTTGGGCTTTTGTTTCTTTTAAATGACTTGGGCCTTCATTGAATAAAATTGGGCCTCATTAATTAGAAGTGGGTGGATTAATTAAATTGATGGGCTCCTTTTTAATTGTTGGGTTTATTTTGGTAATTGGAGATACAAGGTGATGAAATAATTAAGTTTTGGGCCGATAATTAATTGGGGCGAACTTTTAAATAAATCCTTGAATTGATAATTAAATTAAATGTGGGGACTTATTTAATTAATTTCGGAATATTTCAACGAGTGAATAATTATATCCTAAGTCCGAAATAAATATAGTTCGAGGGAAAGTTGTTGCGATAATTAATTACACCTTTTATAATTTTGGGGATTTTATTTCGATATCATTAAGAAAATACGAGGAGCCAACGGTGGAAATTGGGAGCGTAAGCGGCCGTCGAACAATCGAAAACCGAGATAAATCGAGATAAAAGACTTGCTTAGGATGCAAGCATTTTTAGTTATTTGTTTAAAACAATGTGTTGATTTATCTATTATATAAATTGTTAAAGGTGAATCGCAAAGGAAAGAACGTAATTTCAAATTAAGCACTCGAGGTGGGCTTTCTTTTACTAAACTCTTTTACGTTTTCAAAAGTATGATTATGGTGGGATAAGGGTGGTTTAAATTGTTATGTCATGCCATGTTTGTTTTGATGATGAGATTGTTGCCTGATGCCTAGTTTGTGAGTTCGCTCCATTAGGCTATAGGGCTATGTTGAGATTGTTGCCTGATGCCTAGTTTGTGAGTTCGCTCCATTAGGCTATAGTGCTATGTTAAACGAATTCGGGTCTGAGTAGGGCCGCAAACCCTATCAGGCTAGTGTACACAGGTGAGATCGTGAGCCGTCCTTGCTAGTCGGCCGGTCTCGTGGGCGAATAGTATGGCCACACTTTCGTCGCACCATGGAAAGAGGATGTGATTAAATGATGGAAAGAAGATGTGATTGAATGATTGATGAGAAAGTGGGGAGATTGTTTTGACTGGCCAGTCTATGAAATTGTTTGTGATACTCGATGATATTTCTTTTCTAAATGTAAAACTCAAGTTCACTATGGTGTGGATGACATAACTTTCATCAAATGTTTTCGGCATAAGCCCACTGAGTATATTAAGTACTCAGCCCTGCATGTGTTTTCCCTATGTGCAGGTTGAGCGGCGACGAGCAGTTGGTGGTGTTGAGCAATTTAAAATTGAAGCATGGTTGGTTAGTTGTGAACTACGAGTGTCGTTGTGTCTCCACACATGACGTCACTCTTTCTCTTGAACGCTTCCGCTGAGACATTGTCTTTACTCACCATTCTTTTAGCGTTGAACCTAATTATTTGGATAATGTCGACCTCTTGGCCCTTTGTTGTTAAATATTAATTATTGGTCAAACTTAAATTCTTTTAATCACGATCGCCCGTATTTATTAACCCTAAAGGGCGGTCGTGACAGTTTGGTATCAGAGCCTCAGTTTCTTTCCGCTCTGGACCCAAGAGTCTTTTGAGTTAAAATCTACCCTTGTATTGATAGACTAAAGTGTTGAACGTCGAAGGCTCAACACCACAACTCGTCACGCCCAACCGCGAAGAAAGAGGTAATATATTTTAGTGAGAAAAACTTTTATGAGAAAGCTTTGGAGGAAGGAAGATGAGAAAAATTTTGAGAAAGAGAGGAGAAAATTTTTATAAGAACGAGAAAGTAGAATCATTCTATGAGGGATCGATTTCAAGTTGAGAAGAGTATTTGCTGATGCTTGAAAAAAAAAGCAAAAAAAAAAAGCAAGTTGTGAAGAGGAACGATGGATTGTTTGTTTTACATGAAAGATGAAAGTGGATGATCAAGTATGAGTCAAAACTTTTACTCTAAGGTTGAAAGTGAGATGTGAAAGTTTGAGAAAAGTGTGAGAGGTTGAAGAAAAATTTATTTCAAAAATTTTGAATATTAATGTAAAGTGTGAAAGTGTTTTGCTTTGAGAGGTGAAAATGTTGTGTGTGATAATACTTGTTTATCTGGAGGATGCGCGACTTTTAATGCGATGATGAAATGAGTTGTGAACTTAGAGTGCCCAAGATGTAGGCCTAGATGACTGTGCGAACTATAGTTCTAAGTTGAAAACTTACCTATTGCTTTTCTGAGCAATGAAAAATGAACGAGAATCTGAAAGTTGGGGCGAACCCCTATTTTGTCAAGATACGAGGAAAGTAGATCAAGAGTGGGGATGGAGGTCGGTGGACCATGGATTTTTTTTTCTATTTCTTGGAATGACGCAAATTGTTGGAGCAAGCTTATTGTGTGAAACATGTATTAATTGATGGTCTATTGACGTTGAAGTATGAAGTATATTATGAAATTGTTGGTGGGAGTGAAATATGACGCTATGAACTTTGTATGCGAACATAGAGTGCCTAAGAAGTATGTTAAATTGAACGACATCAAATTCAGTTGTTGACAACTGCAATATCACTTTTCCGAGTGATAGGACAAATGGGAATATGTGGTGTGAACTCGAACTTTATTGAATGATTACAAATTCAGTATTGTTTTTCCCTGAATGACAAGAACAAGGAGAATGCGAAAATACGTAGTATATGATAAGTAGTTTAAGAAAAGAAGAAGTGCAAATTGAAGAGATGTTCCAAACGAGAAAATGTTCGAGGCAAGAAAAGACGCGAAATGAGGTAACCCTACAACGGAGGTAGAGAGCATACCTGCGATCTAATAAGATAAATCCAATCATATGTCAAAAGTGGCGATGCGACGAAAATGACTGTTAAAGCATGTTGAGAGCGCGTGTATGCCTACAACGTTTCAAGAGAATGAATGTTATCACGTGCAAAGAATATTATGAAGATATGGCTTTCGACTACTGATATTAGTTGTAACGACACGATGAATCTCAACTTGGAGTCCAAGGTTTCTTAGAACGATGTTACCATGTGCAGGCTCGCGAAAATGGACTACGGAGTGCGACCTTCGTAGCTAGAATGAATGATTTTAAATCAACAGTACTTACTTGGATTCTAAACTCTTTTTGATATATATTGAATAACCTGAACCCTTGTCTATTTAAACACCTTGGTTGACTCATGCTTTGCGAGTAATGCCCATTGTTTTTTTTCCTATATCGAGTCATGACTTATTTCTAGTTCTTGAAAATTTGGGCTTGCCTTTGTAACTTTGACATCTTGATTAGTAGTCTTCTTTGATTCATCTTTCGTAAGGACAATATTTTGACCTTATGAGCTTCTGTCATTGAACTTCACTCTTAAAGTTGTTTGCAGTTATGACCTTCAGTATGATTATATCTCCCATATATGTATCTTCAAAGGGTGGAATATTCTTCTTGGAACTTTTGTACACCTTTTTATTTCGTAACTATGCATGCGGCAAATTCTTTCGTGCAGAAGTGAAATCCTTTTTAGCTCAGTTTCACTACACATATTGTTTCATGCGCAATGATTTTTCTTTCTGCAACACCAAGTTAAGGCTATCGTGTTCTATTTTTCCTTAACGTGTTTGATAAAGCTGATTTTCCTAAAATGTTCACTTCACGTTGGTTGCAAACCTGTGAATCCATTGATGTGATATCGTTATTCCATATTTTAATCTTCGTTGAACCATGATTACTGTTGCTTCATGGAAACTGCCTACCTTTCTAAATCCTCATGCAACTGATCATTTCTGGCCATGACATGTTTGGGACATTATCCATTGCCGTATGGACCTTTCAAAATTGATCGGACAACTGAATTATCTTTTTGGTAGCCTACTACGGGAATTGAGATCTATTTCAGTCTCATCCTATTTTCATGACCTATCTTATGTTCTTTCAAACTTTGTTGGGATAATCCAAACCAATTGTTGTGAGTTAGTGTGGAGATTCAAAGGAAAAGAGCTGAAATTGTAATTCTTGTTTCCTTGAGTGATTTTGTAAACTCTTCCAATTTAAAGAAGTTTTAGCAGTGTTGTTATAATTTGAAATCAGTCCATATCCAAGTTAAGACTGTTTGATTAAATTTTGAGTTCTTGATACATATTCGGAGTTCTTGATGCAACATTGTTGGGAAAGGCAAAAGCTCGATTTTTTTTTAGATATGCATGGGAAATAAGTTTTATAGATCGGCACGCACTGAAATGATATACCAACCAGAAGTGTAGACATGACCAATAGAATGGGACGAGGAATATTTCGCATTTACGAACTGCTTGTAACGAGCTAGAAATAGAATGTCGTGTTATGTACATAGATAATGAGAGAAAAAAAAATGTTTAGAAAAAATTTTAGGCACATGGGCCTGATCGTCTTGTACGGTATAGAGATCTAAGGTGATAATAGTTGATCGATCGATACGAGGATGATGAATAAAACTAAGTGAGCAACCAGGAATGGAGTATTTAAAAATACGACAATTGCCGAGAAAATAAGAGTATGTTAACAAGGTGACACCATCAACAAGGAGAGAAACATTCGAGTCAAGATATGTCGAGTAGGAAAGGAATCGAAAGAAAGAACGCGTGGTATCCCCACCACCTCCTCAACCAAAGTAGAGAATTAGGAACATTATTATAAGAATTTTTCGCATAGGAAGAAAATGGAGGGAATGTTGGAAGAAGTTTTCAGTGATATGTTCACATCTTGATGAAGTAGACCGAAAGTGAAAATGGCGAAATAAGTTTGGCTTTATTATACACAGGAGATTAGGACCGTTAAGAAAAGTCATGTTGGATTACCTTTCCTGATAGATAGACAGTCGTATATTACAATTGACTGGAGCCATGATAAACCCTAAATATCTAGGACAACATACAAAATGATGACTAAGGAGTTGGAAGAACTAAAGATGCAACTGCAAGAACTGTAAAACCTGGGTTTCATCAAATTCAGTGTACCACCTCGGGGTGCACCAATGCTATTTTTGAAGAATGGCGGAACGCTGAGTGTGTGCATAAATTTTTGAGGGAAGAACGAGATGACACTTTAGAACATGTTTCCACTAACGGGAATAGATGATGCGTTTGATCAGCTTCAAGGAGTTTGTGTCTTTGTGAAAACGGAATTGACATCTGAATACCATCAAATGGAGTCCGACAAGATGTATCCAAGACGGTTTTCCGAACTAGATATGGTCATTATGAGTTTATAGTGATGCATTTCGGATTAACAAATGTCCCGGCTGTATATATGGACCTTATGAATCGTGTGTTTCATCCATACTTGGACAAGTTCGTCTTACTCTTCATAAACGATGTCCTTATCTACTCAAAGAACAAAGAGGAACATGAAGAACATTTGAGGACTGCCTTAGATACGTTGGAGGCCAAGAAACTCTTCGCCAAGTTCAATACGTATGAGTTTTGGCTCAAAGAAGTGAATTTCCTTGGGCACATAGTGAGCACATATGGAATTCGAGTAGACCCCGTAAAGGTGGAAGTCGTACAGAAATGGAAAACACCAACCACACCTAACGAAATTCGGAGTTTCCTAAGACTGGCGGAATATTATAGGAGATTCATCGAGGGATTTTTTAAGATAGCAAGGCCAATGACTCAACAACTAAAGAACGGGGTAAAAGTCAATTGGACCCCAGACTGTGGGGCAAGTTTTCGACTATTGAAGGAAAAGCTAACTAGTGCACCGATTCTAGCTGTGCCAAAACCTGGAGTGAACTACGTGGTATACACATGCGCTTCGAAGGTGGGACTTGAATGTGTTGATGCAGAACAACAAAGTGATTGCTTATGCATCACGACAATTGAGGCCATACGAGTTGAACTATCCAACCCACGACTTGGAGTTAGCAGCGGTAGTACATGCCTTAAAGATTTGGAGACATAATCTCTACGGAGTTCGAAGTGAGATCTTTACGGATCATAAAAGCCTGAAGTATTTCTTCGAGCAGAAAGATTTGAACATGCGGCAACGAAGGTGGCTCGAAGTGGTGAAGGATAACGATCGTGGCATCAACTACCACCCTGGAAAACAGATGTAGTGGCAGATGCTTTGAGTCGGAAAGATCATTCCCAACTGGCCACTTTTCTCACCAAAGAGGAAAGTCTGATACGCGAATTCAGCAAGATGTGTTTGGAAGTGGTAAGAGCACCTGAAACAGTGGAAGCACGAATCGCCACCTTAGTCGTTGAACCGGATCTGAGGTCGAGAATTATTGAAGCACAACAGATGGATGCAAAGTTGGAAGAGATTCGTGTAGAAGTACGAACTGATGAATCTGGGAATTTTAGTGAAGAAGGCGACAATGCCCTTACTTTTGAAGGAAGATTATGCATGCCGGATAGCGAGGAGCTCAAAAATGAGGTTATGAGTGAAGCGCATGAAACTCCTTACACCGCCCACCCAGGAAGTACGAAAATGTATCAAGATTTGAAGAAATCCTTTTGGTGGAGTGGTATGAAGAGGGACATAGCATCATTTGTCGAAAGATGCCTAGTCTGCCATCAAGTGAAGATTCTACATCAACGACCTTATGGGAAGCTACAACCACTAGAAATTCCTGAGTGGAAATGGGAGCACATCGCAATGGATTTTGTGACGGGATTGCCAAGGACGCTGAGAGGGAACACCGCCATTTGGGTAGTCATAGACCGTCTCACTAAGAGCGCACACTTCATTCCGATTCTTGTAAGCTATGGGTCCAACAAACTGGCTCAAATCTACATAAGGGAGATAGTTCGATTGCATGGAGTCCCAGTGACTATCACGTCCGACCGTGACCCAAAAATCACCTCAAGATTTTGGATGAGTCTACAGAAAGAGCTTGGAACCAAATTGAATTTCAGTACAGCGTTTCACCCGCAAACCGATGGACAATCCGAAAGAACGATCCAAACTCTCGAGGATATGTTGAGAGCCGTGGTACTCAACCGAGGGGGAAGTTGGGAGGCAGCACTACCACTGATCGAGTTTGCCTACAACAACAGTTTTCAGGCAACGATAAACATGGCACCGTATGAGGCATTGTATGGAAGAAAGAGTAGATCACCGCTCTACTGGGATGAAGTTGGCGAGAGAAGAGTACTCGGACCCGATGTAGTTGAAGAGATGGTGGGAATCGTTCGGCAAATTCGTGAGAGGATAAAAGAAGCTCAAGACAGACAGAAATCATACGCGGATGTCCGACGAACCGACTTACGATTTCAAGCTGGCGATAAAGTTTTCTTGAAGGTATCTCCGTCAAAAGGGATAACACGATTTGGTGTCAAGGGCAAATTGAAGCCGCGATTTATTGGGCCTTATAAAATTTTTGAAGGAGTGGGCCCTGTTGCATATCGATTGGCGCTACCACCAAACCTTGGAAATGTGCACAACGTTTTCCATGTGTCGCAGTTACGAAAATACATGTTCGACCCAAAGCACGTGATCCGTTTTGAGGAAGTCGCGTTGAATCCAGACTTGAGCTATGAAGAGAGACCCCAATCCATCTTGGACCGAAAGATCCAAGTTGTGAGAAATAAAAATGTTGTTTGTGTGAAAGTACTATGGGAAAATCATGGGCATGAAGAAGCCACGTGGGAGAATGAGGATAAAATGATGGAATTGTACCCATAACTCTTTTCTTGGGGGTAGCAAATTTCGGGACGAAATTTCTGTTAAGGGTGGTAGGATGTAACGCCCCACTTTTCGAACCCTAAAGTACTGGTTTTAATGCTATTAATTTTGTGAAGTCCGTGAATTAATTGTCGGTAATTTAATTGGTGAATTAATTGTTGTTGGACTAGAAGTTGGGAAATAAAATATATTGCGAATATAAATAATTCCTTTCCGTGAGGAATATTTATAGGACTCAATTCCGTGTTGGATCCGATAAATTAAATAATTAATATAAAAGTCCAGTCCGTGATAAATAAATTGAGGACTGCGCGATTTAAAATAAAATACAATGGGCTGTGAATTAAACTAAACTAATTAAAATAAAATATCCTTGGTTTCAATTATAATTAAAGATTCTGCGCAGATTTTCCTCCTCCGTGAAAAGATATTCCTCTTCCGTAATCTGCAAATAAAATACCAAATAAATTCAATTAAATCAAAAACAAGAAAAAAAAGAGAAATTCGAATCCTCCCTCTAATCCCACGACTAAACCCACTCTCTCCCCCCTAAAATCTCTCCCACATCCAAACCACCCATCCCTCTAATTTAATCACCAAATCTATTCATTCTGCCTATTCTACACGTCCTCTGCAGCAAGAACCTCTTCAAATTTCAATTCAAGGTAATCAACTTCATCAATTCGTTTTGTAGACTCCTCAATGTTGTTCGAAATCAACATCTGTAATCTCTGTTGACAGAAACCACATCCGGAGGAACCTCTTTGTTCACCCAACACAATTTTCATTCCAATTCAACTACAGGAAGAAGGTAAAAAAATTCCTTTTAAATTTGAACTCCATACACATCAAACACACGCTTACTTTCTGCATTCACCCATGACTGCCATCTTAAACTCTCGCAAATTATACGAACAAACTTCCATCAACAATCAAACACCCTCATTGTGTAATTGAAAATTAAGAACGAAAGAAACGTTTTTTGGAATGAGAACTTATCTTTCGGGGTCTTGCGGGGCTAAACGGGTTGGTTCCGGGATGTTTTGGGGCTGTTCGGAGGGAATCGGGACTGTTTCGGGGTGGTTTCGGGGCTGCACGACCACCGACGGAGCGGCGGCAGCAGCAGCCTGACCCGGCGGCACCTCCCGGCAGCAGCGGCGACACCTCCCGGCAGCAGCGGCGGCATCTCCCGGCAGCGACGGTAGCAGCAGCGACGGCAGACGGATTTGGCGGCGACGGAGCAACGGCTGTCCGACGGATCGACGGTCGGATTTCCCCCGCTCCGACGACACTGTGGCGGCCGCAACTTGTCTTCCCGGTGAGCAGCGGCCGACGGCGTGGAGTGAATCGGAGCAGGCGACGAACGGATTGGGGGGGGTTCCTTCCGTTTTGGTCGAGAGTGAGAGAAGAAGAGAGATATGGGGAGAGAAAGAAAGAGGCGTGGAGAAGGAAGGTGAAGTTTTGGGCTTTTGTTTCTTTTAAATGACTTGGGCCTTCATTGAATAAAATTGGGCCTCATTAATTAGAAGTGGGTGGATTAATTAAATTGATGGGCTCCTTTTTAATTGTTGGGTTTATTTTGGTAATTGGAGATACAAGGTGATGAAATAATTAAGTTTTGGGCCGATAATTAATTGGGGCGAACTTTTAAATAAATCCTTGAATTGATAATTAAATTAAATGTGGGGACTTATTTAATTAATTTCGGAATATTTCAACGAGTGAATAATTATATCCTAAGTCCGAAATAAATATAGTTCGAGGGAAAGTTGTTGCGATAATTAATTACACCTTTTATAATTTTGGGGATTTTATTTCGATATCATTAAGAAAATACGAGGAGCCAACGGTGGAAATTGGGAGCGTAAGCGGCCGTCGAACAATCGAAAACCGAGATAAATCGAGATAAAAGACTTGCTTAGGATGCATGCATTTTTAGTTATTTGTTTAAAACAATGTGTTGATTTATCTATTATATAAATTGTTAAAGGTGAATCATCGCAAGGGAATCGTGATCGCAAAGGAAAGAACGTAATTTCAAATTAAGCACTCGAGGTGGGCTTTCTTTTACTAAACTCTTTTACGTTTTCAAAAGTATGATTATGGTGGGATAAGGGTGGTTTAAATTGTTATGTCATGCCATGTTTGTTTTGATGATGAGATTGTTGCCTGATGCCTAGTTTGTGAGTTCGCTCCATTAGGCTATAGGGCTATGTTAAACGAATTCGGGTCTGAGTAGGGCCGCAAACCCTATCAGGCTAGTGTACACAGGTGAGATCGTGAGCCGTCCTTGCTAGTCGGCCGGTCTCGTGGGCGAATAGTGTGGCCACACTTTCATCGCACCATGGAAAGAGGATGTGATTAAATGATGGAAAGAGGATGTGATTGAATGATTGATGAGAAAGTGGGGAGATTGTTATGACTGGCCAGTCTATGAAATTGTTTGTGATACTCGATGATATTTCTTTTCTAAATGTAAAACTCGAGTTCACTATGGTGTGGATGACATAACTTTCATCAAATGTTTTCGGCACAAGCCCACTGAGTATATTAAGTACTCAGCCCTGCATGTGTTTTCCCTATGTGCAGGTTGAGCGGCGACGAGCAGTTGGTGGTGTTGAGCAATTTAAAATTGAAGCATGGTTGGTTAGTTGTGAACTACGAGTGTCGTTGTGTCTCCACACATGACGTCACTCTTTCTCTTGAACGCTTCCGCTGAGACATTGTCTTTACTCACCATTCTTTTAGCGTTGAACCTAATTATTTGGATAACGTCGACCTCTTGGCCCTTTGTTGTTAAATATTAATTATTGGTCAAACTCTTTATTAAAACCCTAGTTCTCTTCGTCTATTTATTAAATTCTTTTAATCACGATCGCCCGTATTTATTAACCCTAAAGGGCGGTCGTGACAATAATACAAAGTGTAAATAATGTGATTCCACCCATATTCGGTTCTGATAAGAATGCACGTTGTTCTGAATGGAATGCGGTCATGGAAAAGCTGATCGGTTAGATGAGGCACGAGATAATTGTGAATGCTATATTGAGCCAAGCTATGATTTTTTTATGAGAAAAGGATTTGCATCTTATCCATGACGTTCCTTAGCAAGTAAAGAGTCTATGTGTATACGGCGACCAAATGAAGCTCCAATTGGCCTTGTCCGATTTCTTGCTATGCGTTGTGGACTACGCGCCTTCTCCAGATGGCTGGGTGGAAATGGATATATCATCTTAATTCAAAGTAATACAAGATGAAAAGGAATTTTTTCATCTGAAAAATTCAGGTAGTATAAACACAATCATGTTGGTTTTCTTAATTTATAGCTCATATATATAGTTTATGATGTGAATATCTCACTATATATAAGAAAAATTGATATACAAGATTTTGTTTACTTGTATATAGAGAATGGTTGATCCTGGCCAAGGCTTGCCTCACTCTCTGATTGGGGATATGTTTGGCGTGGAAAGCAATTGTATGACACAAGAAGGAATGGCGTTGAACATTTCCCAGATGCTTGTCGGCATGATGAAAGGTAATGTTCGTTACATTAGAGAGCGAAAGCAATGTTACTTCCAAACTGACATTGAGCTTCGATCCAAAATTACATAGCTCTAGTAATGTTTTTGGATGAGTTGAGGAAAATATAAAAATAAATAGAAATTTTATAAGATTTGGTTATTTTAAGTAAATTACCTTGCTTGATTTGTGTATTTTAAAAACTGTGTAACACTGTGATTGCTTGCTTGTCTTGGAACCGGAGGTGGTTACAGTTCCAAGACAAGCGATCACAGTGGTTCGGGTTTCGGTTCGAAATAGCCAATATTTGGCCAATTCCAATCCTAGTTTCGGTTATGAGGTTTCTTGGTTTTGAAGTTTTTTCAAATGATTGATGATATGTATTGAGTAGATTACGATGTTTTTGCACAACTAATCTAGTAGTAGTTTGCTACCAACATCAACTTCTCTCGATACTTAAGTCTTAATACAAAGTTTAACTTAAAGTTTGTACTATTATCTCAGCTGTTGAGAAAATTGTGACACAAAGTCCTCCCCGAACAACGCGAGTCACCCGACCGGGTGGCATGGTCTACCACAAGTTACCCGGTCGGGTGAGTCTTCCCGCCTCCTTCACGCCTTCGACGAGGCTCCCGGGCGGGTAGCACTGAGGCTACCCGGCCAGGTGGGACAATGTGGCTGCGGCTCCTCCAGCGAGTAGCACCCGACCGGGTGATTTGGTGCGTCAAATCCCACCCGGCCGGGTGGAAGCTTTCCTCCCTCATTTTTCCACACGATCCTCATCATGGAGTCCTCTTTCTTCATGGACTCCTCTTGCATGGCCTTTTGAATAAAAGTAGAGAGCCCTTCACGTATTCTCCTCGCCATGTACCTCATCGTAGGTCCTCCACGTGGGGTCGTATCAGTTAAGGAAAAGATTTGACTTCACAAGGTAATAGTTTCTTTCCTTCCATGAATTTCCGCCTAAATTCCGCACTTGATAGCATTGTGGGACGTTCATAGAATGGCCATAACTTTCTCTGTATAACTCCGATTGAGATTTTTAACGTACTATCGCGAAGATCTTTCGAAAACAAAGAGAATGTAGAACGCCCTAATCGGACTTCAGAATCGCTGGCAAAATAGGCCCTGATCGACCAGTCCCAGCGGGCCGTTAGGAAAGTTTTCGTGCTCTCTGGACTTGTTTTAGCGACCGCTAGCGTGCGCTTGTCCTCCTGTTTCCAGATTTCGACCTTTTCCTATCCTTTTTGGGCTCTATTTTGCACATTTCTCACAAATTACGTCAAAATACCAAAATAGTTAAAAATATGCAAATTATGGACATGTAATGCAACTTTGATACTCAAAACGGACCATATAATGACCTTAAAACAATGCAAAATCCGAGCGTATCAATCACAAGTTAACACTCTATTCTCATAAGAAATGCATTTATTTGAATACTAGTTTTTCTTGTGGATTAAGGTATATATAGAATGTGCATTGATAAATCTATTAATTTATATTGTGCTTAGCAATTAAATAATGAGATTTTTTTCTTTATGAACAAAAAAATAAAATTCTAAATTTAATGAAGTCATACAAATCAGCCACTAGAACGAATTTGAAAATCCAAGCACTACAAATGCATGAACATTGAGACATTTGACTTGGAGACCTTTATGTTAGTGGGAGTTAATAATGTCTCAAGAA
Source organism: Salvia splendens (assembly GCF_004379255.2). Classification (NCBI taxonomy): domain Eukaryota; kingdom Viridiplantae; phylum Streptophyta; class Magnoliopsida; order Lamiales; family Lamiaceae; genus Salvia; species Salvia splendens. The sequence continues at coordinate 22,253,192 of NC_056035.1, forward strand.
TGTCCAAGGTTGAAACCTTATGTCTGCAATAGAGATAAAGGGCTCACACCCTAATAGAAATATGTGAAATAATAACACATCTTTCACTGTCTCTATGACATTAGACTATTAAAAATGAAATACAATGGTACTCCGAGTATGTATTTCAATATAATGATACAACTACAATGAAATTAATATTATGCACTCTTGGAATCTATGAGAATTAAAACAATTGGATGCAAACATCCAAGTTTTGTATCTAGCATGGGGACTGATTATCCACTCAGTCATTGTGATGAGACAAATGTTTTGTTTAACATATCATTCTTGTATCCAGCTAATTGGCTATGAGATCTTATTCATCACAAGTTATATAGCAATAGACATTCAAAAGGACTAAGGTCATTGAACTATTGTGCAGGAATATGTATAAGTGCGCTTGAAGGGGCATATAAAATTATTCCAAATCGTCAGAATCCTAGATATACCTTGAACTGCATAATCTTCCTCTAAATATATTTAAGAATGTTGATCCCAATAAACTTATCGATTTTCCAAGAAACTATATGGTAGATCCAATGGATTATAGTTTGGGTACGAGATGCCCAAATCCTGCTTTGAGTATAAGTGAGAGATTTTAGGGTGTCAGCAAACAATATGTATACTCGAAAGCATACTTTGAAAATAAGTGGGAGATAGTTGGGGTTTGTACACTAAAAGTTGCTTCAAGCGTACATGTCCATGTACAGTTACTCATTCACGTATACGAGAAACTCCACATCCAATTCGAACCTTTATTTTGAGAATAAATATATTAATATACTCCCTCCGTCCCAAGGAAGATGACCCATTCCTTGGGCGGCACGATAATTTATGCAACTTTATTTTGTGTATGAAGTATAGAGAGTAAAGTAAGAGAGCGGGAGTTAATAATGTCTCAAGAATGTCCAAGGTTAAAACCTTAAAAGTAGTATAACTAAAAAAAAGTAAGAGAGAGGTTAATAATGCCCGAGGCCAAAAGGTATCGGGTTCCAGTCCTCCGTGGCGCGGTCTTTAAAATTTATGTTCATTTAACCATTAAAAAAAAGTAAAAGGGAGAGAATAAGGTAGAGAGAAAAATGTATTTTCATTTTAGTAATTGGTCATCTTAATTGAGACAAACCAACAAGGAAAATGAATCGTTTTCAATGGGACAGAGGGAATAATAGTTTATTTTATGACATTGATGCATTAAATAAATGAGTCCACGACAATTTGCATTGTGGGTCAGGTAGTGAATCTAAGGGGTTCATAGTAGGACCTTGAAAAAGAAAAATAATTCAAGACAACTTTGTCTACCTATTGGAAATGTTGCGGTGTTTGTACGATAGCTATCTCCCTAGGAAAGACTAACAATAATGATGTGGTATAGTACTGAACGGATCTGACAAGAGAGAGTATTCTTTATTAACATGAATTTAGAACTGTAGTACATCATTGCAATTAAAACTCCACTGTTTTGAAATTGGACCGGAGAGGCCAATTAGATTGGCCGGCCACAAATCGGTGACTACTCCGGTCCGATTCGCATATGAAAACCGTTAATGAGTCAAGCCATTTTAAACCAGGTAAATTAGGTGATTTTGCCGTGAACGCCGGTCAGTTAAATCAGTTCTTTTAAGTTTTGAGTATGTATGCGGATCAAGAATTGAACCTTTGTCAGTGTATGAAATAGATAGCCTTTAACCGTTGGGATACAAGCAATTTATTTCTTTCATTAGTCGATTATTATGCATACTTCATACACAAATTATTAATTCATGTTTTCTTGTATCAAAATTTGTCATACAACATCTAAACTAGAGCTGAAATCAAACCTCATTTTCTTTAATAATATGCGGCAATCTAATTTCTTTTTAGCTATCTACAATTTTTAATTTATATCTATCATGCATAAAATATTGAAACTAGAGCTGAAATCAAACCTCATTTTCTTTAATAATATGCGGCAATCTAATTTCTTTTTAGCTACCTACAATTTTTAATTTATATCTATCATGCTGACAGGATAAAATATTGAAATAATGATGGAATTTTTTTATTTTACCTATATTTATTAGGTCAAACTCCTATATCAAGTGTGATACCCTTTATAACTCTATAATAGTCCCAGATTGATAATAGATATTATTCAGTCCGTCCCACAATAAAAGTCATATTTTGCTATTTCAATTTCACTTTTACCATAAATGGTAAGTATGTCTCATATTCCACCAACTTATTCCACTCATATTTTGTTATAGAACTAATATATGAGTGAGATTCATATTCTACTAACTTATTTAACTCATTTTTCTTTACTTTTCTTAAAACACGTGACATACTTAAATAAGTCTTCTATTCCGAGACTAAGGGAGTAATTAATTAACTTAAAATGTACTTTTATTAAGTCAATTTACATCATCACCAAATGTTCAATATCGTACCTTACATTTCATTATCTTACATTCATTTTATGGAATCCTCTAATTGCTTCAATTACATATGATCACCTTCACCTTCACCTTTGACGATTGTAAATTATGATATATTCCCATTCCTTTTTTTGTCCCAATTAGAATAATTTATTGCTAAAAATAAAACATTTCTATCTTTATTTTATTCTCTCTCTAACCATACTCTCTCCATTTAACACACAAAATAAAATTTGCATAAAATCTCATACACCTAAGGAAGGGGTCATCTTCCTCGGAACAGAGAGACTGTTACTCATTATATGTCATTATGTGTTTTGTATAATATACTACCTCCGTCCCAGCCTAAGCGAGGCGTTTCATTTTCATAGGAAAATTGATGATAAATAGTTAAAGTGAAGATAAAAATAGAAACTTTGAAAACGACATGTTTTCTAATACAAAATTGATTAAGAAAGAGAGAAAACAATGAATTTGTGTTAATGGATTGTGGGTCATTTCCTAAAATAGAAAGTTTCTGTTTGTACGTAACGGACCAAAAAGGAAAAAAATTCTATTTTTAAGAAGCTGAGGGAGTATTGTATCAACTATTTTTTCTCCTTCCCTCTTATTTTACTAATTATACATTAAAATCAGTGTCATCAATTATTAGCATATTTCTATAAAACGGAAAGAGTATAAATTAATCCAAATAGAGAATCATGTGGCGTAGACTAGTTAAGGGTTCGTTTGATTGGTATGATAGGCATAGATAAGGCCTCTATCTAGGTTCTTCCTAGTCTTTGGTTGGTATGATATACTACCTCAACGACCCGGGATAAAAACCACAACCCGACTGCAATTATGATAGCTACCTGCCAATTGGATATAAGCCTAACCAGGCTTTCGTGTGCGATACCACACTATGTCATCGATCCCGTTTGGACAATTACCACCGCATTGACTATAACACCCCTCCCTCACTCCTTCGATTTTAACCAGAATTTGGTCGATACTTGTGACGACCGTCCTCAATTGCAATTATCCACCGCCGCCAACGATTGTAGGTAATCCACCGTCGCCGACGATCGTAGGTAACCTCACTGTCGTAATTTCCTCTGATGTATTTATGACGGTCCATAAATTGAAATCCTGTAATTTGACGCAACTTGTTTGACAATCTGGGAAACTCGATTAACTACACGGTTCTCCATGGCTAGAGAAGAGGGCGTTCCTAAGGTACACAAATTTCAGCCCATCAAGTCTTTACAATTTCGTCTAATCGTACCTAAATTGGAAAATTGAAATTGGGTACAATTAGACATCAATTGAAATTGGGTACAAATTTTCCAAATTGCGATGGGTGGCTGAATTTGTGAATTGCTGGAGTCACAGCCTGTGTTTAAGTTTGTTATTTTCCAATTTCGTCAAGCGAAGCCCAGTCTGAGTTTAAGTTTGTTATTTTTTACGGAATTTGAATACAGTTTTTTTCAATTATGATGGGTGGATGAATTTGTGAAATGTTGGAGTCAATTGCATTATACGCATTGAGTGAATGAGTTCATTGATGGAATCTGATTTTTGGACCTACTTCCCAATTTGGCTGAATCAGTCAAGGGTTTTAGTTCATTGATTACCTTGTAGTTGATTGGCTGTTGTTTTTGGTTTTGTGCTGAATTTCATTGAGTTTACACTCACTTGGGTATTGATACTTTATTAGCAACTTGTTTCTTTCAAATTCTGTAAAAGTCCATGAGTTTATGAGTTTACTAATATTTATGTTCAAGTGGTTGTTGTGTGTCTGTGTGCTTGAATTACCATCCTGGACTTTGTCGAGCATCTTCGCTTTCAGTGACATGCAAATGTATGTATTGCTTCAACAGGGTGATGGTAGGCATCATGAAATGACAACTTTGTTGATTTTGTATCTTCACTCCTCCGTCTGTTATGTATATATATGAGTGGGGATTAATTTTTATCAATGCAGGGTTGTCTTGGAGTTCGCAGGTGACAACCACACAAAATATAATCCGATCTATAACAACACAACACTCCGAAGTTTGGGCGGCGGTAATGATAATACAAGAGATCTTACCGGTGTAGTTGAACTCGACACGATGATCGGCCTTTGATTTGCGGCGACCAAGCTGCGACCTTGGGTGAGCTGAAAATATGTGAGGGGCGCGAGACTTTTAATTGGGCGCCAGTTTAATTTTTGGTGAGGATGAGATAGGGTTTCCAAGGATGAATTCATCAATAGAAAATGTTAATGAGGGCATATTTGTCCATTACCGCTGCTATCAGTTGTTTCTGTAAGCCAAATCAAAGTCTGTCTGTATAAGTTATCTGAGATGGACTAGCAGGCCAACCAAACATCGAACTGGGATGTGTATGTCATAGCACTATCATGCAAAACTAGTTTGAACAACCCTATCATACTCAGCACTCTCAGGGCAATCAAATGAGGCCTAAAGCTTATAATTTTGCAAATTCATATTCTCTCTGGTCTTCATTAAATGTCATTTTTTTTAAAACGGTACTCAATAAATCTCCTATTTCATTTTTATATTTTCTTATAAATATATAAAAGTAAGACTCATATTCTACTAATATCTTTTACTTATTTTTATTAACAACATCAAATAATTTTTTGGAGTGGCGTAGACGCCTTGATTGACTTGCTCTGCGCCAAGGTTGTTCGGATCCTCGATGGAGCTGTCCGGATCAACAATATGATCGGCGATACTTGAAATTTCTATCGATCTGTGACAGGGAAAATGGTTTTACGATTTTATGTGTATTCAATTATGTAATTCCTTGTCTGAATTGATCGCAAAATTTATACAACTCAATCTCAATTAGAGCCTTTTTACTTGCTTCCAGTTTATTTTCCATTCATTTTGGAATTAACAAAAGTATTGGTACCCCTGCTTAATAAAATTTGATAGCTGTATATTCAAGCCGAATAAAGAGAACTTTACTGAAATAAAAACGACTGTTTAAAAGAATTATACATAAATGATTAACAAAATCTTAAACAGTCAACTTAAGGAATACCTCTTTTCGAAAAATGAGATATGACTTACGTAGTGCTTTCAATTTAGGCAAGTTGTCTCCAAAGATAAAATAGTTCTGTCTTGTTTATACCAATAATACTGATAGATTGAGCTCCGACGAACTAGAAGATGTGAAGACAGAGCATTTGATAATGAACTGATTCATAACTTATACATGCAATGAATTATGCAGTGTGTAGTCCATGAAGAGATTGCTCTACAAATGTTAATTCTCTGCCTCCCCTAATTCATTTTCTCATACTGCGTTGAACAGTTGGAACGGCTTGTAGCAATGTCTGCAACTGGGATCGAGCGACCAAGACGACGCACCTACTTGGGTCCATCAAAGCAGAACTCAAACGTGTACCGGTTAGAGTCATTATAAATTTTTGTATTCACCGCAAAAGTATATATTCTCATATCCCAACTCTTCATTGGCAGTAATTTTTCATGTTTGGAGTTTTTTTTGTGTTTCATGGTTTAATTTGTGAGTGTTTTTACTCGTTATTTGTTCTACACCTGACCTATAATTATGCTAATGTTTGGTTTGTGCCTTATGCATTCTAAACTTGTATTGGATTGTGTTTAGAGGAGATGTAATTGGGTGTTATATGAACCTCTATGTCGTTATGTTTTTTAGATCACAAGCACTAAGCACAATTTTTGAGATTGAATTGTTGTCTGTGTTTACAGTTTCATAGAAACATACTCTTTGTCCCGCTATGGCGAACTACCAGAGACGTGCAACTACTGCTCACTCAAGCCAGGAGACAGATGGTTTTAATGTGAACGATGACTTTAAGATCGACTGTGATGACGACCAATGGTCCTAGATTGTGAAGGCAATTAAACGTTTGTTTGCCTTTCGCATTTTTTGTTTATGTAATTTCGCAGTATTTGTTTCTGTAATTTGCATTTAATTTTGTTCTTGATTTGAGTATTGATACATGTGGATGGCAATGCAAGGTATATGTGCAACAATGCTTCGCCGTATTGGGGGGATTGGAAGGAAGTATTCGGAATGGATCGAGCCTCCGGCAGTTGGAGTGTGCCTACGCGTCAGGCGATCAAAAAAATTTACCCAACCAACCACAATCGTACTGACAATCACAGTGATGTTTATCATGTGAATTGTGATTTTTTAGATGGCGAGGGTCTGCCCGAAGGTTTCCTTCCTGATAACATTGAAGAGACCAAGCCAAACAACGAAACAAGTACTTCAAAGTCTACCAAGAAAAGTGGAAAGAAGCGCAAGATTGATGATCAACTAGATAGGGTGATGGACTTGATGAATCGGATGCATGATGACACAACTCAGCAATGGAAGAACCTGTGATGTATCTATGATCTTCTGGAGTTGGACAACAAGAAGTGACATTGTATGGATGATGAACTGATTTTGGGGTTAAGTGTTGGAGGTGTCCGACTCTTCTATTTATATATATATATATATGGTTGTGTTAATCTAAGGCCACAAACATCTTATATACGCCACTATTTTGTGTATAGCTTATGCGGATATGTTGCATTAGGAACTTTGCATTAGACTATATTCGATGCAAGTTATGGTATGTGTTTATCAAATTTGTATTCGCATTGCATTCACTTATTAGTTCGGCCTGTCGACCAGAACTCTATCAGGGTGGATCCAAATATATCTGCTAAACCTCATAAATTAATCATACTAATATTAGAAGCGGACATACCACTTGGAGTTCAACAGAAACAAAGATTCACTTCGATCTAATGAAGTCCCCCGTTCACCTTACGTGAACATTAACCCAAAAAACAAAAGGGGATTCTCAACCTAACATACTTTAACACGACACACACACACACACACTCAGCTCCTACAACAACGATGTCCCCTCTAACATAACGTACTATTAGATCAACGCTTTAATAAGTTGGTTTCCAATCCTTTTCAAAGGGGCTCCACGAAGCAGATGAGCTCGCGTTAGGAGATGATTTAGGAGCAAGCTTAGCTAGTGGGATCGAGCGACCACGACCAACGTTGGTATCTGATATTACGATCACCTCAGGCTCTTCTTCGACTTTGATCCCGAACATAATGGCAAGTTGGCTGAAAGCGGGTTCATCTTGGTGATAGTATGCTCCAGCAAACGGGTTGAGCTATGAGCACATGATAGATAGAGATGGATTGATTTAGAAAAAAGTGGATTCTCTATCGAGAACTACATATTAATAATTGGACAAGTTTCAAAAACATACCTCAAAGATCTTCTTCCACACTTCATCATCAGCCACTACAACATTACCGGGCATATTCCAGTGCGGTAGCCACCACTTGATGGAAAGTGGTGTGTCGATGACAGTGAGATCACCTGCAACCTCTTCATTTATCGTGGTTGCTGCTTCGACACCCACCGACTCAGGGATGTTGTTGTCTTCCCATTGATGAACACCTCTCAGACGAATAAGATTGGAAAGAAAAGAGGTTGTCGGTATTTGCCATCCACTTGCATCTATAAAAAATGTCGCTTGATTTGGAACAGCCATGGTCATTTTCTAAAAATTACCACTCCCTTCGTCCGTAAAATGTTGTCCAATTTTTCCATTTTAGTCCGTCTGTGAAAAGTTTCCACTTTGCCTTTTACTATTTTTGGTAAATGCACCCCACTTTCCACTAACTCTTTACACTCACATTTTATTATAAAACTAATATATAAATATGAGATCTTCATTCTACTAACTTTTTCTAACCCACTTTTATTCACATTTCTTAAACTCGTGTTGAGTCAAACTTGGACAATACTTCATGCACAGAGGGAGTATCTTTTATCTTACTCCCTCACTACTTGTATCTAAATAACACCATATAACATTTCTTAAAACCCGTTCTTAGGGCCTACTCTATTTTTACCGGATTGCTGCATTATGTGGTACATATTGCAGTCCACCATATGGTTATTTGCAGTTTATATATGATCTGCCTAATGGTTAATTGCACTTGTTCAGTTGTGTGTTTTGATTTGTGTCGAAATTACATGGTGTTTTGCAGCCCAAATTCGCTCTGATTCATTTTTGATTCAGTTCTTATGGACATACTCTGTTTTTACCAGATTGCTGCATTATGTGGTACATATTGCAGTCCACCATATGGTTAATTACAGTTTATATATGATCTGCCTAATGTGATGTCTTTTCATTTTATCTAGTGGCAGTTTATATTTTGATGTACCGGAGATCAAAATATTGATGTTTATTCTTTGACTACATTAAGCATCAAAAAGTTATAGAATTACAGAAGATCAAACAAGTACGCAACAAATAACATTCAAATTACATCAACAACATTGGCTACACCAAAATAAAACTGACTTGTTTTAAGTACAAGGAGTCACCAAATCAAAATATCAATCAAATCATCTACACAAAAAACCAATAAAGAAACCAAACTACTTGTTTGAAGAAGAAAAAAAAAGTTCAATAATCGGTCACTGTTTGTTGTAGTTCGTGACCATCTGCTCAACATCTATTGATCCGCTTTTTTTCCCATCCTCGAAGTGCTTTGATGCAATACTCATGATAGAGTCAATTACAAGAATGTCGTTGTTGTACAACATTGTTGTATTGTACAGTAATTGCCACGAAGCAGCTGGAAGAATTTTGATTTCTTGTTTGTTAGGTAGCATTTCCATTCGCTGACCTTCGTGCCCATATATGTCTCCATATGATGTGAAATGCAAATCCCGTAACACAAAACTGCAAGATTTATTTTAGTAGAATGCAATGCATAAGTTAGACACATGAATATGCTCGTAATGGTATGCCCTGACGAAACTGCAAATATATGCACTTAAGATTGCAAGACCTATTATCATGGACATTACAATACACACGACAATACACACAACGCACTGCAATATTTGGTGATAAACAATACTGCAATATTGTAAATGATACACTGCAATATATAACTAGCAATACTTTAATATCAGTATCCCATATATAACCAGGACAACTCAGTATAGTTTGGGCATGCAACTAAACAAATTTGTAACAACACTATATATGAAACTAGAATTCCAAGATGCACATCACAATACACATGAATGCAAGATAGAGTACAATGATGCACTGCAATATTTGGTGATAAACAATACTGCAATATCGTAAATGATACACTGCAATATTTGGTGATAAAGAATACTGCAATATTTGGTGATAAAGAATACTGCAATATTGTAAATGATACACTGCAATATATAACTAGCAATACTGCAATATCACTATCCCATATATAACTAGGCCAACTCAGTATAGTTTGGGCATGCAACTAAACAAATTTGTAACAACACTATATATGAAACTAGAATTCCAAGATGAACATCACAATACACATGAATGCAAGATAGAGTACAATGATGCACTGCAAAATTTGGTGATAAACAATATTGTAAATGATGCACTGCAATATATAACCAGCAATACTGCAACATTAGTATCACATATATAACCAGCACAACTTAATACAATTGAAAAAACATTCCCTAAAATCAGAATACATTTGCAAAATTCACCCAGAAACAGAGCAAAACTGTAAAACAAGACTATCAACATAATAACTCAGAAATTTACCTAGGTGTAGTCGGAGAAACGCGCCAATAAACTTAGTTCACAATTGCCAACAAAATTCCTTCGTTTCGCCAAGCAAATCCCCTTTAATCATAAGAGAAATTGCAAAAAAATACGAACAACATAAATCAGAACCGAAATTGAACAAATGATACTTAAATCGATGCTTAAGATTCTATAAAAAAGCTATAGGTATTGCAAAATCAAGCAAAAATTGAAAAAAAATCAATAAACACAAAACTCAGTAACATTCTCCAAACGAATTCTGATAAACACCAAACTACAGACAAGAAGAGAGTCCTATCAATAGTAGATGGAATCCGATCAACATACCTTGTCGACAGAAAACCTATGTACGGTGTACAGGCGGACTGAATTCACCGATAATCGGCTGGCGGTCGCCAATTAGCTGATGCGCGGTGTGGATGCGGACTGAATTCGCCTGATGCGCGGTGTAGAGGCGACGGGGGACTGAAATCGTGAAATTAGGGATTTCTGAATGGAGATTAGCGGCTAGAGATGCTCACCGGTTCCGGTTCCGAACCGGAACCGTGGCAAATTTCCCGAACCGGAACCGTTACAAATCGGGTCGCGGTCCGGTTCAGGTTCAAGTTTTTTCGAACCGGAACCGTCACCGAACCGGCGGTTCGGAACCGCCGGTTTGGGCACGCAAATCAAGGCAGCAGGGGGATGGGTGGAGGCGGCAGCTTTTCAGCAGAAAAACCGGCCGGTTCCGGCGGTTTTTAGGCGGTTAACCGCCGGTTTGTTGACCGAACCGGCGGTTTTGTCCCGGAAACCGGCGGTTCCGGCGGTTTTCCGCCGAAACCCCCGGTTTTCTGAAATTCAATTTTTTTTTTTTATTTCAGATTTCAAATTCAAATTCTTCCATTTCCCCCCATTTTTTATCTATAAATACCCCCCTCTATCCTCATTTACATTTACCCCACTCTTGTGTTAATAAGAGTTTCTCTCTTCAATCTCTCAATTCTCTCTCTTTGTCTCCAATTTCTCATTTGTGTTATTGTGCTTCCATTTAATTACTCAAGTGCTACTCTTATTACGCATTGTTATACACTTATACAGTTATACTTGTTCCCGTTTCTTTCTCAATTGCTAAAACAAAAAAAATATATATTACTCCATATTTCTAAATTTCTACAAAGTAAAATGTCTTCATCCCGAGAAGGTCGTCTTCCCCCATTTCATGTTTTTTTCAATGTAAATTATATTGCATTGTTGTATGTTGTATACTTGTATACTTGTAGTTGTAGTCTTGTAGATGTATTATGTATATGTATTGTAATTTGTAATGTATCGTTGTCCGTTACAACTCAAACTCAATAAAATTGATATCATTTTCTCCTTATTCGCCGTATTTCTATTTGAATTATACATTGTCTTGTTCCAATTTGTTATATAAATCCAAATTTCAAATTAAAAACAAAAAAAACAAAAAAAAACGAACCGCGAAACCGCCGGTTCCGAACCGGAACCGCCTAAACCGCCGGAAAAACCGGCGGTTCCGAACCGGAACTGGAACCGCCGGTTTTCAAACCGGAACCGGAACCGTGAAATAGCCTCACGGTTCGGTTCCGGTTCCACCTTCAACAAAACCGGAACCGGCGGTTCCGAACCGGAACCGCCGGTTTTTGAACCGTGGGCAACACTATTAGCGGCTAGTGGTGGGAGGGAGAGTAATAGCGGAGTGGAGGAGAGAGAGAGAGAGTTGCTTTCTATTTCTGAAATTGAATTAACGCTACAAATTTTGGGATATTTCAAATCTGGTCTAATTTCAAAAATTAAGAAGTGACCAAATTATCCCTGCCAGCAATATCTAATACGTTACACTGCAATCTATACTCAATTTCAGCATTTAATACGTTACACTGCAATCTATACTCAATTTCAGCATTCAAATCCTAGGCGTCCGTATAATAGATCTAATGGCTATGATTAGTGGTATGTTGTCACTCTAAACATGGTGGCATCCTAATGCTCCCCTATATATATGGGACGTGATCAGATTAATAAGTGAAATTCTGTTAAAAATCAAATTAAATCTCAGTCATTGGATCTTGTGATGTAACCGTTAGATTAATGTTACGTGTCATCTAATAATGTGGATTATTAGTCTAATAATGTAACTTGGCTAATAATGTAACATTTTGGTAACATAATATAACATTTTAGTCTAATAATGTAGCTCGACTAATAATGTAACATCTTAGTTTAATAATATAGTTTATCACAACCATCCAATCTAAGGATCCAAGGGCTGAGATTTGCTTTGATTTTTGACAGAATTTCACTTATTGATATATATAGGGGCGTGCTTTGATCAATAAGTGAAATTCTGTCAAAAATCAAAATAAATCTCAACCCTTGGATCCTTAGATTGGATGGTTGTGATAAGCTACATTATTAGACTAAGATGTTATATTATTAAATAAAAATGCTACATTATTTTACTAAAATAGTACATTATTAGACTAATAATCTACATTATTATATGACACGGGACATTAATCTAATCACGTCCCAATATATATATATAGTATCTAATTAAATATATGTATATAGGGGCGCACTATGGTTAATAAGTGAAACTCTGTCAAAAATCAAAGAAAATCTCAGCCTTGGATCCTTAGATTGCATGGTTGTGATAAGTTACATTATTAGACTAAGATGTTACATTATTAGCCAAGCTACATTATTAGATTAAAATGCTATATTATTTTACTAAAATAGTACATTATTAGCTAAGTTACATTATTAGACTAATAATCTACATTATTAGATGACATGTGGCATTAATCTTACCATTAGATCACAAGATCCAATGGACTACAAGTGTTTTGATTTTTAACAGTATTTAACTTATGAATCTGAATACATCCCTATGTGTATATACATAATAATCATTTTGTTTTTAAACGAGAAATTAAAATTAGATTCCAAGATTGGTTCATACAATATATATTTATATAAATTTTTGTAATACACATCATTATGTTTTCAAACGATATATAAAGATTAGAGTCTAAAGGCGAATTCACAAAATATATATTCATGTTTGTTTATGTTATAACAAGAGCAAGACCAAAAATAATACTCTCTCCGTTTCATGTTAATTGCACTTTTCGTTTTAGGCCGCATGTTTGGAATTGATTTCTTAGACTAGTTTAAGTTGTACTTTAGTAATAAGAATTACATATTTCTTACTTTAAAAAAATAGTGTAACTATTTTGATTCGAGATAAACTGAAAGGTGCTAGAAACACGGGCGGGATGGAGTATATATTATGAGAGCGTTGGTATGTTATCTCCATATTCTATTAATAATTGTAAATCTTTCTCAACGCACAATATCGTGCATCTCTCCATGGGAACAACCATCTGTATAAGCAGTTAGTGATCAGGTTTCGAGCTTCAATGACATCCCTAATTTTCACATGTATCAAATGCATGATGTAATGAGCATGGTATGCATGGGGGACGAATAAATGAGCACTCGGATGAGCACACGGCTCGATATATGTCTTCATTATTAAGCAAGTCCATCAGCTTATGCATACACCCATCACCAATAAATGAGGGGTTGGTGTTGGCAATTGAAATTAGAAAAATAACATATAATTGTCCAACATCGGTGTTAAAAGAAAACTGAAACTAGTATATAAATCCCATGGGTCACTCCTCTTATCACCAATTGGTTTTTAGATGAAACCCATGGATTTCTATCATGGTATCAGAGCGGGTCGCCGACTGTGGGTCAAATTTAACTGACCCAGCAGTATATCTGGGCTAAAACCGAAAAAATAACTGACCCAACAGTATATTTGAGCTTAAAATTTGGGACAGTGGTCCAACCGATAGGAAAAAAATTGTGCCAGTTGTCCAATCGATCAGAAAAAAGTCTCCAACCCCTCCAAGTTCACCTTGAAGGGTAACCCCTCCAAGGCTCCAACCCCTCCAAGTTCACCTATTGTGCCAGTTGTCCAATCGATCAGAAAAAAGTCTCCAACCCCTCCAAGTTCGCCTTGAAGGGTTTGAGGGAGGGTGTTGTCAATTTAAACTAGAAAAATAACATATAACTGAAACTAGTATATTAATCTCATAGGCCACTCCTCCTATCACCAAAACTGAAACTAGTATATAAATCTCAAGTTCACCTTGAAGGGTTTGAGGGAGGGTGTTGTCAATTTAAACTAGAAAAATAACATATAACTGAAACTAGTATATTAATTTATAGGCCACTCCTCCTATCACCAAAACTGAAACTAGTATATAAATCTCATAGGTCACTCCTCCTATCACCAATCGGTTTTAATCACCAAAACTGAAACTAGTATATAAATCTCATAGGCCACTCCTCCTATCACCAATTGGTTTTAAGATGGAACCCATGGATCTATCAGTTATCACCAATTGGTTTTAAGTATATAAATCCCATAGACCACTCCTCCTATCACCAATTGGTTTTAAGATGGAACTCATGGATCTATTAGTTATCACCAATTGATTTTAAGAAGGAAATCACAGATGGAACCCATGGATCTATCAGTTATCACCAAATGTTTTAAGATGGAAATCATAGATGGAACCCCTAGTATATAAATCCTATAGGCCACTCCTCCTATCACCAATTGGTTTTAAGATGGAACCCATGAATCTATCAGTTATCACCAATTGGTTTTAAGATGGAAATCACAGATGGAACCCATGGATTTATCAGTTATCACCAATTGGTTTTAAGATGGAAATCACATATGGAACCCATGGATTGGAACTCATGGATTTCTATCAGTTATCACCAATTGGTAATCCCATAGGCCACTCCTCATTCACCAATTGGTTTTAAGATGGAAATCACATATGGAACCCATGGATTGGAACTCATGGATTTCTATCAGTTATCACCAATTGGTAATCCCATAGGCCACTCCTGCTATTACCAATTGGTTTTAAGATGGAACACATAAATTTCTATCCGTTGGGAGTTAAATTAGTAACAGCTGGGTAGGAACCAATCAACTCAGAAGGAGTCAATGAAAATCATAAAGTCTTATTTCCCATCATCCCTCACTTTGTCTAATTAGCAATGGCGTATGGTGGGAGTGCAATTAATGGGTAAGGAAGCGTCAAACCTTTAACGTGCATCGTAACATTAACGCTGTCCATTCAAAAATCGTTCTATTTTTTAATTGTAGTTTAAATGAAGTGGACTTAGTGAGGAAGCCTTCCTTTATGAAGTGTTTCTCAGAGCCAAGAGATGCCAACAGACCGGTAAGCTTCAATCCAGTTATGTAATGGTTACATAACACTATCATTACGGTTTAAGGTTAACTACAAATACTTCTGATTCTGCGACTCCCTCGTGAATGGAGATGAACTCCCAAACTTCTGCAAACTTGTCATGCCTAGCGGTGAATGGAGGGTTCGTCTCTTCAATGTAGCTAGTGGCTCTCACTTTTGGAATGGGTGATCAGACTTTGTCCGTGACAATCGTATTAGTCATAGGGACTTCCTCGTAGGGATCTTCATTATCCAACGTTATGACTTTGGCAGTGGGTGTCCACCACGAAAGCAATAGCAATAATTTCACGAAGATGTAAACAGCTGAAGTCGGAGAATTTGGCGAGGCGGTGTTATCTCCCGATATCGACCGTTGCCGGATGATGGATCGAAGGAGGACTCTGGTGCTGAGTACGTGGCTGACTAAGTGACAATGCATATCGTGGCCCTTAGTAAAACCAACGTGGAGTGAACCTTGGTGAGTAATGGAATTAGATGGTTTGAACATCATACTTTATTTTGAGAGCTAACATTCACATTATCTTTGATGAGTGTAGGAAATACCTATGAGCTTTTGGAAGACACATCTTTGTATGGCAGACTTGGATGACTGTGTATTTCATGGTTGAGGATAAAACATGTGGACGAAGTGCAGTTCTATGTGACATTCTCACCTTACAAATATAGGCAATTTGGCGAGGCTGTGATATCCATGATTTCTCCTATTTTGTAGACCATATGTCGTGCATGATCAACCATGCGTATTATATTAAGCTCAGTTGGTGTGTAATCCACTCGCTATAATATAGTTTTTGTTGTGCATTACTCCATACTTGTGAATGAATTTTGAATTCGACCATCAAAACTAGTAAAACCACATGAATGAATGATTGATTGATTATGTAGCGAAGGAAAATAGCAAAGATTTGCATATATAGTTCTTTGCAGAGAGACATAAAGCATGTTAGTCTTGAAAATAAACCATAAACAAGCCACGGTACTGAGTCTCGTTGACTAAATCTCTCATAAACAGAATTTGGACATGCATAAATATTAGCTTCAATACGCCCTTCACGCCGCATTTGAATTAGCCAACATGGAAGCTGCTAGGTCGTCCCTCATCCTGTTCCATGCAGTGGTTGCTTCTACATTGTCGACGTATTCAACTACATCCTCATCGGCTTCTTTATCCATAGCACTATTAGCTTCTCGGTCGAGCTGCGCCTCTATTGGGTCTACCGCCATCTCACCTTGTATGAAGTTGTGTAGTAGAAAACATGCGATTATCAACCCTATTTGAACTTGTATTTGATAGAAGCTGCAACTCCAGAGAATGCCTCACCGCATTTTTAGGACGGCGAATGCCCGCTCAATGACATTTTGTGCTCTAGTATGCTTCATATTGAATAATTCTCGAGGGTTTTGAGGACGCTCGCATGCAGGTCCCAACTCTTTCAGATGATAACGAACCCCTTTGTAGGGCGTCAAGAACCCTTCACTATTCGCATAACCATTGTCACATATATAGTAATATCCTACACAAACAATAACAATTAATCATAACTATTACCCCCAAATAAATATGTTGGACACTTACACAACTGAGCGTTCAAAGAATCAAATAACAATTACTAACATTTCTCTGCACTTCGAGTCCATCCTCTCGACTTACAGCATCACGTAGCATCCTTGACGCCCGGGAGCAAGTATATGAATTTGAGGAACCCGCACGCACACGAACATTGATGTACGTACCGTATAATGCTATGAGACATCCCTGCATACTCAACAACATGGCATCATCTAGTTTTGGAATAAAATGGGAAGACACTGCATATAACAACTACAAATACAAACAAACCTTGAAATACTTCCATCGTTAATCACGGCAACCGTCGGATATTGGCTCAGGCTCAACCAAAAAAGTATCTTCAGGTTCAACACAACACGTAGTACAATGTGTAGGTAGCAGCTAACCGTATATGAAGAACGCATAAAATCATGGCCCACAATACGAGTTTTCCTGTGATGATAAAGAATGTTCTGAATTGAAACAACCAAATCTTAAATCGGAGCCTTTCTCATCATGCCTCAACCAAGACAACCAATTCCAGTAATCTAATTTTGTGAATGGAGACAACTCATCAGAAATCTCACCATTTCTGTTCATTCCTCAACTACGACACCTCAAGATCCAAAGTATGAAAAAGAGATACCTTATGAATCAAGTCTAAATCGACCATCGTTGAAGCCTATCGCGTCATCGTCTGTATGAGAGCACAACCACCTGCTGTTTCGCCCAATTTGTTTTCGCCCTTTCGAGATCCAAAAGTTTCAGAATTTCTCTGCCTCTCAATTGAAGCAGATCGGCTCCATTTTGGTGAAGTAAGTCCAGGACAATTTGGTAAATGGTATTTAGCATTAATTTCGGCATTTGTGTATTCAACTATTTGAATGAAAGATACCTCAAATATTTGGCTTACTATCCCAAAGACCAATACGCGCCAGACTGTCACGCCCGCCTTTTCTAAGGATAGAAAACACGATTGATCGCGAGGGTTAAAGAAGTGGGGAAGAAGAGGAAAACAACACAACTCGACCATAGCTCGAAACAAACGGGAATAGCTCGAATAAAATCAGAGTATCATTTCACCAATCAACAACTCCAAATGAAAATATCTCAACAATACACGAACTCAAAAGAAACAATATTTAGCGGAAGCATTCGAGAGAAGAATAATATTATGTATGAAGACACAATATATTCGGAACATTTAAAAGCAAACACAATTCTTCACCAGCCCTACTCAACACCCATCGCGCTCGTCACAGCTCAACCTGCACATTTTTAAAAAAGAAATGCAGGGCTGAGTACTTGATGCACTCAGTGGACTCATGCCGAAAATATTTTCATAAAAATATTTATCATGCCATTAACGAGTGACCTCGAGGTTTTAACTTTGAAAGAGCCCGAGTCACTAAAACATTTCACTAACATCATCATCGCCATCAACCTCAACATCATCATCCTCAACATCATCAACATTACCATACCATATCTGAACATACATGACAAGGAATGTGGCCACATTCCAAGCCACTAGACCGGCCAACTCAAAGAGATAGCGCACGATCTACGAGGTGTACACTAGCCTGAGTAAGGACTCACTCCCTAGTCAGACCCGAATTCGATTAACCATACATGGCAAAAGCCACTTCAGATAGGTCCCATAGCAACACAAAAATATGGCATGACAAACATATTTCGCAAAAATAAATATACTCAGGACATAGTCCTTATTTAAAAAGAAAACCCACCTCGTTCTCTTAAATCCTTCACTTGTCAATCAGCTCCGTTCTCAAATAGAATGCAAAAATCATCCTTTTTTAAAAGAACATGATAGGCAAAAATTAGACCGTAAGAAAATAATTTAATTTCTACTATGCATACATGTATAAATCTTACCCTTCGGTCTCTTTTAGGAATTTCTAAAATATCTGGGATATTAGCACATTGTATTCATCCTTGTATTGACTCCGTCCGAGCTCTCGTCATCCTTGTATTCAAATTCCAATCCAACTAAAAAAAACAGGCGGCCTACGTCTCCTAATTAACTCATTGACATCTGTAAATATAACTCCATCCCATACTACTATTTATCAATATTGCTTGAAATCATATCTTATGGACAATATACTATTAAATAGTAAAAGGGGCCATACTTATCTCTTTTTTTCTCATTATGTCAATTCCAAAAATTGGCATTTGAAATAAAGTCCAGTTTCTTCTTCTATCATCCGATTCCATTTGCCTTCCCACCACCGTCTCCGTCGTTCAAGTCTACCAAGGCTGATGATTCCCTCGGCCTCTTGGTCTCTTATCTATCTCCGTCGCTCCAGCTCGGCTTTCGTCATCGCCGAGCAGCCGCTGTCCGCCATACGCTGCTGCTGTCATCTCCCGAGCTGTCTGCTCGGTTTATCCAGCCTTGGCTGTTCACGGAGAGCGCCACTGCAGTCCCTTATTCGCCTCCTCTTTCTCTCTTTCTTCCGTCACACATCGCCATCTCCCTTCCTCAGCTCGCAGCTCCACATCGGTTCAGCCCGGAGTGGATTCCGTTCTGCCGCTGCCTCACATCCTCTCTTTTTCTCTGAATTCATAATGATCAGCACTGCATCTTTCTCTCCCTCGGTTGTTGTTCGTACTCCAAATTGAGGGCTCGCCGTTGCTGCTCTGTTCCCATCTCTCCCTCGGGCTTCTCAACGTGTCAAAGGTCGCAGGGCTCCTCCTTTTTCTCGGTTCGGCAGCCCCGAAAAACAGCACCGCTGCCCAACTTCTCCATTCGTCAAAATGCAGTGCCGCTGCTACTAACTTTCCTTTTGCTCGGGGTACGCCGCCACCATGGACTCGTCGTCTCTGTCCACCGTTCGTCGTCAAGCAGCGCTTAACGCCGCTGCTGTTCGCAGTTGCTACTCCTCCCATCTTGTTCGCCATATCTCCAAATATTGCCTCGATCGGCAATTGGAGACCTCGGCTTCCCTCTCAATCTCGTCACTTCTCTCTCTAAATCTCTCAATTCGTAAATCACAAATCGGGAAAAACCTTTCTTCTCTCACAGCTCCACCGTTGCTACTGGATACACGGACTACCCAACGCTGCTGTTCGGAATTTGTCGAGCAGCCGAGAAGTGCCATCGCTGTCGTCCCGCTCCGCCGTCGTTTCTCCTCCACGCAGCCGTCACCACTGCCGCCATTGATGAAATCAAGAAGAGTGAATGGAGTAGGTTATGTGATAGCAAGATTGTTGGGATTCGTTGTGGGATTTAAAAGTGCAGATAGTGGAACAGAATCACGTTTGTAGCGGAAAAGAAGTGGGATCGGGTGAATAAAAAAATCTCTTTGGGCTTCTTTTTATGAACTGAAAATAGGGCGCAAATATTATAATTTGATTTGGACTTTATCCTTCTTTTATAGGTAAGCCCAAATACAAAAGGATTTAATGAAAGAAAATTTGGCTTGTAAAATTCGATATCGTTATGAGCTCAACTAATATATATATATATATATATATATATATAGGGATGTATTCATTTCCTTTTCCTATATTTTCTCCTTTTTCCTTCTTAATATCAGCCATTAAATTAGAGAAATGGACGGTCAAGATCAACATTGGGTAATTAATCCCGTGTTGCATTATTTGTCCTATTTTGTGCATTATGAGGGTACAATAGTAATCTAATAATGGCTGGAAACCGCTACGAATAATGCACCACATGGTCACGAGTAATGCATATAATTGACTATATAATGCACAATATGTTAACTGCAATGCATACGAATAAGATGTACCATGTTATGATGTTTGGACACACGTTTCTTGTTTCCCCTAAGGGTTTAATAAGCTTAGGGGCTAGGGTATAGTACGTAGACACGTATGTAATCTTCACATGGTAACGAGTAATGGATATAATTGACTATATAATACACAATTTGTGAACTGCAATGCATACGAACAAGATGTGTTGTGTTATGATGTTTGGCACAGGTTTCTTGTCTCCCCTAAGGGTTTAATAAGCTTAGGGGCTAGGGTATAGTACGTACGCATTAATAACAGATTATAAAACGATACGAATAATTCACCAAATTGTCACGAGTAATGGATGTTATTAACTATATAATGCACAATATGTGAACTGCAATGCATACGAATAAGATGTACCATGTTATGATGTTTGGACACACGTTTCTTGTTTCCCCTAAGGGTTTAATAAGCTTAGGGGCTAGGGTATAGTACGTAGACACGTATGTAATCTTCACATGGTAACGAGTAATGGATATAATTGACTATATAATACACAATTTGTGAACTGCAATGCATACGAACAAGATGTGTTGTGTTATGATGTTTGGCACAGGTTTCTTGTCTCCCCTAAGGGTTTAATAAGCTTAGGGGCTAGGGTATAGTACGTACGCATTAATAACAGATTATAAAACGATACGAATAATTCACCAAATTGTCACGAGTAATGGATGTTATTAACTATATAATGCACAATATGTGAACTGCAATGCATACGAATAAGATGTATCATGTTATGATGTTTGACACACGTTTCTTGTTTCCCCTAAGGGTTTAATAAGCTTAGGGGCTAGGGTATAGTACGTAGACATTACTAAATGCACGTATGTAATCTTCAATCCGTTGATTAACCCATATACACAATACCTCTAATAATGCATAATATACTGAGATAATGACAATTAACAGCTACATAATGCACTACCTAAACCAAATAATGCACATACGTATATTCCAATAACAACAATTTGTTAGTAATGTCTACGTACTATACTCTAGCCCCTAAGCTTATTAAACCCTTAGGGGAAACAAGAAACGTGTGTCAAACATCATAACATGGTACATCTTATTCGTATGCATTGCAGTTCACATATTGTGCATTATATAGTTAATAACATCCATTACTCGTGACAATTTGGTGAATTATTCGTATCGTTTTATAATTTGTTATTAATGCGTACGTACTATACCCTAGCCCCTAAGCTTATTAAACCCTTAGGGGAAACAAGAAACGTGTGTCAAACATCATAACACAACACATCTTGTTCGTATGCATTGCAGTTCACAAATTGTGCATTATATAGTCAATTATATCCATTACTCGTTACCATGTGAAGATTACATACGTGTCTACGTACTATACCCTAGCCCCTAAGCTTATTAAACCCTTAGGAGAAACAAGAAACGTGTGTCCAAACATCATAACATGGTACATCTTATTCGTATGCATTGCAGTTCACATATTATGCATTATATAGTCAATTATATGCATTACTCGTGACCATGTGATGCATTATTCGCAGATACCAAAATGTGGCAGTTACTTTTCCGTCAAATATCAATAATAACCCTGTAATGCATACAACCACCTTCTATAATGCAACACGGAACCAGTTTTATAGAATCAATCTGATCCGTTGATGCCTTTGATCTAACGCGTAATATTAAGAAGGAAAAATGATCTAAGATGTGAAAAGGAGAATAACGCTCCCCTATATATATATATATATATAGGGATGTATATATATATATATATATATATATATAGGGATGTATTCATTTCCTTTTCCTATATTTCCTCCTTTTTCCTTCTTAATATCAGCCATTAGATTAGATAAATGGACGGTCAAGATCAACATTGGGTAATTTATCCCGTGTTGCATTATTTGTCCTATTTTGTGCATTATGAGGGTACAATAGTAATCTAATAATTGCTGGAAACCGCTACGAATAATGCACCACATGGTCACGAGTAATGCATATAATTGACTATATAATGCACAATATGTGAACTGCAATGCATACGAATAAGATGTACCATGTTATGATGTTTGGACACACGTTTCTTGTTTCCCCGAAGGGTTTAATAAGCTTAGGGGCTAGGGTATAGTACGTAGACACGTATGTAATCCTCACATGGTAACGAGTAATGGATATAATTGACTATATAATGCACAATTTGTGAACTGCAATGCATACGAACAAGATGTGATGTGTTATGATGTTTGACACACGTTTCTTGTTTCCCCTAAGGGTTTAATAAGCTTAGGGGCTAGGGTATAGTACGTACGCATTAATAACAAATTATAAAACGATACGAATAATTCACCAAATTGTCACGAGTAATGGATGCTATTAACTATATAATGCACAATATGTGAACTGCAATGCATACGAATAAGATGTACCATGTTATGATGTTTGACACACGTTTCTTGTTTCCCCTATCGGTTTAATAAGCTTAGGGGCTAGGGTATAGTACGTAGACATTACTAAATGAACGTATGTAATCTTCAATCCGTTGATTAACCCATATACACAATACCTCTAATAATGCATAATATACTGAGATAATGAGAATTAACAGCTACATAATGCACTACCTAAACCAAATAATGCACATACGTATATTCCAATAACAACAATTTGTTAGTAATGTCTACGTACTATACCCTAGCCCCTAAGCTTATTAAACCCTTAGGGGAAACAAGAAACGTGTGTCAAACATCATAACATGGTACATCTTTTTCGTATGCATTGCAGTTCACATATTGTGCATTATATAGTTAATAACATCCATTACTCGTGACAATTTGGTGAATTATTCGTATCGTTTTATAATTTGTTATTAATGCGTATGTACTATACCCTAGCCCCTAAGCTTATTAAACCCTTAGGGGAAACAAGAAACGTGTGTCAAACATCATAACACAACACATCTTGTTCGTATGCATTGCAGTTCACAAATTGTGCATTATATAGTCAATTATATCCATTACTTGTTACCATGTGAAGATTACATACGTGTCTACGTAGTATACCCTAGCCCCTAAGCTTATTAAACCCTTAGAGGAAACAAGAAACGTGTGTCCAAACATCATAACATGGTACATCTTATTCGTATGCATTGCAGTTCACATATTGTGCATTATATAGTCAATTATATGCATTACTCGTGACCATGTGGTGCATTATTCGCAGATACCAAAATGTGGCAGTTACTTTTCCGTCAAATGTCAATAATAACCCTGTAATGCATACAACCACCTTCTATAATGCAACACGGAACCAGTTTTATAGAATCAATCTGATCCGTTGATACCTTAGATCTAACGCGTAATATTAAGAAGGAAAAAGGATCTAAGATGTGAAAAGGAGAATAACGCTCCCCTATATATATATATATATATATATATATATATATATATATATATATATATATATATATATATAGAAAAAGTCGGGGTATTACAATCTACCCATCTTAACAAAAATTTCGTCCCGAAATTTGCTTACATCCTTCGAACCAGCTTCCTCATGTCGTTTAATTAACATTGTAGTTGAAAGTCACATCGCTGTCACTTTTAATAAATTACGCGAGATTAGACTATATTAAATTAAATCACGCACTTCGCATCATCCCTCCTTCTCTTGCACCCTCTTTTACGTTTGAACTTCATTTCGTCTTCGCTATCTTCCACTTCTTGAAATCTTCCTCGTATTCTTTTTGCCTTATCATGATTGGTGTAACTAAATCACGCACTTCGCATCATCCCCATTTTTGTTGCCTTATCATGATTGGTGTAACTACATAGACTTATCACTTATCAGTGGTTTCGACAGATGTTTGAAACCGAAACACACTTGAACAGGTGCTCACGTCGTTGGTCGCTCGATGGATGTAGCTAACCCAAAATACTGAAATCGGGAATGTCTAAGTGGGTGTTTTTGGGCTATGTGCGCAATACAATTATTGGCCCGTCTCTATTATTGGGCCATATTTAATTTAATGCTAATGCAAACCTTGAATATCTGCAACCTCTATAATGTTTAAAAAAAAAAAGAATAAATAAACTGTGCAGCACATTATCTCACATAATTTACAACATAGCAATCAATTTAACTAGAATCCTAATTGCCATCTATGAAGCGCCTAAGCCTATGCCTAGTCGTCTTAACATCCTTCTCCAAACCTAATTTCTCTTTAGACCCACCACCGATGTCCAAATTAGAAACAATCACATCCTCAGGCCTAATAAACTGCTCATTGTGCAGCTCCACTTTGATCAACTCCGACACGGGCGCCTGGCTGAAATACGAGCTGGACCCCCCCGAGGGCGGAGGTGGTGGGCCCCACTTGCTCCTTCTCATCAAACCCACCGGCGGTGCGCTGGGTTCAGGAGTGGTGTTAGGCCGTCGTTGGTTCCCCTGATTCTGCAATTAAGCGAAGAACTGTCGTGATCTTGACTATGTGAATCGATTCGATCTAAAGTTGATCATAAATATTTGCACATTGTACATACATACCTCCTCACTCCTTCCACCTTGTGAAGACACAAATTGAAGAAATTGGAGGATCTTGGTGGAGCCAAGCTCAGTGCAGTTTTGCCAATAGTAGATTGCTAAGTTCCACGCTCTCTCTCGGAATTCGATTAAACTTCTATCGATATCTGTCTCGTGCCTTGATACGTATGGTCGTAACAAGGTATTGTATACGTATCCAGAACCCTATAATAACATCAACAACAATTAAAATTAAACCAATCATTTTTCTAATAAGTAAATATTATGAAGGATTCTTACCTTTGTTTTGGGATACCATAGGTAGATGAAGAGTGCCAATTTCATCTCTCCATACATTGGCAACCTATGAAGAAAATAGTAGTGTTACTTTCAGTGATTTTCTATTTACGTGCTAAAGAATTTTTAAAGTAGATGTGGTTGAGATCGTACCATGAAATAAATACATCCCCAATTCTCTCAAGAATTGTGATAATAGCAACAAGTATCCTGGCAGGAAAAAATACATTGTTGAAGATTAGGCAAGTAATCAAATGATTTATATATACAAAATGAACCGGCGTCGCGATTGTAGATAAAAGGTAGTCGCGGGAGCTTGCCCGTTGATCAAACCAAGATCGATAAAGAATTGAAATAAACAAGTGATAATAAAATAAGGATAATTGTATTTCCGGATTAATTGAGAAGAATACAATGTCTAGCATTTATAAAACTAGCACTAACTTAATGAATAAGAAAGCAATAAATGATAAATATATGAAAAATTAATATAGACTAAATAATAAGATATGAGAGAGATGTTCTTATCAGCCTGCACAATTGTTTGTTGAAAAATGAGTCAATTCTTGCTCCAAAATAATAATTCCAAAAATGGGGACATAAAGAGGGAGTCGTTATCATGAAAGGAAAATGGTGATTAAAGTGCTTAAATTAATTAGAACAAAGCTTGTCTTGTGTCACTTTTGATGTTCATCCCCATCAACTGATAATATTCACATAATAAGTTGACCAATTAACACAATCAAATAAACATTCTTATTGTTCACAACCATGTGATTGGACCAAAGCTTCCTAACCCATGATTAATTAATAGAATATTGAATCAAATTTATCATAAGCATACCAATATTGACACCAAAACCGCAGCTCCGGAATTTCAACTCTGTTTTTCTCAACTGTCTTGAAACATTGGAAAGCAGGATATGCATATCCTAGAACCAATCTGAAATCATTTCAAATTAAAGGGTAAAATTGAATAAAGAAAAGGGGGAAACAGAGAGAATAAAGAGAAAAAAAAAAAAAACTTACATTAAGCAACTGTTGACGAATTCTCCAATCATCTTTAATCACGGAAGGTTCTGAAACAGGCAGAAAGCAAAAATCATCACATTCTTCTTCTTCTTCTACAAACAAATCCCCAAATTTATGAGTTTAAAAAGATGCAGAGTTGCTCCGATCGACACGCAACTCAAATTGAAGACCAATAGATAGAAAACGTGAATAAAAATAAAGTAATTAGAGTTATGTTATGACGGAAGCATCTAAGATGAGAGATCGCGTGAAAGGAAAGAAATATAAGTATCTCAGCATTTTCAACGTGAATTCAGAAATAACAACGGAAAATGGAGTTACCTCAGAGGAAAATGAGGATCGGATTAGAGTTCAGAATATATGAGTCGTGTTTGTAAAAATGTTTATGTAGAGATGTATGTATGTTATGAACGACAGAGGGGTTTGGATCAAAGGGAAAAAGAGGATTGATGAATGTTGGAAGAAGACAAAAAGGAAATGAGGGATTTCTTGCCACGGACGCCTTCTTATTATTTTACACCTAATTCTTCTAGTTTAAGTTATAATCCCTTCTTCCGCTATTAATTCACAATAATGGGTTTTAACAAATGTTTAAATAAATATTGGAAAATTTTGAAAATTATGATTTCTACATTCGTATACATTATCAAATGTAAGTGAAGTGACGTAATGAACAAAGAATACACGAATAAAATAGTGAAAGAAATTACATACTACATAGTACTCCCTCCGTCCCCGAATAAGAGTCGCTAATTTCCTTTTTGGGCCGTCCCCCATTAAGAGTCATTCTTCATTTTTACCATAAATGGTAGTAGGTCCCACATTCCACTAACTCACTCCACTCACATTTTATTATAAAATCAATATAAAAAAGTGGGTCCCACATTCCACTAACTTTTTTAACCAACTTTTCTTTACATTTCTTAAAACTCGTGCCCGGTCAAACAACGACTCCTATTAGGGTACGGAGGGAGTATCTTTTTTTATTGTTGTATTAGGAACAACATATCCTGCTGTGCAAAATTGCACAAAAGAGAAACCTGTACCGAGAGAGGTATATGTTTTAATGTAAAATTGGTACGATAGATATAAAAAAATGATTAGAATATTGTTTAAGAAATTATATCCACCTCATTCTAAAGAAAAATTTAACCAAATAAAAGTGGACTAATTTTGAGTGACGAACCAAAATCGAAAGTGGGCTATTTTTTCGGTTAGTAGTGGTTGAATTGTCTTAATATATAATATGTCTGATTATATATTCATAATTTTACTAGTCCAAAACTAATACACAATTAAGGCTTCTCGACCTAAGTTTTTGTGAGTAGCTATAATTCAAAGTAGAAGCGTATCGTTTGTATTTTAATTATAACGAGGAAAATGGGTCAAAAACTCGGCCAGTAAATCGTCCAGAATAAAGATTAATCAATTCAAAAATTTGCCAAACATTGGAATATATGAGGAGTGGACTAACTCTTTTTCTCTATGAATTGGAACTATCAATGGATAAAATCTGGATGTATATCAGTATATGTTATGCCTTTGAAGTTTAGTATGCTATATTTGCCTTGTATAATATTTGTTGGTGTAAAATTATAGTATCTATAATGAGTATGTGTAATTTGTCATAACCGCATCCACAATGTGGCACTCTATAGTCCGCACTATATGGCGCCTTATGATCCGTCACATCAACATTCTATCCTCTTACCCTTCCACCTACAGTGGGATGCCCTAAAGTCCGTCATATAGTTTTAACTACTATTTTGTTAATTTATTTTTATGTTTTCAAACATGTCATGCAAAATAATAAAAAAAAACACCACAATTTAAAGGCAAATCCTACATTACTTAATTAAAAAAAAGTTACAAGAGTGGAAATAAAAAACAAGTTCAGTACAGATAAAAAACATGGTCTAAAGTATTCCCAACTGGCGCTGGAGTTCATCGATCATCTTCTTGAGGTATTGGGCTTCACCCGGGTCGTCGGTCTGCCTGAGGGCGTTGTGCGTGTCCAACAACGTCCTCTGGTTGGCTGCCCTCACCAAGTCCCCGTAGGCATATGCCGCAGCCGAAGTCGGGGCCGAGGTTGAGGTCGCAATCGGGGTCGCGGTCGGGGCAGGGTTGTGTGAGGTCATCGCCTTCGCCTTGCCCTTGTTCTTGGCAGCCTTGTTGCCAATGGGACGCCGGGAGGACATCGGTGTGCCCGAACTCTCATCCTCGTACATCGGCTGGTTGAGGTCCATCGGAGGCGTGCCACTGTCGATGCTCGTATTGAAAGGGTTGGCAGCGGAAGCGTGCAACATTTAATGATCACATAAATTTGATCTATTTAGCAGATTATTTAGACAAATTCTATTCGTGTAATTATCACATGTATCATGCTCATAACTTGAATTAAAACATGCTTTAGCATATAAAATTCCTAAAACATGCTTACTATGGAATTAGCCAATTTACCTCGTTGATTCAATCAAGAATCGATGATGGCTTGCTCCGTCTCCACGTGAAGATCTTCAATACTCGACCTTGGATCTTCTGACTGGTGTCCCGGACTATACGCTGATATTTGTGTGGGAAAATCTCACCAACGTACTAGGACTTGAATAACGAAGACAGAACTCAGCTCACGGATGAGGCAAAATTTCGAGCTCTCTCTTTCTTAGAGGGGGGCGAAAATTTGATAGAGTAATAATAATGTGTATTTTATGTCTCCTTTATTCTCCTATTTATATTAAGTCACATATTGGGCTCAGTCAGGGATCTAAGGAAGAATTTGGAACATGCCTCACCCAATTAGCTTTTTACCAATTAAATTGAACCCACAATTTAATATAAGCTTATATTGGAATATTACAAGCAGCCACTACAGAAGTAATATTGCACTGCCTTCCAAATCCGAAATTATAAGTATTCCGGGTTTCCTTTAATTGCATTTAATTTATTTCCCGCGCTTAAGATAGAAACATCCATTAAATAATTATTGTCTGCTATGGACTTAATTAATTAACATATTTTAATCTCCAAGAGTGGACTTAGCAAGAAACTCTTATTTATTATTCATGGAGTAATTAAACTCCAACTAGCTAGGTTCCGAATAATAAAACCTTGTTTCGAGCTCCTCTTGTGGATGCTATTGAAAGAGTAGGTTTGTGTCAGGTGTCGTGTCGAGCACAGGATGTACCCTACTGATCAGGATGGAACCCCAGCTATGCCCAAAGATTCTGGCGGAACGGTTACCGACGGAGATTTTCGTTCTAGTGGAATTTCGGCGGAAGTCGGAATGGAAACAGTTGGTTGTACCGTGGATTGCACATTCGGTTGAGAGAGGGATCCTCCGGTCATACTCCCTTTTCCCCCCATTTGACTAAAACCGGCAAGCGCCGCCGTCCAATCTTTGTTAGGGTCCTGCAGTCGCAAGAATTCCGCCATTGCATCCAAGGAGACCATTGTTGGTGCCTGAGGAGTAGGCTCCGGTAGTTGCGGTTCTGGTTGTGGGTTCTGCGGCCGTTCTTCCCGCTGTGGTGATGATTCTGGAGTTTCTTCCCTGCGGGTTGAAGTGGGTTTGATTTTCTTTGCCCATGCTTTCTTTCTCATGGCTTAGATCTGTGATTTTCTGTGTGTAATGTGGGGGTGTGGTGTTTGTGGAGAGATGGGGAAAAAAAATTTTGCAGAGAAAAATGGAAAAATTGAGGGTTTGTGAAATGAAAAATGGGAAAGACGGTTCAGTTATGGGGGTGGAAAAAGGGTAGTTGGGGTTTGTAACCGGTGATAGGCGGTTCCAGGTTGGCTTTGGTTAGTGTGAGGGACGGTTTAGCTAGCGGTCTCCTGATTGGATGTCGCCCGTCCTTCACTGCACCACGCGCCCCTTTTCAGTCGCTGCCCGCCTGCAAAGCTGCAGCAAGCCCCAAATTCAAATTCTGCCCTATAATGATTTCCCCCTATATTTTCCTAGAGTAAAAACAAAGTAAAAAGGACATTTAAATAAATTGGGGAGTTTCACCAAAATGGTATTCTGATGGTAGTACGTACTCCCAATTAACATTTGAGGTCCTAAAAATATTTTTGGGTTTTCTTAAATTAACTAGCATGCAAAGGTTCAAATTAATTAACTACCACATATGTGCCATATTTACATCTTCCTTAGGAAAATTGGAATTCTACTTAGCCAGCATATGTACATTACGCTAAAAGGAGCTAGCCCAGTGGAATTTCAATCCCCATCCTACCGGTCAGTATGAAACCTGAGTATGTGGTTGCAGTGGAATCTCATCCACCACAGCCACATCACTATTGTCCCTAAATACTTTTAGCCTATGCCCATTCACAATAAAAGGTTCAGAGTTAGTAAGACTCCCTGAAATTTCCACTGCTCCATTAGAACGGAGTGCGGTGATGACATAAGGCCATGTCCACTTCGACTTGAGCTTTCCAGGCATGAGCTTCAGTCTCGACTGGAAGAGTAGTACTTTTTGCCCAACATGGAGATCCTTGGTCCTCAGATTCCTGTCGTGCTACAATTTGGTTCGCTCTTTGTACCACATGGCTGAATCGAACGACTCCAATCTGAGTTCCTCTAACTCTTGCAATTGCAGCTTCCTTTCCTCTTCACAGGCTGTAGCACCCACATTTACTTGTTCTACTGCCCAATATGCTCAGTGCTCAATTCCAACGGGTAAGTGGCACGTCTTTCCAAAAATAATTCGGTACGGGGACATTTCTATGGGGGTCTTGTAGGCTGTGCGATATGCCCATAGAGCATCCTCTAACCTCATACTCCAGTCTTTCCTGGAAGGATTGACGGTTTTCTCCAGAATCTTCTTTATCTCTCGGTTAGAGATCTCGGCTTGACCGTTTGCTTGTGGGTGGTAGGGGCTGGATAATCTGTGGTGCACACCGTACTTCTTCATCAAGGCTTCGATGGTGCGGTTACAGAAGTGGGTGCCTTGATCGGATATTATGGCCCTTGGTACTCCGAATCGACTGAAAATGTTACTTTTGAGGAACTTGGCTGCTTCCCTTGCTTCACACGTGCTCGTGGCCTTGGCCTCTACCCATTTGGAGACGTAGTCAACTGCAACTAAGATATATAAGTTCCCATACGACGAGGGAAAAGGCCCCATGAAATCCATCCCCCATATGTCGAACAACTCACAAACAATGATCGGGACTTGCAGCATTTCATCTCGCACTGATATTCCACCGGTCATTTGACAACGCTCACAACTTCTACAAAACTCGTAGGCATCTTTGTTGAGGGTTGACCAATAAAATCCGCTATCCAGAATCTTTCTCGCCGTCTTCTTGGGACCGAAATGTCCTCCACATGCCAAAGAGTGGCAATGCGTCAATACGTCCCTCTGCTCCCAGTCAGGAACGCATCTTCTTATCACTTGATCGGCTCCTACCCTCCAGAGATATGGGTCGTCCCAAAAGTAGTATTTCGACTCACTCTTGATCTTCATTCTTTGAGCTTTGGTGACGTTCGGCACTTCTGGAAGCTCCCCTGAAACGAGGTAGTTGGCTAGGTCCGCGTACCAAGGCTCCTGCCCTACTTTTTCCTTTCCTTTCTCTGTCACATCCTGGCCAGTAAGCTTCATCAATTCTTCCCAGTCAATTTTTCTGGCGGCGAAAATAACTTCACACAAGTGTTCTTCTGGGAATCGATCTCTCACCTCCTCGCTATTCCCATCCTGCACTATCCTGCTCAAATGGTCCGCAACCTTATTCTCAACCCCTTTCTTGTCTTCCACCTCCCAATCGAACTATTGTAACAAGAGTACCCATCGGATTAAGCGGGTTTGGATTCTTTCTTGGTAACCAGGTACTTAATGGCTGCATGGTCAGTATAAACGATGGCCTTTGACCCCAACAAGTACTGCCAAAACTTCTCGAATGAATACACCACGGCTAGCATCTCCTTCTCAGTGGTATCATAATTCTTTTGGGCTTGATTTAAAGTTTTAGACGCATAGAAATTACATACCTTTTTCCTTCGATCTTCTGACCCAGAACAGCTCCCACTGCATAGTCGCTGGCATCACACATCACTTCGAACGGATGATCCCAGTCAGGAGCCCGGATAATCGGTGCGGATATCAGCTTCTCCTTGAGCAAGTTGAAAGCAGCCTTGCATTGATCATCAAAATTGAATTCCACTTCATTTTGGAGAAGTCTGGTAAGGGGTTGGGCAATTTTGGTGAAGTCTTTAATGAATCGACGATAAAATCCCGCGTGCTTCTGGTCAGTAGGAAAAGGTAGTTTGGAAATGACGTCCACTTTGGCTTGATCCACCTGGATACCCCTCTCTGACACCACGTGTCCTAGGACGATGCCTTCCGTGACCATAAAATGACACTTCTCAAAATTCAAGACTAGGCTCTTCGCTTGACACCTCTCCAAGACTACATCCAAATGATGAAGGCATGAGTCGAAAGAGTCCCCGTAGACTGTGAAGTCATCCATGAATATCTCTATACACTCCTCGATCAGATCGGAATATATGCTCATCATGCATCGTTGAAATGTTCCCAGAGCGTTGCAAAGACCGAACGGCATGCGTCTGTACGCATAGGTTCCAAAAGGGCAGGTGAAGGTAGTTTTATCCTGGTCTTCAGGATTCACGTAAATCTGAAAATATCCGTTGTACCCATCCAAAAAACAAAAGTACTTCTTCCCAGCCAGTCGCTCCAACATCTGATCGATGAACGGTAGGTGGAAATGGTCTTTCCTGGTCGCGGCGTTCAGCTTGCGGCAGTCTATGCACATTCTCCAACAAGTGACTAGCCTTGTCAGTATCAGCTCATTCCTCTCATTTTGAACCACCTGAATCCCGAACTTCTTGGGGACCATGTGCACAGGGCTGACCCACTCGCTATCGGGCACCGAGTAGATAATCCCTAATAACAGCAACTTCAAGATTTCCTTCAATATTTCCTCCCGCATGTTGGGATTCACCTTCCTCTGCTAATCTCGATGTGCCTTCGCCCCTTCTTCTAGCCTAATATGATACATGCAGGCGTCAGGGCTTATTCCCACCAAATCCGTAAGGCTCCATCCAATTGCTTTCTTGTTCCTGCCTAGAACGGTCAGTAGCTTTGCTTCTTGCTCCTTTGTCAGGCTACTGCTTATGATCACCGGATATGAATTTTCCTCCCCGAGAAAGGCATACTTCAGGGTTGCTGGTAACTTCTTCAATTCAATTTGTGGGAGAAGTGTGTCTGTGGGTAGAGGGTTCCTTGCAGCATCCCCTTCCTTCTCTAATTCTTCCTCTGAAAATTCATCTGTACCGACTGGTAGCTTAGCCCCTGCGGCTCCAATAAATTCTGATTTCTGGCAGAAGTCCTTAATAGCTCCTTCTATCTCCTCGTCAGTTAACCCTTGGCTATTGATCAGTTCACACCATGCAGCTGCTTCTACATCAGCCTGCCCATATACATCTAAAGTTTGGAGTTTCTCCTGTAATAATTCAGTCTCAAGAAAATCTTGGACTAAGGGGTCAATTACATCCACATAGCATAGATTTTCAGAATCGATAGGCTTTTTCATGGCCTCATTTATATCAAAGGTAAACTTCTCTTCATGAAAATCAATGCAAATTGTTCCTTCAGCCATATCTACAATGGTTTTGGCTGTCCTAAGAAATGGCCTTCCTAACAAAATACTTCTAGACTCCCTAGCTTCAGACTCACCCATCTTGATCACGTAAAAATCAGCAGGATAAGTAAAATCATGTACTCTCACCAACACATTTTCTAATACACCTTCAGGACTTATGCATGATCTATCAGCCAGTTGGATCAACACCTTAGTACTTGATAGCGTTACTCCCTTCAGTCGATTATAAACTGACAATGGCATAACATTTATAGAAGCTTCCAGATCACACATTGCATGCTCGATTTTTACATCTCCTATAGTTATAGGCAAAGTGAACATACCTGGGTCTGCTCTCTTGGGCGGTAGCTTTTCTTGCACAATTGCCAACGATATCCCTTCCACCATGATCTTCCCATCCTTCTGGGTTTTCCCGGCTATGAATTCTTTGATAAATTTTCCAAGCGGGGGTAGCTTCACGGCTTGGAGGCATGGTATGGTGACATCCTGCTTCCCAAAAATTGACATGTAATCCACTGGGTTTTCCTTCTTCCTCTTGGTCACGAAACGATAAGGGAATGGTTTTTTCCTTTCTCTTCTTCAACCGGCTCCTCGACAGCCTTCCCGGAGTCTTTCTCGGGCACATTCTGGGCTGGAGTTTCCTTCGTCGGTTCTTTTTCCTTAGATGAGTCTACCTTGTGCTGTCTGCCTCCGATTTCACTGTTCCTCGACGGTTCCTCACTCAAGAAAAATGGATCTTGCATTTGGGGTAGAGGTTTGCGTAGCTCCTCTTCCGAGACAACGTCTCTTAGTAATGTTGCTCCACTTGATTCCCCACTGGACTTCTTTGACTTGGGCCCCTCATAGGTGGTACCGGACCGCAATGCGACCTTGCTCACGTTTGCCTTCTCAGGCACATGGACTGTAGACGGGAGTTTCCCTGAAATTCCTTTTAACTCACCCGTCGAACTGGCCAGCTGGGCCAACTGCCTATTCATCATATCAATGTTCGCTTTATGCTCCTTCTGGGCATTCTGCATCCCCTGAACTACTTCATTATTGGACTGCAACTCACCCTTGATGCCCTGCTGCGAAGCAAGCAATTCTCCCACCATATCCTCCATCGATCGTCTTGACATGTTAGGATATTGGGACTGATTTGGCCCTTGGTGCTGGTTATACTGGGAATTTTGGTTGGGCTGAAAATTTTGGAAGTTTTGCTGGTTCTGGTTAGGTGGGTATTGGTTATACTGGCCAGGAGGGTTGTACTGGTCTTGATGATATTGGTTCTGGTTTTGGATTTGGTTTTGGAACTGGTTTTGGTTTTGGTTCTGCTGATGTTGTGGACCCTGATTAGGCTGATTCTGGTAATTTTGAAAGTTTCTCTGGTGGGGTGGTATATAAACAGGGTTCAGGTTCTGGTTTTGTGAGTTCTGGTTATGGGTTTGTTGGTTCCTTCCTGACCAGTTGGCCTGGTGGTTGGGATTTTCTGGGCCACGGCTGAAATTTTGGTTCGGGTGGGGGTTGTATTGGTTCTGACCTTAACCTTGGTTTTGATTATGGCTCCCATCTCCCCATCGAAAGTTCAGATGATCCCTCCATGGTGCGTCCCGTTGTCTCCCCTGGATCCAGTGCCCACTAGAATTGTAGTACCCGGCAGCATTGACTTGCTCCATATTCACAAAGTCATTTGGCTGATTATAGCTTGACCCTTGGTTCCCCTGCTCTGCACCCTTGTAGCTTCCAGTTGGGGAAGGTTGTGGCGCGTTCTTCTCGATCGCGCTAAGGAGTGTCTTCTTCAATTAGTCCATCTTCAAATCCATCTTCTGCCCTAACTTGTGCTCCTGGTCAGTAGACAAGGCACTAGCAATCCTTTCTCTGCTGTAACTATCTCTTGAATTGTCGTACTCCTTCTTTGCACTCAATAACTTCCCTAGGACCCTTTTAGCTTCACTGACCCTTAACTGCGTGAAACTGCCTCCTGGCGAAGAGTTTGCCAAGTCTTTCGTTGCCTTGTTCATCCCCTCATAAAAGGTATGATGTATTTCTATATCGGCCATACGATGGTTCGGACATGCATCCAAAAGACTCATATACTTCGCCCAATAATAACTCAAGGGTTCATCATACCCTTGCTTCACACTGGTTATCTCTCTCTTCAATGCGCTCGTCTTCAATGACGGGAAGAATTCTCCTAAAAAGACTGACTTGAAATCTGCCCAACTCTCAATGGAATTGGGGGCAATCGCATGAACCAGGTGTTAGCCTCCCCTTTTAGAATGAACGGCAAAGCCTTCAATCTGTAGTCATCCTCGGTCGCCCCTGCTGGCCTTCTCTGTGCCCTACAAATCTTACAGAACTAATGAAGGAATTCGTAAGGGCCTTCATAGCTCTTCCCGCAGTACGTAGGTAGAATTGCAATAACATGGGGCTTCACATCACAAGCCGTCTGCCCCGGGGTGACTACTATAGCTTGCGGTGGTTCTCCCTCGGTATGCGCATTCAGCGTTTTGATTTCTGGATCATCATCATTGTGGTCAGCCATTCTCCTTGGATTTCCTTCCAACTGTAGCACCTGTTCTGGTATTCCTCCTTCTATGGTGTCTTGTTCTTCGTCACTACTCGAACCTAAATCAGACAAAGCTGTCGACAGGCCGGATCGAGTGGTTACGAGTATAGAGCCTCGCTGAAGTATCTTCGGTCTCCAATGATCAGGAGCCGAACTGCTTCTCATAAACTGAAATAAAAAGAAATAGAAAAAATTATCCACAATATATACGCCAAAGTATCACACACAATAACAGTTAATAACGCCATTCATCCCCGGCAACGGCGCCATTTGAAAGAGCAGGTTTGTGTCAGGTGTCGTGTCGAGCACAGGATGTATCCTACTGATCAGGATGGAACCCCAGCTATACCTGAACCTGGTATCAATAATTCCTCAACCCACTTCTACTGACTAGTATAGTGGACGTAAGGGTCGAATCCCACAGAGATGAATGCGCTTTGGGAATTGTGGTGATATTCTGGAGAGGTTTGGTTAGCTACCACGCTTTGGGTTGAGACTTATCTAGGCTGGAATTTAAGATGGTACTCTACTAACTAGGAGGTGTGAAAGATGTTTGACAGACATTTGTGTACGTGAGAGTGGGGAACATGATGTTTAGGAATATGTGGAAGGTACGAGTTTACTATAAAAGGCTAAACGGAATATCAGAGGGAAAAAGGTAGTTAGGTGACTAGGCCTACAGATCTGAAAAGTAACAGCTGAGAAGTAAAGGACAAAAGTAAAAAGTGGTTAAAAAAGCAAAAGTGGTCCCAAAGTTGGATGGAGATGTTATCTTCTTCAACATGAATCAAATCAGATCAGCGAATCCAGAATTATCACCATAGAAACACAGATTAACAACTTCATGAACACATATCTACAATTAAAATCTCAAATCAAAAGATCAAATACCGAAACTGCAACTAAACTTACTGGGTGACATGCAAGGTGGCAGAAATCACGTAAACTAGGCTTTCACACTTAACCATTTTAGATCTTAAATCTAACAGCTATCTAGACTTGCAAACTCAGAGAGATTAACTACATAAATGAAAACATGCGATTCAACACTGGAAATTACCGCAGCGATTAGATCTAAGCTATCTAGGCAGAAAAGAACGAAATCAAACAAGAATCGATGCACAAAAACAACTTCATATCATAGAAACGTTGGATCACAACTAAGACTTCAAGGTAAGCAAGTATTGAAAGTGCAACAAATCCAACATAAGAAAACAAAGTGCGATTAACTAAGAAAGCAATAAAGATTGTTTTGCCACTCCGGGCGATGAAACTGTTAACACTACGAATCGTGCTGACTGGAACGAGAGAATGGAACTCTGACGAACTGATGATCTTCAAGTGACCATGGCTGTGGCGAGGAATGAGAATATGAAAGATAATGCTGAAGGATTGATCTACCGAAGAGATATTGCTAACT
Organism: Salvia splendens; assembly: GCF_004379255.2. NCBI lineage: Eukaryota > Viridiplantae > Streptophyta > Magnoliopsida > Lamiales > Lamiaceae > Salvia > Salvia splendens. Next base: position 22,291,328 of record NC_056035.1, read on the forward strand.
AAGTGTAGGAGTTGATGAACTAATTGATGATGATTCTCTCTTCAAGTGGCTTCCTTTTATAGAGAGGCCTCCCTTGATTTTTAGGGTAGACTTCAAACATGAAATGACTCTTTTGCCCCCTTGCTTGCGGCTAATCTTCCCAGCTATCCTTCTTCTCCATCTCGAGCCTTTTTAGCATGCATACTGGTCAGGATAGCAACATCCTGACGCCCTTTTCACCTGAATTCTCCTAACATTCCCATACTGGCTAGAACACTTCCCTGCACACTTTAGCAACTGTTTTGCAGATATATTCCACTTATGCACATTATACTGACCAGTAACCAAGGCCTAGAATACGACTTATCAATTATCAAACGAGACTACCCTCGCGCACGATTCAACGTAATAGCAATCCTAGCACCGCTAGATAATGATCGCCACTACCCAATATACCTGGATCGTTGGATGACGAAAAACCCGCACCTTTGGTAAGTCAAAGTAGTAGATACTCAATATCGTATGCTCAATGCTAACGTACATTGATTAAGAAATTAATTATCAAGACCTCGTCTTTCAGTAGATAGCATAAAGACTCGTCTTGCTGTTAGATCCATTCAACGTCATCTTATTTCAATAAGGCTTAGAAATAATCGGACTGACATTGCAACCTTTCACGATAGGTAGTCTAGGCCTATCTAGGTTGTGAAATTCTTATTTTTCTTTGTTTAGAACTGACCGTGTTACCTTAAATTGGACGACGCCAACAACCGGTCTACTAAAACAAAGACTTAGACTTTGTTACGTTTGCTTATACATTTAAATATGCAATAAACAACCATTAAATGTAAAACATAACAACATTATGACAAAAAATAATCTGTTGCATTTATTAGAAAATAACAATTAGAGTTTTACAGTATCCAATCACTCGAAAGGTGATTTCTAGTATACAAAACCCTAACAATCTCCCACTTATACTCAAAACAGCTTTCGAGTATACAAAATGGTAGTGCACACGTCTAAAATTTCTCCCACTTATACTGAAAGCGAGTTGAGGTCTTGAATGAGTCGAACGCCCATCCCTTCAACGTGGCACGCGAACGGTTTCACCGCCAAAGCCTTTGTAAAAGGATCTTCCAGGTTGTTCTCTGACGCAATCTTGACCACTTGTATGTCTCCTCTCTGCACTATATCCCTGATGATATGATACTTCCGCTCTATGTGTTTGCTCACTTTGTGAGCTCTTGGTTCTTTCGAGTTTGCCACAGCACCAGAATTGTCACAATAAATGATGATACTCTCGGGCAGATTCTAAACCACACCTTAATCCATAAGGAAGTTCTTGAACCATACAACCTCTTTTGCAGCCTACGAAGCGGCCACATACTCGGCTTCCATGGTCGAGTCCGTGATGCATTTCTGCTTCACACTCCTCCAAATTACGGCTCCACCTCCTAAGGTGAACACATATCCTGAAGTAGATTTTCTCGAGTCCTGATCAGCTTGAAAGTCTGAGTCAGTATATCCCAAATGACAGAGTTCGACTGCATTGTAAACTAGAGCATAGTCCTTAGTCCGTTTAAGGTACTTGAGTATGTTTTTTACGGCAGTCCAATGTCCTTGGCCCGAATTCGACAGATATCTTGCCACCATTCCAACAACAAAGCAAATATTAGGTCTAGTACAAAGCATAGCATAAATGAGACTTCCAACTACCGAAGCGTATGGAATCCTTCTCATTGCTTGTATCTCAGACAGCGTTTTAGGGCACATCTCTTGAGATAAATGGATACCGTGTCTAAAAGGTAAGAAACCTTTCTTGGCGTCCTGCATGCTAAAACGACTAAGTACTGTGTTGATGTAAGGTTCTTGAGATAAGCACAACATCTTTTTTTATCGATTCCGAAGAACCTTGATCCCGACGATGTGTTCCGCGTCTCCCATATCCTTCATCTCGAACTGGTTCGACAACCATGTTCGTACTGATGACAACATCTTTTTATTATTTCCAATTAGAAGAATATCATCTACATATAAAACTAAGAACACCACATTCCCCTTATCAACTTTCTTATACACGCAACTTTCACTTGGGCACTTTTCGAATCCAAACTTGCGAACAGTTTGATCAAAACATTGGTTCCACGATCTAGATGCTTGCTTGAGGCCATAAATGGTCTTCTTAAGCTTCCAAACCATGTGTTCTTTGCCCTTTATAGCATATCCTTCGGGTTGTTCCATGTAGATGGTCTCCTCAAGACCGCCGTTTAGAAACGCAATCTTAACGTCCATCTGCCATACATCCCAATCCATATAAGCTGCAATAGACAATAGTATCCAGATCGATTTGAGCATGGCCACTGGGGAGAAGGTCTCGTCATAATCGATGCCTTCCTTTTGGGTATACCCCTTGGCCACTAGTCTTGCCTTAAAGACTTTAACTCATCCATCGGGTCCACGTTTACGCTTATATAGCCACTTGCTCCCAATGGCAGTACAACCTTCGGGTAGGACGGACAATTCGTAGACGTCTTTGTCTATCATAGATTGTAGTTCCGAATCCATTGCTTTCACCCATTCGCAATGATCGACATCTGTCTGCGCCTCCACAAAGTTCCAGGGATCTAATACATTGTTGTCCGAGGAGTGATCCATAGATTCTCCCAAACCAATGTATCTGTCGAGCTCATGCGACACCCTCCCACTGCGGCGCGGTACTACAACATTTTGAGTAGAAGTTGAAGTTTCGGGAATTGTTTGTACACTTGGTACTTGTTCTTGGTTAATGGAACTTGTGACAGAGGTTAGCTCATCAAGAGCCACTTCACTGCTGGGTTTATGATTCATTACATAGTCTTCCTCTAAGAATGTCGCGTGAGTACTCACAATGACTTTCTTGTCTCGGAGACTAAAGAATTCATAACCTTTCGTCCCTTTGGGGTATCCTATAAACAAACATACCTCCGTCGTTGATCCTAGCTTAGTTGGATCCTTTTCCAATACATGAGCCGGGCAACCCCAAATCTTGAGATGTGCTAGATTGGGTTCGCGCCCAGTCCACAACTCATAAGGAGTAGTAGGTACCGATTTTGATGGTAAATTGTCTAAAATATGGCTTGCAGAAAGCAAGGCATGTCCCCAAAACGAAATAGGCAGACGTGCATAACTCATCATCGATCGAACCATATTTAACAAGGTCTTGTTCCTTCTTTCAGCCACGCCGTTCTGCTGGGGCGTGCCCGGCGCAGTCAGTTGGGATTCAATACCCGACTCCGATAAGTAGTCCAAAAATTCGGCACTGAGGTATTCGTCTCCACGATCAGATCGTAGGCTTTTGATATTCTTTCCATGATACTTCTCCACAAGAGTCTTAAAGTCTTTAAACTTGTCAAAAGACTCTGACTTGTGACGCATCAAATAGACATATCTAATTTTCGAGAAGCCATCAATAAATGTGATGAAGTATCGAAAACCACCTCTTGCCTCCGTAGACATTGGTCCACATACATCGGAATGAACGAGCTCAAGTACTTCCTTGGCCCTATTACCCTTAGCCTTAAAAAGGCCTCTTGGTCATCTTGCCTTCTAAGCATGACTCACACTTATGAAAAGGTTCCTCCTCTAGACCTTTAATAAGATCTTGTTGAACAAGAGAATGGATCCTCCTATCATTTGCATGACCAAGTCTAAGGTGTCATAAGTACGTTTCGTTCATTGAACTTGAAGGTTTCTTTCGTTTCTTTGAAATTTTCGATGTTGTATTGAGTTCTGATTTGCGATTATTAAACTGTGTAGAAGTGATTGTGTACAGATTGTTTTCCATGATACCACGACAAATATAAGAACCATCTTTCTTAATAACGCAGTTGTCATTAAAAGAAATTGAATATCCATCAAAAACCAATTTAGAAACTGAAATTAAATTTCTTCTAAAAGAAGGTATCAACAAAACATTCTTCAAAATCAAAAATATATCACTACTAAAACGCAAATAAATGTCTCCCACTGCAACGGCCGCCACTTTGGTAGCGTCGCCCAACTGGACTTCGATCTCACGATCATGTAGCCGTCTTGTCACCTGCATTAAGTCAGGATCAAAACAAATACGATCAGTGGCTCCTGCGTCAATAACCCAAGTGCAAGTAGATGTCAAAGTCAAACATGACTCAACTACTAAAGCTTGGTGCATACCTGTAGCCTTGCCCCTTTTAGGACAGTCTGGCTTCCAATGCCCCTTTTCTCCGCACTTGAAACACTTCCCCGAGGGCTTCTTATTTGCCCTTTTCTTCTTCTTTCCCTTAGCCACTTTGCCTAATTCTGAGTTCGGTGCCTTCCTTTTTCCTTTGCTAGGCTTGAAGCCAGAGGAACGAGGTGCCGAAGTCATCATGGCAGCCTTAGCCTGGACCATAAGGTCCTCGGCTGACTGAAGTTCAGTCAATAGTTCTGCCAAGGTGTAATTCCTTTTTTTCATCTCAAAGTTGAGCTTGAACTGCTGGAAGCTAGGGGGAAGACTTTGAAGGATGATTGTTACCTGGGACTCGGGATCGATCGTCCCTCCCAACACCTCAATCTGGTTGAGGTGGCCCATCATCCCGAGGACAAGGTCCCTCACAGACGAGCCTTCCTTCATTGTCTTCGACATGACACTCAGAAAGGCTTGAGACTTAGCCGTTCGATTCTGAGTACCAAAAAGAATCTTGAGATTCTGCATAATTTCAGTGGCAGTTTCCATGGCAGAATGCTGATGCTTGAGTACTGAAGACATAGATGCCAACATGTAGCACTTAGCCATCTCATTCGCCTTATGTCATTTCCTATGTGCATCTCTGAGTCCTACCGCAGCGTTAGCCGCCGGTACTGGAGGTCGCGGGGTTGTGAGCACAAAGTTGTACTCTTCAGCTGTAAGAACGATGTCCAAATTTTATTTCCATTCTATGTAATTTTGGCCCTCGAGTTTGTTTTCTTTGAGAATTGCAGAAAGAGGATTGAACGACATTGTGACGATTTGAATTGCACTGCAAAACAGAGTATTTTACTATTTGTCATAAACTTATGTAAGAAATTTGATTAGATTAACCATAAAACTTTTCAAAATCGTACAACTGTAAAATTAAAATTTTGTACCCTCCAGAGGAAGTCAATACGCATTAAAATCTTACAATATTATTGGTCACAACACCGGCGAATAGTCCAGAGACCACAGAGTGGCATGGCCGCCTAATGTTGCCTAAGCAAGACCACCGAATTTAGCATTACAGAATCTCTTTTCTACAACACACTCCCATAACAATGCTTATGTGCTGCTAACAAGATCAAGCTATCTCATAAATCCTGTGTGAACTTCTGAATCTCGTAGTTTCTTAGGATTATTGTCCCCACAGAGCAGGTGGCGATAATATTGGAAACCACATTCTAGTTCATTCCATTTATATTTGAGAAGTCCGCCATATGAACTTGCTATTTCTTAGGATTATTGTCCCCACAGTGCAGGTGACGATAATATTAGAAAAATGCTTCATAAATTGCAGACCAATTGGTGGAGACCATATACAAACGTTGAGTTCGTAATTATAGCTTAGATATTTGGGTTATGATTTTTCTTTAATTATCCTTAGCCTTAGGGCAGAGAAAGGCTTGATTAAATTTTGTTGGTATTTAATTTGCTGGATAATTAAATCTTTTATTAATTGGTATCTTCCTTTAGGAAATTATTGTTCTAGAATATAATTCTTATTCATGTCTACTATAAGATATGTCTAAAATAAATTATTTAATTCTTAATAAGACATGAAAAATTAAATTCAAATTCATTCCATTGTTCAAGATTAGGAAGAGATATTTTATTATTTAATGTATTCATACATATCTATCCTTTTTAGAATCTTAGATATATAAATATTAGGAAACTATAAATTATTCTCATCTATATCATCTAGGAATCAAAATAATATTATTTATTTCCATAGATATAGAAAATAATAAAAAATATTCCTAAAGTCTAGATAAATATTAGGAAACTATTAAATTATTCTCATCTGTATCATCTAGGAATAAAATAATATTATTTATTTCCATAGATATAGAAAATAATAAAAATATTTCTAAAATCTAGACAAATCTTCAAAAGAGATTTTATTTCTATTAAATAATAATATTTTAATGATATCTTTTAATAAAATAATTAAATAATTATTAAAATAATCCTTCATCGTTATCTCATCGTACGAGGTTCGCACGAACGATGAACGACGAAGATCCGACGAGTTCGTCGTCGAATCACGACGCACGCAGCGTCTCGACAACCGGCGCGCAGGTGGCGCGCTAGTGTCTCGGCCAGTGGCTCGTCTCGGCCAGCGGTGAGTCCCAGTCTCGGCCAGTGGCTCGTCTCGGCCAGCGGTGCGTCGGGTGCCGATGCTTCTTGGCCAGGTGTGCACGCTGCGGCGCGCACCTCTCGGCCAGCATCTCGACGTCCGTCTCGGATGTGTCGACCGTCAGGTGCCGACGCGTCTCGTCGGGGGGCTCGAGCTCTCGGCCAGCAGGGCGCACGGTGGCGCGCCTGCTCTCGGCCAGCTCGGACCCCCGTCTCGGCCTTTCCGATTATCTGGGCGGCGCGCGCTCCTGGACAGAAGCTCGCGCGATAGTGCGGCTACTCACGGCCAGCACCGCAATCCCTCTCGACCCTTCCGCCTAGGGTTCTCGGTCTGGCGGCTCGGTGCCTCGGCACGTTCTCATTCGAACTGTCGCGCCATGCCTTCCACCGTTCGTCTGGGTCATGCGGTCTCGGCCTGCGGCGCGCACGAGCCCTAGCTCTCCTGCGCGTCGTCCCGTGATCGCGAGTCCCCGGCTCCCACTGTCTCGACGTCCCTACCTCGATCGCATGTGGTACGTTGGAGTAATTCAAGTTCTTTGATTCGATAGTTCTTGAGTTCAACATGCATAAAAATTAAACAAAACACAAGAACATTCTTCGCAATCAAATTGGACATGCATACATGAATTTCGCAAAATTTAAATCCAAATAATCAGAGCCAAAGACTTGCTTTGATACCAATTGAAGGGGTTGGCAGCGGAAGCGTGCAACATTTAATGATCACATAAATTTGATCTATTTATCAGATTATTTAGACAAATTCTTTTCGTGTAATTATCACATGTATCATGCTCATAACTTGAATTAAAACATGCTTTAGCATATAAAATCCCTAAAACATGCTTACTACGGAATTAGCCAATTTACCTCGTTGATTCAATCAAGAATCGATGATGGCTTGCTCCGTCTCCACGTGAAGATCTTCAATACTCGACCTTGGATCTTCTGACTGGTGTCCCGGACTATACGCTTATATTTGTATGGGCAAATCTCACCAACGTACTAGGACTTGAATAACGAAGACAGAACTCAACTCACGGAGGAGGCAAAATTTCGAGCTCTCTCTTTCTTAGAGGGGGACATAAATTTGATAGAGTAATAATAATGTGTATTTTCTGTCTCATTTATTCTCCTATTTATATTAAGTCACATATTGGGCCCAGTCAGGGATCTAAGGAAGAATTTGGAACAGGCCTCACCCAATCAGCTTTTTACCAATTAAATTGAACCCACAATTTAATATAAGCTTATATTGGAATATTACAAGCAGTCACTACAGAAGTAATATTGCACTGCCTTCCAAATCCAAAATTACAAGTATTCCGGATTTCCTTTAATTGCATTTAATTTATTTCCCGTCCTTAAGATAGAAACATCCATTAATTAATTATTGTCTGCTATGGACTTAATTAATTAACATATTTTAATCTCCAAGAGTGGACTTAGCAAGAAACTCTTATTTATTATTCATGGAGTAATTAAACTCCAACTAGCTAGGTTCCGAATAATAAAACCTTGTTTCGAGCTCCTCTTGTGGATGTTATCAAACGAGACTCCCCTCGCGCACGATTCAACGTGATAGCAATCCTAGCACCGCTAGATAATGATCGCCACTACCCAATATACCTGGATCGTTGGGTGACGAAAAACCAGCACCTTTGGTAAGTCAAAGTAGTAGATACTCAATATCGTATGCTCAATGCTAACGTACATTGATTAAGAAAATAATTATCAAGACCTCGTCTTTCAGTAGATAGCATAAAGACTTGCCTTGCTGTTAGATCCATTCAGTGCTATACCACACCAACGTCATCTTATTTCAATAAGGCTTAGAAATAATCGGACTGACATTGCAACCTTTCATGATAGGTAGTCTAGGCCTATCTAGGTTGTGAAATTCTTATTTTTCTTTGTTTAGAACTGACCGTTTTACCTTAAATTGGACGACGCCCACAACCGGTCTACTAAAACAAAGACTTAGACTTTGTTACGTTTGCTTATACATTTAAATATGCAATAAACAACCATTAAATGTAAAACATAACAACATTATGACAAAAAATAATCTGTTGCATTTATTGGAAAATAACAATTAGAGTTTTCCAGTATCCAATCACTCGAAAGGTGATTTCTAGTATACAAAACCCTAACACGTATAATCACCGGCAGCAGTATTCTTCGTCCTCTTCGACGCAACCGATATCGGCATAATCCCTCCTTGGAACTTCTGCTTGTCCTTCACGATGAGCCAGGAGGAGTAGTGCTTGAACTCGCCGTACATCGGTCAAACTCTCGACACTACCCTACACCCTCAAGCACTTCATATACTCCACCGAGAACAAATTGGTCTGCTTCTTCACCTGATCCCAGTGCTTGCGGAGCTGCTCCCTGTGGATCTTGTACGCGGCCGCCGGCTTGGACTCGTTGTAGCGCTCAGTGATGCGCTCCCAGTACGCGATTTGCTTTTGGGGTATCGTCTGCGTCGCCCGCAATGGGGCAGACGATACCGCGGACGATGCGTGTTCTATGGCTCGTCCGCGGACGATGTACAGGGCGCGGACGATGGAGGAGTCATCGTCCGCCTTGCTATAGTGGCGGACGATAGCCCACCTGATGCATCGGGCAGACTATCGCCTGGCTTACTGTGGATGCTCTAACACCCATTAGAGCATTAGCAATGGTGACTTATCTCCAGAGCCTATCTTCATTTTTTCCGTGCCACGTCAGCAGGCCCATCTCAGAGCCTATCTCTCTGCAATGAGAGCTCATCCCAAAGCCTATCTCATAGCCCATTTTATTTCCAAATCATCACTATTTTTATATATTTCACTTTTAATTGTTGGCGTAAATTAAAAACAACGTAATATACACAAAAAACAAATTTTATTAAAAACAAAATAAAACATCCTACATTAAAAAAAGATAAAGATAGATAAAATGTGAATTGATGTAAAACTGCTGAAGTTCATATCACCGTGGAGAGTAGTAGAATTGAAATTGAAATTGAGATTAGAAAGGGACGAGTGTGAATTGATGGGGAATGAGGTATATATAGTGGATTAAAAATGAATTTAAGTAAAAAAAAAAAGAAAAATGAGATATCGACTGGGCCGATTGATCGGGAATGGGGGGGAGGAGTTGGAGAAGGGAGATCGGCCCTCCCTCTGCAGTGGAGGCCGACAGTGCCGATGAGGTGGCCGATCGCTCGGCTGTGACGATCGGCCACCATTGCCAATGCTCTTAGTCATTGTAGTGTGCTGGTAGCAAATACTCCCTCCGTCCCCGATTAATTGTCACTCTTTGAATGGGCACGGATTTTAAGAAATGTAAAAAAAGTTAGTTGAAAAAGTTAGTGGAATGTGTGACCCACTTTTTTATATTGGTTTTATAACAAAATGTGAGTGAAGTGAGTCAGTGGAATGTGAGACCTACTTACCATTTATGGTAAAAATGAAGTGTGACAATTATTGAGGGACGGACCGAAATGGAAAATAGTGACAATTAATCGGGGACGGAGGGAGTAATTGGAATGAATTTGTTAGTAACATGTGAAGTGCCAACTTCAAATATAACTAATCAATACGCAACGTTTTTCATTTACATAATTGTAGGAGTATAAGATAGTGATAATTTGCAAATTTTATTTTCATACAAACTCACAATTATGATTTGGACTATTAAATTTCAATATTTGATGTTAATAGGTGATAAATAACGTCAACAGAAAATGTCAACATAACGTTCGATTGACATTGTGTTGACATTTTCTGTTGACATCAAAGAATTTCAAAATAATATCTTGAAGACTTGACATATTTGAAAATTGTAAATTCTTCCAAGTTAATTCAAGAGGTAAACTACATTACACCCATAAAAAATCATACGTTACCAATTGTTAATATTGAGTTCATCAAAGAACCACAAAAATACTCTCTTCTTTCTTTGTTAAATGATCACTTCATTTTGATACGAAATTTAAGAAATAGATGTCTAGTATGTCAAAATGAATAAAATAGAATAGATTATAAAGAAAAAAATAAAAAAGAATTATTTTTTTATTAAAATAGAAATGAATCAATTTATTTAGTATTTTTTTGAATTAAAAAATTACTTAATTAACAAAAATTGAGGAGTATATTTGTTTAAAATTTTAATAATAATATTCTGAGTGTCATATATAATTAGTGCACTTCACGTTACTTGCATTATGCAGTACTCTACTATGGTGGGCATGGCCATTTGAAAAGTTCATTTATTTTCTTTACTCAATCATATATGGACCCCATCTTTTGACATGTTTATAATTATAATTATTTCTCTTTCCTTTTTCAAAAATTCCTATTCTTTTTTGTATTTTAGCAAGAAAAATTGTGTATTAAATATTATGAATGAAAAAATCGTTTTCTTTTTATTTTTAGAATGAAAATTTGTGTTTTTGAAAATTACGTCAGTCCTTTACCCTTTAAAATAGGAACTAAAAGAGTGTCCACAATAGTGGAACAGTCACACTTTAGCCATAAAAAAACTTGTTCGTCTAGTCATTACAGTTATGCCCCAGCCACATAAAAACTTGTCTAGCCACGTCACAGCCATGTCTCCCAATTCTTTTAATTGTTGGTACTTCCTCCGTTCCAACTAAGTTGATACAAAACTTTTGGACACAAATGTTAAGAAATTGTATTAAAAAGTACTCATTCCGTCCCATAATAGATGACACATTTGAGGAATGACACCGTATTTTAGGAGATGTTGTTTAATGTGTTAGGTGGAAAGAGAAAATAGTGTATTTATATTCATGTGAGAGAGAGCTTTTTCCATAAAAGGAAGTGTGACATCTTTTGTGGGACAACCTAAAAAGAAAAATGTGACATCTATTGTGGGACATAATGAATATGAGAGATGAATAAAGTAGGAAAGATAAAGAGAAAGTAGAGTAGGTGATGGAATAAAGTAAGAGTGATTGGATCTTTTGTTGGTCTATTGTTGTTACTCTAAGTACCGCTAAGTTCTATATCATAGAATAATTTTCTTATATCATTGTTTGCGTGTACTCCTCCGTTCAGTATCAATAAATAATTTTGAAAGTGGCCGACACAAATTTTATTATAAAATATAGTAATGGATCAGAAAAAAAATAATTGAAATATTATTATTCGAAAAAAAATAAAACAAAGTGTAAAAAGTGAGTGGCGAAGCATGTACCATTTGATGTCCAAAACACTGTTTAATAAAAGAACAATTGTGGGTTTTTTTTGTGTCGCCGTTATCGAAAAGCAGTGGTAACATTGGTAGTAGGGTTTATACGAGAGAAATAAGTAATAAGAGAAAATAAATTAGACGATATGCGATAAAAAAAAAATATGAGAGATAGATATAATGGTTGTTGAGTGAAATAACGTTAGTTTCTTTTTTAAAATTATTTTTGATGTAATGTTAGTGTCCATAAAATAAATGTGACAAAAAATATATTTTCTTTAGAATAAAGAACTTAGTAGTAGTAGATTTTAAAATATGTAAAATATTTAAAAAAGTGTGTACGATAAATATTGATGGATGGGTAAAAATGAAACTAGTGACTGATGAAGTATTTTTTTTATAATGACGTCTATTTTTGGAATTTAGATTGTTGACTTAAAGGTACATGCCTCATCAATGACCGTCGGAAAATTATTGGTAGAATAATTCGTTAAATAATTTAAATATATGATCAGAGTTAATGTAATGTTGAAATATTGGATTACTTCATTAAAACTTTAGAGATGGGGGTTTGGCAATTTGGTGAAAACTAACTTGTAACCATTCATACTGAATTGAATTATATCTTCAACAAATAGAAAACTGAGGAAACATTATATTTTAGCATGGCTAGAATTATCGGACCCATGCTAATATTGTCATGCTTAATTGGGAATTGAGTGATATCGTTGAATTTGAAACAAGTGACGAGATTGGAACTCCTCTTCAATTAGATGACAACGAAATGTTCTCTCAGTTTGTTTAAGTTTCATAAATGAACTAAAATACAAATTTGATATTATATGGAGTATGAAGTTGAACAAATTTCTCCCTAACCCTACTACCTATACAGATTTTCAAATCGGGATTTAGGACTAAATCTAATATTCCCCGTTCTATAAAAATCGAGTCTCTTTCCATTTTGATTCGTCCCATAAAAATAGTTCACTTCTAGTTTTATTAACTTATTTTATTAGGTGACTCTCATTCTCCATTAACATTACTGATACGATCCCCACTCAGCCACGTGACAACGTGTCGGCTGGTCCACGAATGGAGGCCGCAAAGGCCAGGAAGGAAGGTCAGGAAGCGTTGGAGCAGGGATCGATCGCAACGACAAAGCCGAAGAGGACAGTGAAGCCGCCGGAGAGGCTCGGCGACTATGTTAAGAAGTAAACGGGATTTAGCAGAGTCTTTATGTTTTTATTTGTTTTATTTCTTTTTATTAGTTCTTTAGAATATTCTTATTATTTTATTGTTTTATTTCCAATTGAGTTGAGCGTAATTATAGGCTCTGTTTCGGGTTTTCTTTGTTGATTCTTTCCCGAGATGCTTAGGAGGTCGAATCAACCCTAGGGTCCTTAGATTATAAATAGGGCTTTTACACTCATATCCGAGGGAGAAAAATTATTGATTTTTCCAACATCTCGTTGCTTTATTCACAAAACCTAGAACTCGCGCTGCCCGACGGGAGATCCCCGCGCACAGCTGATTCTTGACTCCGCTGACCCTGAGTTGGGGCGCCGGAGAGATCATTGATCGTCGAGAGAATTCGCCGATCGCAGTTAAGGGGAAAGGCTCTTAACATCTGGTGCTCTAATCCTGTGTGCTCATGAAACGATTTAACAATAACGGTAAGGCGGTCTGGGGTTCTTCACGCCCCGATTCATTCACGACGGGTGTGTCGCGCCGTCAACAGCCTTTTGATCGTCGCCACTTTGTGAATTCTCATCGGTCGCAGTTGGATGAGGGGGAGTTGGACGTTCATCAATCGGAGGAAGTACATCACGACGATTCGGTGAGTAGTAAGTTGGATCGTGTATTAGATCGACTCGACAAGTTTGACATGTGGAAGGACGAGACTGATCGACGATTCGATTATTTGGAGCTCGTGATTTCACGCGAGGCAGAGCCGCCATCGGGTGTCTACAACGGAGATGATTGGGGGGATGATGGTGTTAGGCGCGCACGATGCGGTGACAGGGGATATAACTCACGAAACCCTAGTGGAGGTTTTCGAGACGGCCTGCGGGCGGGTCGAGAACGTCGCGGAGGCAGGGGCCGACTGGGATCTTGCTGGGAACCACCAGGGAATATGCAGACCCGTACCCGTGGGATAGGGTTTGACCATTCGCAGGATAGGCCAGCGACGTGTTGGGATCCACCACAACGTTTCCAATCCAACATGTCGGGTTATGACCAACCCAGACGGGTTCAGATGGATGCATCGCGCTTTGACGGGTTACTTTAATCACTTGATGATGCCAATCCAACATGTCGGGTTACTTTAATCACTTGATGATGCCAGAGGCTCACCGTTTATACTATGCAGTGATGTTATTCGACCCACCAGCTTCATAAAGGGTCTTCGACTACAGCGCAAACAACGACTTCGTCACTTGGCCGGATTTTCTGGAAGATGTGAGACACTGGTTCGACAGAGAGAGTTTTAAGAATCATTACGGCCTCATCACCAAGTTGACACAGACCGGGACGGTCGCTGAATATCATGACACATTTGAGATATATCTGAATCGCGTTCAGGGGGTTTCGGAATCAGACTTATTCACTTTATTTGTGGCAGGCCTTAAACAAGATATTCAGGAGAGCTTACGCCTACTTCAGCCGTCGTCTTTGGCCGCGGCAATGGCTTTATCGCTGGAATTAGCTAGCACGCAGACGGACTCGGGTATCCAGAGGCACTCAACCTCTACCCAGCCTCGTCGCTAGTGGCAAAACAAGGACGGCCGAGGACAGAGGGGGCCATCCACCAGGTCACCAGCAGGTACAACAGCCTCCGGGGGTGACCGCGAAACATAGCAGCTCGGGACAGCCGCGTGTTGCTCCGGTCCGCGTCTCACAGGAGGAGAAGGCAGAGCATTCGCGCCTTGGTTTATGTTGGCATTGTCCGGAGAAATGGGTGGTGGGACATGTGTGTAAGCAACGACTCTTATGTTACGCAGACGAGGAGGATGTTTTGGAGGAGCTGGAGCCGGAAACTGGTGAGCACCCATATTCATTCCTTGAAGGGGGGCCGCCGTTCCAGACCCTTGCGGGTGGTGGGCCTAATACAAGGGCGGGAGGTTAGCATTCTCATCGACACGGGTAGTGATCGGGATTTGCTTCATCCCCGAGTTGCGGAGAAATTACATCTGCCGTTGTCCCCAATTCGGCCTTTTAAGGTGTTTGTGGGAAATGGCGAAGCTCTTCACTGTACACATGTTGCGAAGCAGACAAAGTTAGCAATCCAAGGTTCGATCTTCTAGGTGGATCTTCATATCCTACCAGTACACGGTCCCGATGTAGTACTAGGTATGGACTGGCTAGAATCTTTGGGAAAGGTCACCGCAGACTTCACAGGCAAAACCTTGGAGTTTCGTCACGAAGGGAAGGCTGTATCGTTGCAGGGAATTTTACCGCCACCACGCCAGATCAATCTCCACTCACTGGCCTCGTGGCTGCCATCGCATGATACATTGGAGTTTTACGAGGTGCTGATACTGCAGCCAAAGCAGGGTCCCTCGACTGCCGCTGCCCCGGATGACTTTCCGACTAACCTGCCGCCGGATATTTCGGGGGTTTTGGAGAGATTCAGGCATGTTTTTAACACACCAGTGGGCATGCCTCCTACGCGGCCGTTTGATCATCATGTGCACTTGCTTCCGGATACGCGTCCGGTGAATGTAAGACCATACCGCTATCCTTATTTTCAGAAAAATGAAATTGAGCGGCAGGTCAGTGACATGCTCGAGCAAGGCATCATTCAACGGAGCAGCAGTCCTTTTTCGTCCCCAGTCCTGCTTATTCGCAAGAAAGACGGGACGTTTCGCTTCTGCATTGATTACCGGGCTCTGAACAATGCAATGATGCCGGACCATTTCCCAATCCCGACTGCGGATAAGCTATTTGACGAGTTGGGAAAGGCGCGATTTTTTACTAAGTTGGATTTGCGCTCGGGTTACCATCAGATTAGAATGCATGAACAGGATGTTTTCAAGACGGCTTTCAGGACCCACGATGGCCATTTCGAATTTCTAGTCATGCCGTTCGGCCTGACGAATGCCCCATCTACGTTCCAGGCCGCAATGAACGCGATTTTTCAGCCTATGCTCAGGAAGTTTGTCATCATATTCTTCGACGATATTTTGGTGTACAGCCCTACCGTCGAGGCCCACGGACGGCATTTATTTGACGTATTGGTGGTATTACAACAACACAGTTTCTTTGTGAAGCTGTCCAAGTGTTCATTTTGTAGCACATCGGTGGAGTATCTGGGTCACTTGATTAGTGAGGGCTTGTTGAAGGCTGGCCCTAATAAAATCGAGGCTATGACAGCTTGGCCCTAACCCAAGAATGTAAAGCAGCTCAGGGGATTTCTGGGACTGACGGGCTACACCGTCGTTTTATTGATGGGTACGCGATGATCGCAGCTCCTTTGACGGAGCTACTTAAGAAGGACTCCTTTGTCTGGACCGCAGAAGCAACATCAAGTTTCCATGATTTAAAGGCGGCCATGATGACTGCCCCGGTTCTTCGACTACCAGATTTCGACGAGTCATTTTGCCTGGAAACGGACGCTTCAGACGTGGGCATTGGGGCGGTTTTGCTTCAGGATAACCACCCGTTAGCTTACTTTAGCAAGAAGCTTGGGCCACGTTGCCACGTCGCCTCCACTTACTACAAAGAATTGTATGCAATAGTCGATGCTGTACAGAAGTGGCGGCAATATTTGCTGGGAAGGGAGTTCACGATTAGAAGCGATCAGAAGAGTTTGAAGGAGTTGTTGCAACAGGTGGTGCAAACTCCGGATCAACAGTTGTATGTGAGGAAGCTCATGGGATATAAGTTTTCCATTGAATACAAAACGGAGAGCTCAAACAAAGCAGCCGATGCTCTTTCTCGTCGCGAAGAGTCGAAACATGTCCAGCTGATCGCCGACGACACAGGGCCGCCAGAGAGTGCCGTGAGCTGCTGTGCCCTCCTGGTGGCAGCCTCTCAACCTGTCCCGCTACTGATGGACCTATTGCGGCGGGAGACGGCATCTTCTCCATAATTGAGGGAGTTAACGGAGGATATACAGCAAGGGCGCGCGACGCCTCATCTCATGTGGGTAGACGGGCTGGTATATCACAAGCGCAGGATTTTTGTAGGTTAACGGTCGTCCGCTCGGACTCCTATTTTGTCTGAATACCATAGCTCGCAGGTGGCAGGCCATCCAGGTTTCGAAAGGACCCTTAGGCGCGTGGCTGCTGATTTTTATTAGCCTAACATGAAGAAGGAGGTCCGGCGGTTCGTTGAGGCTTGTTTGATCTGTCAGACGACCAAGTATTCCACGCAGAAGCCGGCAGGGCTGTTGCAACCTCTGCCGATTCCATCTCGGGTCTGGGAGGACGTGTCAATGGATTTTATCGTGGGTCTCCCACCTTCACGGGGTTACACGGCTATAATGGTCGTGGTGGATAGGTTGTCAAAGTATGCACATTTTGCTCACTTGCCTACACGCTTTGATGCTTTGCGGGTGGCACACTTGTTTGTGAATAATGTGGTTCGTCACCATGGTTTTCCCAAAACCTTGGTGTCTGATCGTGATCCGGTTTTTCTGAATAAAATATGGGAAGAATCATGCACCTCAGCGGGACGAAGTTGAACTTCTCTACTGCGTATCACCCCCAGTCAGACGGTCAGACAAAGGTGCGGAATCAAGGCCTCGAGCAATACTTGAGAGTGTTTACCGCGGATAGGCACTCCAAGTGGGCGAACTTCTTGCCTTGGGCAGAGCTGGCGCTCAATTGCTTCCACCACGCGGGCCTCGAGATGTCGCCGTTCAAGGCACTTTATAAGCGGGAGCCGCCTAGCTTGGTGTTCGCGCCGCTGTCAGCATCAACACCCCCTTCCGCGGTGGAATTGATAACACAGCGTGGGAAGCTGCTGGTAGAGCTGCGTCGTAACTTGGAACGCGCGCAGCAACGGATGCGTGAGTCGGCGAATAAGCACCGTCGCGATGTGGAGTTTATGGTAGGCGACAGGGTGACCTAAAGTTGCAGCCCTACAGACAACACTCAGTCGCCCGGCCGCTATCGACTAAGCTGGCTCGTCGGTATTACGGTCCTTTCGAGATAGTGGAGCGCATTGGGCAAGTGGCTTACAGGTTGCGTTTGCCCGAGGGGAGCAGAATTCATAACGTGTTTCACGTGGGGTTGCTACGACGGTTTGTAGACGGGGGCGAGCCAGTCAGGGAAATGAGGCTGCCTTCGGAGTTCTTGGGGGATAGACCAGTTGTGTACCCGGTTCGAATCTTGGAGAGGCGTACATTATGGCATGAGGAACAGCCGCGGGAACATGTGCTGGTTCGCTGGTCCGATGGGTCAGACTCACCGACATGGGAGCCGTTGGATTTGATTCATCGTCGCTTTCCAAATGTGCTCCTTGAGGACAAGGATGTTGCTATGGACGGGGGAGTTGATACGATCCCCACTCAGCCACGTGACAACGTGCCGGCTGGTCCACGAATGGAGGCCGCAAAGGCTAGGAAGGAAGGTCAGGAAGCGTTGGAGCAGGGATCGATCGCAACGACAAAGCCGAAGAGGACAGTGAAGCCGCCGGAGAGGCTCAGCGACTATGTTAAGAAGTAAACGGGATTTAGCAGAGTCTTTAGGTTTTTATTTGTTTTATTTCTTTTTATTGGTTCTTTAGAATATTCTTATTATTTTATTGTTTTTTTCTAGTTGAGTCGAGTTTAATTATAAGCTCCGTTTCGGGTTTGCTTTGTTGATTCTTTCCCGAGATGCTTAGGAGGTCGAATCAACCCTAGGGTCCTTAGATTATAAATAGGGCTTTTTTCACTCATATCAGAGGGAGAAAAATTATTGATTTGCCCAACATCTCGTTGCTTTATTCACAAAACCTAGAACTCGCGCTGCCCGACGGGAGATCCCCGCGCACAGCCGATTCTTGACTCCGCTGACCCTGAGTTAGGGCGCCGGAGAGATCATTGATCGTCGAGAGAATTCGCCGATCGCAGTTAAGGGGAAAGGCTCTTAACAATTACTCTAGTTACTTGGATAAAATAAGTAAATAATTGTGGCACACTGTGGTACACACTTTCTAAATGTACGTGAAGGTGTATACAATGAGAACGCACATACAATTACTACTATATTCTTCCACAAAAAAATAGATTAATTTTATTATTTTGTATTGTCCATCAAAATTAGATCAATTTTAAATATAGAAAGTTTTAAACAGATACTAACCTTACACATTATTCTAAATGTGGACCTCACATTTCACTAACACTACTTCCGTCACTTTTTCCCTCCCTTCCTCTTACCTTACCATTTATGTATTAAAACCCGGATCGTTTACAACTTTGTCTATTTTATGTGGACAGAGGTAGTATTATCTACATAATTTGTACACATATTTGTATATCATGGTATAGACTCATTACTTATTCTCACAATAAGAGCCATATTTTGCTATTTCAGTCTCTCACACAATAGAAGTCATATTTCACTTTTTACCATAAAGAGTAAGTAAGTCTCACATTCCACCAACTCACTTCACTCACATTTTATTATAAAATCAATATAAAAAAGTGGACCTCATATTCCATTAATTTTTTCAACCCAATATTCTTTACTTTTCTTAAAACTCGTGCCCACAACAAGAGTGACTCTCATTGTGGGACGGATGGAGTATATTAACATACACATATCTTCAGATCAACCTCGCTTATTATTACTCCCTCCGGTCCTAGATGTTTCATATTTAACCGATGCAGGTTTTAATAAATTGTTTTATTTTGTGAGAGAAAATATGTGGAAGAAGTTAATTATTGTGAATCCTACTTTTATATTAATTTTATACTCCATCCGTTGCATAGTAATGGAGGCGTTTCTTTTCAGCACGAAGATTAAGAAAATTTTGTTAGGTGAGTTAAGTAAAGGGAGGATAAAGTGAAAAATGAAAAAGGTAGAGAGATGAAGAGAGAATAAAGTAAGAGAGAGTAATGTAGGTGTCGAGAAATGTGTTGACTTTTATTGAAAATGAAATGACTCTATTACTATGGAACGTACTAAAATGACAAAATGACTTTATTATTTTGGAACGGAAGGAGTAATAATTATGAGTAGTAAAAATAAACTGGCATATATATTGGGTCCGTTCAAATAAGGAAATATAAGAAATTTATTAACAACTAGGGGGACATTAAATCTTTGGCTAATTGGGTGAACAATGAATCACAAAACAAAGATTAAAGCTAAAAATTAAAAGATTCACCAAAACTGTAGTTTCATTTTATTTAAATCAGTCAAGGCTCCAATGAATATCTATAGAAATTAAAATGGAGTACCTATATATATATATATATATACTATACATTAAAATGCAAACTCTAAATTATTATCTGAACCGTTAAAAAATGTCAACAGATGACAAAATAACATCAACAGAAAACGTCAACGCATTTTCAATACAACATCAACCTTTGACACTGTGTTGACATTTTTTGTTGCTATTATTTTATCATCTGTTGACATATTCTAATTATTCATATTATAATTTAGAGTTTGTACAATATTTAGAGTGTATATTTGATTTTATGCATTGCATGTCTTTTTTATGATGGTTGCGTAGATCCATACATATAGAATCCTACAAACAATTAGTTAAGTTAGGTCAACTCTTCAACCAAATTATGGAACCAACTGTTATATTTAATATTAAATTATTAATGGATAGAGCTCATTTAGGTCAATGGTTATATATATAATATTTACCATGTCACTGTCCCATTTTAGATACATCAAAACTAAAGCACTAAGTTTGCAATGTGCATGATATTAGGTAGTTATACATGTCATAAAAAATGATAGGGAAAAAAAGACTCCACTTTCATTCATTGCGAATTTAATATTGCCTGTTCAATTATATTTATTTAATTTAATTTTAAAATTTTTATAAAATCAAAGCTCGATTTTTTTTTATTTTAAATAAATAAATGTAAAATAATAAATTAAACTTTAATTTTAAAAAATATTAAAAATATTTTTGATGTATTAAAATTAAACTAAATACATATAACGTCAGATGATACGAAAGGTGAGTGGTGACCACTTCTTCTTAGATTTGTCGCGGGCTTCAATAATTGGGCCTTGTCCATTTTTATGTTATTAGCCCAAGGCTTCATCATCGGTCATTTTTTTTATTTATTTGTTCAACTGATATAGGGAGAATCATCCCGGAATTAAAAGGTTATTAGACTTCAACGGAGAATTGGTTAACAAAATTGAAAACTTAATCACAAAAATAAAACGATAAATTAATTTACGAGTCGCACGATTTTATGAAACAGTCATCAGAAAAAATTTGACAACATATTTTGGTATGCGAAAATATACTAATAGGGAGTAGGTCACGAGAAATTTGAGAATTAAAAATTATATCAGTTTGATGTTGATATCATAAAATATGTGTTTTATTGATATTAAGTTAGAAACTAATATTCATGAATCAGTAAAATATATGTGTTATTGCTATTGACTCGGAAGCTCATATTTGTGAATCAATAAAGTAAAAATTGATATTAATTTATTTATAAACTGATATAGTTATATGTTCAGACTTTAAGACAAATTCTGTCATGATCCCTCTAGTACGCAAATATTCTATAAATTGTATACAAAAACTGAATTTTATTCTATTTGCATTGACATGATAATCACCTTAATTATTTATTATTCATTTCATTGATTTTCTTAATGTTTATCTTGTCATTGTCTAGATTACAAAGTTCTTCTCCCCGTCCATCATTAAAGGTCTTATTTTTCTTTTCTTTTTGAAATTTGTTATTTTTTAAAATAATATATTTCCATTTTTAGGAAGGTAAATAGATACTATTTCTATATACTTTAGAGCATCTCCAATGGAAGAGTAAATGGAGAAGAGGTAAAGAAAAATAACTATCATATTTATTATTTTTACATACAATTTCATTCTTCAATGGAAAGAATATTTGAAAAGGTATTATACTTTCTTTAATTTTGAGAATGTATTTTTGCTTCTTCTAGGTACAAAAGGTAAAACGTGAAGTAGTTATCTTCGTTTATGTTTTTAACTTACCTTCTTCCCTTGGAGTCTACTTTTTAAGATGGTATAGCTACTTTTAGAGGGTAAATGGGAAATATACATTCTCAATTCATCTTTCCCCTTTTGTTGATGCATTTAGAAAGACTCAAAACCAGAAAAGACGAATAAATGCCCAATGTACAAAAGAGATTAAAAAAAAACACCGTAGCAACCAAGCTACAACATCTCAAGGACGCAGCCAAAGAAAGAAGAAGAGAGAAAAGTTTATCCACTAGCTTCACCAAACAACAGACCTACTACTTTTTAATCTTCATTCCAACCTATGAAGTGAGTGAGAGTGCAAAACTTGGGCACCAACTCTTAATCCATGATTGAAGACGCAAAATCAACATTTTCATTCTCGAAGTCTCAATTTAGTTCAAAACCTTATAATACAATTTTATTTCCAAATAAACCAAATTAAGAAACAACAATGGAACTTTGCATAATCCGGGAAATAAAGATAAAAGAAATGCACATTCTCTTGAAGTGAAAAATGGGCTTGAACAATTAAACTCTTAACACTAATTATATTGATTCACATACTATTCTTAATTTATTCAAGAGGTCTTGATAATTGTTGAAGAGGAGAATAGTGATGAAGATAAATGGTAAAGCTACAAGTGTAATCAGCCTCACACTTGGATTTAACATCAAAACATGTAACACCCGTACCTTAAGTAAGAAATTAATGTTATGTAACGAAATAAGTGATAAAATTATTCCGAGATGCTGTGCTTCTCGATAAATGTGATATGGAAAAAAAATATGGTTTATATGTTAAATGTGAAAAGGAACGTGCTTAATTGTTTAATTGTGAACGTTGGGAGACATGTTGGAGGTCTCGTTGAAAGAATGACGACGAAATTGCTATTTATAGCAAGACGAATGAAATATGTGGAAAGGAATATATTTTCTATCTATGGATAACGATGCACGTAAATCGAGGAATGGTCGAAGGGATATTATATTTGGGACAACACCAAATATAAATGATGCCGTTAAACGTACTTTAATTTTTGGTTGTGAAGAACGAGATAACAAAATTAAATAAGGACCCGTGAATTTTAATTAACGAAGGAAAATACGAAAAATATAAAGTATGAATTTATTTTGGACTTTTTCAAAATAAATTAGAGTCCAATTAACTACAAAATAATTTGGATTCTAATCACTCTTTTAATCCACCAAGTAAGAGTATTATTTCTAACTTGGGCATCCAATTAAATTGAGCCCAAACCAAAATAAATTATTGAAGCCCAAGCATGGATTTAAAGTAGACCAAGCCCAAACCCCATTTTTCTTCTTCTCTTCTCCTCCCCATGACCGACGGCTTTCTCTCTTCAAGGGGGGAGACCCTCCATTTTTCCACCCCTCTATCTTCCACCATTACTTCCACAACCCAAGAGACAACCACTACTTCTTTAATCTCCTCTCTAACACTTCACATTCACAACTTCACAAAAAAAAAGAGAGAGAGAGAGACGTGCGAGAGGAATAGCCGAGAGGAAGGAGGGAGAAGAAGAAATTTGCTTTCCACCATTCTTGTTCAACCACCATCAAGTTCAAGCTCTTGAGGTATACTATCTCTTCCATCCTCAAAGCATGAGTTTTCTATAGCCTTGCATGATGCATAGCCCTTATTCATCCTCCATAACCAATTAAGTAGAAATCAACTTAGAACCTTCCAAACGATCGCCGTACGTAACCGAAACTAAGAAAGAACGTAACTTTATAATCATAACGTGTGTCTCGGGGTCGTTCGGGGTAGTTTCGAACGAGAGGAAGTTACCGCCGGCGAAGGGCAGCGGCGGACATGCCGCGCTCGCCGGTGCTGACGGCGTGCAGAGACGGCACGGCTCGCGGCCTTCCCGGCGACGACCGCGACGCTCCCTCTCCGGCGAGACAGCAGCGGCTCCTTCCCTGCGGTCTGCGACGGCGACGATCAAATGGCAGCGACGACGGCAGCACCCTCGGCGACGGCGGCAGCTCCCGACGACAGCAGTATCTTCCGGCGGGCAGCAGCTCTACCGGCGACGAGCGGCGGCGGCCCTGCGGTGGGAGTGCAGCCGGCCGAGAAGAAGGAACGAGAGAGAGTCGGGGAGAGAGAAAGAAGGGAGAGAGCGAGAGAGGAGATAGAGAGTGGAATAGAATTTGGGCCAAGTGTTTTTTTGTTAGGCCTTATAATATTAATTGGAGGTTTAGGTTGAATTTTGGGCTCTCTTTGAATTGATGGGGCTCACCAATTAATTTGGAGGAATAAGGTGGGCTAAGTAATTTAATCTTTTAAGCCGGCAATTAAAATTTAATCGGAGAAAATTATTTAATTAATTCCCGGAATAATTTTTTGAAGAATGAATAATTTTATCCTACGTATGAAATAATACTTTTTCAACGGTAAATAATTACGAAAATTAAAGTATGCGCTTAAATAATTTTTAGAAATTATTTTCGACGTTATGTAAAATACGAGGAGCCAACGGAGGAAAAAAACGAGCGTAAGCGGCCGACCGGCGTCGCACGCGACGCCTTGGGCGGCCGCCGAATAACCAAAATGCACGGAAACCGAGAAAGAAGATTTAAGGAATTTAATTAGAGTGCATGCATTCTAATTTTCGTCGTTTCCGCGTTTTGATATGAATGTTATGTGTTTTCCGAAAAGGTGGTTCGCACGCACGCTAAAAGTCGGAACGAGGAATTTTACGGAAATCCTAAGCTTTTGAGGTGGGCTTTACTACTTAAATTCTTTTATTTTGAAATGATATGTTTATGGTGAAATTAGGGTGGTTTAAAATAGTATGTCACGCCGTTTTTATGTTTTGAATTGCCCATCTGATTGTCTACTGGGATAATATCCTACTAGACTTTGATAGTTAACGAATTCGGGTCTGACTAGGGAGTGAGTCCCTACTCGGACTAGTGCACTGATAGGGATCGTGAGCCGTCCCCTAGGTCGGCCGGTCCAGTGATCGAGATTGTGGCCACAGTCTCGTTTCACATGATGGTTCAAATATGGTATATGATGGAGGATGATGTTAGTCCGCGCGGACACTATTTTATGGAAATGAATTTTTGTGCTTCTCGGTTCTTTTTAAAGAAAAACCCGGGATTTATGCGATGATGGCTTGACATATCTTAACGATGAATGATTTCGGGCATGAGTTCACTGGGTGCATCAAGTACTCAGCCCCTGCATATGTTTTCCCTATGTGCAGGTTGAGCGAGGTCGGGAGGCGGAGGACGTTGAGTGATGATTTCAAGAATTTGTTCGGTTACTACTATGTCTTCATACGTAGTAGTAGCTACACTCTCAAATTGCTTCCGCTATTCAAGTCCTTAAAACTCTGTTATTTTCTTTATTGTCGAACTCTGTTATCCTTCATTATGCAACTTGGGTTTTGAAATGTTGGTTTAAATAAATGGAATTTCATCTTCGATCGATAAGTTGTATTGCCTTGAATTGTTTTCCCCTTCTTCCCCGCTTCTTAATTCCCCCACTAGTCACGATTTTCCCGGGCTTCCTATCCTTAGGAAGTGCGGTCGTGACAGAATGGTATCAGAGCAATGTTTCCTTCCGCTCTGGACCGAGAGTCATTTATTCAATCTAGTCTAGACTCGTTTCGCTAGACTAAAAGAGTATTCGCTTAACACTCAACACTCCGTCTCACCGCGCTCAACGCGAAAGAAGGCAAAAGTTTGAAACGAAGTATATTAGAAGTGATAGAACGAACGGGGCGCAGAAGGGCGCGATTTCCAAAGAATGATGAGGTGACGAGGCAAGGATAACCTTGTGAAACGCGATTGTGATAGATTGAAGGATAGACGAAGTTGCAAAAGTACCACGTTTATAAAAGACGAAACATCTATCCTTAGATGATAATCGAAAAAAAAGGAAAGAAAAGAATTGTTACGACTTTTCCTTTTGGAAATCGACAGATATGCATGGTAGTACGTATGACGTTCTTTACGTGTTTTATCTTTTCTACCTTGCTTTGTTTCTTGTTCTGCGACTGGTTGCTAAGGGGACTCACTTTTATGTAGATGGCGATCATGATCCACGCACCGTTAAGGGGAAGGTACGTCGAGAATGGATTGCGGGCGGTGGAAATGTATAGCGGGTTCGAGAGGGACGAGAGGGCCCCTTTGTGTCACGACCGCCCTTTAGGGTTAATAAATACGGGCGATCGTGATTAAAAGACCTTAATAAACAGGCGAAGGAAACTAGGGTTTCAATAAAGAGTTTGACCAATAATTAATATTTAATAAAAAGGGCCAAGCGGTTGACATTATCCAAATAGTTAGGTTCAAAGCTAAAAGGTTGATGAGTAAAAACAATGTCTCAACGGAAGCGTTCAAGAGAAAGAGTGACGTCATGTGTGGAGACACAACGATACTCGTAGTTCACAACTAACCAAACCATGCTTCAATTTTAAATTGCTCAACACCACCAACTGCTCGTCGCCGCTCAACCTGTACATAGGGAAAACACATGCAGGGCTGAGTACTTAATATACTCAGTGGGCTTATGCCGAAAACATTTGATGAAAGTTATGTCATCCATACCATAGTGAACTCGAGTTTTACATTTAGAAAAGAAATATCATCGAGTATCACAAAACAATTTCATAGACTGGCCAGTCAAAACAATCTCCCCACTTTCTCATCAATCATTCAATCACATCCTCTTTCCATCATTCAATCAAATCCTCTTTCCATGGTGCGACGAAAGTGTGGCCACACTATTCGCCCACGAGACCGGCCGACTAGCAAGGACGGCTCACGATCTCACCTGTGTACACTAGCCTGATAGGGTTTGCGGCCCTACTCAGACCCGAATTCGTTTAACATAGCCCTATAGCCTAATGGAGCGAACTCACAAACTAGGCATCAGACAACAATCTTAACATAGCCCTATAGCCTAATGGAGCGAACTCACAAACTAGGCATCAGGCAACAATCTCATCATCAAAACAAACATGGCATGACATAACAATTTAAACCACCCTTATTCCACCATAATCATACTTTTGAAAACGTAAAAGAGTTTGGTAAAAGAAAGCCCACCTCGAATGCTTAAAATCTCAAGTTCTCTCTTCCCTTTGGTATCACGATTCACATGCGATGATTCACCTTTAACATTTAGATAATATACATATCAACACACTTTTCAAATACATAATTAAAAATGCGTGCATCCTAAGTAAAGTCTTTTATCTCGTTTCTCAATTTTTGATTATTCGGCGGCCACTTACGCCCCTAATTCCTCCATTGGCTCCTCGTATTTTTTTACACGATGTCAAATAAATTCACAAAGTTATATAAGCGCTTAACTGAATTATCGCAAGTACTTACCCAAAATTACTCCCCATACCCCACGCCTCTCTCTATCTTCTTCTCCCTCTCCCTTCTTCTCTCTCTCGACAAATTGCAGACATTCTCAATCTGTCGTCGTCGTCTCCCATCTTACCAGCCACCGCTGCCTTTGTATAGTCGCCTCGCCGGAGCTGGCTACTGCTCCTTTGATTTCGCCGGAAGAGGACGCTGCTGTCGCGCTGCTGTTCCGTCGCCGCCGGGAAGAGCTTCTGCTGGCTGCGTCGTCTACACAGCCGTCCAGCCGAGCCGCCTTCACCGTCAGACGCCGGGAGATGCTGTTGTCGCCGCCTGGAGATGCCGCTGTAGCCGTTGCTCCGCCCCGGAACATCACCGCCACCGCTGCGGGATCGTTGCCGCCGGAAGAGCTGCTGTCGCGTCGGGAAGACGCGGCTCGCCGATGGTCGTGTAGCCCCGAACATCACCGCAGCCAACCCGAACAGCCCCGCACAACCCCGAAATTCTCGATTTAAATCTTGTAGGTAGGTTCTTACTTGATTTGGTGAAATAAGGTTCAATTCTTTAACACTATCTGTCGATATGGGTTATCTGCTTATGTTGAGTTCTTGATATTGCCCACCTTCTGCAAAATTTGATCTTGAAAGTGATTTATATTTTGCTAGATATATTTGCAACCTAGACATGGTTATGGTTTCTCTTTGGCATTCTGCCGAGATGAGGAAAGAATCAAAACGCCAAAGATAGGAGATAATAACCCCGAGAATTTTGAGATACATTTGCAGCATTGGTTGCCTTGGTTCGGTTTTACTTTATTTACTTCGATTTTGAGTTTCGATTGGTGCAACAAAGTGATATGTTCTAGCAGGTATTTGAGTTCCAAACTATGTGGTATGCTCTAGTATGATGTACACGATAGGAATTGAAATTGGGAGGAAGTATACCTTGAACAGAATTTGAGAAAACACGCGATAGCTCCGTCTTTCAAGTTTGGTTCACGGTTTCTGCTAGAAGAAGATTGAATGAGTTGGTTTGAATCATGAAAACTAGAATGAAATTTGTGAGATTACCTTGAGAAAATGAAGAGAACGATAGGAGAGAATCTGATTTGGAAATAAATTATATAATAGAGAGAAGGTGGCTAATGGTAGTTTAGGTTTGGGGAGAGATTTATGGGAGTGATGGGGAGGGGCGTTTTATTTTAATCGTGGGATTAGGAGTGGGATTTGAATTCCCTTTTTTATTTTATTTTATATGATTTTGGTTTAATTTGGATTTATTTGGTATTTTATTTGCAGATTACGGAGGAGGAAAAACTCATCGCGGAGGAGGAAAATCTCTACATAATATTTAATTAAACTAGTTAATTTACAGTCCATTGTATTTTATTTTAAATTGTGCAGTCCACGATTTATTCATCACGGACTAGATTTCTATATTATTTATCCAATTTATTCGATTCAGCTTGCGAATCGAGTCCAATATATTTATTCCTCATGGAAAGGAAATTATTTTAGATTCGCGCAGTAATTTATTTCACAAATCTCTAGTCCAGAAATTCCACTCAACAATTAATTCACCAACAATTAATTCACGGACTTCGCAATAAATATTTCATTAAACGCAAGTACTTTAGGGTTCAAAAATTAGGTTTAGAAAAACGGGGCGTTACATCCTACCAACCTTAACAGAAATTTCGTCCCGAAATTTGTTACCCTCAAGTAGAGACTTATGAGTACAAATCCATCATTTTATCCTCATTCTCCCACGTGGCTTCTTCATGCCCATGATTTTCCCAATGTACTTTCACACAAGCAATATGTTTATTTCTCACATTCTAGATCTTTCGGTCCAGAATGGATTGGGGTCTCTCCTCGTGGCTCAAATTCTGGATTCAAGGCGACTTCTTCGAAACGGATCACGTGCTTCGGGTCGAACACGTATTTTCGTAATTGTAACACATGAAAAACGTTGTGCACATTTCCAAGGCTTGGTGGTAGCGCCAACCGATATGCGACGAGACCCACTCCTTCAAGAAATTCATAAGGCCCAATAAATCGCGGCTTCAATTTGCCCTTGACGCCAAATCGTGTTATCCCTTTTGACGGAGATACTTTCAGGAAAAACTTTATCGCCAGCTTGGAATTGTAAGTCGGTTCGTCGGACATCCGCGTATGATTTCTATCTGTCTTGAGCTTCTTTTATCCTTTCTCGAATTTGCCGAACGATTCCCACCATTTCTTCAGCTGCATCGGGTCCAAGTATTATTCTCTCGCCAACTTCGTCCCATTAGAGCGGCGATTTACACCTTCTTCCGTATAATGCCTCATACGGCGCCATGTTTATCGTTGCCGAAAAACTGTTGTTGTAGGCGAACTCAGTCAGTGATAGTGCTGCCTCCCAGCCTCCTTCTCGGTCGAGTACCACGACTCTCAACATATCTTTGAGAGTATGGATCGTTCTTTCGGACTGTCCATCGGTTTGCAGGCGAAACGCTGTGCTGAAGTTCATTTTGGTTCCAAGCTCCTTCTGTAGACTTATCCAAAATCTTGAGGTGAATTCTGGGTCACGGTCGGACGTGATAGTCATTGGGACTCCATGCAATCGAACTATCCCCCTCATGTAAATTTGAGCTAGTTTGTTGGACCCATATCTTATGAGAATTGGTTATGAAGTGTGAAGCGTGCAATCTTGGTAAGTCGATCTATAATTATCCAAATAGAGGTGTTCCCTCTCAGAGTCCTCGGCAATCCCGTCACAAAATACATGGCGGTGTGCTCCCATTTCCACTGAGGAATCTCTAGTGGTTGTAATTTTCCATACGGGCGTTGATGTAGAGTCTTTACTTGCTGGCAGACTAAACATCTCTCGAAGAATGACGCTATGTCCCTCTTCATACCATTCCACCAAAAGGACTTCTTCAGATCTTGGTACATTTCCGTACTTCATGCGCTTCACTCATAATCTCTTTTTTTTGTCCCTCGTTATTCGGCATGCAGTCTTCCTTCGAATGTAAGGGCATTGTAACCTTCTTCACTAAAATTCCCAGGTTCGCCAGTTCGCACTTCTACGTGAATTTCCTCTAATTTCGCATACATCTGTCGTGCTTCAATAATTCTCGACCTTAGATCAGGCTCAATAGCTAAAGTGGCGATTCGTGCTCCACTGTTTCCGGTGCCCTCACCACTTCCAAACGCATCTTGCTGAACTCGCGAATCAAGCTTTCTTCTTTGGTGAGGAAAGTAGCCAGTTGTGAATGGTCCTTCCGGCTTAAAGCATCTGCCACTACATTTGCTTTGTCGGGGTGGTAATTGATGCCACAATCGTAGTCCTTCACCAACTCGAGCCATCTTCATTGTCACATGTTCAAATCTTTCTGCTCGAAGAAATACTTCAGGCTTTTGTGATCCATAAAGATCTCACATCGAACTCCGTAGAGGTGATGTCTCTAAATCTTTAAGGCGTGTACTACCGCTGCTAACTCCAAGTCGTGGGTTGGATAGTTCAACTCGTGTGGCCTCAATTGTCGTGATGCATAAGCAATCACTTTGTTGTTCTGTATCAACACACATCCAAGTCCCACCTTCGAAGCGTCAGTGTATACCACGTAGTTCACTCCAGGTTCTGGCATGGCTAGAATCGGTGCACTAGTTAGCTTTTCCTTCAACAGTCGAAAACTTACCTCACACTCTGGGGTCCAGTTGACTTTTATCCCCTTCTTGAGTTGTTGAGTCATTGGCCTTGCTATCTTAGAAAATCCTTCGATGAATCTCCAATAATATCCCGCCAGCCCTAGGAAACTCCGAATTTCATTAGGTGTGGTTGGTGTTTTCCATTTCTGTACAGCTTCCACCTTTGCTGGGTCTACTCGAATTCCATCTGCGCTCGCTATGTACCCAAGGAAATTCACTTCTTTGAGCCAAAACTCACACTTACTGAACTTGGCTTAGAGTTTCTTAGCCATTAACGTCTCCAAGGTAGTCCTCAAATGTTCTTTATGTTCCTCCTTGATCTTTGAGTAGATAAGGACATCGTCTATGAAGACTACGACGAACTTATCCAAGTATGGATAAAACACACGATTCATAAGGTCCATAAATACCACCGGGGCATTTGTCAATCCGAAGGGCATCAATATAACTCATAATGACCATATCTAGTTCGAAAAGCCGTCTTGGATACATCTTGTCAGACTCCAATTGATGGTATTCAGATGTCAATTTCGTTTTCACAAAGGCACCAACTCCTCGAAGTTGATCGAACCAATCATCTATTCCCGTTAATTGATACATGTTCTAAAGTGTCATCTCATTCTGCTCTCGAAAATTTATGCACAATCTCAGCATTCCGTCATTCTTCAACAATATCATTGGTGCACCTCGAGGTGGCACACTGAATTTGATGAAACCTAGGTTTTACAGTTCTTGCAGTTGCATCTTGAGTTCTTCCAACTCCTTAGTCATCATTTTGGATGTTGTCCTAGATATTTAGGGTTGATCATGGCTCCATGTCAATTGTAAACTACGATTGTCTATTTGTCAGGAAAGGTAGTCCAACATGACTTTTCTTAACGATCCTAATATCATGTCTATAATAGAGATAAACTTATTTCGCCATTTTCACTTTCGGTCTACTTCATCAGGATATGAGCATATCACTGAAAACTTCTTCCAACATTCCCATTTTCTTCCTATGTGAAGATTCTTATAATAATGTTCTTAATTCTCTACTTCGGTTGAGGAGGTGGTGGGGATACAACGCGTTCTTTCTTTCAATTCCTTTCCTACTCGACATATCTTGATTCGAACGTTTCTTTCTTTGTTGATGGTGTCACCTTGTTAACATGCTCTTATTTTCTCGGCAATTGTTGTATTGTAGCAGTGATCTTTAAATACTTCATTCCTCGTTGCTCACTTAGTTTTATTTATCATCATCGTATCGATCGATCAACTATTTTCACCTAGATCTCTACATCGTACAAGACGATCGGGCACATGTGCCTAAAATTTTCGTACCATTTTTTTTCTCCAATCGCATTATCTATGTACATAGCACGACATTCAATTTCTTGCTCGTTGCAAGCGGTTCGTAAGTGCGAAATATTCCTCGTCTCGTTCTATCGGTCATGTCCACATTTCTGGTTGGTATATCATTTCAGCGCGTGTCTGTCTATAAAACTTATTTCCCATGTGTATCTTAAAAGATCAAGCTTTTGCCTTTCCCTACCATGTTGCATCAAGAACTCCGAATGTGTATCAAGAACTCAAAATTTAATCAAACAGTCTTAACTTGGATATGGACTGATTTCAAATTATAGCAACACTGCTAAAACGTCTTTATATAGGAAGAGTTTAGAAATCACTCAAGGAAACAAGAATTACAATTTTAGCTCTTTTGCTTTGAATCTCCACACTAACTCACAGCAATTGGTTTGGATTATCCCAACAAAGCTTGAAAGGACATAAGATAGGTCATGAAAATAGGATGAGATTGAGATAGATCTCAATTTCCGTAGTAGGCTACCAAAAAAAAGATAATTCAGTTGTCCGATCAATTTTGAAAGGTCCATACCACAATGGATAATGTCCCAAACAATATCATGGCCAGAAATGATAAGTTGCATGAGGATTCAGAAATGTAGGCTGTTTCCATGAAGCAACACTAATCATGGTTTAACGAAGACCAAAATATGGAATAATGATATCACATCAATGGATTCACAGGTTTGCAACCAACGTGAAGTGAACTTTTAGGAGAATCAGCTAGATCAAACACGTTAAGGAAAAAGAGAACAAGATAGCCTTAACTTGGTGTTGCAGAAAGAAAAAAAAATCATTGAGCATGAAACAATGTATGTAGTGAAACTGAGCTAAAAAGAATTTCACTTCTACAAGAAAGAACTTGCCGCATGCATAGTTACGAAATAAAAAGGTGTATAAAAGTTCCAAGGAGAATATTCCACCCTTTGAAGATACATATATGGGAGATGTGATCATACTGAAGGTCATAACTGCAAACAACTTTAGGAGTGAAGTTCAATGACGGAAGCTCATAAGGTCAAAATATTATCCTTACGAAAGATGAATCAAAGAAGACTACTAATCAAGATGTCCAAAGTTACAAAGGTAAACACTAAAGCATGAGTCAACCAAGATGTTTAAATAGACAAGGGCTCAGGTTATTCAATATATATCGAAAGGAGTTTAGAATCCAAGTAAGTACTGTTAATTTAAAATCATTCATTCTAGCTACGAAGGCCGCACTCCCTAGTCCATTTTTCGTGAGCCTGAACATGGTAACATCGTTCTAAGAAACCTTGGACTCCAAATTGAGATTCATCGTGTCGTTACAACTAATAACAGTAGTCGAAAGCCATATCTTCATAATATTCTTTGCACGTGATAACAGTCATTCTCTTAAAACGTTGTAGTTATACTCGCGCTCTCAACATGTTATAACGGTCATTTTCGTCGCATCGCCACTTTTGACATATAATTGGATTTATCTTATTAGATCGCAGGTATGCTCTCTACCTCCGTTGTACGGTTACCTCATTTTGCATCTCTTCTTGCCTCGAACATTTTCTCGTTTGGAACATCTCTTCAATTTGCACTTCTTCTTTTCTTAAACTCGTTATCATATACTACGTCTTTTCGCATTCTCCTTGTTCTTGTTCAGGGAAAAACAATACTAAATTTGTAATCATTCAATAAAGTTCGAGTTCACACCACATATTTCCGTTTGTCCTATCACTCGGAAAAGTGATATTGCAGTTGTCAACAACTAAATTCGATATCGTTCAATCTAACATATTTCTTAGGCACTCTATGTTCGCATACAAAGTTCATAGCGTCATATTCCGCTCCCACCAACAATTTCATAATATACTTCATACTTCAACACCAATAGACCATAAATTAATACATGTTTCACACATTAAGCTTGCTCCAACAGTTCGCGTCATTCCAAGAAATAGAAAAAAAAATTTCTGGGGTCCACCGACCTCCATCCCCACTCTTGATCTACTTGTCTCTTATCTTGACAAAATAGGGGTTCACCCCAACTTTCAGATTCTCGTTCCTTTTTCATTGCTCAGAAAAGCAATAGGTAAGTTTTCAACTTGTAACTACAGTTCGCACAGTCAACTAGGCCTACATCTTAGGCGCTCTAAGTTCACAACACATTTCATCATTTCGTAGATAAAAACTATCACATTAAAAGTCGTGCATACTCTAGATAAACAAGTATTATAACACACAACATTTTCACATCTCAAAGCAAAACACTTTCACACTTTACATTAACATTCAAAATTTTTTTTTTTGAAATAAAATTTTCTTCAAACTCTCACACTTTCCTCAAACTTTCACGTCTCACTTTCAACTTTAGAGTAAAGGTTTTGATTCAAAACTCAAAATATACTTGAACATGCACTTTCATCTTTCATGTAAAACAAACAATCCATCGTTCCTCTTCACAACTTTCTTTTTTTTCAAACATCAGCAAATACTCTTCTCAACTTGAAATCGATCACTCATGGAAAGATTCTATTTCCTCGTTCTTTCTCAAAATTTTTCTCCTCCCTTTCTCAAAATTTTTCTCATCTTCTTTTCTCCAAAACTTTCTCATAAAAGCTTTCTCACAAAAAATATATTACCTCTTTCTTCGCGGTTGGGCGTGACGAGTTGTGGTGTTGGGTCATCGATGTTTATACCTTAGTCAATTAATACAAGAATAGATTTTGACTCAAAAGACTCTTGGGTCCAGAGCGGAAAGAAACTGAGGCTCTGATACCAAACTGTCACGACCGCCCTTTAGGGTTAATAAATACGGGCGATCGTGATTAAAAGACCTTAATAAACAGGCGAAGGAAACTAGGGTTTCAATAAAGAGTTTGACCAATAATTAATATTTAATAAAAAGGGCCAAGCGGTTGACATTATCCAAATAGTTAGGTTCAAAGCTAAAAGGTTGATGAGTAAAAACAATGTCTCAGCGGAAGCGTTCAAGAGAAAGAGTGACGACATGTGTGGAGACACAACGACACTCGTAGTTCACAACTAACCAAACCATGCTTCAATTTTAAATTGCTCAACACCACCAACTGCTCGTCGTCGCTCAACCTGCACATAGGAAAACACATGCAGGGCTGAGTACTTAATATACTCAGTGGGCTTATGCCGAAAACATTTGATGAAAGTTATGTCATCCATACCATAGTGAACTCGAGTTTTACATTTAGAAAAGAAATATCATCGAGTATCACAAAACAATTTCATAGACTGGCCAGTCAAAACAATCTCCCCACTTTCTCATCAATCATTCAATCACATCCTCTTTCCATCATTCAATCAAATCCTCTTTCCATGGTGCGACGAAAGTGTGGCCACACTATTCGCCCACGAGACCGGCCGACTAGCAAGGACGGCTCACGATCTCACCTGTGTACACTAGCCTGATAGGGTTTGCGGCCCTACTCAGACCCGAATTCGTTTAACATAGCCCTATAGCCTAATGGAGCGAACTCACAAACTAGGCATCAGGCAACAATCTTAACATAGCCCTATAGCCTAATGGAGCGAACTCACAAACTAGGCATCAGACAACAATCTCATCATCAAAACAAACATGGCATGACATAACAATTTAAACCACCCTTATTCCACCATAATCATACTTTTGAAAACGTAAAAGAGTTTGGTAAAAGAAAGCCCACCTCGAATGCTTAAAATCTCAAGTTCTCTCTTCCCTTTGGTATCACGATTCACATGCGATGATTCACCTTTAACATTTAGATAATATACATATCAACACACTTTTCAAATACATAATTAAAAATGCGTGCATCCTAAGTAAAGTCTTTTATCTCGTTTCTCAATTTTTGATTATTCGGCGGCCACTTACGCCCCTAATTCCTCCATTGGCTCCTCGTATTTTTTTACACGATGTCAAATAAATTCACAAAGTTATATAAGCGCTTAACTGAATTATCGCAAGTACTTCCCCTCGTAATTACATTTATTTCAAAACTTGGGGTAAATTAATTGTACATCGAATTATTCCAAGAATTAACTAAATAGTTCCCCACAATTAATTTAATTATTAACTCAAAGATTTATTTTATTATTGGCCCAAACTAAAATATCCCCATCCATCTTATTAATCCAATTCAAAATTTGTGAGGCCAAATTAAAGTTGCCCAACTAATATACTCCCATCCTTACTTCTCCTTAATCAAATAAAAAGGCCCAATTTTTTTTTAAAAACCAAGGCCCAATCTTTTTTTTAAAAAAAAACTAAAAAGGCCCAAAATTACTCCCCATACCCCACGCCTCTCTCTATCTTCTTCTCCCTCTCCCTTCTTCTCTCTCTCGACAAATTGCAGACATTCTCAATCTGTCGTCGTCGTCTCCCATCTTACCAGCCACCGCTGCCTTTGTATAGTCGCCTCGCCGGAGCTGGCTACTGCTCCATTGATTTCGCCGGAAGAGGACGCTGCTGTCGCGCTGCTGTTCCGTCGCCGCCGGGAAGAGCTTCTGCTGGCTGCGTCGTCTACACAGCCGTCCAGCCGAGCCGCCTTCGCCGTCAGACGCCGGGAGATGCTGTTGTCGCCGCCTGGAGATGCCGCTGTAGCCGTTGCTCCGCCCCGGAACATCACCGCCACCGCTGCTGGATCGTTGCCGCCGGAAGAGCTGCTGTCGCGTCGGGAAGACGCGGCTCGCCGATGGTCGTGCAGCCCCGAACATCACCGCAGCCAACCCGAACAGCCCCGCACAACCCCGAAATTCTCGATTTAAATCTTGTAGGTAGGTTCTTACTTGATTTGGTGAAATAAGGTTCAATTCTTTAACACTATCTGTCGATATGGGTTATCTGCTTATGTTGAGTTCTTGATATTGCCCACCTTCTGCAAAATTTGATCTTGAAAGTGATTTATATTTTGCTAGATATATTTGCAACCTAGACATGGTTATGGTTTCTCTTTGGCATTCTGCCGAGATGAGGAAAGAATCAAAACGCCAAAGATAGGAGATAATAACCCCGAGAATTTTGAGATACATTTGCAGCATTGGTTGCCTTGGTTCGGTTTTACTTTATTTACTTCGATTTTGAGTTTCGATTGGTGCAACAAAGTGATATGTTCTAGCAGGTATTTGAGTTCCAAACTAGGTGGTATGCTCTAGTATGATGTACACGATAGGAATTGAAATTGGGAGGAAGTATACCTTGAACAGAATTTGAGAAAACACGCGATAGCTCCGTCTTTCAAGTTTGGTTCACGGTTTCTGCTAGAAGAAGATTGAATGAGTTGGTTTGAATCATGAAAACTAGAATGAAATTTGTGAGATTACCTTGAGAAAATGAAGAGAACGATAGGAGAGAATCTGATTTGGAAATAAAATATATAATAGAGAGAAGGTGGCTAATGGTAGTTTAGGTTTGGGGAGAGATTTGTGGGAGTGATGGGGAGGGGCGTTTATTTTAATCGTGGGATTAGGAGTGGGATTTGAATTCCCTTTTTTATTTTATTTTATATGATTTTGGTTTAATTTGGATTTATTTGGTATTTTATTTGCAGATTACGGAGGAGGAAAAACTCATCGCGGAGGAGGAAAATCTCTACATAATATTTAATTAAACTAGTTAATTTACAGTCCATTGTATTTTATTTTAAATTGTGCAGTCCACGATTTATTCATCACGGACTGGATTTCTATATTATTTATCCAATTTATTCGATTCAGCTTGCGAATCGAGTCCAATATATTTATTCCTCATGGAAAGGAAATTATTTTAGATTCGCGCAGTAATTTATTTCACAAATCTCTAGTCCAGAAATTCCACTCAACAATTAATTCACCAACAATTAATTCACGGACTTCGCAATAAATATTTCATTAAACGCAAGTACTTTAGGGTTCAAAAATTAAGTTTAGAAAAACGGGGCGTTACACTTTGATATCTTATGTCGCCGATTACTTGACACTTTGGCGGGATGCTCATGGCTGTGGAGTGAGGCACTATGACGGAATTAAGAGGTTGATTGATGGACTACCGGCGCCTTGGAATAGGTGGGCCGACGAATCTTCACGGTCATACGTCTAGCATAAGCTTCCCGACTACAACATGCAAGGGGACATGCATGGTTTTGTGAAGCTTCTCTTGGAAGCACTGGTTGATGCTCGTGGTGGACCACCCCCCTATGCTCCTCCTAGGAAGGAGGCTCCCTCATCGAGTCGCAGCCCCTACAGCGGGGGTCGGCACGAGAGTGAGACTCCCAAACCAAACTGCCCTAAGAGGAGAAGGCTTGGGATGCGCACCTCCGCACCTCCCGCGACGGAAGTTCTTATGGTCGATAAGCATATCGACGTCGCTACATATGTGCGGGAGAATGATGAGGAAGAAGAGGAAGATCCTCTCGAGGATGAGGAAGACCCCGAATAAGAGCCCCTTGCGAGAGAGGTTGAGGTTGAAAGCGAGGAATGGGCGAATTACGAGAGAGCTCCCGAGGAGTAGTGTTTCTTTACCGTTTGTTAGCTTTTGAACGTTTTGTTTTGGCGAACTATGTAATAGTTTCTTTTGACGTTTGTTTTCTTTCCTTGTTTCGAAGACCTTGTGGAAACACGCACTTGCTTGGTTTTAAGTTAATAAAGTTTCCCATTGTTTTATCGTGGTGTTCGTTTACCTTGTTATGTTTGGGAAAGTTGGTGTTATCGCTTTTGGAAAAGTTGTGTGGTGTGGTGGGGTGATGGTAAAATTGGACTTTTGTACTAACGCATGTGTTGAACAGAATGCCTCCCCGACGTGCAGCCGTTCACCACGAGAATGAAGCAAGCAACGAGACCCAAAGCAGTGTGGGTCCTGAAGGACAACCACCACCACCACCTCCACCACCGCCACAGCCGGAACGGAACATCGAGAAGGAGTTCCGAAAGGAACGTCCTCCCGTGTTTGACGGAATGGGAGATCCAACCAAGGCCGAGACCTGGATTAGGGCCATAGAACGCATCTTTAAGTTCTTAAGATGTACCGACCAGGAGCGCCTCTCGTGCGTGACTTACCAGCTCACCGGGTCCGCAGAGTTTTGGTGGGAGACTAAGCAGCGGACAATGACACATGAACGGTTAGACACCCTGACGTGGGAAGACTTTAAGGAGGAACTGTATGACAAATACATTCCAAGGAGCTACCGCAAGGCGAAGGAGATCGAGTTCTACAACTTGAAACAGGGGCGGATGACTGTGACAGAATATGACCGTGCCCTATGTGACATGTCTCGGTATGCACCGGAGCAGGTAAACACAGATGAGAAGATGGCAGAAAAGTTTTGTGCCGGTCTGAGGCACGAAATCAGGATGGCTTTGGCATGCCGTGGAAGACTCTCGTATGCCGAGTCATTGTCCCGTGCACTGGATGTGGAGGAAGCGATGCCCCGGGAAAAGACAGCTACACCCACTACTCCGACACCGCCGACCCCACAACAGAATTTCCGGGACAAGAGGAAATGGGACGGGACCCGCACACCCTTTGACAACAAGAGGTTCCAGAGTACCCCAAGCTCTTCCCAGGGAAAAGGAAAGCAAGCGGCTCCATTCCAAAATGGAGATTTCCGCCAGAGAGCACCGCTTTGTGCCAAATGTCAGAGGAACCACATGGGAGAATGCAGAGTCAGGACCAGCGTGTGCTACAAGTGTGGGGGAGTTGGACATTTCGCCAAGGAGTTCCCAAGCAACAATAACACTGGAGGTGGGGGAACACCGAACGGACCTCGAGGGAATCCTACACCACCTCAGCAGCAGCAGCAACGTCGCCAACCATACCCAACTCAAGCTAGAGCCTATGCCTTGGGACGCAAGCAAGCTAAAGCCCCACAGGGGGAGCTAAAACAGGAAAATCTGGCAGGTATGGGAACACTACTTGACATGCCTGTTGCTGTTCTGTTTGATACGGGTGCGTCACACTCCTTTATATCGCACTCTTGCGTGACTGCTTTAAGACTGCCTGTTGTTGAACTTGAACATAAGATGAATGTGAACTCACCGGTAGGAGGTCTTGTAGAAATTTCACAATCTTGCTCGAACATAGAACTCATGGTGGGAGAACTTAGCTTAGTGGCTCACAACTTGCATGTTATGCCGATGGATAACGTCGACATTATTCTGGGGATGGACTGGCTAGCTGAAAGCTATGCCACTATCCGATGCCAAGAGAGACAAATCTAGTTACAAACCCCGGGGAAGGAGCCCTCTACCTTCCACGGAATTTCGATGAATCAGCGAACTTGTGTGATATCGGCACTTCAAGCAACTACGATGATTAGAAAGGGGCGTCCGGCCTATCTTGTGTATCTACAGGGACATGACAAGAAAGAGAGGGAAGTTGAAGATGTGGCAGTGGTACGTGAGTTTCCCGACGTATATCCCGATGCGTTGCCAGGCCCTCCGCCTGATCGACAGTTGGAGTTTACTATCGATCTGGAACCAGGAGCCGCACCAGTGTCGAAAGCACCCTATAGGATGGCGCCGAAGGAGTTGGAAGAACTCAAAATCCAGCTACAAGAATTACTGGACTTGGGTTTTATCCGACCGAGTGTGTCTCCGTGGGGAGCACCGGTGCTGTTTGTGAAGAAGAAAGACAGGACACTGAGGATGTGCATAGACTACCGGGAATTGAACAAGTTAACTCTCAAGAACAAGTATCCTCTGCCGAGAATAGACGACCTATTCGATCAACTCAGGGGAGCAGGAGTATTCTCGAAAATGGATTTAAGG
This sequence comes from Salvia splendens, assembly GCF_004379255.2. Classification (NCBI taxonomy): domain Eukaryota; kingdom Viridiplantae; phylum Streptophyta; class Magnoliopsida; order Lamiales; family Lamiaceae; genus Salvia; species Salvia splendens. Next base: position 22,332,146 of record NC_056035.1, read on the forward strand.
TCGGGATATCAGCAGTTGAGGGTACGAAGGGAGGACATACCCAAGACGGCATTCCGAATGAGGTATGGGCATTATGAGTTTGTAGTAATGCCGTTTGGACTGACAAATGCACCGGCAGTATTTATGGATTTAATGAATCGAGTATTCCATCCATACTTGGACAAGTTCGTCCTGGTGTTCATAGATGATGTACTGGTTTACTCGAAGAATGAAAAAAAACATGAGGAGCACCTAAGGATCAAGTTGGAAACACTCGGAACGGAAAAGTAGTACGCCAAGTTCAGTAAGTGTGAATTCTGGCTAAAGGAAGTGAATTTTCTGGGGCATATTGTGACGGCCGAAGGGATTCGAGTTGACCCTGCAAAGGTGGAGGCCGTACAACAGTGGAAGGCACCGAAGACCCTAAACGAGATCCGGAGTTTCCTTGGACTGGCAGGATACTACCGGAGATTTATTGAAGGATTTTCTAAAATCGCAAGGCCAATGACTCAACAACTGAAGAAGGGGACCAAGGTCAATTGGACACCGGAGTGTGAGGCTAGTTTCCAGTTGCTGAAAGAGAAGTTGACCACCGCACCTATTCTAGCCGTGCCGGAACCGGGAGTAGACTATGTGGTTTACACCGATGCGTCGAAGGTTGGACTGGGATGTGTTTTGATGCAGAATGGTAAGGTGATTGCCTATGCTTCGCGGCAGTTGAGACCACACGAGTTGAACTACCCTACTCATGATTTAGAACTAGCGGCCGTTGTGCACGCATTGAAGATTTGGAGGCACCATCTCTATGGAGTTCGGTGTGAGATTTTTACCGACCACAAGAGTTTGAAATACTTCTTTGAACAGAAAGATTTGAACATGAGGCAACGCAGATGGCTCGAACTAGTCAAGGATTATGACTGTGGCATTAACTATCATCCGGGCAAAGCAAATGTAGTGGCAGATGCTTTGAGCCGAAAAGCCCAACCACAGTTGGCGACCTTTCTCACTCAGGAAGTGGAGTTGATTCGCGATTTTAGCAGGATGCGATTGGAGGTAGTGAGAGCCCCGAAGACTGTGAAGGGAAAGATTGCCACCTTGGTAATTGCACCCGATCTACGGACAACGATAATAGAAGGGCAGCGAAATGATAAAAATCTGGAGAAAGTTCGACTGAAGATGAGGAAGGGCGAACAAGGAAAGTTTAGAGAAGAAACTGATAATGCTCTCACCTACGAGGGGAGACTGTGTGTGCTAAGTGACGAAGGACTCCGAAATGAAATCTTGACCGAGGCACACGAGACTCCATACACCGCTCATCCTGGAAGTACAAAGATGTACCAGGACTTGAAGGGATCATTCTGGTGGGATGGAATGAAGAGTGACATAGCTTTGTTTGTGGAAAGATGTTTGGCATGTCAACAAGTAAAAGCTTTACATCAACGACCCTATGGGAAGTTGCAACCGTTGGAGATTCCGGAGTGGAAGTGGGAACATATCGCCATGGACTTTGTGACGGGATTACCAAAGACCCGACAAGGGAATACAGCCATTTGGGTAATCATAGATCGTCTCACCAAGAGTGCGCATTTTATACCCATTCCTATAACGCATGGATCCGACAAACTAGCTCGGATTTATGTGAAAGAAATCATTCGACTACATGGGGTGCCAGTAACAATCACGTCAGACCGAGATACAAGGTTCACTTCAAGGTTTTGGATGAGTCTGCAACGAGAGCTTTGTACACGACTGAATTTTAGTACTGCTTTCCACCCACAAACCGATGGACAGTCCGAGAGAACGATTCAAACTCTCGAGGACATGTTGAGAGCCGTGGTTCATGACAGAGGAGAAAATTGAGAAGTTGTACTACCGTTGCTCGAGTTCGCCTACAATAACAGTTTCCAGGCGACAATAAATATGGCCCCATATGAAGCGTTGTATGGAAGGAAGTGTAGATCACCCCTCTACTGGGATGAGGTTGGTGAAAAAAGAATACTCGGGCCAGATTCGTTCGAAGAAATGATAGAGATTGTGCGACAAATCCGACAAAGGATAAAAGAAGCTCAAGACCGACAGAAGTCGTATGCTGATGTCCGGCGTACAGATTTACAGTTCAATGCGGGAGATAAGGTGTTCTTGAAAGTATCTCCGTCGAAGGGGATAACGAGGTTCGGTGTAAAGGGGAAGTTAAAGCCACGATACGTAGGGCCTTATGAAATCCTTGAGAAGGTGGGACCCGTAGCGTATAGGTTGGCACTACCACCAAGTTTTGGGACTGTGCATAACGTTTTCCATGTGTCGCAATTACGAAAGTATATGTTCGATCCCAAACACGTGGTGCATCAAGAGGAAATGATTTTGAATCCCGACTTGAGTTATGAGGAAAAGCCCGAAGCTATTATGGACAGGAAAGTGCAGGAGTTGAGGAATAAGTCAATCGTGTCCGTGAAAGTACTCTGGAAACACCATGTCCGTGAAAGTACTTGGGAACTCGAGGATAAAATGAAAGAGAAATACCCGGAGCTTTTCGTTAGGAACGAGTAAATTTCGGGACGAAATTTCTGTTAAGGTGGGTAGAATGTAACACCCGTACCTTAAGTAAGAAATTAATGTTATGTAACGAAATAAGTGATAAAATTAGATGCTGTGCTTCTCGATAAATGTGATATGGAAAAAATTTATGGTTTATGTGTTAAATGTGAAAATGAACGTGCTTAATTGTTTAATTGTGAACGTTGGGAGACATGTTGGAGGTCTCGTTGAAAGAATGACGACGAAATTGCTATTTTTAGCAAGACGAATGAAATACGTGGAAAGGAATATATTTTCTAACTATGGATAATGATACACGTAAATCGAGGAATGGTCGAAGGGATATTATATTTGGGATAACACCAAATATAAATGATGCCGTTAAACGTACTTTAATTTTTGATTGTGAAGAACGAGATAACAAAATTAAATAAGGACCCGTGAATTTTAATTAACGAAGGAAAATACGAAAAATATAAAGTATGAATTTATTTTGGACTTTTTCAAAATAAATTAGAGTCCAATTAACTACAAAATAATTTGGATTCTAATCACTCTTTTAATCCACCAAGTAAGAGTATTATTTCTAACTTGGGCATCCAATTAAATTGAGCCCAAACCAAAATAAATTATTGAAGCCCAAGCATGGATTTAAAGTAGACCAAGCCCAAACCACATTTTTCTTCTTCTCTTCTCCTCCCCATGACCGACGGCTTTCTCTCTTCAAGGGGGGAGACCCTCCATTTTTCCACCCCTCTATCTTCCACCATTACTTCCACAACCCAAGAGACAACCACTACTTCTTTAATCTCCTCTCTAACACTTCACATTCACAACTTCACAAAAAAAAAAAAGAGAGAGAGAGACGTGCGAGAGGAATAGCCGAGAGGAAGGAGGGAGAAGAAGAAATTTGCTTTCCACCATTCTTGTTCAACCACCATCAAGTTCAAGCTCTTGAGGTATACTATCTCTTCCATCCTCAAAGCATGAGTTTTCTATAGCCTTGCATGATGCATAGCCCTTATTCATCCTCCATAACCAATTAAGTAGAAATCAACTTAGAACCTTCCAAACGATCGCCGAACGTAACCGAAACTAAGAAAGAATGTAACTTTATAATCATAACGTGTGTCTCGGGGTCGTTCGGGGTAGTTTCGAACGAGAGGAAGTTACCGCCGGCGAAGGGCAGCGGCGGACATGCCGCGCTCGCCGGTGCTGACGGCGTGCAGAGACGGCACGCCTCGCGGCCTTCCCGGCGACGACCGCGACGATCCCTCCCCGGCGAGACAGCAGCGGCTCCTTCCCTGCGGTCTGCGACGGCGACGATCAAATGGCAGCGACGACGGCAGCACCCTCGGCGACGGCGGCAGCTCCCGACGACAGCAGTATCTTCCGGCGGGCAGCAGCTCTCCCGGCGACGAGCGGCGGCGGCCCTGCGGTGGGAGTGCAGCCGGCCGAGAAGAAGGAACGAGAGAGAGTCGGGGAGAGAGAAAGAAGGGAGAGAGCGAGAGAGGAGATAGAGAGTGGAATAGAATTTGGGCCAAGTGTTTTTTTGTTGGGCCTTATAATATTAATTGGAGGTTTAGGTCGAATTTTGGGCTCTCTTTGAATTGATGGGGCTCACCAATTAATTTGGAGGAATAAGGTGGGCTAAGTAATTTAATCTTTTAAGCCGGCAATTAAAATTTAATCGGAGAAAATTATTTAATTAATTCCCGGAATAATAATCGGTAAATAATTACGAAAATTAAAGTATGCGCTTAAATAATTTTTAGAAATTATTTTCGACGTTATGGAAAATACGAGGAGCCAACGGAGGAAAAAAACGAGCGTAAGCGGCCGACCGGCGTCGCACGCGACGCCTTGGGCGGCCGCCGAATAACCAAAAATGCACGGAAACCGAGAAAGAAGATTTAAGGAATTTAATTAGAGTGCATGCATTCTAATTTTCGTCGTTTCCGCGTTTTGATATGAATGTTATGTGTTTTCCGAAAAAGTGGTTTGCACGCACGCTAAAAGTCGGAACGAGGAATTTTACGGAAATCCTAAGCTTTTGAGGTGGGCTTTACTACTTAAATTCTTTTATTTTGAAATTATATGTTTATGGTGAAATAAGGGTGGTTTAAAATAGTATGTCATGCCGTTTTTATGTTTTGAATTGACCATCTGATTGTCTACTGGGATAATATCCTACTAGACTTTGATAGTTAACGAATTCGGGTCTGACTAGGGAGTGAGTCACTACTCGGACTAGTGCACTAATAGGGATCGTGAGCCGTCCCCTAGGTCGGCCGGTCCAGTGATCGAGATTGTGGCCACAGTCTCGTTTCACATGATGGTTCAGATATGGTATATGATAGAGGATGATGTTAGTCCGCGCGGACACTATTTTATGGAAATGAATTTTTGTGCTTCTCGGTTCTTTTTAAAGAAAAACCCGGGATTTACGCGATGATGGCTTGACATATCTTAACGATGAATGATTTCGGGCATGAGTTCACTGGGTGCATCAAGTACTCAGCCCCTGCATATGTTTTCCCTATGTGCAGGTTGAGCGAGGTCGGGAGGCGGAGGACGTTGAGTGATGATTTCGTGAATTTGTTCGGTTACTACTATGTCTTCATACGTAGTAGTAGCTACACTCTCAAATTGCTTCCGCTATTCAAGTCCTTAGAACTCTGTTATTTTCTTTATTGTCGAACTTTGTTATCCTTCATTATGCAACTTGGGTTTTGAAACGTTGGTTTAAATAAATGGAATTTCATCTTCGATCGATAAGTTGTATTGCCTTGAATTGTTTCCCCCTTCTTCCCCGCTTCTTAATTCCCCCACTAGTCACGATTTTCTCGGGCTTCCTATCCTTAGGAAGTGCGGTTGTGACAAAACATGGCTTACCAAAATGGATCTAGGAAGATGAAATGCAGTTATTGCTGGGGTTTGGTGCCCCTTGTATAGCGGAAGACTTGTACGTAACAAATAAATTAGATAATGATCTATTTGATTGATTATGCGATTAATCAATTCACATGTTAAACAGATAATTTCATGCTAGAACGTAAATAATTCATGCTTAAAGAAAGTGAATCCTAAAATTGAATTCTACGGTTTAGCCATTTTACCTTAATGATTCTCCAAATAATCGAAGATAGCTCGCACCTTCTCCACGTGAAGATCTTGAGTACTAGACCACGCCCCACGGATCTTCTGACTTGTTCCCGAACTGTATTCCGATATCAGGATGGGCTGATCTTATCAAAATACTAGGCCTCGAATAAAGAAGACAGAAAATTCTTCACGGAGGAGGAGCTAAAAATCTCACGGACGAGAGCTGAAAATTTCGACTCCTTCTTTATCAAACCAGACTCACCAAGCGCGCGATTCAACATAATAGCAATCCTAACACCGCTAGATATTAATTACCACTACCCAATATATCAGGATTATTGGGTTGCGAAAAACTCGCACCATTTGACAAATCAAACTAGTGCATAATCAATAACGCATGCTCAATGCTAACATATGTTGATTAAGAAATAGTTGTTTATCAAGACCTAGTCTTCCAGTAGATAGCATGAAGTCTAAGCTAAGCCTATCTGAGTTGTGAAATTCTTCCTTTTATTTTGTAAAGCATTGCATAGAATCGACCGTATTGCCTTAAAGTGGACGACGCCCACAACCGGTCTACTATGCAAAAGACTTAGACTTTGTTTAATTCTTATGCATTTAAATGTTTATAAAACATCTTATAAATGCACAAGCAACCACAATGTAATAATATTAGTGATTCTATTCGTGCGAAACTGCTCGAATAATACTGAATTGGGTTAAAAGTGGATTGTAGAGTTTTTCGTATACAAGCAAGAATCTATTCATGCTCGAAACATGTTTTTCAGTATACCAAACCTAACCGTTATCACATTGATTGAAATTTTAACTAGTTTTTGCACCTTTGCTAATCAGTAACTCTCTAGGATCACAGTTCACCCTCTCAAATTAGTTAATACTACTAGTATGACTTACAAATTTGGATTTTCGTATTCACACCGAAATACACGTTGGATGTCAACTATTGATTCTAAATTTGTCCTATACTGAGTCATGTAAGAAAATCACTATTCTCTCACTCCTGAAAAAATGAAGTTAATCTTGATACTATAATGCAATTTTAGACCGAGAACAAAGCTCAAGTAACAAAATGTGACTTCTCCAAGTGGGATCACATGTTCCGGAAGAAGTAATCTTCAAATTTTTTAATGCACCTCTCTATCTTCTCTTGATAAACTGTCGCGACGTGTATTTTGTCCTAATTGATAGTAAAACATAGACCTACTTAATGCATTATAAAAAGGACATCATATACTACTCCTTCTATCCCATAAAAATAAAAAAATTTAAAATAACACGAAAAATAACACATACTTCATAAAGTAAAGAGAAAAGAGAATGATAGTTAACATAGTTTTAATGAATATTGTTACTCACATTATTGTTATGTTTAATGGTGGACTTTAATAGTATAAGTTGTTACTCTCTCCGTTTCTATGTAGTAGAGACGTAAGATTTAAGAATAGTTGTGTTGAGTGAGTTATGTAATGAATAATAAAGTAGAAACGGAAAAAAGGTAGAGAGGTGAAGAGACAATAAAGTAAGAGAGAGTAAAGAAGAAGAGAAGAAAAGTTGTTGTTTTTTGCTAAAAAAAATAAATGACTCAGCTACAGTGGGACAACCCAAAAATAAATACGATTCAGTTATAAAGGGGCGGAAGGAGTAATATATTGATATATATAGATAATGAGTTGAGGAGGACTTTTAATAAATGGAAATGAGGTATTTTATTAGACATATAGAAAAAGAAAGTATCTATATGGTCGAAGAAAATATAATATTACTAAACTTATACTGCTAATTGTCTTGATTAGTGGAGCTTCCTTAATGCTGGTGGTACTGACAAAGAAGCTTCTTAATCCGTAAAATTAGATCTGAAACGTTGGTCATATTAATAATTTTAAATTAATTGAATGATCCCACCCACCCAGATCATCATACCCTACTGTCATGTCAGCTGCCTCTGTTAATCCTTAGGAGTAGTATTTTAAGCTAACACACCTCCCAATTAATCCATATTCCTTCTACAACGGTCCCTAACCCAAAACCCTCCACCTAATTTAAAAGTGCCCAAGCTTTATGGTTTCAGTGGCACTTACATATCTAAACTGCAACCGTGAGAATTTACACGAATTGAAACTATCGATTTTAGAACCGTGGCTCGGTTGAGGTTCAATAATTTCCGAACAGAAAACTGTTCCAGAGCCGCTAAAACCCTCTAAAAATCGTGAAATCGAGCCAAAACTGCAAAAAACAGCCAAAAACCGATGGTTCAGAACCGTGAAAAACTGCTGGTTCCAAAATCGAAACCATAACCGCGAAACATCCACACGGTTCGATTCCGATTCAGCAATTTTCAAAACCGGAACCGCCGATTCCGAACCGCCTAATAAACTTATAAACATCCATTTATGTTATCCCACTAAATATTTTCAATTAATCCAGAAATCATGAGTGATGTGGGCCCTACAACCCTTCACATGTGGAATTTATATAGAGACGCTCACTTCCTCACTCCAAAAAAGCTCACACTTAAAACTTGTTCTTAAAATGTCAGCAGGAGGCAAGAAGAGGCACACTCTGAGCTCAATCGGAGTGCGGCTCGGGTGCAGCAGCAGCTGCCGCCGCCCCAAGATCTCCGCCGTGTTCCAGCCGAAGCAGCGCCGGCACAGCCACAGGCACTCATGGGACGCCACCACCACCACATTCTCCACATCCTCCGTCGACGCAGAGGAGGCGGACATAAAGAGCCTCCGCGCCGTGCAGGGGTTCGGGCGCATCGGCGGGTCCAGCGTGGCGGTGGAGAAGGACTCCGACGACCCGTACCTGGATTTCCGCCACTCGATGCTGCAGATGATTCTAGAAAAGGAGATATACTCCGAAGACGACCTCAAACACCTCCTCAACTGCTTCCTGCAGCTCAACTCGCCCTACTACCACCGCATCATCGTCCGCGCCTTCACCGAGATCTGGAACGCCGTTTATTCCCACTCTCCTTCCTTCTAGCTCAGCTCTTCTCCTCACACTATTCGGTTTTCACAGCCTTTTTGTCATCACTTTGTCAAAAATTTTGTGAAAATTGTAATCCTTGTGTAATGTACTTTAATAGACTTGCTTTCTTTTATTTCTCTCTTCTTCAATTCATGCTGTATTTTTTAGCAAATTAATTCGTGAATTTGAAGATCACAGGAAGAGGCAAATATCAATTTAGAGATGATGTTTTGACAAGTATTTTCTTTGGTCCCAAAATGCCATATATAGACTATAGTGTAGGAATGAAAGAGATATTTTTTTTGCCAATATTAATCAGGGCAAGGAAAGAGTACTAAAAGATCAATTTAAAAGTACGTAGTTATGTGGAGTTTTCTCTAACTTTGAGGAATTCAGGAAAGTAGTACTGAGCTGGGTCCCATTTTTATTAGGCATTGAGATAAAGAAGTTGACGTAAGGGGGACGTTAGTGACACTATAGTTAAAATGACAACTTGATAACTTTAGAAAGCGATTCGCGATACATAAGCAAGCAATATGCAATACATAGGCAAGCAACTCACCATATGGTTCCAAGCAATCTGTGATACGAAATCAGAGCACTATGATAGCACCATGGTTAAAATGACAATCTAAGCAAACAAGGTGCGATACATAACCAAGCAATCTGCGTTACATAGACAAACAACTGGATATATTGTTCCAAGCAATCTGTGATACGAAATCAAAGATAATCAAGCGATATGTGATTCATATGCAAGCAAACCTGCCACGTGACAGACTAAGGTTGAATCTGATCCTAAATCTAAAAGTCCTCATTGGTAGTAGGTAATTTGGGTTGTCATTTTAGTACAATCCGTTGTGTTAATAAATTAAATGATACTTCCTCCGTCCCAAAATAAGAGTCACATTGTCATTTCGATTCGTCCCATAATAAGAGTCACATTTCTCTTTTACCATAAATGATAAGTAGATCTCACATTCCACTAACTCTCTTCACTCACTATCTATAAAACTAATATTAAAAAGTGGACGTCGGACCCTATATTCCACTAACTTTTTCAACTTCGTATTTTTAACATTTCTTAAAATCTGTGTCACACCAAATATGACTCCTATTATGTTGGGGTTTGGTGCCCCTTGCACAGCGGAAGACCTGTACAAAACAAATAAATCAGATAAGGATCTATTTGACCGATTATGCGATTAATCAATTCACATGTTAAACATATAATTGCATGCTACAACGCAAATAATTCATGCTTAAAGAAAGTAAATCCTAAACATGAATACTACGGTTTAGAGTTACCGATTTGATTCTCCAAAAAATCATCGATTGCTTGCGCCTTCTCCACGATGATGATCTTCAATACTAGACCACAGATCTTCTTACTGGTTCCCGAACTGTATCTCGATATCAGGGTCGGCTGATCTTATCAAAATACTAGGACTTGCATAAAGAACACAGAAAAATTCCTCACAGATGAGGAGCTAGAAAAATTGTCCTAATCTAATTAGAGAGGGGGACGAAAATAATGTAGAGAAATTAATGAATAATTTTGTCTCCTTTATTCTCCTATTTATACTAAGTTACATATTGGGCCTAGTCATAGATCTATGGAAGGTTTTGGATATGACCTCCCCCAATTAGCCTTTTACTAATTAAATTGAACTCACAATTTAATACAAGCTTATATTGGAATATTACGAGCAGCCACTACAGAAGCTATATTGCACTGCTCATCCAAATCTGAAATTATAAGTAATCCGGGCTTCCTCATTTAAATGATTATTTCCCGCGCTTAAGATATAAATGTTCATTAATTAATTGAAGTCTTCTATGGACTTAATTAATTAACATCTTATTAATTCCAAGAGTGGACTTAGCAAGAAATATTTATTTAATATTATTGGAATAATTAAATTCCAACTGGCCAGTTTTCGAATAATAAAACCTTGTTCGAGCTCCTCTTGAGGACATTATCAAACCAGACTCACCAGGCGTGATTCAACATAATAGAAATCCTAGCACCGCTAGATATTAATTACCACTACCCAATATATCAGGATTATTGGGTTGCGAAAAACCCGCACCATTTGATGAGTCAAAGTAATGCTTAATCAATAACGTATGTTCAATGCTAACGTATGTTGATTAAGAAATAGTTGTTTATCAAGACCTAGTCTTCCAGTAGATAGCATGAAGACATGTCTTGTGTTAGATCTATTTAGTGCTATACCACACCAATGTCATCTTATTTCAGTAAGGCTTAGAAATATGCGGACTGACATTGCAACCTTTCACTATAGGTAGTCTAAGCCTATCTGGGTTGTGAAATTCTTATTTTTCTTTGTTCAGAACTGATCGTGTTACATTAAAGTGGATGACGCCCACAACCGGTCTACTAAAACAAAGACTTAGGCTTTGTTTGCTTCTTATACATTTAAAATGTTTGTAAAACATCTTATAAATGCACAAGCAAACACAATGTAATAATATTAGTGATTCTATTCGTGCAAAACTGCTCGAATAATACTGAATCGGGTTAAAAGTGGATTGTAGAGTTTTTCGTATACAAACAGATTCTATTCGTGCTCGAAACTTGTTTTTCAGTATATCAAACCTAACAATAGGATGGATGGAGTATTTTAATAAAATAAATAGGAGGGAGGAAAAAAGTATGAGAGATAAAAGAGAGTAAAGTAGTGGAATTGACACGGGTTTTAATGTGCAATTCGTAAAGAGAGAGAGAGAGAAAGGTAGTGGAATGCATGTTAGTGGATTGTGGGGTCCACATTATAAAGGGTGTATAGGATTATTATTTGTTGAAAAAATTTTCATATTTAGTCTATGCCAAATTTCGGGGGATGACCCAAAATAGTAAAATAGTCTATTTTTTGGGGACATATGGAGTATTACCTTCGTCCTACCATAAGCCAATCACTTTCCATTTTTGGCAGTGGCGGATCCAGACCCCGAAAATGGTGTGGCGGAATTTATATTTAAATATTAAATATTATTTTTAATAATAAAATAAATAATATTATATTAATATTTAAGTGGCACTAGCTTCATTAATAAAATATAAACATGCTTTAGCTAGCAAATATGTATTATTCATTTAAAAATATAAAATTATTGCAAATATTATATATATTCAAAATCATTGCAAATATTATATACAAAAGTATGTTCTTGTTGAGGGTTGAACCCTAGACCTCTTAGTTAAAAACTCAACAACCAAATCATTGGACTACTATATTTTATATGACATTCATTGAAAACAAATACATTTTTACACTCTACGGAGTATTTAATTTTGGCAATGTTCTTAATATACCACCTCTGTCTTAGTCTAAGTGAACCATTTCTTTTTTTGCATATAAATTTATTAGTGGTGTTCAGTGAATTTAAATACAGTAGTAATTAATAAAGTATGACAGATTATAAAGTCCGAAAGAAAAAAAGAGAAAATAAAATACTCCATGTGTCCTATGGCAAGTGGTTGATTTTTCTTTTTTTGTTCCAATTCAAGTGATTGATTTCCATTTTTAGCTAAAAACAAAACATCATTTATCTCTTATTTTATCCTCTTATACTTTACTCTCTATTTATCTTTCATACTTTATTCTTTCTACTTAACTTAATAAATACTCCCTCTGTCACATAAAAATAGAAACCTTTTTCAAATTTCGCCAGTCTAATAAAAATAGCACACTTTCTATTTTTGGTAACTTCTTTCTCTTTAATAAGGTGGACTTCATTCTCCACTAACAATACTTCATATACCTTTCTTTCTACTTCTCATTTTACTATTTTATCAAAATTTTCTATTTTTATAGGATAGATGGAGTATTATTTTTTCTTAAATATTGTATTGAAAAGAATCATATATACGGTAAAGATGAGGCACTACAAAAAATTTACTCTATCCTTTAAGGACACAAAATTGAAACGCAATTACTTGCGTTGGAAAATTTTAAAATAACAAAAATTAAGAACACAAAAGAAAGCGTTCATAAATTAAAGACAACTTAACTGATATCTTTTGATTTTTTTGGACGATTCTATTTACATTATCTAATTTTAGTTTGAAAACTAACTATAAGAACATTTTTTTGAACGTTAATGACTTATTTAGAAAGATAAATCAACGACATTAATATTTTTTTAAAAAAATTAATGATTTTTTGTAAGTGTACAAAGAAAAAGTATTACGAGAGATAATATAATAAAGTAATAGAAAAAAAATATTAATTATCACTAAAAAGAACAAAATCTTATTTAAATTGGGATATCAATACATAATCAGGGAAGAGTAGTCCATACCATATGTATATCGGTACAAATAATTATTTCTTCTTGGGATGGTGCTACAATATATCAATATGAATTATAAATAAATACAATTAGTTTATGTGGTCAAAATCTTTTACCGAGTCTGCAGTAGGGTTGGAAAAGATAGGCCTTGGGATTTGAAAAATAAATTAATGAGAAAATAAAATATGATACAAGTGCAGCAGCTGTTTAATGCAATTCAATGTAGCAATTAATATTTGTGTGGGTACTCCACTCTACACACATATTTACAAATCCCCATCACCTCTTCCTATTGTGTCTGTCATTCATACAATAATTATATTTTGCTTTTCTTTTTGTAGGACACGTGGCCGATTGTGAGTCCTTTGCTCTCATTGATTGTTCTTAAATTTACTCCTGATTTGCAATTTGGGATTTGGATCCCATTTTGTTTTGGTAAAACAATAATAAGGTACTCTCTTCCATTCTTAATAATTCGTCATCATTTGATTCGTTACGAGTTTTAAAAAATATAATAGATAGTAGTTTGAAAAAGTTTGTGACATATATGTCCTATTTTTATATATTAATTTTATAGTAAATGTGAGTATAAATGGGTTAGTGGAATGTATAGTCCACTACCAAAAATGGTAAATGTGAAAGGTGACAAATTTTTAGTGATAGACGAAAAATAGAAATAAATGACAAATTTTCAGGGACGAAGGAAGTAGTTAAAATAAAGAGATTGTAAAGTAAGTGACTGAATAAGTTAGATAAGAGTCTTATCTACATTATTCTCTTGTTTATTTTACTTTTTCTCCACTTTACCAATTTATTACTAATATTATTTTTCTAAAATGAGTTTAAAAAATGTAATGACTAATACGGAACAAAGAAAGAGAGTACTATTTTGGTATATATGATTTCTCACAATCAATTTTGTGTTACACAGCTAAATTTTGAATTGCAATAAATACTAGTCCCATCCGCTACAAAAAAATTAGAAGTAAAGATATCAATTCCACTTCCATTGTTAGAAGTTGAATATTTTTTTATTCTAACTATTTGACATTTTTCATGATTTTTATGGTTATTAACCTAAGGTATACTTGAAGTGGTAGAGAACTATTCATGGTTATTAAAGATGTAAATAATAAGAGCGAATCAAGTAACGTAAATTGAAATGTTTGGCATGTATTTGGTACTAGGATAAATTTTAAAGAAGGTCTAGAAGCCTAGAACAATGGTAGAAAATTTAAATTTGTAACAGAATTCTATACATGTGTCCCAGAAAAAATAATGCTAGCGCATCCACTCCAATTTCCACCGTTCAATTAAGTGTATTTAAGAAAATGAGGTTTCTTAAGTAAAGTGGAGAGTGATAAAGGAGATATAGTGAGTAAAAGTAAGAGAGAAAATATTAAAATAGAAAATGACTCATTTATTTTGAGATGTTTCAAAAATGAATACTTACTTAGCAAGGGACAAAAGGAGAAGTATAAAAAAATAAGTGTGACAAATAATGGGGGACGAATGAAATATTTAGTTTTTTATACCAAATTTTCATAGTGTTATTTTCTGAGTTTAATGGAGAGAGGATAAAAAAATAAAATAGTACTACTATTTTTATTATTTTATAAAATATTTCATTTTTAGTAGAATAATTCAATTAAGAAAATGTTTCATACATACAAACATAAAAAATTGTGAGGTCAATAGTGTATAAAAGTTAAATTAGTTATAGATATATTAGATCAAAACAGTGTAAATCAACCTGTAACAAAATATAATATTATCACTTAAATTGAATGCTTAATTCAGAGATAATTGGGATTATACTGTATATACATTTAAATGCATCGCAATATTTGGTTGGCATTTCAGTAAATTTGATTCTATTAATAGCATGCATTATCGTGATCTCCACGGAGAACATGTTCTTCACTATTCATGGACTTGATCCCATTTTTATTCATAATTTATTTTCTGCTCTTAGTTAAGGCACAATACTCACAATCATACTCTTTTCCAAGAGCATGCCCATTTTTCATAGGTTTCACTATTTTATTATTCAATTTAAAAACTACGATTACTAAAAACATTTCATTAATTATAAAAATTCATTATAAAATATGATATTACAAATTCCTAAAAAATAAAAAATTACATAATTTAAATCTTAAAAATTAAATGGATGCAAAGAAACAAAAGAAGGAGTTCTCTAATGACGATGATGTGCGTCTACCAGAATCGGTAACACTGGCTATTAATAAAACATCAGAGTTAGACGCACATCATCGTCATTAGAGAACTCCTTCTTTAGCTTCTTTGCCTCCATTTTTTATGTTTTGAGTTTTGAGAATTTGAATTTAGAGAGAGCGAGACAGGAAGATAAAGGTGAGCAGCAAATTATACACTTTAGTTGATAGGACTTCATCTTATGTCGATTGTTCATGTCTTCTTTTTCTCAATCACCAACATCACTACTATAATAAATTTGGTTTGATTAAAATTTAAAAATTCATGGGTAGCACTATTCTATTATTCAATTTAAAAACCAGAGTTACTTTCAACATTTCATTAATAATAATACTTCACTAAAAAATCTGAAATATCATTCCAAATTCCTTAAAAATCAATAAGTAAAATTATAAAAATTAAAGAGTACATAATTAAATCCTAAAAATTTAAACTCCCATTAAAATTTATACTACATCTGTCCCATTAGAAATGAAACGTTTTTCTTTTTGGCTTGTCCCACAAAAAATGAAACGTTTCCTTAAATGGAAACAACACTCTCTCTACTTTTCCCTCTATCTTACTTTACTCTCTCTACATTAACTCACAAAATACAACTGCATTAAAATCTCGTGCCGGAAACCAAATGTTTCATATTTATTGGGACGGATGGAGATAATTTAAAATCACCATTAAAAAATTACTCTTTCAGAGACAACAACATGTTCAAACGAAACATGAGGAGTGCAATTGTTTGTTGATGTATCGCTCGTTCTGACAACGACATACGAGAAGTGTCGGCCGCTATAGTCCTTAACAACAATCCCATTAAAAGAGTTGTAGAAGGTTGGGGGGTCGCTTGATTTGGACCGTCTCGTCCCCTTCCTCTATACATACTTGAATTGAAAAAAACGAGTGAGATATAGTTTGGTTTGATGTAAAAAAATGGGTAATGAATCGGGTATTTATAGATAATTTTGATGAATTGAGGATAAAAAATAAAAAAAATGAAAAAAATCGGTCATAAGCTGGGCGCGTGAATCCATCCCAGCGAGCGGCGCTCACCTGCAAAAGCGAGCTTGTGCCAACG
This sequence comes from Salvia splendens, assembly GCF_004379255.2. Taxonomy (NCBI): domain Eukaryota; kingdom Viridiplantae; phylum Streptophyta; class Magnoliopsida; order Lamiales; family Lamiaceae; genus Salvia; species Salvia splendens. The sequence goes on from NC_056035.1 coordinate 22,348,383, forward strand.
GCGAGCCTGTCGCATGCCATGCCAACGGCACGAGCCTAGCTCTTAGGTAAGGCAGCCTTGCTGATGCTCTAACACGCAACTATTCATTTGAATGCAAATCCATTGAAAATTGAGTACAACTCCTTTTTGGTCCAAAACATATTACGAATTTTGTCCGTAACATTCATTTTCAGGTTTTCGGGTCCATAACATACGAAAATCGCTCTCAGTTATGTCCTTTTTGGACGACCCCGTTAAAATACGCCAGTCAACCGTTAATTAGCAAAAAATTGACTAAATTAAACAAAAAACTAGATTATTAGTGACTAAATAATTCGCTAATTATTTTCTTAAAAAATACCAATTATCTTTTTTTTTTCTTAAAAAACACGTATCTGCCTTCAACTCTCATTTTCAAAAGAAGAAGGCAAAGCGTCGTCGTCGTTCTCACTATCAGGGCGATACATTCCAAATCTTAGGCGATCTTCCGGCGATTCGAGGCGATATACTAGTGTTCCAGCCATGAGTTTGGAATCGCCGTCACGAAACCCACCTGAACCTGAGAATGAAGGCGAGAAGGGTCATGGTTCGTCTGTAGCTAACCCTAGTCCCGAAGGTGGGTTGGCCTCGTCGAACCTTAGCCCCGTCGCGGAAGTCGAAGTGGAGCTACATTCCGGTAACGACGGGTCTATGTCAAACCCTAATTCTTCGAAGGCTGACTGACGACCTCCGAATGACGCCGATGACCCCAAAGTAGAGAGGAGGACGAAGATGAGACTCGACCGCTCTGTTTCTCTTAAGCCACCACTTTTTCCGAAGGAGAAGGCTGCTGCTTCTTCTTCGAAATCCAATTTGAGTTCGCAAGTTGAAATCCTCAGAGATAAGCCACCATTTGAAATTCCAGTTCCAAGCCCTCGAAATCCACTTCGAGAAGGTTAGTTTCGAACTGAGCATATGAGTTATTCATTGCATGTAAAAAACTAGGGTTTGCAATAATTAGAATATATTGAATTGTGGTCCCATAGAATATATATGTAAGTGTGGTTCCACCGAATATAGATTGAATTGGTGGTGGGGAAAACAAGTGGATGGTCTGGTTGTAGGGAAACCAGACGACAGGGATGAATTTTTTTGTCTTGATATGTGTTGGACTAATAGGGTTTGTTCTGTATAAATGTTGGACCACTTTATGTTTTTATTGTTTACTTATGGTTGACACCTTTGCTTACAGATGATACATTCACTACAAGGATCCACTACAATGGTGCTATGGAGACATTGGAAGGGGGTGGAAAGCGGTATGTAAATGGTGAGTGTGATTACATTCATAAATGTGATATGGACAAGTGGTCAAAACTAGAGGTTGATGATGCTCTGGAGAAACGGGGGGTAGATGTCAGTGGTTTGGAGTACTTCTACTTGTGGCCAAGGATGACCTTGGAGAATGGATTGGTGCGGCTGTTTGATAACCAGTCCGCAATTGACATGGCAAATTTAGGAGTCAAATATGGAGTCGTGGATGTTTATGCAGTTCAGGTTGGGGGTATGGTGATTGATGCTCCTGAGGGGCCAGAGATGCCTATGAGTCAGCTAACACAAGAGGAAGTGCAAAATGAAATGGAAGAGGAGAGATGGGACTACAACGAGAATTTGAGTCCGGTTAGGGTTACATGAACATGAGCAAGAATGGAAGACGACGAGTTTGATACAGAGGTTGTGGCCACAAAGAAGGGAAAAAGAAAGGTTGATGATGTTGAACAGTCTAAGAGAAGGTCTAAGGGAAAGGAAAAGGAAAAGGAAACGGAAACGGTTGATGATGATGTTCCTACATTTTTCGACAGTAACTATGACTTAAGCGACAAGGGGGAGGACGAAATCATGGCGGCACAAGTTCAGGGATGGAAGAATGTGGTGGCATCAATGCGAGTCATTGAGGATCGGGATGAGGAAGCTTCAAGTGACAACCTACCAACCGATACACCTAGTGAGGGTGAGAGTGAGGATGATTTGGGTGGTAAAGGTGACCCAGATATGCCCCAAGTTGTGAGCCGAAGATTCAAGCCTGCTACAGACTTTAATGATCCAAGATGGGAAATAGGTCTGCGCTTCAACTCAAAGAATGATTTCAAAGAAGTTATCCGGCATGAAGAAGTGAAGGAGGGTAAAAAGTTGAGGCTGTTGAAGAACGATAAAATACGCTGCATTGCCGTTTGTCCTGGGTTGGAAAGGATTAAGAAGCGTAAAGCGGGTTGTCCTTGGAAGATTACCCTAGCCCATAGACCTACTATTGGTTGCTGGCAGATTTCAAGGTTGAAGCTAACACACACGTGTAGAGGTTCTTCTTACAACCACGGCTGCGCTAACGCCCGGTACTTAGTCCAATAATTTATTGATTTATTTCACTTAGTTAATTCTCAGTTCATTAATGTCATTATTTGTATAAATTTCAGGTTCTTATCCAAGTACTTTAAAGAGGATATGCGAATCTTCCCGGGAATGACAGTTCTTCAATTTATTAAAAAAGTCAAATGCGAGTTGAAGATTAACATATCCTTTGGAAAGGCACAACGTGCAATGGCACAAGCGAGGAATGTGATCGAGGGTGATGTAATCAGGCAATACAAGAGGTTGCATGATTACATGGCGGAGATTATTAGGTCTAATCCAGGGAGCACCGTTAAGCTAGCTACGAGGCGGCTGTCAGATGGGACTGAGAAGTTCTCTGGCATTTATGTTTGCTATGAAACGTGCAAAACGTTATTAAAGCAACACTGTAGACGTATTGTGGGTCTGGATGGATGCCACCTGAGGGGCAAGGGAAGGGCATACCGTTGACTGCCATTGGATTAGACCCGAACGATCTGATATTTCCCATTGCATTTGCCGTTGTAGCCGTCGAGAGTACAGAGACGTGGATCTGGTTCCTGGATTTTTTAGTGAGGGATTTGGAAATCAATGACTCAAGCAAGTGGACATTTATATCGGATAGACAAAAGGTATATATACTCTGAAAGTTATCGTAATCACAGTTGCTAATTATGGACTTATGCATAATTTACTATGTTGGCAGGGGTTGATCAATGCGGTATGGAGTTGCTGCCATATGGCCGAGCACCTCTTCTGTGTTTGGCATATGCATAATAACTTTCGGAAGGTGTTCAGCTCGACAACGTTGAAGGACAAGATTTGGGAAGCCGCTCGTGCGACGACTGAATATGCCTTCGACAGGGTCATGGATGAAATCAAGCAACTAAACTCTGGAGCACACACGTGGCTGACCACACATACTTCGAAGGAGCACTGGAGCCGAGCATTCTTCAGTTTTTAGGCCAAATGTGATATACTCGTGAATAATATTTCGGAGTGCTATAACCGGGTTTTACTTTTTGCACGTGATAAGCCATTATATGGTATGCTGGAATGCATCCGTATGTATCTGATGGACAGATTCACAACCCGGCGAAAGATGGCTCAAAGGCTCGAGGACTGTGTCGGCCCCAAGATACGGAAGAAGATCGAGAAGTTGAAGAGCAAAGTTGGAGACTGTTTGGTGAGGGAGGCAGGTGAATGGCTGTATCAAGTGAATACAAAATTCAATGAACAATTCGTGGTCAATCTAAGGGAACGGACGTGCAGCTGTAGGCATTGGATGCTGACGGGGCTGTCATGCCCACATGCATGTGCTGCCATCCAGTCATCATCAGAGACCGTAGAGTCTTTCATACCTACTTGCTACTCAACGGAGACGTTCCGACAGGTCTATGTAGGTGTGATATACCCGCTACATGGACCGGATATGTGGTCGAAGACTCCACACCCAGATATTGTTCCACCGGACCTTATAAGACTACCAGGACGGCCTAAGGGATCAATGATGAAGTCGGTTCAAGAGCAGGCCGAGATACGCAAAGCCAAAGCAAAGACAACACGATTAGCCCGTCGCCTTGTTGAATTCCGAGAGGAGGATGATGGAGGGAAGAAAATGTCTAAGAAGGGCCTGATGACAGATTACAGTTGTCGTCTTTGTGGTGAAAAAGGACACAACAAGAGGAGATGTCCCCAAGCCACTGATGCTGCCGATGCGCCTAATGGTATTTCACTAACATTGACTCTTCTTGAATTCTGAGTTTTTATTTGTTGTGCTATAATCTGTTCACAAAATTATTTGATTCATTGATTATTGTTTTGTAGAGCCAACTGTGAGAAAGAAGCGGAATCGTGCCGAGGAACAACCAAAGTGCAGTTTGTACCGCCAGCCGGGACACAATAGGGCACGTTGTCAAAGTACGATCGCGAACATGCTTCCCGAAGGCGGTGCCTCGTCCTCTAACCCTCTCAACAAGAAACGTGGTTCATCCTCACTCACTCGGAAGAAGAAAGGAGGGAAGAAAACAGACTGATTTAGTGTGATCGGTTTTTTATCATGTAACATATACAATGAATACTTGCTGGTTTTCTTCACTGTTGCTGGATTGTTGGTTTTTGGATTTGTGTGATGTTTTGTTTTGGTATGTGAAGATGCAACCAGCTGCAAGTAACGTAACGTTTGTTTAGGACCAATTTGAAGTACTTTATGAATATGAAGGATGGCTTTCGCATGTAAATTTTTTGCATATTTATGCCCCAAATTCCAAACCCACTTTCGAACAAGAACAGGTTCGAATGCCTAAGAAGAAGAAGCAAGCAAGCTAGCTCAAAAATGCATCGAACTCAAAATACAAAATTCAGACAAAACAGTATGTAAAGATGCAACTAGCTGCAAGTAACGTAACGTTTGTTTAGGACCAATTTGAAGTACTTTATGAATATGAAGGATGGCTTTCACATGTATATTTTTTGCATATTTATGCCCCAAAATTCAAAACCTAATTTCGAACAAGAACATGTTCGAATGCCAAAGAAGAAGAAGCAAGCAAGCTAGCTCGCAAATGCATCGAACTCAAAGTACAAAATTAAGACAAAACTAGGATTGTCAGACAAAACGGTTTATCGCCGGATTTCCACAAAATCCGGCGCAGGGTCCTAAATCGAAGGTCGCGCCAACCGCCGTTGTCGCCGGAATTGCCGCTGGAAGTCGACCGATGCATTTCAAATGGTTTGTCGGTGTGTTGCAGGGATAGGGGAAACCAGACGAAGAATTAGGGTTCTTCGATGATTGTGTGGGGAAGAAAGAGAGTGGCATTAAAGTTTGTATTTTTTTATTTCTTAATACAATTAATAAATGTTAGTGTTTTTAAGAAAAAAGATAATTGGTAATTTTTGGTAATTTTTGTTTAATTTAGTCAATTTTTTGCTAATTAACGGTTGACTGACGTATTTTAACGGAGCCGTCCAAAAAGGACCTAACCGAGAGCGATTTTCGTATGTTATGGACCCGAAAACCTGAAAATGAATGTTACGGACAAAATTCGTAATTTGACCATATGTTTTGGACCAAAAAGGAGTTGTACTCTTGAAAATTTCCCTTATTTTCATGTTCAGATTTGTAGAACATATAAAGTCAATGAGTAATTATTTGGTTGTAAGACAGTTATGTGAGTGAGATTTTATTTTTGGTTTTCACAATTAATGTGAGGATTTTTTGTTTAGATTGTCCAATAATTTCTTGAATTGAATAAAACTTATGTTATCTTCTCAACGTAATATATAAACTCAATGTTAATATAAGTAGTTATAAAGTTCGCACTTGACGAAATAGCAATAATATGTGGACCAATTAATCCAAAGAGTGTAAAATATGATCTAATTATGTCTCCAGTATTCTAGTTAGGATATTCATAATTAAGAGTAGAAATTTATTTTTATCTTTTAATATAGTCATAGGTTATTTACTAGACAATAAAGAATAAATATATACTAGTAGAATATATAGTCTCTCATAGCTAGGCTATACAACAAAGATGGCATACCCTCCAAAAATTTCTTGAAAAAATACAGATATGCTTCTGTCCAATGATTGAATCTTTTTTGGTGTTTTTGAACATATTGTATTTTTCTACTATCTTTTTCTTGAAACTCCACACGCAATAATCATTATATTTTGTGTACATTTGAGGAGTCATAATTAACACGTAGTTTGTTCTCTTTTATGAGCAATATATATTGGATTTGAGGATAAATTTGTAGGTTGATTTATAAGTTAAAACTTGACTCTAGTAATTCTACTTGAAAGCTAATTTCAATGTATTGTTGAATTTGTAGTCAATATTAAAATAACAACATCCTTATATTCAAAATCTCAAAAAATTTCTTGGCAAATTAAGAAGGACAGGAAAAGGGAATTGCATGTGAGGAGCAGTGTGTTAGTGGGAGGAGACATCTTTTGTTGCCACCTGAGAAAACATGTTGCTAGTGAGTTAACAGAATTAACAGCAAAAATCTTTGTGGGAGAGAAACACATGAGTGTATACATATATTGAAAGAGAGAGAGAGACAAGAATTTTATGGATGTTGAAATGACGTGGAGAAAATACAATGGCAAAGGTAACATCACGATCATATTTGTGGCTTTCGTTGAAAACAATTGTAAAGTCACATTTTTGGTTAAGATAAAGACCCTTATAAATCTCTTGTCAATGGTAGCCTTTAGACAAGAGGGGACTCGAGTCTCGCATATGCATATGCATATATCACTCCGTCCTAAAAAAAATTTCTTATTTGGGACGGCACGAGTTTTAATGAAAAATTAGTAAAGTAAGAGAGAAGAAGAAAATATAGATAAAGTAAGACAGATAGGGAGAAAAACATATGAAATATAGGAGAGAGGAGAAGTATGAGGAATTTTCCATTTTTATAAATGAAACTATTTTTTGTGGATATCCCAAAATAGCAAAATGAAACTATTTTTCGTGGACGGAGAGAGGATCTGATTTCTGATTTAGACAGCAATCAAACAACTGTAACTCTATACTATCATTTTTCATATCCTATAAAATGGAGTATCATTATTTCATTGTATTTCATGCAATTATGATTTGATTGGAATTGTTATAAATTTATCTATAAACAGCAATCAGACAACAATGTAACTCCATATAATTTTTTATATCCAATAATATCATTTTGTCTAGCCTTTGATATAATACCATACGGTTAAGATTTCATTGGAATCGTCATAAAAATATCATTAATTTGATACTCCTTCTGTCCCATAAAAATATGTGCACTTTTTTATCTCCGTATGCCCTATGAAAATATGTGTACTTTCTATTTTCGCTCGTTCCATAAAAATATGAGAATTTTTATTTATGAAAAGTTGTCTCCAACGGATTACCCATATATATCAATTTATTTATAATTTATACCACTACGGCCAACTATTACAACTCATAATACACTAATAATAATATGAGTCACACTATTCCACTAACATAACTTTAACAACCTTTTTCTTCTTCTCTTTTACTTTAACAATTGTGCATTAATTCCTATATCATTTCAAATGATCATATTTCCTAAATACTACTCCCTCCGTCCTACAAGAATATGCACTATTTCCTTTTTAGACCGTCCTACAAAAATATGCACTTTCTAATTTTGAAAAAAAATTCTCTCTATAGAGGTGAGACCCATTCTGCAATAACAATACTTTAATTACTTTTTCTCTCTACCTCTCTCTTATTTTATCAATTTTACATTAAAATTTGTGCTGAACCCAAAGTGCATATTCTTTGGAACGGAGGGAGTACTAAAATACTTCCCTAACAAATTTCTATAAGGGAATAAATCTCAATCATCACAAAATTCGATAAATAGTGTTGAATAGGATATGATTAATTAATATCTACAGTAGTATAAGCCATGACCTATGATATCGAATAAGGTTCCACCATTATTTCTACTTAGGGCTGGCAATTTTCGTCACGACACGATAATCTGACATGAATCCGCATGAAATTATTGGGTTGGGGTCAAGTCTTATTGGATCCGTGTCCTTATCGGGTTGACCCATTAAGAACCCGATAATTTCATGTTGGGTTCGGGTTGGATGCGGGTCGGATACGGGTAACCCATTAAGAAATAATATTATTATTTTTATTATTATTTAAAAATATAAATATTACTTTAATTTTTTAATTTCTTATAAATTAGGTTTAAATAGTATAAAACGAATTTTAATTGTGTAATTAGGTTAAAAATTAAGGTTTAATCGTGTAATATTAGGTTTTAATCGTGTAATATCAGGTTCGGGTTGTTATCGTGTCGTGTCAACCCATATTATATCGTGTCGATAACGGGTTCGTGTCGGAAGCGGGTCGTGTTCGGATTTGAAGGTAGCAGGTCGGGTTCGTGTTCGGATTTACAGTTTCCTTAACAGGTCGGGTTCAGGTTAGGCCTTATTGGGTTGGGTCATTATCAGGTTGACCCGATAACGACCCAATCCGCACGATTTGCCAGTCCTATTTCTACTTCATCCATTCCATAATAAATGACACACTTGAATAATGATACGAGATTTTAGGAGATATTGTTTTGTATATTGAGTGAAGACAGAAAATAATATATTTATAATAATGTGATAGATAATTTTTTTTTTAAAATGAAATGTGACATCTTTTATGGGATAAACTAAAAAAAATGTGACATCTATTACGGCACGGTGGGAGTACTAATTTAGACCACAAGCACAAACACATTATACATGCTCCATGCGAAAGCCATTTTCAACTGATATGTCACTTTTCCACTGATCAATTTGCTCACTTCTCCCCCAACATTTTAGCCTGGAAATTTACTTATTTATTATTATTATTATTATTATTTGTTTCAAACTAGAGAGAAAATGGGCTAAAAAAAGAAAAATAGTGACAAATTTGCTAACTCTATGATAGTTCATTTCTTCATATCTCTTTTATGGCCTAGTAAATTAGTTGAGAACTCATCTTGTTGGCTAAAAACTAGACAAAACACAAGAACTCTTTTTATCTTAATCAAAGGAGATAGAGATTGGTCAAGCAGATTATAGCAATATGGGACCATATAAAGTTGATTTTTTCTAATTTTAGTGAAATGAAATCTTGTTGTGGCTTACAACAACATAGCATGAGTGTAGTCTTCAAATAAGTTGTAACAATTTATTTGTCACAACAACTATTGATTACTCGCTCCATCCAGATAGTTTGTCTCATATTTTCATTTCGGTTTGTCCCACATAGTTTATCTCATTTCACTTTTTACCATTTTTTGTAGTGGATCTCATATTACACTAACTCATTCCTAGTCATCTTTTATTATAAAACTAATATATAAAAGTAGGACTCACATTCCACTAAATTTTTCGAACTCACTTTTTATTACATTTTTTAAAACTCGTGCTCAGTCAAAGTGAGACAAACTATCTGAGACGGGTGGAGTATAAGTCAATTTAAAAAGGAGTGATTAACAACAAGATAATCCAAATAGATTTCAGTAATGGGGAACAAGCAAAACCCATTTGCTTCGACTTCAAGTCTTTTTCATCAACAATAAGATGAGCTTGTAGTTTTTGTTCAATTGAGTTGGTATAGATTTATCGTGAGTAATGTTATTAGAATATTTTTAAATTATTATTATTAGAGAGAACATTTTTTAGGTTCATAAACTTTGTCAAAGTATCATTTTAGGTCCGTGAATTTTGAAAATATCATTTTAGGTTCGTTAACTACAAGTTAATTTGGACAATTTGGACAATTCTTTCGCCACTCATCTTGCGTCAAACACCTAGAGTCCAACAAATTTTTTTTACTACTATTTAATTCAATTACCATCCAAATTGAATTTAAATATAATTAATACTGGCCGTAAAAAATAGTATTATGTGTTAATTTTTCAATTATTAGATGACCAATTATATATGGATAGTGAATTGAGACTTGATACTTTATTTTATTTTTTCAATCTAAACTGCATTTTAAGAACTTACTATAGGTGATTTGGGAATTATATTTAGTTTATTTGTCTTGATATTAGCTAGCTATTAATTTGAATGGTCATTCGGAGTATTATTTATATGAATTTCAGAGTGGAGATCAATTACCATCCAAATTGAATTTAATTATAAAAATTTGCCGTTAAAAATTGTTGGACTATGGGCTTCTGGCGCAAGATGAGTGGCGAAAGAATTGTCCAAATTGCCATTTGAAGACATTAAGGGCATTTTTGTCCAGAAAATTTTCAAAATACCTCAAATGATATTAACTTGTAATTGACGGACCTAAAATGATATTTTCAAAGTTCACGGACCTAAAATGATACTTTGGCAAAGTTCGTGGACCTAAAAAATGTTCCTTCTTATTATTATTATTATTATTATTATTATTATTTTATTTTATTTTTAAATTTTTTTAAATTTTTTTTTTTGAAACTAGAATACGTCAAAGACTTGGTGGTCTAGTCAATTCAAATTACAGTTTAAAACTTGTAATAAATGTTTGCTGAAATAAATAATAATTGAGCACACTATGTGTGGTCAGTTTTATCATTTAAATCCTTCACCGTTGAGGCAAACTTGGCAGTGCGAGTTCAGTGATGCAATTGAAAATATTAAAGCTAAATCAATTAAATAAATTTCATGATTAACATCTGCAGAAATATAATGATATTAGTTTTCACTGTCCAACTTTGGCTCGTGAATACTGAAATCCATGATGGTCGAGACATTTTTTTTTGTGATTTTTCATTTTCAATCAGTATAGCTCTGAGCTCTCTATCAACAACATTCTTGTATTTATGCATTTTGTTTTGTTAGGTCTTGTACTAATGTATTTTGTTTCATTAGATCCTTTAACAATGTTTATTAGAACATTATACTAATGTATTTTTATTTATGAGGTTCTTTGATTGAAAATTTATTAAATATATTTTATAATTTAAATAATTTTTTGTGTTATTTATTTATTTATAATTTTCTTATTTTCTCATTTTGTTTTAAAATAATTCAGATGCAATAACGTCTCAAAAATCATAAAAAAAATGATAAATTTATAAATTGACAACAAGCAATATTAATATTTTTCATTTTTTCAATGATAGTCGATGTTGCAATTGAATTAATTTTACTCCCTTTGTCCCCTAATATGTGTCCCATTTTACGGGTTTTAAGAAATGTAATAGAAATTGAGTTTGAAAAAATTAGTGAAATGTGAATTCTACTTTTATATATTAGTTTTATAATAAAATGTGAGTGATGATGAATTATAGTAGAATGTAAGGTCCCTACCAAATATGTTAAAAATGAAGTGGGGCAATTAATATAAGACAAACCAAAATGAAAAACCGGGGCACATAATGGAAAATAGAGAGAGTTAAAGTACAATATTTTTTAAAAATAAATACAAGAAAAGTGAATTAAATTTTGAAGTCCATTTAATAAAAACCTCCTAAATTAAAATGCATTAATATAGGGACTTAATGAGACAAAAAAAAAATTGTAAAATGATCAAATGAAACAAAATACAACGATACAAGGTTTAATGAACCAAAAATTTAGTATAAGGATACAAGGTCGTCAATTTTCTGTGTCATTGATGCGCTCTGTCACTGCCATTAAGAATTTTATTTTCTACTATTGATTACCAAAATTCTTCAAGTTATGCGAAAAATAGGCTCTCTAAGTTTACGAGATAATTGAATTTTTGATAACATTATGACAATTGACATGTGCACTCACAATATAATTAAATGAAAGCTATCAATATATTTACTACATACTATAAAGGATACTATAAAGGATACGAAAAATACAATTAGCTGTAGTTCGATTGTCATGACTAATATCCTGAGACTATCCATATAGGATTAAGTTGTGAGATTATTTTAGTCGGAGGGGAGGCTATGACTAATTATCATGAGACTACCATGTTGAAATAATTGAGTGAACAATTACATAAAGCTCTCTATGATGATTAACCGAGAACGACGGAGAAGGAGCACAAACGGTAGGGCGGAAGCGTACCTTGATCCATAATGGATTGAAAGGGGGAATTGCTTTGCAGCTGCTATGGATCTTCCAGATGATCAGAGACGTTCTTCACAATAGTCTGCCGATAGAATACAGATATATCAAATCGTTCTTCTGACGTATGAGGACCATAACCCTAACTTATATTTATACATAATATAAGTCCTTTTATTTTCTATTCGGTCCCTCATCAAATAGAAAATCTCATATGGTATCTACACTTATTTCCATAAAAAATGAATACACTTTAGCCCAAACTTTAATCTTTAATAGATCATCTTAGTTGGGGAATTGAAAGAAAACTATACACATTAAATTAGTGCCCAAATTTCTAACATATTCCTCTAGAATTAAGTTGTTTGATTCAATCTTATGTTTGATTCAATCTTATGAACCAAAAATAATACTCCCTCCGTCCGCGAATAAAAGTCCCGTTTTTCCATTATAGTCCTTCCGCGAATAGGAGTCTCGGTTCACTTTTACCATAAATGGTAATAGAGTCTCACATTCCACTAACTCATTTCAATCATATTTTATTTAAAATTAATATATACAAGTGAGACTCATATTGCACTAACTCTCTTTCACCCACTTTTCTTTACATTTCTTAAAATCCGTGCCACTAAAGAATGAGACTCCTAATAACGAACGGAGGAAGTATATATTTAATCATAAACTTTAATGTAGCCAACCGAACAACCCATTAAGATAGGTTGGCAATAAACCCCAATTCCGGTGGTTTGCGGAGAGTGAGTGAACAATAATCGTATGTTAACTAAAAGAAACGAAATTAGAAAATGGTCTACTAAGATGAAGGACCACTGTAATTGATGCAGAATGTGTCATCGTAAAATCGTGAAATAATATAAATACCATAATAAGTGGGCCTAATAATAATTATTACTATTACTATATTGGTTATTATTAATATTATTATCATTAGATCAATAGTCACTCTTTATTCGAACAAATATTTCTTTCGTGGCTTGTTGAATTTGTATTGAACAATTACACCATCTGTTCTATAGTAGAAGTCTTATTTGGTAAAATAAGACTCTTATAGTGGCATGGAGAGAGTAACATATTTACTCCATTCGTCCCATAATAAATGATAAACTAAAAATGAAAGTGTAATATCTATTATGGGAAGGAGGGAGTATTAAATAGTACTTCATCCGTCCCACAAGAATATGCACTATTTCCCTTTTCAGTCCGTCCCACAAGAATATGCACTTCTTAATTTTGGAAACTCGTTTATCTCTAATGATGTGGGACTCATTCTCCACTAACAATACTTTTATTACTTTTTATCTCTACCTCTCTCTTACTTTGCTCATTTAGCATTAAAATCCGTGTCGAACTTAAAGTGCATATTCTTTGGGAACGGAATGAATACTTTTTATAGTGGGTTGTGTATAAATGTACGAATTTACTTAAATTGTTTTTCACGCAATTCTTATACTAGCATGCAACGCTTTATTTTCGTTAGATTTCAATGTATTATTTGCTTTGAGACCCATCTCACTTGGGCGTAAGAGCATCCACAACGGCAGCTTGCGGGAGTGAGCAGCTCGTGCCGTTAGCACGGCCCCACATTTGCTCGCCATCGGATACACGCGCCCAACCCACATGGAGCGACGTGGGCTGGGCGTGACGCCCACTCGCGGGGGCGAGTGGGCGTACATTTTTTCATCTATGAATACCTCCAATTCCATTCCAAAAAATCACCACAAACAACTCTTCTCTACTCTCGTTTTCTCTCTCCAATTTTACTAACATGTCCGGCCAACAATCTCCAAACACCCCCAGTTGTTGGAAACAATGGTTCGGCAGTCTGACGTCTACTCCGTATAATTGGGAGGAGGTTTTGAGGGCGCATCGTCACCATCTACAATGCCAAATGACCGGATGGAACTAGAGCGTGCAACGCAAGTATGTTGCGCAATGCGTTTGGAAGAGCAATCGAATGAATCCAAAAGTTTCAGGGTATTTATCTCCAGGAAATGAGGATGGCTGGAAGAGCCACGAGTTAAGCCAACATCATGACGAGGTCCATGTTGCCTTACCAAAAGATGATGCAAAAACCATTCAAACATATCATGACGTGGAAGCTTGTTCGTCATATGCCTAAGTGGTCGGGAGGCACCAAATCCTCAACGGACTCCTCCGAAAATAGTCGAGGTCGTAATCCGATGTCGGCAAGGATGATGAGGCTCGTTTCATGCATTGGTTATTGGGTAAATTTATATGCTTTCGGGGAGATAATGCGTAAGATTTGAGTTTAGGTGTGCAAGCAGCTGCTTAGTCCAGTAGATCATGCTAGCTGGCCAAGTAGATACATAATGAGCAGAATTGGAGTAGAAAGAGCTTAAAGCCGCCAGATCGACCAAGGAGAATTTTAGCAGAAGAAGGCTGAAGCAGTGAGTAGGACAAAGGGAAGGATCTCGAAGACACCCTTACTTTAAGGGCACAAATGTCAAATCATGGGAGACATACCTTAGGGGTTTGGGCCTCAAGTCTCCCTATATAAAGGGACCAATATTAAGGAATGAAGCAGCCTCGTTTGGAGCTCACAAGCTCTTTTTAGCTCATTTTCAACTTCTTCAAGTTCTCTCAGCTCACACCGAGAGTTCGTAGCCAAGATCCACTCCACTCCAGCTAAAGCTCTCTGCCTCCACACTTGGAAAGAGGGGAGATCTGTAGTTCCGGTGTTTCATTTGTAACCGTGGTTCAACCTTTAGGAGGGAAGATACAATTCTTAATTTCTGTTTTGCTAAGTTTTAGTTTCATTTCTTAAGTATTCTCAGTGGTAAACATCTTAGCTCAAAGATCTGTTGGTATTCTGTTGTTTGGTTTGAATCTTGACGTTGAATTTTGGTGAATCTGTTCGAATCTGAAGCTATGAAAGTTTTTATTGGTATTTTTGTTGGATCTCGTGATGTTGAGTTTCATTTCATTTTTTGATAGATGCTTTTCGCAATTGGTAGTTTGTAGGATGTCATAGATCCAGCTTAGTAACGTCCGATTTTGTAGATCCATGCTCATTCGTGTTTTGATTCCGTAGATCTGGTGTTCTTTGTTTTGGATATGCATGATCATGGTCTGTTTCTGTTTGTTTGTCGTCTGATTGACCAAGTAGCGTAGATCTGCCAGTTCTTAGTTTAAATTTCTCATTCGCGACTCATTTTGAAGTATGGTCTGTTTTATTTCGTCAATGGTGTTTGATGCTCTATTTTACTTGATTACATGAAGAAGATGAAGTAGGAGGTAGTTAGAGTTCAGATCTACAACTTTGCTTTATGCTTTTTGCTTTAACAGCTTTTCCTACTAGCTTAGACAGTTTAGGAAATATGGTCCCCACTTTACTTTTGAACTTTGTCGCCTATTTTAGGAAGTTTCCAATATGATCTTGTAGTTGTAGGTGTTCCCAGTTGTTTAATTTCAAATTAAGATGTTCGGTTTGAGTTCAGTCGTTCATGCATGTTTTCTTACTTTTCCCGTCTATTTGACCAGTTAGGTAGAGTCCTCTGTTTATTTCGCCAAGTCCAGTAGATAAAACTTAACCCACTTTAATTGCATGGCAACAACCAAAATCCTTCTGAAATGTCTCAAACACACACGCACACACCTCCATCTCCGTGGGATTCGATCCTTACTTCCCTATACTAGTTAATAGTATTTGTGGATTAAGGTTTTGAAGCTAGTTTTAGGGTCGTGCGTCCAATGACACGACGATAGATCTAGTGGGTTCCACATTCCACTAACTTTAGGTCTCACATTCCACTAACTTACTTCACTCACATTTTATTATAAAACCAATATAAAAAAGTGGGTTTCACATTCCACTAACTTTTTCAACCAACTTTTCTTTACATTTCTTAAAACCCGTGCCCGATCATAGAGTGACAATTAATCGGGGACGAAGGGAGTAATTGATTAATAGAATACTGGGACCCATAAATAGTAAAGAACATGCTTTTGGGAAAGAATACTATTGGAGTGTTGTGCCTTAGCTAAGATCACGGAATAAAAATGTATAAAAGTAGGACTTGGCTCACAATCGTACTATTAGCTAAGAACACAATTGTGAATGCTCTATTGTTAATTGAACAATAATACTCCATCCATCCAATGAGGATATGCCTCACTTTGTTATTTGTTTATTCTAATCAAAATGATTAATTGTTAATAGCGAAAAGGTTTTTTATTTCTAATTTATTTTTTATCTTTCACTTTATTATCTTCATATTACACACTAAATAAAATTAAATAAAATCACATGTGATCCACAAGAATAGGTCACTCCTTAACGAAGGAGGAGTACTATTTACAATACCCACGTTAAAATTCCGCACTGGTAATACGATCTATGATTATTCATTAACCAAGGCAGCATTGAATATTTATTTATTTTTCAAATCAAATAGTGTACTGGGCCTCGGCCCATTTATGGTTGCATTAATTGCTCTGATAAAATTAATTGTATTGGCAAAGCTACTGCTCTTTCACATATTGGCGTCCAGTTATAAATATTTAAATATCGGTTCAGTCATTAATATCTACGTTATGCAATTAATGATTATTTTAAACTCGGTCAAAAATCAAAGTAAATCTTAGTCCTTGAATCATTATATTAGATGATTGTGATAAACTATATTATTAGACTAAGATGTTACATTATTAGTCAAACTACATTATTAGATAAAAATGCTACTCCCTCTGTCCACGAAATATTATCAAAGTTTGACTTGACACGAGTTTTAAGAAATGTAAAAAAAGTGAGTAAAAAAAGTTAGTGGAATGTAAGTCCCACATTTATATATTATTTTTATAATAGAATGTGAGTGTACTGAGTTAGTTGAAAGTGAGGTTCATTTATCAAGAATGGTAAAAAAATAAAGTGGACAACATTTCGCGGACAGACCAAAATGGCAAAACTGGACAACATTTCACGAATGGAGGGAGTACATTATTTTACTAAAAAGTACATTATTATCTAAGTTACATTATTAGACTAATAATTTACATTATTAGATGACACGTGACATTAATCTAGTAGTTCAATCGCAAGATCCAATAATTAAAATTTGATCTAATCACGTCCCTTATATATAATACTATATAACAATTACAATTAATGAAATCCTTTGTTTACTTGAATGATCACGTCCCTTATATATAATACTATATAACAGTTACAATTAATGAAATCCTTGAATGAGGGCTTTTAAATGAACACAATTCGGCAAATTTTGTCACGACCCATATGACATGAATTCAAATGCATATACCCTTTCGAGTGTATGAGTTTTTATAATAGAACAGTGGTAAAATACATCATGATGATATGGCCTTTAAATTTTGTATTCATTATCCAAAAAAAATGCAAAAACCCCTTCTCCATGAATCTTAAGTCTTGTTCCATGAATAAAAGAATTAATTGCCAAATTTAACAAGACTTTTGGGACGTGGCAAAGTAGACGGAGTTTTCTTTGTATTCCTTTATGTTTTTTCCTCAACATTTCACCAAACCCGTTGCGTTAAACAACTTCTTCTAACTAGGACTGTCATTTTTTGATCCGACACGATAATACGACACGAATTCGCACGAAAATAATGGGTTTGGGCCACACCTTAATGAGTTCGTGTCCTTATTGAGTTGACTCGTTAAGAACCCGAACATTCCAGGTTGGGTTCGAGTTGGATGCGGGTTGGATACGGATAACACATTAAGAAATCATATTATTATTTTTATTATTTATATTATTTTTTTAAGAATATATTTTTTAGTTTAGTTATTTAATATGTTGTAAATCGGGTTTAAATTTTAAAAAATTGATTTTTATCATGTAAATAAAGTTTAAAATTAGGTTTAATCGTGTAATATTGGGTTCAGGTCGTTATCGTGTCTTGTCAACCCATATTATATCGTGTCGTTAACAGGTTCGGGTCGGGTTCAGGTTTCTGGGTAGCAGGTTGGGTTCATGTTCAGATTTGCAGTTTCCTTAACAGGTTGGATTCAGGTTAGGCCTTATTGGATTGAGTCATTATCAGGTTGACCCAATAACGATCCAATTCGCACGATTTGCCACCCATAACACTATAAAATGACAACTAATGTGATCATGATGCTGACGCATTTGCAAATCTTTCTCATTGTAAATAAATGGATATTTGTTTGAAACAAAATGCAAAGATTGTGGTGTATTTGCAAATTCAGTGAAAAATTGAATAAAATTTTCGTTAGACTTATAATTAAATAATAATCTGACACACACAAATATCTTGAATGGCATATATATAAGTAAATAACATGATTTTATGCTTGAAGATGGACATGTCTTGCCAATATTGTTAATGAAGGTGAGACTACATACCCAAAAGGGTTAAAAAGGACATTTGGTTTGGTTTCACTCTGGAGTCTGGGAAGAGAGAATTTGATCGGGAATTATCAATACTACAACACACGTGTCTACAGTTCAAAACACTGATTCTCATCATTTTCAATAAAGAAAAATAAATAAACAAATAATACTCCCTCCGTCCCCGAAGAATCAGTGACGTCCCCGAAGAATTTTATACTAAAATCATGTTTTGAAAAAATGCCCACCACCTCAAAGCTATTTCCTTAGCTGAAGAGTTTTCTTGATTTGGTCTTAAACGACGTGCGAAGACGCCCCTTTAGGAACATAAAAATAATACTTAATTAGGCTTAAGAAGCCGAATAACTTAACGTGAATGCATCTGTTACGAGCCTATTATTATTATTATTATTTAGTTTAGATATATTAGGGATTTGCATATCTTCTTTTCATATATTTGTTTCTTGTTCCCTAAGCTAGTATTCTAGTATTATAAATAGGGCTAGGTTGTTATCTTTTCAATGAAAGCACCAATTTGATAGGATAATGCCCCTATCGGGTTGATCGGCGTCCGTAGATCGGCGATCGATAAATGTCTGTCGCGGGCAAGTGCCCGTCGAGCAAGACGGGTTTCTCACTTTGGAGAAGAGAATGAACGATAATATTGATATTCTTGATTGATTTCTCAAATGATTACAATAACTCCTATTTATAATGCTAATAATAACTTAATGAACAAGAAAACAAAAATATGGAATAGATATGCAAATCCTAATTTATCTAATTAATAAGGCTCGTATCAACTCCCCCACGGTTGAAATCCACCTTGTTCTCAAGGTGGGAACTCGGCAACCAAATCTGGTGTTGTGCGCGGAACGTCTTCCGTCGGGCAGCGGCGCAACTTTGGTTCGAGATGGTGGAATGCATAACTAGTTGCTGTGCGCGGGTTGATTCCCGTCGGGCAGCGCCGTAGCTATGGTTCGATCGGTGTGGCTAGTTGTTGTGCGCGGTGGATTTCCGTCGGGCAGCGACATAGCTATGATTCGATCGGTGTTTTTGGAGGGTGAGATCGTGATGAAAGCACCAATTTGATAGGATAATGCCCCTATCGGGTTGATCGGCGTCCGTAGATCGGCGATCGATAAATGTCTGTCGCGGGCAAGTGCCCGTCGAGCAAGACGGGTTTCTCACTTTGGAGAAGAGAATGAACGATAATATTGATATTCTTGATTGATTTCTCAAATGATTACAATAACTCCTATTTATAATGCTAATAATAACTTAATGAACAAGAAAACAAATATATGAAAAGAAGATATGCAAATCCCTAATATATCTAAACTAAATAATTATAATAATAATAGGCTCGTAACAGCATCCTAAATGCATGATCATTGATTGCTCGTATTTGTTGCACTTTATTTTGGATCATTTTGAGCTTAAATTGGATTTAATATACAATTTTTTGTATGTTTTGGTGTAGAAAATGAGAAAAATAGAAGTGGAGGCATGGGAGAGCAATGATAGCTAAATGTGGAGCATAAAAGCATGAAAAGGACAAATCTAGAGGCTAATTTGCAATTACTAAAAGATGGAGGGTAGAAGAGTATATTGGAGAAAAATAATTTGACCTACCTAAGGAATCAGCCGCCGCATATAAGAAGAGAGAAAGAGGAATCCACGCGGCTAGACATTCGACGCAGAACTCACATCATCACACACCACAGTGGAGAGAATTTTCTTAGACAATGGTTGAAGATTCATTTCAACGCTGCTACTATTGGGGAAGAATTTTTACAGCTGCAATTCTATAACCCCGGATAGCTGCAAGGAGAAACACTCATTTAATTTGCTTTTTTAAATCATTCGAACTCACTGCTATTTTGCAATTTAGTTTCTTTCTTAGGGAAATCAGCTACTGGTATTACTTGCACTGGATTTTAGTTTATTGCTTTTAGTTTGTGCTGTCTTTCTCTCTCGAGTGCTATGGAGTCAGCTTGTTAATGTATGATTTACTATCCAAGCATATTTAGTTATTCACGTTATTTAAGTAGTTAGATTTATGGATGGTTTGTTTCCAAGCTTAAGACTCGGATATGTATTTCCCAAGTTCCATTTGGTTTAGTTATTTCAGATTTACAAATTTTAGTGGCCTTGTTTTCTCAATTGTTGTTGGAGCTTGAAGCTATAGTTCTCATGGCAGTTCTTGGCAGATGGTTAGTTATAGATAGAACTTTAATTTCCCGAATTTAGTAGTCAAATAGTTCCAAATCTTGTCTATTTTCTAGTTGCAAAAATCAGATTCTCTTTCCAGTTTAAACCAAAGACTTCTATGCAATGTTAGCAAACTCATGTTTACAAAATGATCTCAAGCACCTCTCGACAGCAGGTAGTTTAGGTTAAGTTTAAGCTCATGTTTAGAGTTCAAGTTTCCCACTTTAGTATTTAGGTCCATGTTCAAGTGCTTAATGCGTGGTGGCTAACATCAACCCCGTGTCGTAGAAACGATCTCGAGTAGGTCCCTAGTCTCTGTGGTTCGACCCCGCTCTTGCCGCTTATACTTTGTAAAATTAGTTGCAAAAGTGGGAAACTATAAATCTTGTTGAAGGAGGGACACGTGCACACCACACACGTGCAAAACACTAGGGCTGGCAATTTTCGACACGACACGATAATCCGACACGAATCCGCACGAAATTATTGGGTTGGGGTCAAGTCTTATTGGATCCGTGTCCTTATCGGGTTGACCCATTAAGAACCCGATAATTTCGGGTTGGGTTCGGGTCGGATGCGGGTCGAATACGGGTAACCCATTAAGAAATAATATTATTATTTTTATTATTATTTTAAAAAATATATATTACTTTAATGTTTTAATTTCTTATAAATTAGGTTTAAATAGTATAAAACGAATTTTAATTGTGTAAATTAGGTTAAAAATTAAGGTTTAATCGTGTAATATTAGGTTTTAATCGTGTAATATCAGGTTCGGGTTGTTATCGTGTCGTGTCAACCCATATTATATCGTGTCGATAACGGGTTCGTGTCGGGTGCGGGTCGTGTTCGGATTTGAAGGTAGCAGGTCGGGTTCGTGTTCGGATTTACAGTTTCCTTAACAGGTTGGGTTCAGGTTAGGCCTTATTGGGTTGGGTCATTATCAGGTTGACCCGATAACGACCCAATCCGCACGATTTGCCAGCCCTACAAAACACCTGTCTTCAATCATTTTTATTCCATTTTTCCTTATTTCATAGGAAAGTCTTTGAGCATTAATTAAATCGTGTGATTTAATTTTATGTGGAGGTCTACCAATTATTCGTTTAAGAAAGAGAGCGTTATCTGGTACGCAACTTATTCTAGCACTAAAATAAATCTGAAGTCTATTCATCATTGTTCAATTAATTAGCGTACAATTTCCTACATTAATTATTCGAGCACTAAACTAAAGTCCCGAGAATTAAATTCATCATCGTGGGATTAATTAGCGGACCATCAATTATTTGACCAGGCAAAACATTAGGAGGGCCCGAGAATTAATTTGACACAGCAGGCCCAACTTAAAGCAATTAATCCATTCCTTCATTTAATATTTTCAGGCCCAAGCTTCCATTTTAAGTAAAACATTAGCCCAACAAATTATGTCATTGACCCTAAAGGAGTGGCCAATTAAAAGAAAATAAGTGGCCCAATTCTACTCATAAACTCCATCGGTCTTCCCCCCATTTCAACATTCCCAGATTGGGGAAAAAAATTAAATCCCTAAAAGAAAACCGCAGCTCCCCGAGTTTTATTAAGAGTAAGCAACTTAACAATGAAGTTTTCTTGCCCGAGTTAAAGAAATTAAGAGTTTGTTCTCATAAATGGTGAGTCATAGAAGGCAACAACCAATAAAGATGTTTGAGAAAATAAGAGTAATCCGATTTCGGGAACTGAAAGTAAGTCATCACTATTGTGGGAATGATGACAGTGTCGTATTACATGCAAAATTGTGAATCAATCAAAAGTCTTGAATAGACGAGAGGACATCATTGTCAAGGAGGTTCAGAGAATGTCCGAAGAATGAGATTATTCTAAAGGTCATGCTTGTAAGCAACTTTAGAATTGAAGGTTTATGATTGGTGCTTACAAGTCAAAGCATTACTCTTGCTGATTTTGGTTGTTAGTACATTGAGATTTAAATTGCTTTGTTTGTATTTTTGCAGGTGGGGTTGGAACCTTGGGCTGCCATGCTGCTTCCCACACTTGGGCCCGCTGCCTTCGGCCCGGCGGGCTGATCGAAACAGCCGTGGAGTCTCGAGGGTTGGGCTGGTGAAAACGAGGCCCAGTATGCATGCTTTTGTAATAGTATTCATGTTTCATCATTTTCCATATTTTTTTGTAAGTTAACGGAGTTTGTGATGTATACATATATTCGAACACCTTGTTCGGAAGAGACGTCTTCGTATTCTTTCACCATATGCGTTATAATTCATAACTGTTCATTTGATTATTTTCGTTCGTTCGTTTATTACTTTAACTTTTATTTTTGCGAACTGGCAGCATTAAGTAACGACAAAATGGCAAAGAGTTCCATTTAAAACAAACAACGACGTAAGGGAGCGACAAAACTCTAGTTGGACATTAAACATAACGAAAGAGGGTAATAAAGGGGCTGGTATTACAATAGCATTATCTTATCATTTTAGTTCGTCCCACAAAATTAGATAACATCTATTTTTGGAAAAACAATTCCCTCTTATGTATTACGAGACTCATTCTTTATTAATAATACTTCGATCACCTTTTTTTCTATTTCTCTTTTATATTATTAATTTTGAATTAAAACCTGTTATATGCCAATTTTTTTATTCTTATGGGATGGTGGGAATATAAGATTTATAATTAATTGATTTATATTAAAATTTACGTAAAAATTAAATTGATCATGAAGCCGTAAATGCTACATGTTCCGTCACACCCTAAAATACATAACAGAACTTGGTAACATTTTGGGAGCAATTGATGTACATATAAATTTTGATTTTTATTATCTCTCAATTGAATTTCCCTTGACCCTTTCAATAAAATTTTAGTAAAGGAGCTATAGTAAAGAAAATAAAATAAGTACTAGTAATAAAAAGGATTTACATAAACTGATTCAGTACCAATTTAAAATATACATTTATTTTTTTGAATAATGATAGATGTACACAAATATATATGTACATAATTGGACATTTCAAATGTTTTGTCTTAAAAGTCACTTCCTAAATACCCCAATATTTTATCATTTTTAAATGCTTAATCTATATACATATTGATTCTGTTTTATCTATCGTGTCTATTTTTAGAAAATAGAAAGTTTCTCTGTTATATTTTACTTATTTTTTCTCTTTTTTCACTTTATCTATTTTCTTATCATTCTCTCCTTTACTTTATATTATTTTTTTTCTGATTTTGTTACTTTTTCATCAAAACTCACACTGTTCACAAATATAAATATTTTTATGGACCAAGGAATATAAATTAAGATCTTAAAAATGTTAGTGTTTTGATCATATCATTACAAGGTGATAAGCACAGAATCCAAATCACCGCTCTCAAACCGCTTGACCACATCCAGAAAAAAAAATGAACTACTTAAAATATTTTAATAATTTATTCTTTTGATTTGAGTATAAATTAATTTGTAGGCTAGTGCATTATTATACAATACAAATGGCGATTTTATTTTTATGTGACGCCTCAAAATATGTTAATAACATAACGAAGCACAATTATTATAATATAAATCCGGTATTTCAGCAACATATAATGCAGTAGAGAGTTTTGTAGGGCTATCTAGAATGTAATGTTTGCTCTATTCATTTCGCAAATATTAATATAACTGTTATTATTAGCGACGATTATATATACTTTTTGAGACAGAAATATGTTTAAGATAAGCATATACAATTAGAACTCTTTATTATTTTCTAACTGAGATGGGATTCTCTAAATGAGACAATTGAAAAGGAAATTTGAGATATTTGGAATGGAGGATTATGTTTCTAAAATATAAATACTGGATTCAGAAATGGGACAGTAACAAAAAAATATATTCGTCCCATAAAAATATAGAGATTTCCACTTATAAAAAGTTGTCCCAACTCATTACCCACATATATTAATTTATAATCTACCATTACAACTCAATAAAAACTAATAGTAATATGGATCCAATTATTCAATAACACTACTTTGCTACCATTTCTCTCTAACTTTATCAATTGTGCATTAAAACGTGTCATTTCAAATATACATATTTTTATGGGAAAAATGAGTACACTATTAATTGCCTTTGCATTAGAAATCTCAATTGTGTCTGAGCAAATGCCCTCCACAGATAGCTTGTTTCCCTGCAGTGTATATGTATATCTAAATTTGAATATATATATTTTTTTGGAATTTTATTTAAGTTGTGCAAGGACCACCAAACTTGACGCCAATCAATCCTAGAGAATATTTTAAATTTATTTGTTTGTGTTATGTTTGTTTTCTTCTCCAACTCTTATCTTGAAGGATAAGATATCTAGCAAAACGTAGTATTATTCACCCTCAAACAAAACCAAGGAAATTGAAAAAAAAAATGATGAATATTTTACGAATTGGAATGGTAAACAAATATAGGACACATTGCCATCTTCCTATGAAATATTCTAAGAAGAAAAAGAAGTTTCTATCAGAATAAAAGGTAGTATCAAAGTACATCAGCTGCTGTCTTTGTCGATTTCCAATTTATGGCATAACCTCATTTCTATTTCCATAGCTTACCAGTTTTTAGGTCATGTCCCAGTTTACATATATACCTTCTAATTCATGAATGAATTTATATGTTATTTTTGGATAATAATTTAGCAACAGCAGGTGCAGAGAAGGACCACCTCAATTTCATTGGTATTGTTGCTTTCAAATGACAGTCAGTTACTTTCCAATTTTTGAATTTCATGGAATTTACAAATTTCAAGATTTTTTTTATGTTGCTCGTTGTCATTTTTTGTGCAGTTATTTTATCATCCATTGACATTTTCTAACGATTAGATCTCGATTCATCACGTTGATGTTTGGTACATTAAGAAACAGCGGAAGAATTGTACCGTTGAAGCAAGGTTTTCACAAAGTATTTTTATAATAATTCAAAAGGATATGAGGTTCAAAAACACATTAAGGAGTACAATATACAGACGATCTAAAATAAATTAATTTCAAAGTTTTAATGAATACTAGTAGTAGTGTAGTGTAACATTAAATGCAGCCGTGTAATCTGTTTACACGTGTAGCCGATTTTTCTAATCTCTCTCTCTACAATTACATTTTCATCGGAAAAAATTCCGATAAACCGGCGGCGATTTGGTGTTCGCTATAGCCGGTGGAGGAGGAGGAGGAAAAGGAGAGAGGCGATGTGAAGGAATAATGTGCGGAGGAAGAGCAATGGTGATGGTTGATGAGCAAATCGACATAGGCGGCGACGATGTAGCCGTGATTGGATCTGTCGTTGAGTCTGAGGTAACAAGCGAGCAGCTCCTCGAAGTCGAGGCTGTTGAGGCCGTGCGCCGCCACCATCTCCGCCATTGACGATCTGAAATCGAGGAACGGATCGTAGGAATCGATGGCCGTGATTTTGACGCCGTGGCGCGAGTCTTCGAGGATGGACCGCGTCTCGCCTGGATCGAAGAAGAGGCGATCGGATCGGAGGGCTCCGATCACCGCGGATTCGTCGTCGTTGGCGCGAAATGAGAGAGTTTTAGGGCTGTTGTTGACGCAGGCCGGCCAGGGCCACGGTGAGGGTGAAAAGGGGGATGCGTTTTTGTTGCTCATTTGATTGGGAAAGATAGTGATATTGGTTGGTATCAATTTTGAAGAGAGGGAGGAGGCTTGTTTATTATACTACCTCAACTTCATGTATTTCAATGATAGAGATATTCATTTTTTTAAATAAACAATTTCATTATTTTCATTTCCTAAAAATTGTCCATTTTAATTCAGAGTGGATTGAAGTAATTAATGAAATATAAATTCAACTTTTATATATTACTCCTTCTGTTCTAGTTTAAGCAAGACGACCCACTTTTATATATTACTCCTTCTGTTCTAGTTTAAGCAAGACGACCCTACTCGCTTACACTAAGGCGGAAGTAGTAGGTAGTTCTTTAATAAAATGTATAGTGTAAGTAAGTAGAGATAGAAACATATTTACCATTTATTGTAAAAATTGAAAATGGACAATAATGATTATAGATGATAATGACAAAAGTGAACAATTAATAGGGGATAGATGGAGTAGAGTATTAATATTAAGTAGGACATGATATTGAATATAGTTACATTACTCCCTCCGTCTGCAAATAGGAGTCTCATTTTTCCATTTTTAGCCCGTCCGCAAATAGGAGTCCCAATTTACTTTTACCATAAATGATTTAACTCACTTTTCATTTAAAACTAATATATACAAGTGGGATCTCTATTCCACTAACTTTTTTCCACCAATTTGTCTTCACATTTCTTAAAATTCGTGCTGCGAAAATGTGAATTTTGGTGAAAAATGAAAAAATAAATTAAAAGTGGTGAGAAAACGGATATAATTTATTGAGAAGTGGGAAAATATATATTTTTAAATTTAGAAATGATTTTTAAATTAATTTCGAATTAAAAAAAAAGGAAAATGCCAACGGCTATGCCGTTGGCCAATCCCGTCGCGCCACGTCGCCCTGCTCAGCGGCACGGACGTGCTCGACGTGCCGTCGTCAAGAGCACAGTGGCGAGCATGTGCTTGCCACGCCAACGGCACGGATGCCGTCCTTAGCATCGAGCACCAATGTACATGCTCTTACAACAGATTACTTTGGATTTGGGTAAAGATCAAACGTAATAATATGAGATAATATTACTCAATTAGGGATTGCGCAATTAGCTTTATTTGAAGACAATTAGTTTACCGGCCCACGGATAATGTAGCAACATCTTAATTTACTTGGTTTAGGCCTGCTTAACCGGCCGGTTCCAGTTCTATCCGGTCCGGTTTGATCGGGTACCCGGTTCCCAATTTTCATGAATTCCGGAATCAAAACTGGAACCGATCCGACCGATTCTTACCCGGCCGATTCCGGTTACAAACCGAATCCGATTTGTAGTTTTAATTTTAATTTTTTTGAATAATTCAACATCTAGAAATATAGCAATTTATATCAAAAAAATTCAAAGAAACACACAAAAATACAAATCAACAAGATAACAAGATAACAATATTCATCATCCAATATTCCAATACCTAAAAACAATAATTCAATAAATACCTAAAAAGTATAACACCTAAAAATCAAAATCAACATCAACAAAATACTATCTAGTATACACCTAAACGCATGCAACACCATACACACACAACATCTTAAACACACACACAGCCCCATGCACTGACACACAGCCTCGACACAGACACACACACGACATATACACACACACAACCCCTATAAGATAATTGGAAATCTAAAATTGAATTTTTATTCGGTTCAGGGTAGAACCGGAACCGGAATTTTTGAGAACATTAGAACCGGTACCGGAAAACTGGTTCGCGGTTCCTCAATTACCCGGTCGGTTCCGATTCCGATTCTGGGTACCCGAGAACCGAACAACCGATTAAGTAGGCCTACTTGGGTTCGTTGGCGTCGTCAACGTTCATGAATATATTTATTGAACGAAGCCTATATTATATTATACTATTATAAATGCATATTTGGCGATGATTTATTGAATGGATGAAGGAAATATTCTATTATATTAATAGCATGTTTGGTAGGGTGGATAATTAATTTAGGGATTGAATTCTACGGAAAAAATAAAGGTAGATAAATCATCAAAGTATGAAATTTTTGACAAAAATGACATTTTTGTTCATAAAATTCAATCCTTAGATGAATTATCTACCCTACCAAACATGGCTTATAGTATTATAAATGCATATATAAGAATGATTTTATTGAATGAAAGAAAAATACTACAATATAAATTTGTATTAGTTCCATACTATTTAATCGTAAATATAAAGAAATATATAGTGTCTCTATTAGAATATCGAAAGTGTTTCCCATAGTTCACGTTTATGGGCCCAAAACAATTTATGATTTTAGAGGTTAGTGACATCAAAATTGTACACATATTAATTTCATGAAATACGAAAATGATATTTCATTAGTTTTTTAGGACCATTACATGGCTCGTATACTATATTGCATTTGCATGTGTAATTCTAGAATTGGAAGGTGGTGTTTTTGTAATTAAATATTTCTGAATTTGAATCTATTAAAGTCAATTACAAAGCATCCATTATTTTGAGAAAGAGGTCTAGATGTCTAGAGAGAAATTGATTTTAATTTGTGAAAGTCCTCCACAATATTAAAATGGTACGGAGTAATTTTTTTAAAATGGAAATGTCAAATTGGTATATAAATTGAATACCCAAAATGGGAGTGTTTTTGAACGAAGGGAGATTTATTATGCAAAGTTTGCGGAAATAAAAGCGATTACAACTACTGCTTTGAATGTGGGGATGCATGCTAAAAATTTGAAAGGCATATCTTAAATGAAATGAAAGAGGCATTCTGAATTTGGAGGCTTTCAATATGCCATTTATTGACGTTGCCGCCAATGCCTAACGACCAAAATCAGCAATAAGTATACTTCTGAAATACTACTCCCTCTATCTCATAATAATTGTCACTTTTATTATAGGCACGAGTTTTAAAAAATATAAAGAAAAATTGATTGGAAAAGTTAGTGGAATGTGGAACCCACTTTTTAATATTGATTTTATAATAAAATGTGAGTAAAGTGAGTTAGTGGAATGTGAAACCTACTTACCATTTATGGTAAAAATGAAGTGTGACAATCTGTGGCGGACGCAGAAATATTTATCGATAAGGGCTGGAATTTCTAAATTTTGTTTTAAAGTATATATTTGAGTAATGTAGATAATTTGTAGGGGCTTTTACACTATAATTTAAACTAAATTTGAATAAATTTTAAAAACAATTAATAGAAAAAGTAAAAAATATATATATTCATTGAGGACTTAAGCCTCCCTCGCTATACTTGAGCCCGCCCATGGTGACAATTATTGTGGGACGGATCGAAATGAAAAAGAGTGACAATTATTATGGGATGGAGGGAGTAGCAATTTAGGAGTTATTTTCATGCCATCTATCTATATATACATACCAACACACCAATTACTAATCAAAACTACCAAGTAGAAAATTTACTTTTCTTTCTCAAGAGTATAAAATTTCAAGTCATTCCTGTGATGTGTATAAATAAAGTATACGAAAAAAGATGAGTTTATAGTAGTACTCTAGTATTTAGAAATAGAGAAGCAAATGTGGAGGAAGATGATAGTACAAATTTATTATTGAATGGATGGGATATGTCAAACCTCAAAGCTAAACCAAATGCATCTCCGGAGGCATGTGATGTGGGTTTCAATTTTGAGAGGAACATATCCGAATACATTAACTTTGTCCTAAAAAGATCATGAAGATATATTTAGGGACCAGATGATATTTTTGTCTTTTGTCATGTAAATATTGGATGAGGATGGTCCTACTTCACGCCCACTTGCATATATATAGCTACTCTATCTGATGAGTATCCATATTATTCGATTTCGACGTAGGTGTTTCTGGGTGGTAAAACTGGCCGGAGAGGTCGATTGTCAAACAAAACTTACCAAGTTTTAAGGCAGTAAAAATGAAATCAGATTTAAACCCATAGGATAATCACATCACAATTTCCATATTAGAACACATGCATAAGCTTTCATCTAATCCTTGTCCCTTATAGGCTGCTTGTCACTGCAGTAACACAGCTATTATTATTCTCATCTTCTTTTTTCTTGATCTTTTGTTCTGGGAATGAGTTACTTATAAAAGCTTCGAACTCAGTCCTTAAAATAACAAGAACAAGGTGGAAGAAAAGAGTTTATGGAACAGCTTGTTAATCAATCCAACAACCAAAGACCTAATCAGCATACATATCAGTAAGGTATTCCTGATGATTGTCAAACTAGAAAATAGCATATCTTGTCGAACGGGTCCAGGTGAGACCGCCTGCTGGGACTGACTGCGCCAACCCATCATAAACATGGCTCCCAAAGCAAACTCCGATGAGCTGACACTCTATACAGATATCATAGATTCATTAACGAAAGAATATTCAAAAGTTATATTAAAACCCATTCTTACGAGCACAGAATAGTTAAAAGTAAACATATACGTAATTAAAATACACACATTATTTACTAAAGCCAACATAACAAAAACCATAACACATTATTGCATAAAACTCAAGATCTATTAGGCCAAATAAAACTAGCATAAATCTTCACATATCAAGGTAAACTAATATTCTATAACACGAATGTATTCAGCCGATTTTGATATGGTTCTAAATGATTCACACAAATAAAATCCCATCAACCAAACATCCCAACAACATAGTACACAACAAGTACAACAGCAAACGGCCTAAGAGACTTGATAGGACGGGAGCATTCTCAAACAATATCAACTATGGCTGCGGTCGACTAAGACCTTTACATCTTTACACTAGAAATAGGTTCCTTCCGGAGGCTGAACCAGCTTACGGTTGTGAGTTGCTGCCATCTCTTTTTTCAGCTGTGTCAGTATATATTCCATGGTGTACTCACGCTGCCAATTTGATAGGAGCGAAAACTTCTTTGGTTCCACCTAAAAGCCATAAATATCTCAGATATGCATATCTTATTCTAGTCGAGTAACAAAAATATCATAAGACAAAGGATAGAATTGGATATCAGTCATCTTGACTCATCTCATAACCCTCAACATCATTACCAATAGCAATAAATTGGTTGGGAAATACATTCAAATGCAATACATGAAAGTGACCATCATACCTAAAAAATTACCCTTAAACATCAGCTTAACCTGTGGATGCATTAAACATACTATAGAAAACCAGTAGATTGTTTTACGTAGTCAATTTCATTTTGTTTCATAGTCAAGAGAATTGAAGATATGCAATTCTGAAAATGAAATAGACAAGGAAATTATTTGACTTTTTCTATAGAATTCATACATGGAAGTTGACCAGAAAATCTATTAAAGCATGATGGGTGTTTTCTTTTTAATTCTACAACTCCAATTGATTCATTGTTGAATTCCATGATATCTAAAATTACTAAGCAACATAAACAATCATGAATCATCTAAGGGGCAAAACAGAGTCTCGGACACAGGTAACAAGTACAAACATATTTCATCGAGTTATATTTGAAAGAAAATGAGAATTGTTCAACGTTGAAAAGGTTAATATTATATCAAGACTTTATTATGAAGGTGCACTGCATGTGAAGTGGATTGTTTTTTATCAATTTAAGGAAGTTGAGAGGAAGGGAGAGAGGAGTCAATTGAATTGATAAAAATTCCTGGATTGTATATACAGAGAAATATCAGATTTTCTGATGCATTAGTTCAAAGTCTATAGCACAAAAGGGAGAAAATATAGTATTATTAGATTTAATTTACTTTCAATAGCTGAAAATGCAAATACAAAAAATACTTCAAAAAAGTAAATGTTCAAGATAGAAATAAGTTCATACCACGCCAGTTTCATGGTTTACACAAGTCATGTTAACCCGGGAATGAAAACGAACACTGGGAGGCTTCTCTGGATAATCTTTGTCACAGAATAGCTTCAGCTGATATATACGCCCTTCATGTACAGACTGAAAAAGAAAGCAGAACAGAACACTTACTGATGTACAGTTCAGGAGACAGTAGATCAAAGCAAATGTTCACAGTTCCACTAAAGATGCAGGTGCCATACATTCTAACGTACAAAGTCATCCCAAGAAAAATTGACACTGGCATCAACATAGACATCCCTAACGTATAAAGTTCTTTCCGAAAAAAACAACGTCGACATCAATATCGTATAATTATCAGCAGTTAAGGAACCAAAACAAAGCCCGCAGTGCACGGTTGCCTTTGAGAGAAATTGCTGCGATACACAGCACAGCACTGAATAACTTCAAAAAAACTGACATGAGGGAAAAGTATATGGAAGTAAGAAATATTACAAAAGGTATAGAAGTGAAAAGTATGAACAAATACAAAATTTAAAATTTCGTCCAAGCCCTGCAGAGAACCACAAATATTAAGATTATACCATAAAGATGCCCATTAAAACTTTGTAACTACACAACTTGTGAACATATAGATAAAGAGGGAATGCTTACATTGTGTGGACCTATGATGGTTCCTGTCCATGACCGCATGTAAATATCATCCCCATCATCCATTCCATAGCTCACAGTACCATCCCCAATTCCCTTCTCTCCACGTTCAAGTTCTTCCAGCAACCTGAAATTTCTAGGGACTGAAAGAAAAGCAGAATAATTGAGATTTTACATGAAGTAATCAGCAAGTCATCATTGACAGTGCAATAGGGACTCAGACTATGCAGCAAAATTTCATTGTACCCCCATTCATGCACTACCAATGCCGTGCATTCAATATATAGCTTGCACAGTATGACAAGAAAGTTAGAGGAAACCAACTTGCAACAAACTATAATAAATCAAATTAGATTATATCATCTAGGACAGTTGCAGAAAAAGCAGCCGGGAGATAAGGTGTAAATCCGGAAATAACATTGCGGTTTTACATTATAAGTATTTATAACTAAGGACATGACGCTCAAAACGACATATATCAATCGGGAAAAGAAAATGACCATACAATCCACATGATAGTTAAATAACTGGGCCTTGATAAGATAATAAATTAATCTATTGGAAAAAACTGAACTCAAAATAACTTGCAACATCCCTTAAGTGCGACAATCGAACTAAAAGATCTGAACAAAGAAACGCCTCTTTTCACATAATAATGCACCAGCAACATAAGATGTACGGAAAACATGAAATTCTTCAATAACAAAACACTAAATTAAGCTTCGAAGATCAAATTATCAGGAACAACTCTTCATTGAGATTCAACAGTTAACCCTTGAATACAATCGTTTTTCCATCACATAAAACACTAAATTACACAGAACGCGACGGCTCATCGTTTCCACATTATTAGCAATTAAATTGTGAGGGTGAAATAAAAAGAAAAAGAAACAAAAAATAATTCATAAGGAGAATTGAAACCATAAATTTGGAGAAGGAAGGATATATACCCACGACACTGGATCCTCCCGAGCCAAGAGTCATGGTGTAATGGCGTGAATCGGGCGCTAGGGTTTCTGAGCAGACTCGATTCGATGAGAGACAGAGAGGGAAGAGGCAGGCGTGTAGAGAGAGAATCGAAGACACGAGATTGAATTGAGGCGTTAAAAAGATTGGAAGGAGAAAAAGTGGAGTGAGAATAAGTTGAATTAAATAAATGATTCATGAAAAAGTATGCATTTGGGCCTTGGATGATTCATTTATTTAATGTGTTGATTTATAAACATAAAATAAATTAATTATTTTGATGATGTCTCCCTTGTCTTTTCAATTGAGAAAGTTGAACTCATTTATTTCAATTGTCTAAGCTCATGGTTAATGACCTCTAAGTTAAAAAAAGAAGCGATAAAGATCTCTAAAATTATTAATTTTGGTTAAAGGTATTTTTTACAAATTTTAAAATTAATTTAAAATATTATAAATTTTACTCTTTGTTTATTTACATTTTATTTGTTATTTCTCATGGCAGGTCAATTACATACTATATCCTACTAACTTCTATGCATTTTTTTTTTATCTCATTTAGCATTACTAACTCAACATGATTTTCTACATAGTTTTTTTTTCCTACTTGCTACAAACTTAAAAAGTGGTCTAAAATATTATAAACATTTCACCTTTGCTAAGGTAGAATAAGTTTTTTTGCTAAATATATCTTATTTGGGTTGGATTGGTAAATAACAAACAAAATACAAACTTGTGATATTTTAGCTCAATTTTATAGTTCGTTTGAAATACCAAAGTTCGGGGTTTTAGGGACCAATATCTTAAAAAAGAAATAACACAAAATAAAAATTAATTGTTCATATGATTAAAAACAATGATAATAAAAATATTTATTTTTAGCAATGATGAAGCTATGATTTTTATACCGATGTCTAAATTTGAGGTATTTTCAATATCGGGATCGTCGGAAGCTATTGCAACATGGGCGGTAGAGGAGTAGATATAAATGAGTAATTGTTGATAGAAACTAAAGCTGCAATGGTACCGTCGTAGGTGAAGTAACACTTACCCTTATTTGTTAACCATCAACAAATAAACTATTATCACAATTTTCACATAGAGGAACACTGGAATTCCTACACTCTTACATTGCATTTTAAAAAAAAAATCAAAAATTGATTCAAAGGGTCAACTTTGAATGGTCAACTTATTCAATGACTGAGATTGTGCGAAATGGCACATTCTCATTAGAGTAATAATCTCCCTCCAATAATAGGCCTTGAATTTTAATATGTAAGGTATAGATTTTATAAACTTGGGTTGCATTATTTGGTAATGAGTTCACCCCATGAGGATATATTAGTCAGTGGCACTTAGGCCATCCACAACGCTGTCACTAAACCGTCTCTTAATCGTCCCTTAAATTACTATTTGCGGGCCACACTGTACTTTTTTACTCCATCCCTTAACTAAGGGATGGAACCTGCAGCCCTCCGTCCCTTAAATTACTATTCATTCAATTTCATTTTTAATTTTTATTTCCAACCAAATTCAATTAAAAAAACGCACTTCATTAAAAATAAAATAAAATTACAACATAAAAAAATACAACTTAAAATTTAAAAAATAAAAAAAAGACATAATTAAAATCCAAAAAAAATAAAAATGACATAATTTAAAATAAAATTTTACAGAAAATAAAAAAAACTACTCCGCCGGTGAATCATCCCCCGGAGGCGGTGGAGGTGCACTGAAGCCGTGAGGAGGCGGAATGCCAAGTTGTGCCGCCATAAACGCAACTCCGTTAAGCCACGCTTGGTATTGGGCGGGCGTAAAGCGGGAAGTGTCCGCCATTGTGGCGGTCATGTACATGGCCATAAGGGAGTTGGGGGGTCCCCCGAGCCCGAGCCCGAGCCCGCCTGGCTTGATTCGGCTCTGCCCCTCTTCCCTCTAGCCGCCTTCGCCGCATTTCTTCCTTGCGGCCAACGGTGCCCACGGGAGGATCCCTCGACATCGTCTGCCGGGGTCTCAACCTCCTGCGAGGCAAACTCTTGTGGCCCGCTGCCCGAACCGCCCTCACCAGACGACTATTGGCCACTCGCCGTGTGCTTCGTGCGCTTCGACGTCGAGCCCGTGCAGGACCGCACACCGCCGGCCCACCTTTCGTCGTCCCTGACGACCTCCCAAACATCGACATATTTGAATTGTTTGCCGGTGTCGTCGAAGTAGACCCGCAAAGCCGACCTCAGAATGTCGGCTCCCGTGGCTCCGCTTTGGTAATGAGCCGCTTCATTCTTTTGACCTCCCTGTCGACTCGGTCAAAGTGAGCGCGGGGCATCTTATATGTGCGGCGGCGGGTCTTTTTCGGCTTAATCTCGTGGTAGGCCTTGGTGACCTTTTCCCAGAAGCACTTCCGGGGTTGTTGATTCCCGACGATGAGATCGTACGAGACACTGGTCCAGGCGTTGTACACCGCCAGCGTTTCTTTGGGGTCATACGGATGCCGACCTAGATCCTCCTCCTCCTCCTCGTCCGTCTCGGCCTCCGCCCTGGAGCTTCCCCCGCCTCGGCCTTCTTCCGGAGTGGGTTGAACCGGATAATCCTCTTGAATCTGGGATAATCCCTGCGAATACTACGGGGCGGAGGGACGGGCGTATGCATCAACATCAACATTGGGTAGTTGGTACCCCCCAACGTCGACGAACCCTGGGTGCCCGGCGTCGACGAACCGGAACCACCCAATGTGTTGTACATGCTCCCTCCGTCACCGAACGCGTTGAGATCCCACCCGCCGGAGCCGCCACCGCCGGAGTTTCCGTCTCCGGACATTTTGTGATGAGATGTTAGATGAAAATTGGAGAGGAAATGGAGATGATTTGGGAAGAATAGATGTGTAGTTGTGTGTGAAATGATGATGAATTAGGAGTATTTATAGAGTAAAAAATAAAAATAAATAAAAAAAAGAAAAACGGCTATTAACGGTAATATTACCGTTTCACATTTTTTTTATTTAATTCGAATTTTTTTTATAAAAAATAATTATTGCGTCAGCGTGACGATGCCCACTCGCGGGACGGCGAGTGGGCGTCACGCATGGCTTGGGAGCGCGCCACGTCGCCTCGGCGCGTGGAGAGCCGTCTCGCGTTTCGTCACGGCGGAACAGGACGGGTGACGGGCTGGGGACGAGACGGGGCGCGGCAACGCGTCACGCCGCCGTGCCCCTGAGTGACGGGATACGGGACACCCGCGTGACGCATTGCGGGTGGCCTCATGAGTTTTTAGGCGCAATTTTAATGGGAGTATCATTGCGGGTGACCTTATGAGTTTTTAGGCGCAAGTTTAATGGGAGTAATTCTCTCTCTCTGCACAATGCCATTTTCTCCAACTCAACAACACTAGTTCCCGTCCAGGCGACGTTACCTTCCAGTTCTAGAAGGAAGTCCAATTCTTCCTCTCTCTTTCGCAGTGAATACAGAAGTATCGCATCCTATTTTCACATTCTTTTGTTTTCCGGTAGAAAATGTATTCAAATTTAGAAAAATCATGTATCAAAATAATCATATTATACAAATATTTATTTTAATAAATAATCAACATATGTAATTTTTGCAATATAATTACTTACCATATTATAAAATTTTATAAATAAATATAATTATGAAAACATAATTATTAGGAAATAGAAAATATAAATAGTAAACATGGATTTTATAAATAATAATAATTATAAAAAATATAAGTTGTAGAAAATAAAACTGAAAATATCAGAAGAATAAAATAGAGAAAAATTGAGCTCGGTGAGTATCATACTCAGACCTCAATGTGAGGAGATATAATCTCACACCAATTGCGTCAAGATATATATTCTATTTGTCCATAAAAAATAGTGTCATTAGTGAACGACACGAGTCTTAATATGAAATTGAGAAAATATGAGAGAAAAATTAATAAACTGGGTAAAGTAGGAAGGAGAAAGAGAATCTATCAATATATAAAGTGAGAGTTCTGTGAAAATTTTTAAAATGCCAGTTTTGCCTTTTTTGGCG
Organism: Salvia splendens; assembly: GCF_004379255.2. Lineage (NCBI taxonomy): Eukaryota > Viridiplantae > Streptophyta > Magnoliopsida > Lamiales > Lamiaceae > Salvia > Salvia splendens. The sequence goes on from NC_056035.1 coordinate 22,385,940, forward strand.
GGAAACTGAGCAATATTTTTAAAATCTAGCAATATTACAGTTGATTATTTGATTTTTTTGCACCATTTTCTGTCATTGTAGAGCTTATGTCTAGCCAGTTTGTATGAACCGAGATTTTGCTGTTTTTTAGGATGCATGTAATAGCCGAGACCTAGATTCACGAGAATTATGAAATAAATACTACTACCTCCGTCCCTGAAAATTCGTCCCAGTTTACCATTTCGGTCTGTCCCTGAAAATTTGTCCCACTTCAAACTTACTAAAAATGGACATTTATTTACACTCCTCCACATTCAGGGTAATTACAATTTGACCCATTTCATTTTGCAAATGGGTCATTATTTTCGATCAACTCTCTCGTCTCCCTCTACACTCCCCACCGCCTCCTTCAATGCTCTGCAACAACCCACCGCCTCCTTCAATGCATTTCAACCACCCACCGCCTCCTTCAATGCATTTCAACCACCCACCCACCTTCCCCATAACACTCAGCATCTTCCCCCATTGTTTCCCTCATTTAAATGGTTGAAATCTGGGCCCCATCCACCCACCGCCTCCTCAAATCCACAGAAACCCTAATTTCGTCGCCCCTTCGCCTCCCACAATTTGATTTCATCCACCATCCACCTCATATTTCTTCGACCAGAAACCCTAATTTCGTCGCCCCTTCGCCTCCCCCCAAATTTCTCACAGAAACCCTAATTTTTGTGAGATGGCTGGACATCCCGACTTCTGGCCTTGTTTGTCGGTCGACGATATGGACGAACTCGTCGTCCCAGACACGCCAGAGCATCTTTGGCCGTCATACCCCCCCATTGTCACCCCCTATCATGTCAGAACCTATACCGATACCGTCGTCCCTGAAACGGAACTTGAAAACCTCCCCCGATCTGAGATGTTTGAGTACTTTGGCTCTGTAAGCTGATGTATATTTTTGAGCTTTTATATCAATGAACTAATAACACACAAACTTAATAAATTAGCTCTAAAATTACAACCTTTCTGCAAGAGTACAGATGTAGTTGTAGTAAAAGAGTGTCGAACCACAGGGAGGAGTTTGATTATTTAACAAGACTTGACAAGATTAATAAGCTAAATTTAAGAACTAAAGTACGAAAATGGAGAAACTCAAGAGATAAAGAACATTGCTCCCAACAACATTCGGATGAATCATTATTGTATTGATTCTATATTCAAGTTCATAAGCAATTGAGAATGATGATCAATTTTACACTCTAAAAGTATTGAACATACTTAAAGAATTATAGTACTAATGCTAGGTGAACACATAGCCAAAAGTACCTACTCATTAGACTATTATTCCCACGAAAGCGCAGTAAATATTAGACTAACTTCTCAAAGCCAACAAATATTATGGTTAGCTGAACACTTAACACATAAACATCTTCTCATCAAACTAAACTCCCACGGATGCGTAGTAAGTAATAATTCAACTTCAAAGACTTTTTTACATCAATATTCACTTATGCATTTATCTCTGAACAAGGTAAAATTCATAAGTTCTTCATCTATGTTATCATCCAATTTCCAAGTTGAAGAGACATTAGAAAGAGGCAAATAATATACTACATTAGATGCATCATAACATAGCATATATAAAATGCAAACCATAGACGAAAACCAAAGCAAATGATTAAATATAGAATCTCTACAATCAATTCATCCTACTAGTGTTAGGAGCAATGAAGAAAAACTAGCCACACATGCTAAAGAAGAAAAACCGTAAGACTAATGGTGTTCTCTGATAGCCAGCGGTAGTCCGTCTCCGAGATGATGAAGATTGGATGTCGGATCCTCCTCCCTTCTTCTTCCTCTTCTCCCTTCTTTTCTCTCCAATTTCGTCCCTCTGTTCTCCCCAAACATCTAAAAAGCGTCCCCCTTTTTCTGTTCCAGTCGTCTCCTTTTGTTCCAAAGCAACCGCCCAAAAACTGACGAAGAAACTGCCATTTTGCAGTTAGACATGAATCACCCGACCGGGTGTTTTGTTGGTGTAAAATTCACCCGACCGGGTGATTTCCACTGGAGTCTCCACGTTTTGAAGAAGCAACCCGGGCGGGTGTTGGAATGTCTACCCGGGCGGGTAGACAGTTTAGCCGAGTGCAATAGCAAATAGCGCTTCATTTCGGAGCATTGAGCGTCATTTCCGGTGGATTTCCGGCGGTTTTCTGTCCTCCACACTGCTGCACACCAAGTGTTCGATGAAATGTTTCAAAGAGGATTCGGTCCTTGTCTTTTACATAGCACACCAATTGTTTGATGAAATGTCTGAGTGTATCAGCCCCTATTACTTGAACTACAATGAAAGCCACAATTTAATGAGTCATAACTTGTATAAAAGTATGAAGAACGAAGGGGAAAAATATGGAAAAATGCTTCGCATCAAATACCCCAAACTTGAGTTCTTGCTCGCCCTCGAGCAAGATGAACTTTAAGCACAATCATTCAACAAAGTTTAACTCACAAAATTATTTCAAAAGTTTTCATCAAAAAATCAAGAAGGGACGTGAATGACAAAATCTAAACCCCCAACATTTCCAATCAAGATTTCCCACTCTCAAGAACAATCACTCATCCACCTAGAATTTCAAGTCAAGGTGCACGTTAAAGTAAGTCCAAGCATAAGATCATACAACTCAAACCGTCGTCATTGACTCGTCAAGCATTACTAATCACATAGACTCGCGGATTTCAAATCAAACTTCTTTAACTTTACCAAGCTATTTACAAAACATTCACAATGTATCAACAATAAGGTCCAAGATCTTAATTAAAGGTTGTAATGTGGCTAGGGATGAGGTAGGATAAATATGGATAGTGAGCTCAAAAGCTACACATTTGAGTGCTAAATTCTTTCCTCCTACGACTTTCATCCAAAGAATCAAACAATAAGATCTTCAAATTACAACCAAACTTTCACTCCCCCAACTTGAGATCATTCTAGACAAGGTTACATCGTAAAAATATAAGCTCTCTCTTTATTTCATCAAACTTTTTTTTTATTTTAGATAAGACCTCGACTATTACAAATTTGGAGGTCGTCTTTTTTTTTTCTAAGAACTTCATTCTCAACACCTATACATTAAATCAAGTCTCAAAATGTCTACACTTTTACAAGACACCACCCAACACTCAAAACTCAAACAACAAAACTCAAACTTGTATTTAGCACCCGAATAGTAGTAAGGTTTATTGATGAGGCTAAAATAAGGCTTATTTAAGTAGCTAAGTGATTGGCTAAGTGTTTACACAAACAATGGGGATTTAAGCTCAAAGTGGCTTCTAGGGGATCATTTGTTGGACTAGGCATGTGATCATTTGGCCATGGAGTTCATCCTAGTGCCTTATCCTCCCATATCATTAACACAAATGAATGCAAGCATTTAACTCGATAAAGCAAATCGATCCAAGATCATTTCCACAAGACATGTGACTTTCATACTCTCCTCAACTCAAGAAATTGGTTGTAATCACAAATTACTCTTTCAAATAAATTCATGCACAAATTCCATCCATCCTAAGCTTCAAAGATCAAGAAAAATCAAGCAAGATTTCCTAACCAGAAAGCCGAAGATCTAGCATGCACCCATCAATTACATTGATTCAAAACACCTTTAGCATACAATACACCCAAGAAACATGCATCATGCATAAAAATCATTCAAACTCAAACAACCCCCCCAAACTTGAATGTTTCATTGTCCTCAATGCACGCAAAGAAGAACATAAAAAGTAAAGGGATAGAATACTCCCCCAAACTTGGCATGAAATCTGTAGCATATGGGTGGGAGGGCGGGTGTATCTTCAATTGTAGGTGTACTCTCTCATAAGCTTCAATGTAAGTCCTATCTCCATGTTGCTCCTACACAAAAAAAAATAAAACAACATAAAAAAAATACTCAATTCAATAAAATACATCGAAGGAAAGAATTGAGTAAACAAAACCCTCGACTTATTAAGAGAAAATAATAAACTAAAAACTCATTAGGTTGCCTCCCAACTAGCGCCTTTGTTTAAAGTCGTTGGCTCGACTTAGTCTTCTAGCTACAACTCTGAAACAAAAAAAATAAAATGTTAGAAAACTATATAAAAATAAAATAAAAAAGAATCCTAAATTAAATAACCTATTGCCTCCCCGGCAACGGGGCCAAAACTTGATGTGTATTTTTCGAGCTTTTATATCAATGAACTAATAACACACAAGCTTAATAAATTAGCTCTAAAATTACAACCTTTCTGCAAGAGTACAGATGTAGTTGTAGTAAAAGAGTGTCGAACCACATGGAGGCGTTTGATTATTTAACAAGACTTGACAAGATTAATAAACTAAATTTAAGAACTAAAGTATGAAAATGGAGAAACTCAAGAGATAAAGAACATTGCTCCCAACAACATTCGGATGAATCATTATTGTATTGATTCTATATTCAAGTTCATAAGCAATTGAGAACGATGATCAATTTTACACTCTAAAAGTATTGAACATAATTAAAGAACGATGATCAATTGAGAACGATGATCATTTCCGGTGGATTTCCAGCGGTTTTCTGTCCTCCACGCTGCTGCACACCAATCGTTCGATGAAATGCCTCAAAGAGGATTATGTCCTTGTCTTTTACATAGCACACCAATTGTTTGATGAAATGTCTTAGTGTATCAGCCCCTATTACTTGAACTACAATGAAAGCCACAATTTAATGATTCATAACTTGTATAAAAGTATGAAGAACGAAGGGGAAAAATATGAAAAAATGCTTCGCATCAAAAGCCCATACTACGGTCCCCCACCACCCCCAGCCACCCCCTACTACGGTCCCCCACCACCCCCAGCCACCCCCTACTACGGTCCCCCACCACCCCCAGCCAACCCCTACTACGGTCCACCACCACCATCGAATTCTGACAACTTACCGCAAGCTCCCCCCATCGTGTACTCGTCGGTTGAGAGATAAATGTTTGCGATCTTGCTGCCTAGGTTTTTGGATCTAATCTAAGTATGTTGTTCCTCAAATTCCAATCTTTGTGTTTGGATGGTGTGGTTTTCCGATGGTTTGGAGCATGAGGGTGTACATGGGTTTGGAGGCTGGGGGTTTTATACTGATTTAGGGTGTGGATGGGTCTGGAGACTGGGGGTTTGTACTGATTTAGGGTGTGGATGGGTTTGGAGGCTGGGGGTTTGTACTGATTTAGGGTGTGGATGGGTTTGGAGGCTGGGGGTTTGAGTTGGTGGTTGATCAATCTGGAGGCTGTGGGTGTTGATGGGTTTGGAGGCTGGGGGTTTGGATTGGTTTGATGGCCATGGTTGTTGTCTGAGCTGTAGTATGTGGGTGTTGTTGGTTTGGATGATGTGGGATTGAATGATTTGGTTATTGTTTTATGTTCTTGTGTTGGCTGTGATGAATGCTTATGAAGTTTGTATGGCTCCATACCGAGGCATTTGTGTTGTTTGCTGTGTCTGATGAGTTCCATGTGATGATTTTGCATGGCTTGCTGATGTTGGTGTGTTCATTGTGGTTTTGTATGGTTTGCTAATGCTGGTGTGTTCCCTGTGATGATTATGCTTGTGTTTTATGTTGCTGAGTTATTCTTATTAATAAGCCACCCCTGTACTTAGGTTAGGAGGCTTATGTGTCCATGATTTAAACATGCTATCTGAGGGATTAAGTTGAAAAAACCATACAAAATCATTATACAAACACTTTCACATTACAAGTCACCCTTAGAAGCCACCCCTAAACAGGTTTGGAGGCTGCCCTATGATGAAAGCTTTCTGAGGGATTAGGATTTTAGAAGCCACCCCTGTTCTTAGGTTTGGAGGCTTTACAAAATGACAAAAACAGTTGAATAGAATAAGCCACACCTAATTCTGAGGCTTACTCAACCAACTGACAAAAAGTATGATTCCTACATTCTGAATTAGAAGCCTACAGCTTCTGTGACACCAGAGATGTCATAGTTTGTACTCACATCATGTTCTGGCTGTTGGAGGTATGCCACAACAGCCTTCACAACTCCTTCTTCAACCTCTAATGCATCTGGCAGTGTCCCAATCCTTGTTACCCTCTCTTTAATCATGTGTGAAGTTTTGTAGCCATTGCCCCCTTGCACTTTAAGAATCTCAGTTAGACAACCTTGTAGAGTGAGGAAAACATTGTTGAGTGTGTATGGGCTAAGTTCATCAAATGAGCTATGCACATTCCTCAACAAGTCATCCACACCATTAGCTACCTTATCATCTTGTAGAGATTGGATTGCTCTAAAATATCTCAAATCCAACACATTGCAATCTGGGGATTGTGGTGGTTGGCACCTGATATGGAACTGGAACCCATCCGTGGATGAAACTGACAGAAAGCCAGCATCATTGTGGTGTATATGAGGCTTGGCATTGTCTCGTTGAATGAAAATCTCCTTACTTGTATTCTCTGGCCATTTTGCCTTGATTGCTGGTATGATCTATATATATATGATCTGTTAATATGTGATTGTATACATAAGGAAAACATAAAGTGTACCTTCTGAATTAGGCACTCTCTCATCACTTCCTTGTTCACTGATTGAATGGGCATTGTCTCCAGAGTCCCTCTTGGTCTGTTCTTGGATTTCTCTTTGCTGCTCCATAGTTGTGAATGAAAAAATGCCTATTTTTCCATAAAAAATGACTTCTCCATTTTCTGCAAAATGAGGTCTACACACAGCACACATAAACATCACCTTTGTGATGAATCGCTTTGACTTACATGATCTGACTGGCTCAGTCTCATCTGACAGCAGGTAGTATCAATCTGAGGTCTTAGTCATGTAAAACCATTTTTCATCTATGTGCACTACATTGTGCATATGGTGATATTTTAGCATACCATTGACTATGAGTGGTTGAATATGGCTTAGACCCCATCTCATTCTGGCAACTTTGTTTGAAGCAGTAAGTAGAGGCTTTATGGCATTTGTGTGTGGCCTTTGTTGGTTTTGTTTCACAAACCTACCAACTGTGCTCTTACTTACATCAAGTTTTGAAGCAAGCGTCCGGATGTTAGATCTCTCAAGAACTGACAACTCTCTTACCTTGCCAGCATCAAGCTGGAATTTGTCTTTGTGCTCGTAGCCCTTAACTCTGCCCTTTATGTTGATAGGTACTCCACTCTGAATTTGGAGTTTTGCTTCTGCCCATATTCTCTGGGATGTCTTCCTGCTAACTCCAAACTCTGTTGCTGCCTTTTGAATAGCTCCATATGGTACTTCTCCTGCCTGGCTCCATTGCAACAACCTTTGAGCTAGCAGAATTTTTTTGAGGCTTGGTATTATGCGTGAGTCTCTATCTGCCAGCTCCTCCTCCATAGCCCAGTAATGAAATTTTTCTGAGGGCACTAGTGATAAAAATCTCAAGTTGTAGTTAGATCTAGTCCTTTTATAGCTATGTGTAGGTTGATGTTCCCTCTATATTTGTGTGTATGAAATGGTGTTCCCTCCATGGATTTGAATTGTTTTCCCTTCCTTTGGGAGTTGGTAGTTGGCTTTATTCCCTCTCAAAATGTATGGAATAGGGTGGTAGCCCCTAATGTATTGAAAGGCAGAGGCATGTTTAAATGTATGAGCTTCATATTTCAATTTTTTTGTTCATTTTTTGGTATACACTGTAATTAAATGAATTTGCAGGGTGATAGCCTAAAATTTCGCATTAATGGTTGAATCACAAAATTTAATAATCACATTAAATAGCACTAATTTTTTAATCACATTAATTATGTAATCACATTAATTTCGTATTAATTATTTACTCACAGTAACTAGTTAATCAGATTCATTATGTGTAAGCACACTAAATTCACATTAAATTTTTACTCCCAGATTTTGTAATCACATTAATTTTTTAATGTCAAAAATTAATGGAGTACAAAACTTGCATAAAAGCATTTACACCTCATTTGTACAACAATAAAACAAAAGCATTCATGTGGAACCAAAACTCCACTACACTCCTTCATTTAATATAAAGTCAAATTACTCCATAAAACCTGTGCCCGGTCAAACCGGGACGAATTTTGGGAGACGGAGGTAGTAGAAATTTAAATAAAAAGAAAGAAAGAGTATTTATTTATTTCTTGAGTAAAAGAAATAAAATACATAGAATTTCAAGGTACTAAAATTTCAAATGCTTGAGGAATAAATATCTAAGATTATTGAGTTTTGCATACAAGTTGAAAAGAAAATTCAAGTCGAACTACGCTAATACAACTCGAGATCGCTAGCAACTACGTCGGTCTTCATCACTAGGCCATCTCGGCCCAGATTCCAGAAAGCCGAGAGGGCGAGACCACGAGGGAAGCAACCCCAGCAGCTAGCCTTGGGCGCTGCCAATACCTAACCAAAATCAGACCGAAACGCGCATTAGGTGAGATTTTAGATGCATGAATAAAAGACGAACTAACACCCTATATTAGAAAAGGGAAGAGGGACATTACCTTTCAGAACAGCGAGTGAGAGCTGGGCCGAGAGGAGCAAGTCAGCCAACAGAATTTCATCTCAGTAGCAGCACTCTGCAAGGCTGAATCCCTGCAGCTCGTACTCCACTCATACCTGCCATTTGCTATGGAGAATCAGACAATTGTGGTGCACCTGCCATAAACCAACAAAAGAAATAAATAAATCAAGTGCTAAAACTCCCACATAGAGCCAAATTCGGTTGAATTGCAATAAGAAGGACAGCCAGAAACTGAGGCTCTATGGCAGCCACCATAAACCCACGAGTACACCCCCATATGCCACCAAAATCGGTTAGAAAAGAGCTTGAGGGCCAGAGTACTCGCACTGCAACACCACAGACAGATCAGCCGATTTGTGCAGCCTAAGGGCCAGTGACTGCACACACCACAGCCTTACAGGCTTTCAGTTACACTTCCCCTCTATATAAGGGATAATCACTCAGCCTCACTCTCCCTCAGCACCCTAAATCATTCAGCAAGATACCTTGCAGTGAAGGTAACATCACTTCATTTCAAGTTCATATTCGAATACCACATCATCATGTAGAAACACATAGCATGATAGGCGAGTGGTAGGAACACATCAACAAACTCAAACGGCCGAACCCATCTCGGCCGAACTAACAACACAGTGAGATTTAACATATTACACATAAGCCTTCCAAGTAACAATACCTTATTCAAAAATCACCAAATCCACATAATAATCAATCCAAGTCTACAACCATAGTGAAAACAAGTCAGGAAAATTTATCTTCAGAATAGGAACCCGCCGGGATTTTCGGTGACTGAACTTTGGCATGCCACAACCGACGATGGCAGCTACACGGACTCTACGGGACAACAGCAGCTCCCACTCGTGCTACGAGTGGCCGACAGCGGCGGAGGGTGAGCAGGAGCCATTTTCGCCATCGACGAGGCGACGGCGAGGGAGAAAGGGACTGATGCAGGGCACCAGCAGCGGCGAGGCCGCTACCTGCGCATCACATCCATGGCAGCGGCGGCAATGAGCGTTTCGCCGGAGGATCTGTCGGCGGCGACGCTATGTGTCGACAGCGCCGTGAATGAGAAAAAGGAAGGAGGCAGGGGGTGGTGGTCGTCGTGCGATGCGGAGGTGAAAGAGATGAACGGAGGGAAAGGGGGCTGACCCCGTCGCGCTCACACGCCGGCGAGGAGCGCCGAAGGCGGTGGTGTGATCAATCGCCGAGAGGAAGGAGAGAAAGGGGGCTAGGGTTCCTCATTCTCAATTTTGGGGAAGAAAAGATAAAGTGTTGGCCGACGGATGGGAGTATGATTAAATTGGATTTGTTTCCTTTTTCCAAGTGGTAGTATAAGTGAAATGGGCCACTTATATTAAAATTGTTTGGGCCAGGAAAGTAATTCAACAAAGGAATTAGATCCCTCCATTGAATTTTGGGCTGTTAAATAAATCCTCTTCGGCCTCCAATAAAAGAAAAGAAGAGATATAGAGATTTGGGCCACTGCAGTCAATCTGGGCCTCGTCTCTAATATTTGTTGGACCATTATAATTAAATTTGATGGGCCACCGCTCTAAATAAATACAGGAATTTAGAAGAGAAATTCCCAAGCCACGGAAGAAAAGAAATTTATTAAGCCGTGTTGAAATGGTATTCAGTAAATACTTAGATGTGAACTTTATTAGCCAAGTAAGTATTTCAAAATACTTAAGGAAAATAATCCGGGAATTTTTTTTATACCCGAACAGTTCGCCCAGATTCTGAATAAATTAAATTGCTGATTTAATTAAGGAATTAAGATTTCTAAATTTAGAAAGCAAAGAAGTAAAATAATAAGCCCACGTTTAGACATGCATGCATGCAAGATAAGTAATTACTTAAAGCCTAATTTTAGTATATTATTTGTTATAAAGGAACGTCGTCACTCGACGAGTAATCCCAAGTCAGGAAGCGCTCGTTTAAAATAGTTAAGCAGACGAGGTGGGCTCTTCTTTATTTTCCAAGCGTGTTTTATGTGAAAACATGATTATTTTGAATGAGTTGTCATGCCCAATTTTGATTTTATGATTGCCTATCTGTTTGGCTATGCCAAACTAGTTTAATCGAATTCGGGTCCCAGTAGGGCCGCAAACCCTACTCGGACTAGTGTACACATAGGGACCGTGAGCTAGCGCCAACATTGGCCGGTCCAGTGACCGTTGGAATGTGGCCACATTCCCGGTTCACACAGATCAGATATGGTATTTCATGAGAAGTTCTATGACTGCAGTCTATTTTCAGAAAGAAATAACAGATTTAGTGACCGGGAATTGTTTTCGGAAAAACCCCGTGTTTACTCAAGTTTGGCTGACAACTAAAAGAGAAAATGTTTTTGGCATGAGCCCACTGAGTATACCAAGTACTCAGCCCTGCATATTGTTTTCCTTAATGTGCAGGTTGATCATTGTCGCAGCGGAGGAGGTGTTGGGAAAGAAAGTAAATTAAGTTAGGTAAGAAAGGAGATAGCTGATCTAGTATGTCTTCATACATATTACACCGTCTTGGTACTCTTCCGCTGCGAGAATCTAGACTTTGTTTTTAGAAAAGACAATGCCCAGAAAATACTCTGATTCAATATGGTTGTACTCTCTTTCACATTCAGACAGTGTTTCTCTTGAATTGATTATCCATTTATGATGAGTTGAGATTATTTAGCAAGTTTTAGTCGCGAAATAGCTACACTTTCTAAAAAAATATGTATTCTATCACAATATATATACTATATACATTCGATTCTTCCAATGCACATGCACCTGATCCATTCTTCAGTTTCCAATGTAATTTATCCCTAAAAAAAATTCTTCATATGTTAACATTCATATTTAAAATCTTTCATGTATACAAATTAAAAATTAATTTTGAAATTCAGTTTTTGATGAAAACAAGAGAAAGTGTGAGAGCCTAAAAATATCACAATCTTTCCTGAATTAATAATTGTACAATGCAGAAAGATTTAAAAGTATATAAATTGAATTTTTTTATGAAATTCGTGTCTAAAGAAAATGGGAGAAGGGGGCAGTAAAGAAAATGGGAGAAAGACGTAGTATTGAAAGGATTTAAATGTGAAATCAAATATTATTAAGTCTAACTTATACATCATGTATTCAGATTCGTATGTAATTACTTTGACAGACTGTAATATTATTCTGTGTAGCCTTTTTTAATCAAAATGGGCCGTTTATTTATAGTATGTAGTTACTTTTTTGTTGTCATTTAGTTTCGAAAATTTCAATTCAGGTGTATTTACAAATCCTAATGTTATTTAGTAGAATAGATTTATAAGCACTAAATAGTGTCTGAAAGTATTATCTGATTAATATATTATATCTGGGACAAATGAAATAATTTAAAGGTCCGTTCATCATTTTGTTTTTTTTGGGAACTACATTTTTTCAAGGGAGTACATGCCCAGCTTCCATCTCTCTATAAATACCATGTTCTCTCATATTTATAATTACTCACCTACGTTCACTCACCAACATCCCAGCTCGGTTTTTGGTGGTTCTATTCTTTCCATTAATCTTCTATCCATGAATGTCTATCATACTCCTATTCTGTTTTTCAGCCATTAATATTTTTTGTAACATTGCAAGATCTATAGCAGATGTTTATTTAATGATATTTATCATTCTTCTTTGCAACCTATATCTTAGTTAACATGTTCAGTTTTATTCATCATGTAATGCATAGTTTTTCTTTCATTCCACGTTCACCTATATCTAGATGTTGAGCATTGAACGAACCTTTGTTTATGCCTTCATGATGCAATGTTCAAATCCAAGGTCTATGTTTTACTCCCTCCGTCTCATAGTAGATGTCACACTTTCCTTTTTAGTTTGTCCTACAAAAGATGTCACATTTCCTCTTTTAGAAAAAGTTCCCTCTCACATCAATTATAAAATTATATTTTCTCTCATCACTTAACACACAAAATAACATCTCCTAAAATCCTGTGCCATCTCCCAACTGTGACATCTACTATGGGACGGAGGGAGTATTTCTTTGGTAAACAGTTTATAACTTGCAAAAATGGACAGTTTATATTCTCAGATAGGACACTGAGGAATGATTGAAATATTTTTCTTACCAATTTAGCTTTTCTGAAGTAATTGTCTTCCTTCTATTTTATGAAAACTTTGGGTGACATTTCTTCTGTTCCCATAAAGTATTCTTATGCACAACATCTTCCCTGGCAAAAAAAGATGGAGTTAAATTTCAATGTTGATTGACTGTTAATTTTTTTTCCTGAAATACTTCTCTGATCCGGCGGATTTATATTTCTTACCATAGTGACATTTCTGAAGTAAACTCTTTCTTTCTATTTTGGTAGACGTTTCTTTTCTTCCATATAATCTCATTTTCTTCATAGTTCAGATTATTCCTTGCAAAAAAATAAGCAGTTAATTTAACTGTTCATTGATTTATTTGTTTTCATTGTTTAGCTAAATCTCAGATGTGCCAAGACTCATTTTCTTACCATATATTCATTTGTTAAGTAATGGCTCCCTTTATTACCTAGATTAACAATCTTCACCAGGAAATTGCTTGGTCCATCAACTGAGTCTGGTGCGCTCATATCTATGAAGGTGTACCTAAAGATAAAAGTTCAATAGTTTAGAGTGTGTATTCTATGATTATACTGTATATTGTTATACCAAATTTACTAGGAAATAAATTAAATAATGTAAAATACCAGTTGAATAAATATATATTTCTGTTAACATATGTTCTGTTTTTGCATTACAGGGAACAAGAAGTCAAGCTACTTTTCCTAATAACTTAATCCAGAATAAGGCTTCTCAGCTTGGGAAGCCCTCGGATCATCCGAATGAAGTGGTGACTATTTTCCAGTCAAGCTCTCCCTCATCTATCATTGCCAAATCAACCAAGGGTTCGCTTTTTAATGACTTGCTCTATTTTTCATTGGCTATCCTCATTCTCGATAACATCAACTATAAGAAAAAGATATTACAATTATATTATACTTACTCCCTTACTTACCCAAGTGCAATGGAATATCATGCCAGGGGAAATCTCAAATCTGTGACAAGCAATCACATAACTTGTCATCCATATAACGCACATTACATAGCCAGCATACATTATTTCCAAATAAAGAGCCAATTTAATTTGAATTTAATGGAAGAAGTATGAAAAAGATTCAAATAGTCAAATAGTGCTAGATTCTATACGAAACCATTGTAAAATTATGTCCTAATTCCTCCATTTTTAAATCTGTTTATGAACAAAAATCTTAGACTTGCAATTTTTTGTGTTTCATAGTATGGTATATTACACAAAAATTTTACCTTTTTGAAACTGGACTGTATGATTTAGCCCCAATCTTTTAGGATTTTGCTTTTCTGCCAGTCATTGTTGTCGGTTTTGTTGTAACCTGAGAGCCGATGTTCGAGTAGGCGACCGTTCGCGTTCTCCATCTCTAATGGTCGAAAGCCGACCATTGGGTTATGAATGTGTAAAATAGTAGTTGAAATTAGCTAGAATCGTTCTATTTTTCGTCGATTTGTCCTTTGCTTCGATTTACCTGAAATCGGTCGCACTCCGTTTGGTTCGGCGGTATTTCTCAGTCTAGGGTATTCAATTTGATTCCTCCATCGATCTTTTGTTGTAGCTTCTGACCGCCATTCTAAGCATCGTCGACTACGGTTTTCATAAGGAGATGTCGGCACATTTTGGGAAGGAGACGACGTGATTCAATTGTCGGAGGAAGATCCCAGAGTCGTCGAATTTTTAGGGTTTGTGTGTGTCGGCGCCACTAAGGAGAGAAGAATGAGAAGTACGTATTCATATGTTTTAATATCTCTATATACATTTCCAACATCATTGACCGGTCACGATTCCAACATTTCCTTGATTACTTCTTGACAAGGTGGAGATGGATGAAAAAGATTAGTCCATAACAGCTTTATTCGACCAAGCATAATAGCTCAAAGACTAACTAACAACAAAACAATTATTTGATTTTTCGTTTGTTACAGTTTCGTCAGTGATTAATACTTAATACCCCCGTTTCTTCAATTATTTGATTTTTTTTCAGAGAAGGGCATTTCTATATTCACGAGTGTAATTTTTCTTTGAATTTCATTTTTTTCGGAAAGTAATGTTATACCCCTTCCACATCATCATCTTCTTCTTCATCATTTTATTATAATTATACTATGTCAAGCCAACAATTACAAATCAGCATTAGACTCATTGGTCAATGACAGTGAAGGAATTCAGCCTTTTCTTGTTAGTGTTTCTATTATTCTGCCGAAATGACATTCTCCAGAAAGGATAGACAGACGGTCATGATACTCAATTGGAAATGTGGCCAAGGCAAATATACAAAAAATGGTAAGGGTATTTGAGGTTGCTCTCTAAGAGGAAGAGGAAATCCCACGGATATGGATGGAGGCCATCAAAGTCCAACACTGGAATGAGGCAATGATATTGGAGTTGAAAGCTCTGATGAGAAACAACACTTGGTTAAGTGAAGTCTTGTCCGCTAGAAGGGAAGAAACCTGCAGGTAGCAGATGGGTGTTTACATTAAAAAGAAGACCGAATGGATCCATTAAGAGATACAAAGCCTGCCTAGTAGCAAAGGGTTACACCCAGACCTACAGTGTAGATTACTTTGAGACGTTCTCTCCTGTGGAAAAACGAACACTGTAAGAGTATTGCTCTCCTTCGCAACCAATAGAGATTGGTCATTACATCAGTTCGATATAATTAATGCTTTCCTACACCGTGAATTGAAAAAATGATGTATATATGATTGCCCCTCCATAGTGAAGATGAGTTTGCAGATGGAGAGGTCTGCTTCTGTATGGGTTGAAATAGTCTCCAAAGGCTTGGTTCGGGAGGTTTACTGAGGTGATGGAGAAATATGATTATCAGTAGAGCAACTCTGACCATACGTTGTTCTTGAAGAATAATATGAATCTTGTTGATTCGAAAAACTTATGTGCCTGGATTTATTCTTACAAAACTACTCAATAACCTAAATAAGAAATATTACAATTACAAGATGGAAAAGAAGATGATGATGATAAGTGTTATTTCTTTCTTCCCACAATAGGAGTCACATTTGGTGTGAGCACGAGTTTTAAGAAATGTAAAGAATAGTGGGTTGAAATAGTTAGTGGAATATGGAACTCACTTTTTCTTATTGATTTATAATAATAATAATATATGAGTGAAGTGAGTTAGTGGGAGGTGGGACCTACTTACCATTTATGGTAAAGTGAAAAGTGACTTTTATTGTGGGACGGACTGAAATGACAAAGTGTGACTCTTATTGTGAGACGGAGGGAATATGATTTAGATTAAAGCTTGAGAAAGAAAACCCAATGGCTAGTTTCATACACAATAACCTAATGGCTCCACCATCTAACAACACAGGAACTAGCAAGCATACCTTAACAAATAATCTAAGCCCGACAATAGATTAAGTGCAACCACAAGGGATTTTGGATAAATCTGTAATGATGAAGATGAGTGCTCAAATTTGAATCTTTGTTCTTCAATAATGTTCAAAGTCTGCTATGAAATGAACCCTAGAAAGAGTATTTATACTTAGGGTCTAAAAGGAGCAAATAAAATAAGTCTTGTACAAAGATTGCATATACTGTACAAAATTCCCGACCGGGCATTTCCAACGCTTCACTTTGCCCGGTCCAGGCGAATTCTCTGGAGGAAAATCGCCAAAACAGTCATAACGCCCAATCGGGCGTTTTCAACAGCTCTTTTTGCCTTGGTCGGGCGATTCTTCTGGAGTCACTACGTGGCTTTAGTAAAATTACCACAACTTTCTCATCCAGGCTCTGATCAAGTCATGCAAACTGCAAGGTAACACCAATTCTTTCAAAGACGAAGACAATGGTGGTTATGGAGTCGAATTTGGATATCATCTTGATAGCAAACTACTGCTTGAATCAGACTTCAGTTCCACTTGGTTCCTTGTCATGTGTCTACCTCTTCTCGGACCTCAATCAACCCATGGTCCTCGATGTTGTTGTATTCTATGATTGTGAACTCCCAAATTCACATCATCCTCTCTTTTTTTATGAAATGATTTCTCCTAAAATCCGGTTCTTTGATTCTTCTTTAGGACACCCAGATCATATCATTCCCTCATTTTGAAAGATTTATCCTCAAATCCTGATCAAGCCCCGATCAAGCGTACCAACAAAATTGAGTGAGTTAAAATCAAATACTATAGTGCTAGAAGATGGACTAGACTTAGCAAGGGTGTTGAGGGCGAAATTGTCTAGCTTGCATATTACCACGTGAACTATGCTTAGTGAATATGTGGCCACATTAATAATACTATCATCATGGGCATTAAGTAATAACAATGTTAGATATATTCGTTCACTAGGGTTAAGAAGCTTAAGATTAAACAATGAAGCTTGTAACAAGTAATGAGCTTAGGATTTACAACATAACCATAATACACATGTGAGCTCAATATAATAAGCAATGGAATGGTTACCATATTTTCTCCTAATACAAATGTGCATCCCATTAAGGTATTTCCCATAATCATACTCTAATAAGTCAAAAACATTGAAATATGATATGGAAGTACACACATCTAAAAATTCTTTCACAAAATAATCCAAAACAAAATAATTGGTTGTAAGATCTTTGACAAAAGATCCATAAAACACACCAACTCTATTGAAAGGTTTGGTTGTCATCCCAACACACAAATTCAAACACAATTTTCATATATTAGCTATAATTCTCCCATCAACAAAAAACAATTGTGTGTAGTTATCCTAGCATACAAGGCAATTATTCATACATTCAAAAAATTGTCCACAAGTTTCCCGGTCAGGGCGAATTCTCTGGAGGAAAATCGCCAAAATATTCATAACGCCCGACCGGGCGTTATCGACATCTTATTTCACCCGAGTCTGGCGATTCTTCTGGAGTCACTGCGCGGCTATGGTAAAATTACCATAACTTTCTCATCTGGGTTTTGACCGAGGCTTGTAAGGTATCCACATTGAAGATCTTTCAATGCGAAGAAAATGGTGGTTGTAGAGTTGAATTTGGATATCATCTTGAAAGGAAAACTAATGTTTGAATCAGACTCTAGTTACACTTGGTTCCTTGTTATGTGTCTATCTCTTCTTGGACCTCAATCAACCCATGACCCTCGATGTCGTTGTATTCTATGATTGTGAACGCTCAGATTCACATCAAATAAGTAAGGGGACAATATTACCTGTCTAATAATCTATGTCGATGACATGATTATCACAAAGTGGGAAATTTAATTTATTTATCTCACACCAGACCCGATATAGCATATGTCATTAGTGTGGTAAGCCAATTTATGCACCAGCCGCATAATGATCACCTTGAAGCAACTTTTATAGTAGTTCGATATCTAATAAGTACATTGATCATGTAATAATGTTAAAAAAGAATAGGCATTTGGAAATACACGGATATACAGACGCTGATTGGGCTGGAAATCCAATAGATAGACGACCGACCTCTAGACACTTTAACTTTGTAGGAGGGAATCTCGTCACATGTAAGCTCAAGAAACAAAAGGTTGTAGCATTATCAAGTGTTGAAGCTGAGTTCAGAGGGATAATGAATGGATTGACCGAAGTACTATGGATAAGAAGATTGATGAACGAGCTAGGAATCTCACCGCAGAGGACGTGTCGGATATTCTGTGATAATAAAGCTGCAATTAGTATTTTATAAAATCTAGTCTAGCATGATCGAACTAAACATGTTGAGATAGACAGACATTTCATCGAGGAGAACATTGAAGATGGAATTGATAAATTCCTACTTGGCCGATCAGAAAATCAAGTGGCAGATATTTAAGAAGGCTGTGGGATCCGGATCTTGTTCTGAAGTGCTTGGCAAGTTAAGTATTAGAAACTGTGCTAATTAACTTTAGGGAGAGTTTTGGAATAGAACGTCAATAACAATAAAAGAGCAGAAGATACGGTAGAGAGATTAGGGTTCAGTTCCCGTAATTTCTATGTACTATTTTTAGATGTATATTTTCATAGAATATTTCCTATCGATTCTTCTCTATAAGAGAGCAATCTCTGTAAATTATACACATACTTTCTCCCCAATACAGCTTAACATGTTGCAGTTTGGTTGTAATTTTTGGGTAAAATTATTTTTTGTTAGCATCATTGACATTGATGTTTTATGTTACTATACTTTTTACCTATATTTTGAACTGGTGGTTCACTTCCAGAGGGGAGGGCTCACAATGTTGAGATTATGTTTTTTGTTGGCACATGCATAAATTGTTTCATGGAGTTTAATTGACATACATACTAGGGTTGGTGCATGTATATATAGGATAGGTATCATGTTGATGCTATAGCTAACAAGTGGTCCTGGGATGGGCTGATCGGGCGTAGCAAAATTAACAAAAGCTCGGCCCGGCCCTGCCCGCCTGAGACATGGGCCTGGGCCGGAGCTCAATATAGGCGGGCCTCGACAGGCGTGGATCGGCTGGATTGGCCCAGCCCACTTGACAACTCTATGCAAAACCGGAGACTTAATTACTTGCTACATTGGAAATTAGACTTGTTTGAAATGAAGAGGTATCTTTCGTATAGTCTTGTTAGTATCCTTTGAATATACATCTGCCATTTTTCTAAGTATAAATATTAAATGTGTTTCATTTTTCTGAGTATTGTGATTATTCTCATCTACCGTCTTGTCTTGTTTTGTCATTTTCAGACGATTATACGAGGAAGATATGTATTACGCGCTCGTCTTTCACTGTAGAATAACAATAGGTAACTTTAATTTCTCCGATTACATGATATTGATTGTAATTGTCGATGATTATGCTATAATTTCATAAATGCAGTTAAAGCATTTTTTTTTTGTCCAAGAAATAAATGTGTGAAGTGACTTGAAGTAGACAAATCATCTTGGTTCTCTCAAATTCATGGTGGAACTTTTGTTATTCAGCATATAAAAATAGACAAAATACTATTTGTCTCTTATCCATTTTATTGCATTAAACACATATGGCTTTGAGACAAGAGAGTTATAGTACTATTTGCATAAAAATTCAGTCCATTATGAGTATATCTATAGCTCTATCATGAACAAGGAAAGTAGAATCGAATCCCTATATATAAGATTAATTCAAGAACACCAAGCTAATTTTCTCCTCCTTACCAAGGGAAGAGTAGAATAAGATTTGTATTTAAGCGGATGACATAGTTGCAGTTGTGAGTTTAAATGCAGTGTTAACAACATACTCCTACGCTAGCTAGCAAGATCAATGCCACATGGTATAACAGTTGTGACTTGATTTCAATTTTTAGCGTTTCTATGACTTTTGAAGGTTGCAACACTCTCTGATTATATAACCTTTGAGTAGTGTTTATTATGATTAAATTATATAGCAACTCCTTAATTAGTGTAACCATTGATACATTGCTTATGCTAATAAATATAAATAACGATTTTTTTATTAAACAATAGTTAATTCAAACATATGAAGAAACTATATATAGCGTGTAATAATGTTAACTTATTTATACCATTTACAAATTGTAGGCTGAATTTGTTTTAATACTTTCACACCACATTGTTTAGCCCAAAATCATTTTGAGTACCTAAAAATAGCGACAGTTACAAAAACTAAATGAGTTCAAAGTGATAGGTTATTTAATATTATTTCTTAATTACATCCTTTGCATAAAATAATTACTCAAAATTTTTCAAAACTCGCCATTAATATATGTATAGATGTGAGTGAAATGATATTCATTCTCTACTAACAATACATTAATTACTTTTTGTTGCTATATATCTCTTACTTTACCAATTATGCATTAAAATTCGTGCGCAATCAAAAATGCATATTTTTGTGAGACCAATGACGGATCTAGAAATTAAAACTTATGGGGTCAAATATAATGAATAATTATAATATATATACCCTATATATAAGAGAGAGAGTTTTGATCAATGTCGAACTAATTTTGAAGACCGAACTAGATACCAAATTAGGGCCATTAGATTTAGTTTTTTGATGAGATGCGCAATTATTTCGGTTTTCATTACAAACTCATTTTACTTCATTGTAGTAGGTTTATTACTTCATTTCGGTACGTAATACCTTGAAACTACAGTATGTTTTTACTTACTTCCAGTAGGTTTTGAAATGATTCAATATAGCTTCATTTGAATTCATTGAACTGAGTTTTTACTTTATTCACTTAAAAAAATACAATTCATTCCAGTAGCTTTATTACTTCATTCAAAAACGTTATTACTTCATTGGATAAGGTATTTACTTCATTCCTATAGGACTTCAAATGTTTCTACACATACTTCATTCAAATAGTTTATTAGATCATTCAATGTACTTATTATACCATTCAATTAGGCTATCACTTCATTTTATTGTCATAGCTGGAATTTTGGGACTATCACAACATTAATAGGATGGTCTTGACGTCTCCGTCCGCGAAACAGTCTGTATGTACTTGAATGAAGTAATAATCCTATTGGAATGAAGTAAAAACCTACTGGAATGAAGTAATATATTTTGGAATGAAGTTAAATCCTCCTAATATTTTATGACTTATTTGTCCCGGGCTAAATTAAAATAGGCTCGTGATAAAGGCGAAAATAATTTACACATTTGCTCATCTCATCCATAAAAAACTAGATCTAAAAACCTTAATTTGGTCTATTTCTGCGGTTCTGCAATAAGGAAAGGATTTGCATATAATGGAACTCATATATATATATATATATATATATATATGTAATCAAATGCAAACTTTAAATACTGTACAAACTCCAAACTATGATATGGACATTAGAAAATATCAACATATGACAAAATAACAACAAAAAATGTCAACACAATATCAAGTTGATGTCGTGTTCACATTTTTTGTTGCTATTATTTTATCATCCGTTGACATTTTCTAACGGTCCAGATTATAGTTTGGAGTTTGTACAATATTTAGAGTTTTCATTATCACTACCTTATACACACACACACACACACACATATATATATATATATATATATAGGGTTTTGATCTATGCAAAACTAGATTTAAATACAGAAACGCAGAACAATATCATACGTATGGCACATTTAGGTCATAGTTAGGTAATTTTTAGGTCATTCTAACAAAGCATAATCTAAAATGATCTTAGCATGACATTAAACCCAAATGTTATAATATGACCTAAAATTGCTTAACTGTGACCTTGCGTGTTTTTGGTTAATTATTGACCATTAGATCATCTAATCCTATGGCCAAGATTTGGGCTGTATTTCTGGATTTAAATGCATTTTTATTTTGATCATCTCCATATATATATATATAGAGAGAGAGAGAGAAAGAGAGAGAGAGAGTAGTGATCTAGGGAAACCGCTACTTAAATGCATAACTAGAGAACACGAATTTAGTTTACTATTAGAGCGATTTAGTTCACTATAAGAGTGATTTAGTTCACTACAAGAAGTAGTGAACCAAAACGCCTTTATAGTGAACTAAATTCTGCACGAAGTAAATACTTCACTATAATGGTGCTTTGGTTCACTCCTTCCTGTAGTGAACTAAATCACTCTTGTAGTGAACTAAATCGCCCATATAGTGAACTAGATCATTTTTATCTAATGACCGAGATTTGTTCTCTAGTTATACACTTAATATTAGTTATACTTTAATAATCTCCCTATATATATATATATCCCTATATATATATATATGGTTGTGATCAATTGAGATTTTTTAGCCTAATTGAGAATTGCGATGCATTATCAGCCACTCATTTTTATTAAATGAGTGGTCCAGAATTTGCCACAAGGAAAATATTTTTAGATTAATTAATTATGAAAGGGCAGAATGGTAATTTCATGGTACATTTTATTCAATAATTTTTTTTTAAAATTTTTAAATTTTGTTTTTAATTTTTTTTTAATTTTTTTGTCAATTACACACATATAATGTCAACTATGTGTACATGTGGGCCTGCGTGGATATGTGGTTGAGAAGGGTGGCAAGGATATGGTACCATCCTGGAGGTCTTGAGTTCGACTCCTAGATGGCGCGACTTTGGGATTAATTTCCCTGTGGGCCTGTTCAAGGTTGTTTCCTTGGGGCTTGGCAAGCTTTCGAGCCAAACTCAAACTCAAACCCAATTTTTTTTTTCATATCCACCTACTTGTTATACGTTTTCAATTACACCTACATACTTATTTAAATTACACATTAATCCCACAACATTATATCAAAAATTTAAATTAAATTAAATAATAAAATAAACTTTCTTATTATATATTAAAAATACTTTATATTAAAAAAATACACTAACTTAAAAATTAATATACACTTCACAAGCTATGATAAAATTAAAACATAAATCAAAACATATTGAAAATATCACAACTATGAAAAAAATATACCACAATGTGGATATAAAATTGAAAAAAAAATTCAAGATTCGAAATTTGTGTTTGTTCCCACAGCTGATCAACTAGTGCAACTCCGGAGAAACATTTTATTTCTTTTTGCACTCGTGCATCTTTATTTGAACTCGTGCATCTTTATTTTTTCGTGTTTTAATTCACATAATTAAATAATAATGGACCGATTTGCAATATCTCATAAATTTTTGCAGTAACACCATATTTGGTGTACACCTTATTTGGTGTAAATCCGTAGAAAACACCAAAAATGGATTTGCGTTTGGTGTATCGTTGGAGATGATTTTTACCCTAAAAATGGATTTTGGTGTATGATTGGAGTTGGTCTTGTTGGGTTTGTGTGTGGCTGGATGAATCAAATGCGGCCAAATAAATAAGTAACTCATGGCCCAAATCGCAAAGGCCCAAGACAACCGAGGAATCGGCCATTTGAGTGAGCTCGTTAGCTCATTCAGTTAAGTTGTTATACTTAGCTGATTTCTTTTTCTTCTTCTTCTTCTTCTTCTTCTTCATCATCATCATTCGAGTTATACAAGAAAATAGAGATAAGAGAGTATATACTGTAATTCTATTAGCTAGCTAGTTGAGAGTTTCACAATCGAGTTGTCTTCTCCGATTGAGTAGTGTGCTAGATTGATTGATTGAGTATATTGTAATCGGTTTCCACCATTTGTATCCGGAATAAAATCATCTCCCCTTCATCCGTGGATGTAGATTCGTTTATGGATCGAACCACGTAAATCTCGCGTCGATCTTTGCATTTGATTCTTCAAATTGGTGCCGCTTGTGGGAAATTTGCATTTGAAGGCTGATCCGAAGGCTCAAGATCTTCAACAAAAGGCCTACAACACTCTAATCCTGAGTCTCAGTGATCAGGTATTGAGGGAGGTTTCGAAGGAGGAGACCGCCGCTGCAATTTGGGAGAAGCTTGAGTCCATCTACATGACGAAGTCTCTTGCCAATCGCCTTCATCTAAAACAAAGGCTCTCTACTTTCAAGATTTCAGAGACAAAGAGCATCTTGGAGCAACTCGAAGATTTTGGTAAATGTGTGGATGATCTGGAAAACATTGATGAGCAGACCAAGGATGAAGATAAAGCCCTTATGCTTCTGAATTCACTGCCAAAAAGCTACGAACAATTCAAGGATGCTATACTCCTTGGAAGGGACTCCAAGATCACCTATGAGGAGGTGTATTCGGCCTTGAAGTTAAAGGACCTTCAGAACTCTTCAGGGAAGTCCCTTGATCCGGTTGGAGAAAGCATGAATGTGAAGGCTAATATCAAGAAGCCTGATAAGGGGAAGAAGCAAGGTTCTGATTAATGGAAAGGGAGGAGTCAGAAGGAGTCAGACCAGAAGGAATCTAAGACTTGCCATTATTGCAAGAAACCTGGACACATCAAGAAAAATTATTTTGCTTGGAAGAAGAAGCATGCTAAAGGCAGCTCAGATGAAAACACTATTGACTGTGCAGCTGAATTGGAGTCAGCTCAGGTTATGAATGTGACTGAGAAGCCTATTGCAGACTCTTGGATAATGGACTCTGGCTGTTTCTTCCACATATGCAGCCATAAGAACTGGTTTGAGGACCTCACTGAGGCTGAGGGGTCAGTCTTGCTGGGAATCAATCAGGTATGTGCTGTTAAAGGAATTGGTAATATTCACTTTAAGGTGCATGATGGTTCTATTAAATTGCTGACTGATGTGAGATATATACCTAGCATTAAGAGGAATCTCATATCTGTTGGTGTCTTAGAAATGAAGGGGTTTTCTTGTGTGTTCTCTGATAGTTGCATGAGAGTTTTGTCTGGGAATGCCATTGCTATGATAGCATCTAGAAGAAATAGATTGTATTATCTGGAAGTTGAGGTTTTTGTGGGGAGTTCTTGTGTTGCTGAGGATCAGAGTCTGGTAATGTGGCATAAGAGGCTGGGGCATGTAGGTGATAAGGGGCTTAGAGAGCTGGTTAAGAAGGGCATCTTCACATGTAATGAACAAGAAAGTGTGAAGATGTGTGAGTTTTGCTTGCTGGGAAAGGAAAAGAAATTACCTTATGGCTCAGGTAAGCACAGCTCCACAAAGCCTCTGGACTACTGTCACAGTGATTTATGGGGGCCTAGTCCAGTGAATTCCATAGGAGGTGGGAGGTATTTCTTGAGCATAATTGATGACTATAGCAGAAAGGTATGGGTCTGGATACTCAAAGAGAAGTTAGAGACTTTTGAGAAGTTTAAAACCTGGTACAAAACAGTTGAAGTTGAGAAGGGGTATGGTCTGAAATATCTAAGGACAGACAATGGCCTTGAATTCCTGTCTGCAGAGTTTGATATTTTATGCAAGCATAGGGGAATAAAAGGCACAGGACTGCCCTGGGGAATCCTCAACAGAATGGGACTGCAGAAAGAATGAATAGAACACTTCTTGAGAGGGTAAGATGTATGATGTTCACCTCTGGGATGCGTAAGAGATTCTGGGCAGAAGTTGTCTCTACTGCAGCAAAATTGATCAACAAATGTCCAAGCTCAGCCATTGATACCCCAGACAACAGATGGTGTGGGAGCTTAGGAGATTATGAGAAACTCAGGATTTTTGGCTGCAGAGCTTTTCCTCATATAAGGCAGGGAAAACTTGAACCTAGAGCATTGAAGTGTGTTTTTTTGGGCTACTGATAAGGCTCGTTTCATGCATTGGTTTTGGGTGATATTACATGCTTTTTTGGGAAGATAATGCGCAAATTTGAGATTAAGTGTGCAGATATTTGCTGGGTCAAGTAGATGCTGCAAATTGACCGAGCAGATGCAAAATGAGCAGAAAAGGAGTAAAAAGTGTCAAAAATCCGCTAGGTCAAAGAGAATTACCAGGAGAGCAGGTGCGTGAAAAATCTACCGAACCCAGGAACGCACACAAATTACCCGGGGCGGGGAAAATGGAGCAGAAAAAGTAAAGAAAGGAGCAGATTTAAAAGATCCTATTTTAAGGGTACAAACATCAAATCATGAAGAGCATACCCTAGGGATTCGAGCTTGAAGCCTCCCTATATAAATGGCCATCATGAATGAAGAAGGCAGCGCTTAACGCTACCATTCTCGTAGTTTAGGTAGAAAACTCTCATAGGCGCTTAACGCCAACGCTTCCTTAGCTTAGTTTAGTTGAGTTGTTGATTTCTTAGTTTAGTTTAGATAGTTTGCTGTTTTCTTAGCGTAATTTCATGGTTTTGACGGAGGAATTGACGACTCCGATGTTGGATCTCTATTTACTTCCGGTTTTTTGAAGCTTTGTTTTATTCTTATGCTCTGGACCTTGCTGTTTTTAGATCTATTTCGTGTTCTGAATTCCATAGCTGCTGTAGTTGTTTCTAAAGTTCAAGTCACACTCTATTTTGAATCTAGAGCTATGGAAATTGCAGTTTATCTTCTGTTGATTTTGTCTTGTTGATGTTTAATTTCTGTTGTTCTGTTTCACAATTGTTGTTTGTTGGTTGTTTGGAGTTGGGATCTGTTGGATTGTCGTTGGATTTTGTGGATCTGGATGTGGGGATGTTGGGGTTTTGTTGGATTGTGGTGGATCTGAATCTGTGTTGGTGGATCTGAAGTTTTCTGTTTCTATTCTGCATGATTATGGTTGTTTATTGTTCGATCTCGCATCTGCTAGACCCAGTAGCTTAGATCTGTTAGTTTAGGCATTAATTTCATGTTTAAATTTAGATCTAAGATTGCTCTGTTTTCATGGTGTTTAATGCTCTGTTTTGTTCTGTATTTCCCGTTGGATTCATGAAGAAGATGAAGTTTGCTGGTAGCTAGGATTATATCTGCATCTGCTTGTCCTCTTTTTGCTTTTACAGCTTTTCTGCCAGCCCCAGCCACTTTAGGAAAAATAGTCCCCACTTGCCTTTCATCTTTGTCTGCCTATTTTAGGAAAGCCTTTAGCTTGGTTAGTAAGTTTCAATTGTTTTCTTGAGTTGCTTTCATGTTTTATTAAAATGATCAAAAATGTTTTCGTGTTTTATTTTCCCGCCGTACTTCTTCAGTCTCCTAGGTCAGGTAGATAGATCCAGTTTAATTCCGCCAGGTCAAGTAGATTAGAGTCTTAACCCACTTAATGAATGTGCGGCAGCAGCCGACCCCTTTTCCGATTGTGTCGTAGAAACAATCTTGTGTAGGTCTCTAGTCTCTGTGGTTCGACCCCGCTCTTTCTGTTTATACTTTGTAATATTTGTTGCATTAGTGAGAAAATTATAAATCTTGTTGAGGACTATGGTGTTATCTACTTGATTTTGTTTCTCCGACACTGTAAATAGCTTTCGGCTTTCTTTAATTTTCTGTTTTTGATCGTTTTCTTTTGTCCAGACATGACTTCTTATCCAAGGTGTTTTCCAAGGTTGAAAAAATCAAGGCTGAAGTGGAGAAGGAAAGCTCTCCGATTACATGTGGCTGAAAGAATGCCTATGGGGCCAGGGAGTTTTCTTGTTCTTTCAATTTTATGATTAATGGTTGCATATATGATCCTTGGATACTTTAGAAGCTCATTTTGTAAATACTTTTAGGCGACTTTTAATTCTTGAAAATAGTTTTCTAAGAAAAATCCAAAAACATTTAAAAAAATTTAAAAAAATTTTAAACAAAAAATTTAGAAAATTGCAAAAAGATTTTTAGATATTTTAAATCCCTTTTTCTAATTAAGTTTATTTAAAAAAATTATTTTCAAAAACAAAATTGGGGATAATTCGGAGTTACGCGTAATAGGAAAAACTCCACTTCGCATGCACCTTATTATTGCATAACTGGTCAGTTTGCTAAGTACTATTCGGAAATCTGCTGGGTCAGGTAGATAGGAAGGAATTTGAAATTTTTTGGACTGAACCAGTATATGTTAGGGTTTTGTATACTAGAAATCACCTTTCGAGTGATTGAATACTGTAAAACTCTACTTGTTATTTTCCAATGAATAAAACAGATTATTTTTGTCATAATGTTGTTATGTTTTACATTTAATGGTTGTTTATTGCATATTTAAATGTATAAGAACGTAACAAAGTCTAAGTCTTTGTTCTAGTAGACCGGTTGTGGGCGTCGTCCACTTTAAGGTAACACGGTCAGTTCTGAACAAAGAAAAAGAAGAATTTCACAACCCAGATGACCTAGACTACCTATCGTGAAAGGTTGCAATGTCAGTCCGATTATTTATAAGCCTTATTGAAATAAGATGACGTTGGTGTGGTATAGCACTGAATGGATCTAACAGCAAGACGAGTCTTTATGCTATCTACTGAAAGATGAGGTCTTGATAATAATTTCTTAATCAACGTACGTTAGCATTGAGCATACGATATTGAGTATCTACTACTTTGACTTACCAAAGGTGCGGGTTTTTCGTAACCCAACGATCCAAGTATATTGGGTAGAGGTGATCATTATCTAGCTGCGCTAGGATTGCTATTACGTTGAATCGTGCGCGAGGAGAGTCTCGTTTGATAACATCCACAATAGGAGCTCGAAACAAGGTTTTATTATTCGGAACCTAGCTAGTTGGAGTTTGATTACTCTATGAATAATAAATAAAAGTTTCTTGCTAAGTCCACTCTTGGAGATTAAATATGTTGATTAATTAAGTCCATAGCAGACATTAATTAATTAATGGATGTTACTATCTTAAACGCGGGAAATGAATTGAACGCAAATAAAGGAAACCCGGAATACTTGTAATTTCAGATTTGGAAAGGCAGTGCAATATTACTTCTGTAGTGGTTGCTTGTAATATTCCAATATAAGCTTAAATTAAATTGTGGGTTCAATTTAATTAGTAAAAAGCTAATTGGGTGAGGCCTGATCCAATTCTTCCTTAGATCCCGGACTATGCCCAATTTGTGACTTAATATAAATAGGAGAATAAAGGATACATAAAACACTTTTTTCTACATAAAAATTTTGTCCCCCTCTAGAGAAAGAGAGTTCGAAATTTGAGCCTCCTCCCTGAGCAGTTTCTGTCTTTCATTATTCGAGTCCTAGTACGTTGGTGAGATTTGCCCACACAAATATCAGCGTATAGTCTGGGACACCAGTCAGAAGATTCGAGGTCTTGTATTGAAGATCTTCACGTGGAGACGGAGCAAGCCATCATCGATTCTTGATTGAATCAACGAGGTAAATTGGCTAATTCCGTAGTAAGCATGTTTTAGGGATTTTATATGCTAAAGCATGTTTTAATTCAAGTTATGAGCATGATACATGTGATAATTGTGCGAATAGAATTTGTCTGAATAATCTGCTAAATAGATCAAATTCATGTGATCGGATAAATGCTGCACGCTTCCGCTGCCAACCCCTTCAGTTTACTCCCAAGAATACTTGAGCAAAAGTTGTACATAGTGTGAATATGTTTTTTTTTTTTCTGAAATTCCTTATTAAAATCCAAACAAAGAAAAAAATTTATTCCCAAAAATATTTTTGAAATTATAAGTAAATCTGGGAAAGAAGTTTATAAATGAAAAAAAAAATTTGGATCTTACATCCACTTGACCAGTTTGCTTAAGAATTTCAAGTTTTAGTTTCGTAGGTCAGGAAGAGAGTACAAGGACCTCCAAGGAATTCCAATGATGAAGCTCCCTATTCAGGAAATAAGGAAGACGACTACCTGACCCAGCAGAATGGCAAGTCAGAAACAGGAGAAACAGAGGATTCCGCCCAGCAGGGGGTGGCCAAACCTGCTCTACAAACTCCAGACTATCGATGTTGATGTACAAGCAAGAGAGGACTTACCCTCGTGTCATCCAGCAAGAGAGCAAGGAATCCCCAAAGAAGATGCAACCCCCATGACCAGCAAGAGGACCAAGAAGGCAAGCACCACCAGCACCCCTAGGAAGGCTACTCCAAAAGGAGCCAAAAGCAAAATTGAACCACCCCAAATGACCAAGTAATTTTTATTTTCAGTTTTGGTTTTATTTTGTTAGATGTCTGCTATGCATGTTGTGTTTCTGTTATCGTGCATGCTTCGTTGTGTCTGTATATATGTATGTTTTGTGTACCTTCTCCCACTTAGCTCAATTCTTGGTCTAAGTGTGAGAAGTTTTTGTTAATATAGCATGTGTTTGGTATCTGTGTTTTCTGTGTATATCTTCTCCCACTTAGCCCATTGCTTGGCCTAAGTTTGAGAAGATTGTTGTGTATATACGTTCTGTTAATTGATGTTTTTGTCTTCTCCCACTTAGCCCAATTCTTGGTCTAAGTGTGAGAAGTTTGTGTTTTCTTTGTGTTTGTGATCTCTGTTTTGTTGTCGCCACTAACTGCCCTGTTTTCCACCTCATTGGGATTGCTTGGGGACAAGCATGAATGAAGTGGGAGGGGGAGAACAGTTAGTGCAGTTAGTGTCAAGCATGTAAATAATCTGTTAGGTCTAAGAGTCTGTAGTTTTTTTTAGGTTCTGTGTTTGTGTATGCATAACTGGTATAATAAATAGCAAAAGACCCTTAGGGAGAGTAATTGAAGAGATAATATATGCCAATTTGTAAAACTCTTTTCCTTAATAAATCAAAGTCAGTTGGATGAAGTAAGAACGATAGAAAATGCCTAAATTTGAAACTAACTGTGAAGCCCTCTTAAATAGTGAGTTATAAGCCTAGAGTAGAACACTTTCTACTAAACACATTAAAAAAGAATAGAGTGGCTGTCATTGATGCTAAGGGAAAAGTGACACAGATAGTAAGAACTAAAGGCAATAGGGACAACCATTTTGAGCTTAATTCTTTCGAACTTGCTGAACCTGCCTCATTGGAAGGGCACCCCTTAGTGAACTCTTTGGGCCTGTACTAAACTGAATCCATTTTTTTGGAACCTTTAGCCTTCATGCCATGTGAACAAGGGGGCAGGGATTGAGTAGCTCGATGGTAGGGGTAGAAGAGAGATTGAGAAACAAGGGAAAAATGTGCAAAAAGTTAGAAAAAAGAAACGAGCAAGAAAAGTTGTAACTTGACCCGAGAAAAATGTTAGAATAAGGGTAGAAAAAATATATATACATGTCATCAGGCCCAGGAAAGAGAAAAGAAGTTAGAAAAGAAAATGGGCAGGAACAGTTGTAACCTGACCCAAGAAAAAATACAGAAAAAAGAAGGTTATATGGCCCAGTGAAAATAAAGTAGGGAAAATAAGGCTAATTAGCCAGGGAACATCTCCAAAATGTTGGGAAAGATGAAATTATACACGGGGAGGTTGTTACCAAGTTTTGTCCCTAAGTTCACATGTCTGCATCATGTTTTCACTTATTCTTCTTGAACTTAGGACCCCTAGGATTCTCACCTATATACACTGTGATCCCCTAGCCCCGTTAAAACCGAATGAAAGACCTTAAGGAACTATTCTGTGGCATCCGATCTCAAGGCATCAGTGGTATGGCAATATGATGAGCGAATGATCCTAACATCTCTAGTGAGAAATGAGTGATTGAGTGAATCCAACAGATGGTAAGAAATAAGGCTATCTTGACGAACAGACAACCTGACCAAATAGAAGAAGGGATGGGGAAGAATCTGAGGCTGTAGATGCTTGGATTGACCTTAATCTTTGTCGAAGTCTGTTGCGTCTAGGTCTAGAAGTTTTTTGTCTCCCGTTTTAGAGTCGGTCATTTGATAACCATGCATTGAAACTTGCCTTATGTATTTTATTTTTTCTTTCATACTTGAGGATCAGTATGGTTTAAGTATGAGCAATTTGATAAGGCTCGTTTCATGCATTGGTTTTGGGTGATATTACATGCTTTTTTGGGGAGATAATGCGCAAATTTGAGATTAAGTGTGCAGAAATTTGCTGGGTCAAGTAGATGCTGCAAATTGACCGAGCAGATGCAAAATGAGCAGAAAATTAGTAAAAAATGTCAAAAATCCGCTAGGTCAAAGAGAATTAGCAGGAGAGCAGGCGCGTGAAAAATCTGTCGGACCCAGGAACGCACACAAATTACCTGGGGCGGGGAAAATGGAGCAGAAAAAGTAAAGAAAGGAGCAGATTTAAAAGATCCTATTTTAAGGGTACAAAAGTCAAATCATGAAGAGTATACCCTAGGGATTCGAGCTTGAAGCCTCCTTTTATAAAGGGACCATCATGAATGACGAAAGCAGCGCTTAACACTACCATTCTCGTAGTTTAGTTAGGAAACTCTCAAAGGCGCTTAACGCCACTGCTCTCTTAGCTTAGTTTAGTTGAGTTGTTGATTTCTTAGTTTAGTTTAGATAGTTCACTGTTTTTTTAGCTTAGTTCAATAGTTTCGACGGTGGAATTGACGACTCCGACGTTGGATCCTTGCTTTCTTTACCGCTTTTGAGACGATGTAGTTGGATCTCGAGTTTCATCGGAGGAATGGATGCCTCCGCCTTTGGATCTCGACTTATTTCCAGTTTTATGAAGCTTTGGTGTTTATTTTCATGTTGATGATGCTATTTACTCAAGTTTCTTGGATGCTTTTCATAATTGGTGGCTTAGATGTTTAGATCCATGCTGTTTACATGATTTCCAGTAGTTTAGAGGTTGAGATCTAGCTGTTCACGTGCTCGATTTCTGAGATCTGTTAGTTTAGGTGATGCATGCAAGGTTAATCTGTGTTTATTCCGCTTTCTGCTTGACCCAGGAGAGTAGATCTGGTAGTTCTAGCTTGAATTTCGTGTTTACATTTTGCTTTCGAAGCATGCTATGTTTTATTTCGTTAATAGTGTTGAAGCTCTGTTCCATGCTCTGTTTTTACTTGGTTGTTTGGAGAAGATGAAGTAAGAGGTTGTTAGAAACCAGATCTGCTTTTTTGCTTTTGCTTTTTTGCTTTTCACAGTTTCTGCCAGCCCCAGTCAGTTTAGGAAAAATAGTCCCCACTTGCTTTTGCATCTTTGTCTGCCTATTTTGGGAAAGTCTTTAGCTTGGTTAGTAAGTTTCAATTGTTTTCTTGAGTTGTTTTCATGTTTTATTAAAATGATCAAAAATGTTTTCGTGTTTTATTTTCCCTCTGTACTTCTTCAGACTCCTAGGTCAGTTAGATAGAGTCCCGTTTAATTCCGCCAGGTCAAGTAGATTAGAGTCTTAAACCACTTAATGAATGCGTGGCAGCAGCCGACCCCTTTTCCGATTGTGTCGTAGAAACAATCTCGAGTAAGTCCTTAGTCTCTGTGGTTCGACCCCGCTCTTGCCACTTATACTTTATAATATTTGTTGCATTAGTGGGAAAATTACAAATCTTGTTGAAAGGAGGAACACGTGCACACGACACACGTGCTAAAAATCCTCTCTTCAGCTACTGACATACTTGGATTTTACATGGTTTTAGAGGGTGGTTTTGTATGAATTTGATCATATATCATCTATCATTAGGCGTGTTTATATCTACTTCTCTAATATTTTAATATGTTGACCATTTTGTTAAGAATGTGTAGAAAGAGGTGCAAAATAGGTGGACGTGCAGCAGCCTTGGTTTGAGATAATTTTACTGGAGCTTTTCAATTCCAATCAGCCCCCAATGCATATCATTCTCTTTGTCTTCGAAAGAGCTTCGCGTGGGTATCTTAAACACCTCAATCGGAGTTTTGTAGAAGAAGTTATGGCCATTTTACAAGCACTGCGCTGTCCAAAAAATCTCACACGGCTGGGTGAATTTTTACCCTTTATAATTCCACCCGGCCGGGTGTCACTTTTATAAAATGAGGACTCCAGATACTTCTACCCGACCGGGTGGATTTCATGTTTAATAATTTCACCCGGCCGGGTACGTTGTTTTGGCGTATTTTTATGCCAAAAACGCGATTTTTGATGGGGATTAAAAGGAGAAAAAGCCTAGCGTTCATTCTACTCCCTCTCAGCCGCAAAAACACACACTCTCTCTCTAGGAAGCACTCTTGGAAGAAGATTGGAGATTCAAGCCTCAATTCCTCCGCCAATTGTAATCCGTGTCATGAATTACGTTGTTTCCCTTAGTTTTTGTTTGTTTTCTACTTTGAACATGAGTAACTAAACCTTTCATGTAGAATTCTTGGTGAAGATGCATTGATTCATAGTTTTAATCCAATTGATTTCGTTTTATCTTGCTCTTGCAATTGTTTGAATTATTCTTGTGCTTTTTCCTGTCAATTGCTTGATCACCAATTGAGAGTGTTAGGGTTTCTTAGAGTAATCGTGAGATGAAATATTTAATCTTGGAAGAGGAATAATTCACACCTTTATTCAATAAAACTCGGGAGAGTTGAAATTCTAAGTGGGATCATTAATCTAATCAAATTGTTAGGATTTAGGTCTAAGAATTAGAAGGGGACTTCAATTATTACACCTAATCTACGAATTTCTCACCTCGGTAGGGGGTTTAATCTACAATTGTGATTGATTCAACAATTCTGGAGACTTTAAATGGTAAATCGGTTTTAATTGGGTTAGGCTATGAGTTGCGCATCGGATCCTTGAATTCTGCATATTTCTCCATCATCTTACACAACTTGCTTAATTGCTTTCTTGTTTAAGTGTTCTATTTTAATCTCTGCATTTACATGTTTTCAGTAGTTGTTAGTTTTAAAACCAAAATTTCTGATCGTCTGGATAGTAGTTGAAATTAGTTCGTGGTACTTAGGTTGACACTTAATTGTCTCTGTGAGATACGATATACTCTTGCTTGCTATTTGCTACGATAACCCCGTACACTTGCAGGTATTATTTGGGTAAAATAAAGTTGAGTCAAGTTTTTGGCGCCGTTGCCGGGGACAATTTTGTGTTATATAGCTTGATATCGTGATAATAATCAAAATTACTACTTCAGATTTTACTGCTTTATTTTTCTTTTAATTTTTCTTTTAATTTTTCGAGTTTCACATTTGTATTTCGTGTTCAGGTGTATGCACACACGTTCTAAAGGCTTGCCTCTAGAACCTTTCGACTCTGAGATCGAAGCATCAAACCGGAAGAGGAATGTATATACGAGGCTCACGCAGAAAATTCACACTTCTTCGCCTACCCGCGCAGGAGCATCTTCAGATCAGAGGGATCTTTCACCCATCCGATCACCAGTTCAGGATCATATTCAGTTTGATCCCGTTTCTCATAGTCTGATGGAGAACGAAGAGGGTAACAACGACCCACCACCCCCTCCTCCCACTAATGCTGAGCTTCTACGACAGCTGGAGGAGTTGCGCCAACAGGTCAATCGTGGCAAACCCAACTGTCCATAACAACATCGCAGCCAACACTTTTGAGCTGAAAAGAGGACTAATCCAAATGGCGGAGAACATTGCTTTTAGGGGCAAATCCAGAGATGATCCGAACAAACATATCACCAAGTTCATTCAGATCTGCAACACAACAAAGCTGAATGGAGTGACAGATGAGCAGGTTCAACTAAGTTTGTTTCCCTTTTCCCTGGAGGACTCAACAAAGGACTGGTTGGAGAGTTTGGAGCTGGGTTCTATTAGAACATGGGATGCTATGGTGGAAAAGATTTTGGAAAAGTTCTATCCCCCGAGTGAGGCTATTAAGAGGCAACATGAGATCATTGCCTTTCAGATGAACCCTGCAGAGAATATTAGAGAAGCACGGGGAGAGGTTCAAAGCCTTGATGAAGCGGTGTCCCAACCATGGGTTAACCCCGACAGTGCAAGTCATTACATTATTCAAAGGGTGCGTGCCTGAAGCACAACGGGAGTTCAATTTGAGCTCAGGTGGAAATCTTCTCAAGAAAGGAGTGAATGAAGCTATGGAAGTGATTGAGGAGCTCGCTTATAATGATGAAGGATGGAGTAATGAGAGGAGTAAGGTGCATAGGGTGGCTTCCACTACAAATCATGATCCAATAAGCACCTTATCCGACAAGTGGATGCTCTTACAATGAAATATGACTGCATGGCGATGGGGCAGCCCTCTCAAGGACCCCAAAGAGGTGTGGAAGGCGTGAATTACGTGCAACAAGGGGGCAACAACAGGTACTATAATAACCAACGCCCTAACTATCAGGGTGGATGTTATAATCAGTACGGGAACATGGGGCATCCCAACCTCTCTTATGGGAACCCCAATAATGCTCTGCAACCACCTCAGGGGTTCACAGTTACTGATGGAATGGTTAATGATCAAAAAAAGATGACCACAGAGGACATACTCAAGTCCTTCATGATTCAGACTAACAAGGTCATGGAACAGAACAACCAAAGGATGGAGAAAGTTGAATCAGACGTGCAAGGAATGACCACTCATCTGAAGAATATTGACATACAGATCAGCCAGATTTCCCAAACTGTGAGTGCTAATACTCAACCGGGAAAGTTTCCATCAAATACTATCATCAATCCCAAGGACTGCAAAGCTATACATCTGAGGAGTGGAACAAGCTATGAGGGACCTCCAATGCCATCTGAAAATGAGGATAGAGTAGTAGAAAAGAGAGCTGAAGAGAAGGAATTGGTCGAAGAAAATGAGACTGTGCAGATTTCTACTCCACCTAAGGAGAACACGACTGTACATTCACCTACACCACCAACAGCTCATAGTCCAGCTGAAGTGAGGATCCCTTATCCTCAACGTGTTCAGAAGAAGAAGACAGATGATCAGTTTTCAAGGTTCTTAGACATCTTTAGGAAGGTTAACTTGAATATCCCATTGGTGGTGGCACTTCAAGAAATGCCTACATATGCAAAGTTCCTAAAAGATGTGCTCTCCAAGAAGAAGAGGTGGACTGACTATGAGACGGCAAACATATCTGAAAATTGTAGTGCCATAATTCAGAAAAAGCTACCGGCCAAGCTTAATGATCCTGGCAGTTTCAACATCTCATGCGTCATTGGAAATGACAGACAGACAAAGGCACTTTGTGATCTGGGGGCGAGCATAAATTTGATGCCATTATCATTTTTCAGGAAGATGAAGATCGGCACTCTCAAGCCGACAACAATCACACCGCAGATGGCAGATAGAACCGTCACCTATCCTAAAGGAATTGTTGAGGACGTTCTTGTGATGGTACACGACTTCATATTTCCCGTCGATTTTGTAGTGTTGGATATGGAAGAAGACATGAATGTACCGCTTATCCTGGGGCGTCCATTCCTTGCAACGGGAAAAGCATTGATAGATATAGCAAAGGGAGAGCTCACTCTTCATATGGGCAACAAACGCCACATCTTATCTATCTACAATGCTATGAAGAGTCGTGAGGAGGAGGAACTTGTTATGAAGAAGGAGTGCAAAGTTGTGCATGTTGTAGAGGTCCAAAAGGCACAAGAAATTGAGTCCACATTTGGGGATTTTTCTTTGCCGCAGTGGATGTTGGTTCATGTGGTGGATCAAGTTCTAAAGAAGAGACTGCATTAAATCCTAAAGTGAAGGAGAAGAAAACAAAAGCTGAAAATTCACCCAAAGTGGAAATCAAAATTTCTGATGGAGCTCTGAAAAATACTTGGTGGAAGAAGAGATTGGCTAGATCATATGCTTCCAAGATTGACAGAAAGTCTAACACCACCAGTTATGGCATGACATGATGCAGCTCATGGAGGACGTCGAGCCAACGACGATAACCAAAGGCATTGTATGGGAGGTAACCCCTAGTAGGTAACTTTTAATTTTATCATTTCAGTTTGTTTTTGGTGTGTTTTGTGTTGCTTGCATACCATGTAAGTCTCCCTTCTCCACCAACTTTTCAAACTTATTCTTTGCATAGCTTTGAATAAGTTTGGGGGGATGATATGGTGGATAGAGACACTAATGAGGTACTTATCTTATTGCTTTATTTTTGCTTTATATTGATTAGTTGTCTTTTGCTGTTTTTTTATTTTGTTTTAGGATAGAATTGTTTTGTCTTGAATTGAAATTTTTTTTGGTAGTAATTGGGGTGAAGACTAGTCGCCTATGATAAAAGAACCATCCATTTTGAGCTATCACTTGACCATTGACTTGAGAGTTTGAGTAATAGGGTGCATAAGCAACGAATTGCTTGTTTGCCTTGATTCATGCTATTTACCCAAGTGATATTTTTGAGCCTTCAATTCTTTCATGTGTGTTTTATCATCAATTGTGCATATGTTTCTAGAACTTGCTCCTGGTCTTCTTGAGTCTACATAGTGACCTTAAAGATAGGGGAAGATGTTAGGCTGTCGTTGTTAGCCTCATATTTACCGAAACACTAACCTTAATATATAACATCCTTGATAGCCAAGTTTGAGCCTTAAGCCTTTTCTTTTGTCAAGCTAATCAAGTGGGTTGGGAATCCTAGACTCTAAATTTATTGAGATATGAAAAGAAGAGTTGGGAGAGTATAATTGAAAAAAAGTTGGTTGAGTTGTACTTAAAAAAAAAGCGTGAACGGAAAAAAAAAAGAAAAAGAAAAAAAAAAGAAGAAAGAAAAAAAAATTGTATATAGAGAATAATTTGAGGTCTTTGGAAGTTGGGAAGAAATTAGACAAAGTCTAGTTATTATCGAGAAGTGTTTTGAGAATGGTTGAAGTTAAAAGTTGATTGTTGTGATTTCTTGGGATTTTACGTTTTGGGAATTTCAGTCACTTTAGCCAAATATTTCCTCACCATACAAAAGAGCCTACATTATAACCTAAATAAAAGACCTTTCGGACTCTTGATTTATTGTCACACGAGGTAGAGGAGATGTTAGACATTGAGCAAGCTTATGGTAAACCATGCATTTTTGCTTGATTTGAGTGACTACTTGATATCTTATACACTTTTTAGTGAGGTGAATATACACACATATATACATCCTGAGTGAAGCATGAATCCAAGGTGATATACGAGTTAGTAGTAAAAGTGCATTCGACAGCTTAACTTAATGGAATTTGTATTGTGATATGTTTTTTTTATTCCGTATTCTTTGAGACGATGATGATGTCTAAAACCCCTTTAAATCCAAGTCTTCTTTTAGTTCTTTTTCTTCATTACTCGAGGACTAGCAATTATGTAAGTTTGGGGGAGTTGACATACTTGGATTTTACATGGTTTTAGAGGGTGGTTTTGTATGAATTTGATAATATATCGTCAATCATTAGGCGTGTTTATATCTACTTCTCTATTATGTTGGTACGTTGACCATTTTATTAAGAATGTGTAGAAAAAGGTGCAAAATAGGTGGATGTGCAGCAGCCTTGGTTTGAGACAATTTTACTAGAGATTTTGAATTCCAATCAGCCTTGGTTCGAAAGAGCTTCGCGTGGGTATCTTAAACCACTCCATCGGAGCTCTGTAGAAGAAGTTATGGTCGTTTTACAAGCATTGAGCTGTCCAGAAAATCTCACGCGGCTGGTTGAATTTTTACCCTTTATAACTCCACCCAGCCAGGTGACACTTTTATAACGCGGGACTCCAGAGACTTCTATCCGACCGGGTTGATTTCATGTTGAATAATTCCACCCGGCCGGGTACGTTTTTTGGCGTATTTTTATGCCAAAAACGCGATTTTTTATGGGGATTAAAAGGAGAAAAAGCCTAGCGTTCATTCTACTCCCTCCCAGCCGCAAAAACACACACTCTCTCTCTAGGAAGCACTCTTGGAAGAAGATTGGGGATTCAAGCCTCAATTCCTCCGCCAATTGTAATCCGTGTCATGAATTACGTTGTTTCCCTTAGTTTTTGTTTGTTTTCTACTTTGAACATGAGTAACTAAACCTTTCATGTAGAATTCTTGGTGAAGATGCATTGATTCATAGTTTTAATCCAATTGATTTCGTTTTATCTTGCTCTTGTAATTGTTTGAATTATTCTTGTGCTTTTTCCTGTCAATTGCTTGATCACCAATTGAGAGTGTTAGGGTTTCTTAGAGTAATCGGGAGATGAAATATTTAATCTTGGAAGAGGAATAATTCACACCTTTATTCAATAAAACTCGGGAGAGTTGAAATTCTAAGTGGGATCATTAATCTAATCAAATTGTTAGGAGTTAGGTGTAAGAATTAGAAGTGGACTTCAATTATTACACCTAATCTACGGATTTCTCACCTTGGGAGGGGGTTTAATCTACAATTGTGATTGATTCAACAATTATGGAGACTTTAAATGGTAAATCAGTTTTAATTGGGTTAGGCTATGAGTTGTGCATCGGATACTTGAATTCTGCATATTTCTCCATCATTTTACACAACTTGCTTAATTGCGTTCTTGTTTAAGTGTTCTATTTTAATCTCTGCATTTACATGTTTTCGGTAGCTGTTAGTTTTAGAACCAAAATTTCTGATCGACTGGATAGTAGTTGAAATTAGTTCGTGGTACTTAGGTTGACACTTAATTGTCTCTGTGGGATACGATATACTCTTGCTTGCTATTTGCTACGATAACCTTGTACACTTGCGGGTATTATTTGGGTAAAATAAAGTTGAGTCAGCTACCAAGATGGAGTGAAGGGCTACAGATTATGGTGCACAGAAGCTACGAATCAGTAAGTTATCATTAGTAGGGATGTCATATTTGATGAATCAGAAATGCCATACAAGCCTACTAAGCAGAATTAAAGACCTTCTAAATCTACTGGCATTAGTTTTGATCAGCACCAGCTAGAAGATAAGAGCTCGGAACCTGTTATTCAAATAGAGGAATTGATTTCCTTAGATGAAGAAAATGAGTCAGTAGCTGACTTGCCTCTAGATCATCCTGACCAAGAGACACAAAGTGAACAATATATTCTAGCCAGAGACAGCACTAAAAGGGAAATCAGTCCACCAGCTAAATATAGAGATGCAGATTTTGTGTATTATGCACTCTGTGTTGCAGAGGAACTGGAGATTTCAGAGCCAAGTACTTATAAGGAAGCTATTGGTAGCAAAGATAAGGAGAAATGGATAAAGGCTATGAAGGATGAGATAGAATCTCTCATCAAAAACA
Organism: Salvia splendens; assembly: GCF_004379255.2. Lineage (NCBI taxonomy): Eukaryota > Viridiplantae > Streptophyta > Magnoliopsida > Lamiales > Lamiaceae > Salvia > Salvia splendens. The sequence goes on from NC_056035.1 coordinate 22,426,745, forward strand.
AAACCTGGGTCCTTGTTCTCAGATCACAGATTGAACAATGACCTATTTCTTGCAAATGGATTTACAAGAAAAAGGTGGAGGCCTCTGAGAATGATAGTATCAGGTTTAAGGCTCGTTTAGTTGCAAGGGGTTTCACACAGGAGGAGGGGATTGATTATACTTAAGTCTTCTCTCATGTTGTGAAACATAGCTCTATAAGGATTCTCTTGGCAATAGTGGCTCGAAGAGAGTGGGAATTGCAAAAACTAGATGTGGTGAGTTGGATTCTCCTTAACTTGAATTCTCCTGACACAACCCTTAACTCGCGGAGATAACCTTTTTAAAAACAACACCACTTACTAACAAGACTTAAGAAAATTCTTATACTTTAATTAGAATGCATGCCCCTAATTAATCATGGACCAAGAACTTAATTAGAATTCTAGCATAAGACCAAATTAATTTCAGCCCAAGCTACTTAGTAAATTAATTCCGTCCCGCACTACCTTCAAATATTTCTGCACCCAATACTTCAGCCCAATATACTCTTCCCATTTATTCTCTTCTCTAGGCCCAAATCAAATAATCTTTCAGCCTCTCTTCTTCCTCCTCTTTAATTTTCCTCAAGCCCAACTTAAATTAAATATGGCCCAAAGTCAAGAGCCCAATTAAATACTCCCCACCATCGGATCTCTCCCAAATCACCCTTACCGTTCTTTCCCAATTCATCTCTCCATTTTCCCCAAAATTAGAAATCCCTAAGTTGAGAATCGGTGAAGTAGCGACGCCCAGCACTAGCTTCCTCTGCGTCCTCGCCGCAGCAGCGCCACCGCGGCTGTTCAGATTTTCCGGAGCTCCGCCATCACCCATCTTTCTATTTTCACTCGGCGGCGCCGACACCAGCCGCCGCCGCCTCGAGCTGCTGCTCCAGCAGCGCCACCGCTACAGTCAGTTCTCCGTTTCACATCTCCAATCCCAAACCTTAGATCTCTAATTTAGTGAAGGAACAGTAGCACCTCGACCAATCCTGTTTTTCTTTCTCTCGGCGAAATCGTCGCCGTCTCCGGCAGAAACGGTCATCACCGCGATTGTCCTCCAGGGTTGGAGGTGTTACCGTGCGAGGCAGCCTCTTTCTCGGCCTCTGCCGGCTCACCAATCGTCGCCCGCCTCGTCGTCCGGCTCTCCGTCGAGCTCTTTCACCCAACGAAGTCGCCGATAGGGGAGATGGCGTCGCCTTTCTCCCTTCCTCCTCCTTCTCCGTCAAGATTCTTTTCCCCAGAGATCGCAGTGCCGCCGCCTGCTATTCTATCGGCGTCGACGTCTCCGTCAGCTCTCCGGGGATCCGTCGGTGCTCGCTCTTCGGAAATCAGCCCCTCCGCTTAAGCTAAGTCTCATTCCCCATTCCCTTTTACTTAGTTTAGGCAGCCCCGATTTGCTATGTGATAATTTGATTGTTGAGCAATGTTTTGTGCTCATCGTGTACTATGGTGTGGGAATCCTATTGCCAGTCTTAAGTTCTTGAGCATGAAGTTCTAATATGATGCAGAGGGGAGCATTTTGGTTACCTTGCTTGGTGATTCTTGCTGTCCGCGGAACTGCCACTCCTTGCGCCACCCCGCAGATACATGGCTGACCCGGGTAGTACACATTGGCAAGCTGTGAAGTGGATTATGAAGTATCTAGTAGGCACACAGGATGTGGGATTATTGTTCTGCACAATGGATGATGAGAATGAACTCATAGAATATTGTCTTGCAGACTATGCTGCAAATGTTGACAGCAGGGAGTCTCAATCTGCCTATATCTTCAAGCTATATGGTACTGCAATAAGTTGGAAGTCCAACCTTCAACCTGTGGTTGCACTCTCCACAACAGAGGCAGAGTATATCTCGTTGACAGAAGCAGTCAAGGAAGCAAAGTGGTTGAAGGGGATTTTCGGTGACTTTGGTGTGGGCAGGACACTGTGACAATCTTATGTGATAACAGCAGTGCCATTAGCTTGGCTAAGCACCAAACTTTTCATGAAAGAAGTAAGCACATCGACATCAAGCTTCATTTTGTGAGGGATGAGATAGGCAGAGGCATGGTGGCTGTGAAGAATATTCACACCTCTGAGAATGCAGCTGACATGATGGCTAAACCTCTACCAAGTGCTAAGTTCGAGCATTGCTTGGACTTGGTTAACTTGACTGCTAAGAGATGAGGGAAAATAGGTGAAGGTGGAGATGGTTTGGTGGATGTAGCCAAGGTGGAGTTTGTTGGGTTTGTGTGTGGCTGGATCAACCAAATGCGGCCCAATAAATAAGTAACTCAGGGCCCAAATCGCAAAGGCCCAAGACAGCCGAGGAATCGGCCATTTGAGTGAGCTCGTTAGCTCATTCAGTTAAGTTGTTATACTTAGCTGATTTCTTCTCCTTCTTCTTCTTCATTCGAGTGATTCTGGAAAGTAGAGAGAAGAGAGTATACACTATAATTCTTTTAGCTAGCTAGTTGAGAGTTTCACAATCGAGTTGTCTTCTCCGATTGAGTAGTGTGCTAGATTGATTGAGTGTATTGTAATCGGTTTCCACCATTTGTATCCGGAATAAAATCGTCTCCCCTTCGTCCGTGGATGTAGATCCGTTTGTGGATCGAACCACGTAAATCTCGAGTCGATCTTTGCATTTGATTCTTCAGGTCTTATAGCCCATTTCATCATCAAACTAATAAAGAAGTAAATACGTATCTTCCTCCTCGGTGTAAAATTTGAATTCGGCTCTACCTATCCTAATTCCCCTCTCCGTCTCTCTCCTCTAATCGTCGGACCCCACTTGATCCCACGTGGCTCCGTCTTTGTCCGGGACGGAGGGAGTATACAGCAAACAAAAATAAACATAAAAATAAAAATAAAAATAAAAATAAAAATAATTGTGAGTTTCTATGCACCCGGATCAGGACCCCACTCGTAATGCACGTTGTCCTAAACTAAAAATTGCAGTTAATGCCTAATTTAGTATTTATTGAAGGGTTAAAGAGTGCCTCTTTCTTAATTAAAACCATACGGCACCTAATACGGCCAAATTATAGTTATTGCCCAATTGTATGATTCCATATGGTTTGCTGCCTATAAATAGAATTAGTTTACCGATCCATCAACTCCACCATTACTTGCATCGATCCATAAACCTGTCTTCTATGAATCTCAAGTTGAGTGCAAACTGCGCTGTTTCTCCAAGGTGAGGTCTTGGAAATCATGTTCACATATCACAATTAATGTGCTTCATTTCTTCAACCTTTTGGTGTTGACATCTCCTTTTTATGTGAAATTACTTGAATTTATTATGTTATTATACTTAGAATAAAGATTAAGGGGATGCCATATGTTTTCTTCCAGTCCAATATTCTGGCTATGTATATAAAGAGATGTGATTTAGCAGGAATGGTATTAGGGTGGAAAATGATAATACATGCACAACTATGTAAAATTCATGAATTCCAATTCCAAATGAACTAATAAATGTCAAACAAATACAAACCACAAATCAACAAAGTCATTCAAAGTTAAAATTTGGTGGTCCGGATCGCTACATGGTGTTTCTAGCCGAGATTTTTGCAACTGTGATTGACTAGGCACATCACGCCACAATGTGTTCGGGCCACGAGAATTTTATTAATGTTGTTATGCATGTGTATTTATTTGTTCATACATTTGTAACATTTATTCTCATTTTAAAACTCATTAGTCTATATCTATTTCCTATACATTTATACTCCATTCGTCCATGAAAAATAGTTCATATTACCTTTATCGTCTATCATTAACATTAGTTAGATACTGAAAATGACAAATTATTTTCATTTATAATTCACATTTTATCTTTCTCTCTCTTACTATACACTTTATCTCTTTTTCTTTGGTACTTCACTAATTTCATAAAGTATTAAACACATTTTATATTTCTCTCCTATTACCCACTTTATATAATTTTTCTTTCGTACTTGACTAATATCATACAATATTAAACATGTATCATCCCCATTGAGGCTATTTTTGATGGGCGGGAGGGAGTATTAGTTTTATTGATTAGTTATGTCGACATGACGAAGGTTGCAAGGAAAAGTGGCCATAGTAACTGGCGGCGCAAGTGGCATAGGAGCAAGCGCGGTGAGCCTATTCAACGACCACGGCGCAAAGGTCGTGATCGCCGACATCCAAGACGATCTCGGAAATGCCCTAGCCGAGAGTCTCGGTCCCGACGTCACCTACATCCACTGCGACGTCACGGACGAGGACCACGTCCACGGCCTAGTGGATGCGGCCGTGGCCAAGCACGGCCGCGTGGACATCATGTACAGCAACGCGGGCGTCGTGGAAAGAACGACATCTATTGTCGACGTGGACAAGGGCGAGCTCCAGCGCACCCTCAGCGTCAACTTGGCCGGGGCCTTCCTAGCCGCGAAGCATGCAGCCAGGGTAATGGCCCCGGCCAGGAAAGGGTGCATAATATTCACCGCCAGCGCGTGCACCGAGGTCGCCGGGATCGCGGGGCACGCCTACGTGGCGTCCAAATATGGGATCGTGGGGTTGATGAAGAGCCTGGCGGTGGAGCTTGGATCGCACGGGATTAGAGCTAATTGTGTTTCCCCATTTGGGGTGTTGACGGGGATTGCGGCTAGGGATGAAAAGACAAAGTTGATGTTTGATGGTATGATGTCGGCGGTGGGGAATCTGAAGGGGAAGATTCTGACGGCGGAGGATGTTGCAAAGGCGGCGCTTTACTTGGCTAGTGAGGAGGCTAGCTATGTGAGTGGGTTGAATCTTGTTGTGGATGGAGGGTATAGTGTTGTCAATCCCACTCTTAACAATATCATGAGCGCTGGCCAATCTTGATGTGTTGGTGAGACACATTTTATGGGGATTTAACTAATAACATCACTTGCCTTAGCCAAAAAAATAATTGTCAGAATATGATAACTGGGAGATGTAAGATTGTAGTTAAATTGTTTGATCTTATCTTCCATGTTGTATGGCGTGAATTCATTTACATCCATTTGGTACATGGAAATAGAATTGAAATTTTATGGAACTAAAAAGCATGGTTGGAGCAGTTTGCACGATTAGTTTCGTTTGTATACAATAAACTCTACGGTCCACTTTAACCTAATGTGAGTAGAAGTAATTTTATTATGTTGTGTTTAATTTGCGTATGCATTTATAAGATGTTTCTCAAATATTTAAATGTATAAGAATTTTTTTGGGTATTTGAATTCAAATGTATAAGGCGAACAAATTTAATTGTAACCGTCGTTCATAATAGGTAACACGGGCGGTTCTATGCAATGTTTGCAAAAGAAAAAATGGAACTTCACAACCTAAATAGGCTTTGGCTACCTATCGCGAAAGGTTGCAGTGTCAATCCACATGTTTCCTTTGCTTTTAGAAAACTAGTGTTATCACCTGTGCTATGCACAAGACATAATATTTTTCAAATAATGAAGATAAATTTTAAGGTAAGTAGATTAAACAAAAGAGAAGAAAAATAATATAATAATGCTTATAGTTAAGAAAATGTGTTAATTACACTAGGTATTAATAATTTTAAGAACAATTAAAAATATTATAAGCAATAACAAAAAGAGAAATATACTTCTCTCAACCCACTTTAAATGAAATATTTCATATTCAGCAAACGATTTTATACAGTTTTAATTTCTGATATGATTGGAGTAAAAAAAATAATACAACTGAAAGTCAAGACTAAGGACTCTAGTTCGCAATACAGATTAAAAACATGCAGAGTTCGTGCAACTGATCCAGTCAGACGATGAATGGATCAAGCAGGCAACTATCTAGTCGTTGGTTATGCAAACGGAGAGACTTAGGGCTTTCAAGACCTTACCCACAATACTATAGACTAGTAAAGGGAAGTAAGGGTCTAATCCCACAGGGACAGAGGCGTGCCGAGTTGTGTTCAGGACATGTTGGGGATTGGCTGCTGCCACGCTTCACTAAGGTGGGTTAAACTACGACTAAGAACTGGACTACTAAAATCACAAAATTAACTTGATCAACCAGGCTAAGCATGATGAAAACAACTCAAGTAGGAAACAGTACGACAGCGTAAAGTAGTTGGGACCACTGAAAAGAAATGGCACACTACCAAAAAGTTGTAAACAAAAAAAGCTGACAGAGACTGCTACTCTAACAAACTACGACCATCTTCTTCGCTAAGCAACTAAATTAAACACCTACGGCAGATGAAAATAAAGCAGATGACATGAAAGCAGGAAACAGATAAATTGAAACACGGATTCATGTAATTCAGACGGAAGAAAAACAGATCTAAAGTATCTATCCTAAAATCATGCAAGTTGACGAACTAGAACTTAGATCTAACTACGAGCAATCGAAACTGAACAACGAGCGATTATCTTAACGAAATCTAATGCAGATCTAAACCAACATGCATCGCATACTCCATCTAAACATCAGATCTAATCATAAACGACTAAATCATGCAGAACTAACTTAAAATCAAAACAGAACTAAAGCTAAGCAAGAGAAACGAAATCAGAAAACACTAGATCCAAAACAACTTGCATTAAAAACTTCATTTCATAAACGATCTTCAATGAGTAAAACAAAACAGAATTCCAACTCAGATTTGAAAATCGATCAACAACGGAGAGTAGCAACTAAGAGAAAAACATAAAGAACAACTAGACTTTGGAAAAAACATGAACTAAAAACGGAATAACAATTGTTTGACCCCTCGGGGTTTAAGGAAAACACAAACTACGAAAACTTCTTGGCAGATCTGAGTCCCTTCTTCCTTAATGAGGAAGAAGAGAGGAAAGTTGAGGTAAAACGGTGACTTTGGTGGCTCCTAGCTTCCTTGCTCCATGTTACGAATAAAAGTGTGAAGTTTGGAATGTGAAGTGACTGAAAATGATGATGCCAAACTCTCCTTTTGTGTGTGTTCTCTCCACTATTTATAGGATGACATTGGGCCCAAATCCCTAGGGTAAGCTCATCATGTCTTGACATTAATGCCCTTGAGATAGCATCTTCTTTTGTTTCTCCTATGACTCATCATCTCATGTGGTGAACTCTACTTGATCAACTTGCTAGTTAGGTAGACTCCATTGCTTGTTGGCAACTAATCAACATTCGGTTCGAGCCATTTCTCGCTTCTTTTACGAGTTGATCAAGTTGTTCATGCACTCTGCCGCTTCAGCACTTTTAGCTCCTACACACTCAAATTCACCACTTTTTTCGCACATTATCGCCCATGTTAGTGTTATAAACCCCTATAAAACCATACTTGTAACGAGCCCTATCAACAACTAACAAAGAAAAATATGTGTGACCAAGGATCAAAGAATATGCATTAATTAAAATAAGATAATTAAGTAGAAATAAGAAATAATATCATTATATACTTAAAAAAAAAGTAATGTTAGGTCACAATCTAAGTTAAGTGTTTCCTATTCAACAAGAAATTTTATATCTTTTTATTTTATGAGTCAATTGTAGAAGAATAAAATAACACAAAAGATTAAGTGATGATTTAAAAAAATGTTTTGCATGATTTAATTATAACTGAAGATAAAAGAGAGAAGAAGTTGCATATTAGCAAAGAACAACTCCTAAAAGGGAGTAAAGGTGCAATGCTAAATACGAAATAAAATAAAAAATTAAATTAAAGAATTAATTTTGAAACTAATTAATAGTGTGTTGCACGTCTGTAGAGACACTGACACTTAAAAAAGTTATTGGAATAATGATACTCCGTCCCGTCTCACAAAATTTGTCTCATTCTACTATTTTCATCGAGTCAAACTGGGGCAAACTTTATGGGACGGAGGGAGTAATATTATTCTATTTTTATCAATCTTCATCATCTTCTTCCTTAAACACTCAGACTGTTTCTTGCTATTTCTCTGCAATTTAAGAATTTTCAATTGTCAGCCCATTTTACTATGTGTATCCATGACTATAGAATGAATAATCTTCAATTAAATAGTGAAATAAGTCTAACTCATTAATTGCATGAGTGGCCCAAATTTCAGCCCAATTTCATTCTATTCCTCTCAAATGATCCCTAACCCTAGAGACAAGGAAAGCAGGCGGCGCACCATCTTCCATCTCCTCTCCTTCCACCGACAATTCCTCCCGTCGGCACCACCAGGTCGCCGTCAAATCACGCTGGCGCCTTCTCTCGCTTTCTCGGCGAAATGCCGCAGACACCGACAACCTCTTTTCTCTTTCTCTCTCTATAAATTTTTTTTGCGCGTTGTAAGTCTGCAACCCCTCCCCACTGCACTTGTCACCGCCGGCGACCATCACCTCTATCGCTAGTCTTCCACTCAATTTTTTTCTGCGCGCTGCAAACACCTTCCTTCCTCTACAAAAAAGAAAAAAATTCAACTTCATGCCCAACCTCCCAACATCAAAATTGCTGAAATAAAAGGTTAGATTAACTCCTTATGGTATCAAAATTGGTTAAATTGGACGTTATTTGTCGTAAGTTAGAGACTGTAATTGGATGTTTTCTCTTCGCGGTGGCAGGACCGTGGCTGGCATCTCTCTCGTCACCTCACCCGGAGCCGTCGCTGGAATCCAAGCATAACCACATCTGCTATACTCCAAGTCTGCAATCACAAAATCAGAAAATCGGTCCACGAAATGCAGATTCTAGTGCATCTATTTAAAACTGTTTTAATTTGTGGGTATATATAACTATTTAATCTTATTTTTGAAGTTATTATTGCTCAATAGGAGCTATATTTTTTTTATCCAAATGGTTGCTATTTCTCAAAATGACCAAAAGGGTAAAAAAACTTTACAATTTCTCGCCAAAAAGGGCATTATTGACTTTCCATCCATCTGTCCTTTTTAGTAGGATAGATAAGCAACACATGTTTGGTATAGCACTGAACAGATTAACAGTAAAAACAGTGAAATAAGTATTTCTTGCTATTTAATAAAAGCCAAAGTCTCAATATTTATTATCTCATAACCAATGTATTTATTTGGCATTCGTTGCATAACATTTATGTGATTCTTCATTGTCACAAAAACCATCGAGGAATTTCTTTTAAAAGCCTTAGAGCATTAGAGCATCCGCAACGCGTGCCGTTGCGGTGCCTTATTTCGTTCCGGAGGAACGGAACCGCGGCGGCACGCGTTGCAGCCGCCCGTGTCGTCGCCATTCCGTGCCGGTGCCGTGCCGGGTGCCGTTCCCGCGAGACGCGGCACGACACGTTCCGCCACGCGCCGAGGCGACGTGGCGGCCTCCCATTCGACGCGTGACGCCCACTCGCTGCCCCGCGAGTGGGCGTCGTCACGGTGACGCAATAATTCAATTTTTTTTTAAAAAAATCGAATTTAATAAAAAAAATATTTTTATTTATAAAAATTGTTTTTTATATTTAAAAACAATTTTTACAAATAAATGAATACTAGAAATTCGTATTAGCCCATATATATTTGATGGGCTTGCGAATTTATGAAACCCATTCTTGGTTGTCTCTCTTTTATAGAGACATCCTTGAATGTTTTTTGTTCCACTTTCGATGTGGGACAAACTCATCTTGGTTGTCTCTATTTTATAGAGACATCCTTGAATATTTTATGTTCCACTTTCGATGTGGGACAAACTCATTCTTGATTATCTCTATTTTATAGAGACATCCTTGAATGTTTTATGTTCCACTTTCGATGTGGGAAAAACTCTTTCTTGGTTGTCTCTCTTTTATAGAGACATCCTTGAATGTTTCATGTTCCACTTTCGATGTGGGACAAACTCATTCTTGGTTATCTCTATTTTATAAAGACAACCTTGAATGTTTTATGTTCCACTTTCGATGTGGGACAAACTCATTCTTGGTTGTCTCTATTTTATAGAGACATCCTTGAATGTTTTATGTTCCACTTTCGATGTGGGACAAACTTATTCTTGGTTGTCTCTATAAAATTGTATTTTAAATTATGTCAATTTTTATTTTTTTAGGATTTTAATTATGTCTTTTTCTATTTTTTTGAATTTTAAGTTGTAATGTTATTTTAATTTTATTAAAGTGTGTTTGTTTTAATTGAATTGAGTTGGAAATAAAAATAAAAATGAAATTGAATGAATAGTAATTTAAGGAACGGTTAAGGAACGGTTAAGGAACGGAGGGTTGCAGGTTCCGTTCCTTAGTTAAGGAATGGAGTAAAAAAGTACAGTGGGGCCCGCAAATAGTAGTTTAAGGAACGGTTTAGGAACGGTATAGGAACAGCGTTGTGGATGGCCTTAGAAATGGAATGACCCTCGTAAAGGGCCTTCCTTTTTTTTATTTTTTACATGTCAACATTTTATCCAAGGCACTATCTCCCTGCAATGGAAGGCCTATCCCACATCCCATTTCATTTCCATATATATCATCATTATTTTATTTTAATTTTTTTGCACTTCTATATTTAATATGTTATCAAATTAAATAAATTAAAATGCAAAAATATTAATACGCAAATATTCGTTGTATCACGCGGTTTATTACTTCATCGTCAGAATCGCTACCAGAAGACATTTATATTCTTATAGAGAGAGAAAAATTATAGAAAATGAGAAAAGATAAAGATGTAGGTGTGACAAATGGAAAGAATTGATGGGGTATTTATGGTAGAAAATCAGGAATAAAATTTTTTTTAAAAATGGAATGGTCGATGATCGGCCTATCACCGCAATGGTTGGCCGATCATCGGCCATTGTGGATCTACCAAGGCCATCGTATCGTCCATATGAGGTAGGGCTTTGATCGGCTCATTCTCTGCAATGGAGGGCCGATCTCAAAGCCTCTTGATCATCCTTTCCATTGCTAATGCTCTTATAATCTTTTCTGTATGTTTCATATTCCAAAATAGGGTATGTTTGATTTTTCATTCTTTGTTTTGTAGGTTTTGTTATTAGATTTATGATATTTTTTTTCATTTGATTTATGTTATTATTACTTGAATAATAGAGATGTAGTTGCTCTATGCAATTTCTTAGTTATTCTTGAATGAGCATTCGGTTTTCGGTTCGATTTGATCGGTTTTCAGTTTGATTTTTGGCCAAATCGAACTGAATCGAAAATTCTAAATTTTGTGAAAATGAAAATAAAACTGAATCGAACCGAACTGTCCAAAAAATCAAACCTGAAAAATTGAAATCCGAACCGAAAAAACTGAAATTTCATAAATATATTCAAAAAAATCTGAAAAACCGAAATCCAAACTTAAAAAATCAACCCGAAAGACCAAAATTGCATAATATATAAAAAAGCCGAAAATCCAAAAATTAATTTTCTATAGTTAATACAAAAATTATAGCGTATCAACCAATTGACATATCCAAACAATTAGAATCTTTATAAAATCTAAATTGTCAATTTTTTTAATATAATTCAACACAAATAGAGTTTATTGTTAGGTATAAAGTATAATGTATAATGTATAATACTATTTAAAAGAATTTCAATGTTTTGGGAGTTTTACGATCTGAACCGGACCGAACCGAAAAATCAAAATTAGCCAGAACTTAAAAATGAACTGAACCGAAAAACTGAAAAAAAAAAAAAACTAACTAAATTTTAAATTTCGGTTTGGTTGAGATAGGATATTTGCTTTTCGGTTATTTCGCTCACCCCTACTTACATTTGTTGCTTCAACAAATAAATGTGCCCTTGCTATTAAAGAGAAAGGCTTTGTATTTGCTATCTACTTCTATAAAGTACTCCTATTTGGTTTTTATCAATTCATTTGATTATTATCTTAGATTTGAAATGCGCTTTATTTGCCTCAGTTAATATATTTTCTCTTTTTTGTTGTATGAGGGGGCAAGAATATGCATGTCACATGCTTCCATATGCATATATGTTTTTTGGTCTTACTGGTTTTCCCACATGGCAGGACAATCAACATCGATACTGTTACCACCTTCTCTCTTAACAACCAGTTTTATTCATCACAGTATATGACTTAAGAAAGAACATTCTCTCTTTAAACGACTAGATGATAACTGATAGATTGTTTTCAAGACAAAGGCCCTTTATCTTCTAAAACTTCAATGTAATCATCTGCTTATTTTTGTCATAGAGAAGAGTAATGCTCTTCTACATTCATGGGAGCCAAGAGGTTTTGACTATGTTCCCTCAACCTTCAGCGCCATTGATTTGGCCTCAGTGATTGAATAGAGTTATGTGTAATGATTGTTAGGTAACTCTCATTATCCTTCTCTATGGCCTTTTTACTATGTTGTGGGGTGATCAAAATCATTATTCTTCAAAGCATATTTGGATAAAAAGAAGTGCTTTTTCAAAAGTTTATGTTGTTATTTAGTGCCTCTCAACTGTGTCGTGGTGTCAAAGTGGACGGGGCCAATGATACAACTCAGCTTGTTCTTCTAAAGCCAGTCTACATTAATAATCCATCCATATCATACAAATAGTATATTTAAAAATAACATAAATTTTAATGCATAACTAGTAAAGAATCGTATTAACCAATCAAACTTGTTGAATAAATCGTATTATATCAGTGGAAATTTGAATATTTAGAAAAAAGTTCAAATTAATAGGTTTGAGACGGGTAAGTAAAAAAATCGTGGATTCGTGGTTGCAAAAACATGAGAAATCAAAATACTTTGGTCTTTTTTAATAAAAAAAATCGGAAGTAAATTGATTATGATCACTCATTGATGAACTATCATCACTATGTTGTTCCACACAGATTGTCATTTATAAAACGTTGTTTTTAGTTTGCCCTATATAATTTACACATTTAGGGACCGTTTGGATGAGAAAAAACTAAACATAACTAAAGAAATTGGACAATTAAAACTGTGACTATATGTAAAGAAGTGAAAGTGTTATAAGTTAGATTAATGGTTTGGAATATTAGATTATAAGTTAGATTACTAGTTAGAATTAGACCTTCTTTAAAACACAATGAATACAACTCAAAGACTATATTCACCAAAACAAAAATTTAAATAACTCCACTAAACTAGCTACATAAGAACTATCAAAGCTATCATAATATTAGACATTGTTCAACAAAAAGAATATTGCAACCGCAAGTGGATTTTGGCATAGATTATTTGAGCTTGAAGAAGACTCCAAGGGTTTACAAATGCGGTCAAAGCTTAAAACTGAAAACACCCTAGTAGAGTAATTTTAACTAATAGTGGAAAGACACCCAAAATGAGTTAAAAATCAGACAAACCATGTCCATAAAACTATCAGCGAGTCGTTGGGTTCAACATGGTGGTAAACTCGGTGATTTACTAGACTTTTGCACTAGTTGGCGAGTCGTTGGGGTTCGACAGAGTGATGAACTCGGCGACTCGCTTGTAAGTGCCTGGATTGCTTGTTGTTCTCCTGCATTGTGGTGGTTCGACGTAGTGTCGAACTGGATGACTCCCTAGTAAATGCTTGCTCTTCTTATTAGGCCATCCACAACGCTGTCACTATACCGTCCCTTAAATTACTATTCGCCGGCCCCACTGTACTTTTTTACTCCATCCCTTAACTAAGGGACGGAACCTGCAACCCCCCGTCCCTTAAACCGTCCCTTAAATTACTATTCATTCAATTTCATTTTTTATTATTATTTCCAACCAAATTCAATTAAAAAAACACACTTCATTAAAAATAAAATAAAATTACAACATAAAAAAATACAACTTTAAATTAAAAAAAATAAAAAAAGACATAATTAAAATCCTAAAAAAATAAAAATGACATAATTTAAAATACAATTTTATAGAAAAAAAAAACTACCCCGCCGGCGAATCATCCCCCCGGAGGAGGCGGTTGAGGTGCACCGAAGCCTTAAGGAGGTGGAATGCCAAGTTGTGCCGCCATAAACGTAACTCCGTTAAGCCAGGCTTGGTATTGGGTGGGCGTAAAGCGGGAAGTGTCCGCCATTGTGGCGGTCATGTACATGGACATAAGGGAGTTCGAGGGTCCCCCCGAGCCCGAGCCCGAGCCCGCCTGGCTTGATTCGGCTCGGCCCCTTCTCCCTCTAGCCGCCTTCGCCGTATTTCTCCCTTGCGGTCGACGGCGCCCACGAGTGGACTCCCCGGCATCGTCTGTCAGGGTCTCTTCCTCCTGCGAGGCAAACTCTTGTGGCTCGTTGCCCGAACCGTCCCTCACCAGACGAGTATTGGATACTCGTCGTGTGCTTCGTGCGCTTCGAGGTCGATCCCGAGCTGGACCGCACACCGCCGACCCACCTTTCCTTGTCCCTGACGACCTCCCAAACATCGGCATATTTGAATTGTTTGTCGGTGTCTTCGAAGTAGACCCGCAAAGCCAACCTCAGAAAGTCGGCTCCCGTGGCTCCGCTTTGGTACTGAGCCGCTTCATGCTTGTAGATGGCGCAGAATCGTTTGACCTCTCTGTCGACTCGGTCAAAGTAAGCGCGGAGCATCTTATATGTGTGGCGGCGGGTCTTTTTCGGCTTAATCTCGTGGTAGGCCTCGGTGACCTTTTCCCAGAAGCACTTCCGGGGTTGTTGATTCCCGACGATGGGATCGTACGAGACGTTGATCCAGGCGTTGTACACCGCCATCGTTTCTTTGGGGTCGTACGGATGCCGGCCTAGATCCTCCTCCTCCGCCTCCGCCCTGGAACTTCCCCCGCCTCGGCCTTCTTCCGGAGTGGGTTGAACCGGATAATCCTTCCGAATCTGGGAGAGTCCCTGCGAATACCTCGGGGCGGAGGGACGAGTGTATGCATCCACATCAAAATTGGATGGTTGATACCCCCCGGCGTCGACGAACCGTGGGTGCCCGGCGTCGACGAATCGGAACCACCAAATGTGTGGTACATGTTCCCCCAGTCGCCGAACGCATTGAGGTCCCACGAGCCGGAGCCGCCACCACCAAAGTTTCCGGCGCCGGACATTTTGTGATGAGATGTTAGATGAAAATTGGAGAGGAAATGGAGATGATTTGGGAAGAATAGATGTGTAGTTGTGTGTGAAATGAGGATGAATTAGGAGTATTTATAGAGTAAAAAAATAAAAATAATAATAAAAGGAAAAACGGCTATTAATGGCAATATTACCGTTTTTCACATTATTTTATAATTTTTTTATTTAATCCGAATTTAAAAAAATTGAATTATTGCGTCAGCGTGACGATGCCCACTCGCGGGACGGCGAGTGGGCGTCACGCATGGCCTGGGAGCGCGCCACGTCGCCTCGGCACGTGGCGAGCCGTCCCGCGTTTCGTCACGGCGGAACGGGACTAGTGACTGGCTGGGGCGGGCTGGTGACGGGACGAGACGCTGCAACGCGTCCCGCCCCGGTTCCGTCACGCAGGAACGGAATACGGGCAACCCGCGTAACGCGTTGCGGGTGGCCTTATGATGTTGGGGCATATCTGCACAACTTATGAAATAGAGGGACCATTCTGTAATATTCTAATTTCTGTTTTCAAATTTTCCACAGTTAGTTGAATGTTTAGAAAGTGAGGGAAATCCAGTCAGTTTTGACACACTTGTAAATCGAGCTAAGAGAGAGGATTTTTCATCAAAAAGCTTGAGTTCATCCATGAATAAAAACGATCTCCATTGATTCTCTTCTTGTTCGATTGTTCTTTGTTTTACTCACTTCAATACATTGTGTGGATTTAGTTTCTTGATTGTTCCGGTTGGTTTGATTGAGTTCAAGAACCGATTGCGTTGAACTACGATTTACACTTCTCCCGCGTTTTGGTGGCTCACCGTTTTGCTCCCTGATAAAACCTTGATGCAAGTGAGCGGTGTGTGACGAGTTGCCGCTGAACTGAATCTGCGTGCGGCAGTTTGTGGAGCAAGTTTCATGGTAGTTTGTGTGAAAGTTTAAGAAAATAAACCTAGTTGAGGTGTTAGGGTTGAACACGTTGGAATGAGAAAAAAGATCACTCTTTATTCCTCGACACTAATTTCTAATGGGGTTCTAGTATTTATAGAAGCCGCAACCCTAGACGGTTCGACTTATCCTACATCTCGGGAAAGAACCGACAAGAAAACCCGATGTAATATTAAATAACGATGTAGATATCTTGCTTATAAGGCAAGATTTCTTCAAAACGAATATTCAGTCAAAATAGAGAATTCTAAAACAAAGATTAGGAAATAAACAAAAAGGTAATTAAAAAGAACAGAATTAAACATCCGCATAGCGGGCTGGTGCTTTGGTGGCCCGTTTCGGTCGGTCGGGTTTGGTTATGGGCTTCTTCTCCCGGACTCTTCTCTGGCTTGGTCCAGCTCTTGACTTCTGTTAACTTGGCCCGTCTGCCTGAACTGGTGCTGATCCTTCATCCTTAGCCGGATCCCTATCAACTCCCCCCTCCAAAAGAACCACCTTGTCCTCAGTGAACTAACCATTGATCTTGCGGCACGCCAGCCACCAACACTGTACGAGCAGCAGATGCTCGAACAGGAGAATCACTCGGTGCTCCATCCAGTAACTCCGACGGAGGGAGCAGAGGTATGTTGGGTTGCCATGGTTGAATGAACAGTCGAAGCAATGACGCGTGAAAAACATCATGAATCTTGCTATCCATGGGAAGTTGCAGTCGGTAAGCCACGCTGCCAATGCGCTCCATCACCTTAAAGGGGCCGTAGAAACGACGTCCCAATTTGGTCGAAATTGGTCTCCCTACCGAATGTTGTCGGTATGGCTGGAGGTGAAGTAAAATGTCATCGCCCACGGCAAATTCCACGTCCTTACGATGTCGATTCGCCTGAGTAGCCATAGCATGTTGAGCGCGTCGGATGCGCTGCTTCAGAGTATGTAACAGAGCTTCCCTTTCAATCAAAATATCATTCACCGTGACATTATGAGACGGCTTAGAGTAAGTGTCGAAGAGGTTTGGTGGTTCTCGTCCGTACAAATCCTGGTATGGTGACATGCCAATACTAATGTTTGTAGAACAATTTAAAGCTAGTTCGGCCCACGCTAGCAACGGGTACCATTTCTGTGGACAGTCAAAAGTATAAGCACGCAGAAACTGTTCAAGAGCGCGATTTGTTACCTCAGATTGACCGTCCGTCTGGGGGTGGTAAGGAGTGGTGAATTGCAGTTTCGACCCGCTCAAACGGAGAAGCTCCTGCCAAAAATCACTCATAAAAATCGCATCACGGTCCGATAGAAGCTTCTTGGGGAATCCGTGTAGCTTAACCATTGTATCGACAAACACTCTAGCAACTTTCGGCGCATCGTATCCGGGCTTAAGAGCCGCGAAATGAGCGTATTTAGATAGTCTATCCACGACTACCATGATCGCCGTGTAACCGAGAGATGGCGGAAGGCCCACGATGAAATCCATTGAGGCAGCGTCCCACACAAATCTGGTATCGGTAACGGTTGGATCAAGCCGTTTGGCTTGTCGCGGATGTATTTCGTAGCTTGGCATGCTGAGCAAGCGGCGACGAACTGTTGGATGTCGCGACGCATATCTGGCCAGTTGAATGAGGCCACGACTCTAGAAAACGTTCTTTTCACCCCCGGGTGACCGGCAGTAGGTGCGGAGTGACACTCGCCCAAGATCTCCGGAATTGCTATGGAATGGCGATCGAGCAACAGACGGCGTTTGAAATGCAACAGGTCGTCGACCACGGATATAGAAGGTGAAGCTTTGCCTTGAGTAACGGATTCGTGCAGCTCGAGCAACGTTGGAAGGACACGATTTTCCTCACGAACCACATCTAATATGGTTACGGATGGTCGTACAGCGTGTGCAGCGTTGCCACGTCACGCCCTTCCATTTGCCGGGATAGTGCATCAGCGACTTTGTTCGAAGCCTCTGTTTTGTATTCGATGACGAACTTGAATCCCATAAGCTTTCGCGGATAAAACTGTTGATCCGGCGTCTGAACCACTTGGGACAAGAGGTCTTTTAAGCTGCGCTGGTCACTGCGAATGACTAATTCTCGACCAAACAGATACTGGCGCCACTTTTGTACCGCCTCTACTATGGCGTACAACTCCTTGTGGTAAGTAGAAGCTAAGTGTCGTCGTTGCCCTAATTTCTTGCTAAAATAGGCGACGGGGTAGCCCTCTTGTAATAGCACGGCACCAATACCTAGGTCTGAAGCGTAAGTCTCCACCACGAATGGCACTCCGAAATCTGGCAGGTGGAGTACAGGTGTTGTGCTCATTGCATGCTTCAAATCCGCAAAGCTCGAATCCGCCGCAGCATTCCACTCGAAAGCATCCTTTTTCAAAAGTTCAGTCAAGGGAGCTGCTCTCAAAGAATAGTATTTAACGAACCGGCGATAATACCCCGTCAAACCCAGAAAACCTCGGAGTTGCTTCACCGATGATGGAGTTAGCCAGGAAGTCATGGAAGCTATTTTAGAGGGGTCGGCGAGTAACTTTCCCGCCGTGATGATATGGCCCAAATAGTCAATGGTCGTGACTCCGAAAGCGCATTTGGAGGGCTTGACGAAGAACTCATTGGCACCCAAGATTGTCAGGACCTGTCGCAGATGTTGGAGGTGTTCCTCGGCGGATGCGCTGTATACCAGTATATCGTCAAAAAAAACAATGATGAAGCGTCGCAAGAATGGTTGAAATATGCTATTCATTGCTGCTTGGAATGTGGATGGAGCATTAGTGAGGCTGACGAGCATCACCAGAAACTCGAAATGGCCATCGTGGGTACGGAAGGCCGTCTTGTGGATATCCGCTACATTCATGCGGATCTGATGGTAGCCGGACCTCAAGTCGAGCTTGGAGAAAAATCTTGCCGCATGTAGCTTATCAAAGAGTTCGACAGCTGTAGGGATCGAGAAACGGTCGGGTGTAGTTGCCGCATTCAACGCCCTATAGTCGACACAGAAACGAAAGCTGTCGTCCTTCTTCCGTACCAGCAATACGGGAGATGAGAAAGGGCTGGTGCTCGGCTGTATGACGCCTTGTGTCAACATATCCAGAATCTGCTTCTCGATCTCATTCTTTTGGAAGTAGGGATACCTATACGGACGAACATTGATCTGTCTAGAGTCCGACTGCAGGTGTATACGGTGGTCCCACTTCCGTGAGGGTGGTAACCCGGTTGGGACCGCGAACAGTTGCTCGAACTCGTCGAGCAAGCTGGCGACATTCTGGTCCAAGGCTGCCTGCTCTACTGCTGATATGGTCGGGCCGAGTGGCAGAACCTCGAACAAATCAGCATCAGTATCGGCGCTAACCAGAGAAAATAGGTTGTTGTAGGAGATAGGGCTTGGTGTTGCGCTTTCGCCCTTTAGGAATACTGCCTGACCATTAAAATCGAATCGCATTGTGAGATTTCTGTAGTTTTTTGTGACGTCCCCAAGTTCCTGCAACCATTGGACTCCCAGAATCACATCCGGGCCTTCAACTTGCAGTAAAAACAAGTCAATGTCGAAATGATGGCCCTGTATAGAAATTGGAGTACCGAGAGAAGCAAAAGAACACTTAAGTGCGGCCCCGTTACCGACAAAAACACGAAAGAGAGATATGGAATGCAGAGGGAGACTTAGCTTCTCAGCGACATAGGGTTTAATAAAGTTGTGAGTGCTACCACCGTCAATCAGGATAGAGACTGAAGATCTATTGATACGGCCGTTCATGCGAATGGAACGGGGTCGGATCTTAGGGCACAGCACGTGGATGGATGACACAGCTCATGTGATGACCATGTTGGAGGCATCTTCGTTGTTAGCACTGTCGTCATTATCTTCTGTCAGCGGATCATCGTCCTCGTCTTCCCCAATCAAGGCATAAAACTTCTTTGCACACACATGGGCGCGCGAATACTTCTCCGGGCACCAATAACAGAGCCCTCGTCGTGCTCGGTCAGCCCGTTCAGCGTCTGATAGTCGAACAACGGGGTAATCGGTCGGTGGTTTGCCCCCTTTGACCATTGAAGTTGTTGCTGTTGTAGTCCTCGTTTGAGGACTAGTGGTTTCTCGAGGTTGCCAAGACGGTTTGGGGGGAAAAGAGGATGCTTTTCCAGCGGCCGTCTGACAGGATGCGAGCTGTTTTGCGAGGGCGAATGCATCCTGCAGCGTCGCGGGGCGGCGTGCCAGCATTTCTTGTTTGATGGACGGCGATAAACCGGCAATGAAGAGTGATGTTAACGTGGCGTCGCCCACATGGGAGGTCTTTTGGATCATAGACTCGAACATGGTTTGGTAAGTCTCCACTGTTGACGTCTGTCTGAGCGTGGCTAATCACCCAACGTAGTCTTCATAGAGGTCCGGATCAAACCTCTTCTTGATTGCCAACAAGAATGAATCCCATGATTTTAACTCCATGTTATCTTCCCAATAGGTGAACCATTCTTCGGCAGCGTCATCTAATAGAAAAGATGTCAAATAAAGACGATCCCTCAGAGGGGTAAAATCGTGGTTGTAGTATTTTTGGATCCGGCAGATCCATTTGATGACGTTGTCGTCGTTGAAGCGTGGTGCTCCCGAGTCGAGTTTGGACTGTGTCTCAGCGTCGAAATTAATCAGCTTCATCGTGACAGATTCTGGAAGGCTCCAGCCGCGAGTAGCGGAAGGCGTATTCGGTGCGCCGGGCGGCTTTGCTAGACATTTATGCATCGTCTCATTTAGAGCAAGCAAAGTCGAGTCGATGTTCGAATTGGTCACCGTCTGCTTATTAGTGAAGGCCTCGTAGTCGTATCGATGTGACATCAGGGTTTTTTCATACTTTGCTTGACGTCGATGCATATCAAACAACATCTCTCCGATCTCTTGCGTCGTATACTGGTGGACGTTGTCCCCGGTGTCGGTTGGTTCCCCCGTGGATGTCATGATGCAGGTAGGAAGAGCGAATCAAGAAAGCACCAGATGATAGAACCTTGATGCAAGTGAGCGGTGTGTGACGAGTTGCCGTTGAACTGAATCTGCGTGCAGCAGTTTGTGGAGCAAGTTTCGTGGTAGTTTGTGTGAAAGTTTAAGAAAATAAACCTAGTTGAGGTGCTAGGGACGTTGGAATGAGAAAAAAGATCACTCTTTATTCCTCGACACTAATTTCTAATGGGGTTCTAGTATTTATAGAACCCGCAACCCTAGACGGTTCGACTTATCCTACATCTCGGGAAAGAACCGACAAGAAAACCCGAGGTAATATTAAATAACGATGTAGATATCTTGCTTATAAGGCAAGATATCTTCAAAACGAATATTCAGTCAAAATAGAGAATTCTAAAACAAAGATTAGGAAATAAACAAAAAGGTAATTAAAAAGAACAGAATTAAACATCCGCATAGCGGGCTGGTGCTTTGGTGGCCCGTTTCGGTCGGTCGGGTTTTTTTTTCCCGGTCGGTCGGGTTTGGTTATGGGCTTCTTCTCCCGGACTCTTCTCTGGCTTGGTCCAGCTCTTGACTTCTGTTGACTTGGCCCGTCTGCCTGAACTGGTGTTGATCCTTCATCCTTAGCCGGGTCCCTATCACTCCCACGTGACTTCAAGCAATAATTTCGACTTCCGGGTTCGGACACTCACGTAACTCACACGGAAGATCAACAACGTAGACGTTGTGGATTCTCCTTCTGATTTGGAAATGTCTGTCGGCTTAGGATCCAAACTTGGACTTTACTCTGTCGGAAAATTGAATCTTTCTAGAAGTGCACCCACACCCAAATCAAACCCACCCTTGAGTCGTTCAATCTTATTCTATGAATACAAAGGTAGAAACTGAGCAAATCAAATACGGATAAGGGGTTGGAGACTTGGAGGAATACACCAATCAGACTACTTACATCTTATTGTCTGACTAGATAAAGAATTTTATGCAGCCGTCATCAATCATACCAAAATTAAACCAATTATTTAACAAATTTTAATTATGCAGACAGACCAGATTTATTATACCCAAAAAAGACATTCTTGTACACCCCACTCATCACCCACCACGTTTTGCCTCACATGCCCTCTCCCGCTTTGCTTACGTGTACCTTGCGCTTCATCCCTAGTACTTCCATTCCACTCCCCGCTTTGAATTCATAATCAAAGTCAAGTCTGCACGCTTTTCCACATATCATATCATATCAAATCGTAAACAAAATCATCATTTATCCCACACATTCTTCTCCATCATTCAGATCTCTTTAGCCGTTTTTACTTTTTATGCACATTTATATTTTCATTTTTTAACTTGTATTTATTGAAACCACATTCCAGCTGTAATAAGATTCCCGATTTTAAAAAAAACACCACTTTGCTCCCACTGAAGAACATTTTGTTTATAGGCAGATGGAAAAGGAAAGTTTTCTGGAAAATTTCTTGAAACCTCTGATTCAATTGACCCACCAATAAATGAGTTGTGTGCTTTAATTCTTCAATTAAGTGCTTGATTCCGTATCTGGACTGATTACTATTTCAATTTCCCCAAAAAAGAGTAAAATCAAAGTGTGATTGATGAGGAGGATGATGTCGGGCCTGAATGAGCCCACCAAGATTCGGAAAAGGGGAAACTCGTCTTCACCGTCTTCATCGTCGAGAATTTACAATTATAGGCTGAGCAAACGGGCCATCTTGGTGGGGAAGAATCGGGCCGGGCTGGGGAGGTCTCGATCCAGCACCCCTGTGCCGACGTGGCGAACCAGCGCCGCCGTTGAGACTCCGAGGTGTTCGCAGAGCGGGAGATCGGCCCGGCCCGTGTCGGCCCGGCGGCTGGCTGCGACGCTGTGGGAGATGAACGAGATGCCGTCGCCGGAAATTGATGAGAGTGATTTAGAGATGAGGAAGCGGCAGCAGAGGAAGAGCGGGAGCAGGAAAGGCGAGAAACTGCTGCATTCGGGCTCGGGCTATTTGCCGCCGCACTTGTCCGATCCGCCTCACAGCCCCACTGTTTCTCAGGTCAATACTTCAATTATATATGTTCGCTAATTGGAATTGAATTGAAATTAAAATAATATGGAATTGAATTTGAAATCCTTGTTCGGTAAAAATGATACTCATGCTGGGAATGTACGTGTGTGCAATGTATGCTTTAGGGAATGTTATCAAATGTAAATTTTAAATATTGCATAAACTCCAAACTATGATTTAAATAGTTAAAAAATTGTCAACATATGACAAAATTATAGCAATAGAAAATGTCATCTCAGTGTCAATATGTTGACATTGTATTGACACTATGTTGATATTGCAGTTACTTTGTTATCTGTTGACATTTTCTTACGGTTTAGATCATAATTTTGAGTTTGTATACTCCCTCCATCCCCCAAATTTTATCTCATTTTACCATTTTCGTTCGTCCCACAAATTTTGTCCCATTTGGAATCTTTCCAGAAGTAGACATTAAATACACCCTTCGATCTCCTCAACGTGGGACCCTTATTCCACTTACACACATTCATTTAATACAAAATCAAAACAATTTCTTAAAACTCGCGTCGAGTCAAACTAAGACAAACTTTGGGGAACAGAGGGGGTAATATTTAGGGGCTTCTTGGTATGATAGAATGGAATGAGGAGGGAATGGAATGGAGGTGGAATGGAATGACAATTTCATTACATATGTAAAGAATACAAATGGAATGGAATTGAGTAGTGTGAGTGGTGTGTGCAATGTGTGTAGTGAGTGTGTATAGTGTGCATAGTGTGTGTAGTGTATGTGCAATGTGTTTTTTTTTCCTGATGTTAGTGTATGTACAATGTGTGTAGTGTGAATTTTTATTAATAATTAAAAATTCTAAAATTTTAGTTTTATTATAAAATTATAAAATTGAGTGATATTAAATTTAAATACTAGTACTATAATACTACTATGTTTTATAATTAAAATCTAAAATAAAAAGATAAGAGAAAAATGGAATGGAATGATCATTCCTTAGCTAAATGGAAGTCCTATGTGGAATAGAATGGTGATTCCAAATGAAATGATGAATCCCAAGGAAGAAAAATACCAAGCAAATGAGTGGAATGGAGGTAGGAATGTCATTCTATTATCCCATTCCATTCCACCATACCAAGTAGGGTCTTAGAGTTTGCATTTTATCATTACTCGTATGTTCTGTGTGTAGTTTGTTTGAAGGTGTCCAATTTTATAGCTATTTGAAATTCTAATTACCTATTTTTGATATAGAATTCAAATTATGAAAATGGGAGGAATTGAAATCGTAATTCAGTAGCCTATATGTCTATTTATGCTGTCAAACTAGAAAGCATAGAATCTAAACATCTGAGTTTGTTTTGTAGAAAATGCCAACAAGTAGTCGCCGGAGGCAGAAGCTTATGTCTTCTGATAGAAGCATTGATTGTGTTAGCAATGCAAGT
Organism: Salvia splendens; assembly: GCF_004379255.2. NCBI lineage: Eukaryota > Viridiplantae > Streptophyta > Magnoliopsida > Lamiales > Lamiaceae > Salvia > Salvia splendens. Next base: position 22,450,978 of record NC_056035.1, read on the forward strand.
TTTATGGAGGTGAATTTTTATTTATTTATTTGCTAATTTCACCGGATTTAATTGGTGTGCTGCATAAACCTACATCTACAAGTTTCAGACAGAGAGTCGATCACGCCACCAGATTTCGACGGAATCCGGCGTTGGTGGGAGGAATCGTCTGAAGGAAGCAAGCAGTGCTCTGACCACATCAAAAGAGCTGCTCAAGATCATCAACCGCCTTTGGGGTCAAGCGGATCAGCCTTCTTCGAGCATGTCTCTCGTCTCGGCCCTCCACTCTGAGCTCGAGAGGGCTCGTTTGCAGGTCAATCACCTCATCCAAGAGCAACGCTCCGAGAAGAACGACATCAGCTACCTCATTAAGTGTTTTGCCGAGGAAAAGGCCTCTTGGAAGAGCCACGAGGACCTCGCTGTGGAAGCTGCTGTCGGATCTCTCGCCCGTGAGCTGGATGCAGAGCGGAAGCTGAGAAGGCGGCTTGAGAGCCTGAACGCGAAGCTAGGGCAGGAGCTTGCAGAGATCAAGTCGTCGCTCGTTAAAGCAGTTAAAGAATTGGAGTCTGAGAAAAGAGCAAGAGAGATAGCGGAACAGGTGTGCGATGAGCTAGCTAGAAATATCGACCAGGATAGGGCCGGAGTGGACAAGTGTGTCGGATTTCATCAACAAGTGGAGGAGGAACGGGAGCTGCTGGAATTGGCCGATAGGTTGCACGAGGAGCGAGCCCAAATGAAGCTTTCCGAGGCCAAGCATCAATTCGAGGAGAAGAGCTCTGCGGTCAGCAAGCTAAGGAGGCAGCTCGAGGCTTTCATAGGATCAAAACGAGACAAAGTTGATGAAGAAGTCGAGGATGGTGTAGACAGCAAAGAAGAAGGCTCTGCAGAGAGTGATCTTCACTCCATCGAATTGGAGTTGAATAACAACGATAGTAACGAAAAAGGACACAGCAAATGGGCTTACACCTCTGCAGTTGAACGCGTGTCTAGGAGAACACCGGCTAGTAATGATACGAGAGCAAGAAACTCCATCTCCGGGTTGGTCTCTCGTGGGAGCATCTCTCTGCAGAGGAGCACGTCTGATGGAGTCGAATGGGCAGCTCAAGGTGCAGGTAACCAACAGACGGTTAACGAGAAAACTAGTAAAGGTTTCAAGAATCAGTTACTAGCAAATTCCCGGTTAGGGATAGAAAACCATAGCCTATCGAAGAAGAAGGAGCATTCATATCCTCCGAGAGATGTAAGTCATGAGAAATCTAAGTCAAGAACAGCAGAAGGCAGCCGAGGATCTAAATGGTGACGTTTTCGAGCATCTACACGTCAACGCAATCTGACACGAGCAATATATGAACACAAGTTAACAACATCTTGTTGATTTAATTTGTGGAATACATATGGGAACTCCTCCACGATCATGTTATGGTCTCGTGCCATGTTTCGCGTTGCAGAAGGCGTGACAAACTCCGTCTTCCACTTCTTGTAAGTTGCTTTGTGTATATTTTTGTTAAAGGGAAGTAGTACTTGTTATATACAACAGTATGTTGAATTTGAATTTGAATTTGAATTTGAATTTGAATTTGAATTTGGAATGATTTAATTATGTCCCTCATAGTTAAATTAATATTGAATCTGTATCTTGTACGGTTTTAGGTGGAAATTAAGTGATCAAAACATTGAATTTTGTCCTAACATATGTAGTTATAATAAGGGAAGGACAATTTAGGTGAAATTATTTAAAAAGTCTGAATTATTGCCTTGTTTTGGAATTTTATTACAAGACGCTGTTGCATTGAGTTGGTACAAATATTTAAGAAAAAAGATAGATCGAGTGAGACCGACAATACAGAAAGCATTTGGCATCGCTCTTCGGTTTATGTCTTGTTAAGTTCGAATTGAAAGCATGGTTTTATTATTTATAATAGCTGTCGTTTTGGAATACATATTTGTCTTGTAATAAATGCTGCGAACAGAATATACACCTCAATGCCAAACAAAAACAAGGTTTTACTATGTAAGAAAATGGGATAAATTCCATATTTATTTAATAATTCAATGGTTAGAAGAAGATAGTGAGCATTAGTATGCCTTGAATCTGTATAGATTATGTTTATTAATTGGGATATGATTATGTTTCCGAATTATGATAGGATCTCATATGTGCCTATTTATATGAGAATAGGACACATAATTCTGCAATCTGAAATCTATAGCCACAATCCGAAAAACAATCTGAATAAAATATGTTCTCTGTTTCTGTCCGTGAATGTAGCCAACACAAGATTGTGATTGGTGATTAATTATAGTAAGTCTGATCACTTGAATCAATGGCTTAAACTTGTTTACTAGACATTGGGATGAATGAAATAAGACCAGTACAGATCTAGACAGTTGTTTAATTTGGGAGCTTGTGAAAACTACATGTGCCAGAAGTCATTCTAAATTATATAGATGCATACTTTTCAACTCCCATTAATTAGAAGCAACGTCTATATTGTTGATATTACAGATGATAGGATGTAATCAAATACTCCTACTAACTAATAGTTTATTGTACTACTAACTTTGCCAATCAATCAACTTTAACATAATAAAAACTTTAATGTCAATTATATCTTTGTGTTAGACATTTGCATATTTATATCACCCTAACGTGACCCTATGCTATAGAAACTGATACTATCTTTATCCACAAAAAATAGACTAGTTTTATTATTTTGGGATGTCCACTAAAATTAGACTAAGTCTAAAAATAAAAACTTTTCAACCAATATTAATCATATACATCATTCTAAATATGGATCTCACAATCCACTAATACTCATTCCACTATATTTTCCCTCCTTCTCTCTTACTTTATCTTGTCATTCACAATCTTGTCTGTTTTTCATGGACGGAGGGAGTATTTTTTTTTTGTTTAAGCATTTAAATTAAAAATGATAGGAAACAAATGTAGAAAATTAAAGATGGAAAGAATAGTAAAGAGTAGTACTATTAGCTTAAATGAATTCTCCCAATTATCACACAACCTTTAATAAAATTCAATTCCAACTATACATAGAAGATATAGTATATTCTAATCCTAGTAGTTATTCTCTTATTTTGATTTTCCATAATCTTTTATTAACATCATTTTAATGAAGAAGACATAAATCAATTAATAAAATTAAATAAAGCATGTACAGTAAAGTCTTCTTTTTCAAAAAGATAACTCCTCCAATCATCCATCAGCAAAGATACCCAACTGTCTACATTTTAAACTCCCACCTCTGCCATGACTAAATGAATCACAGACACAGTCTGTTGGTAAAGAATGGCAATCTGGGTGGTTGCAATGTGGTTTGCAGCATTGACTCAACTCTCATCTTCTTCCATCATCACAACACCTGGTTTCCCATCCTCAGCAATCAAATTGAAGGCAAAGCTTCACCACTCCAAATCCAAACTCTACCAAGAAAAGTTCTTCACACAGATCCTTGATCACTTCAACTACAATCCACCGAGCTACCACACCTTCCAGCAGCGCTACCTCATCAATCAAAACCACTGGGGCGGCGCCGCCAGCAGCTCCCCCATCTTCGTCTACACGGGCAACGAAGGCGACATCGAGTGGTTCGCTCAGAACACCGGCTTCATGTTCGAAACAGCCCCCCTTTTCGACGCCCTCCTCCTCTTCATCGAGGTTGTCGTTACTCTCTTTATATCCTCTCTCTCTCTATCTCTCTTTCTTTGGTGCGATGAAGCTTACTCAAACTAACTGCAGCATAGATTCTACGGAAAGTCTATCCCTTTTGGCGGGAATAAAACAGTGGCGTATTCGAATTCGTCGACGCTGGGCTGGCTGAGCTCGACGCAGGCGTTGGCGGACTACGCGACGCTCGTGCTCGATCTCAAGCACAACTTGTCCGCGCCAGATTCCCCTGTTATCGTCTTCGGAGGCTCCTATGGTGGAAGTATGTATGCTCTCTTTAGTCTTCTCCGATTAGGCTACATTCAGTATCATGGAATTGGGATTGCGGAATTGGAATTGGAACTTTAAATTCCAAATCCAATGTTTGGTACAACGAAAAAGTAGATAATTGGGCAACTTCACACAGCACAAATTCGACAAACATACATTGCACACGTACTACACACACAGCACAGACATCAAATCAATTAATTCAAATCCGTGTATCATTTTTTACCTTTGTTTGGAATTGAATTATCCTTCAAATTCGAATTCTTATTTCAATTCCAGTTCCGTGTACTGAACAAACCCTTAGTTTGTTTCAGATTTTAAGTTGATTACATCTCTTGTGTTGGTATTGGCAGTGCTGGCGGCATGGTTTAGATTGAAGTATCCTCATGTAGCTATTGGGGCATTGGCCTCTTCTGCGCCAATCCTCAATTTTGACAACATCACTTCCCCATTTAGTTTCAATGATATCATCACCAAAGATTTCAGGGTAAATTACTCACCTCTCTCTCTTCATCATGTTTAGAGCCGTTATGTGCTTATCCTAACTACTCTCTCCGTACCTTAATTTTTTTTTGACCAGGTATGGTTTTAAGAAATGTAATGAAAAACGAGTTGAAAAAATTAGTGAAGAGTGTGTCCTGTTTTAATATATTATAAAATGTGAGTAGGAATAAGTTAGTGGAATATGGGGTCCACTGCTAAGAATGGTAAAAAAAAATGAAATGTGACAAATTTTATGGGATGGACGGAAAATGTGACAACATTTAAGAGACGGAGAGAGTAAGACTATGATGAATGATAATTGTGATTTGGTACTAGTCAATGTCGTGTCCTAATTAGAAAAAGAAATAAACCGGTTTGATGTGTATTCAAATTATTAAGAGGAGTGAATGATAAGGTTATAGGGCATTGGTCGAAAATGAAGGACAAAAGCATCAAGTAGAAAGTCTATCTCTGGGACCATGTATATGTATTTGTGGGTTTTGTGAATGTGGTGTAAATAATTATGTGAAAATGAATGATTTGGATTGGTGCTATGGAATAATGTATATGAAACTGCAGAGTGAGAGTGAGAATTGTTACAAAGTGATTAAAAGATCGTGGCAAGAAATTGATGACACGGCAGCAAAGCCTGGTGGATTGGAAATTCTCAGAAAGGCATTCAGAATATGCAAGTAAGAATGATTTTCGACTCAATTAGTAACTAGTAAATATTTATACTATGTAATAGTAATGTGGTACTATTTGTTATATATAGGAATTATATAAGTGCAGGGTATCTTGAAGGTTGGATTGCTACAGCATTTACATACACAGCCATGACGGATTATCCAACTCCCACCAATTTCCTTAATCCCTTGCCTGCCTATCCGGTCAAACAGGTAAACATAATTTTTATTTTCAGAGCTCCGCAATTGAAAGTCTAATTGCCTTTTTTTTCATTTTAAGTAAGTAGAGCTACTATTTAACTAAATCATTACCCTCATATTCTACTATAAAACAAATATATATAGGTGACATCCACACTTCACTAACTCATTTCCCCATTTCTTTCACAAAGCCTAACAATTTCTTATAACTCAGTCGAGTAAAAAATGGACTATAAATGGTGGACAAAGTGAATAGTATTTTCATTACAATATTTGTTTCTTAAGGTTACAAATTTCTCTTGACTTATACTCCCTCCATCCGCGAATAGAAGTCTTGTTTTTCTATTTTAGTCCGTCCACGAATAGAAGTCCATGTTCACTTTTACCATAAATGGCAATAGGGTCCAACAGTTCATTAACTTATTTCACTCACATTTCATTTAAAACTAATATACAAAGGGTAAAATTGTCATTTTATTAAGCAAAAATATCATTTTATCAAATAAAAGTATCATTTCATCTACCTAAAATATCATTTTATCAAGCAAAAGTATCACGTCCTTTCACCTTGCTCACCAATTTTAATTATGAAATGAGCCTTTATTATACCCGAAAAATGATAATCTTATTTGAAAAAAATGATATTTTGCTTAAATTGTGTGATGCAGATTTAGTTATAGGATTATCACACAAATTAGTGTTGTCATTGTAATGCACCCTATTCCCCACGTGGTACAAACTTAATAATCACGCAATAAAATAATTAATTGTATGCTTAGAACGGAAAAGACTAGGTTTGATTTTAATAATCACAAAAATATTGGAAAATAGATGTGCAAAGCAATTGACGATCCGAAAACCGGAAACAACACCTTCGAGAAATTATACGCTGCGGCGAACATCTACTACAACTATAGTGGAGATGCCACGTGTTTCGATCTGGCTGATGATTCAGATCCCCACGGTCTCGGTGGATGGACATGGCAGGTATGTACCATTATCAAAAAAATTCAACAATTACTTTAGATCCATTAAAATTTGGCGAAAATCCTAATTATAAATATTTTATAAAAAATACTCCGTCCCTCAAAATTTCATCACATTTTATTTTTTAAATTCATTTTTTAAAAATAATACTCCCTCCGTCCCGCTTTAGCAGTCCCGGTTGATCAATTTCGGGTGTCTCACTTTAGGAGTCCCGGTTGAACTCAGTGCATAAAAATTGATGTCCACTACATCAATTTATTTATTACCTCATTTAAAAGTGGGACTCAACCTCCACTACATCATTTATTTATTACACACTTAAAAGCAAAAAAGTAAAAAAGTTGTTTAAAAGTGGGACTCAACCTCCACTACATCATTTATTTATTACACACTTAAATACCCCTTAAAACATGTGCCCGACTCAACCGGGACTGCTAAAGCGGGACGGAGGGAGTAATAAATAGCTAAAATTGAGAGAGAATAGCATAGATGAAAATCTTCTCTGTATTATCATTATTCTCTCACTTATTTTACTATATCTCCACTTTAACTTTTTATTATCATTTTTTTAAAAATGAGTGTAGAAAATGAAAGGTGACAAATTTTAGGGAGGGGAGGGAGTACGTAATAGTAGAAAAATTGATTAAATCAAATTAAATAAATGGTGAAATTTCAGGCATGTACTGAGATGATTCTACTAACAGACGGCAACACAGTAGATAGCGTGTTCCCGCCGTCCAATTACAGCTACAACGACCGACTTCAGTTTTGCAAAGATAGGTTCAACATTCAGCCCAGGCCCACATGGGCCCCCACAGAGTTCGGAGCCCGTGTAACAACCATTTTCCGGCCCATTTTAATTACTTTCCGGCCCATTCATATTCTTTTTCTAAAAATATTCTTTTTTTTTCAGCATATTCACAGAGTTCTGAAACGCTTTGGTAGCAACATCATCTTCTTTAATGGGCTAAGGGATCCATGGAGTGGTGGAGGGTACTACACTTGATTAATTATGAATATATATTCATTATTACCTTTTTTAAAATAATATTTTTTATGTGATTCGTTTGTTGATGGCAGGGTGTTAAAAGATATTTCAAAGACACTGGTTGCTATTGTTGCTAAAAAAGGTATGTGTGGGCTTTTTATTGGGCTTCACACTTTTGTTGCTTTGGGCATTTTATTGGGCTTCATTTTATGTATACGGCCCATAACATGTAATGTGTTTTAAAATGGGAAAAGGATCTGAAAATACAGGTTAAATTTTTTTTTCCATTAGTTATAGTAATAATAAGATAAATGAAAAGTAGTTGATGGTGATGGTGATGGTGATGGTGATAGTGATGTATGTATATTACAGGTGCGCACCACGTGGACCTTAGATTCTCAACAAATGAAGATCCAAAATGGCTCAAGGAAGTAAGGAAAAGAGAAGTCCACATTATATCAAAATGGATCTCTCAGTATTATCATGATTTGGCTGATTCTTCCAATTATTGATTTGAATTCTCTGTGTTTACTTACACACACATACACGTGAATTTATCAAAATTCTCATATCCAAAAAGTGATCAATTTCTGATGTTTGATTTCAAATAGTACTGTTCATGTAATAATTGTGTATCTTATAATGGAGATTTTGATAAATAAATAAAAAAATTATTCACATGCATTATTGTATGAATTTGGACTTCATTATATTAAAAATCATGAAAGAAATTATCTTCTAAAATCTTTTTAAGATGCAGAAATAACTCAAAACTCCAAATTTGTAATATTTCAAACAGACCCTGAGATTTTCTTCACCCCAACATCATAATTAAGTAATAATTTGATGGCAAAAGTGGTTCGTAAAAAGAAGGGGTATTGGCGCTTAACATCATGAAATATTCCAACAGTTTATTTTTATATACAAACTTTAAACTTATATAGTTGTTGCATTTTTTATCACCAGCGACAAAAATCTGACTACATTACTTATCATCACAACACGTCGGATATGGTTATCACTTAAAAATAATAGTTATGTGATTACAAAGTCCCTAGAATGCAGATATAATTGTCTATCTCATTTTAATGTAGTCAAATTTTATCGCCGGTGAAATTATATGTCAAGTTTAAAGTTCGTATAAAAAAATAAACTTTTAGAAAATTTTGTGATATTATGCGACAATACCTCTAAAAAAATTAGTGAAGCACAACAAAATTTCAATTAATTGAGTGCACAGCATGTAATATTACAAAGAGTTGTGCTAAATGGTCATATTATAGCCAGTCACACAAGGTTATATCAGTAAATTGTAGTACTCCATTAGTTATATATTAAAATATAAATTGTAGTTAGTGGATAACTTAAAATGACTCATTGACCCTCCACTATACTTTTGGTTATATTAGAATCCCCCTTTAAGTTTTGGAAATTTAAATTAACGTTATGCATTAATTACACATTATAGAGTTTCAAAGTTAAAAATCAATACAAAATCTTTTACATTCAAGACGATAATATTTATTAACATTAAAATTTTACAAAACAAATTACATTAGAGTAGCTATTAGTGTACTTCATTTCCTAAAATATAATCATCATTTAATACAAGAGATGGCGTATACTTCTTTTTCATTGGCATATTTCATTTTATTACTACTATTATATATATGTATATTCATATAGATTCAATCATATTAAAAAAATCAACTTAATCAATATTAATGATATTAGAATTTCTTTTAATAATTCATTAACTGTTCTATTTATCTTGTGAGAGTATATCTTAATCAAATAAAATAATTATTTAATCAAATACTAATGTCAATAAAAAATTTTTTACCAATCAAATAATTGAATGAAATAATTCATTACTTTATATATCTATGTTTTGATAGTATTAAATTTGACCACAATAAAGGATATAGAAGTAAAATCAATTCCTAACTAAACCGGATATTCTGAGTAAACCGATTTTTTTGCTATTAAATCAGTTTATGGCGGGCCATAATGTGGCCAAGTAGCATTTCCCTATTACAAAAGATACAAAAATTTGGTTGCAATTAATGCTGAGATAATCTGACATTTCTTGAATTTTTTTCTTGTCTCATGTGTTCAAAGAAATTGACAACACTGTGCAGTAGCACATTTTGAACGGCACACGTCTTCTTCCATGTATTCCGTGTCACCGCATTTGTTTTCTTTTTCCACCTATGTTTAATTGAACAAATAACTAGAAGAAGTATTAGTATGTGTAATAACTCCTAATATCACAAAATATTTCAAAAAATTGTTTTTCCAATTAAATTTGACATATAATATCATGAATTTAAATAGTTGTTGATTTTTCCCTTGCGATAGAATCCGACTAAATCTCATTTATCATTGCATCACATCAGATATGGTATGCACTGAAAAATTATAGTGGTTTGGTTATTAAGACCCTAAAAGGCCGATATAATTATCCATCCCATTTTAATATAGCCAGATTTCATCATCGGTAGGAAAATTCAACATCTATTTAAATTAGGCGCCAATAACTCTATCTAGAATATATTTTTAAGCTGGGTTCACGGCATATATATTCTAATGTTGGTATCTATTCTTCTTTTATTACCCTCTCTGAAACCTAGCCTAGCAATTTTGTTTTCCTTTTAAAGATATTATATGTTGTATGTAGGTAGTGATAAAATGCAAACTTTATATATTATACAAACTTCAAATTATGACCTGAACCGTTAAAAAATGTCAACATATGACAAAATACAGCAACAACAAAATGTCTACACAGTGTCCACACAATGTCAACACAGCATCAATATAATAACAACACAGCATCAACCGTTGACATTATGTTAATATTTTTTATTGCTATTATTTTATTATCTGTTGATATTTTTTAATAGTAAAAAATTATACTAGTTTAAAGTTTATACAATATTTATAGTTTGGATTTGATTAGCTAGTTTATCTAGTTGCTGTTTGTTTGCTATATTATATATTTGTGAACTGTTTCATGTGCGATTGGAAAGAGAAAGGTCTTTTCAAATAATAATATCAGAAGGAAGTATTTATACTTGAAATTTTTTCTTACAATGTTTGGCAACGTTAGTTTGACTTTGACCTTGCTATTCTTACCACAAGAGAAAAACGTAAACCAATTTATGGTCGTAATTGATTTTGCAGTCTGACTTTTCAAACACAATATTTTCTTTATTTTATCCACATAAAATTTCGGGTAACAGCTAAATTAGTTCTCTTGGTTTATGTCCGTTCTTATCGACGATATTATTATTATTATTATTATTATTATTATTATTATTATTATTATTATTATTATTATATAATGATGGTTTCTAGTAATATAAGTTGTAAGTAAATTGAAATAGAAAAAAAAGTGTCATTTTTATTGGAGAAAGAAGTAAAAATCACAACAAATTCCATTTTATAAGAAAAATATCCGAACCCTGAGATGGGAGTGAGGGAAATAAATGTGGGATCAATTATTGGGTATGGATACAGTGGCGGTAAGATGGAGTACTCTCTTCGTTTTTTTTTAATAGATGCATTTTCTTTTTGACATGAGGATTAAGAATGTGTAAGTAGATGATGAATAAAGTAAAAGAGATTAAGAGAAAAATAAAATAAGAAAGAGAGATAATTTTGTCCAAAATAGAAATGACAAATTTCTCAAAATAGAAAAATGATTAAATTAATATTGAACGGAAGAAATACTTTTTAGAGGTTTATAAATTATAGTTACGAAAAAAGTAAATAGAATTTTAGATCATGAATGTTCTAAAATAGCAAAGTGGGACATATTTAGAAGGACGAACGGAGTTTATTTTGGACCACTATAAAAACTAATACTGAGTGCTCGGTCAAATCCAAACTATGAGTAATTGGGGCTTCCTTTCTAATTTAATTTATTGCTTGTGTTTATAATTTCAATATTTATTAATTAATGCTACTGACTTTAACTAATTGATACTCTCTTTGTTCTAAAAAATAGACATAACTTGTAAATGATACAAGTTTTATTATGTAAGTAATTGGTAAAGTAAGAGATGCATGAAAAAATAGAGAAAGTAGTGTTAGTAGACTGTGGGGTCCACATTATTAGTAGTGTGTAATTGGTTAAAAATTTTCCTTATTTAGACATGGTCTAGTTTTGGGGTCTACCCAAAATGGTAAAACTAGTAGTATATTTTGTTTTAAGGCGGACAGAATATCTTTCACTCATCATGAATTGATTTATAAAAAAATATAGTTCGATCATTTCCTCAAAAAGTAGATCAATTTAAAAAATTTATTTCCACAAATTAAAACCTTTTATCATTCATACAATCCAGTCAAACTACATTGATCGGGCTACATTTCAACATTAGGTTTAAACCTTCTTACAGGCAATTATTTTTAACTTGTGTGTGATAGTAATCTCATTTGCACATGCAATTCTTAAAAGAGTACACCTTCCGTTTCATAGTGGTAGAGTTATTTTGCCATTTTGATACGTTCCACAATAGTAGAGTCATTTCTTTTTTTAGTAAAAGTCAACACATTTATTTTCACATACTTTACTCTCTCTTACTTTATTCTCTATTCATTTTTCTACTTTCTTAATTTCTATGCCGAAAAGAAATATCTCAACTACTATGAAACCGAGAAAGTATATGATATGTGCCACCCCAACTAACGTATTCCAGTTTAGTAAAAAAAATAGATAAGAAAAAACATGATAAAGAACACACATAAATCAATTTTATACATTAATTATGGAGATGTAAATCAACCTTTTGGATCATTATACGATACGATGTTCTTGGTCACGACTAGATATATTGTTTTCTATAAACAATGTTTGTTACGTTGCACTGTTACTGCCTTAATCACGTTTTTCCAAATAATTAATGTAAGATACCACCTAATAAATAATTATTGGAAAACATCAAATAATTGCTACCAAAAGCTTGGTCCTCGTAGTTTCACGTGTACTATCTTATTTTATGATTCAAATTAATGCATATGAAATGTGCGGCGGTCGAAGAATACTTGTATCATGTGATCTTGTATCAGATAAAAATATATTTGCTTCTTATATATTACTTACTACTTATGTGATTAATTAGAGAGTACTAATAAGCCACTTGGTCAAAATCTATTAGATGAAACCGAATTTACATTTTTAGCTTAGTGAAAATATTATTATACCTATAAAAATAAAAACTAGTGGTCTCGTAACAAGTTTCCCATGGTGAAATGACTTAATTAGAAGTTAAAAAGGGGATTTTGGCCCCTGATATTATGGAATTTTAAAAATTTTGATTTTTTTCCACAACCTTTCATTTTAGCAAATAATATCACGAATTTTAACCCCTTGCTTGTTATTTCCAACCAGGGAAACTATCCTAAAAAGATTAAAGAACTTGGAGCTCTTGAAGTTGTTGTTGAGAAATTATGAAAAAAATCCGTATCATGATATTATTTGCCGGAATTTTTTTGCCGATAGAAAATAACAAACTCAGGTAAAAGTTCATGATATTATTTGCCAAATTAAAAGTTTATTGGAAAAATTTAACTTTTTGAAAATTTTATAATATCAGATGTGAATATAAAACACCCCTCACCAGATAGTGCCTGACTGCCTTCCTTCTCATCCTACAAATGATAAATATAAAGCAATAATAAATTACTAATCTCATTTAAGTCCTAAATCTTTTTGTATTACTACTATTTCTTCTATTTATTCTAGAGTGATGATGATATGACTCGAATAGTACTTACCAGAAAAGTGATTTCTTAATTAATTAAATATTTTACCAACAAATGAATCAGTGTATAATTTATCATGAATTATTCTCTTGTATATATAAAAGAGAATCTGGAATATGGGCTCGTGATTTGGAGGCTTGATGAGTAAGCATGTTTTCTGACTTATTTGCATAATTAAACGTAACCACCGATTATTTTTGATGAATAGCATGGCGCATGTGACTTCTATTTTATACACACATACCCGCCCATGTGTGTGTGAGAGAGTGTTATTCCCGCTTCCCAACAACCTCATACGTATTAAATTTTGTTTTCATTAGTGTAAAATACTAGTACTTGATAAAAAAAAGTTTGAAACTAATATTAGTAGTGGATAATGAGTCTCGCATCTTTAATTAAAAGACTTTCCAAATTTAAAATGTTCATATTTTTCAGGAACGGACTAAAAAGAAAATTGTTCATATTATTTCAGAGACAGACTAAAAAGGATATTGTTCATATTCCTTCGTCCCACAAGAATATATGAATATGCACTCTTTTCTTTTTAATCTGTCTCATACGAATATACACTTTCTAATTTTAGAAATTTTTTTATCTCTAGGTGTGACTCATTCTCCATTAATAAACTTTAATTGTTTTTCTTTATACTTCCTCCGTCCGCGAATAGGTGTCCCGTTTTGCCATTTTGGTCTGTCCGCGAATAGGAGTCCCGTTTCATAATTATCGTAAATGGTAAAGAAGTCTCACATTCCACCAACTCATTCCACTCACATATCATTTAAAACTAATACTTACAAGTGGAACCCTTATTTCACTAATTTTATTCCCCCACTTTTCTTAACAATTCTTAAAACTCATGTCACAATGAAATGAGACTCCTATTCACAGACGGGGGGAATATCTCACCCTTATTTTATCAATTGTACTTTAAAATTTGTGTTCAACTCAAAGTGCCTATACTCGTGAGACGAAGGGAATAGTAATATACAAATGAAAAGGCAAGCTAAAGCTAAGTTCAACATCTACATGGAATTTGAGTGGGATTTTGTCCGAGTCTTCTACCAAACTTAGACACATACATACATACCATCGTCAACTCACCTAATTGAAATATTGTGTACATTACTAAATAATTCAGTTTCACCGCATTACATATAACGTCACATTACACATAAATTAGGGATTTGAAATGAAGAAGTTGGCACTTGACATATCATAATAGCTGGATTGATCCAATGAAAATGATAAGACCATAAAATAAATAGGAAAGAAGAGATAGCGACAGAGAGTGATGAGAGTGCGTGTAATTAATCAAATGTGACGGGGAAATATGGGGCTCATGGAAATTAAAATTTGAGTTTGTGAGGACATAATTCAAACACGAGACACTCAGATTAAATAAAAGGCAGTCTCCTCTCCTCACTATATTTATTCCAAAATCCACACATCTTATCTCTTCTTCCTAATAATCAATATGCTTAAATTCTTATCTCATTTCCCACTTATTAATTATTTATATAGCTATTGTCTATGATACGAGCATATTTCTAAGGATTATCCCCATATCTATATTATTTAGTTAGTTATTGATTTATCATATCTTTTCATATTTATTAGGATTATTTTCTTGTTCGTTAAGTTAGGGTATCCACTATTATAAATAGTGGACATTGTTATTCATTTGAATCATTGGAGAAATATCAAATCAATTTATCTTTTATCGTTCTTTTATCTTTTCGTACTTTATTTTTCCGCAAGTTCATCTCGTCAAACCTTAATTAACTGAGAACCTTAGGCTGCTCGACGGGAGGATTCCGCGAACGAACCTAACCCTTCTCCGGCAACCTCGCGCTGCCGGGACCGATCAGATTTGCAAAAATTAGGAAAAGTGTATCTTGCATGTACTGTCTCTTGTCGCCATTGACAAAATCATATATATAATTTCGTGTCCATGGGTTGAGAAGAAGTAGCCATTAATTAAGTAAACACGACATTATATACTCTATAAAACAAAATAAAAAGATTGAGGTGCAATTTGATAGAAAATAATAGAATGCCGAAAATAAGAGAAACTAAAATACTTGAAAGAACTGCATTATATCAATTTGGATGATTCTACACTACTACGTTCTTCACTTTTATAAGTGTTCTAACTTTAGAAATACGTAGAAAATTTTCATTGCTTTTTTACGTTTACACTATGATCTCCATGATTAATTTTAATTGACTAATTTTAATTGACTATGATTATGTATAATTTCTCTGACTATTAGAAATGAGTCACTCACCCCTTAAAAGGGCTTATAAGGGGAGGATTATTGCAGTAAAAAAGACGATTCCGTCACCTTGGTGCCCCCTACAGTTCAATCAGGGTACACAGTAGCCCGTTAAGGGGGAGGCCTAACCCACTGGATGCCCGAAGCCCATCTCCCAATGCCTCATACTTGTGCCTGAGAGATGGAAGCAACTACACGACAGGGGGAGGATTATTAATACTTATGTAGATGAGCTAGGATCATCACCAAGTCGATGTGAAACAAGATTTAAGAGTTTTAACACGCCCCTTCAAGTGTGGGCCGGAATGACGCATCAGACTTTCATCACGTGGGTAGGCAAGAGAAGAGATAAAGAGATAAAATTCATCATCGACTTGGACCCGCTCTGATACCATATTAGAAATGAGTCACTCACCTCTTAAAAGACCTTATAAGGGGAATGATTATCTATATTTATATAGATGATCTAGGATTATCAACAAATCAAAGTGGGATAAAATTTAAGAGTCTTAACCTATAGTTAAATTTGAATTGAAGTAGTACAGAGAGATATAGGTCCCCCACCACGAACTATCGCAGCATTATGCCTCAAATTGGGTGAGCATATCCCTTTTTTGAGTTATAGGTCATGGGAGTGGGTGTCGATATTTATTTGAACACACACATATAATTAAATAAAATGTGAGTGTCTAAATCTTACGCACACACTCAAACAAAAGTTTAGAGATCTATACCAAATTAATTTATTAAGTCTATTTAAATGAACAAATATTGGAATTAGGTCGCATAATCATTTGGCATTATTAGTTTTGCGTTGAGATGCTCATTCATTTCTTAACGCTAATATTAATAATTAGTAGTAGTACTTCTTTTGAAAGCAGATATGTAAAGTACCGATTTCATGTACTAGACTAGTATATTCTTTACCTATCAGATGATTTATTCATAAATTTTGAACTAAATTCGAAATTCAGGTTTTGAGAGTAATTAGACAAATAAATAATTCTCTAGGTGGAGTAGTAATTATGAAAAAAAAAGAAGAAAGGATAGTGTGCAGCTTGAAAATTGAAGATGGCCAAATTAATTGTTGTATGGTATAGTGTAATGCAATTGCGCCTAAAATAGGACTAGGCGTTAAATTCCACAACTAAGGTAGTTCAATATATTTATTCCAAATGTGCTGAAATTAGTTATAATTATTGTAACACAGTATTTAATGGTTCCAGTGATCTTTTTCTAATTCTCGGACAGGTCGAGTTTGATCTTGTACTAAATTTTAGAGGGAAATTGACACACTCATCAAGCTAAAGACCACGAATTATAAAATACTTGTATAATGACGACTGATTTCCTATAATTTTGACTAATGACTGATAAAAAAAAATTCTTAAATTATACTCCCTCCGTCCCGCACTACTCGCACTTATTTCCTTTTTAGGCGTCCCAAGTTACTTGCACTCTTTCCATTTTTAGTAAAAAATTTTACCTACAGCCGTCATTTTTGACTTTTCTATACACTCATTCCTTAATCTCCGAGCCGAAAAAGAAATGAGCGAGTAGCCCGAGACGGAGGAGTAGTAGTACTAACCTTATTTAGTCAGGAACAGCTAATTTGAAAATACGAAAAAAGAGAAAAAGAGGGGGGGGGGGGGATTAATTTGGTGAGGAGAGGATGGGCCCCACCAGTGGATCTGTTAGCGAACACAGTAACATGGCAAGTGTCCAAATTTTTCCAAGACATTGAATAGTAGCCGCTGCTAGAATTTATGAATTAAAAAAAATAACAATAATTTAATGTCAAAGTGTGTGGATATTTTAAATAGATATTTTGTAGTACTAGTAATATACTCTCTCCTACTTTACATAGACGTCTCATTTTTTTTTCTGGCATAAATTTTAGAAAATGATAAAAAAAAATGGATGAAATTTTTTTTTTAGTGAAATATAACTCCTTTTTGTATATATTAATTTTAAATCAAATGTAAGCGGAATGAGTTAGTATAATGTAGGACTTTATTACCATTTATACTCTATCCGATCCCCATTAAATATCTTATATTTTCTTATTTGGATAGTCCTCAATAATTGTCTTATTTCACTTTCTTTCTATAATTGACCCTACATTCTACTCCTAATTAACTTATTCTCTATTACATTTTATTATAAAACTAATACCCCATTTGTCCCATAATAAGAGTCACGCTTTGGTGATTTTGGTCCGTCCCACAATAAGAGTTACACTTCATTGTGACCATAAATGGTTGGTAGGTCTCATATTCCACTAACTCACTTCACTCATATTTTATTATAAAATCAATATAAAAATGTAGGTCTCATATTCCATTAACTTTTCCAATCAACAATTATTTACATTTCTTAAAACTCATGCCCACAATAAGAGTGACTCCTATTGTATATAGTATAAAAGTAGGACCCACGTCCAACTAACTTTTTCTATCCACTTTTACTAATTAAGTGAAACAATATCTTAAAACTCATCCTGGTTAGATATGAGATATTTAATGGAGACCGGGAGAATAGTAAAAAATGAACTGGAATATTTATTTTTGGACAGACTAAAACGGAAAAAATGAGACTTCTATTCAAATATAAGAGCATTCGCAGCGGTGCTCGCTGGGACGGACGTCGTCTGTGCTGCTGGCACGGCACCTCCCTGCTCGCCGCTGCTCGATGCATCAAGCTCGTCCGTGGCGCTGAGCAGGCGACGTGGCGCTTTTCTATTCGCCAACGGATTTTCCGTTGGAATTATTTTTTTAAATTGAAAATAATACCGAAAATAATACCAAAAATAAAAAAAAAAATATTTTCAGATTCCCAAAAATATAGCCATTTTTTTACCATTTTTTTGGAATTTTTTTTTTTACTTTTTTTTATTTTTAAAACCCCAAAATCATCTATAAATACACACATTCATCATCCATTTTTCACATCAAATTTATCTCTCATTCATCCTTTTTCATGCAACTCATCTACATTTAATTATGTAATTTTTAATTTTTAGGATTTTAATTATATAATTTTTAATTTTTTAGTAATTTGTAATGGTATCGGATATTTTTAATGCATTTTAATATTGTGGAAATGTTTTTAGTAATTGAAGTATTTAAATTAAATAATGGAATGGTGGGACCCTTGAGCATGTTTTTACGGAAGAACATGAATGTGGGTGTTGTGCTTTTGGGGAAGAGCATGAATGTGGGTGTTGTGATCTAGAGAATAAAAAAGTAATAAAAGTGGGTCCGGGTCCACATCAAAGAGCACGGATGTGGATGCTCTAAGAAAGGAAAGTAAAGAGAGTTAGAGTTGTGGCAGAATTGGGTAAATTATGTAATAGCCGTGCAGTGCAGACCCTGATGAGACCCTATTTTCATGTTGGCTTGAAAAGTTAGACAGTAGATTGCACTGATTTTAATGATTGATATTTCAAGTCACTCACGCAACCACAACTACCTATACAATATATATACTACTCACATACGTATATGCAACTCAATCTCCTATCTGTACACATTTTGATTTCAAACCATCAAACACATTCACATTTTGAGAATCAAATTAAATTGCAAAAAAATGTCAATAAATCACTTCTCCACACAAGCCCACTGGTGGCCACACTCGCACTACACAACCACAATGGACGATTCAGTTTCAGTTTCAATGTCAACCACACACAACGACGACGAGGAGGAGCAGGAGCAGGAGCAGGAGCGGCTGTTCGAGAAGCCGCTGACGCCGAGTGACGTGGGGAAGCTGAACCGGCTGGTGATACCGAAGCAGCACGCGGAGAAGCATTTCCCCCTGGGCGACGGGGAGAGCGGGCTGCTGCTGGGGTTCGAGGACGAGTCGGGGAAACCGTGGCGCTTCCGCTACTCGTACTGGAACAGCAGCCAGAGCTACGTGCTCACCAAGGGGTGGAGCCGCTTTGTCAAGGAGAAGCGCCTCCGCGCCGGGGACGTCGTCGTCTTCGCGCGCCACTGCTTTGACTCTGGCCGCCTCTTCATCGGCACTTCTCAGCCCGCCAGGTGGAGCGGTATGGTGGCTTATCCGCCTCAAATCCAGCAACAGCCGCGCCTCCATTTCCCATCTCATGCAGGTACATTGCACAACTATCAAATTGAGGCCACGTCGGTTGTGAATGCAATTAATAAGAGATTTACAAACCAAATGACCTCTCCCTCTTACCTCACAACACAAATTTTTTAGATGAATTGTACTTTTTTATCCTTGAGTAGAAAAATGAAATAGAATGAATAGAAATAAATGAATTTATATTTTTAGCAATTGATCAATTTAAATGAGAGGAACTAAGAAGAAAAATGATTCAGAATTTTTTGGAGTGAACATGAACGCAGGGAGTGGGAATTCCAAGACGCTGAGGTTGTTTGGAGTGAACTTGGAGTGCCAAACTGACGAATCAGAGTCGCCGATGTCCACCCAACCCCACTCCTTCCATCAACAATATCACATGGTAATTAATTAACTCAATTACTACTAGTATTTTATTACTATCTCGCTTCCCATTAATTGCTTCTCTCTCTTCCTTTCATTAAAATTATCACACTTGTACCACAACACAAGATTTTAGGAGATTGTGTTTTGTATGTTAAGTAAAGAGAGGAAATATAATATTTATGTTAACGTAAGAGAGAACTTTTACTGAAAATGAAAATGTGACATCTTTAGTTTGACAAACTAAAAAGGAAAGTGAGACACCTTCTATAGTAGGGAGTAGTACTAATATTCTTTTTTGTTCGTCCTCGATTAATTGACATCTTTAATTTTTTACTACTTTTAGTAATGGACTTCACACCCCCTTAATTTATTTCATTCACATTTTATTATAAATTAATGTATGAAAATAGAACCCATGTTCCACTAACTTTTTCCATCCACGCTTCTGCTTCTCTTAAGAGCATGTCATTGGTACATTTTCCACTATGATATTGCTGCTTCCTGTATTGGAACAGATACATGAGCTACACTAATTTCCTAACATCACTATTGGGACTTTTATTAAAATATATTCCCATCTGCTAAACCTCACAGATTTACTAATTTATTTATGGAATCAATTACTTTATCAGAGTGTTACCAATTCAGATAGGCTACAGCCTCTTTTGTTAATTATCTCAACATTCAACTCGTTGATAGAATAAGCAATTATTTAATCACCCCAAGAAAAATAGAGTGGGCCAAACACATGTATAGGTGCTCTTTCTTTCCAGTTGATTATGAAGTAGTAGTTAGAAGTGTGACGCGTTTACAGATAGGATATTAATTTAGTTTAATTAAGGATTTTTATATCGTTGTCGTTTCTCAATGTGTTAATTACAGTATTATGATTATGTAATAATGATTTAAATTCAAATTTGACACACTTGTCCTGTCTATCTACACATTTAATCTATGATCCACATGATTTATGGGTTAAATAAGAGGTTTTACTTGCATGCTTATCAACAAAAGATTATCATATCTATGGCTAATAATCATACCTTTATGGATGAAACAACATCAGCAACAGGATATCAGTTTCTCAGGAGGAAATGTATATCGGCAAGGATAACATATCTCTCTATTTGATCTATTTGTATTTGGAAAAGAAAAAAAAAAGAACCAATAAGAATGAAAGAAGAAGAGAGCATCCCATATTTAAGGGGTAAGCCCAGGAGGGAAAAGCCCAAATAGAGTGAGTAGGGGGCCCCACACACAGAGAGGATTATATATTTATATGAAGGAGGAAAGAGTATTGGATGGTTGCAATCAAGATTTTACAAGATCATGTGGGAATTGGGCTACTATAGTGATGTGGGTAGTAGCAATTAACTTCAACTTCAACATGGGGACTTCTGCTTCCAGTCCCAATTAACAGAGTAATTAAACTCCACTGCCCTCTGCCATAACTTCAAACTTTTTTTTTTGGAAATTTATGTATTTTTCTCAGCATATGTATTTATGTAATTATTTACATGAAACAAAATAGAATTTGGTACAACTAGAATATCTTGCCGGGTAATATAAAACCTTTTGACTTGCTATTCAATGATTCCTCAGCTCTAGCATGGTTTATACTTGAACTTGATTTTGTAATGCATATCACTATTCAAACAAGTTTTAATTTTGAATACACATAATAGCAAGGAGAATTAAATGACAATTATAGCATGGGAAATGGGTACAGAATGTTTCAATGTGGAATCATATATATAATGTAAGGGTAAAGTCACTAGAAGCAGAGAATGGAAAATGTTTTGTTAGTCAAATTGTGTATGTATGTTATTGTCTGGGCCCAGAAAATATTAAGAGAACAACAAGTTTCATGTTAAAATGGTTGAAATCAGCTACTAAGGTAGAAGTGAAGCTAAGAGAGAAAGTAGAAGATGACCGTTGGAATGAGCTGAAAAGGAGCCGTTGGTGACAGTTGGAAGTTTGTTGAGTTGGTTATTAGCTAGCTGGCAAATAAGTGTGATCCCGATTACTAGCTTAAGTAGAGATTCTCAGTTGATATAAATAGAGAAGGCTATGCAGTTGATGCACTTTTTATTAGCACTACAACTACGTGCAAGTGTACAAGGCAGAAATAGTATAACTAATAGTCAGTACCAGATATCGAACATATGGAAAACTATCACAGACTGACTACCTTCTACTAAGCGTCTTCTACTATTTGGAAAAACAAAATGTTTTGGATTTTTGGAAAATAAAAGTTGTAAAAACAAGAGCAAATAACAATTGCAGAATAAAACACAGAGATTAATCAGATGAGAAAGAGAATTCCAGGGATGTGCTTTCACAGTTATGGTTTTACAAATTCCAACTACAACACCCTAGCCACGGTTCATACTTCACTAGAACGAGTCACAAAAATATTGTCCATGCGGCACAAAGTAGATCACAGACACTAGGGGCATAGGTCCCTGGATTTGTAACTCCTAATGTTCTCGCTCTCAATTAACAGTGCCGTTTTAAGGGAAGCTAATTGTAACATCAACTAAGTTCTTTTAACTCGCAAACCTCCTCTCACAATTATGTTGCAAACCAATAAATCATCACAAAATGTGTCACTCAAACGTGAAACAATTATCCAACACTTAGAATAGAAGCAACGTACTGAACAAAACGATAAATAAAAAGGATTGGTATAACCAAAGTCGTTACTAACACATCCCTAGAATTCTATGAATTTAGTTACACATGGTAGAATAATCTAAGAACATAGTTTGTAGGGAAAACAAAGAAAACATAAGAACTATGATGATAGAACCCAAAGGTTGAATCTTGTAGCCTTGATCTTCTCTTGAATCATTTTTCAAACGCCTTCAATGTTGATGAACAATGGAAGAACTCTCAAATATTATCTCTGGAAAATTATGAAGCAAAATGATCTCTTTGATGAAGCTTTATGGGGTATTTATAGCATTCAATTTCGAATCCCTAAATATGACAAACATTAAGCACAGTATGGTAAATCTTGGAAAGAAAATAGGTCAGTTCTATGCGCCGCATTTTCCCAGCGAGTCGCTGCACTT
Organism: Salvia splendens; assembly: GCF_004379255.2. Classification (NCBI taxonomy): domain Eukaryota; kingdom Viridiplantae; phylum Streptophyta; class Magnoliopsida; order Lamiales; family Lamiaceae; genus Salvia; species Salvia splendens. Next base: position 22,473,858 of record NC_056035.1, read on the forward strand.
TGTTCAGCTGTAGCTGCAGACTGTTCATAGCTTCTGTCTCTTGATCAGCGGTTGCTGCACTTGTTTCAGCGGTCGCTGGCAATCATCCCGTAGCTACTGGATCCTCGGGAGCGGTCGTTAGGCGTGTTCCTATTTTCAGCTCAACTTTTCGAAGCAAACCGCTACCTGTTCAGCAGTTGTTGGCGGCCAGCGGTCGCTGGCTATGTTGCAGCGGCTCGAATACTCCAGATATCCATCTTCGACTTTTTGCTATCTTTTAGGCTCTAGTTTGCACATTTCTCTATAAAACACGTTAAAATACCAAAATAGATAAAAATATGTAATTAATGGACATGTAATGCAACTTCGACACTCAAAATGGACCAAATAATGGTCTTAAATAGTACAAAATGCGAGCGTATCAGCAATATACAACTGATTTTGACACAAAATAAATCAATAAAGAGTTCTCTGTTTTCTCCCTTGAGTATGTGTGGTATGTTGTGTGATATTCATTTTCTATAGTTTATATTAATAGAGAAATTTTTATTTCCGCCACGCTATTTCGTTTGGCTTGTTGTTTTCTTTGTTGGTTTCTACAAAGAATCGCTATGGTAATCGGCAGGAAGAACAAATCGTTCCGGTTGATGATCATACCCAGTCCATATTATATTCATTCTAGTGATAATCTGAGTCTTCAACTCGTTCCTCAGCTGTTGCCTCCAATTACATAAATCGAAGCAGATCTGTTAATACTTCCTTAGTCGCCAAAAATAAGCTGTCGTTTGTAGATGGAGCATTGTTGAGACCGCTTGACGATGATCTATTGTTTTCTACTTGGATTCGATGTAACAATATGGTGGTTTCGTGGCTTCAGAAAATTCAATTTCTCCACAAATTTGCTCGGAGTGTTATGTACCTTGATAATGCGCATGATATCTGGACAGATCTCAGAGATTGTTTCTCATAATGTGATTTCGCTAGATCTTATCAACTCAAGCAACAGATCATGTCTCTAGTGCAAGGTCACTCGATATCAGCACCTACTTCACTAATCTCCAGATCCTTTGTGATGAGTTTAAACACTCACAACCAATCTCGTGGTGTATATGTAATGCTTGCAGATGCGATACTGCTATAAAGTGGCACACACATAAGAAGCAAGAGTGTCAATGCAGTTTTTAATTGGTTTGAATTCCTCATATTCTCAAGTTAGATCCACTATTTTATCCATGACACATCTACCTCCTTTATCAAAGGTGTTCTCCTTAGTGGTTCAGGAAGAAAGGCAACGCACTATTGATGGTAATCTGGCTTCACCTATTCATCTTCTTCAAGTGATCAGCCTTATACTGTGAATGCAACCTCTTCAAATTTTGGTTGAGGAAAATTGTTGTGCTTTCATTGTGGTTGAACCAATCAAATTATTGATAGGTGTTTTTCCTTGGTGGCTTTCCTCAAGGTTTTGGAAGGGTCAGGGGTAATCCAAGTTATAGAGATTTTTCTAAGGAATTTGCTAATTCCAAAGTTGTTAACTATGTTGATGATTCTGTACATGAAGGTGATGACAAAGTGGCTTCTAATCCATTGTCTCAGTCAAGGATTATGCCTTCATCTCATCAGTGCCAACCGCTAATATCCCTCGTGTAATCACTACTTGCTGTCACATCTCCTTCATCATCATCTCCCTCTCCTACTCATACTTCTTCTGCACATATAAGTTCCTAATCTATTTCCGTGCAAACACCTAATCCACAAGACTAATTTATTAGAGAGTAGCTAAAACATATCACAAAAACAATATTTTTATTAATAAATATCAACTTTACTTTTTGTTATATGAACAGAGCGCCAACGTGATAGAACTCGCCCATGATTTACAAATTCTGGAGGGTTGCTAGCATTGCCGCTGCCAATGACACTTTGATTTGAGATGCCAATGGACGAATAACTTTTGGAGAATTGTTAGCACTGCCGCTGCCAATGACACTTTGATTTGAGATGCCAATGGACGAATAACTTCTCTGTGACTAAAGTGTGCTATTTTAAAACAAATCACATGTGCTACTAGTTCTAGTGCTCCAGAAGTAATCGTCTGAAATGCTTTGTTTATTCTGTTGGGGCTAGCGCGGCGGAAGTGCCCGGAAACAAATGGACCCTTACGGATCTATTTAGTTGATTATGTGATTAATTCCATTTTTGTGTAATAAACATATAGATCTATGCAAATATTTAAAAGTGATAGTCAACATGTACCTTTTGATTCTTCAAAGAATTGACGTGGCTTGCACCTTCTCCACGTCTAGAATTTTTTGTTGACCACGAATCTTCTAACCTATTCCCATGGTCGTGATTATCCATATGCGTGGAAAAATCTTAGATAACCTTGATAGATCTAGATGGATTCTATGAAGACATCACAATGGAATGTGAAGAACTTAAGAATTAGGTCAAGATCTAGTATTATGAGAGATCAAAGAAACAATTCTCTTTTTTTCTCTATGGTGGGCGCTGACACTAATTATAAAACATTTTATGGGCTACGTTAGGGATCCATGGAAGAATTGGATTGGGCTAGCCCGTTGAATATTTACTAGTTAAATCAATTAACTCATGACTTAATATATATTCAATGGAATATTATTCTGTACCACTATCGAAAATAATATTGATCTCCCATCCAATTTCCAAATTACAAAGACTTGGGTTTCATTTTGATCTATAATATTTCCCACATTTTAAGATTTCTTTATCCATTATTTTAATTCTTTTGTCTGCTATAGGACTTGAATTAAATTAATATTTTTTCCAAAGATCTTTTATAGTTTGGAACTTTATTTATTACTCATGGAATAAATTCCAACTAATAAAATCTTTTTCCAAACACCTCTTGGGATAAAATCATACTACCTTGCCATGCGAATTCAATATAATAATATTCTTAATATATTTCACGTCATTCGATTAATACCATCCAAGATATTATGTTTTGAGTTGCGAAAAATTCTCGCATATTGATGAGTCAAAACGACATATTCACTACAAAAAAACTCGCTATTTAGTGACTGAATTATCCGTCATTAATCAGTGAAATTTCTTCACTTAACAGGTTAGTGACATAGCAAGTTTCGACAGATCCGTTATTATAAAACTTGTCGATAAAAAATATTAGTGACGGATTTGTCCATCACTAAAGCTATTAATCCACCCAATGATGGAAAACATAGGCGACTGCTTCGCTTTATTGACGAAATATTTTGTCATTAGTGACTGAGGTTTTCCAGTCATTTTTTCGTCACTGTTGTTAAGCTAGCAGCCGCCGTCACTAATTTCCGTCACTATCTAGCGCTTTTTTTGTAGTGATTATCAAATGAACAATATTACACCATCCGTCCCCAAAGAATATGCACTTTGGGTTTGACACGGGTTTTAATGCGAAATTGGGAAAATAAGAGAGAGGTAGAGATAAAAGTTATTAAAGTATTGTTAGCGGATAATGGGTCCCACCTCGTTAGAGTGAAAATAATTTACAACAAAGGAAAGTGCATATTCTTGTGGGACGGACTAAAAAGGAAAGAGTGCATATTCTTGTGGGACGGAGGGACTAATATTAACTACAGAGATTAAGTAATACTAAACTCCTGAGATCGTACCTTTCAATAGATTGCAATAAAGAATACTCTCTCTTGTCGGATCCGTTCAGTGCTATACCACACAAGTGTTGTTAGCATTTCCTAGAGAGAAAAGAGTTACCACACAAACATTACAACTTTTCTAATAGGTAGCCAAAACCTATCTTGGTACAATGCAAAAAGTCTTAGACTCATTTATTTAATGCATCAATGTTATTTAATAAACTATTATATTAATGTATTTATTCTCTTGATAAAGGTTCAAAGTGGATATTGTTGAGTTTCTCGTATACATGCATGAGTAACTGTACAAGGACATGTACGCTCAAAGCTACTTTTAGTATACAAACCCCAACATCTTCACCGGTTGGCCTTGAATTCTCAGTCCTTGTTATTGTCTGTTGGCCTTCTATGGTTGTATGTTAGTTACTTGTCACCCAATGCATAGAAACAATTGGTATTATGCGAACAAGTCTATGTTACAACTGTTGTTTTATATGGAGTATTTTACCGATTCCATTTCATAAATTACTTGTCATTTAATTTTCTAGAAACTATGGCTGACCATTGACAATTTTCACCTTCAGCTAATTCAAGCCAAGGTACTCAAGGTCAGTGTGGTGTTCCGTCCCCGCTCACCTCATCCTTCCCCACTAATGTTTGTGACAACCCGGTCAAAAAATTAACTCGAAGAAGTTATATACTCCCCTCGTCCCATAAAAATATGTGCACTTTCCATTTTCGCCAGTCCCACAAAAATATGTGCATTCAATTTTTGGAAAGTATCCCAATTTATTATCCAAATATATCAACTTATTTACAACTTATACCAAAATTAAACACTACTAAAATGTGAGTCTCGCTATCCACTAACACTACTTTAACTATCATTCTCCTCATCTCTCTTACTTTAGCAATTTTGTCTTACTTCCCGTGTCATATCTATTGTTCATATTTTATAGGACGGATGTAGTATATTTATTCCCCTATAGCAGGAAGTAACTAATATCGAAGAACCAGCTACCACATGTGTGACAGAGCAAGACGATGTTGGTCAGACCGTGAAGATGTCGCTCTTATTGGTGCAATAAAGGAGTTGGTGGCTCAAGGATGGAAATCTGGTAATTGATTCCGGTCAAGCTATCAGAAGAAGCTCGAGCATTGGTTGAAGACATACTTCCCCAACATTGATCTAAAGGTTAGCCGACACATCATTTCTAAGATAATGGCATAAAAGAGGGAACTACTACTCACTTGCTCAGATCCTCGAGAGGAGCGGTGTTGGTTTTAAGGGACATGGAGATTTCAAAATTTATAATGATGATGATAGTGGGATTAGAACGGTAGAGTAAGGACATCCTCTATATATATATTTGTTAATCTAATTTTTCGATGCAATCTACTTATGGCTCTAACTATACCATATTGTTATTAATACTAGCTCACTCAAACTTCAAAATAGCAAGATAAGAATGCGAGGTGCATGCGGTGGAAGTCCTAGCCATATTGGAATGATTGGAAATACATATATATGAAGGACATGGATTCGATAGAGGTTCTGAGGGTGTGTCTGAGGCTAACAAGAACTTAGTGCAAGAAGAATAAACTGGTGATGAAGAGGTGTACGATGATTACCATGTGTTTTTCAAGGACATACTAGCTGATGAACCATTCCACTCGATAGTAGCAGCCGAGCCTGGAGAAAGAAGTACTTCCCGAAAAGGAAAATCCTCTACCAAAAAAAATGTAGCCATAAGCGCACGGGAAGTGATGAGGATGATGGCCTGCTGAAACTTCTAGGTAAGCTATATGTTGTGACCAATTCTCGTCTAAATACATTATCCTCATGCATTGGATATGATATGGACATCAGGCAAAGCTAGACAGGAAATCTTTCGTCACCTTGAGAACTTGTTGGAGCTGTCTGATGCACAAAAATATGATACGAGTCACGTGATGCACTATTTTTAGCACTACAACTACTTGCAAGTACACAAGGCAGAAATAGTATAGATAAATGTTAGTACTGGATATCGAACACATGAAATAGAATTGCAACTAACTATCATATACTAGGCGTCATATACTATCTAGAGAAATAAAGTTTTGGGTTTGAAATTTATAAAACTAGACATAAATAAATAAAGTAAAAAAATAAAAGCTAATAAGATAGAATCAGGTAAATGGTGGAATTTCAAAGATAAAGATTTCACTATCTCTTTAGTTATTCTAATTAGTTCTACGTTCATTCGACTCAAGTTTTACAACGATTTCTCTCAATCATGCATCAATACTCATGTCACAATTCTTGTATGAACACACAAGATAAATCAATCAAAGCTATCACTGATCAGAGATTGATAATAATCAAGGTAACGACCAATTAGTCTAACAAAAGCTCAAGAAAAATCAAGTGCAATGAGTTCTGAACATTAAACATAAAAAGAACTACATAAAATTAATTATTATTAATCCTCAAAATTCTATTGTTTAGTAATTCATAGATAAATGAACTAAAACAATAATTAAAGTACGAGACATGAAATAAATAAACAAAACCCAAGGTTGAATCTTGAAGTCTTCATGCTCCTTTTTCCTTGCTTCAATCTCCAAAAATGATGGAATAATTAAGATATGGAGTAGAGAGGGAGGAGCCTTGGAGGCTCCCCAAAGGAAGCTTGGGCCAACAACGGGTTTCTTCTCTAGTTTTTTGTTTAGTTTCCCATCTGGACCCATAACTAGTAGGTTGGCCCTTGTTGTTGGTTGACACTAAATCCAATGGATAGCCCTCTTTGAACATAAGTTTGTGTCGAACATGGTCACTTGGTTCGGAGTGAGTAGCAACTTCATGGACATGACCGTGGAAAGTATTAATGTGGAAGAGAAAATCATTGTTGCATGATTCTGTTGAATTAGAGAGCACAATAACAGTTTTTCACGCTCAACTTTGACAACGTCATATGCAAACAACTCCTCAAACTCATTGTACGCGAGATCTCCATAATGAAAGTATGCTCTGACCAATGATTGCGCTATAGAATAACATTGAGTAAATTTAAGCTATTTTAATAAGTCAATGGTAAAATGAGAAGAATGCATACAACAAGTTTCTCGGTCCAAACATTTTCCCCAACTATGAGCATATTCGTTAGTGGGTTACAGTATGTGCCTTCCATTGGCAGTACCTCTTTAAAGGTCTTGTAGCATTTCTCCAGAAAGTGTAGCTGGTCATAGAGCAACCCAATCAAAGGCATAGCCTAGCTCGCACTGGATTAATGATCCGACCTCTATGATGAAATAGCTCAGAAATACCGTGTCATCCCACTTGTTGGCGAGTTTAAGCTTGACCATGGTGCCCAGCAGGAGTAAATCAAGTGTGACTCCGCCTTAAACTATACAAGAGAGAGCTTTGTTAGGGGAGGTTATGTGCCATGATATTTTGGTTGATATTATGTGTGAGACTAATGGACCTATTTTGTGATGGGCCTGGGATTTAATTCAATGGGCTGAATCAATTAAGTGGCCCGTATCATTTTTGATGGCCCACAAGTTTGTGGCCCGTTACTTACCTATGGATGCCAGATAGCTACCGCGTAGCAACTCCATGAGGATCGTGAGCTATGGCTATTAGATCTGAAGTTAGTGCTTCTTCACTGAGTGATAAGTCTTATGACTTATTCACTCATCCATTCATTCAAACACTATAAACTCTCTCTCTCTCTCTCTGATATTTCTCTCTACATTCTCTCTAAAATTCTCTCTCTTTCTCTCTTCTCTAATCTTCGCCGATGATGTTCTCCTGCCATTCCTTCACCTCTTTTGGTGAGTTATGAGTGAGGATTCGTCAATGCTGTGTTGATCGGTTTGTTTTGTTCGAGATCAAATGGTTGAGTTCCGATATGTTCTAAGGAGAAAGATCTTCGGGCGATTCGTTGAGATCTAAGAGACCCGTGACTTCTTAAGTCTCTGGCTGTGTTTGCGAGGTGATTTGTCGGCTTCGTGTTGCAGTCGGCTGGTACGAAGTAGCAATTGATGGATCCTTAGGGTTTTGGGGTTCAATTGGTCTCACGGTATTCTATTGTGACTTGTTAGTAAAAATAGATGAGATCTTTGGCTCTGTGAAGTTGCGTGTGCAACCTGAGCCAAATACTATATCTTCTTGACACCGTCTTATTTAGTAACTTAGTGAGCAGGATAACTACAAGTGGTGCTTGGCTTAGAGTCAGAGCCGCCGGAGGATCTAACTAGTGCTATAGCTCTAGCTTGTAATAGACATCTTGTATCTTGTTTCTTATCTTTGATTTTAATTGGTATGTGTTCTTTGGAGATTGACTATCTCCGACTTGCGGTGTAATCAAAGAGGTCTTGGTAATTAGTAGATCCCGAATGGTCTGATCCGTAAATTATGTATACAAAGAGAGGTGTGTGGGTTGTTGGTCGAAGGGAATGTATATATGCTAAAGGTGAGGCTATTGTTCATATTGGAGACTTAAATTTTAAATCAGAAGATGCAAGTTGGATTTGGTTTTGCATCAAATATTTATGAAGAAGATCTTAATTATTTATTTCTCAGAATAAATGTGGTACTTTAGCGTCCAGTCTGGGCACTTTCTTTAATAAAATGGAGATAAGATTCACATTCGTAGCTAATTTATTTTGAATTGTTGAGTAAATACTACAACTACCCTTATATAAAATGCGCGCGCGCGCACGCACACACAAATATAAGGATGTAATCAAATGCAAACTCAATATATTATCATAAAACCTTCCGCGTTTGCATATCAATTGTCACATAGAAAGTAATTTCCTAAATCAAGACGTATAACCATATTCTCATCAGTGTACAACAACATAATATTATTACAAAGCATAACCTATATACATGGTTTATAGGAATTTATATGTATAAAAACCTTTTGGCACCATTAAACCATCTTCCTTGTCCACTGCATCTCGAAGCACCTTAGCATCACTGAATGATCTATCCCAACCAAGTAAAAAATAAAAAAACCTCATTTTGCGGTCACAAGCTGCAAGGGTATTGGTTGTAATTTGACCTTTTTGATTGTGATAACAAGGCTTATCAACGTTACTAACAAGAACGTCGATATACGTCCCGTCTAAAGCTCCAAAATACCCATACGCATCATCATTAGACAGGAGACCAGTGTTTTCGTAGGAAAGAAATCAATAAGTCTAACCTGGACGCATAAACAAATTATTCTTAAAATGAAGAAAGTGCCTTAAAATGTTTCCACCTTGTGTCGTCATTATTGTCCGTGACGGGTTCCGGTTTAGGTAAGAGAATTCTGTGTAGTCTTATAACAGTTCTTAAAGCTAGATGCACAGTGTGACATAGTTTTACCTGACCGCTTGAAGTTGAAACCTATTATACGATTTATTTTGTGATGTGCAAGTATCCCTAGAAACATGGCAACCTGCTCCTCAACAAATACATACCTACTATTTCGCAAACCCCCCTTCCTTTAGAAGAAGACACGATCTCCTGAAGGTATTCCTATCCATACACAGGTTTTAAAAAAAAATTAATTCCTATATAAGGGAGGAAATTACAAATAAACTCCTATAGTATAGATAGGAGGAAATTACAACTGATGTCAAGAAGGCTCGAACTCGGCACCTCATGCAATAATGTCTAAGCTCCTTACCGCTAGGACAATTGACTAAGAAGTCGATGTCGCTAACAAAAACAAGTCTGTTCACATGCTGGACTTGTGATGGAATCCGATCTATAAGAGAGTACTGCTTAATCAAGTGTCGCCTATGACGTCTACGCATAAGTCTACCGACTATCGTGCCTCAAATAAAAATACAAGATTATGGTAGTTTGCATATAGAAAAAATTCATTATGTCTTCTAACATAAGGTAATGGATGTAGAGGTAGACAACAGAGGTGCCATGAATGATAAACATATACAATCGATGCATGATATTTTCTGCACAGTAAAAATGAAATAAAATTCATTGTTAGAAACACATTGGAACTGAATATGTAGCTCTTCAAACTGCCACTATCTACATTATTGTGTCGTTCTGGAAGTCTTCAACAAAATAACTACTTCTAAGAGAGTGGGGTAAAACGGTGTGACGGAGGCTACGCAGTGTTCCAACCAGCTTCAAATACATCCTCATGATAATAACACAACATCATAATAGATCAAGAAATAAATTGGGACCTACCCCAACGCCTAACTAATCCCCCAAAGATCCCAAAGTTATTTTGAGACTGCAGACTTTATTACTTTGATTAAGATTGAGAATGTTATTCAATCGTCACATCGGAATTTAGCATTTACAGAACGTTCATAAGGATCATGCTAATATTATATACTCATAAAAATTTATAGGATCAATCATTAACACGAACAAGTGGCATCAGTTAAGAGCAGATCTCAACAACACAATCAGAGAAGCATGTCTACCATATCAGATCTTAACTATACAAACTTCAATGTTTATCTATTCAATGACCAAAGACTCTGCATACTGAAATTAGATCGCAAGACAAACTAAACAACTTGGAGGAGTATCTTTGAGTTCTTTATCACCCCCACACCTCAATACTTCATTTGATTAAAAAATAATCAGCCAATTCGTCCACATGAAAACATAGAAAAATGGAAAATGATACATGAATCATAGCAATATTCAAAGCTATGGTAATGAGCCTTTTAGGTGTACTCGAATGAAACCCGGTCAGCTCCATAGATGTTGTTCTATTCTCTATATTGAAGGAGTGTTTTGAGTTTGTTATTACACCGACCCCTAACTAATCCCCACATCATAAAAACGAATGTGGTTGAAAAATATTTGAATTCATTCTCGTTTAGCAATCTATCAATCGTTATGAGGGTGAGTAGCTTATTAGAAATGGTACGTATAAAAGCTTACCGTCGATTATGCCTAGCCAAGTGGGCCACTGTTCTCGGCAACACTATTGGCTTCGTCCTTGCACCGCTGAATATTTAGACCATGAATTGTAGATCTTGGCAAGCTTCTGCACTAGGGTTTTCCTCGCCTGAGCTGAAATTGGGTATAAAATGCGGAAGAGAATGCTTTAGAATCTCGAAATTGAATATGTGCAAGGAGCAAAAGGGAATTAATTGTATAATCGGACACACAAATCGAGACCAAATAACTCAAATAGAGGGTGTTGAGGTAGATTCGAAATTGGGTAAAACAGTCCGGGCCTCAGTTATAAAACACAGACTCGCAAAACTACAATTTGACAACCAAACACCTAGTTTCACATGGTTACCAAACCTTATCTAGTTGAAACTAAACAACTCCCAAATATTTAACGGTGGCCACATAAAATAAATTTTCACTAAAAATATTTTATTTAGATTGAAAAATAACATAATATTCATATTCTAAACATTTTTAAATTCTAAAAAAATATCAAAATTTAACTAAAATTCATGATTCTAATACCTTTATAACCCAAGAAATACAACCACAACACTAGAGTAAAACCCTACCCGAGTCCCAATCCATAATTATCGATAAAACGGCCGAATCGAGTCATAGACCTTTTTCAACACACAGAGTCTCAGTCTCAATGGCGCGGAAAGAGGCGGTGGCGACTGCCGACGGCGGACCGCCGGAGGTAACTCTGGAGACGTCGATGGGTCCCTTCACTGTTGAGATGTACTACCACCATGCGCCTAGGACCTGCGAGAATTTCATAAAGCTCGCTCGCAAAGGCTACTACAACAACGTCAAATTCCACAGAATCATTAAGGTTCGTCGTCTCTCCACATTCATATTCTCTCTCGCGCTAGTATAGGCCTTGTCGATTCCGTGATTATTTTTCTATTTAATTGTTTCGGAGTCGGATTTGTGCTTTTCCGTATTCGAATTCAAATTTTAATTTGTATTTTGTGGTGTAATTGAAGGATTTCATTGTGCAAGGAGGTGATCCTACCGGAACTGGAAGGGGTGGCGAGTCCATTTATGGGTTTGTGCTTCCACCTCTCTCTCACATCTGATTTTACCTCTCTTTGCTAATTGCTTGTGCATAATTCTTAGGGATTTGATTTTCATTTCCACTATAAATTTGACGTATATGTGTTTTAAGGTATATAGTGTGGATGCTGATTGGAGCATACTCATTCTTTGAATTGGATTTTGGATCGGTTAGGTTTTTCATTGGTTTCGTCTTGTTTCTTTATGTTGATTTTATCTAGCTAGTCATTTTTTATGTTCAATGAAGATGTTATATGATAGGATTTCTCGATTTTGGATCGGGATTTATCTTATGGTTTGTATTCACTTACACCTGAATTTGTCCAAAAATATTCGTTTTTGAGCACGAATAGGTAACCTGTTACATACATCCATCTACCTGCCCAGTTTTGGATGAGTTTTTCAGAAAGTTTTGGTTTAATACTTCAGTGTGTTTTACTTCTACAGCAAGCACTTTGACGACGAGATACACAGGGAGTTGAAGCATACAGGTGCTGGTATCTTATCCATGGCAAATGCTGGTCCAAATACTAATGGAAGCCAGTTTTTTATAACTTTGGCTCCTGCTCCTTCTCTGGATGGTAATCATTTTAGTCTTGAAAGTTTGAATATGAAGAAAATTATATACTAACAGCATATCTTTTCCAACCTTGTTGCCATTAAATTCGGGAATTGACATGTGATATTTTGAATTTTGATGCTTCTTGTTTGGAACCAGCATGTTGAACTGGTGATATCTGAAACTAGGCTATGCACTCAAATGAGATTATCTGGATCCATTTATTGTAGGTTGATGATTTTTATATTTTCAGTTTAGAGTTGAATTTGTATTATAATGATATACAAGGAGCAGATTCAGAAGGGGAAAAAATATACTTATAAAGAAATTTTAAGAGTTTGAGGTGGGGCATATATGAAGGAAATTGGAGAACAAAATTATATAAATAAATTATGTTGAGGGGGTGTGTGCATCCCCCCCCCTCCCTATACTCCTCAAGTGGCTCCGCCCTTGGAGCAGAGTGATAAAGAGATAAAATTTGGCATTCTATTGTTATTCGTCTGCTGTTTCTGCTTAGGTGTTTTGATCTGCACCATCTTGATTTGGCTGCAATTATCAATTACTTCAAAACTTCGGCATGGTTTATTGCATGTTTTGACACGTGTTTCACAAATTTGTCTCTATAGGAAAGCATACGATATTTGGTAGAGTATGCAGGGGAATGGAAATAATCAAGAGGCTTGGCAGCGTTCAGACTGATAACACAGATCGGTATACTCATTGAGTTGTTATTCTTTATTCTGTGTATTAAACTATATTGAGTGAAACGGTAGCATACATGAATGAAATTTCAGTAGGCTGGCTTTGGCCTGACAAGTAGAATAAGACATTTTACAACCGACCAGAAAATTATCTTATTCATTCATATAACAATGAAGCTGTAGTCTCATCTCTATATAGATGTTAGGGATGTCCCTTTCCCCAAATGTTGCTGTATCTCCATTCAATGGACTAGATTTTGCATAATCCATTCAGTTTCTGCATCATAGCGATGTTATAGTTCTATCTCCATTTAATGGGCTAGATTTTGCGCAAACCATTTAGTTTCTTCATGATAGCGTTGTTACAATTCACAAGGCATTCACCGCTTATTATTTAACCTTTTATTTTTCACCATCTGCATGCAGGCCTATTCATGATGTAAAGATACTTCGCGCGAATGTTAAGGAATGAATAGCTCTTTGCTGAATCAGAGATGATGTGCTACTGAAGTTTTACATGACTAGTTAACTGTTGATGTCCAGATAAGTTTCACTTGGTACTTTACTTTCGAGCCTTGAGTTTCCCATATTGGCCATTCTGATTGTTGTAATACTCGGTGACACATTGAGAAACACTGTCTGTCTATTATAACAAGAGAAATCCGCATCGTGCAGCTGCTGATGCGCCTACTGAGAATTTTCTGATAGAACAAACATTTACTCATTTACTGTATGCTTTGAGGTGGGATCAGCAATACGCATTAGCTGATAATTTCCTTCCTTGTCATGCATGGTTAATTCCCTTATCATACCTACATTTGTTGTGTAGACTGTGAATAAGATATAATTATGGTATAATTGGTTAATTCATCATGCTTTGCTAGCAGTATTTAGGCTGCACTTTTCATTTTATGAGCTTTGCCTAACTATTGAAATTTACCAAATACATATAAAAAAAATGCAAAAGCCTCAAAATATCGGATAAAGAGACTGACGGAGCATAATAAACCAAAACTAAAATAGTGGAGTGGAATCTGGATTTCACTTTTAAGTGACTTTCAAATTTATTATTTGAAAAATGCACTTCATTTTGTTACTAATATTATAAAAGGAGTACTCTCTCTGCTCTACGGTAGTTGAGTCGTTCCATTTATTGCACTCATTTTAGAAAAGTGATAATAAATATTCCATCTGTCCCAGTTACGATGACATATTTTTTTCGCACTTTGTTTTGAAAAAATGATGATAAATAGTTAAAATAGAGAAAAAATAAAGTAATTAGAGAATATTGTAGAAGACACTATCTTCTATATTATTATCTTTTTACTTTATTTTCTCTTCACTTTAACTATATATTATTATTTTTCTAAAACACGTGAAAAAAAGGAACGTGCCATCTTAGCTGGGACGGATGGAGTAATTAGAGTAGAAAAAGAGCAAAATAAGAGAGCGAATAATTTAGATAAGACTCTTCTCTATATTATTTTTTTCTTATATTATTCATTCTTTATTTAATTATTTATTATCATTTTTCTAAAATGAGTGCAGAAAATAAAATAACTTAACTACCGTGGAACGGAGGGAGTATAAAGAGTAAAGTACTAGTTATGTTTCAATTCTGAACATTGATAGTTCCAAGGGAAATTTCTATAACCTTTTTAATAGTACTTGATATTGCATACCATCGTTTGGTACTTGAGACAAATTTTCTACCTAAAATATCCCCTTATGGCATGGATTATATTTTTGGACTTTCCACCAAAGGGTTAAATATAATATTTTCTTGGACTTTTATTCCAATTACTAAATGTGATATTTTTACATATTTAAATATTTAAAATGACATTTCAAATTTATATTAGAAAATTTATATTCACTCCGTCCCATGCTATTCACGCTTTTCATCTTAACAGTGTAAAATTAAACATAAGTAATTAGTATAATAAAATTAACATTTCAAGTATAATAATAGAACACTTAACTAATTCTAATATCTTAACTAAATCCTAATTTTTACTTAAAATAAAAATAATATAAATAGTTTGTAAAGGTTCATAAATGAAAAGTGCAGCTAGTATGGGACGAGGGGAGTATAAACTAAATAAATAAATTTTTTGTCGGATCACCTTTCTCTGTCTTTGTTAATTGTATAAGACGTCTTTATTTTTCTTCCATTTTATTTCTCTCTCTTTCATTTCTTCTTTTTCCTCCTACCTTATTTCTTACTATGTAAAATTAAAATAAGTTGAAAAGATGATTTACTTTACAAATTAAAATTGACCAAGTGAGAATATTCAATTTTCATCAAAACGATACTTTATGCACTGTTTATTCATACATAAGAAGTCAAAAAATATTTTGAATTATTTTTGCATAAAAAGGAGATGGAAATTATTTGATTGATTTATTTATTTTGGGTTAATTTATGTTATAAATTTGAAATATCACTTAAAGTATCCAAACACGAAAAAAATATCATATTTAATATTTGGGTGGAAAGTCCGAAAATAGTCTCCACTCCTTGGAGGGCATAAAAAAAAACATCTAAAAAAAGAGAATTAAAAATATGTTTGTATTGCACATCTACTTCAAAGTGGGTATATGACACTTGTGAAATAGTCATAAATAAGACACCATATCAATAATATCAACAGGCATGTGATGTGATTAGTATAGTACTCCATTCTAGTGAATATTTAGCTGAAGATTGAAGTGTAAATCCGAAAAGTATGCAAATGCAATCACATAATATTGAAATTTCTCCCAAACGCACCCCTCGTAGCGTAACTTAGCGCAGCAGTCACCACGCTCGAGGCGCACCCGATCTCCACAACCTTTTTCAGTCGTCGCCGACAATAACCTTCTCTCACGCCGCGTAGTTTAACCTTCTACCTGAACACGAAGATGATAAACACGGTAACTCCGAAACGCCCCTGCACCATCCTCTCTCTTAATCGATCTCGCAAATCTGTGAATTGTCGAATTATGCTATGATAATTAGTTCATCTCTCCCTTTCGATTTGCAATTTTGGTGAAATTGAGATTAATGCGCGCAGCAGGAAACTGGATCGGGGCCGCTGGTGCAAAGCCCTCGATCCCCACCGTCACAGTCGCAGTATATCACCGTATCCGTGCTCGATCCAGCTAAGATGGGCAATGGAGTTCAGGCTTACATCTCTTACAAAGTTATCACGAAGGTAATACTTAATTGATTCTGTACATGTGTGCATAATCAACATTTTAGAAATTAGCTTATTTGGGGTTTCCATTTGTATGCGGCCATGGTAATCAGTTGACCTAGCGTGTGGTTGGAAGTAGAAAGGTTTATATATCCCGATAGTTAGCGTTTAGTGGGGGTGCAAACGTAGGCTGAGTGAGAAGGCCAGCCTTCTCAATAACACTGTGTGGTGCTTATAGACTGTGTATGCAAAGATAGGCTGAACGAGACCCTACTAGATGCATTATATCGGTGGTTCGCTTGACATTGGCACAATATGATGACTTGTGTCATATTTGTCTTCTAATTCATCAAGTTGCGCTTACTAATAGTGTTAATTCAGTTTGGTGGAAAGATGTTAGAAGAGACGAGAGTTCTACACTGTGGGTGTTTTGAATTCTTCCATGCTATCTTCACATTTTTAATGAAAAACTTCCAGTACCTTGCACCTCTGATGAAGTTTATAGTGGCCTTTTTGCCTTTTATCTAGCTTTGATGTTATTGTAACAATTTATAACTCACGATTCTAACCTGGATTAATGTGATAATAAACTTCAACTTTTGTCCACAGACCAACTTCCCTGAATATGATGGCCCTGAAAAAATTGTTATCCGAAGGTACAGTGATTTTGTTTGGCTAAGAGATCGCCTTTTTGAAAAGTACAAGGGTGTCTTTATCCCTCCTGTTCCCGAGAAGAGCACTGTAGGTAATAAGCCGAAGATGTGATTTTCCTTTCCTTATCAGCAAATGTAGATATTTACCGTCTTTTCTTCGAACTACGTCACATATCATGAAGTTGATTTGTGGACTTTATACATCTTCACAAAATGTGAACTATTGATGAGCATAACATTGTCTTTTGGCACACAGAGAAGTTCAGATTCAGTGCTGAGTTCATTGAGATGAGGCGTAAAGCTTTGGATGTGTTTGTAAACCGTGTAGCTTCGCATCAGGAGCTTCAACATAGTGAGGATTTAAGAATCTTTTTGACAGTTGATGAGCAGGTAATTATATTAATTGAGCATTTGAATTTATGGTTGCTTCCTGTAGACAGAAAATCATGCATTACATAGAATTCCGTGAGAAGAGCTGAACGAAAAATCCTCCAACTGCTCGACAGATTTCCTGGGCAACAACTATGCTCTCCAAGTGTTTGACATGTTTCATAAAGAATGTAATATTAATAATATGAAAGAAATAACAAGAACTTTGACATATGTTGTAAACAGAAAGGCTACAGTCTTACCATTACAACATTAACCAAAACATTTATCGCTTTTAACCTACTGGAGAATTGTAAGAGTTGAAACTAGACTCCTAAACCAAAAAGACTTTTGAAACAAACAAGAATCCTTAGTTAACTAGACATGGAAATTAAATCTAATATCATACTTGAATAAAAAAGAAACATAAAATATTGCTATAAGGATGGACGAATACCACCCATGATCTCATTACTTAATGAAAATCCTTAAGACATAGCTCCAACTTGATCGACATGACGCTCCGTGAAGTATGTGACACGTTCTGCTTTCCACTCGTATGTATCATCCACATACGATCGGTATCACATTCATTTTCAAATTCATCTTAACTTCTTCCAATATTTTGCCATAGTAATTGGATTCGAAGACCCATGTATTATGTATACTTGTGGAAGCAATTTGACAATACTTCACATATTAAAAAATAAGGGGATAGTTTTAGAGTATCTATTTTCTGCTAATTTAAATGATGTTAAGCAGGAAAGAGTTCGGAATTGACTATGTTTCCTAGTTTTTACTTATTGATATCCTCTCATTGCAGTTTTAAGAATTATTTTTTCTGTGATCTCTAGACAATGGAAAGAGCAAGATCCCAGGAAACTGGCATTTTCAAGAAAAAGCCAGCAGATTTGATGCAGATTTTCAAGGTATCACATTTATGTTGGATTAGTAATTATATCAATTAGAGCTACTAGCCTATAAAGAATGCTAGTTTGAGTTTTATTATTTCATATTGCCTGCACCAGATATTGTTACATTATGTTCTCGTTGCGACTGAAGGAGTAAACTAACTACACTGAGCTATTATTCATTATGTAGTTTTCTTAGATGATCTTACTAACTGCCTGTTGGATATCATGTCTATTGGGCAATGGGTGAAGCATTTCATACATGACAACAGCAGTCTTTTCATACTGGCAGGATGTACAGTCCAAAGTGAGTGATGTTGTTCTCGGAAAAGAGAAACCGGTTGAAGAATCAAGCCCTGAATATGAGAAGCTTAAGAATTATGTTTTTCAGCTCGAAGATCACCTAGCTGAAGCGCAGAAGCATGCTTACCGTCTTGTGAAGAGACACAGGGGTATGCAAATATCAAAAGCTGTTATTCTGTTTTCACTTTATGGATATTATGGATTCTTCTTTTTCTTTTTCAATCCTAGGTGGCTACTTTTTAGAAATGACTAATTCTCTAGCATAACTTATTTTTTTAATGCCTATTCCACCTGCCTTTGTCTTCTCTCTTTCCCTTTTCTTCCCAAACTTATCTCTCCATATGATTGTAAATCCCTTTTTTACTACAGAGTTAGGACAATCTTTATCAGACTTTGGTAAGGCAGTGAAGCTACTAGGTGAATGTGAAGGAAATGCTCTCGGCAAGGCTTTTTCTGAGCTGGGTGCGAAATCAGAGATTTTGTCAGTTCTTCTGCAGAAAGAGGTATGATTTGTAATAGTAATTGTTCTTAAAATGAAATATTGTTTAACTTCTCATTTTCTGATTTTAGGCTCAGAACCTCTTGATGAATTTTGAAGAACCTTTGAAAGATTATGTGCGTTCAGTGCAGTCTATTAAGGTAAGTCCATGCTTTCAATTTGCAGCAATACACTTAACACCGGCCTTCGTCTTCTAAGTATTTGAAATCTCTAAGTATGTATTCGTTAGCACGCAAAAAATTCAACAATATATTTGAGGATAAAATTTGTTGTTATGGAGCCTGAAAGTTCTGTGTAGACAATTCCCTACTTTTTCTTAAAGAATTGATTGTACTTTATGTTGATTTTGGGACAGGCAACAATAGCAGAAAGAGCAATTGCATTCAGGCAGCATTGTGAACTGGCCGAAGCAATTAAGTTTAAAGAAATAGATATGTATGGTCCCTTAACTCCTAATTAACTCTTTACATTTCTTTTATGGATCTTGTGATTATCCAGGAACAAACTCAGGTTAACCCGTTCAGACAAACTGTATGATGCGGAGCATGAATACGAAGAGGTAGTTGCTGATGTCATGATATTCTTTTCATGCAACCTGTTGGGTAATTCGTTGTCTGTTTGATAATATTGGTTTCTGTTGCAGCTAAAAGCTGAGGGTGCAGAAGCCTGGAGAAGGTTCGAGAAAATTGTGAAGCTAATGAATGAAGAAATCGTTCGATTCCAAGAACAAAAGACGGTAGATTTAGGTGTGGCTTTCCATGAATTTGCCCTAGGTCAGGCACAGCTGGCTAACAGTATTGCCAGTGCTTGGCGCAGTCTTCTTCCAAAGCTCGAAGCTTGCTCCTCGTAGTGAAATAAAGAATTCTGAGGAGGATGCATGGGTGAGTCATTCCCGGTTGTTACTGTACAGACCCATAGCCATTTTCGTCTCGACCCTATTGTTTAGTCGCACTTCTCTTCTTGGTTATAATCTCTAATCATGTTAAGATTTTTAACTGAATTTTATGTAATTTCCATTACTAGATGATCTGTCTTTTTACAGCTACCACTCACGTTTCTCCCAAGACTGGAATGAGGATTTCTCGATGACGAATAAAGAGGACATGCGTGTTATAAATTTATTGCATTATTCCTATTTCATACTACACTCATTTTCTTGAAATACATTACCCCAATTAAAGATGGAAAATGTCCGCAGACAAAACAAGTTAGACGGGGATTAAAAAGATGATCATTTTACTACTATTTGTTTGTACCAATTATTATCAAAATAAAACTAAATTCTGAAATTATTTTTTAAAGAGAGATGATTAACAAAAGAAACTTGACCAATTCATTTCAAACCCAGATACATGCTGACCCCATATGTGAAATTCCTATCCAGATATCATATCTCCTTGGCCACTTTCAGCACCACATAAAAACATGAACAACACACACACACACACACATTACACACTCACTACAAACAGCAGCTAGTAAACAAAGAAGCCATGGCAATCAGACACATTGTTAACATAGCTCATGCATCCCATCTCAAATCTTCAGCGTCTCTCCTTGTGAAGCCGAAGCCTTCCACATTCATCGCCTCTACTAGCATCGTTCAGTTTCTTAATCTAGCCGACTTTTCAAGGAAACATAATCTAGCTGCAGTGTCCAAGGCCTCACCAGCAGATGCCATTTCACCCCTAGACGATGACGAGGGAGTTTCTCTCGGGACTATGAAACTTCCCCCCGACACCGATGTGGCTAGATTCGAGACATTGTTGTTTCAGGTAATGCACGTCCCAAAATTCCCTTTTACTTCGATGCATAATCTTGTTTTCATGCATGGCGAAAAAACAATAGGTTTGAGAAGTATCGGTTATTTGTACTTAGTAGTTGGTATTAGTATTGAGGTGCCGGGTTGAATGACAAATTTTAACCAGACCAACAAACGTTGTAAATTAAGAGAGATCATAGTATTCATCGACAAACACTTTTGTAGTATACAATAAGTTAATAAAAATGTGGAATTGAGACAAGAATTGCTCTTGTCTGATGATTGTTCTTGTTGTTTGATTAGCTTGTTTGTATTCCTAGTTTAGTATCGATGAATTTTCGGAAGCAAAGCATAAAACAAATGCAATCATGATTGAACAAGGATTTCGGATTATATTTGATGGACTGCTGCAGAAAAATGCATTTCTGTTTCCATTCCCTTGTCCAAATCACTCATCAGAATCTCCAATGTTTTTAACAGTGGGGAAACAGTCTATGCCAAGGCGCTAATTTACCGCTGCCCTTGCCACTCAAGGTTGGTGACCGATAGTTGTGAACTTCGTGTTGAGGAGATTCACATTAATAGTTACTCAATTTTGGTAGGTTGACAAAATCCCAGGCGGAGCTAGGCTTGGCTTCATTACTATTGGAGATGCGGAGACGGAGGTCCTTGTGTACATAGATTGTTTGGTATTTCCCGGAACTGAAAGCTCTGCTCCAGTCTTCAGAGCCATACGAAACGGGCCAAAGAAAGATCAACCGCCTCCTGGAGAGCCACGGATCATGAGAAGCATGTTGGAGGCCTTGAAGAAGTGTGTTGATATAGCAAGACTCTAACTCATTTACAAAACCAGTTGTCAAATTTTGTTCTTACATATATCCAGCATTATGCAACTCTATGGTTAAACTTCTGTGTGTTCAATTCTACTACATACTAACATTGTCTATAAATTTTAAATAGTTTTAGTCAGAATGTGTTCTGATATATGCTGTATTGTTCAATAAAATCTTTATCCAATTGGTAAAAATGATCTTGGAAGTTGGATTTTCACAACTCTTGCAAATACAATCAAAGTTTCAATAATCTATAGTTACTGATTTAATCTGTTAAATAAGGAATCATTTTCCTGGAGCATATACCTATGACTGGCAGCTAAGTAATTTTGTCATCTATCAAATTCTAATGTAGAATAAAATTCACTATTTCTCAGCTGACTAAAGTCGCCTTTGTCCGTATCTAAGTCACTAGAATTCATTAATAATACGTAAACACTCACGCGCACGCACATTGCCATATATATATACGTGCACAGTGTGTAAACTTGCAATAAAAAATTTGTCTTGAGTAATGGAGAAACTACATACATATGATTTCTGTGGCGGTGATGGTTATGATGCTGTCGTTGTTGGCTCCGGATATGGAGGTTCCGTTGCTGCTTGTAGGCTGTCCATGGCAGGCTTTAAGGTGTGTTTGTTCGAGAAAGGGCGTAAATGGGAAGCTAAGGATTTTCCATCAGACAGTTTCAAGATTTTGTCCACTCTTAGGCTGGAAAACAAGAACATGGGAATCAACATCGGCCCTAAAGATGCGCTGTTTCAGGTTCGTTGCATCCAAAACATCGCGGATTTTCTCAGACATTCTTTCTGATACATTGCATTTTTGGATCAGCAAAACTGTATAACTTCTTAATATAACAAATTCTGATCAATGCTGGCTTCGGCTATAGGTACATATACAAGACGATTCTCTTGCAGCGACGGCCTGTGGCTTAGGTGGAGGCTCACTTGTGAATGCAGGAATTATACTACCTACAACAGTTCGCGCACGACGTGATCCTAGATGGCCCGAGCCCTGGGAAAAGTACGAGGCCTTAGTATCGGAGATGCTAAATGTACAGAGTGTTCCAACGGTGTTCCAGAATTCCAACATCATGCAACAAGTGGTCGACAATGAGTACGATAAGAGCATCCACGAGCAAATAAAACTGAGCATAAACTTCGACGTGGAGGATTCTAGAAAGTTCCAGCAACCAGTAAGTTGTCTAGCATGCGGGAACTGTCTCGCTGGATGTCCTTACAACGCTAAAAACTCTACTGATAAAACTTACTTGGTGTCAGCCATTGAAGTGTGTTTCTCATCGTATCAAGTTTTTTTTCAACAAATTATACGATATCTCTCCTCATTTGCTCTAAAACTATTTTCACAGGCAGGATGCATAAAAAGAACAGAAAGTGAGGTTCATTATGTGGTGAGAAACGACGATAATATCTATAGAGATAAAGGAGGCTTCGAAGCTAGAAGCAAACGACGATGGCTTGTATTTCTCAACGAATTTGACTATGTGGCGTCTGACATAGTTATACTTTCAGGTATGCTCATTCAAAGAGGATAATAGTTTCATTTTTGCTTAAAAAAATGGAGTATAGATTAGGTCGTTCATTGTTGCAGCTTGGTACAGCAAAAATACGTTTCCAGTCGCGTTTGAGAGGATTGTCAACGTCAGAGAAGCTTGGCTCGGGATTGAGCTGCAATGGGAGCAATGTGGCCTACTTGGCTGGAAGCTCAGCCCCTTTAAACACGTATGGACTAAACGAAACACAGTTTTGTGGTCTACCGTTTCAAGAGAGACCAGGACCGTCCATTTCTTCATCGTTGGGGTTCACCATTCAGGTATACTGATTTGCTTAAGCAGATTTCTTGTGCAGCATAATGCTTCGGTTAATTTATGTTTTTTCTGCAGAGCGCTGTGATTCCCGCTGCATATTCAAAGGAATCACAACTTACAAATGGCAATCGAGCAACTGTTTCTTACACGTCGTGATAGATGTTTTAAAGCGAGCCGTAGGCTTGAAGCGCGACCAAGATATGGTTCTAAATGTAATGGGATATGATGACAGCAGTGGACAGCTCACTTTCGATAAAGTTGCGAACAAGATCAAATTTTGCCCTCTGGAAGCTTTCCAAAAACTTGCAAAGAAGCTTGGAGGAGCTTTGTTCATGTCGCGATACAGGAGCACATCCGTCCATCTGTTGGGAGGTTGTATTGCAGCATCCGACGCCTCATCTGGCGTATGCAATCCGGATGGTCAAGTTTTTGATGGCTCGTCTTTAAAAGGAGTGCACGATGGACTGTATGTGTGTGACGCCTCCATCATACCTTGCTCAGTTGGGATCAATCCGTGTCTCACTATTGCTGCTGCAGCCGATAATCCAGAATAGGAGGGCAAAGAAGTATAATATTCGATATTTTGGGGAACGAGGGCTCAACTCAAAATTTAAGAGCCGTGACGACTCAGAAGTTGTGGCAAAAGAAACGATGTTGGAGGAATGCCATGCACAACTTATCTGAAGTTGAGGTTCAAACGTGCACGAGCTGGGAAGTTCGTTCCCTTCTGCAAGGCGAAGTAGGCGGCCACATCATATGCAAGAGTGTAGAAATGGAGAAGATGCATATCGTTCATGGAGAAGTTGAATTGTGCACAACAAACCTTATACACAGTATATGCATTATCATCTCCTCCTTGCATCTTCATCTGGTTCAAGGTTTGATTGATTTCATCTTCACATTTCTTCATTTTTTTTTATTCACAGAGTGATATGAAAGAAAGGCGTCCCGTGCAGATATGTTCTTGAAGGGAGAAAGGTAATGAGCCCTTACCTACTAGCGTTATACGCATGGAGAGAGTTGACCACGTTGGACGTTAAACTCAGTGAACAAACGGGAGATAAGACGACGAATCTAAAAGGGAAGCTTCGCATTTTTGCGCTAGAGCTTCTGAAATGCATGTGCACACTTGAGGGCAGAAGCAGGATTGAGTTCTTGTCTCTTTTAACGCGATCCCTCATTAGGACTTACATACTTCAAGCACCGCGAACAAGCCACGAGAGCTTCACCGCCTCAGATTTCACTCAAAGACCCTATCCTAGTAGCAAGATTCATGAAATCAAGACAGGTGAACACATCCACATTCAATAGCTGATTATGACCCTTTTTTTTTTACAATTATCATTACATTGGTAGAAGATGACTTCACAATCAGCTGCCAGCAATGGCGAAGCCATTAATCACGATGCTCAACGAAACACTATTATCCCCTCCTGCTACTCAATGGCTACTCAACTGAAAGCTTTTCCCTACCAACTGAGCCAGATGATCTTGTAAGAACTTTTCTACAGGAGGGGCACGATGTACTACTACGAACGAGGCTGCACCCCTTGAACGCCTCAAACGACTTCTCTATTGAAGATATCGGCAAAATAGACATTCCAACTGGTAAATTCATACGCCCATTTTTCAACCATCACTCTTCCTAGCCATAGCTCAACATACAGTCTTTCCGTGCTGTATGGGGAATCCATAAAAGTACACGTCGTTGCACATTGCGTGGGAGGCTTAGCCATCCACATTTCTATAATGGGAGGCCATGTTTCAGCCAAGCACATTGCCTCTCTATCGTGTACAAACTCTTCAATGTTCTTCAATCTAACGACGTCCGCATCCATCAAAATGTGGCTGCCCCTTATTCCGGTACGCCTCTTTTCTCAACATACTACACACTCTACAAAAAGTCCGATCATTTCAACAATACATAAAAATGTGCAGATCTCGATGACGATAATGGGGAAGAACAAGACGCTGCATCTCTTACAAACATCAACCACGAGCATCACACATCGCCTCCTGAAATCCATAGCACGCCTAATCCCGCGCCAGGAAAGATGCACATGTGAGGTCTTCTCAGGTATATTTGGCAACACATTCTGGCACGAGAACGTCAGCCACGCGACACATCACTAGATGAGCAAGGAGAATCAGACAAAGCTTCCGATGGCAGGATTCTCCCACCTGAGAAAGATCTGCAACGCCGGCTTCATAGTGGATAGCAGCGGAGGCAACACGTACCTCATCCACCCCGAGAGAATGGTGCTGCCAACGCTGTACATATCAGGCAAAATAGTGATCCTCGTGACTCCAGAAACTTCTTTTCTTCCTAATAAGTACATGAAGCTGCATCGTTATAGGCATGAGAGGGTGGTGGTCGATGGCTTCGGCCACTCTGACCTTTTGATCGGAGAAGAATCGCACGAAAGATTTTTTCCACACACTCAGAGGCATATCGAGTTGGCCGAAGACGAGCAAGATTAGTTGAGGAAAAGGCACAGAAACTACGAGGCCGTAGCATGGAGTGATGATCCGTATAAACAGGGGCGGACGCAAAAATAAATAACGATAAGGGCTATGATTTATAAATTTTATTTTAAAGTATATTTTTGGGTGTTTTAGCTTATTTATAAGGGCTTTTATATACTAATTTGCCTTAAATTTAGATAAATTTTAAATATTTATAAAAGAAAAAAGATTAAAAAACCATTTTGTTAAGGGCTTTAGCCCCACCCTAAGTATATATGGGTCCGCCCCTGCGTATAAAGATGGTGCAGGATTTGGGAGCTGCATCATCATATTGATGCTTGTTCTTCTCTTCATAGCAGGATTTTATTGGTGTTAAGTTGCATATGTGATATAGTTTGTCCAACTTGGTGGATTTGAGTGATAAGGCTACAACGGAAGAAGAGATTGAGCTGCCAAATCCGGAGCCTTATATAACAACTACTACGGAAGAAGAGATTGAGCCACCAATTCAAGAGATTGAGCATGTTTTCGGGATGAAGATTGATTTTTTGTTATTATGCAATACTTCCATTTATAGCTTTCTAGCATGTAATAAGAACGTGAATAAAGGATTTATCCTCCCATTATGAAATACTCCCTCCATCACCCAATATGTGTCTTACTTTGACTAGACACGGATTTAAGAAATATAAAGGAAGGTAGGTTGAAAAACTTAGTGGTTTGCGAGTCTGATAGGACAGGAGGTCATATCGAGAAAATTGAGCACTCGTCGTACGTGAAAAGCGAAGAACGACCCTAAAAAGAGGGTAGGATTTTCGGCTATTAGGTTTCAGAAGAAAGATAATTTCACTACTCAAATTTAATTCTCAGGACTCGATCTATGAGATTTCTATAATTTATAGAAATTTTCGGCTGTTTTATCCGAAAATTCGACTCGGGAAAAAATCATGAAGAAAACCCGGGAATATTTGACTCAATCTATTCTAATATTTTAATGGTTCAACTATTAAGGAAAATAAATAAACAATATGTAATTAAGGAAAACAACTAAAGATATCAATGCGAGACGAAGTCCTTGTATCTCGCGGGCTTGGTCGTGCGTCTCTTTGGCCAGTCCTTCTTAGGCTGCTCACTATTTCCGCGGTGCTGATCACCCGTTGGGCTATTGTATCGACATCCGGAGAAGGGGCCACGCGCACGGCAAGCGAGTGCATGGCTTTCGTTGGTTCGTGTGTAGTGAGCCCCTATCGACTCCCCCTCCATAACAACCGCCTTGTCCTCAAGGTGGACATTGGGAAAATGTTATTGGAGTATGCCTAGGACTCCCGCGCTGGTTCAACTGTTGTATCCGAGGCCCGTTTGACAAGCCACTTTTCTTGTGGGAATCGATCGACGAGGACCGTACGAGCTGCTGTAGCGTTTGCCGGAATATCAAATGGATGGCTCCGATGAAAAGTGTTGGACAGAATTGTTGGCTCAAAAATGGAGGGTACATAATTCTTGACAAGAGAAACATGGAAGACGTTGTGGATCTTGCTTGTAGACGATACGCCACCTTCCCTATCCTTTTGAAAGAGGCTTCCCGACCGAAAGCTGACTATACGGTTGTAGTTTGAGGAGGACATAATCACCCACTTGGAACTCAATATCGCGTCGATGGAGATTAGCAAACTCGTGAAAGATTAATGGGCTAGATTAGATTAATATGAAATAATTCTATTGGGCTTGGTCCAATGTTACATTTATTCTATTATATATATGCTCTATTGTAGAGAATAGAAGATACAGAAAACCTAATTCTCTAAGAGAGAAAAGCGGCGCTACGTTCACAAGAGATTTCCTAGCTTTCTCTATAGAACGATTGTACAGAGGAATTGTTCTTGCATCGGATCAGAATACACGTGGACCTCGATAGTAGTGGATTCAATTGCAGGACACAATCGTAGAAGAAAACACAACAACAAGTAAGATTTAGTTTCGTTGTGTATTACGTGCTCAACTTGCAATATGATTATAAATCTAGATCTGTTATTCTTGTTTGCAATTTCCGCTGCGCTCATTAGATGAATACAAGAATTCCTAACAAGTGGTATCAGAGCCCAGGTGGCTATGGGTTGTGCCTGGATGAGCCCCGGTTAGGGTCGGGCCCTGAAGGACTTGGGTTAGAGTCGGGCCCAGGATGACCCAGGGGCCAGGGCTGGAACGACCCATGTTTGTGTCGACTGCGTTCCCGATGTGGTCTCAGTTTGAGGGGAGGTTTGTTGGGTTACAAACCTATCCCACATCGGATAATTGAGGGAAGTTGAAAGGTGTATATAATTCTTGTCAAACCCCAATTAGTTTGAGGCCTTTTGGGAGTGACCCAAAAACAAATCCGTGCGGGCTTGACCCAAAACGGACAATATCAAACTAATGTTGCAGTCGACGATCCTAACAGTGGTATCAGAGCTCAGGGCTCGATTCATAATTAATTTTGTTTCCTAATTAATTTGTGGATGATTTTGGAAATCAAAATTCTGAAATTGGATTTCAAAATTCTTTGTCTCGTCTTCACCGGGAAGCAGCCGTAGTCTTGGACAGCGACAGTTTGCTTTCCGGGCAGCCAAAGCAGCGAGCGAAGGGCTGGACAGCAGCAACGCTGCAGTCGCAGCAGCTCCTTCTCAACGTGCTCCAGCAGGCAGCAGATCCGGCGGGCTGGCGGTGGGGAATGTGGCGCGTGGCGGTTGATTCTGCCGGAATTGGATGTGGATCCGAGAATTGGTCCATTGGATCTTTGAGATGCGTACGCAGCCATTGATGGGGATTTTAGGGAGTATTTGGAATTTTAGTACTCTGTATTGAAACTGGCAAACTCAAGACTAATTTGGGGTATGTATTTATAAGAGTGAGATGCGAATGCCGATGGTTTCACACGCTTAACAATTAAGTAATCTCAATGCGGTCAAAACTTGGATTTGGAATTCAATGAATTGAAATTTGATTTCAATTGTATGTACAACATGAAGGCAGAACCATGGAGGTGAATTTTTCGAGAACCCTAGCGGGTTTTGAAGATCCGGGTCGGATCTGAATCGTGATTTCGATCACTGTAAATCACATTATTAATTTAGAATTAATAATATTAATCAAGCCAATAAATTATTTACTATCATTATTTTGAATAATAATAGTAAATGTGTTTTAATATTGTTTTAGAATTAATATTAAATATTTATTTATATTAGTTTGGAATTGATATATATTAGATGATAAATTTATTAATTGGATTAATGGATTAATGAGCTAGAATTTGTTAATATTATTATTTTGGAATAATAAATAATATATGTGCTTGATGATGATTTGGAGTTATTACTTGATGTACAAATTTATTAATTTAGAATTAATATAGATTGGATTAATTTCGTTAATTAGATTAACAAATTGGGACATAGTTATCATCTAGAAATGATAATATATACTCCACATCACAATATTAATTTAGAATTAATATTAAATATGTATAATTATATTAATTTAGAATTAATATAATTAAATCCACATTTAATTAGAGAATAAAATTTGATTTTATTTGTTAAGCATTATTTCATATCCTATGTGATAAACATGCTATTTGATTTATGCTTATTTATTTAACTATAGTAGTTAGAGACCGTTTCATTGTCTGGGTAGGCGGCGCCCAATATGTGTAGTCCGTGTTATACTATGTCTGGGTAGGCAGCGCCCAGTATTTGTAGTCCGTGTTATACTATGTCTAGGTAGGCGGCGCGGCGGCGCCCAGTAATTGTTTAAGATTTTAATATTAGATATTAAATTGATAATTAGTATCACAAAATTATTCCCCATAAAATATAAGTCTTGTTTTGAAACAAACGCATCGTCCATCATAATTGTTTGATGTTCCTAGCCTTTTCGACCACGAGTTTTACGCCAAAGTGTTTACTCTAAATCTACAAGGCCTAGGCTCATTCATAGATGCATGGTTGGCATCGTGTGATGGGGTTGACTTGCTTAAATTGTTTAGTGACGCCAAAGCGACCTAAATAGTTTATGGATGCATATTAATTGGATTATTAAACCAAGAATTGCAAAATAGTTGTTGCAATTGGCTTGGAGGCCTACCTTGTGATATTATTGTAGTGATGAGCCAAAGCAGGGGCTGCAATAATATAGACTTGGATCTTGGACCACTAAAATTTATATTTTATATAAATTCGTATTTTATGTTTGGGGGCATAATATATGTCAAAATTAGTGGGAGCTAATAAATACAATAAACCCTTGTTTGATTAGTGATGCGAATGTGATCTTTGCATGTTTTCTAATTTGCTTTTCGTTTTATTTTCTGTTCAGATAATATGTCAAACTTATCTTATGAGTGTATGATGGAAACAAACAAACTGACTAGGTCAAATTTCACGGAGTGGCAGAGAGACTGCCCAAAACTCAAGGCACAAGGTGCAATGAGTGGGAGCTCAGCTATGTTTGTCATTGAGATAAATATGTCAATGAATAACTCACAATCCTAGGTATTGGATACCGCTTGTGGTTCACACATTTGTAATAATGTGCAAGGTTAATTGACAGCAGGAAAGTGAGGCCTGAGGAAGTAGACCTACGTGTTGGAAATGGAGCAAAAGTTGCTGCCGAATGCGTGGGAACTTATAGATTAGATCTTCCCTCAAGACATAGACTAGATTTACATAATTGTTATTTTGTTCCAGTTATTTCAAAGAATATTATTTCCATTCCGATGTTGGACATCGAAGGTTTTTCCTTCCATTTTGCAAACAACAGATGCTCGTTTTCTAATAATGGATTGTTTTATGGAAATGCCTCTTTACAGAATGGATTATATATGCTTGAATGCAAGCGGAATATTCTCAATGTGTAAAATAAAGACTTAAGCTATGTAATACGAATAATGCTACTTATCTTTGGCATTGTAGACTTGGTCATATCAATGAGAAAAGGATAGCGAGATTGAGAAAGTTAGACTATCTAAATTCATTTGATTTTGAATCATATGGTGCTTGTGAATTCTGTCTCAAAGGAAAGATGACTAATAAGCCACTTTCTGGGAAAGGGGTGCGTGCTAATGATGTGCTAGAGTTGATCCACACAGATGTGTGCGGACCGTTTCCAACTCAAGCAAAAGGTGGTTATTCGTACCTCATTACTTTCACTGATGATTTGACAAGGTATGGATATGTGTATCTTATGAAACACAAGTCTGAGGCCTTTGAGAAATTTAAAGAGTTTAAGTGTGAAGTTGAGAAACAACTTGGAAAAAGTATCAAAACTCTTTGATCAGATCGAGGAGGGGAATACTTGAGCCGAGAATTTCTTGATTACTTGAAATCGCATGGAATTCAGTCAGACTGGACACCTCCTGGTACACCACAAATGAATGGAGCATCTGAAATGAGAAACCGAACATTATTAGATATGGTTCGATCCATGATGAGTTTAGCTAGTCTTCCTTTATTTCTCTGGGGTCATGATTTACTAACGGCTATTTACATTTTAAATAGGGTTCCTTCTAAATCAGTCGAGAAAACACCATATGAGTCATGGTGTGGCAAGAAAGCAAGTCTTAACCATATCCGGACCTGGGGTTGTCCAGCTTTTGTTAAGAAAATGATGACTGATAAATTGAAAACTAAAAGTGAGAAATGTTATTTTGTGGGATATCCTAAAGAAACTAAAGGGTACGATTTCTACTGTCCTGAAAATCACAAGGTGATAACATCAAGGAATGTGACGTTCCTTGAAGACAGATATGTCTGCAAGGAACAAGGTCAAAATACAGTAGATCTTGAAGAAATTCAAGAACCACAAGTTAACAATGAGGATGAGATTTTATCCACTGGATTGGACAATAACTCAGTGGGAGTTTTTGATGATCTATTGGGAGGGGAAATTACTCTTAGAGAGGACCTTAGAGAAATTCTCGAAGGACCACCTCAAGACAATGAGATGCATCAAAGGCAAGATGATACAATAGTTGCATCACCTCTACCTCAAGAAGATCATAGTGATATTCCCGAACCTTCTCACATACAGAATGAACAACTTGAACCAGAGCAAAACCAACTCAATAGGCCTAGAAGGATTCGTCGTGCACCTAAGAGGCTGAATCTAATGGTTGAGAACCAAGATGATGAAGTTGATTTAGATGATGATGAGCCTAAGACCTATACCGAGGCGGTGTCAGACACCGATCGAGAGAAGTGGCTTGAAGCCTTGATATCTGAAATGGACTCGATGTACTTCAACTTAGTCTGGGAACTAGTTGACTTGCCAGATGGGGTTTACCCCATAGGTTGCAAATGGATCTTCAAAAAGAAGAGAGATGCAGATGGCAAAGTACAAACCTACAAGGCTAGGTTAGTGGCAAAGGGTTATAGTCAGCGAGAAGGCATTGACTATGATGAAACCTTTTAGCTAGTTGCTAAGATCAAGTCCATTAGGATATTACTTGCAATAGCTGCATATTACAACTTTGATATTTGGCAAATGGATGTCAAAACCGCATTTCTTAATGGAGAATTAGAAGGCGATGTCTATATGACACAACCAGAAGGTTTTGTATCGAAAGAAAGGCCGAATGCAGTGTGCAAGCTAAAGAAGTCCATCTATGGACTTAAGCAAGCTTCGAGGAGTTGGAATATTTGTTTTGACAGAACAATCAAATCGTTTGGTTTTGTCAGAAGCAAAGAGGACCCATGTGTTTATAGTAAACGCGAGAATGGTAACGCTGTCTTCCTTATCATATATGTTGATGGCATCTTGATTACGGGAAGCGATCTTTCCATGATGCAATCCGTGAAAGAATGGTTGTCTAGTTCCTTTATGATGAAGGATCTGGGTGATGCTTCCTACATCCTTGGAATTAAGATCTATCGAGATAGACCAAATAGGATGTTAGGATTATCACAATCCACTTACATAGACAAGTTGCTAAGACGCTTCTCAATGGAGAATTCTAAGAAAGGTTTTCTTCCTATGGGACATGGCATTGTATTGTCAAAGAAGGATTGTCCTTCTAATGACAAAGAAAGAGACAGCATGAAAAGGATCCCGTATGCTTCGGCTATAGGATCTATTATGTATGCCATGATTTCTACTAGGCCAGATGTGGCCTATGCGCTTAGCATGACAGGCAGATTTCAGCAAAATCCCGGTGAGGAACATTGAAAAAATGTTAAGACAATTCTTAAGTACCTTAGTTACTGGGTACACTGATGCTAGTTTCCAAACAGACCATGACGACTATAAGTCTCAGTCTGGATATGTTTTTGTCCTCAATGGTGGACCAATGAGTTGGAATAGTTCCAAACAAGGTACAACTGCCGATTCCACCACCAAAGCCGAGTATATTGCTGCATCTGAAGCTGCCAAAGAAGTTGTTTCTTTGTTAGAGTTCGTTAAAGAACTGGGTGTCATTCCGAGTGCCAATAGTGCAATACCTTTGTATTATGACAACACTGGTACTGTTGCGCAAGCAAAAGAACCCAGAGCTACGAACAGGAACAAGCATGTTCCCAGAAGATATCATCTGATCAGAGAACTAATTGAAAGAGGCGACATAAAATTAGAAAGAGTACCCACTGATGATAATTTGACTGATCCTTTCACCAAACCGTTATGTATAGCAAAACATAACAAGCACTTTGAGAGCTTAGGTGTTAAGAATGTTGGTAGATGGCTTTAAGTCAGAGAGAGTTACAGTTTTATATGTCTTAGAAACATTTTGTGTTGAGACAATATTACTTGATCACATTATATGAAAATTTTAATTTTCAATGGGTTTTGTGCACTTATTGGAATAATTGTTTAAAATGTTTGTATTTATTCTAAATATTTGTTCCCTTGAATTATGGCTGTCGTTAATGGTGTGAGACATTAATGATATAGTATAATTCTAAAATAGCCCTAACCAATGATCATCAAGAATGGGATATTGATAATATGTTATAGGTTAGCATGGGGTTTGCATCACATTCTTCGAGAATGTAGTTGTTCTCACAACTATGAGATATTAGATACTCGTGATGGACACATGGTATACTTTGGAGAGTATTGGTATACCCTACTATTAAACTGTTTTGTTAAGTGTCTACAGTTTATTAGTACATGAAGTATGTAATAGTCCTTGGATCTGAGGTCATTACACATTTTGTTTGTTGAGTGGTGTGCTTTGATCTTGTCCAACGCTTTGCCTCCCAAAGGAGGATTGAGACACAGACTTGTGTTGGGTATATCATAAGACAAATGGAAATGGTAGTTGAGCCAAGAATGAGATTCATTACTCGATTAGAATTTCGAGAGAACACTCAAATTCTCTATATTACTTGACCATTAAGTCATTGGCCAATGCAAAGATATATTCAATTAAAGTAATTGAATATGATCGAATGGGTCATTTAATAAAGATGAGATAAAGTAATTGAGCTATTTGGATGACACATGACAAATCTTAGGATCAATCGGGTGGTTCGTGAATGAAAGGATATTACTATAAACTTTGTGTAAAGGCTTGTTTACCGAATTCACGTAAACGTCCTTCATATATCGAGCTACGCTGCCAACGCAGTCTAGGAGTTTTGTGCAGACTTCGATTAGATCGTCGTCGATAATGAGGCCTAAAGGGTCGCACTATATGTGTATTTTGATCCGCTCAAGGGTACAATGTTAGAGCTGTGTATTATATCTAATGCTAGTCCAAGTGGAAGATTGAAAGATTAATGGGCTAGATTACATTAATAGGAAATAATTCTATTGGGCTTGGTCCAATGTTACATTTATTCTATTATATATATGCTCTATTGTAGAGAATAGAAGATACAGAAAACCTAATTCTCTAAGAGAGAAAAGCGGCGCTACGTTCACATGAGATTTCCTAGCTTTCTCTATAGAACGATTGTAACGAGGAATTGTTCCCGCATCGGATCAGAATACACGTGGACTTCGATAGTAGTTGATTCAATTTGCAGGACACGATCGTAGAAGAAAACACAACAACAAGTAAGATTTAGTTTCGTTGTGTATTACGTGCTCAACTTGCAATATGATTATGAATCTAGATCTGTTATTCTTGTTTGCAATTTACGCTGCGCTCATTAGATGAATACAAGAATTTCTAACAACTCGGCCATCGATTGCTGGGATTGGGCTATGCGATCCTTGAGAGCTTTCAATGTTGACTTGTGCTCCTCCAAAAGGTCTGCCACGGTCAAGTTATGCGAAGGCAGGTATAAGTAGCGAATAAATTAGGAGGTTCCTTCCATAGAGCGCTTGAAACGGGGACTACCATTCAAGCTACAGTTAATAGCCAATTTGGCCCGCGGAAGGAGAAGAAACCACCTATTTGGGCGATCATAAGTGAAGGCTCGAAAATACTTTTCTAATGCTCAGTTCGTGACCTTAGATTGGTCATCTGTCTAGGATGATAAGCCACTGTAAACTGCTGTTTCGTGCCACTTAGAGATAACAACTCATTCCATAAATCACTCATAAAAATAGAATCACAATCAATAGCTTGGTCTCCATGGTCTGATTATTTATCTCCATCAAGTTTGAAACCTGACAAATCTATGTTCTTACACAAATACCCTCGTATTAGCATATTTTTTTACACAAATATCCTTTGTTTTTATTTCTCTTCATCCGTTCCACCGTTCCACTATTCACAAAAAACTGATCTCAACTCCACGACAAGAATGTGCAGATTGGCAAAAAAAAGGGGTATGTGAGCCTTTATTCTAGCGGCAAGAAGCTTAGACATTATTGTATGAGGTGCCAAGTTCGAGCCCTCTTGACATTAGTTGTAATTGCCTTCTTTCTATAGGAGTTTATTTTTAAAAAAATAAAAAATTTGCAAAAAAAACAATCGCAATTCTCAAATTGAACCCCGATAGTGATGCCTTGTTGTTACGTTCTCCCTCTAACTAAATCCTAACAAATACCTAGCCACACGTAAATCCTAAACTACATATGCAATCAAAATGAAATAACAACTCGACACTCTCTCCATATCTCCATTCTTCACAAACTTATCTCTGTTCTATTTTCTTTCATGTTTATCTTCTCATTTGCAATTACAATGCATCAAGTTTTATCTACATATTTTAATAAACAAGAACTGTGTTTTTTTAGCACAAGTTTTATCTACACATTTTAATAAACAAAAACTGTGTTTTTTTAGCACAATGAAGCTTAATAAAGAAAATAACATTCATTAAGAAAAACAACTACATTTAAAAGTACCATATGCTAAAATCATAAATTTAAACAAAATAAACTACACATCGTGTTTCTTAACAAAAAAAACACAAGCTAAAACGCAAGCACTAGATAAACCTTGCTACCAAGCAACATAAATAAGGCTTTCATTGTCATACCTCAACCTCTCTGACGTAACAAATTTATAATAAACAAATATTCTTTCTGTTCCATAAAAAAATCATAAAATAGAAACGACACAATCTCTGCTTTTTCTTGCTATTATTTTACTCTATCTTCATCAACTCACAAAATAATGTATATAATCATACACAATACAATGCATATATCATAAATAATTTCATATCCGTATGCACATGCCTATGTATTCCTTTTTATTATTATGTGACGGATCAAGTCAGGTATCTGCTCGGGATTTTCATTGTATACGACCCGTAGGTCCCTTTTATTTATTTGATCTTTCCACGAACGCCCCTCTTTGTATTGACCTTTCCACGAAGGCCCATCTTTGCTATTTGTATTGACCTTTCCACGAAGATCCCTCTTTGTATTGACCTTTCCACAAAGGCCATTCTTTGCTCTTTGTATTGATCTTTCCACGAAGGTCCCTCTTTGCTCTTTTGTTTGACCCGTAGGTCTATTATCATTGTATATGACCCTTAGGTCTATTGCCATTGTATATCAGATCCAGGGCAAGACCGTCACATATCCTCTTTAATCATATGATTCATGTAATTTTAATAATATAATATATAAAACATATCAACTCTATCAATTGCATATCCATATCGTATTCCATCAAATAATTCCTATACCGTATAAAATATATTCATTACACCAATCATATATTCATATCATATTCTACCATAGATATCAAATAAGCCATACTAATATTATTTTCACAACATATTCCAATTATTCACTTTAGTCAAATACATAGCAAATAATCACATAACATATATGAAACTAAAAAACTAAATAATCACATAACATATATGAAACTAAAAAACTAAAAGCGTAATTTATACATAGATTATGATAGGCAATCTAACTGAATTCCAAATTCCTCTTTTCATTCTGCAATCCTTTATCTGTCGAATTCACATGCTCCCCATTTTTCTTATCCACAAATATTTCTTTTGCATCGCTTAAATCTAAAATGAAATTTAAGTTTATGCTTTAATTTTTCATTCTCTCCCTCTTCTTTTTTTTTCGTCGAAAAACCCCTTTTCTTTTTTTTTCCTGATAAAACTCCCCTTCCTTCCTATAAAAAAATATTCATCACCTATATACTACACACGTCAAATGCATGAGACGATATGGCCAGCTCCTCCCCTTATTTTCTCTACGCGCGTCCCAGTTTGTAACCAAATACATATACATGTAAGGAGCTGGCCATATAACCAATCAGTGGTAGGGAAGTCCAGTTTCATAGCATCTTCAAGTTTGAAGAGGTATCTGTTTCTGAAATCATTTTCCGAATTCCATCCTTGCCCAATTATGTCCTTCAAAAAAGCTAGTAGGACTTTTTCTTCACAATAAGTATAGCCACGTCTTGTCTTTTCACTCTTGGGCTTGTTATGCCCTATATCACTACCACTTGCGGAACCTACATCCATGAAGACCGAAAACGTAAAATATTCTCAATGAAATGAAGATTACAATACAACACAACACTGAGAAACTCTTTCGCTAATCTACCTCAATCAAATGAAAAAACACATAATAGCTCTCATGGAATGAACTTGTGTATCTCTCACTAACTCTTTCTCTCTCACCAGAGGATTCTGTTTACATAGTATAATACCCAATTTCAAATATTATACCCAATCTCTTTAAACAATGCATTATATGAGTAAATCAAGAACGACCACTTTACAATTGAATAATAAATTTTTATGGAGTCTCACACATAATCTCATACCTTGTGTCCTTTGAGTACCATCGACAACCATTTTTTAACCTTGATGCTCAGTCATGCCTAACCCAACAACGAAAAGAACCGATTAATGCACAAAACAAACAATACGAATTTCACATGGGAAATTAATGCATGAAACAAACACTATAAATTTTGTATACCTCATGTTGCAACTTTTTGTTGGACTGTAAATTAGGCAAATGAGATGAGTCCTATTTGTAAAAGACTTGGAGATGGAGACCTGCTTCATGAACTAAACGTGGAGAGGGTGGGATTAAAATGGCTGAAACACTTGAGAAGTGGAGCGATGGAATGCATAATGGAGACTTGAGAGTTGAGAGAGTGGAGTAATGGAGAAAGAGGTTGCATAACTAACGTGGATGGAGGTTACACGCCTTTTTCTTAATTTTAAAAGTAACTCTAAGGCATGTTCAAGTTATGTGAAATGATCAGATATGAGTGCAATTCTGAGCCTGTTCAAGTTACAACATTTAAATGCTGCGAGCCCGAGGAATAAATATGGGCCCGCACTGTGGAATACGCCTAATTCAAAACTTTTCATTTCTTGTCTTGAATTTCGGATCCAGAAACAAAGCGAAGATTACCGTTTTGCTCTGAGAATGTTGAATCAAGACAGTTCCCCTCATTTTCTCCGCTTACAGAAAAATGGCAAAGTGTATTAAAC
Organism: Salvia splendens; assembly: GCF_004379255.2. NCBI lineage: Eukaryota > Viridiplantae > Streptophyta > Magnoliopsida > Lamiales > Lamiaceae > Salvia > Salvia splendens. The sequence goes on from NC_056035.1 coordinate 22,512,383, forward strand.
ATTCAAATCTCCAACATGCATACATCCCAGTCTCTCATTTATTTAGTTAGTTGATTTGAAGTATGATTGAAGTGAATCCATACCAAATCAAGACTTCTTTCCTCATGAATTAAAGTCCATTAGTGGGTGGAAATTGTAATGAGTTTTGCCTGCAAGCGATGCGATGCTACCATTAATAGAGGGTGTGAAGATGCAATGAAGGAATGGGTGGATAAGTGTCATTCAATATTAATCACGTTCCTCCTACTTAAACACATCATTTGCGTTGCTAATTTCACAAACTTGAGCAACATACACAACCACCGTAACACAAAGATGACCATCCCTCCACAATCAGATTTCTTCTACAAAGGCTAATGATCTCCGGCATGTGACGGTGTGTTGCCTCATCATATTGAAGGGAGAGACACATTGGTCGAAGTTCGTCTCCCTTCATGGTTCCTACTTACGGTCGCGGGAGTGGATCCAGAACAAAAAAGGTTTCAAATTCTCCGAGTTTGAGCTTAAGGATCGGGTCAACCTTTTGTGGAAGCGGTACTACACATTCAAAGCTGTCCTCCCCATCCGAGGTGCGTACTGGCACCGGATGATTCACGGGATAATATGTTGAAGAACCCATTTACGCACTCCTCGCATGTGTGTTTGGGTTCGATGACTTAAAGGTCCAGGGACAAAAGGAGGTGGACGTCATCTCTGACAACACCGAAAAGATTTATCCGGGATGAAATCATAACCACCGAACTTGTGGAAGGAGAAGATGAGGTTAACTCTCCGACCGTGTTCCCTGGCCCAAACGTCGGCCGGAAGTTGTTCGAGGATGACACAGAGCCCAATGATCGCAAGTCCACTACCGATGGTGGGATCTACTTCAGAGACCTAGGATCGCAAGTCCACTGCTTATGGTCGGACGAGATGCTGCAAACTCGGGAGGAGAAGAGAAGGATGCTACCTAACCCCACCCCCTGTACCATCTCACGTTGTGGCCGGGCCTTCAACCTTGAAGTCGCCTCATAAGTTCGTGCGGGTCAAACTCCCCGATTAAGTGGTGGCCACATATTGTTAAACACCCATGAGCTCCCAGAAGCTGGGTTGGGTGAAGTCCTTCAGTTATTTAGCCACATGAATGAAGGGTGTTGACATGCAAAGTGTGGAAAAGGCCTTCCATTTTGATTGCTTCCTCCATTTATGTGTGTAAAAATTATGTCTATTATGTGTGGTGTTACGTTGTGTGTCAAAGCTATGTAAATAATAATCTTTTGTAGCTATTATGAAGGTGGTTCAGATGGTGGCCAGTAGGGAAGTAATTTATTGTGTCGCTGTAGTTGTTGTCTTCGAATTACACTATTGTAGTAGATTCATTGTGGACATCACTTGTATAAGGTGAGGTGGTTCTGTGATGTCGTTAATTAAAGTGTCCAATGAATTAGATAAGAAATCGCTGAAGATTAACAACTTAGAAGATGCTTATAAAAGGCACATAGTCATTGCCTATTTCACACACTTGCAAGAAAAACTAAAAGAAGGCTCTGTATTTACTTCGAACCCAAATGCAAATTAAATCATCTGCCACTGATATTAATCCCAAAATCACACCCATAAAGTTGTTCGTGCACTAGCACCGGCAATAAGGTTAAGTACATACCCAAAAGTACTAGATTGTTTAAAGCCACACTCCACTATGCACGTATATAAAACTGTGTTCTAGTTGGGGATGGGTCTGTGCAGCGACTCGGGACGCCGAAGGGGCATGAGGCTGAGCTCGGTTGCGGCCCGACAAGGCGTTCCGAGCTATTAGAGCATCCTTAATGCGCGGGGCCGGGCTGCAATGAGCGAGTCCCGGCCCGTGCATGGCGTTGGAGGGGAGAAAGTTCCGGCACAGGCCGGTCCCGGGGCTGCAGTTGCGGCCTGGGGACGCCGGGGTCCGACCTGACCGGCGTTAAGTGTGCCCGGGCCGCAACGAACGCGTCCCGGCCCAGCGTTAGATGCTCTCCGGGCCGGGCCGCAAGTCCTCAAAAATTTATTTTTTTAAAAAATTTTTGTCTATAAATACTGAATATTTTGCCAACATTCTTCCGCACTTTACCCATTTCAATACTCTTGTATTGCCATATTTTTGGCTTCTATGGAGTGGTTTAACAGCGATGAACGAGTTCGTCAACGCCAACAATTGGTACGTGCCGCCATCACCCCCATCGCATACGACGCCTAGTCTGGGGGTGACTAGCAATATCGACATAACATCGTCAGTTAGCACTGATGAGTACGAGATCAGTGATATGGAGCCCGCTGAAGGGAGGGGCAAGGGCAAGGTTGCGGATGATGAGGGGCCGAAGAAGTATAGTCCGCACGAGACATTGTGGCTGGCCAAGAACTTCGTCGACGTCTCCGAGGATCCTATCATCGGCAACCAGCAGAGCGGCAAGGTGTTCTGGCAGCGGATTGCGGAGAAGTACAATGTTGGTCGTCCTAGAGGGTCACTCGAGCGTAGCTACGTGAAGCTGCGCAAGCATTGAAGTCGGGTCCAGAAGGAGATGAACAAGTGGAATGGCAAGTGGACCAACGTAATCCGGATGTGGCCGAGCGGGCACAGTGAGATGGACCTCGTGGAGAAGGCCAAGGCGGAGTTCTTCGCTGACGGGAAGAAGCACTTCAAGTACTTCGACGTTTGGAAGATTGTTGAGAAGAGCCCGAAGTACATCGGTGGGGCCGAACCGACGACAAGTGGGGCGCTGAAGAGAACCAAAGTTTCCACCGCCGGAAACTACTCTTCGAGCGAAGAAGGTCCGGCAATTAACCTCAACGTGACGGACGACGACATCTTCTTCTCATCCCCTAGCACTCAAAGCAGTCCGGTGGGAACAAAGACGACAAAGAGGAAAGCGAAGGGGAAGGAAACTGCGAGCTACTCCGCTATGCCGCCACCGCCGCCCAATCAGTCTCTGGATAAGATCTCCGACTCTATGTCGGAGATGAGTATTACCTGGAGGATGAGCCAGCTGACGGAGTTGACATCGAGGGATACCTCGACAATGTTAGAGTTCGATTTCGAGTTGCACCATGAGATGATCGCCTACCTTCGCGCACAAATGAAGAAGTAGTAGTTTTATCCTTTTTAAAAAAAAATGTATGACTTGTATTTTTATTTTCTATGATTTTTAATTTGTTTTGTCTAGCATTTGTAATTTTAATTTCTACTGAACAATGTATTTTCCCGATTTGAATTGTTCAACATATTGCATTTACGAGTAAAATAGGTTGAAGTTGTGAATAGTGCAAATTATTAGTTGTGGCCCGGGTTGGGGCCTGCAGGGTTAGAGCAGTTGCGGTCTGGGACTCAAATTTAGGGGAATGATGACGTGGAGGGGACTTGGGGCCTGAATCCGGGCCAGGGTTAAGGATGCTCTTAGAGAATCACTAACGCCGCGGGCTGGATCAGACCATACCTGGGTATGGGTCCTGGCCTGCGGCCTGGCGCGATGGAGGATGGCGAGGAGCGGCCCAGGACACGCCTGGTGCCGCAGTTGAGGCCTGGGGAAGCTCCCCGTTGCGGCCCGGCTCGGGGTTGGAGGATACGGGGCCTTATCCGGTGCGTCCCGGCCCGGCGTTGGAGGCCCTTCGGGCTGGACCCAAGCCTCAATTTCTATTTTTTTTAGTTTGGAAGAGGAAGAAGAGGGAAAGAGGAGAGGAAGAAGAGGGAGATGAGCAATGGAAGAGAGTTGTTTTTCTTTCTTTCTTTTATGTTTTCATTTTTATTTTATTTTATAGTAAAATTTATAATTATATGTTGGAAATTTGAAAGTGGAGCTCTTATTTTTGATTTTCTTATTTTGATCAATTTTTTAATTTCTATTTTATAATTTATTATTTTTTAATTAAAAATGAATTTCTCATGTTATAAATGCTCAATGTTTTCAATTTTTACAAGTAAAATGAGTTGGAGTTGTGAATAGTACAATTTAATAGTTGGGGCATGGATGAGGTCTGCAAGGTTAGAGGAGTTGTAGCATAGGACTAAAATTTAGGGGAGTGATGACGTGGGGGGGGACTTGTGGCCTGAATCTAGGTCGGGGTTGTGGATGCTCTTAGGCCGCGCCCCATTGCAGCCCGGCCGGTGTTGTGGGCGCTCGGGCCGGACCCGGACCTCGACCCCGACCCCATTTTTTTAATTAAAAATTGATTTTTAAATTTTTATTACCTATTTGAACTCCACAACATTTTCATTCCTTCTACACTATTCCTATAAATTTTTTGAAATTTAATTGTACAAAGTTTTCAATTTTTTGAAATTATAATTTTGGAATTTTTTAAACTTGTAATTTTTAATTTATAGGGTTTTGTAAATTTTTTAAAATTTCTAGGGTTTGTATGAACAATAAATTTTTTAAAATATAATTGTCAACGTTTTCAATTTTAAGAGTAAAATAGTTGGAAGTTGTGAATAGCAAATTGATGTTTGTGGCCTGAATGGGGCATGTAGGGTTGTGGCTTGGTGCAGAAAATGAGGAGAATGATGACATAGAAGGGACTTAGAACCTGTATCCGGGACGTGGTTGGGGATGTTCTAATACCTCCTCAAATACTCTTCCATTGGAACATTAAGTTTTATGACGAAGAGATAAATATGATAGCTACACGCTAGAGTGTTAAATATACTTTTCCTTTCTTATTTTTATTAACAGATATCCCGAAATTTGATATAATATGTATATATATTTTTTAATATATTTGATCTTAAATCTTTCTAGTAGTTAAAACATAAAATAAATTGGTAGAGAGAATAATAGGTGTCCGAGTACAGTAAAATGCGAAATACAGTAAATATGATACGCACTAACTATATATATTGAGTATAATAGCGGCAGTCGCCTGTCTCCCTAAACCCTCGGCCAAATTTAAACCCTAGAGGTTGCGGCGGTGGAGTTTGTGTCGTCGGAGTTCTGCTGCAACCAAAGCTAATATGTTGCTTCTCTTTGAAACGCCGGCTGGCTTTGCTCTTTTCAAGGTTCTCGATGAAGGAAAACTTTCCAAAGTCGAGGTAATTTCGTCGGAGTTTCGTTTCCTTTCGTTTTCATGTTTTCACTTTGTTAATTTTTTTTTCTCATTTTTTTTTCTGTTGCAGGATTTGAGCAAAGAATTCGCCTCCCCTGACTCCGCTAGACAGGTGTAATCTCAAATGCTATTTTCTTCTAATTTTGCCAATTTCTACTTGTGATGAAATTCTATTTAGTTTAGTTTCTCTCAGATGGTTAAATTTATTGATTTTTCGGCATGCGTTCTATTGTATGTTCATTTTATTCTGCTAATTGATTATTCGTAATTTAAGCTGAATGTATGATTCCTTCTCATAGTTGATATGGTGTTTTTATGTGTCAAAGCAATGGACTTAATTAACCATTGATTTCATGTCAAATTTAGGTTGTCAAGCTGAGAGCATTCTCAAAATTTGAGAATACCGCAGATGCATTGTCTGCTGCTACGCAACTGATAGAGAGTAAACCCAGCAAAGGCCTCCGGAAATTCCTCCGTAGCCACTGTGATGGTGATATTCTAGCTGTAGCTGATTCTAAGCTTGGTAACACAATCAAAGAGAAGCTTGTAAGTTAGCATATCTTTATTATTGATTTGATTATATATCAAATTTGTGTGTGTATATGATTATTTTAAATCTTGCAGCAAATTGAATGCGTCCATAACAATTCGGTTATGGAATTAATGAGAGGAGTCAGAAGTCAATTGACTGAACTGATATCTGGCCTAGCAGCACAAGACGTGGCACCCATGAGCCTAGGTTTATCTCACAGCCTATCCAGATATAAGTTAAAGTTCAGCCCTGATAAGGTGAGTTATATGATTTAGTCACCAAAGAGGTTCAACATATGTGGCCTGGAGTAAACTGTGCATCTTAGTAATTGATGTGTAACAAGTTCAATTATAATGTCTTAATCGTAATATTAATACATCATAGGTTGTGTTGTTTTTTGTGTTTAACTGAAAGACAAAGGAAATGCTTGTATGCTAGGCATACTTATAAAACTTTTGTGCCAATGTTTGCAAAGGTGAATGGAAATATAATATTAAAGAGTTCTGATATGTGATTTTTGTTCTTTATTTTGTTGTCTGCCTCCATCTTTGTGGTGTATCAATGTAGCTGGTTCATGTTTGCACATTTTTGGTTTTCTTATCAATGATTACTCATGACTTATACTATAGGTTGATACAATGGTAATTCAAGCCATTAGCTTGTTGGATGACCTTGACAAAGAGTTGAATACATATGCAATGAGGGTCAGGGAGTGGTATGGATGGCATTTTCCCGAACTTGCGAAGATCGTGCAGGATAACATCCTGTATGCAAAGTCTGTGAAATTGATGGGCTACCGTTCCAATGCTGCCAAGCTTGATTTCTCTGAGGTAGATATTTTGTGTCGTCTTGTTTTCCCACCCCTTTTCAACTCTTAGTTATGGGATTTGATGAATAAAGATCTGTAAATAGAGATTAAACTTTTGCTTCTATTATATGCCATTTTTCATCTTTAAAGAGACCAACAATAACTAATTGCCTGCAGCTTCATTCATGACATTTATACATGCAAGTCTTTAATCTAAAAATTGGACCCTTTTGCCCATTGATAGTACGAAGCCCTCAATCAATTTATTTGAAGAATGACTTTCTTGTAAATTTCTTAAAGTTTTTACTTAACTGGTGGAGATTTAATTCCAGTACTTTCATTATGATGAAATATTGTAGATACTTCCGGAGGAGGTTGAGACAGAACTAAAGGAGGCAGCCGTGATCTCCATGGGAACTGAAGTTAGTGATCTGGATTTGGAGAACATAAAGGATCTATGCAACCAAGTTCTCTCTCTTTCTGAGTACAGAGCTCAACTGTACGACTATCTAAAAAGCAGGATGAACACTATTGCCCCGAATTTAACTGCACTTGTTGGCGAACTTGTTGGTGCTCGGTTAATTGCTCATGGAGGCAGCTTGGTGAATCTGTCTAAGCAGCCTGGAAGTACGGTGCAGATACTTGGTGCGGAGAAGGCTCTCTTCAGAGCATTGAAAACTAAGCATGCAACTCCGAAGTATGGTCTTATCTATCATGCATCTCTGATCGGTCAAGCTGCCCCTAAGCACAAGGGTAAAATATCACGGTCTCTCGCTGCAAAAGCTGCTTTGGCTATCCGCTGTGATGCTCTCGGAGATGGCGCAGATAACACAATGGGCGTGGAGAATAGAATCAAGGTATTTCCTGCTTTTCTTAGTATGTGAAGGAGGATCTTGTTTTCACAGTATGTTTTTTTAAAACTCATTTGTTACCTTTTGTAGCTTGAAGCACGGCTGAGGAGCTTAGAAGGAAAAGAACTAAGTCGTTCTGCTGGTTCGGTGAAAGGAAAGCCAAATATCGAGTTTTATGACAAGGACAGGAAGAAGGGATCCGGAGGGATGATCACTCCTGCCAAGGTCCGAAACATATTCTAGTAATACAATGCGGCCTCGATGATTTTAAGTGTAATTATCTGAAAGTAAGTTTCTTATTTTGCAGACTTACAATCCGGCAGCTGATTCAGTTCTTGCACTCACGGAATCACTCTCCAAGGATGACGAAGAAGAAGCAGAACCTGAAGTTGTTGAAGAAGAGCAGAAAAAGAAGAAAAAGAAAAAGAGGGCTGAGCCTGAAGATGCCACGCCAGGAGCAGTTGATGACGCAGAAGTTGAAACCGAGCCAGCTAAGAAGGAGAAGAAGAAAAAGAGAAAGCACACTGAAGAAGCAGACAAAGATGGTGATGCGGACGTCAGTGAGAAGAAGAAAAAGAAGAGGAAACATGCTGAAACTGAGGATGGCTGTGACGAGACTTCTGCTAAGAAGAAAGATAAAAAGAAGAAGACGAAGAGCCAAGACTGATGCATGTACGAGCAACAGGTCTAACATTTTTGTTCCTTGGGTCTAGATTTGGTGTTGTGCATGTAAGTAGGCCTCTTTCTTGGTAAGATGTTTCTTCGTTAACTATCATGGCTGTATTTCCTAGAATGCATTGGATAATTATGCTTTTGAAACGTGACTTTGTATTTTATTTTATTTATGTTAGTGAAATCTTAAATTTACATGCTTGTGCCTTCTAATTGCTTGTCTCACGCACTAGATAATTATGCTTTAAAATAATGACTTTGTTGTTTTATTTCAACCTATGAGGTTAGGGTTTTTTTTATCTCATTTGTCTCATGTCGAGCTTTTTTATATGCAAGTCTGTTTCTAATTAAATTAGGTTAAAATTTAATTAAAATTCAATATTACAATATTGTTCTGCTTTCTGCAAGTATATCCACTTTTTGTTGGACATGAATTTCAATACACAATTTATAAAGTATAAGAGTAATAGTGAAAAAATAATGAAAGTATTATTAGTGAATAATGAGTTTCACTTGGAAAGAGTTTCTAAAATTAGAAAATGCATACTCTTGTGGGACAGACTAAAAAGAAAAGAATGCATACTCTTATATACAAAAGGAGTATCACTATAGTGGATATTATTGACTAATCAATCAAGATCCAATTAAAAATAATACAGGCTTCATCGTTTAATACTCCCTCCGTCCCGTTTTAGCAGTCTTAGTTACTTTTGAGCACCCGTTTTATAAAAATGATAATAAATAGTTAAAGTGGAGAAAATGTAAAGTAAGTGAGAGAATAAAGATAAGACTCTTCTCTACATTATTCTCTAACTTATTTTATCATTTCTCCACTTTAACTATTTATTATCATTTTACAAAACGTGCTCAAAAGTGACTGTGACTGTTAAAGTGGGACGGAGGGAGTATATAAATATCTATTGATAAATTAAAGTCTGTTTCTGTTTTTCATTAATTAATATTTTCTTCGTCCCACTTTAAGTGATACTCCCTCCGTCCGCCATTAGGAATCGCATTCCTTGGCGGCACGAGTTTTAAGAAATATTAAAAAAAATGGGTAGAAAAAAGTTATATGAATAGGGGTCTCACTTGTAAATATTGGTTTTAAATGAAATGTGAGTGAAATGAGTTAGTGGAAAATGTGATCCTATTATCATTTATGGTAAAAAAAACCGGGACTTCTATTTGCGGACGGACTAAAATGAAAAAATGAGACTCTTATTCGCGGACAGAGAGAGTATATTTTATTTTTTTTGGATATCTCACTCTAATTGACATATTTTGTAAAATGGAAACTTCAGTTCTCTATTTTGTTCCCTCTAAAAAAACTGAATAAGAAATGTCCAACTTTGACCGGGACGAAGAAAGTATCTTTAACCTGGAGTTGGTATATAGTTCAAAACATTTTTTATTATGCATGCAATAAATTCAACATGTTAGTTTTTCTGATAAAAAAATCATTATCTAACCATGTCCAACATGTCCAAAATAATTGGATTGTGACTTCTCGGGAATTGCTTCGGTGCAATAACAATTCTAGCACCACTAGAAATTAATTACCATTGTCCAAAATATCAGGTTTTTCAGGTTACAAATAACTCGTACCTATTGATAAGTTAAAGTAGTGCAGATTTAATATTGTTTACTCAATGTTATATACAAATATTAAGAAATAATAATCACTGATCTCATTTTTCAGTAAATAGCAAGAAAAGTTTATTATACTGTTAGATTCATTTAGTGTTATTCCACAACAATCTTATTAATTTTCTAAGGTTAATAAATTTTTTAATTGACATTGCAAACCTTTCACGATAGTTATCCGGAGTCTATACTCTATATAGGTTGCAAAATTTAGTGTTTCTTCTGCAAAGGAACCGACTGAACAACCTTTAGTAATTTGATGACTTTCACCATTAAGTCTACAATATAAAAGACCTAGACTCGGTTACAATTTACCTTGAGAATTGCATATCATATTTGTGTTAGTTGGCTTAGGCTATATACAATATGATATGACAATTTGTTACATACTACGATATAGTTATGGTTTTCTTTATTAAAAAAATAGATAAATTTGTAAATGATATGAGTTTTAATACATAATTGGTAAAGTAAGAGAGAGAAGAAAAATATAGTGAAAGTACTAGTGTTAGTGGATTATAGAGCCCACATTTAGGATGATATATAGAGTTAATATTGATTTAAAACTTTCCATTCTTAGAATTAGTCTAATTTTAGTGAACGGCCTAAAATGATAAAACTTATCTATGTTTTTGGACGGAGGTAGTATACTATTAAATCAAATATTAATATTATATAATAATACTGAAATTCATTGTTATCAATAATACATATCCATTAACTCGTTCATTGACTTATACCTTCAATAATACTCCCTCTGTCCCAACTTAATTGTCACTCTTTTCCATTTCGATCTGTCCCAATTTAATTAACACACTTCATTTTTACCACAAATAGTAAGTAGGTCTCACATTCCATTAACTCACACTATTCACATTTTATTATAAAACTAATAAAATAAAATGGGTCTCACATTCCACAAACTTTTCCAACCAACTTTTCTTTACATTTCTTAATACCCGTGCCCACTCCAAGAGTGACAATTAAGTTAGGACGGAGGGAGTATATTGGTATGATGTCATATTAATAAAACATCTACAGTGAAATTATATGTATCTTGTTTTAGAGCATTCATAATAGGGGCATCGATCGGCGCCCCAAACAGTGCCTGTTGCAATGGATAGGCCGAGCAGCGGTGCCAATCGTAGCGCCGATCTCCATTTTCATTTTTTATTTTTACTGAACAACCTTTAGTAATTTGATGACTTTCACCATTCAGTCTACAATATAAAAGACCTAGACTCGGTTACAATTTACCTTGAGAATTGCATATCATATTTGTGTTAGTTGGCTTAGGCTATATACAATATGATATGACAATTTGTTACATATTACGATATAGTTATGGTTTTCTTTATTAAAAAAATAGATAAATTTGTAAATGATATGAGTTTTAATACATAATTGGTAAAGTAAGAGAGAGAGGAAAAATATGGTGAAAGTACTAGTGTTAGTGGATTATAGAGCCCACATTTAGGATGATATATAGAGTTAATATTGATTTAAAACTTTCCATTCTTAGAATTAGTCTAATTTTAGTGAACGGCCTAAAATGATAAAACTTATCTATGTTTTTGGACGGAGGTAGTATACTATTAAATCAAATACTAATATTATATAATAATACTGAAATTCATTGTTATCAATAATACATATCCATTAACTCGTTCATTGACTTATACCTTCAATAATACTCCCTCCGTCCCAACTTAATTGTCACTCTTTTCCATTTCGATCTGTCCCAATTTAATTAACACACTTCATTTTTACCACAAATAGTAAGTAGGTCTCACATTCCATTAACTCACACTATTCACATTTTATTATAAAACTAATAAAATAAAATGGGTCTCACATTCCACAAACTTTTCCAACCAACTTTTCTTTACATTTCTTAATACCCGTGCCCACTCCAAGAGTAACAATTAAGTTAGGACGGAGGGAGTATATTGGTATGATGTCATATTAATAAAACATCTACAGTGAAATTATATGTATCTTGTTTTAGAGCATTCATAATAGGGGCATCGATCGGCGCCCCCAAACAGTGCCTGTTGCAATGGATAGGCCGAGCAGCGGTGCCAATCGTAGCGCCGATCTCCATTTTCATTTTTTATTTTTATTTTTTCTCTACCTCTATATATACACCTCATTGCTCTCCATTTCATTCTCACCTCTAATTCTCTCCATTAAAAATTTTCTCTCTCTAGCAATAGAATGAATCTCGATAGCAATTCCTTGAATATTGGCGAGTCCCAGTATCCCGACGGCGAGTCCTAGTTTCGAGGCGGCAGGTCCCAGTATCTCAGCGGCAGGGGGTCCCAATTCCCCGGCAGGAACCAATTTCCCGGGGACTACCCTCCGTTGCTCCCGTAAACTGTCTTGCGACCTCCTCGTCGTTGCGCTCGGATTGGCCACCACCACCACTAAGTACCACCGCCACCACTTGAAGTGTATTGGCCATCTTCCATGTACTTCGACCCATGCCGGACTCGATATCACTCATACACCTATAGATTTACCAAACCTTTTGATAAAATCATTATTTTGTAGTTTTTGATTAGTAGATGACGTATTTATTGATGAGTTTCATAGCGTGAATTATGATTTGAGTCAATTATACACCAATTGGTTGTTCGATAAGTTTGTTGAGTTTTGAAGGGAAAAAGGACTACAATTCTGATTAGGGTGGTTCGGTACGGTATACCGTACATTGAGTGTCAGACCGTATACCGTTACCATATCGTGTTTTCGGTATACCGTACATCATTTCGGTATACCGTACTTTTGCGGTATACCGAACTGCGGTATGACATACCGTTATACCTGTTATACCGGAAAAAAATTTATTATACCCAAAATATTCAAAAAAACAATTCTATTTTTTTATTTTCGTATAATAAAGAATTCTATTTTTAAATTTTAGTATAAATATAACATAAATATACATATAGTATGTTTATATATATAATAATCAATCGGTATACTGGTATACCACGGTATACCGAAGTGCAAGCATATATCGATGATTCGGTATACCATGGTATAGGAAATCTAATACCGTTACCGTACCGAATGTTTCAGTACGGTATGATATCGTACCGAAAACTACGGTATACAAAAAAATCGGTATTTGAGGTATTTTTTTGGTACGGTAAGTTCGGTATTCCGGTATTTTGGTATAACTTCCCACCCCTAATTCTGATACCTAAATAGCGTCTAATAGACATCAATCTCTTCATCTTCAAAAGATCTTCGTGTGAGTAACTTGCACGCCTCAATCAAAGTTTTGTAGAGAAAGTTATGCTCGTCTTACAAAGACTGCGCACTGTCCAGAATGGTTGAGCGGCCTAGGTGACCCGTGCCACGTAGCCAAGCGGACCGTTTGGCTAGCCTATCGAGAATTCGTGACCAGAGGAATGGAGCGGTCCAAGTGGGTTCTTTCTATGACCCTACCCGAACGGGTGGCAAAGACGGAAAAAATGGAAAATTGCCTTTTTGCAAAATTTTCAAACCCTAATCATATTTGGCAACTTGGTGCTCTATATGGTTTTTAGAGCATTCCCCACCATATACACATTCCATAGAGATAGAAATAGCCTGAGATTGAAGAATTGAAGAAAGGATTCCCCCAATCATTCCATAGAGTGTTGACGGAGCTTCCAATCGCGATTCATTCGATCAAGTCGATCAAGGGTGTAGTTAGTTTGGTTTTATCATATTTTCTTTCATTAATTTTATGACTCTTGTTATGAGTTAGTTCTATTGGGTAGATACGATGATTCAAAGTTTTGGATGAAAATAGAGATTTCTTGGATGATAAAGTCAATCACCGATGCTTAATGGCAAACTTATTACTTGACAAAAAAAAAAAGTCAGATGTTTCCTTTATGGTTGGTTTAATCAGTCATTTTCTGGATAAGCCTTGGCAAATTCACTGAGATGTTGTCATTCGAATGGTTCAACATGCAAGAAATCTCCTGGGAAATGGATGTTATTTAAAACAAAAATTGAAGGATTATCTAACGCTAATTATGCTGGTTCTAAGATTCATAGAAAGCCGACTTCTAGATATTGCACCTACTTGGGTGGATACTTGGTAATCTGGCGAAGTAAGAAACAACATAATGTTATGAGATCGTCTGCTGAGGCCGAGTTACAGCTATGACTCATACTGCCACTGAGATGATCGAAGTCAAGAATCTATTTGTAGAATTGTAGTTCACTTTCAATGAACCTTAACCTATGCATTTTGATAACAAAGCTGCAATCTACATTGCAAATAATCCGATTTTTCATGAGATGACTAAACATATTGAAATTGATTGTCAATTTATTTGAAAGTGTGTTTTGAATCAGACGTTTGCCACTCATTTTACTTCATCGTCTAACTAGATTGCTGATATCCTCACAAAACATTTTCCTATGAAACTTGTCTTTGAACTTTGTACCAAACCCGATATGAACAATATATATGCTCCAGCTTAAGGGAGAGTGTTATATACTTCATTAGTATATGTATTTCATCCCACATGGTTATGTGATATAGTCTAGCTTAATATCTTGTACTATATGTACGTGAGTTATGCTGACTAATGAGATACATCTACTACATCTCTGGTACTATATGTATGCGAGTTATGCTGACTAATGAGATACATCTACTACTTTTCTCTGACATGTCTATACTGTTTCACATGTCTCTATATTTTATTATTCTATAAAAGCAATATTGATTGTGCTTAGATTGATTTAAGAGTAGAGTGTTCAAAGTCTTAGACCAATATCTTAAATTTGAATATACAGTGACATAAATTTTGTATTTATATTCAATTGCCTAAAAAAAATTGTAGAAGCTCGTATTTTTCATAGAGTTAATTTAGCCCTTATACAATAAATTTATATTCAATTGCCTATAAAGCAAAATATAGAAGCTCGTAATTTTTCATAGAGTTAATTTTAGCCCATACACATTAACACAATAATTTAACGCAATTTTAACAACACAAAACATAACGGTATGCCTCTAGCCTATAAATAGTTATAAGAGTTTTCATTTTACTAATGTTGGGTTCCATTAAAATAAACAGAGACTTCACTTCATATCTCATATCAATAACTTGTTTTACTTGTCCATATTCTAATTTGAGATAGTTGTGGTCGCCTTTTCACAATATCAGCCAAAAGATGCTAAATTATTACATCCAATCACTCCAAACACTCTGTAAATTGCACACTAAAACTGATTGTACATTGTATGTAAGGATAGGCTTATCTTTAAAGAATAATGACTTACATGTATAACAACTAAGTAAAAAAAAAGAAAATAAAAAAAGAAAATTGTAATTAATTAATAAGAAACACGAAGTGGTATAAAATACTAGTTTTTCCTTATTTATCGGAATGAATTTGGATCATATTCTGGTCATTAGCAGACTTGAGTTGCTCTTCCAATCTGGCGTTCAATCTTTGGTCAATCCAATTGATGACGTCGGAGTATACGATGTCTTGATTTTCCGGCAGCTCGCCGTACGACAAGGAGTGCCACATGCCGGGGTACAGCTTGACGGTCTTGTCCGTGGTGCGTGCCATTTCGTGCAGTGTCTTGCTCACCGACGGGTCCGTCACCTTATCTTCTTGTCCGTGCAACACAATGAACGGCAACGAAACCTGCATTTATTTTCATTAGGTCCAAATTACTACATCCGTCCAGTATTAGCTGTCACATTTACTTTTATGCCCTCGTTTTGTAAAAATGATAATAAATAGTTATAGTGTGGAAATAGTAAAGTAAGAGAGTGAATAATGTAAAGAAGACTCTTCTCTACCTTATTCTCTCTCTTATTTTACTATTTCTCAACTTTAACTATTTATTATCATTTTTTCAAAATGAATGCAAAAAAGTAAATGTGACGGTTAATGCGGGACGGATGTAGTAATATTTACGTGGTAGACCATTAGTTTTGAGTTATATAGATACTACAATTAAGTGGTCCCTTTTTGGAAAAGTTGAAGATAAAATTAATGGTAACAATAGAAATGGGAAAAATGAGACAAAGCCAAACCTCATCAAGTCTTTTTTCCAAATCCACGCTGGCTGTATAGAGTTGGTAGCTAGATTGTAATCGAGGTCGGCCTTTGTATGTGTAAGGGTTGGACCTAACCTGTGCATAATAATATATACATAATTAATCATATATATTCATTAATTAATATATTTTTTTATAAATTATACATACCTCTTGTCTAACTTGTGGGTCCCTGAAGGCAATGTCGATTATATCTGGAGTTGGAGTAAGTTTCCAAGTGGGGATGATGCGAGCCAAAGCGGTCAAAATAGTTATAACCACAGGGCTTGGTTTCATCTCCTCAGCTATCTGCGTTTATAGTCGGTAAGAGATTTTAGGAATTATTGGTTAATGTGGTTAATTGAAGAAAGAAATAATTAGTATAAGTATTAAATGGAGAGAGAATGAGAAAAGTGTGTCATCTTAGTTGGAATGAAGGAATATTAGTTTATCAAAATAGAACGACACCCTTGGCAGGATAGAGAAGGACTTTGTTTTTTTTTTCTTCATTCTCTCTTACAAAATAAAATATTAGATATTTTTGTACAACTTGGGATGAAACTCAAATTCGGAGGAGAATTTAGAAAGTATTTAATAAACCATATTTTGATTTATGTAAATTGGTGACATTCCAAACAAATAAAGTTAAGATTTGGAGTCTAAAATAAAAAAAAAGTGGTGGAAATTGTGTGTTAGGATGCAAGAAGAAAAATCAAAATTGAGAGTAATACCTTGCACATGGGGGCAACGAGGACGGCACCATCCCAAAATTCAGGCATTTTTCTATGCAAGCGTAGGACCATCGCACCTCCCATTGATTCCCCCATTAATATCCTCAGCTTTCTCCTATTCTCTTTCTTCTCTGCATAAAGTCATAAACATTATTTTAAATCAAATCTAGTCAACATTGCACATCCACTAATCCCTTTTATTATGGGATTCCTTATCTCCAATATAAAATAAAGGGTAAATTATTATAAAGTTTCTTTAAATTCTGATTTATTCACTATTATTAAAAATAGTTAATTTTGATACTTTTAATTATCACGTTGATTTTAATACTCTATCCGTCCTCTAAAAATAAAAACAATTGAATCAACATAAAGTTTAATATAAAATTGGGAAAGTAAGAGGGATAGAAAGAAAAATTATTTTAGTCGAAAATGAATCCAACCTCAATAGAAAGAAAGAAATTTTCTTAAATAGGTAGTTTCAATTTTTATGGAACAGACCAAAAATGAAAGAGTTTCAATTTTTAGGGAACAGACCAAAAATGAAAGAGTTTCTATTTTTAGGGGGCGAGGGGTATAACTTAGAAGCCAAAATACTTTAGCCTAGTCTTATATTCGTATTTATATTTTTACTAAAATCAATGGCTTTTATGAGAGATGCATAAATTTGCACAAAAAATCTTAGATTTGGGCTTCCACATCATACAAACTTTCATCCAAATACAAGTAAATAAGAAAATTGAGAAAAAATATAAAAACTATTCTCCCTCCATCTACTATATGTGATTAATTTATTTTTAGTCGTTGTTTTAAGGAAAAAAAGTAAAATAAGAGAGAATAATGTAAAAGAGCATCAATATATGGAGTGAGTAATATAATTAGTTAGATATATTTAAAAGCACAAAAATATGACCAAACTTGTTGATTTTTGGATAATTAGACCAAAACCAATTTCACTATTTTCAACTTCAATAAAAAAAATACAAACAATTTTTAGTACGTCAATAAGTACTTCTCAAGAGTCAACTGAAGATAGGAGTATTTGAATAAAATTTATCCGCTTTATATTGCTAATAAAAAGTGAGAAAAACTGACCGGAGATATTGGTGAAGTGCTCGGAGAGATCGTCGACGAGATCATCAAAACTGTTGATGAGTCCGAGGAGGCCGGACGACTTCCCGTGGCCTTCGCAGTCGATGCCGTGGACTTCATACCCGGCCTTCACTAGCCGATCAGCGCACCCTATCAATTAATTTCACCAATTACTCCAAATTAAA
Source organism: Salvia splendens (assembly GCF_004379255.2). Lineage (NCBI taxonomy): Eukaryota > Viridiplantae > Streptophyta > Magnoliopsida > Lamiales > Lamiaceae > Salvia > Salvia splendens. The sequence continues at coordinate 22,530,015 of NC_056035.1, forward strand.
ATTAAACGATTCATATAAAATAAAAAAATAAAAAAATAAAAAGATTCAAAATTTCCATGGATAGTTATAATCGATTATACACACCTCTCATGGAGATGCTACACTCCATGGCGTAGCCATGGCACAAGAAAACCAGAGCTTTTGCCTCTCTATCCGCTGGCGCCCAACGACAGCTAAACAGCTTCACTCCACGTCGACTCACTATGAACTTCTGCATTCAAAAATTGTAATTCAATTTTTTTAAATTGAAGAATTCAAATTGCAGGATTTTGAATAATTTTAGTTACCTCTTCGTACATGACGTTAACGTTGTTGCTCTTCTCAATATCCTGAAAAAAAGAAAAAAAAAAGGCTTAGAAATATGTGAATTGATACAGAGATTCTTCTTAATTCCTACCATTTGAAAATCGAATAAAATGTTGTGTGGGGGGATATGAATTGTGGGGTGGAGTTCGCTATTTATGGAATTTGATTGGGGCGTCTAAATCGACGGCTAACTCTTTCCTTATGGCTTCGTCAATTTGACTAATCTTATCTACTATTTTTTATTGTATAAAACGTGTTTTATATTTAATATTGATATTAATTAGGGTGGTGCCCAATAATGCACAAATGGAATCATGATATAACCGATTTTTGGGATTCGAAATGTGGAGTGGTATTTAAAATTAAAAATATCTACATTAGTTAGTACTTTTTCTTTTTCAAAAATAATTAAAGATTCCTTAGTCCATATCCTTTTCTTTTCAGTTTGTATTATGGAAAGAAACAATATTTTTAAGCGTTTATTTTAATTTTTTCTTTAATTAAATACAGACATTTGCCAGACAGATATCTTATATCACAAGTATAAATTGTGCTTAAGTTAATTTTACGTAAAGTTAATACCCAAAGTTAATCACGACGTATTAGTAACACTGCAGCGGAGCGGCTCCCCATTGTAGGTACTCTTATTGTGGACACCCTTATATATCTTAACATTCTGGATTTATCATTTGGTTTATATTTTCTTTACTTCCTCCGTCCCACAAAGTTTGTTCCAGTTTGATCTATCACGGAAAATTGTTTGATTTTATATTAAATGGAGGTGTGTAGTGGAATAAGAGTCTCACATTGACGAGATTGGTGGATGTATTTAATGTCTATTTTTAGAAAGATTTCAATTGGAACAAATTTTATGGGACGAACAAAAATGATAAAATAGGACAAATTTTATGGGACGGATGGGATGGAGTGTTTCTGAATAAAAGTGTTCGTATTTGAAAGTTTTACCAATATTAATAGATGTTTCTAAATATTTTTATATAATTAACGTACCGGTTTTTTCATTGTCTTCGCAATCTTTTATCCCATTGTGAAGGTTATTTCCTTTGATCTGCTGGCAGAAATATTATTAATCTTAGTATCTGGATGACTACTTTTATTTTTCGAATTTAGAGTAAGGAAATGGGAACTGACCCGCCGTCGCATTAATATTAAATAAATATTTCAGTCCAATTTGTAAAAGAAAACTATGGACTATGTACCCTCTCCATCCCATATTATTAACAGTCTCAATTAAAATATTTCATAAAAGATAATATGCCCTATAATTTATTAACCATTTCAACTCACATTTTATTATAAAACTAATAGTATATAAAAATAAGATCTACATTCTACTATAATTTTTTCACCAACTTTCCTTTATATTTTTTAAAATATATGTCAAACTCAAATGGAACTCCTAAATTAAAATAGAGAGAGTAATATTTTTGATAAATATCTCTTATTAAGGTTCCTTTTTTAGAGTACTTTCGGGAACTTATCCAGTGGAGACAGAGGTGGATTTCTTGAACCGACGAAAGATTCATAAATCAGAATCTTGATGCATAGAGATACCAATGGACCAATGGGAGCAAGAATTTCTAGGAATACTTGGAACATTTCGTTTCTAAGCAGAAGATTCATTTTCAAAAATATTATTCGATCAATTATGTAAACTATTCAACACTTGCCAATATTTTCGCCATCGACTACAAATACTACGTTCCAACATGAAAATAATTGGAAACAAAATTAACAATTTCGAAAATTTACAGTTGAATGTCAACAAAAATATTTTAGCACCCACGATAACCTAGCTAGGAGACTTGGACATGCTCTAATATGTAAATGACACGTGTGAGCTTTTGGCATTTATGGGCGCCCGAAAAGTACTACTCCATTCGTCCCACTTTACAAGTCTCATTTGAGTTTAGCACGAGTTTAAGAAATGTAAAACAAAGTAGGTGAAAAAAAAATAGTGGAATGTGGATCCTACTTTTATATATTAATTTTATAATAAAATGTGGGTAGAAAAATGTTAGTGGGATGTGGGGCATATTATCATTTATGGAATATATTCTAACCGGAACTCCTAAAGTCAGACACATAAAAATGTTAAATCGGGACTCCTAAGTTGGGACGGAGGGAGTATTGTTTTAGACATATGTGATATGAGTGAATTTTTAGAAGTTTCGATTACAATTTCGCTGCTAATATAAGCTTTACATATCTATAGCAGTATAACATTAACAAGTGTTGTAATCATTGAGTGAACAATTACCTGAAGCGCTCTATGATGATTAATCAAGAATGACGGAGAAGGAGCAGAAACTGTAAAGCGGAAGCATACCTTAATCCATATTGGATTGAAGGGCGGAATTGCTTTGTAGCGGCTATGGATTTTTCAAACGATCAGAGACATTCTTTGCAATAGTCTACCGAGAGAATACAGAGGTATCGAATGTTCTTCTGACGTCTGGGGACCATAACCTAATCTTATATTTATATAAATATAAGAACCTTTATTTTCTATTCAGTCCCTCAACAAATAGAAAATCACAAAATGGTATCTACACTTATTTCCATAACAAATAAATACATTTTAGCCTAAACTTTATTCTTTATAGAATCACTTTAATTGGGCAACTGAAAGATAGCCACACGCATTAAATTAGTCACGTGGAAGCCCAAATTTCTAACAACAAGGAGTTGACCTAGTGATAGAGTTATATTTTTAATATATAAAATGTTAGAGTTCGTATACTAGAAATCACATTTCGAGTGATTGAATACTGTAAAACTCTTTATTTATTTTCCAATGGATGAAACAGATTAATTTTGTCATAATGTTGTTATGTTTTACATTTAATGGATGTTTATTGCATGTTTAAATGTATAAGTAACTAAACAAAGTCTAAGTCTTTGTTTTAGTAGACCGGTTGTGGGCGTCGCCCACTTTAAGGTAACACGGTCAGTTCTGAACAAAGAAAAATAAGAATTTCACAACCCAGATAGGCGCCTAGACTACCTATCGTGAAAGGTTGCAATGTCAGTCCGCATATTTCTAAGCCTTACTGAAATAAGATGACATTGGTATGGTAGAGCACTGAATTGGATCTAACAGCGAGACAAGTCTTTATGCTATTTACTGAAAGACGAGATCTTGATAAATTATTTATTTCTTAATCAATGTACGTTAGTATTGAGCATACAGTATTGATTATGCACTACTTTGACTTACCAAATGGTACGGGTTTTTCGCAACCCAATAATCCTGGTATATTGGGTAGTGGTGATTAATATCTAGCGGTTCTAGGATTGCTATTATATTGAATAGTGCGCGAGGTGAGTCTCGTTTGATAACGTCCTCAAGAGGAGCTCAAAACAAGGCTTTATTATTCGGAGTCTAGCTAGTTGGAGTTTGATTACTCCATGAATAATAAATAAGCGTTTCTTGCTAAGTCCACTCTTTGAATTAATAAGACGTTAATTAATAGCAGACACTAATTAATTAATGGATGTTTCTATCTTAAGCGCGGGAAATGAACGACAGATAAATGGAAACCCGGAGTACTTATAATTTCGGATTTGGATGGGCAGTGCAATATTACTTCTGTAGTGGCTGCTCGTAATATTCCAATATAAGCTTGTATTAAATTGCGGGTTCAATTTAATTAGTAAAACCCTAATTGGGGGAGACCATATCCAAAACCTTCCATATATCCCTTACTGGGCCCAATATGTGACTTAATATAAATAGGAGAATAAATGAGACATAAAATATACACTTTAATTTTCCTAAAATTTGCGTCCCTCTCTTATCTCACATATGAGACGATTTCTTCTCCTCTTCCGTGAGGGATTTCTGTATTCTTTATTTAAGTCCTAGTATTCTGGTGAGATCAGCCCACACTGATATCAGCATACAGTCCGGGAACCAGTCAGAAGATCCGTGGTTTAGTACTCAAGATCTTCACGTGGAGAAGACATGTTTTAGGTTTCAATTCTTTGGAGAATCCTCAAGGTAAATTGGCTAATCAGTAGAAAGCATGTTTTAGGTTTCAATTTTACTTAAAACAAGATTTAATTCAAGTTATGAGCATGATACATGAGATAATTGCACGAATAGAATTTGTCTAAATAATCTGCTAAATAGATCAAAATTATTATGTAATATATTTATGTACGCTTCCGCTGCCAACCCATTCACAAAATTGATATTAGTTATTAGTTATTACTGTAAATCAGTTAGTATTTGATCACACACCTAACAAATTTATGCGTTGGGTAAAGTTAAACATAATCTTATTGCACTTGCCTAATTTCAATTTGAAGTCACCCAATTCCTATGAGATTAGTTTTAGTGATGTTTATAAATTTGGAGACCAAGTACATGACACATATTTATAGGTCTGCCCTATAAATATGATAGTATGCATTTCATGTACCTTTTTGCATATTGAAAGGTAGATGAATAACTTGTATATCCGAGTTGACCTAGTGATAGAGTGATTAATGTGTAAAAGCAAAGGTCTTGAGATTGAACTCATCGAGACGCGACCTTTAAATTTCTATTTATTTGTCAATAAAAAATGTATACGAAAACCTCTCTGCATTCTTTATTGGCGAAGGTCTGTCCCACCTTTTTCAATTCGTCGGAGCTCATCTATTTATGGTGTTGTGAGTCTTTGCATTCATTGTTGTCGATGTTCTAGCCCATCTTTTCCAGTTCACTTAAATCTATATATTTATTGCTTGTTTGGTAGCATAGATAAGATCAAGATATATGTGTTATATGAGTTATTTAGTTGTTTGGTAGATAAATAAGGTCGATGTTAGACCATCAAAACTCATATTAATTAATTATCTTATGCTAATTTAACATGTTTGCCAAGTATGCACTTATAGTAAGTTGTTTTATGCTCAACAAGTGTTTCTATATTCAATTTCTTAACAATGTATTTACCTAAAGCTCATAGAAGAAAACATAATTAAACATAGCATGATAGGTTTACACGTTCATGATGTCAATTTATAGTTAGTAGTAACAATTCATAAAGTAGTAGTACTATAAAATTGACATAAAAAGTGATACGTAAATATTTTGTGGATGTACATTGGGGTAGTTGCCTACATCTAGAAATCGTCATTAATGCATGTTGACTGTGTAGATACAATTTATTAATACTGGAAATTGAGCTTTTTCATTTTGGAGTTCTTATGATTATTTTGCTATTTCTCGTATTAATGGAGTTCATTGAAATATGACGAGAGCAAGAACAAATCTGTTATTGACTTTATCCACTCCATTCACATTTCTTTTCCACTTTTAGACCGTTGACTGTAACATTATAGTTATTTTTTCCCTATTTATTCATCCCACTTGTTTTAGAAAAAGAAAAAACCTGTTATTGACCTAACCCAGTCGACATTATTATTTGTTCCCTTTCTTTTACTCATCCTCTAAGACCTTGGAAGTAATGTAAATGTTTTCGTTATAAAAAAATAATCTTATTTCGTTATTTTAATTTATTTCATAAAATTGGTATATATTTTTTTGTTTTTGAAAAGTTTTTATCACATATCATAATGATATGAGTCCCACAATTCACTAATTATAATTCAATTGCTACTTTTTTCTTTATCTCATAGTTTCATAATCAAGTTGATAATTGAAGAATAGTTTTCTGACTTGTATACTTTAAAATGTCAACAGAATCAAATTAAAATATACACACTAATTTGTATTGACATTTTAATGTATAGTGTTGACATTTTAAATATTAATATCAACAAAGTGTATTAAAACATCAAGTAAGTTGTTAATATTTCAATATCATCGTATTGATATTTTTAATACACTATATTAATAAATTAGCAGAGTTAACAACTTAATAAAGTTAGCAACGAATTACGCATCACGAATAACCGTTATTGCCCAATATATACATAGTGCTGAGGCAAATGGCCCTCAACAAATCTTATTTTATTTTATTTTATTTTATTTTATTTTATTTTATTTTATTTATTTTATTTTATTTTATTTTATTTTATTTCGTTTCGTTTCGTTTCGTTTCGTTTCGTTTCGTTTCGTTTCGTCGGCGATAAGTAGATGCAGAACTATTTGAACACAAAACATTGTTTAACATGTGTAAAATGTACTGAATATTATTCTTTTGATTTGGGCATATGGTCCGGTCACGTGAAATAAATTGCGGAGGTCTTATTTAGGGAACGCGTAATTAACCATGTACCCTACTAAGTGTGAAAGGGATGAGGGGAGAGAGTGAAATACTTTTTCGAGTTGTAGGTTTTTAATTTTTTATTATCTTTTGTGCGTAGTGTCATAGGGTAGGGTGATATTTTATTTTTATTTTTATTTTTTTTATTTTAAACTTCTTAACAAAATTTCGATAACTGGTGCATGGGATATTTTATTTTTTAAATTTTATTCTTTATTAACAAATTTTTCTCTATTTACATTTTTTTAATTACTATTTGAAAATTTGTTATTTTAATATAATATATTGATTCATTGTATCTATATTTTATAGCACTGTGTTTATATAATTACTTTGTTTATTAACTCATTTTCCAATATTTTTACAATATCACAATCATGTCTCTAATAATATAAAAAAGGTAATAGTAACTGCTTCAAATCCATAAATTGACAATTATGATACGAACAACTAGAAGGTACAGACGCAAATTTTCTTTTTTACTCATACAATATATATGGATCTTATAATTGCAGATTTAAATTGAACAAGAAGTTATACTATAAAAAAAATAGAGTGAACTGCCTCAAAAGTTCATAACATTTCGGGTTGTGGCACCATAGGCCCCTGACGAAAAAACATGCGCCTAATCCTCAGACCCTAAAATGACATTTTTGTCACTCCATTATATTGTTGACATGTGATTTCTGCCACTTTTTATCAGCAAATTCTTATTTAATTTTCTAATAAATTTTGAGACTTTATACGTAATTAAAATTTTATCATTATTTAGGTCATTCGCAACGCTGTCTCTTATCCGTCTCTTAACCATATCATTCCTTAACTATTCATGGGCCCCACTGTACTTTTCACTCCATCTCTTAACCATCTCTTAACTTACTATTCATTCAATTTTATTTTTTATTTTTATTTTTATTTCCAACAAATTCAATTAATAAAAACACATTTCATTAAATAAAACAAAATTACAACTTAAAATTCTTAAAAAATTTAAAAAAAATTAAAAATCCTAAAAAAAGAAAAATACATAATTTAATTTCTTCCGCCAAATTTTTCCCAAATGTGTTCCATTAGATCATCTTGGAGTTGGGCGTGGGCGGTAGAATCACGTGTCTTTGCCCGAATAGACAACCGATCTTGCAAAGACGGATGCACTCCACTGCGAGGCGGACTACTTGCGGTAGAGCTTCCGGGGGTTTTAGGGTCGAACCAATTTCCCGCCCCAGGTCCTTCGTCGACGACAATCATGTTGTGCAAGATTCTGCACGTATACATGATGTCTACCATACTCTCCATGAACCACGTACGAGCCGGGACTTTGATAATGTTGAAGCGCGCTTGGAGAACCCCGAACGTCCTCTCCACATCCTTGCGAGCATCCTCCTGCTTCTGCGCAAATAGAGCCTGTTTTTAGTTCACCGGCCTGTTGAACGTCTTCACGAAGGTTGGCCACTTCGGGTAGAAGCCGACGGCAAGATAGTACCCCATTTTATACCGCCAGTTGTTAGCGATGAAGTTGATGGCCGGCGCTTTACCATCCAAAAATCAGCGAAGAGGTCGGATTGGTTGAGCACGTTGACGTCGTTGTTCGATCCGGGGACCCCGAAGTACGCATGCCGAAGCACGTTGACCCCGTTGTTCAATATATTACTCATGTTTCAATTTTATCATGAATTACAAGAAACTATGCAAACTTATATATAAGGACTGAATATTCATATAACGTTAAAATTTCAATTTGAGCTAAATTAAAATTCTTAATAAAATATCAATAAATATAAAATCATTTTAAAGTTAGACTTAGATTAACAAATTAGTTTGATGATATATAATGAAATAATATTTTATAAATTAGTTTGATGATATATAATGAAATAATATTTTAAATGTTAGTGTTTTCAAGAAAATAATTATTGTATCATTTATTTAAATATGAAATATTTTTTATTCTATGTATTATTGATTCAGATTTTATTTCATAAACAACTTCACTTTTCCATATTTTTTATTGTTTCTCAATGAATTTCCTACATGGTATAACTAGTATTGTTACCACTAACTAGAAATAGAGGAATATAAGAAGACAAAACTTTAATTACGTATGAAGTACCAGAACTGATTAGGATATCACATAAGAAGTTGCTGATAGAAATGTGACAGAATTCATATGTCAGCGAATTTAGGGATTGCCAAAAATGCCCTTCAAGCCAATTGGGCATTTTCGTCCGAAAAGTGGCTAAAAACATGATTCGTGATTATGTATAACGTTAGGATCCTCTGATGATATTTTTTTAGGGACTTGTGGTGTCAAAACCCAAAAAGTTAGAGACTTTTGAGGTAGTTCACTCTAAAAAATATATTCTCTCCTTCCCAATAAATATGAAACATTTGGATTTCGGCACGGGATTTTATGTAGGGTTGTTTTGTAAGTTAATGAAGAGAGAAGAAAAAGTAGAGATGATGTTGTTTCCATTTTAGGGAGCGTTTCATTTTTTATGCGACAACCCAAAAAAGAAAAAAATATTTCATTTCTAATGGGATAAAGGGAATACTAATCGAAACTATTTAATACAAATAATAGTACCACTTTTATTTGAAAACTAAGAGTGGTTCACTTTTTAAAGCAAAACAATGCGGCACTATTTAAGAAGGATTTTAATAATATAATATTATGAGATATTGGTCTTTAAACTCATGAATTTTGTCTAAGATATGGTATTTTCCATGAATTTTGAAATTTGTCTTTAATATCACAAAATTTGAATTTTGATTGGTATTTTCCAAACTCACTCAAATAAGATATATTTATCAAAATCTTGTTTTACGTAGGCAACCGTGATACGTTTTATGATATTTTAAACCACTTTTTAAGTTCATAACATGTAGGATAAAAAGTCAAATTGAAAACCACGTTGATTTATTTATGTCAAGTATGATAAAATTGTCTCGTAATTTAGTCAAATATAGTAATAGACATGTCGCGAGAAATACCAAACAAAATGCAAAGTTTGTGATATTATATACTCCCTCCGTTCCAACTAAGTTGATACAAAACTTTTGGGCATGGAGATTAAGAAATTGTGTTGAAAAGTATGAGAGATGAATAAAGTAAGAAAGATAAAGAGAGAGTAAAGTATGTAATGAAAAAAGTAAGGGTGATTGGATATTTTGTTTTTAGTCAAAAAAGGAAATGACTCAATTTAGTTGGGACATTCCAAAAAGGAATATGACTCAACTTAGTAGGGACGGAGGGAGTACCAATTTCAAAGTTTGTGGGAAATACCACATTTTAGGCTAAGTTCATGGTTTTAAGGACCAATTTCCCTTATATTATTCACATTTTTGGGTACTCTTCTTCTTCTCAGACACGACGACTTCCATTGTTATTCACTTGTTCTACAATTCTTTTAAGATTAAGTTCAGCCCCTCTATCAGTTTTTAATACTCCCTCTGCCCCATAAAAATATGCGCACTTTCCATTTTCGTCGGTCCCACAAAAATATGTGCATTCCATTTTTGGAAAGTTATATCAATTTAATAATGTAGTTCCCACTATCCACTAACATACTTTAACTACCATTCTCCTCATCTCTCTTACTTTACCATACCATTCTCCTCATCTCTATTACTTTGCCAATTTTGTCTTAATTCACGTGCCATACTCATTGCCTATATTTTTATGGGATGCAGGGAGTAATTTAATCTTCAATTACGTTAATTGGTAAGGGCTTAAGACACTTTTTAAAAAAAATTCAAACAAAGTAGAAGTAGAAAAGTTAAACTCATTTTGTGTTCGCCCTACCCTCTCCTTCACTGTGTTCGCCCCCGGCAACTAGTACTATTAGAATGAGCTATCCCCTCTCAAAGATAATAGAGGTGTCAACGACGTGTTGTCTTGTTTAAATTCTTCATCGTTTTCTTTACTTACTAGTTCTGTCACAGATCACACGGGCTTAGCAGATATGTTAAGTGGAGGCTCGGTAGCTCGATAACTGTAAGTATACTGTGCAATTATAGTCATGGGTAAGCAAAGATTATCGTATTCACATAGACCAATGAATTAATCCTAAGCATTACTTATCAACTGTTTCTACTATCTAGACAATTGTTTTCTAACTCTTCTAAATTGAAAGCATAAATAATAAAATAAACAGTTAAAAGATGGAAACCAAGAATTGGAGAGACAAAATTTTATGGGTTCAATAACAACCATCTTATGATCAATTAAATTCTAAACTATGCCACTAAGAGTCTCAAAAGTTATTAACCCATCCCAAAGTAAAATCATACATTCTCCTGAAGTACACTACTTGTAGATTACAAGTTAAAACTGGAGTGTCATTCTAGGATTAAATTAACAATTCTTAAAGTTCTTAGGATTTAATTCTTCACATAAAAGTTCAAGTCTCTCAACTATTATTGATTAAGGCGTAAATTTTTGTTTTGAATAAAATTATACTCCCTCCGTTCTTGATAAGTCTCATTCTAGGCCTTGGTTAATGGTCAAGATAACGTGCTTAATTGGATAATATTTGCAAAAATAGTTGCTAAAGTGTACAGGGTGAGATACAAGTGAGGAGGACATCTGGAGAAATTTAGGTGAAAAAAACACAGTAAGGGTGCAATACTGATCAGAATGCGTACCATGAAGCTTGAGGAAGAGAAGGAGTGGATTGCTACAAATGATCATCTATCTAGAAAGGGCAAAATCGTCATTTCAAGAAAAGGAATAGCCCTAGGGATTGGGGCAGTACGCCCTATAAATAGAAGATAGACATTGAAGAAACATGTCCACGTTTAGACCACTTTGGAGATTAGCTCCACTTCACTGTCCTAGATAGCTTTAGTTAGTTAGGTTTCACTTGAAGTTTATGGCCACTTGCCGGAAGGAGTCCACCTTCCGTTCCAGCCAGTTTGCCACCATATTTCAAGAAGTTCTTCCAGTTTCATCGCTCCAAGGAGCCAAACAATCCTTTTCTTGCTTTGTTTTTAAGATTTCTTAGTTTAAGTACTTGTTTTGCTTGCATTTGACTAAGATTCTTGTCACGACCGCCCTTTCTAGGGTAAATAAATGCGGGTGATCACGACTGATAGGACTTTAAGAAAGGGAAAAATTCTACGGTTTAAAAAAAGAGTTTGACCAAAATAATTAATATTCAAATAACGAAGGAAGAATCAGAGTAATGTCTTAGCATTTAAATGCAAGGTCAATAGATATCATAATCAATAATCCAAAAGTAGATGAGGTTCAAAACATGATTGTGAAAAAAATAGTATTATTTTAGTGGAAGCGTTCAACAGAAAGAGTGCGTCATGTGTGAAGACACAACGACACTCAAAGTGCAAGGACAACCAAAAAGACTTAAATTGTATTTGCTCAACACTACCAATGCTCGTCACCGCTCAACCTGCACATAAAGAAAACACATGCAGGGCCGAGTACTATAAAATACACGTTGGACTTATGCCGAAAACAGTTTATCAAAAATAATATTTATCATGCCATTGTCAAGTAACTATCGGGGTTTTAGCTTTAGAAAGGCCCGAGGCACCAAAATATTTCATCGTTCAAAATTTTGACTGCGCAGTAATTTTCCCATAGACATCAACCATATCTGCTCTTACATGACTTGGAATGTGGCCACAAACCAAGTCGCTAGACCGGCCCAGCCGTACGCTGGCACACAGTCTACCATAGGTGTACACTAATCCAAGTAGGGTTTGCAGCCCTACAAGGACCCGAATTCGATTTTAATAATAAATGGCAAAGTCATTTCAAATAGGCGCGTTAAATACCAAAATACGACATGATAAACATTTCCACGTTTCATTCCCATCGATAAAAACAGTAAGGACGTTGTCATAATTTAAAAGAAAGTCTACCTCAAGTGTTTAATCCTCGAATATATTATTTCCCTTGCGATCACGATTCACTTAAGAGATATCACCTTTAGAATTTTAAAATAACACATAGATCAACACAAATAATCAAGCAATAAATTAAGATGCATGCTGATAAGTCGTATTCTAGGCCTTGGTTACTGGTCAGTATAATGTGCATAATTGGAATATATCTGCAAAACAGTTGCTAAAGTGTGCAGGGAAGTGTTCTAGCCAGTATGAGAATGTTAGGAGAATTCAGGTGAGAAGGGCATCAGGATGTTGCTATCCTGACCAGTATGCATGCAAAAAAGGCTCGAGATGGAGAAGAAGGATAGCTGGGAAGATCAGCCGCAAGCAAGGGGGCAAAAGAGTCATTTCAGGTTTGAAGTCTACCCTAAAAATCAAGAGAGGCCTCCTTATAAAAGGAAGCCACTTGGAGAGAGAATCATCATCGACTAGTTCATCAACTCCTATGCTTAGTTAGCAATCTCTCTTCGGTAGATCAATCCTTCAGCATTATCCTTCATATTCTTGTTCCTCGCCGACAACCATGGTCACCTGAAGCTCATCAGTTCGCCGGAGTTCCACATCCTTTTGTTCCAGTCAGCGTGTTTCGTAGTGTTAACAGTTTCATCGCCCGGAGTGGCAAACAATCTTTATTTGCTTTCTTAGTTAATCGCACTTTGTTTTCTTACGTTGGATTTGTTGCACTTTCAATATTTGCTTACTTTGCAGTCTTAGTTGTGTTCCAAACGTTTCTATGATATGAAGTTGTTTTTGTGCTTCGGTTCGTGTTTGATCTTGTTCTTTTCTGCCTAGATAGCTTAAATCCAGTAGTTACAGTAATTTCCAGTGTTGAATCGCATGTTTTCATTTCTGTAGTTAATCTGCCTGAGTTTGCAAGTCTAGATAGCTGTTAGATTTTAGATCTGAAATGGTTAAGTGTGAAAGCCTAGTTTACGTAGTTTCTGCCTCCTTGCATGTCGCCCAGTAAGTTTAGTTGCAGTTTCGGTATTTGATCTTTTGATTTGAGGTTTTAATTGTAGATATGTGTTCATGAAGTTGTTGATCTGTGTTTCTATGGTGATAATTCTGGATTCGCTGATCTGATTTGATTCATGTTGAAGAAGACAACATCTCCATCCAACTTTTGGACCACTTTTACTTTTTAGCTACTTTTGCTTTTGTCCTTTACTTTTCTTTACTTTTCAGCTGTCACTTTTCAGATCTGTAGGCCTAGTCACCTAACTACCTCTTTTCCTCTGATATTCCGTTTAGCCTTTTATAGTAAACTCGTACTTTCCATATATTTCCTGAACCCTATGCTCCCCACTTTCCACATACACAACTACATGTCAATCATCTTTCTCCCCGCCTCGTAGTCAGTAAAGTAACATCTTAAATTCCAGCCTAGATAAAGTCTCAACCCAAAGCGTGGTAGCTCACCAAATCTTTCCAGAATTTCACCACAATTCCCAAAGCGCATTCATCTCTGTGGGATTCGACCCTTACGTCCACTATAATAGTCAGTAGAAGTGGGTTGAGGAATTATTGATACCAGGTTCAGGCATAGCTGAGGTTCTATCATGATCAGTAGGATACATCCTATGCTCGACACGACACCTGACACAAACCTGCTCTTTCACATGCATCCTATGTCTCCAATTATTTTCTCGATCAAAATTATAATTTCTTTTCCAATTAGAAGCTTAGGTATTCGATTAATTCCGGCCGCTCACACCCCAACAAATATTAAATGTTTTTAAACAATAGCATCAATTACCCCATGGTAAGATAATATAAAAAAGAAATTAATAAATAAACAAAAATATACTCCCCACCTAAAGTAACTACACGTACACACAACACTGCCATTCCATTTTTCTTTAAAACAAAAACAAACTCTAAAATTTTGAAGGCATAAGAGCATACGCAGCGGTTGAAGAACGGCGTCCGTCCGTCCGTGCCAGCGGCACGGCACCTGCTGTCCGCCGCTGCTCGATGCATCGAGCACGTCCGTGCCAGCGAGCAGCTGACGTGGCGCGTTCTGATTGGCCAACGGCATTTCCGTTGGAAATTCATTTTTTTAAATCGAAAATAATACCTAAAATTAAAAAAAATATATTTTCAGATTCCCAAAAATATGGCCATTTTTTTACTGTTTTTCTGGAATTTTTTTATTTTTTATTCCCAAAATCATCTATAAATACACACATTTATCATCCATTTTTCGTATCAAATCATCTCCCATTCATCTCTCATTCATATTTTTTCATACAACTTATCTACATCTTCCTCTCTCACTCAAACCCTCTCAAATGGATTTACCAAATCTCATTGCCGAAGTGGAGCGTGAAGAACAAGAATACTATGAACAATATTGTGCCGCCTATGAAGCCTAAGTCACCGCGAATACCCCCGCCCCTCCACCTCGACCAACTAGATCAACTCGCCGCTACATCCACTGTGACCTGGTGGGAACCAACGAAAGGCTCGTTGCCGACTATTTTTCTGACCAGCCGCGGTTTCCGGAAGATTACTTTCGGCGCCGTTTTCGCATGTCAAAACGCTTGTTTATGCGTACTGTCAACATAATATTCGTCCGTGTTGAATACTTTCAAACAAGTATAGACGCAACCGGTCGACAAAGTCTCTCGGCGTTGCAGAAGTGTACGTGTGCCATCCGACAACTTGCTACTGGGCAAACGGCTGACCTCTTCGACGAGTATTTGCATGTCGGTGAGTCAACTGAAATCCTTTGCCTTAAAAATTTTTGCGACGGGGTTCGTTCAGCTTTTGGTGAGGAATTCCTTCGGGCACCCACCACCGATGATTGCCAACGGTTGCTTCGTTTACACGAAACAGTCCATTGTTTTCCCGGTATGCTTGACAGTATTGACTGCATGCATTGGAGGTGGAAGAAATGCCCGACTGCTTGGAGGGGGCAATACTTAAGCGGCCACAAAGGCGGCGGCCCAACACTTATCTTTGAAGCGATCGCCGACTATTTTGGTATTGCCGGATCCAACAACGACTTGAACGTGCTCTATTCTTCACCACTCTTCAATGATGTTTTGAATGGTGTAGCTCCGGTGATCGACTTCACCATCAATGGAAATGCATACCACATGGGCTACTATCTCGCCAATGGTATCTATCCAAGGTGGTCGACTTTCGTGAAGACGCTCAGCAACTCGCAAGACCCGAGACGGGTTCTTTTTGCCCAGCGTCAAGAGTCCGCTCGGAAAGACGTCGAAAGAGCTTTTGGGGTCCTTCAAGCCCGATTCAACATTGTGAAGGCCCCGTCTCGACTGTGGTACGTGAAAAATATCGCCGACATCATGTACACGTGTATTATCTTGCACAAAATGATTATAGCTGACGAAGGACCGATGACGGCTAGCTTTTACGATGAGGATGAAGTCGGAAGTTCAACCCCGAGGTCTCTCCCACGCCGAGGTGTGCATACGACGGTGCGCGAGAGGATCGAAACAAGGAACACAATGCACGATACCCGAGCCCACATTGAGCTACAAGAAGACCTAATCAAACACATTTGGGTAAAATTCGGCCACGAGTAGTGGATTTTTTTAATTTTATGAATTAAATTATTTAATTTTTAATTTTTAGGATTTTAATTATGTAATTTTTAATTTTTTTGTAATTTGTAATAGTATTTTGGATATTTTTAATGCATTTTAATTTTGTGGAAATGTTTTTATTCAAATTGAATAATAGAATGATGGGACCTTGAGCTTGGCCTTGCGGGAGAGCATGGATGTGGGTGTTGTGCACTTGCCTAAGAGCAGGGAGTAAAAGTGGGTTCGGGTCCACATCCATACTCGTGGGCAAGAGCACGGATGAGGATGCTAATTAAGGAACAACTATTCTTCCATTCCCGAATTCATCGCCCCCTTTCTCCCCAAAACCGTCTGCTACCCTCTCTCTCTACTGTAAATCTTAACCAAGAACACCCCAAAATTTTTTTCTCAAAATTCCAGCAATCAAAATTGGATGGTAAGTGAAATTGGATTTGGGTGGGGCAAGTGTATACCTTTCAACTTGCAGATGGTAAGTGAACAAACGATGCCCTCCTCCTTCGAGTTTGGTTTTCGATTATTTGTGATGTAAAAGGGATTAGAAAGAGAGTTGGGGCCCTTGCACCGACAGAGAAGCCTCTGCTGTCTTCTTCCTCAATTGGGAGTGTTTGAGAGTTTTCGACTATTGTGCTATGTGTGGAAGTGGCAGTGAGAAGCTAGGGTATATAAAACCGTTTCTAGGGTGAGAAATTGAGGCAATTGATTCCCAATCAATTAGAATTAAGTGATGATTGGAGGTTTATTTTTGGAGCAGGCTGAAGAGTTGAAGATCGGTTAGTAGCGTGAGGAAGGGGTATAAAAAGAGTAATTGATTTCACAATTAAATTGTGTTTGACTAATTTTGAATTGAAACTTTATTTTGGAGATAATGGGAGGAAAGTCACCGAAGAGATCGGCGCTGGGATCCTTTATTTTCTTGGAATTATTTAGTGTACGATTTATTTAATTTATCGGATACAACACAGAATTGAGTCCAATAAATATTACTCACGGAAAGAAATTTTTAAAATCATTTGTGATTTCACCATCACTATTTCAAGCTCAAAAACAAGTTATCACTATTCGAGAAACAATTAATTTCACCCTGCATCAATTATTCAAATAGTCACGTCACGTAATCAACGAAATTGACTCAATTAACGCATAGTAAAAAAGAATTCCAACTCAAATTAGGTCACAAGAAAAAATCAAATAACATATTAGGCCTACCCAATCTAATCTTCTATTCTGCCTTAATGCCCATGCATAGGTTATAGACTCATGCAACTAAGCCCGACAAAAATTATTCGATTAAAAACTAATCTTGTTGGTTTAGCTTAGTGAAGAAGAAAATGTCACAATCAAAGAATGAGACCACTTATGTTGTTTTTTGCTTTTGTAGTTGCACTTTTTCAGCTTTTCTGCACACCTAGGCAGTTAGCTAGCTAGCATGTCTTTGATTTCCTTTACCTTTTGTCTAGCAATTTGTAGTAAGTTTCGTCTAGTAGCTTCTCATATGCACACTAGCACCCTAGTTTACATACGCACTTTAGTTTCTTTTATCAGGCAGCATTTAGAGCCCACCCCGACCTACTGGTCAGGTATGTCTCATTTTCACCTACTAGTCAGTTTAGGTATAGGTCATGTTTTCATTTGCAAGTTCAAGTTTCCCTCTTTAGATATAGGTTTCATTTTATTTCACGCCTACTTTTAATCTCAACCCCATAAAGCGTGGTAGCAAACCAACCCTTCCAAGATGTCTTCGTAATTGCACACGTCCTCTCCATCTCTGTGGGATCGACCCTTACTCCACTATACTAACTAGTAGAAGTTGGTTGAGGTTTTGTGTTGACAAGGGGTTTTAGGCACAGACCCAACGACACGACTAGGTCTAGGTACCCTCTTGGCCAGTACACACAAGAACCGCCCGCCGAAAACATTTGTCTGTCAGTCCCTTATAAATAGGCAATATTTCCTTTTTTGTCCGTCCCATAGAAATAGTCTATATCCATTTATGAAAATCTTTTTCTCCTTTTTTTTCCTTCATCGTTTATGGGCCCCACAATTCATTACACTATTTCAACTATTTTTTCTCCTTTTATCTTACTTTACCAATTACACATTAATACTCATGCCAATCTCAAATGGCCTATTTCTATGGGAAGGAGAGAGTATTATTCATCTCCCGATTACTGTAATAAAATCCACATGCATTTACAATATTACAGTCAAATAAGTGTCTTATCAGAAGAGAAATCAAAATAACTATATGGTAGAAGTCAATTAAGTACATAAATTATTGTATCTACCGTAGTATGCTACAGAAGATTAAGCTAGACATGTTTATAGCAAAAGTAAAAAAACTAATGGTAGAAATCTTGTTAACTAAAATAACTACACCCTTGATCGAAGGAATCATGATCGGAAGCACCGTCTGCACTCTGTTGAAAGGTTAGTAAAGTCCGTTCTTCAATCCGCTGCTCTATGGTATGTGTGTAGGGTGAGGAATTGTGTGGAATTCTGTGGAATAATGTATATATCGTGCCCTAGGTTTCCAAATATGAGTAGGATTTGAAAAGCCTGAAAATAGGGAGAATTCTAACTTCTCCGCATGTTTCACACTGCCCAGGGTAGGGTTGACCCTACTCGGTCCGGGTAGCATCTCTAGATGGGGATGTTTTTCTGCTGACTTTCACCCGGGCCGCTTGGCGGGCCTGATCTCGTCCATGTTTCAAGGTTTTCACCATTTTGTTTCTTTTTTTACCTGTTTCTCAACACATTCTCAATAAACTCAGTCGTATAATCAATCTTTACATGTATGATTGACACAAAAATAGACTTCAAAGTTATTAAACTTGACAATACACACGTCAACCATCTAATCAAAAACCACAAATAACAATTTTATCAATAGCCAATAACCAAATGTTTTAGATGCAAGATTCATTATATCAAATTATAAAATGATATGAATATGTTGATAATAATTTAGAGCAAAATTTTATTGATGTATTGAAATTAACAAGTGTGTTTATGTGGTATTATACACGTTATATAAAAAATGTATGTTTCGATAATTGATAAATTTATTTTATTTTAATCATAATTTTTCATACTAACTCATTAAATACTAATAACAATGTCGATCTCACTAACACTAATTTAAGTACTCTTCTTTCACTTCTCTTTTAATTTACCAATTATGTATTAATTTCCGTGTTATTTTAAAATGTACATATTTTTATTGAAAGGATGGAATATGTAGTCATTAATCTCCATGCCAAAAAAAATGCTATGAATGAAACTGAGGGAGTATATTGTATTAGTTATTACCATTAGATGATATGAGAGAAGTTAAACATATCCATCATCATAGTTAGTTAGAGATGAGCTATTTAGAAGGGAATTTGTATGGCGAGATTCACATTTCCTGTATTTGTTAGTTGAAAAGAAGGCATACATATGACATATCTCACCCCAATTCAATAGTAACTGAAAGCAACAGAATGACAAGCTCCGGGGAAGCATTTCCGACCGTCGAATTGGAGAAAGAGTTGCATCCGGGCAGCAACAAGGAATTCGAGGTTGATTCCGTCTCCTCCGCCGTCGAGGTAATCAATCATACACACACACTACAAAACTCGTCTTAATTAGGATCCAAACCATACTTAAATGAGTATATGTTTGTGAAGAAAGAAGCGGCCGAAAGAAAAGAGCGGGAAAGGAAGGATGCGCTGCGTA
The DNA here is from genome assembly GCF_004379255.2 of Salvia splendens. Taxonomy (NCBI): domain Eukaryota; kingdom Viridiplantae; phylum Streptophyta; class Magnoliopsida; order Lamiales; family Lamiaceae; genus Salvia; species Salvia splendens. The sequence goes on from NC_056035.1 coordinate 22,549,765, forward strand.
GCTTTAAAAAGGCGATCATCGTTTCTGGGATCGTCGTCGCTGTTGCTGGCGCAGTTTTCACCATAACCAAGAAAATCAGAGAGAAAACTGTCGCAGGCGCAGTTTTCGCCGTAACCAAGACAATCATAAAGAAATCAATTTAGATGAATGTTTTTTTTTGTACACTACTTTTTCATCACATTTTCAAATCTTCTCTTTTCGTGCTTTCTCGAATTGCAGATCCATACATTCAAATCCTCATTCGTGGATCTTGCTTCCAAATTACAAGGGACAAAATTTTTTGTTTAATTTCTGTAATAGGAATGTGACGTATCAAAATCTAACCAATCACTCCTTCAAATATAATGTCACAAATTTATGGACTCATTGTGCAAAGAACAAATAACAGCATTGAAAATTTCTTTTTAATTGCTCCATAGCATAAAATTAATTAATAAATATGTTACATGACATAATCTAAGCGGATGATTACCCTAATCTAATGGCTTTAGCTTGCCTTAGTTTTGATCTATGAATGAAAAAACATTTTAATTTTTATTAATAATACAATATATATTTTAAAAAATTAACCTCACAAATAAATTGATAATACTAAAGCAGAAAATTAAAAATCACATTAAAGTCCAAAAGAATGCTAGCATGACAAATGTAGTACTCCCTTCGTCTTGAGGTAGATGTCATATTTGGGTGATGCCATGAGATTTTAAGAGATGTTGTTTTGTGTGTTAAGAGGGGGGAGAGAAAATATTTTTATACTATGTTAGTACGATAGGTAATATTTTCTAAAAATGAAATGCGACATCTTTTATGGGATAAACAAAGAAAAAATGTGTGATATCTACTTTAGGACGAAGGGAGTGTGAAATACAATATGTAATTAGTTTAAAATCGTTATCTTTTACTTTTATAAAAAGAGTGAACTACGTGCCCTTAGCATATGAATTCCCAAATTGCAGATCCTAGCAAAAACAATAGCATGGTTAGTCTCTAGTATTTACATTTTTCACGTACGAGTTCATTTTTCATCGTTCTAGATTTTTCAGGATGAAAACGCCCTCTAACCTTGAAGGGCATCTTTGTCTATTCTTATATTCCCCATCTGCTATGAAGTAACATGGATTGATTTCTTTTTGCCCTTTTGATATTGAGGGTGCAATGAACGAAAATCGCTAAAAAGGCATATGAGATTATATTTACAAATATAAAAATTATTCATGAATAAAAATCACATTTTTTATCTCCCTTGTAGCTAATTATATGTGGTTATGGATTTATTTTAGGTGCAAATTTAATACTTATAATACAATTTGAGAGGCAGAATAAGATGAAAATTAGGTTTATCGGATCATAGAAGTGAGGGATGATCTGAAAAAAACCTCCTCGCTTGGAAGAGTGTTCTTTTCTTCACCAACAAATTGGCTAGCATATTACCTCATTCCCTAATATCAATTCATCACAACACAGTATCATAAATTAATATAGATTGAAACGAAAAAAACTTCAAAGAAGAGGGAAAAATCTAGTAACAAAATTACACGTTCTTCCTTCTGATTTTGCCAAATCATAAACTCCATTCATCTATGAAATTCTACTTATTCTTTTTTTCATTTTAGGTTGTAGATTTCACACTCTATTAAATTATTACACTTATATTTTATTATTTCATTCAACTATATAAAAGGGGAGATTCACATCTTAATTTTTTATTTGTTTCTTCATAGTTTTTTTTAAAAACTTATATGTAAAGTTAAAATCAAAACTATAAATGGGACGAATGGAGTAAAATGGAAGCTAATTCAATTATTCCAAATAGTATAAAATTATGAGCAATAAGGATATAGAGAAAATCAAATTACTATTCTCATTTAAGATATCCACCTTTACATTTTGGAATTAAATCACTTTCTTCATTTCTCCTCTTAAAATATTCAATCATTTTTTCCATTTTATTTTATCACAAATAACTATTTTATCTAAAATTTCGTGTCACTCGAGAAGGTAGGGGACGAAGGGAGTACTCTATAAATATCGGCCATAAAGGCGGGAATATATGGCTCCATTCCTTCTACAATTTGGGCATCAATTCTAATCAATATAAATCCCTAATTCAATTCAAGCAAAATTCACATCTCATCGTTGATTAATCTACAAATCTGAAGGCGAGAGACATAAATTAACCCTAGCAAGTAGCAGCAATCTCTTTCCAGATTTCTCGATAGCGTATTTGAATTTATTTACTTTTTCTAGAAGAAATGGATGCATCGAATCCCGCGGCTTTTGTCAACGCCGAGATGCTGCGGATGCATCTAGGCCAGAGAGTTCGCGCGGTGATTCAAGTTCTCAGAAACGACGCCGGTTCAGTAACCGGAAAATCCACCGACGAGCAGGAACTCGTCAAGGGGCATCCTTCTATCCCTCCCACCGCTTTTGTCGAGGTTATCGGCTTCGCTGACAGTAACCGCACTATTCAGGCCGAGATCTGGACCAATTTCGGCGATAATTTTGGTATGTTGAGACTTTCATCGTGTTTTATTGTGCATTCGTCGTCGTTTGCTGTTGAATTACGGTGATTTTGAAGTTAATCGTTGCTTCATCGGTTGAGGTGATTGAGAGTCAAAATTACAGGGTCATTTTGCCCCAATTTGAAAATAGAGGAAAACATGATGCGATTAATTCTTTTTAGATTAGCAATTTGTGATCTGTGGAGAGATTTTTTTAGTATTAGTTGAATTGTGATTTTGTTATTGTGGGAATTGAGTGATGAATCGCTGCAATCGAGCTGCATCAAAGCTAAAGAAATCGGGTGAGCTGAAACGCTTCAGCAGCCATCAGATCACGAGCTCAAGATGAGATTAAATCCTGACCGTTCGATTAGTTTTCGACCGTTAGTTAGCTTAGTTTTAAATAGCCGTTAGTTTGTTGAGTTTGTTTGAGCTTGTTTTTCATTCCCGTCTTCAATAAGATTTTCTTCTTCACGAAATCCTTCGCTCGATTCTTCTCCGATCAAGCACACATACACGCAACACAAATCCAATCATAATCGTAACAATTGGCGCCGTCCGGTGGGAAGCACGATTTGAGAATCGATTTGATTCTTGTGAGAAGAAAGCGAATCTGCGACAGAGATGGCATCGAGGTTTGAGGCGGAGAAATTTACCGGCAAGAACGATTTCGCCCTTTGGAAGATGAAGATGAAGGCTATGCTTACCCAGCAAGGTCTTGTATCTACTTTGACGCCAAAAGAAAAGGAGGCAGAGGACAAGGATCTTGATGAGAAAGTGATTCAACAACGTGCGTAGGTTGAGGCGAAGGCGTATAGCACGATCGTTCTTTACCTTGGAGATAAAGTACTCCGAGAGATTGCGAGGGAGAAAACGGCGGTAGGTATAATGGCTAAATTGGAAGACTTGTATCTTACTAAATCGCTTGCAAATAGACTGATTATGAAGCAGCGATTGTATTACTATAAGTTCTTGGAGGGAAAGGGGGTGTTGGAGCAGTTGGAGGATTTTAATAAGGCAATTGATGATCTGAAGAATATAGATGTGTCGATTGGTGATGAGGATAAGGTGATTTTGTTATTAAATGCGCTCCCATCGAATTATGATCAGCTCCGTGATGCTATATTGTATGGGAGGGAGAGGACTGTGACTTTTCGGGAAGTGCAGGCTGCCTTGAGATCTAAGGAGCTGCAAAGTATTGAGATGAAGTTAGGAAATTCAGTCCATGAAAGCTTGAATGTGAAGAGATTCAAGGGCAAGAAACCATACAAGAAGTATAGTGATGCTCCTAAGCCTAGTCCGAGTAAACAAAAGGAAACAAGATCTTGCCATTGGTGCAAGAAACCGGGCCACCTAAAGAAAGATTATTTTGCTTGGAAGAAGAAGCAGCAGGAAGGTGGGGGAAAGGTTGTAAATTCCATTGAGGAAGTGGATGAGTGTGAGCTTCCAATAGCATTAAACGTTACAGATAGGAAGGAAAATGGTTCTTGGATTATGGACTCGGGTTGTAGTTTTCATATGAGTCATAATCGGTCATGGTTTGAAGAACTGAGGGAAGCTTCAGGATCTGTTATCCTAGGGAATAATCAAGTGTGTTCAATCAAGGGGATTGGCACAATCATGCTGAAAGTTGGGAATGGATGCGACATACTACTCAACTCAGTGAGATACATACCAGAAATTAAAAGAAACTTGATATCTCTGGGATCTCTTGAGAAAAAGGGATGTAAATTTGTGTCTGAAGCTGACATCATGACAATTAGTAAATCTGGGAAGTTATTGATGAGAGCAGAAAGAAAAAGGGAGTCTATACTACATGACATCAACTCTGGAGAGGTGCATTATGGAGGGGGCATATGTCCTTGTTGCTGAAAACTTGAAGACTTGGCATTCTAGGCTTGACCATCCAGCTATTGGAACTGTAAAGGAGCTAGCTAAGAGAGGGCTTGTGCAATGTACTGAAACACCAGATGATGACTCATTAAAGTGTGAAGAGTGTATGCTTGGGAAAGCCAAGAAGCTGAGTTACCCAAATGCCATCCACACCTCCACAAGGCCACTGGATTATGCCCATAGTGACTTGTGGGGTCCTGCTCAAGTGAAGTCGATTGGTGGTGGAAGATACTACATGAGCATCATTGATGATTACTCCAGAAAGATATGGATTTTCATATTGAAAGAAAAATCAGAAGCCTTCACAAAGTTCAAAGAATGGTGTGTTGGTGTGGAGGCAGAAAAGAGCTCAGTCTTGGGCTGCTTGAGGACGGATAATGGTCTGGAGTACTTATCAAGGGAATTTGATGACTTCTGTAAATCAAAAGGGATTAAACGGCACAGGACAGTCCCTCAAAATCCACAACAAAATGGTGTGGCAGAGAGGGCAAACCGCACTATTTTGGAGAATAAGGATCTCAGAAATGCCTTTGAGATGAAAGACTTGGGACAGCCAGGAGAATTCTGGGTATGTCAATAGTTAGAATAAGGGATTAAAGGAGGCAAATTTACCTCACACAATCTGACTATGTCTCTAGACTGTTGAAAAGGTTCAAGATGGAAAGTGTAAAGAAGGTGGCAGTACCTATGGCTCAGCATTATAAGTTGACAGCAGACCAGAAACCAAGGGATGAAGCAGAGGTGAGGGAAATGCAGAATGTACCTTATGCTAACATCATTGGTAGCATAATGTATGCCATGATCTGCACAAGACATAGCTCAAGCCATATCAGTGACAAGCAGATACATGACTAGTTATGGAAGGGAACATTGGTCTGCATTGAAGTGGCTGATGAAGTACTTGAGAGGGGCTACTGATTGGGGGATCATGTTTGATGGTGGTGTTGAATACATATGGGATGCTCTGGTAGGTTGGAGTGATTCAAATTATGTTGGGAACTTGGATACAAGAAGGTCTCAGTCGGGAGTTGGAAGAGCAACCTTCAATCAGTGGTTGCTTTGTCCACTACTGAGGTTGAGTTCATGGCATTGACCTCGACAGTAAAGGAAAGTTCATGGCTAAGAGGCGTGTTGAAAGATTTTGGTGTGCATCAAGATTCTGTGAGCATAGTATGCGATAATAATAGTGCTTTATGCTTAGCAAAGCATCAAGTGTATCATGAAAGAAGTAAGCACATTGATGTGCGGCTACACTTCATTCGGGAAAGGATAGATGATGGAGAGATAAGGGTCTTCAAGGTTGACACGGCCGAAGCCGTTACCGAGAGCGAAGCTGGAGCTGTGTATGGATCTGATAAACCTTAAGAGGGTTAGCTGATTGGCAGTCGAGTCATCAAGGTGGAGTTTGTGGGAATTGAGTGATGAATCGCTGCAATCGAGCTGCATCAAAGCTAAAGAAATCGGGCGAGCTGAAACGCTTCAGCAGCCGTCAGATCACGAGCTCAAGATGAGATTAAATCCTGATCGTTCGATTAGTTTTCCACCGTTAGTTAGCTTAGTTTTAAATAGCCGTTAGTTTGTTAAGTTTGTTTGAGCTTGTTTTTCATTCCCGTTTTCAATAAGATTTTCTTCTTCACGAAATCCTCTCTCTCGATTCTTCTCCGATCAAGCACACATACACGCAACACAAATCGAATCATAATTGTAACAGTTATATATTGAAAATCTTCATAATTGTAACAGTTATAGATTGAAAATCTTCAATCTATAAAGATAACAACTCTGTTTTGTTTCTGCAGATGTATCAGGCTACAATACTATTTGTCAATTTGCAAATGGAGATTATTAGAATTGGAAAATCAAAATGTATTGTTTAGGATTAATTAGTTTGTTTAGCATTTAATTGTATTTTGTAGTCACCAATTAATAAAAATGTAGTCATTAAAGATATTTCTCCCTCTTTTCTCTTCCCTCTCACATCTAGGGTTTCTGTAAAATCTTCATCCTCCTTCAATGGAGGTTTTTCCATCCTATTCAATTCTCAATATTTTACATGGTATCAGAGAAAATCTTCCGCATATCACTCTTATCTCCTGATCTATTTTCTCTTTGTTCATAATGAACAATTGTGTTGATTTGTTGCCGGAGAGTTCTCCGATTGACTAACCTCTGTCGGAAAAAGTGTTTGATCTCCCCTCGGGTTTTTCAATTTTCTCTCATCAATCTCTGTTTTTCATTTCAATTTATTAATCGGTTGATTTGAATCTCGCCGATCTGAGTTTTTTTTTTCTCATTGAAATTTCTCTGTTCTCACCGATCTAAATCGGTTCTCTCTGATTTCGCCGATAGAAATTCGGTTTTCTCTGTTCTCATAGATTGAAATAGGATTCTATGAATCTGAAATATCAAATCTGTTTCTCAACTTTAATCTCCGATTAAATCCAGTTTCCTCTATTCTCACATATTGAAATAGGATTCTATGAATCTGAAATATCAAATCTGTTTCTCAATTTTAATCTCCGATTGAATTCGGTTTTCTCTGTTCTCAAAGATTGAAATAGGAATACGAAACGAAGAAAATGATGAGTGATTCTGTGATGTCACAATCATGTATTACAGCATTGTTCCAAAAGTCAAGCTATAGTCTACATATAGTTGCTACATTATGGAATGAAATTAAAGGATATTAAGATAGGCGCGAGGTACACGAGGGAAAACTATTGAGACATTTAGATAGCGAACAAGTGAACTTACTTTGATCACTCTAACGGCTACCTTTAAAGAAATGTTGTGAGGTTTGCAGGTGGTTCCATCCAAACACTCTCAAAGGGATCCTGTTCCCCCCAATCGTAACGCTGCTTGCGCGGATAGTACCTCCCATTGTCAAGTGAATATGAAACACAACGTTTCCCATAAAATCGAACCTTTGAGAAGTAGACATTGTTTCTCATTGTCCCTAGAAGGTCTGTTCTAGCATGGGAAGACAAAAAGTTAGCAAAGAGTGCCATGCCTCCCAAAGTTTGCATCTCCACCCATACTTTATTCGTCTGGTCCAACTTATAAATCACGGGGTTTATCGCAGAGCAAGTGTATATGACAAAAATATCTCCATTATGCTCTGCCATAAATTTGCCTTTCCACCAATTTTTCACAAAGAAATTCTCTGGGCATTTAGGCGGTGGTACGGAATGAACGGCCCAAGTGCTTTTTTCGGGATCATAAACCCCCAGCCAGCCGGTGAGACTCAAACAGTAGAAAAGACCCTGGCAGTAAACTAGCTTATTCCAAATGCTGCTTACAAACGGTAGACGGTTTTGGTAGTTCACAGTGGTCCATTCGGTTTCCCCTGGACGACACGTGCTAACTGCAACAACTGTGGGGCTCACATGCTTAACCGTGAAAAGGATGCAACTAGGAGATGTTGGAGCAGCGGAGAAAGCAACTATCTGGTACATCAGTTCTAGGCTAGGCAAATTGATCAACTCCCTCGTGTAAGGGCAACAGAAGAATACAGACAGCGTTCTAGGATTGTATAGCAGCAACCAGCCATCCTTGGCATAGCAAATCCTCGAGCCATCTAGCTCCGGCAACTCAAGCCAATACGTTTTGCGCTGAGAAGGGTCGTAGAATTCATACAGGTCACCGAATTTCGGGAAGAACATAAGCCATGGGGGCTTATTAGTCATTCTAACAGATACAGAAACAGCTAGCCATTCTCTGCAAACAGCAGAAGCCCGGATATTGTCCCTCAAGCTTAACTGAGAAAGAATACCTTCCAAAAGCTCTGTTGGGAGCTGCGATTGTGTTAGTTGCTCGTCTTGCTGTACTTTCGAAACTCGTCTGTTGTCTCCGATTGCTTCAGACAACCTACACACATGAAATCTCATAAGGTACATTCAAATCATTGCAAGCATTGCTAATTCACTACCAAGTTAGTTAACAAGGATATATTATGACAACTAAGTACGAAAGCAAGAGTAACAGTGCACAATTAGAAGATCGATCGCCTCTGTAGTACGATTCAAAAAGGATGAGATTATGAATGATGAGATTAAAGAAGTTTGTAATGCTATTAAGTAGTCTAAAAGGATGCACAAGTTGATTGGACTATCGACAGATGAGAGCAACTTGCTGGACCCATCACCGAGAATTTGCAGTCACATAGGAAGAGAAACACATTGCACCCCTAATTCCCACATGGCTATCACTTTCACCATTAGGAAAGGCAGATGATCTTCAAAAGCCAGCCATCACCGACAACTTAATTTTTCGTAACAACAAAATTCTCAATTTTTTTGGAGAGCAACAAAATCAGGGGCAGACGGAAGATAGAACATCAAACCAAAGGCCAACAGGATGGATGGTGAACTAGAATTTCACACATTACAAACCACGAACATCTTACACGGTCGATGAAGCTCACACGTACAAATCGAGTGCGAAAAAAACGATATTACTCAGAATTCAGAAACCTAATCTGCATTTGGGATATGGTTTTTACAATAATCCAATTGAACCCTACTCAGACCTCAATTTGGTACAGTAACCAAATTTCCATAAATTGCTGAAATAACGAATTTCCCAAATCTCATTCCCTTCAGAGAATCAAATCTGCTCACACAACACAAGAAAGGGGCGAGCATTGAACTCTATAAGCAATTCATTCAATTGAAATTAGTCAACAAAATTCAAACAGCTGGTGCATACTCAATTGTCAATTCAGCCCAAAACCCACATATAACGACAATCAAAAACTCAAATTTCATTGACATGAAGCGTGATTGCAAGTAAATGATTCAGATAATGAGTCGACAATTGAAGAAAGTAGAAAAAAACTCACAACTTCATCTTTTTCCTTCTTCTTCCAGCCATAATTTGCGAAGCCCAGATTGAATTTCACGGTTTCGTTTGGGTTCAGTGTGGGGGAAAAAGTAGGGAGGAGAGGGTTGTGAAGGGGAGAATGATTGCGGTGTCAGGGCGTGTGAGAGTTTGCTAATAAAACATGTTTCCTACTAACACGTGTGGGTTTTGATTTTCTGTAAATTATTTCTCTTTTTGGTCTTGCAAATTGTTTCCATAAATATTTTAATAAATATTATTCCATCCTGTACCCATTAAATATCTCATATTCGACCTGTGTGGATTTTAAAATAATTAATTAATTTGTGAAGAAAAATGGGTGAAAATGATAGGATATTTATTGGAGATCGTCCAAATAAGAAAATATAGGATATTTAATGAGGATAGGATGGAATATTAAATTACTCGACTCGAAGAAAATTTGTTCTAATTTGACTTAATTATATGGATAAAATTGCCATGTTTATTCAAACAAGCTTAAGTAGTTGTAACTATTCTAATGATCAATTTCTGGCTTCCGTTAATTTATTTTAGGTTTCAACTTTTAACTGTAAATTTGTGCTACCACATTGCAGATATAGTATAGATTTATTATAAATTTGTAATAAAATTCCTATGGTCGATATAAATGGAAATCATTCAATGACAGTAAGCACGTGGAATTAAATTAATAGATTTATGTTGTGGGAAATAGTAAATCAGCATGATTTGGCAAATGACTTGCCAAAAAAATCGAAAATACAATCATAAAACTACTATAAAATCATGATTTTACTCCCATAACTTCTTGCACTTGATTCTTGATGGAAAATAACATCATTGTCATCCGTTGATTCACATTATTAGAATTCCAATCAATACTTATATATTCATGCATGCCAAATGACTTCCAACCCAATGCAATTGTTTAAATCTGGAAATTGAATTTTCGGTTGCTCCAATTTTATTAATACTAGTACTATTTAATTGCATATATTAAACAAAATGATCCAGGAGGGAACTACAGATTTTTCATAAATTTATGTGGGGCAAGTCTCTTAGTTTATACCCCTAGGTAAAAAGCATTATGTTGTTTATTTTAATAGTACTACTATAAACTAGAAACTGTAGAATTGTAATTACACTTTTGTTTACAATTGGATCACAGCCTGGCCTCGTAATAGGCCAGATAGAGAGCGGGAGGCCCATGTAAAATGGGTCGGAGCCCAAATCATGTGGGATAGAGAGTGATCTTAAATTTTGCAATCAGCCCTTTGTTATTGTATTATTTTAATGGTTTGTTCAATAGGATTGCATATAGAGTCATAGAACTAGAATAAAAATTATTTTAAAATCTAGCATAAAAATCAAAATAAAAAATAAGATGAAAACCTATATTTTTATTTGGTAGATACGATTAGAATTTAGAAATAAAGATAAAATTATTTAATAAATTAAGGCGTATATTAAAATTTTTATCCTCTTCTCGAGCTACTAACACCCACTTCCCAGCAACTCGCTCACCACCATCACTACAACCAGTGACGGGTGAACCAATTGTGAAGGGGGTGGAAATGTGGCAGTGATGCATGGCGGGCGATGATGGGTGGGCGAGAACATAAGGCAGCAAACATAGAGAGAGAGAGAAGGAGATAATGGCAGTGGCACAATATCCCTGGGATTTGTGGAAGGGGGTTTGGTCAGGGGCAGCTCTATGTAGTATGTTAGTGGAGCATTTGTCCTTCCTCAAAAATTATATATCAATGCTATTTTTTTTAAATTTACTTAATATTTCAATGTTAAGAACATAGAGATTTGTTGATAATAAATTTTTGACCCTTCTCACATTAATTTCTAGCTTCGCCCCTGGGTTTGGTGACAGAGATTTAAGAACATGAGGTTCGAATTATTACATGAGTAAATAGAGAATCTATACTAAAAAAAAGGAACAGTCGGTTGAAAAGACTATGCTGCCCTTTTAGGTAGGAAATATGAAGCTGATGTTTAATTATTCTTTTTATTTTTCTTGATGTAATTATTTATCTTTATGCATAGATTATTTCATGGGAAATGTGCTATTTTTTGTTTTTCTTTATGCAATTATTTGTCTTAATGCATAGATTATTTTTGTGTTTTGTGTTCTGCAGCCTATATTTGTTAGGTTTGTATAGGCTTTAGTTAAAGAAAACTATTCTATTACAATATTTTGGCAAAGCACTCGCTGATCAAATATATCAGTTTCCAATGCCCAATGTCCCTGAAAAATTCATGATATATTAGCTTTCATGTTTAAAAGCTTTTCAATGAGGCGGTTTTCTCCTCCTTCGAGCCTCTTTTATTTATGTATCTGAACCTGCAATTTTAAACATTTTAGAAGCTTCTTCCAGTTTCATAAATGAAGATAAAAATACCATCTTATAAAATTGAAGGACAAATTCTGCATACATTTAAGCAAATCTGAAACCTAACAAGAAAAATGATGTATATATAAACTGTTCACTCATGAATATAAACCCCAGCAAACAAGATTTTGATACATACTTTTCCAGATTGTACTTTATTCTGGTTTCAAAATTCAACAAACCGAAATGTCTCTGTGTCGAATATTCAAACAAATATTTAGCTGAATTGGGTTTCTGATAGTTAAGCATGCCCATGTTGAAATGTTTCTTTGATTGAATATGTTCAAAACTATATTGAAAATACCAATAACTGTATGCATTTTCAGAGAAGGTTTATGATACAGGTACAGTCGTTGCCTCTACCACCGAGCCTCCCCTCGCCGATCAACGTACCTGTGGAAGAGCAGCCGGCTGTGGAGAAGCAGAAGAATCAGGAGGTGAAGCCGAGGAATGATCATCCAAACCACCAAGGGAAGAAGAGTGGCATTGAAGAATGGAGCCGCGACGGATCAGATTTTGGTGGAATGGCCGGATAGAGGGGCATTGGAGCCAACTTGGGAGCCAGCGGAGGAGATTTCAAAGCGTTTTCCAGCCATCGTTGAGGACAAGGATTCTCTTAGGGGGGGGGAGTTGATACAGGTACAGTCGTTGCCTCTACCACGGAGCCTCCCTCGCCGATCAACGTACCTGTGGAAGAGCAGCTGGCTGTGGAGAAGCAGAAGAAGCAGCAGGTGGAGCTGAGGAATGATCGTCCAAAACGCCGAGGGAAGAAGCCGGTGAAGTATGGCAGTTTTGTTTCGCATTAGTTAGTTATTTTTGAGACATTTTCCTTTGTTTTATTATTTATTTTTGCTGAGAATATTTAATTAAATATTTAGAGTGAATTATAAGCTCCGTTCCGAGTTTTCTTGTTGGTTCTTTCCCAGGATTGATCGAGTCGAACCAAACCTAGAGTCCTTAGATAATATAAATAGGTTCTGAACATTGAATTATCTCATATCAATAATATCAGTATTTCCCTATTTTCCGTTTCTTTTGCTTTCCTCGCAAGTTTCTCCCTTTAACCAACCCTAATTGGCGAGGGCTCTCTGGTGGACCGCCGCTGGACTTCTTTGGTACGGGAACACTCGTATCAACTGGTGCTTTCACTTCGTACTCATGACGGTTGTTAGTTCATCAGCGGGGCACACGGAACCCCTGTCTGTGTCGTCGTTTTCGTCAACAACGGCCGTCGCCACTACCCAACCGATGGAGGCTATTACCGCTCAGTTGGAACAATTATCGGCCACAGTGGGGGTAATCCAATCACGTTTAGATTTACCGGATCGTCGCACCGGTGACACATCTCTTTTGACGGGGTTGCACACGACGCCGCCGTTTAGTTTCGGCTTTGTGCCGCCGAGTTCGGAACCCGTGGTATCGTTCCCTACGTCGGGCTTCCAGTTTCAATCGCCAACGCTATTTGGCTCAGGGTTCACGTCCATTCCACAGACCTTGGGGTCTAAGTACACCACGTTCGCCTTCACGTTTCCGCGTCCGCAGTTTCGGCAACCGGAGACGACGCCCACGATGATGAGCATGGTACGCACACCGTATGCCGTCGTCCAATCTTGGCAGTACCCGAGCCAGACTGCCTCGTTCAATGACCGGATTCCTTTGCAACGCCCTCAGACGATGAATCTCTTATCCTGTTAGGGTCCTCCACCGCAACGCCCTTTATTTGATGTGTTTAATCAGGATTTTCGATCTTCCTGAGTTAAGATGGAGGCGCCACGGTTTGACGGCACCGAGGTTAATTATTGGATCCGTGGGGTGCAGTTTTATTTCGACCATGTCGGGCTGCCCGACACACAGCAGCTACACTACGTCATTATGTTGTTTGATCCGAAAGTGGTGGATTGGATTTGGAATTATGCAGCGAGTCATGAATCGACTGCATGGCTTGAGTTTTTGGATGATGTTCGACGACATTTTGACCTGCACTGTTATACGAGCCACATCGGGCTCCTTAAGAGGCTCACGCGGACGGGAACGGTGGTGGATTATCAACTGGCTTTTGAAAAATTGCAGTCGAAGGTGGTCGGGATCCCTGATCATGTCCTTCTCGATCTATATGTGGCGGGCCTGAGGCAGCCGATCCAGGACGAAGTGCTCCTTCACAGGCCTGCAACGTTGGCGGCCGCTCGTGGACCTGACCCCTCGTGGGCTGTCAGCGACCCAAATGATCCCTCGTGGATCTGACCCCTCGTGGGCCCATAAGCTCATATGAATGACGCACGACACAACAATGATTATAACCATGTAACCACTACGCTTACAGATAAAGTAAACCCCACCTCGAAAGCTGCATTCCAAAAATAATCTCCTCAAGCTTGGTTTGGTTGTCCGTCCTCGAGCCTTGGATGCGCCACTCCTAGCACTTAACCATTTTAACACACTTTACATAAGATTCCATACATAAACTCTAAACAAGGAACTTGAACTCATTCCAACTTTAGCAAACTCAAACTTAAAGCATACACAACTAGCTCGAACATCAAACAGACTAACGATAACCTTCTTTAACCATTACTTATAACCATAATCTCTACCATCAACATAATCTATCAAATTCCATTAACTTACAAGTTACAACAAACAAGTACCATTAACAGGCAAACCTCAAACAAATCAATCCACATAAAAACATATATCACATTGTGTGGAAAATCATTTCATGGTTAAATTAAACGGATAAGTTCCCCCTTTTCCTTAAAATCTCTATTCTTAGTTTTAAAGCTTTAAAAGATATCAACTGCATTACGTCATATTCACCTAACAAACAGATTTAGTTCAGAGGTAACTAGGGGTCGAGCCTTATACCAAAAGATTTCCCTAGTTGATGGATCCGCGAATTTCTGATGTTAGTAAATGCTGGTAGAGAATAAAGACTACGACACAATGAATTTACGTGGTTCGATTTACTGAAGTAAATCTACGTCCACGGGAAGAAGGGAGGGCAAGATTGTATTGCTTGATCTGGGATTACAGCTTACAACACAGACTTGCTATATGATATTTTATCTCTAGAGAGCTTAACCCTGTCTATCTGATCTAAGTCCTATTTATACATTGAACTAGGATCGTGGTTTGCAGCCCCACTAACAAGATCGTGGGTGAGCAATAACTGCTCAATAACTGCTTCGTACCACTAAATAGATCGTGGGTATAGTGGAGGTCGTGGAGGCCTTTCATGAGTCCACTAACTCCTAGTTCGGTCGAATGCTGAGACCGAACTGCTGGACTTTACCGATCAGCTCTTGCCGATCTGAGAGGAGAGCTTGACTGGTCGGCTTTTACCGAGCTGTAGGCTGAGTCCGAACTCTTTGGTCGTGCCGAACTCTTTGGTGCCGAACAGATACTCTTTCTTGGGCTCTGGGCTGATGGGCCGTCACTGTTATTGGGCTTGCCATTAGGGTTTAGTTCGTACCCCATCACTACCCCCCCCGAAAAGCGAAGTGAATCACTTCGGCGAGGTGAGTCACTTCGGCATTCTGGATAACGGTAAGGGGGAGGCTGACGTCAGGGGACGTGCCTTGCGCGTGCCTGCATTAAATGCGACAGTAAAATCCGGCCGTTGAATCCTGAAAAGGTGGGATTCGAAACAGCGCAACGATCTCGAAATCTTTCCCGAATCTGATAAATATGCTCTTTCTTCCTCATTTGAACACTTTTGCTGTTGCGTCTTCTATACTCTCTCTTTCTCGAGAAATTTTCTTCCGCTTTCAAGAGCTTCTTCAGACTTTCTTCACCTTCAAAAAGTAAGGAAAATGGCTTCTATTTCTTCTTCGGAGTCGGGTAGCGGTAGGAGAGGCGGTAAGGGGTCTTCTGGCCGGAAAGAGTCCGGGGAGAAGACCGTAGAGTATTTCCATAGTATTTTGAGTAAGGATACTGTGATATCCCTACCCGAAAAATACTTTTTTCCTGGGGGGAAGGCGGTGGTACCTGACGGTGATCATAGGGCTGACTCCCCGCCGGAGGGTTACGCCACCGTGTACGAGGCCTGCTTAGAATGCGGGCTTCGTTTCCCCCTCCCTTCTGCCTTTATAGATTTACTAGATTTTTTTCAGCTTCCTTTAGGCCAGGTGACTCCGAACTCTTGGAGGCACTTGTCGGCCTTCGCTGCCGAACTCCGTAAGTTAGGAAGGGATTTGTCTTTGAAGGCGATCCTTAAATTCTTTCAATTTAAGAGGAAGGGGTCTTGGTTTTACTTGATCCCTGTACAGCCCTTTAGGGCCTTTTGTAAAACGAAGTGGCCGAAGTGGCAAAACCGCTTCTTCTATTATGATAGGACCGCGGCTCCTAGTTTTCCCTGGAGAGGGCTGAAGTCCGTTATCCGTCATCCTCGGCCTGAACCGTTGGACGAGCTCGATGGCGAGCTCAACAAGATTCCCATAGTTAGGAAACAATACACGGAGTCTGAGCTCGTCAAGGGCGACGTCGTGTTCGACATCTCGTCTTCGGACGAAGAGGCCGAGGGTGAGGATTTCTCTTTATCTTTATGCTCTACTGCTTTAACGAAGAAAATCTGACTTTGCTTTCTTGCTTTTTGGCAGTGTACATGCTGAATAAGGCTATCCGAAAGTCCTCCGAGCTTGTGGAGCCGGAGAGGCAGAGAGCCCCTCGCTCGGCGTCTGAAGCCGAGAAGAATCCGAAGAGGCAAAAAACCTCTTCTTCGGATCCGAAAGTGCCGGAGTCGTGTTCGGCTAAAGGGAAGGGGAAATTTCATGAGTCCCCAAGAGTGCCGGGGAAAGACCTGGTCATCTCCGAGGTGGTTGCAGACATCCCGGAACACGTCCCTGAGCCTTTTCAATGGCCGACGAATTTTGTGGAGGTAAGCTTTCTGACTTGGCTTCTTTTCCACATTTTTTGATGGCCATTCTGTTGAGTTTTTTCCTTGTTCATCTTCAGAGAGCCAAGCTCGTCTCCGTGGAGCTCTCCAAAGCATCCCACGACTACGAGGAGATGCAGAAGAAGTTGCATCTTGCTCGTAGTCTGGCCGAACAGGCTGAGGCCAAATTTGAGAGGGCCCGAGCTGCTAGGATCTCGGCTCAGGATGAAGCCCGGTCAGCCAAAAACCAGCTCATCATCCTGCAAGAGCAGACGAAGCACCGGGAGGCTCAGAAGGAGGCTGCCGCCGTGGCTGCCCAGGGGGAGGCTCTCCGTGTTTACACGGAGAAACTCTTTTTGAGCAGCCAGTTCTCGGCCTTTGTCGGTAGTCTGGTAAGGCTAATTACCGATAAGGGCGAGCAGGGGGCCGACGTCGTGCTGCCTCTGTACAGCCGAGAGATAGCAGCTCGGCTTCAGAATCTGCCGCTCCTTGAGGAGCTCGCTTCATCCTCGGTCCTGCTTTCTGCAGACCGAGTCCGGAGTTGTCGAGCTGATCGGGACGAGAACCTGGAGGCTATCTTTGCCTCCGTGGGACCCGTTTCACCCGCTTCGACTTACAACGGAGAGGGTGAGGCCGAGTCGCTGGAGCTGGAGGCCGAAGTCGAGCGGGCCGGGCATCCGGAGAAGGAAGCCGATCAGGAGGCGGAGGCGAGGCCGGCAGGATGCGAGGCCGAGGCTGAGGTAGCTCAGGAGAAAGAAGCTGAACCAGACCAAGGAGCCGGAGACGAAGCTGGCGGAGTATGATTTCGTCTCCCTTCTCTTAGTCTAGTTTCTTCCTTGTAAAATGGCCTTGAAGCCCTCCTAGTGTAAAAATTTTCCTTGTGAATGAAAAATTCTCTACACTTGTCTTCGTATAGCTTTTCGTACTCGCCTTTATTCCTGTTGTATTTTACTATCTGCTCGGTACAGCTGCCGAACTAATATAGCTGCTTTGTACTCAAGGAGATGGAGATACTTCACTGGAAACGGCTGTACTCTTCGGCTTTAGACGAAGCTGAGAAAAGAGCTATAGCCGATCAGACGAAGAATGACGAGCTTCTGGCTCGTTTAGTGAAGGTGGAGGCCGATAATAAGGACTTAGAGTCCGATAAGAAGGATCTGGAGGCCGAGCTGAATACGACCATTGCTGAGAGGACTGCGTACGAGGATTACATCCGTGTGCGCGGGGGAGTGACCATATCAGATGTTCAGAGTCGAGTTGACGAACTGTGGGAGGAATATCATGTACTCCGGAGGAACAATGCGCTGGAGAGCTCGGCTTGCCAACAAGTTGTGAAATCATTGCGGCGCTGGGCTTCTCGGTACGACATCATTCTTTCCCGGCGTCCCTCAATCGGGAGATTCCTTAGGCATTTCCCGCCAACAGATGCTCGCACTCCAGATCAAGCCTCTGGTTCCCTTGTTCAAAATCCTACTCCCAGTCAACAACGAACTCCGGAACAGCCGGAAACGTCAAGACGAGAACGGGCTCAGGAGCAACCGGAATCGTCAAGACAGGGACGGACTGAAATTCGCCGAGGAGTTGTGACTATGAGCGAGCAAGATCAGCAGATGCTTATTGCAGAGACTCTTCATCGCCGAGGGGTTAGAGCTTCTGGGGCTCGCGGAAGAGGTGTTGGGTCGAGGATAGCATCTCGTCGACCTGCTTATTCTTCATCTGCTCGGAACAACCGAACTCGGCTTCCAGAGGATTTTGCAGATAGGTGGCTTAACTTCAGCAACCCTGGACAGTAGAATAGTCCTTTGTAATAGCGTAACGCCATTTTGTAGGGTAGCGGAGTTGTATGCCGAACAAGATTTGAAAAATGAAATTTTGTTTTCGCTTCTAACACTGTATTTACAGCTTAGCGAAAAAATTTCATCGTACTTGTCCTCGGTCTTATGAAGTAAACTTCTTTGACCGGACTTGGTCCTTGGTCTTATGAAGTAAACTTCTTTGACCGGACTTGGTCCTTGGTCTGATGAAATAAACATCTTTGACCGGACTCGTCTTTGGTCTGATGAAATAAACATCTTTGACCGGACTCGTCTTTGGTCTGATGAAATAAACATCTTTGACCGGACTCGTCTTTGGTCTGATGAAATAAACATCTATGACCGGACTCGTCTTTGGTCTGATGAAATAAACATCTTTGACCGGACTCGTCTTTGGTCTGATGAAATAAACATCTTTGACCGGACTCGTCTTTGGTCTGATGGAATAAACATCTTTGACCGGACTCGTCTTTGGTCTGATGAAATAAACATCTTTGACCGGACTTGGTTTGTGTTCTAATTTGGCGATTTTTGTCGCCGGGATCGAACTTTCCCTTGTCCTAATTCGGCGAGTTTTATCGCGTGGATCGGACTTTCCCAGTTAACCGAAGTGGTCTTATGCAGTAAACCTCTTTGACTAGACATGGTCGTCCCCGGTCTTATGAGGTAAACTTCTGACCGAACTTGGTCGTCCTAATTCGGCGAGGTTTATCGCGTGGATCGGACTTTCCCTTATTGCAGTTCGTTTCAGACGAAGTGCTTATTTCTTAAGCCGAATTGTGGTCTTGTATCTTCCTGAGAAGCTTGGACTCACAATCGTTGGCTTATTGCAGTTCGTTTCAGACGAAGTGCTTGTTAAGCTGAATTGCGGTCTTGTATCCTCCTTGGAAGCTTGGACTCACAATCGTTGGCTTATTGCAGTTCGTTTCAGACGGACTGCTTGTTAAGCTGAATTGTGGTCTTATATCCTCCTTAGAAGCTTGGACTCACAATAGTCTTTAATAATCGATCTAAAAAGGGGATCAGTCTTTAAAGAACGATATACCTTGGTACCATTTGTAAGAGACGACAAGCACATAGAGACAAAACACATAGAGAAAAAATGAAAAAGATGAAGGAAAAAAACTTTAAACATTTTTTTAAAAAACGACAAGTAAAAGGTACAAGTAAGAAACAAACAAATAAAAACATATACCCCTATGACCGAACTAGACACGAGACGGACTGACCGGACTTTTGTCTCTTACAAGTGGAACTTCTTGAGGTTGGAGACGTGCCATGTTCGGGGTACTTGTTCTCCTGACATGTGAGTCAATTTATAAGACCCTTTGCCGAGGACTTCTGACACCCGATATGGACCCTCCCATGTGGGTTCGAGTTTGCCCAGCTTTTCTGCTCGGCTTACTTCGTTGTTTCTCAAGACGAGATCTCCCACTTGAAATTGAAGCTTTTTCACCCTTTGGTTATAATACCGGGCTACTTACTCCTTATACTTGGCTGCTTTTATGCACGCCAATTCTCTTCTTTCTTCGGCGAGATCTAGTTCTGCTCTCAGTCCGTCGTCATTCATTTCTGAGGAGAAATTTAGAGTTCGGGGACTGGGTACGCCGATCTCCACCGGAATTACGGCTTCAGTGCCGTACACCAGACTATACGGAGTTTCACCGTTGGAGGTTTTGGGTGTAGTTCGGTAGGACCACAGGACTTGAGGGAGATTTTCTACCCATTGTCCTTTGGCTTGTTCTAACCGAGCTTTTAACCCTTTCACCAGAATCCGGTTCGTCACTTCCGTTTGTCCGTTTGCTTGGGGATGGGAGACCGAAGTGAACCGCTGTTGAATGTTCAGCTCTTGGCACCAATTCTTGAACGTCTTGTCGGTGAACTGAGTCCCATTATCCGAGATGAGGATGTGGGGTATGCCAAATCGGCACACTATGTTCTTCCAGACGAAGTCCAATGCCTTTGAGCTCGTTATCGTAGCTAATGGTTCAGCCTCCACCCACTTCGTGAAGTAGTCCACGGCAACGATAAGGAATTTCATTTGCCGAGGAGCTTGAGGAAGCGGTCCCACTATGTCTATGCCCCATTGCATGAAAGGCCAAGGGCTTTGCATAGTGTATAGATCGGTCTGCGGCATCCTTGGGACATTTGCATGAATTTGGCACTTCGTACACTTCTTGACGAGCTGCACTGCCTCTTGTACCATGGTTGGCCAATAATATCCCCATCTCAGAACTTTTTTAGCTAAAGCTCTGGCTCCGATGTGGCTACCGCACGATCCTTCATGGACTTCTCTGAGGATGTAGTCCGTCTCTTCTGGTCCTACGCACCGCAATAACGGCTGGAGGTAAGACTTTCTAAAGAGGACTCCTTCATGAAGTTCGTACCGAAGTGCTCGGCACGTGATCTTCCGAGCTTCTCTCTTATCCTCGGGCAATTGTCCTTGATCCAGATACTGCAAGATCGGCGTCATCCAGTTCGGCGAGCTGGATACTGAATGTACCTCGGCTTCATCAATGCTTCGATGCATTAATTCTTCCGCCTTTGAGCTCGGATCTGAGGCCAACTTACTCAAGGTATCTGCTCGGCTATTTTCCGCTCTGGGAATGCGGATTATCCGAAAATAGGAGAAACTTCGGCTGATGCTTTGCGCTTTGTCCAAATACTTCTTCATTCTCTCGTCACGAGCTTCACTTGTACCCAACATGTGATTTACTATGACTTGTGAATCACAATGGACTTTGAGAGATTTGACGAGCAGACTTTGCGCTAACTGGAGTCCGGCCAGGAGGGCTTCGTACTCGGCTTCATTATTAGTAGTGGGGAATAGGAACCGAAGTGAGTAGGTTACCTCGTGTCCGTCGGGAGCGACAAGTAGAATACCAGCTCCACTTCCCATCTTGTTTGAAGCTCCATCTACGAATCCGCTCCAGCAGTCCGGCGGCTCTACTTCGGATTCCAAGGGCTGTGCTAGTTCGGCATTGGCAGAATTCTTCTGTTCGGCAATAACAGGAATTGCTTGATCGAACTTTGCTTCTGCAAGAAAATCTGCCAAGGCTTGTCCCTTGATGGCTTTCCGAGGTAGATATTCAATTGTGTGCTCTCCCAACTCTATAGCCCACTTGGCGATTCTGCCTGATGCTTCTGGTTTGGTCAACACTTGCCGAAGTGGCAGATCAGTTAAGACGCATACCTTGTGAGCATAGAAGTATGGCCGCAGTCTCCTTGCTGCATTTACTAATGCTAGAGCAATCTTTTCCAGAGGTTGATACCTGGTTTCTGGACCTCTTAATGCTCGGCTTGTAAAATAGATGGGAAGCTGCTTTAGGCCTTCTTCTCGTACAAGCACCGCGCTGATGGTTTGATCCGATGCCGCTAAGTATAAGAATATTACTTCGGCTTCGGTTGGAGCAGAGAGAATAGGAAGCTCGGCTAGATAACTTTTGAGCTCGTCAAAGGCCTTTTTCTGCTCGGCTCCCCACTCGAACTTTGGTGCCTTTTTCAACACCTTGAAGAACGGCAGTTGCTTTTCGGCTGCTTGGGAAAGGAATCGATTCAGTGCGGCTAGACATCCGGTTAGCCTTTGCACGTCATGTATGGACTTCGGCATTGCCATGTTCTGAACGACTTGAACTTTTGAGGGGTTTGCCTTGAGTCCGTCCTTTGAAACCCAACAACCCAGAAACTTTCCCGAATCTACCAAAAAGGTACACTTTTGGGGATTAAGTTTGAGGTTGGCTTTCTTGAGCACGTTGAGAGTGGACTTGAGGTTGTGCTCGTACTCCGAAGTGCTTTTGCTTTTGACGACTATGTCGTCAACATACACTTCGACCTCCTTTCCAATCAGGTGCCGAAAAAGCTTGTCTACCATCCTTTGATAAGTGGCTCCGGCATTCTTTAAACCGAATGGCATCTTTTTATAAGCGAAAATGCCGAAATCAGTAATGAAGGCCGTTTTTGAAGCGTCAATCTCATCCATTAAAACTTGATGGTATCCTTTGTACAGATCAAGAAAACAAAAAATTTCAAAGCCTATCAAAGCTTCTACTTTTTTTATCTATGTTCGGAAGGGGATAGCAATCTTTGGGACAGTGCTTATTTAGATCGGTGAAATCTATGCACATCCGCCATCCTCCTTCCTTTTTCTTGATCATGACAGGATTGGCCACCCACGAAGGATACTTCACTTCGAATAACACATCCGCCTTCAATAATTGACGGACTTCGTCATGGATGACTTGACTTCGTTCTGCCGCAAAGAGTCTTTGCTTCTGTTTTATCGGCCGGACCGAAGGATCAATATTTAACCGATGAGTGATTACCTCGGGGGGCACTCCGGTCATGTCCAACGGAGACCATGCAAAGACGTCTTTATACTCCTTGAGGAGCTGGATGGTTTTTTCCCGAAGTAGGGGCGTTCCCGCGAAGCCGATCTTAACCGTTCTGGATGGATCGTCTTCGTACAGCTGAACTGTCATCGAGTTCGGCTCCGGTATGACTTCGGTCATCGCCTCTGACTCCGGCTGCTGTGATTGCTATGCTTGGTGGTGCCGATCTGACTGCTCGGCACTTCTAAGCGCAATTTGCAGACATTCCTTTGCTCTCTTTTGGTCACCTCGGATGACCGCTATCCCTCCTTTAGTAGGGATCTTGATGGTGAGGTGATAAGTGGAGCAAACGGCCCGAACTGTGTTGAGCCAGTCTCTTCCCAGGATGATGTTGTACGGGGACCGAGCTTTCACCACGAAAAACTCAATCATCGTACTGGAGCTAGTAGGCGCTTTCCCCACCGTGATCGGAAGGCTGATAATACCTTCAGGGCGGGTGTCCTCCTGGGCGAAGCTCTTTAGGGGAAGCGGAGCCGGACTGAGCCGAGCTGGGTCCACTTCTAGTTTGTCAAAGCACTCTTTAAAAAGAATGCTAACCGACGCTCCTGTATCCACAAACACCCTGTGGATCAGTTTGTTTGCCACTCCGGCTTGGATGACAATGGCGTCTTGGTGAGGAGAGATGGCCGGGACGGGATCAGCAGCCGAGAACGTAATCACTTCGTCCTGCTTCAGCCTTTTATGCGTTGGCTCCTCTCGATTGGAGCCTCTGCGCTCTGACTTTAGGGACGACTTGGTCTTCCCGGCAGGGAGCGCGTCAATAGTCTGGATTACTCCATCATATTGCGGCTCGTCATCGTCTTCGGGACCTGGCTGCCTTTTCGGATCCTGAGGAGCGCAGTTCGCACCACTCTGCTTTTTATTCTTTTTTGGCTGCTTGCTTTGGTATTTTTTCAATGTCCCTGCCTTCACAAGAACATCGATACCTGCAGCCAAGTTTCTGCACTCCTCAGTATCGTGACCGTGGTCTTGATGGTAGGAGCAGTAGCTATCCTGTGGTCGGCGCGCGGCTGATTTCGTCATCCGCTTTGGCTTTTCGAATAGGTCAGAGTGCAGTTCGAAAATTTCCGCTCTCGGCTTGTTCAGCGGTACGAACTGAGCGGGCGGCTTCTCGGGATTGAGACGAGGTCCCAATCTGTCTTGCACCGGAGCCCTTTGAATTCTTTCAAATGGAGTCCGGCGAGGATGCCCCTGATCGCTATGATCGGGCTTCCTTCTGTCTCCTCGGGTCGATGAGCTGTCTAACGACCGTTTGCGACGGTCTGCCTCATCGGCCCGGGAGTACTGGTCCGCAATGTCCCACATTTCCTGAGCTGTCTGCGGACCGCACTCAACGAGCTTCCTGTAGAGAGCTCCGGGCAGGATTCCATTTTGGAATGCCGAGATGACAAGCAGATCGTTGAGATCGTCTACTTGCAGGCATTCCTTGTGGAATCTTGTCATAAAGTCGCTGATTTTTTCGTCGCGACCTTGACGAATGGAAAGCAGCTGAGCCGAAGTGATTCGGGCTTCCGCTTTCTGAAAGAACCTCCTGTGGAAGGCATCCATTAGATCTCGGTAAGATCTGATGCTGCCCTGGGGGAGGCTATCGAACCACCTTCTCGCGTTCCCGATGAGCAGCTCGGGAAACAGCTTGCACATGTGGACCTCGTTGAGACCCTGGTTCGCCATGTTATATTGATAGCGCCCCAAGAAATCGTGAGGGTCCACGAGCCCGTCGTAAGTCATCGACGGAGTTCGGTAGTTCTGTGGTAGGGGAGTTCGGGTGATGTCGTCCGAGAACGGAGTCTTCAGTGCTCCGTACACGGCAAATCCGATATCTCGTCGGTATGGAGGAGATTGAGTTCTCCTGTGATTCCGGTACCGAGGAGGAACTGGAACATGTTGGGGACGGGGATTCTTTCTCCTGGGAGATGCGACACTACTGCGGTAGTGACTTTCTTGTGCGGAGGGAGAAGGAGAATCCGCCGTTTTCGTCTCCGGCTGCTTTTGGCTTTTTTGCAGGAAGGTTAAGAATTCCTCCTGCTTCGCCGCCAAAAACTGCTTGACAGCCTCATTCAAATCGGGCTGCTGGGAAGACTCAGTGGGACGATTTTTGGAGCGGCTTGTTCCTTCGCCATGAGAACTGGTGGTGGATTTATCCCTAGGCTGTTTTCCAGACCTATGGGATGGATTGGCTTCCTCCTGGTTCTCACGGGCAGGAATACGGGTACTCTGCGATCTGGTATGCATTTTTTGGGTGGAAAAAATGGATCAAAAATTCGCTTTATCACAAATTTTGTTCTCTGCTTCCCACAGACGGCGCCAGTGATGGATCCGCGAATTTCTGATGTTAGTAAATGCTGGTAGAGAATAAAGACTACGACACAATGAATTTACGTGGTTCGATTTACTGAAGTAAATCTACGTCCACGGGAAGAAGGGAGGGCAAGATTGTATTGCTTGATCTGGGATTACAGCTTACAACACAGACTTGCTATATGATATTTTATCTCTAGAGAGCTTAACCCTGTCTATCTGATCTAAGTCCTATTTATAAATTGAACTAGGATCGTGGTTTGCAGCCCCACTAACAAGATCGTGGGTGAGCAATAACTGCTCAATAACTGCTTCGTACCACTAAATAGATCGTGGGTATAGTGGAGGTCGTGGAGGCCTTTCATGAGTCCACTAACTCCTAGTTCGGTCGAATGCTGAGACCGAACTGCTGGACTTTACCGATCAGCTCTTGCCGATCTGAGAGGAGAGCTTGACTGGTCGGCTTTTACCGAGCTGTAGGCTGAGTCCGAACTCTTTAGTCGTGCCGAACTCTTTGGTGCCGAACAGATACTCTTTCTTGGGCTCTGGGCTGATGGGCCGTCACTGTTATTGGGCTTGCCATTAGGGTTTAGTTCGTACCCCATCACTAGTCATCTAGTTTAATTTAAAAATAAAGTGATCCAAGGATTTTGGGAGTTATGGCTGTTTACATAGAAGCTGCCAGTTTGTGACAGATTCTGGCAACCGTTTTGTAAGAATATTTAAAAATAGTAAACTTTAACGAAACGACTTGAAATTTTGAAGAGATCTTCCCAAAACCTGATAGTACGCATATTAATTTTAGAACATAAATTCTAGCATGTAAAAGTGGCCGAAACAGATCAGTACAGTAGCAACTCAGTTTAAATACTCATGTTTGCAATTAGTTTCATAGCCATAACTACTTATACAAATTCACTCCCAACAACTAAATAATAGCTACAACAAGCATAATAATATGAAATCCCCAAATTTAGATTGAGAGCTAAAAATTCTCACTTTAACACACACAACTAAAAACACAAATCTTGAACTCAAAACTACAAACATTAACATAGGAAGTAAGATAATCAACGAGGAGTTCAATTTCTACCTTCAATTGCAAGAAATGAATTTGGTTAAACAAAGCTTTAACCTTGTAATATCTTAATGGAGGTCGGAGAAGATGGAGAGTAATAAACTTTGAGCAAAGAGTGAGAGATGAGCAGCTGGCATCTAAACTCGCCGCCGGAGAAGCGGTCGGGCGGTGTTTGCTGGAGAAGGCTGAGGGAGATGTGAGGAGGATCTTCGGGAGAGAAATCAAATATAAACACTTCAAACCTTATTTATTTTGCTATGGCGCATCGGACAACCTGTAAAACATTTGAAAATTAAATCCATTAGTTCAAAACCATATCAAATACTTTTACTTAAAATAATTACAGAATATTCTTTCTCTTTTTAAATATAGAATAAAATCATTAAACTTTTCTTTTAAATGATTAGGGGAATTACATCCCTACTTTAACCAGATCGAGAGGTAGGTCAAAGACATGCTAGACCAGGGAGTAATCCAGCGCAGTAACAGCCCTTTCTCCTCTCCTGTTCTCCTGGTTCGTAAGAAAGACGGCACATTCCGCTTCTGCATTGACTATCGGGCTCTTAATAAGGCAACGATGCCGGACCACTTTCCGATCCCTACTGCGGACGAATTATTCGATGAACTTGGTGCAGTGCGGTATTTTACTAAATAGGATCTTTGGTCGGATTATCATCAGATAAGAATGCATGAGGGGATGCTTTTAAGATGACTTTTCGGACGCACGACGGTCATTTTGAATTTCTGGTGATGTCGTTCGGGTTGACAAATGCGTCGTCTACATTTCAAGCGGCGATGAACTGTATTCTCCAGCCGCTCCTCCGCAAATCCGTAATTGTGTTTTTCGACGACATACTCGTCTACAGCCCCACCTTGGCCGACCACGGTGATCACCTGCGGCAGGTTTTGGCGACTCTGTACACCCACCAGCAGGACGAGTATTTGGGCCATTTCATCACAGAGGGGCAACTTATGGCAGATCCGACAAATATTGAAGCCATGGTGGCATGGCCAATTCCATCCACCCAAAAGCAGTTGAGGGGCTTGGCACGTCTAAATGGGCGAATTTCTTTCCACGGGCAGAGTTGGCCCTGAATTGTTTCTACCATGAGGGGCTTGGCACGTCTCCTTTCCGTGCTCTTTACGGGCGAGAACCTCCATCCTTGGTGGCGGCCCAGCCATCGGTGGCTAGAACGGACCCGTCGGTGGCGGAATTAATACAGCAGCAGGGGTCAATTATTGGTCGATTTGCGCCACAATTTGGAGCGCGCACAGTAGCGGATGAGGGACACAGCTAATCAGCATAGGCGGGATGTCTCTTATGCGGTCGGTGAGAAGGTTCTTTTGAAGCTTCAGTAGTACCGTCAGCATTCAGTAGCCCGCCCTCTTTCCGCCAACCTGGCGAGGAGATTTTATGGCCCTTTTACGGTGACGGAACGCAATGGACCGGTTGCATATCGTTTGGAGTTACTGCTGGGTGCAAGGATTCACAATGTAAAAATCATGGATTAAATATGCCCGGTCAATGGATTTTGACCAAATAATAAATATGACGAGACATTTAATTTTGTGAAATTAAATGATATAGCGTCGATCTACATTTTACGTAGATAAATGTAGTATATTCACTTTCTCAAATCCGATTTCCGGTGAGTGAGAAATAGTGGATTAAAGTTGGGCATAATTAGCTTTTAATTAAAGTTTGGAGTTTGAGCTTAGGGAGTAATTAACTAGTGTTAATTATCCTACATAGGAGAAGTAACACATATTTTAATGTGTTTAAATTAAGTGACTTTATGTTACTTAATAATTATAGTGGACCAAGATGGGTGAAAGAGCCCACACGCGCGCACACACGCGCGCCGCCGCCGCCCGCCCGCCTGAGCCCGTGCCCGTGCTCGTGGTCGTGGTCGCGGCCGCGGGCCTCGGGCCCGATCCCGATCCCGATCCCGATCTTGGACTTGGACTTGGACTTGGACTTGGACTTGGATCTTGGCAATTGGTCTTTGGGCTTGGTGCTTGGTGCTTGGCCCAAACTAATCTTTTTAGACCACCGCCGAGTCAGCAATCCAAGTGGCTTAACACATCGTCAAGCGAGGCACAGTCACGGCTGCCACATAAGAAATCCACATGCTCCACACGCGAAAGGCACACTCCTGCCACACGCCTCTAACCGACAACGGTTACGAATTTGCCATGATGAGCCTACAATGGCTTGGTTGACCCTGCATGGTGGCTTGGCCTATAAATAGGCTAGCCATATCACTGCATTAGCCACACAAAAACAAGCATTCTCTGCATTCATAAGCTCTCTCTCTCTGCATTGTCTTTCTGTCGAAGCTCTGCCCTCTCCTCCATCTAGTTCGCTGGAGCTCTGCTGATAGCGGTGCTGCTTCACCAGAGACGTAGCCGTTTTACCTTTGGGGACGACCCGCCAAACCGAGAGCACTACCGGGGTGTATCTCATCTTGCGGGAAGAGGCCTCCTCGACTCGGCTAATTCACGGTTTAGTTGTTTCGATTTTCCTTTGTAATTTAAAGTTCAGTTTCTCCTTTTGTATTCTTTCTTTTGGGTTGTATTACGCTCGGTTGTATCTCTTGTAATCCCCAGAAACCAACAATCGCAAGACGAGATAACTTGCTTTTGAAGGAATTTGGACTCTAAACTGAACCTAAAAACTTTCAAAACATTTAACACCTTTGCTGGAGATGTCGACTGAATCCAACACCGCTGCTGCCACCACCACCGCCGCCATTTTCTACACCATGGCGACCACTGGACCTATCAACACTTCATCGATTCCGTCGATGATGCCAACCCCTGGGTTCTATCCATCTTCATCAACAACCCCTTGGGTGTATGTTAACACCCATGGGCTCACTGGCGGATCCACCTCGAGTGGAACAGTTGGTTCCACTTTTAGTGGTTCCTTCGGATCCTTTGATGGATCGAGTGCTGGGGCCTTCGGGTCTCACTGAGGTGCTGGGGCCTTCGGGTCTCACACGGGTGCTGGTTCCTTCGGGACCAACACGGGTATTGGCTCCTCCGGGACCAATATGAACATGACGGGCTCTATGCCCAACATGACCATGGCGGGCTCTATGCCCAACATGAATGGTGGGGGCTCTATGCCCAACCACGTTGCTGGCTCATTCGGGGGCAACGGAATTGGCTCCTTCCATTGACCAAGTGAGGCACCTTTGGCACCAAGAATGATGCCACCTGCCGAGAAGCCACCGAAGTTTGGAGGATCTGACTTCAAGCGGTGGTACCAAAAGATGTTGTTCTACTTGACAACATTGGGCGTCGCCAACTTCCTCACGGAAAACGAGCCGCCTGTGCCAAGCGACCAAGAGACTAGGCTCGAAGTCATGGCGGACTATGAAGCTTGGAGTAAGGGGGATTATCTATGTAAAAATTTTATTTTAAGTGCATTAGATGATAGCCTCTACAATGTATACTCCAATGTAACCACATCTAAAAAATGTGGGAAAATCTAGAAAAGAAGTATAACATAGATAATGCTGCAGGGACTGAACAAGTTGTAGCTTCCAAATTTATGGACTACAAGATGGTCGATTCTCGACCTGTCATGGAGCAAGTCCAAGAGCTCCAAATGATCATCCACGCACTAGTGGCTGAAGGGATGACCTTGCCCGATAAATTCCTAAGGTGCACGATCATTGACAAGCTTCCTCCCAGTTGGAAGGACTTCAAGAGCTATCTCAAGCACAAGCGAAAGCAGATGACAGACTTGATCGTGAAGTTGCGCATTGAGGCTGATGTGCGCAAAAGCGACCAAAAGGCTAAGGGCTTCACCCCAAATGAAGCCAAAGCCAATCTGTTGGAGCGAGGCGGTCCCTCCAACAAACGCCCTCGCCCAAACCGTCCAAATGACAAAGGGAAGGGAAAGCAGTCTTCAAAGAAGTTTGAAGGCGACTGCTACAAATGTGGCAAACCAGGCCACTTTGCAAAAGACTGCCGCAGCAAGAAGAAGAAGCCGGCTGCCCACGTCGTTGAGAAGGAGTTCAAGGACTGGGATGAAAATGACCTCATTGCTGTGGTCACTGAAGAGGTTAACCTTGTTGATAACAAGGGTGGCTGGTACATTGACACTGGCGCTACTGCTCATGTCTGCTCAGATAGGAGCAAGTTTACCTCCTACACGGCTGTTGAAGGGAGGAAAATCAACATGGGGAATCAAGCATCGTCTGAAATCCTCGGCGTTGACAACGTGATTCTCATGATGACGTCTGGCGTCACAATCACTTTGAAGGATGTGCTTCATGTCCCGGACATCCGCAAGAACCTAGTGTCAGGATCAATACTAGTTAATAAGGGGTTTAAACTTGTATTTTAGTCTGATAGGTTTGCTTTGTATAAGTTTGGAAAATCCCTCGGAAAAGGTTATATAATCGATGGGCTTTTCAACCTTAGTGTGGCCACTCGCAGTGTTGCAAAGCCATTGTCGAATAATAATAAAACATCTACTTCCTCTTATTTGACCGAGTCTTTAAATTTATGGCATTGTAGATTAAGACATGTAAATTCAAAAGCCAATAAAAGATTAGTGCATTTAGATTTATTAAAGGCTAATGAAGTGGATACCCAAGATAAATGTGAAATTTGTCTTGAAGCAAAATGAATAAGTTGCCGTTTCACTCAGTTGAACGAAGCACAAAACCCCTTGAATTAATTCACACGGATGTATGTGATATAAAGATGGTGCAAACTAGAGGTGGTAAAAAGTACTTTGTCACTTTCATAGATGATTGCACAAGGTATTGCTACATTTATCTTTTAAGAAGTAAAGATGAAGCAATAGAAGCGTTCAAAAATTATAAGAACGAAGTTGAGAATCAACTTGGTTGTAAAATCAAAACGATTCGAAGCGATAGAGGAGGTGAATATGTAGCCCCGTTTGAGGAGTTATGCAACGCAAGTGGTATAATTCATCAAACAACGGCTCCATATTCACCACAATCTAACGGTGTTCCAGAACGCAAAAATCGAACTATAAAAGAGATGATGAATGCACTGCTTCTGACTTCAGGATTACCACATAACATGTGGGGGGAAGCTGTTTTGACAGCCAACTATATCTTGAATAAAATCCCCCTCAAAGGAAAAGATGTTACTCCTTATGAGTTGTGGAAGTGAAGGAAGCCATCCTACAAATACCTCAAAGTGTGGGGGTGTTTGGCAAAGGTGAAGGTTCCTCCACCCAAAGAAGTTACAATCGGACCTAGAACGGTTGATTGCATCTTCATTGGATATGCACTTAAGAGTAGTGCATATCGATTTGTTGTTCACAAGTCTGAAATATTGACTATCACAGTAGGAACAACAATTGAGTCGAGGAATGCTGTATTTCTCGAAAATACATTTCCTTGCAAAGACAAGGAAAAAGTCTCAACCAATTCTGAGACAAGAATTGAAGAAGCCACTAGTTCTAAACCAGTGGAAGAAGAAGCCACTAGTTCTAAATCAGCGGATGAGGAACCTGAATCGCGCAAGCGTGCAAGGCCCGATCCAAAAGATACAGTACTAAGACGTGGTAATAGAGTCAGAACACCAAAAACATTTGGTCCTGACTACATTGCTTTCATGTTGGATGAAGAACCAACATCGATAAAAGTAGCCTTTGCTGGCCCAGACGGGCTGCATTGGAGAGAAGCTGTTCAAAGCGAAATTGATTCAATTTTGCTAAACCACACTTGGGTGTTGGTAGATCTACCTGAAGGTGCGGAACCTCTAGATTGCAAATGGGTACTTAAAAGGAAATTTAAGGCCGATGGAACAGTGGATAAGTATAAAGCCCGATTAGTAGTAAAGGGTTTTAAACAAAAGGAAGGGCATGACTTCTTCGATACCTATTCACCCGTACCAAGGATTACATCTATCCGAGTGCTTCTCGCTATTGCTGCATTGCACAATCTTGAGATTCATCAAATGGATGTAAAAACCGCGTTTCTAAATGGTGAACTAGAAGATGAAATATATATGGAGCAACCCGAAGGGTTTGTAGTACCTGGACAAGAGAAAAAGGTATGCAAGCTCGTAAAGTCCTTATATGGATTAAAACAAGCGCCATTGCAATGGCACTTGAAGTTTGATAATGTGATGTTATCAAATGGGTTTAAAATCAACGAGTGCTACAAATGTGTCTACGTCAAGAGCACTAATAATGGCCATGTTATAGTGTGTCTATACGTTGACGATATGTTAATCTTGGGTAGCAACACTCAAGTCATTAACGATACAAAGGCCATGTTAAAGAGAAACTTTGACATGAAAGACATGGGTCTAGCCGATGTAATTCTTAGAATGAAGATTCTAAGAACGTCTGATGGAATCATCTTAACACAATCACATTATGTTGAGAAGATATTGAATAAATTCAAAGCCTATGATGGCGTACCGGTTAAGACTCCAATTGAACTCGACGTTCACTTGAGCAAAAACAAAGGCGAGCCCGTTGCACAAGAAGAGTATGCACGGGTCATCGGGTGCATTATGTACTTGACTAATTGCACTCGACCTGGCATTGCTTGTGCCGTGAACAAGTTGAGTCGTTACACGAGCAATCCAAGCAAAGAGCATTGGAGAGCTCTTGTGAGGGTTTTGAGATATTTGAAACATACTCAAAATCTTGGGCTACACTTCTCGAGATACCTCCCGGTACTTGAAGGGTACTGTGATGCGAACTGGATATCCGATAATAGAGACTCACTTTCAACAAGTGGATACGTCTTTACTATTGGGGGTGGTGCTGTATCGTGGAAATCCACAAAACAGACATGTATAGCCCGATCAACAATGGAATCGGAGTTCATTGTCTTAGATAAAGCGGGTGAGGAAGCCGAGTGGCTTAAGAACTTCCTTGAAGATATTCCATGTTGGTCTAAGCCAGTGCCACCAGTGTTGATCCACTGCGATAGCCAAGCGGCTATTGGAAGGGCAAACAATGAATTCTATAATGGTAAGTCTCGACATATACGTCGACGACATAACACCGTGAGACATTTGATCACAACAGGGGTGATTACAATTGACTATGTGAAGTCAATAGATAATCTAGCGGATCCGCTAACCAAAGGGTTAAACCGTGATCAAATGAACAAGTTGCTAGAGGGAATGTGTTTGAAATCCACAAACTAAAGAATTATCATAGTGGTACCAACCATGATGACTGGAGATCCCAAGAACTTGGTTCAAAGGGACAACTAAGCTATGAGAGTTCATGAGAAACACTCAACTATATCTATTCCCTAGAGAGCAATAGAGTGTTGGAGAACTTGCCTAGTGGTAAAGGCTAAGTCTATGACTTTTAATGGTTCTTAAGGATCTCAAAGAGATGGAGTTCTCAAAGAGACCAAGTATGGCAAGGTACTTGACTAAGAATCACCTATGTAAGTGCGAAGTGTGGTCGCTTCATAAAACACACTTATGAATCCAAAGTGGTGTCCAAGACCGCAAGGGACACAAAACGTGAGAACGGATGAGGTTGAGGTGTTTAAGCGTTAACACCATTGTCTCGGTGCACGCCGTGGGGGATTAGTTCAAAGCATCGCGCTACTAAGCCGTCTGTGTATCCGATGGTGTCGACTATGGAGGGTTCAAAGCCAACAACTACCTATCCTTATGCTTATATACCTCTCGAGGGTTGAGCTTGTGTCTGCATGCATATGCATTCGGCTATTTCCACTCATGTGGGGGATTGTAAAAATCATGGATTAAATATGCCCGGTCAATGGATTTTGACCAAATAATAAATATGACGAGACATTTAATTTTATGAAATTAAATGATATAGCGTCGATCTACATTTTACGTAGATAAATGTAGTATATTAACTTTCTCAAATCCGATTTCCGGTGAGTGAGAAATAGTGGATTAAAGTTGGGCATAATTAGTTTTTAATTAAAGCTTGGAGTTTGAGCTTAAGGAGTAATTAACTAGTGTTAATTGTCACGACCGCCCAAACAAGGGGTACCACAACGCGGCGATCGTGACCGACATGCATGGACAACAATTTAAAAGAACACCTTACTTAAAGGATTTTAAGGTAAATTTTTTTTTGAAAAGACCTAAGATAAAATACTTTAAAAAAAAGGATAACGGAAAAATTAGACTTAAGAAAACACAACAATTAAATAACTAAAGTAATGCAAACATTAACTCAAATCTCGAAGAATACCATTTTCAAAAGACGACGTAAACACACGTTTAAATCCTAACACCACCATACATGTTCAAACACAAAAACATAAAGATTAAGGTCTTAAGACACAATTTAAAACATAGCAGCGGATAAATAAGGTTCAAGAGAGTCAAGGATCACGCCTATGTATGACGACACAACGTATCCTAGGGTCTTTAGCCA
Source organism: Salvia splendens (assembly GCF_004379255.2). Lineage (NCBI taxonomy): Eukaryota > Viridiplantae > Streptophyta > Magnoliopsida > Lamiales > Lamiaceae > Salvia > Salvia splendens. The sequence continues at coordinate 22,584,234 of NC_056035.1, forward strand.
GCTCAACATCCACCGCAACATCCCGCTCAACCTGCAAAATTTTTAAAAGAAATTGCAGGGCTGAGTACTTGTTGCACTCAATGGGCTCATGCCGAAAACATTTATATAGTTATGTCATCCATACCAGTGATCTCGAGTTTTATACGTAGTAAAGAAAATATCACGAGAACACAAAAATGTTTCATAGACTGGCCAGTCAAATAATCTCCCCACTTTTCACATCAATCCAACAATCACAACCACAGTGCGACGAAAGTGTGGCCACACTATTCGCCCACGAGACCGGCCGACTTGCAAGGACGGCTCACGATCCCACCAGTGTACACAGCCCGATAGGGTTTACGGCCCTACTCGGACCCGAATTCGTTTCACAAAACAGCCATATAGCCTAACGGAGTAAACTCATACGAACTAGGCATCAGACATACAATCTCATAACAAAAACAGTCCATGGCATGACATAACAGTTAAACCACCCTTCTATCTCCACATAATATTTTTCGGAAAAATAAAGAGGTTTGAAAAGAAAGCCCACCTCGTTCTCTTAGTAATTCACAACCCAACTTAGCAACTCTCGATCCTCGAGTTCACGAGTACCCAACACCCTTGTCAACGACAACACAAGTCAGCCTCACACAACATTATTTTACTATGCATGTCCTATCGTCTCTCTCTCAACGTTTTCCCCAATTTCCCAAACCCAACATACATCTCAAAGGTGTAAAACACACGTAACACATTTCAACTTATCACAAGTGATTTCAACATTTAAGCACATTCCTTGGACATACATGCATCATACAATACTTTTAAACTTGAGAAATAAGTGTCATTTAATCAAGGCAGAAAACTGGCAGAATTGCGCGACCGTTTTGTAAAAATCACTTTAAATTTACCCGCCTCAAAACATGCTAAATTTTGGTCACGATACAGAGGACACATTCAAGTTCATCCATGAAAATTTTCATATCGAAATCACGTCATTTAGTCAGTCATATCACATATTGAACTCTCTGGTCGGAACATACAATTTCTGGCAGTATTGCGCAGTTCATTTGAAAAATCACCATAAATTCATACGATGCCCAAAAAGGCTGAAAATTTAACACAACACAGAAGACACTTCAAATTTTCATATAGTTTAAGTATCACATCGATCGGAGGTCATTTGGTCAGTCAAACAGAAAACGAAACATTCATGGCGAGAACTCACGTTTCTGGCAGATTTGCGCAGTCAACTTCAAAGATTTATTAAAAATTCATTTTTCGATAAAACAGGCTAAAAATCACACGAGACACAGAAAACACCTTGAAGTTTACTCAGTAAAAATTTCTTAGCCAAATTCATTCGTTTGATGGGTCGAACACAGATCATAAATCACTGGTCGTGCATCACAGATTTCTGGTTCAAGTTCGAAAATAGGGTTTTTAAAACATCCACAACAAAACACCGATTCTTCATGCTCGAGAACACACATTCATGCTCACACGTTCCTCATTCACATATTTGTATACAAACACACATCATTCACAAATATTTCGATCCAACACCCATGATTTCAACCAACAATGCATAAATCAAACAAGTTCTTACGAACACACAATTTCCCTCCCGTTAAAACTTGCGATCTATCAAACCTACACTCTCTACATGCATGTAGGACTCAAAACATGGTTCAAAAGAGATGGAGGAGGAAAAGTGTGCGAATATACCTTCCTTTGACAAAACGAATCGGTAGAAATGTAGAATGGAGCGATTCGTCGGAGGTTCTCGAAGATAACTTCAACGGATTGCAAGAACAAGGGTTGGATGGAGGATTTTTGGAGGTGGGAGAGTGGGAGAAGATGAAAAAAACGTGTGGGAGAGGGAGAGAAGAGAGGGGGCGAATTTTTGAGGTGAGTGGGGGCTAGGGTTTGATTATTTGCTATTTATTTGTTAGGTTTAAAATCCCACACATAAGGAATTAATTAAATTGTGGAGAATTAAAATATAGATTAATGAATAAAAATCCCACAATTAAAAGAATAAAATAGGCATGTGGGAGAGTGGAATTTTCGAAAATTCCATGTACACAACAAGGAATTTATTTGGTATTTTTTTTTTCTTGGAGAATATATACATAACTTAGGAAATTAAAATAATGAATATAAGGGAACAAATAAATTAAATCTCCAAGTAGGAAATAATAGGGGTGGGGGCCGAAAATTAATGGGTAATTGCACAAGGAATTTATTTAAATCCCCAATTAAATAGAATAGGATTTAAATTAGGTAATTTCTTTATAGGAAAAAGGCTCCCACAAAAAAGGCAACAATTAATTTAAATTCCCACAAGGAAAAATAAGCATAGGGGCGTGTGATATGGAGGAAAAAAAAGGAAAATATTCACACCCCCAAATAATTAGACATAGGAATTTATTTGAATAAAAAGGGATTCCACAAATTAGGAAACAATTAAAATATCCCTCCAAAATTTCTTGGAGGAGCCGAAAATTGCTAAGCTCAAATAGCCAAGGAAATATCCCAACTCTCTATCTATTTTGGGTGAAGGAATAAATTTTAACATGATTTAATTGGATTAAATTCAAAGGAAGGGAGTCAATAAAGCACCAATTAAATCAAATGAAAATAATTCTTTCTCCTATAGGAGATTTTCGAACACTCCCAAGGAAAATAAAATAGAGTTCGAATTTCATGTAGTACTACTTAGGGGTCATTTGGGTTGGATTTAATTTGGATAAGTATCCCAAAATAATTAATTAAATCCACAAAAAGAAGTACTATTTCAATAATTAGGAAGGGCCGAATATTTCAATGAATCGACTCGAGAAAGGATAAATGCATGATCCTATTAATCTTTTCCCCACATTGGAAAAATGATAAAATCTCAAGCTCATCATTCCACAATTACCACGGTAATTTATTTCACGCAAAGCACTTAATCACATAAAATCAAACGTTTAAAAAAAATTCCAAAATTCCAATAACATAATAAAAAGGGTCACAAAAGTTTGGGATGTTACATTAATTATCCCACATAGGAGAAGTAACACATATTTTAATGTGTTTAAATTAAGTGACTTTATGTTACTTAATAATTATAGTGGACCAAGATGGGTGAAAGAGCCCACATGCGCGCACACGCGCGCCACCGCCGCCCGCCTGCCCGAGCCCGAACCTGTGCCCGTGCCTGTGGTCGTGGTCGTGGTCGCGGTCGCGGGCCCGGGTCCCCCGATCTCGATCTCGATCTCGATCTCGATCTTGATCTTGATCTTGATCTTGATCTTGATCTTGATCTTGGACTTGGACTTGGATCTTGGCAATTGATCTTTGGGTGGTCTTTGGGCTTGGTGCTTGGCCCAAACTAATCTTTTTAGACCACCGCTAGTCAGCAATCCAAGTGGCTTGACACATCGTCAAGCGAGGCACAGTCACGGCTGCCACATAAGAAATCCACATGCTCCACACGCGAAAGGGACACTCCTGCCACACGCCTGTAACCGACGACGGTTACGAATTTGCCATGATGAGCCTTCAATGGCTTGGTTGGCCCTGCATGGTGGCTTGGCCTATAAATAGGCTAGCCATACCAATGCATTAGCTACACAAAAACAAGCATTCTCTGCATTCATAAGCTCTCTCTCTCTCTGCATTGTCTTTCTGTCGAAGCTCTGCCCTCTCCTCCATCCAGTTCGTCAGAGCTCTGCTGATAGCGGTGCTGCTTCACTAGAGACGTAGCCGTTTTACCTTTGGGGACGACACGCCAAACCGAGAGCACTACCGGGGCGTATCTCGTCTTGCGGGAAGAGGCCTCCTCGACTCGGCTAATTCACGGTTTAGTTGTTTCGATTTTCCGTTGTAATTTTAAGTTCAGTTTCTCCTTTTGTATTCTTTCTTTTGAGTTGTATTATGCCCGGTTGTATCTCTTTTAATCCCCAGAAACCAACACGCAATGTGTTCCATGTTAGTTTACTTCGGCCTTTTGTGGAAGGTGGAGTAATTGCTAAGTTGCCAGGGGATTTCGTGGATGGTAGGCCGATTGAGTGCTTGACAGGAGAGTGGCATTGAAGAATAGAGCCGCGACGGATCAGGTTTTGGTGGAATGGCCGGATAGAGGGGCATTGGAGCCTACTTGGGAGCCAGCGGAGGTGATTTTAAAGCGTTTTCCAGCCATCGTTGAGGACAAGGATTCTCTTGGGGGGGGGGAGTTGATACAGGTACAGTCGTTGCCTCTACCACTGAGCCTCCCTCGCCGATCAACGTACCTGTGGAAGAGCAGCTGGCTGTGGAGAAGCAGAAGAAGAAGAAGAAGCAGCAGGTGGAGCTGAGGAATGATCGTCCAAAACGCCGAGGGAAGAAGCCGGTGAAGTATGGCGATTTTGTTTCGCATTAGTTAGTTATTTTTGAGACATTTTCCTCTGTTTTATTATTTATTTTTGCTGAGAATATTTAATTAAATATTTAGAGTCGAGTGGAACTATAAGCTCCGTTCCGAGTTTTCTTGTTGATTCTTTCGCGGGAGTCAAACCAAACCTAGAGTCCATAGATAACATAAATAGGGTTCTGGACACTGAATTATCTCATATCAATAATATCAGAATTTCCCTATTTTCCGTTTCTTTTGCTTTCCTTGCAAGTTTCTCCCTTTCGCTAACCCTAATTGGCGAGTGCTCTCAGGTGGACCGCCGCCGAACTTCTTTGGTACGGGGAATGCTGGTACCAGTTTATTTAATGGAATCTAAGTGAATGTGTTAAAATGAAACTTTATACACTTATAGAAGCATGTTTAACACCTTAGTAATCGCCTTCTTTCTCCCCTCTCATCCTATGCTGCTTCAGAAATGTAGGTTACACAGACTGCTTTGCCCTAAACCTTGCGTGTCTAGTAATGATTATATCTCCTTTGACCTTTCATATTTCTAGGGCTCTTTTTTCATTTTTTCAGGTTTTTCTTCTCTCATTTTTCTTGTTTTTTCTCTTTCTCCTACTGAGAGGAGGCGGCTCTCCTCCATTTTTCAATCATTGCAGCCCATGTCTTTCTTCTATAAATTTATTAGACATTGAAAATCACCAAGCAAACTGCATTAAACAGCTTAAAGCTGGCGCACTTCACTTACCTTTAGATGTTCTTGCTTTCCAGAAATTGCTTTTGCTTATCTTATTCCATCTCTCTGTTCCGCTTTGATCGATGTTCTTCGTCTCATTTCTTCTACTTTTACTACTCTGAAATCTGCAACATTCATTTAGTTGTTGTTGATTAATCTTCGAATCTGTTTATGCAGGAAGAGATATTAATAGAACTCAACAATGTCTCTGTTTTGCACCTTGATTGATAATTTGCGTCCTTCTATTACTTCTTTTATGATAGAAGTGCGCTGCATCCGTGTCTATGATGTTGCAGTGCCTGGGAATAAGAAGGAAATTCATATAGACTCTAACCTTCTTTCTTTCTGCCATGGTTATGAAGTAGAGTCTCACATTCATTTGCTCAGATCTTTCTTCCTAAAGCTTAGGACTCTGCAAATAATGATAAAATCATCTTGTTCCAATTTTGGAATATTTCTTTCTTTCCATGGAAAGTAGTAATTGAAGTTAATATCAATTCTTTGGAATATTCAGTTCAATTTATAGAGATTAGTGACCTTCTCATAAACAGTAGTATGCAATCTTTATTCCTTTCCTGCTTCCTATATTTCTTATTTTAAGAGATCAGTCCCTGTAATGAATGAGACTATGTCTTTATGTTGAATACATGGTTTTCTTTAATACATGTCTGTTAGTGCAGTATTTGTTTCATATCACAAAGAGCAGTAACTGAATTGTGACCTCTTTCATTACCTTGATAGATAATCTTCTAACGAACTCTATCATCAAAGCCTATTGAGTCCGTGCTTATGAGATTGCTCCTGGTGACGGAAATGATACCATATTTGAATGTCTAATCCATGATAGTTCAGTATGTTTACTAATTATAACACATTATTAAACTGAATATCAAGTTGTGTCGATATATTGACATCAATTTATCATACATAATACACTAAAATGGCACAACAAATTAGAAGATGATAGAGATTAAATAAATCAAGCTTGCAGATGTAATAACCGATCCAACCCATAAAACATAATTACTAAACTAAAAGTATTAATCTTCCTACAATTTGTCTAAGTGAAGTGAATTTGTGTGCCACAACCTGCCTCCATCAGGTTTCAAAATATGTTAAGCTTTTTATGCTAACTATGCACGACATTAATGTTCATTTTTCTATATTTTTTTTGTCTCTTTTCCTGCCAGCATTTGCAAAATAAGGGAGAAAATGTTACTCCCTCGGTCCCAACTAAGTTGATATAAAACTTTTGGGCACGGAAGTTAAGAAATTGTGTTGAAAAGTAGAAGAGATGAAAAAAGTAGGAAAGATAAAGAGAGAGTAAAGTAGGTGATAAAAAAAATAAGGGTGATGAGATGTTTTGTTTTAAGTTAAGAAAGGAAAGGACTCAACTTTATTGGGACATCTGTTGGCAATTGAAACTAAAATAATATATTACAACTATCCCACATCGGTGTTCACATAGACTTGAAACCACTATAAAATTCTAATGGGCCACTTCTCCTATTATCAATTGGTTTTAGGATGAAATAAATGGATTTCTATCATGGTATAGAGCGGGTCGCTGATTGTGGGCCGACTCATACAATGACATATGATAAAAATGATTTTGCGAGTTTACATAAGTGTAGATGGACCCATGTAGAGACAGCAAGTGGGGAAATATCTAGGGTAGAGGGTGCTAGTACTGTCCAAATATCTCCCACTCTAAAGGTGTCAAATTGCCTCTATGTGCCATCTCCCACCTAAAAATTAATGTCTATCAGTCATGTTACCCAGGAACTCAATTGTACGCTTCTGATGCATCCCAAGTTTTATTTTCTGCAAGATATCCGGATGGGAGCGATTATTGGGCGTGACACTGAACGCCACGGGCTATATACTATGTGGATGAGGTGGCTCAAACTGGTAGGACAATGCTGGCTGATAAGGCTCATTTCATGCATTGGTTTTGGGTTAAATTCTGTGTTTTCACAACACTAATGCATGTTTCTAAGTTTAGGTGCATAAGAAATCTATCGGACCCAGTAATTTCTCGTTTTTACCTTTGCTTTGTTTAGTTCTCGTTTTTAAGTACTTGTTGGTTTTCAACTTAGTAATTTCTGTCTCTGACTTGAATCTGCTGAAATCAAGCCTAGTTTATTAATTATGGAAGTTTCTATTGGTTTTTGTTGGATCTCGTGCAGTTGATGTTGGTTTGCTGCATTTCTATTTAGCAATTGCTGTTTGTTGGATGTTTGGAGTTGGGATCTGTTGGATTGTTGTTGGATTTGTTGGATCTGATTATGGAGACGTTGGGATTTTTGTGAATCGTTGTGGATCTGGAGTTCGCCGTTTGAATTCAGCATGATTATGGCTGTTTACTGTTTGTTTTCGCATGTGCTAGGCCCATTAGTTTAGATTTGTCGAGTCTAATCTTAAATTTCTTGTTAAAATTCAGATCTGGATCTTGCTCTGTTTTCATGGTGATTTATGCTCTGTTTTACTCTATTATTCCCATTTTGATTCATGAAGAAGATGAAGTCTGTTGGTAGTCAGGATCAGATCTGCTCATGTTTACACATTCTGCATGTCTTTTGTGCTTTCTGCAGCTTTTCCAGAACCTGCTCACTTAGGGAAGTTTGGTCCCCACTTTCTGTGCTAGTTTGTTTGGCCATTTTAGGGAAGTCACTTTAGTCTCCAGTTTGTTTGATTTTGCTTCTCAAGTTAATTTTGCGTTCTGAGTCATGCATGTACCGTACGTTCCCATTTCCTAGACCCAGTAGTTTTAATTTCCCCAGTCAAGTAGTTTAAATTCTTAACCCACTTGTTGCGTGGCAGCAGCCAAACCTCCCAAAACGTTTTAAATGCAGTTTCGTAGCACATCAGTCCTCGTGGGATCGATCATTTACTTCCCTATACTAGCTAATAGTATAGTGGGTTGAGGTTTTGAAGCGGAAAAAGCATATCCAACGACCATTTCTGACAGATTCATGATCTCCTAGACCCTGTGATCTAGCGAATCATCTGGACCTATTTGATTGAGAACATCAATTGCACACGCTCTTTTCTAGTTACTTCAAATGGCGTCGTTGCTGGGGAACTGGATGGTGTTATTTGTTGGGTTTCCGATGTTTTGGTGTAAATAGTTAATTTACTCTGTTTTCTTTTATTTTTCTTTTCTTTTCAGTTTATGAGTAGAGACTCAAGGTTGGGACACTAGAACAACTCACCCGGACGGAAGACGCCCAAGCTAGTTGGCAGATCAAGGAAGTAGTATCCCCTATCACCACCAGGTCAGGGTTAACAACAAGGGATCCACTCCAGTTGAGTTCGGAAAGTGACAAAGACCTAACCTTACAAATCAAGGAAGAAGTAGAGTCATATTCAGACTCAGGAAGAGAAGAGGGTGTTGTCATGGCCGCTGAACCAGATAACGACCCCGAGATTGGCTCACTCAACGCCCACCTGAATGGCGAACCATCCCAGACCATTGTCATTACCAAGGCCCAACAGACGATCGATATCAAAACGAACGTACTGGCTGTGATGCCGCATTTCTACGGGCGGAAGATTGAATGCCCATATGAATTCGTCCATGAGTTTTGCAAACTTTGTAGTATTTAGAAGACAACCCCCAATTCGATTGAAGAGGATTACATGCTGCGCGCACTCCCATTTGCGCTGAAGGGTGAGGCGAACACATGGTTATTAAGGGTACCGACCAATTCTATCCGCACGTGGGCAGATTTCAGACTAGTTTTCTTGGACTACTTCTTTCCCGCGAACATGACTAATGCTCTCAAGAAGGAAATTCAAGCATGCAGACAGGATTATGATGAGTCATTGAGTCAATATTGGTCACGCTTCAAAGGACTGCTCGATTCCTGTCCTAACAACCGAATGATCGAAGCAAAAGTCTAAAACATCTTCTACGAAGGGGCGAACCTAGAGTCCAAGGATTTGATGAACTCCTCGAGCAAGGGGAATTTTACAAAGAAGCGCGTGAGCGAGGCCAGAGAGATTCTAGGAAGATTGATTGATGCAAAGAAGGCGTATGATCAGCCGCGTGCCATTCTTAGGAGAGGATAAGCTAATTCAGTCACCGAGCAAAGCGATGAAAAGGTGGAGGCCCGAATTGATAGATTGGAAAAGACACTTTTGAGTGCTATAGAGAAAAGTAATCAGCCTGCCCCACCAGAAAAGGTGAAAGCGCCAGGTCCAGAGGAACTGCAACCTCAACCATACTATGGTCCACCAGGGGAAGGAGATTTCCAAGCCTAGGAAAATTCAATAGGAAGTTGGAATCCGAATGGGAGCTGGAACCCAGGGAAGCAAAGGGATGCCCCATGGAGGGATCACCCTAATTTTAGATGGACTGAAGGTAACCTGAATCCACCACCCCTGCAGAAGAATACCAACTATTCGAATTCACCGGAACATCAATCCAACTGGTCTAGAAGACATTAGGAAGGATAGAACAATTGGGGCAACTGGAATCAGGGCAACCAGTCCAACTAGGCAAACATGAATCAGAACAATCTAGCAAATTCCTATGTGCCATCCCATCAGATGAATTACCAAAGCAATAACTCAAACCCTCAACCCAATTACCAAGGGAATCAAGGGTCGGGTAATCAGTGCAATAGCAACTAGGGGCCTCAAGGGAATTTCCATTCAAATCAGGGACATAGACCTAGCCACCATTACAGGCCGAGTGCCAGTCAGCCGAGCTCCAGACAGCCGAAGAGTTCTCGATGAGATGGTAAGCGATCTGATCAGTTTGCAGCAGCACCTGCAAAATAACATGCAGTCCAAAAATGATGTGATAAATAAGCTCCAAGACGCTCAGGTGGAACATAAGGCAGCTATGGATACGCTGGCGAAGCAATTATCCCAGATCGCCACTTCCCTGAGTGAAATGCGCGGGAATGAAGGAAGGATCCCTGTCATAGTTAAACCACCAGATAGAGCTAACATCAGTCAAATCACCCTTAGGTCCGGACGAGAGTACAAAGGATCGACCATGAAGATTGATTAAGGGACACCTACTGAGGTGAGGAAAGAACAAGATGATCTGATACATCAGAAGGAAGACACTGGGATAAAAGAAGCGGAAACAAGGGAAGCCAGAACAGAGGGTGGTATCCAGATTGGTGACTTGAAAAAACCAGTACCTCGAATGGCTGACCCATTTTTCCTAGACCCAGGAACTGAAGTGGAGAAAGAAGAAGTAAGGAAAGAAACTGGAGAGTCTTCCAAGGGAGATTCCAGCAACACGGTAAAACAAGTGAAACCTTTTCCCTACCGAGGGAAGTAAAAAAAAAAGAAAGATGATCCAATAGACTTCATGGAAATCATCGACAAACTGGAGATCAACCTACCATTCCTATAGGCTCTGAAGCTGCCGTTTTTCAGCAAGTTCATCAAGGAATTCATCGTCGGGAAGGCTAAACCAAATGATAAAATAGTGATCGGAGAAAGTGTTTCAGTAGTGATTCAAAAACGGAGGATGCCATCAAAACGTACTGACCCAGGTATGTTCACTCTGCCCATTTCACTTGGGGACATTAGAATTGGGCATGCTATGTGTGATCTAGAAGCTTCGATAAATGTTTTACCGGTTTCCATCTACAAGAAGTTGGTAGGGGCACGAATGGATGACACAGAAGTGGTTATCTAGTTAGCGGATAGGTCATGCATTAGTCCAGAGGTGTGTTAGAAAATGTAATAGTTAAGGTGCATAATTTCTTATATCCAGCCGATTTCCATGTGATTAGGATGAATGAAAATGAATCAGCTGAGTCTAGCGGAGTGCTTTTAGGTAGACCATTTCTACACACTGCTAAGACCATAATTGATGTTTTTGATGGAACAATTTGTCTGGATTATCATGGGGAGAAATTCACATTTAACATTGATGAGGCTATGAAAAAACCTTGAGATGTGGAGAATCTTCATGTTGTAGATATTATTAACCCATTGGTCCAAGAATATCTTGAGACTGAATTAATGCATGAACAGATTGATAATTCAGAATTGAGCCATTCCATTGATAAAGAGGTAGCGGGTTGGTGCAAAGCAATGAACACACTAGAATTGACAGATGAAGAGCTAGCAGAGACGATTATGGAATTCTGTAAGTGTTCGACGTCTGCCAGGTCAAGGGGATCAGCCCATCTGGCAAGCATGGAAAAGTTACTGGACCTAGAGGATTCAACTTCAAGTGAAGTGGACAAAATCCCCCTGCCCCAAGAGACTAGTTCACCAAAGAAGGAGTTGAAGACACTTCCACCAAGCCTGAAGTATGCTTACCTAGAAGCGAATGAGACGTTCGCTGTAATCGTAAACAACAACCTCACCCAGGAGCAGGAGGTTAAATTACTGGAAGTTCTCAAATAAAATAAGAAAGCTATCGGGTGGACTCTATCATATTTGGTGGGAATCAGTCCCGATCTCTGCATGCGTCATATTCGCTTGGAAGAAGGTGCAAAGGCCTACCGAGATTAACAGAGGAAACTGAACTCGAACATGAGAGAAGAAGTCTTGAAGGAGGTGATGAAGTTACTGTCATTGGGAATCATCTACTCGATCCCAGATAGAGAGTGGGTTAGTTCGGTCCACATGGTGCCGAAGAAGTCGGGTATACAAGTGGTGAAGAATGAAAAGAATGAGCTCGTACCCATGCGATTAGTCACGGGGTGGAAAATGTGTATCGATTACCCGAAGTTAAATATATCCACTCGAAAAGACCATTTTCCCTTTCCTTTCATCGACCAGATGTTGGAGAGGTTAGCCATGAAACAATACTTTTGTTTTCTTGACGGTTACAATGGCTATTTTCAGATTTACGTCGACCCAGAGGATGAAGACAAGACAACTTTCAGCTGTCCCTTTGGCACGTATGCTTATATGAGGATGCCCTTCGGTCTATGCAATGCGTCTGGAACTTTCCAAAGGTGTATGATGAGCATTTTTTCCGACATGTTAGAAGAGTATATAGAAATCTTCATGGACGACATCACTGTCTACGGAGATTCTTTTGAGTCGTGTATATGGTCTTACGGCCTCAGAATTAAATAATACATATTGATGCGCTTTCCTTTTCCAAGAGAATGACCGGTGATTGTAAATACGTCTAATCCAATTATTGCATTATCATTAATAGTTTCAATCCATAAAGATCGATTAAACTTCGACTCCACGTAGTCAGCTAAATACAAAGAACAAAATGTCAAACATTCTTCTGCTAGGATTTCAATATTCCTAAAATATATATTTAAGAACAAAAATAATATGCATTACGTTTTTCAAATATTTTAAGGAGTTCATCATTCGTAACATATCATTAACAATATAAATTTTCAAAAATACCTCTTTACTGGATACAACCAACGATAATGGACTGGCACACATAACTTCACTTATGTTGCCAAATGTACAGTCAAGTGCATTATTACATCGAAGAATGATGGTGGAAATAACTATGTCAATTGACAAGTACCGCGGTAATATCTTTCTCTAATCGAATGACATCAGCGGGACAATTTACTTTGAACAAAGATCTCTAAAGTACTTACTGAGCTTAATTAAAGGTGCGTCTACGGTCTTAGAGAGTGTGTTTTGCAAGGCTCTAGGCAACAATTGTTGCATCATAACATGATAGTCATGGCTTTTCAAGCCGAACAATTTTGGTGGCTTTAGCTTAACACACCTTGAGATGTTTGATGCATAACCATTAGGAACTTCTAAATTTTTTAAAACATGACAAATTATTGTTCTCTCCTTTATGCTCATTGTAAAGCTTATGCAGGTAAATAAAATTTTCTACGACCATTTGAAATTGGATGAAGTTCAAGCCTAATTCCCATTTGCTCCAAGTCTTGGCGTGATTTATAAATATCTTTAGAGTTGCCGTCTAAATCCAATAATGTGCCTCAAATACTCTCATTAACATTTTTGTTTGTATGCATGACATCGAGATTGTGGCGGACAATATTATCTATCTAATAAGGCAACTCAAAAAATATACTTTTTTTTGCAACCGAAAAGCTGGATTACCTTTAACTTGCTTACCAAACTGAATTGTGAAGTCGTTCCGCTCATCCATCACTATATTACCAAATAGTTATTGTGGTTCTTCCCCATGTAGCAATACTTCCTACCGTGTTTCAGTCTAAGAGAGTGTGTTTCTTTGTTACAAATTGGGCCAACAAATTCACCTTGGGTACTCCATCCAGACAAATATGCATATCCTGGAAAATCTCTAATTGTCCGTAACAATGAAGCGCGTAATTGGAAATTTTACCTTTTTCTGAGGCATCATATGTTTCAACTCCTACTTCCCACAAATCCTTTAGAGATAACATAAGATAAGACTCTTTCATGTAAATCCATCTTAGCTGATGATATGTGTCACATGAGGTTCGTCTTTTATTTGCCCCCTCAATACAAAGTCCAATCGTTTTGACAAGTATTAAGTTTTTCATAACCAAGTCCTACTTCTTCAACAATTTTTCGGCTTCATAGTAAGACTTTAGTAGACCAACCATGACATCTGAAAAGCTTCTCTTAATAATTCCAAAATCATTATTGTTCAAACTCCCAACACACTTTAATTGTGCAACAAACGGATTATGAATGATAGTTTTGAGAATTTAACATATCCTTCAAACAATGGTCGTTGTGAACTATCAATCAACTTATAAAATTATCTTGCTTGTCCATTAGCAATTTCTACATATATATAGATCTTGTATGTTCTTTTGTATATCCATCTTCATTTGGAACTCCAAAGGCATCATGAACTAAACCTTGCATTTCATCATCACCCAAAGTATTATGTTGATTTTCACACCTAGATGAATGACTACTAGAAAGTTTTCCATGAGCTATCCATTGGGTGTAACTTGGAATAAATCCATGGACCATCAAATGTTCAAATGCCTCATCTCTACTCACAAATATATCGATCCCACAACGTTTTCATGGATATAATATCTTATCATTCATGCTTGCATTGCGAAAAGCATAGTTCAAAAAATATTGAAGTCCATTTTTAGTATTCCGTTGTTATTCTTGACTTTTTCATCCACCTCAATCCATATTGTTTCAATAAATTCCACCAAGCCTTTATATATAATTAATTGAATGAAGATAACTTAGTAAATAAATAATGGATTGTAAAATAACCACATAAAAATATGTAATTATATTTATTTTGTAAGATTATTCGTGTTCAAATCAACCAACACATATGAAATTCATTAGCAAACTAAGTGCACAAAATCAACATTTCTGCATTCTATAACAAAAACACTAAAATGACCTAATTATCATCTCCATTAAGTACAATATACATTGAAGTGTTTCATGTATAGTTCTACTAATTTTGTTTAGTCAAATTTCTCTATTTTGCTTGAACAAATAATTCTAATTGCTCTAAATATTTAGAGATAAAATTTCAGACTCTAATACAAATGAATTATGGTTGATTTCATATTAAGGTTCTAGATTTCAAATATACATAGAAATTTAATTAGCAAGGAAACTCTTGTGCAACAAAAAAATATACAAAAGCAATGGCGCGACGACCCTTCACCCAAAAGAGAGCGCACACGAATAAAGGATTGGATATTTTTTGGACTCAAATGGAGAGAGGTGTGAAGAAGGATACCAACAGCTACAACAGAGAGAGATTTATTTAGATTGCGCACACACGTCATACTCTGCGTTTCTATCAAATCTATAGAAAATACTCTCTCCGTCTCATCTCAAATGATTGACTTCTTTTCGGCACGTGTTTGAAAAAAATGATAACAAATAGTTAAAGTGGAGAGAAAGTAATGTAAGTAAGAGAATAATGTAGATACGACTATCATCTATATTATTCTCTTTCTTACTTTACTTTCTCTCCATTTTAACTCTTTATTATCATCTTCACAAAACAACGGTCAAAAAGAAATCAATCACTTGAGCTCGGACGGAGGGTGTATATAAATATTCGCGACTTAGTAAATTACATAATGAATGATACGATAAAATACCAAATATATACAAACATTTTTACTTTGTTTGTGTTCTAATTTACAAGCAGTTATTAGATTCACTAGCATATTACATAATGAATGATAAGATAAAATACTAAAATATATACAAACATTTTTAATTTGTTTGTGCTCTAATTTACAAGCAGTTGAGTTATTAGATTCACTAACCGCATGATAATTCTCAAGATAAATGAGAGATATCTATTTTCCATCTTAACCAAGAAGTAATACCATTAGAAACTTATGTACTAAAAAAATCAACGTTTGTACCTAAGATTGTAATAGTCATGTAGTAGTGGGAGTGTTTTTTGGGAACATAACAAGTTCATGGGTCTATGAGAGTTTACTCAGTGTTAGATCGACTTGAACCTAATCCCTGTAACTACAAGAACGCATTGGCTAATTCAGATAATCATTCTAGATAAGATGATGGATTCTGAATAAAAATCTTAAATACACAATAATGTTTGCAAGACTTGCCATACTACCTATAGGCTATTTTAGTTAGTGGGAGCTAGTGGATCTGGAAGTGTAAATATAGATCTTAAATGACTAGAATAATGGCTAAAGAGTTATACCCAGAGAGAATAATATTCTCGCCTGCCATTATGCCTAAGACAATCCGTATCATATTGTCTATTGTAGCCTACATAAATTAGAATGTATGTATTGTGATTGTCAAGACAGTTTTCTTTAGTAGAAGTCTTGAGGAGATCATCTACATGAAACATCTTAATGGTTATGCAATACAAAGGCAAGAAACATGTTTCATCCACGTTGTCAAACTTTTGAATTTGACCAATGCCCTTAATAAAGCTACAAGTACAAGAAAGTTGAGAGTGCACTATATATGGCATTCTTGGTACTCTGCGATGAAGACATGTATAAAAGTTGATAAACAACTAAGAGTGTTATCTAGCGTAAGAAACTGGTCGTCTACCTAATTTAAGGATGAAGGATTTAAGATAAACTAGTTACGTTCTAAGCATCTAAGTCTTAGATTGCTAGAAAAGAATGTTATGTTTTCTGAAAGAATCCTACATCTACACAATACTTAGAAACTTTAGCATTGAAAATTCCAAGAAAAAGTTTTACTTCTTCGGATGGAATTATCTTGTCTCTAGTCAAGTTTTTTTCGACACTGAATGAGATCAAGAGGAATGAGACAAGTTCCATAATTGGAAGTCTCATGTATATTGTGATGTGTATTAAGTTAGATATTAACTTTGTCGTTGGCATAGAAGTTTGATATCTGAAAGAGAAGATTTGTGCAGGTTCGTGTATTAAACTGATCAGGAGGTGATTCCCAACCTAGTTGTGTCGCTGTCACGACGACCTAAAACCTGGTATCAACAATTTCCTCAACCTACGTTTACTGGCTAGTATATTGAGAGCAAGGGCCGAATCCCACAGAGATGGATGATTGCTTCTTATGATTGTGGTGATAATCTGGAGGGGGTTTGGTTAGCTACCACGCTTGGGTTGAGGTTCTATCTAGAGAAAAACTAAAGGTTGGACCTATACTCTACTGGCTGGTAAAAAGTTCTCATATCGTGATCAGATTAGGTATGTGAAAGGTGGGTTGGTACAACTCCGGTGCACGTGAAAAGTGAAAGTTTACTAAAATGAAATCAGACATCAACACTTAGAAATTCCTTGCACACATCTGGATCTAGCTAATCTAGGCAGAATGAAACACGAGAGCAACAAAAAGATGAATAAAAACCAACTTCCATATCATAGCGTTTGGATCTCAACACGATACTTCAAAAACAATAAGAGAAATCAACGAGATAAAATGAAATATGAAGTTAAACTAAGAAAGCAAGTAAAGATTGTTTTGCCACTCGGGCGATGAAACAGTATTCTAGCAACTACTACGGCTGGAGGAGTTGACGGTGAACTATCCCCGGTGGAATTCCGAGGTCTTCAAGTGATCATGACTGGTGGCGAGGAACGAGAGGTGTGGTGCTAGCCTCTGCTTCGGAACTAGGACTTCTGAGATCGGTTTCTAAGTGTGCCTTCTAAAACAATGAGTAGTCTCCCTTCATTCTTCATGTGACCTTCTATTTATAGAGTGGCTTGCCCCAAAATTAGGGTTGTTCTTCACTGTTCATTGTCATTTTCCCCCGTTAATAGTTGGTCGTCTACTAGCAATCCTCTCATCTCCATCTCGAGCCTTTGGGCATGTATCCTGGTCAGTATTGCACCCTTCTGACGTCCTTTTTCACTTGAGCCTCCCGATTCCTTTCATGCTGACTTGTACCCTTTCCTGCACACTTATGCAACTTTTCTTGCAGAATATGCACGTTAAGCTCATCATACTGACCAGTAACCAAGGGCTAGAATACGACTTATCAAAATGCTCACACTTAACACATGCTTGTCCTCAAGCATGGAGGAACATACCAAAAGTAATAATTCGGATTCTAGCCTGGTTACTCCCTCAACTGACCCTAAAAAAACTAAGAATAAAAACTCTAACGACCTTAAAACTATTGGTGCAAATGAAAAGAAACACCGAAAAGAAAAAGAAAAACACATACGAGAAAAACATAGAAAACACATTAAAACACATTGAACATGCTATATTTTCAACCATCCCTCCCCTTGGGGTCGAGTGCAATCCGACTTTAAGCAGCCTCAAACTTCTGCAGCCCCCTTTTCCTTCCTAGCCAGATATCCGGTTGTCAAGATTACCCAAACTCTCAGCCCAACACTAGATTCGCTCAGTCACTCATTCCTCACCAGGGATGTTAGGACTGCTGCTCTCAACACGCTGGACCACAAATGCTTCGGACTTAGATCTCACGAGTAGCTCTTAAGGGTCTTTACAGGTTTGTAACGGGGCTGTGGGCTTGTAATGTCTTGGGGGAGTTGTGTGTACTTGGACGCTTGGCTGGGTGACCTTCCTTAGCTTGATCTTCTTCGCTTAGATTTCTTCAACTAGTCAGTAGGCTTCTTGGTGGCTTTGCCACTTATTTGATTTCTTTCTTCCTTCTTCTTTTTAGGGTCGAATATTTTTCTGGCCGTTTTCTTTTTTTTCTCTATCTCTTTTTGGGAACCAAGTGTTTTGCTTGGTCCGTTTTTCTTTTTTTCTCCTTGCCTTTCTTCTCCAATTGGCTCTTCAATTTCGCCTTCTCGGTCAGTTGCCTTCCGCCTCATGCCTTCCATACACACAGTCCCAGTGGCTAGTGGGTTAGATAGGGGTTAAAAGAGGGGCTAGAAAAGGGGTTCTATGGAAAGGATTTTTTTTCGGGGGGGGGGGGGGGGGTCGTAACGCCCTTAGGATTTTGCTACACGCAGTCACTTCACCTTAGACATCATGTGGCAGCCACTCTTCTTTTTTATGTGTTTAGCGGAAAGTGATTCCACTTTAGGATTTTTAACTCAGCATTTAAGAGGGCTTTTGTGTCTAGTTCTAAGGTTGGGCTCTTATCTCATACTTGCATTATCTACACTGACTAGTATCTACTGGGAGGGGTGGTTTCCATTGTTTAGTATTCTTTATTTTCATCAATTCCCCTCACCGTCAGTTTGAAATAGTTGAGTTTTAAGCCCGTTCATTTAACACGTATCCTAAAAAAAACTATTCTGAAAAGACCTAGCACAAAATCCTAACAAAAACTAACACACAAAAACTAACACATAAAACTAACACATAAAACAAAACTAACACATATATACATGTCGTACTGGCCATTTTCTCCCCCTCCCACTTCACTAGTGCCTACCCTCAGGTACGGGTTGTGAAGTGGAAAATAGGATGGCTAGTATGACAGACAAAACAACAGAACAGAAAAATTACTATGTCTTGAAACTTCTCACACTTAGACTATGTACTAGGCTAAGTGGGAGAATGTTAGACAAAATATCAGAAAACACAAAACAAAACATATATAATTAAACATGCGCCAATTTTGCAAACTCCTTATCCTCACACTTAGACTATTGACTACGCTAAGTGTTGAGAATTGGAGTTTGCGCTAACAGAACTAAAAACACATATATACGATTTATCTACCAAAACAGAAACCTATTAAACAAAATTAAAAAGAAGATAGAAAATTTAAAAAGAAAACTAAATGGTCATTAAGGGTGGTGGTCATTTGTTTCTCTTGCTCCTTCTCGGAGTGGAGTTTGGTGCAGGTGTTTCCTCAGGTACATCTTCCGGTTGTTCACTTCCGTCATCTTCAGACTCCTCCGTCTTTCTCCTCGTTCTCAGCCGATTCACTTGGTTCATTTCTTCCGCCAGCTTGGCCACTCGTCCCGACCTTGCTGCTCCTTCTACTTCTTGCCATCTCCTTGAATATGTTTTCCATCACATCCGCCAGACGTGCCAACTCTGCCCGTGCCTCCCTGTTCTCAACTACCAATTCTGCCACCGCCCTCTCCAGGTTCGCCTGCCTCGAATCCTGAGCTTGTATTCCCTGGCTTGCTATTACCCGTCCCGCGGGGATAGCGGGCTCACCCATCGTGTAAAAATGCGGCACACCTTCTCTGATGTAAACTGTGTTTGTGCGGGTAAAGAAGAGGGTGTCGAACAAGCTAGGAGGGTCCACCATGAACATAGGGGATAGGCTCTCCGTCTCTATCATGACTATGTTGTTCCTCACGAAGGCCCCTAAAATGTGGCACAGGGACAGATTCCTTGTAGGGTGAGTGGCGATTAAATGGCACTGGTAGGCAGTTCAGAACCCAAGATATACCCTTCTTCCGCGCCTAGCGCACCACAGAAGGTACAGTTCGGTCATTTGGGTTCGGATGACAGAGTTTGTCTATCCTAGCAGGTTGTAATCCAGGTAGAGTTGGACGAGGTGCAGGATAGGGTTGTTGAAATTGATGGAGTGGGATAGGGTGGATGCAAATTGGTCAGCAGCTGGGTGAGTTAACTCTTCCCAAGCCTCCTAGGGATTGAACTCAATATTCCGCCGAGGGATCCCCCTCTCCCTATTCCTGCACTCAGGCCCTATGGCCTCTTCTAGGCTACACATCCCAAGCCTCACAGTCCACTCTATCAGGTTCATTCTTACTTCCCTCCCAAACACCATGAAGGATATGGACACCTCATCCAGGTCCGTTGTGACTTGGAACCTGAAGGTGGTGAAGAACTCCTTCGCTAATCTGATGGGTATGGTGGGGTCTCCATTTTCTAACAACCATTCAAAACCCAAGGCACGCATGTATGACATGAATGGTTCACGAGCAGCTAACTCGTCTAGAGAAGGGAAATGGAGTACCTTGCCGCTTTTTATTTATTTACTACCGTCGTCCTTGTCATCGAAGGCATCTTGAAGCTTTTTGGTATTGTAGTGAAGAGGTTGGCAGCGGAAGCGTACATAAATCAATTACATAGTAATTCTAATCTATTTAGCAGATTGTTTAGACAAATTCTATTCGCGCAATTATCTCATGTATCATGCTCATAACTTAAATTAAATCATGCTTTAGTGTAATTGAAACCTAAAACATGCTTTCTACGGATTAGCCATTTTACCTTGAAGATTCTCGCAAGAATCGAAGATAGCTAGCGCCTTCTTTACGTGAAGATCTTGAGTACTAAACCACGGATCTTCTGACTGGTTCCTGGACTGTATGCTGATATCAGTGTGGCTGATCTCTCCAGAATACTAGGACTTATATAAAGAAGACAGAAATTCTATCTCACGGAGGACAGGAAAAATCGTCCCTCACAGAGAAGAAGAGGGGGACAAAAATTTGGAGTAAAATTAAGTGTATTTTCTGTCTCCTTTATTCTCTCCTATTTATATTAAGTCACATATTGGGCCCAATCAGGGATCTATGGAAGGTTTTGGATATGACCTCCCCCAATTAGGTTTTTACTATTTAAATTGAACCCACAGTTTAATACAAGCTTATATTGGAATATTACGAGCAGCCACTATAGAAGTAATATTGCAGTGCCCATCCAAATTCGAAATTATAAGTAATTCGGGTTTCCATTTGTTTGTCGTTCATTTCCCGCGCTCATGATAGAAACGTCCATTAATTAATTAGTGTCTCCTATGTACCTAATTAATTAACATCTTATTAATTCCAAGAGTGGACTTAGCAAGAAACGCTTATTTATTATTCATAGAGTAATCAAACTCTAACTAGCTAGGTTCCGAATAATAAAGCCTTGTTTCAAGCTCCTCTTGAGGACGTTATCAAACGAGACTCACCTCGCGCATGATTCAATATATTAGCAATCCTAGCACTGCTAAATATTAATAACCACTACCCAATATACCAGGATTATTGGGTTGCGAAAACCCGCACCATTTGATAAGTCAAAGTAGTGCATAATCAATACTGTATGCTCAATGCTAACGTACATTGATTAAGAAATACATAATTTATCAAGACATCGTCTTTCAGTAGATAGCATAAAGACTTGTTTCGCTGTTAGATCCAATTCAGTGCTTTACCACACCAATGTCATCTTATTTCAGTAAGGCTTAGAAATATGCGGACTGACATTGCAACCTTTCACGATAGGTAGTCTAGGCCTATCTAGGTTTTGAAATTCTTATTTTTCTTTGTTCAGAACTGACCGTGTTACCTTAAAGTGGACGACGCCCACAACCGGTCTACTAAAACAAAGACTTAGACTTTGTTAAGTTACTTATACATTTAAACATGAAATAAACATCCATTAAATGTAAAACATAACAATATTATGATAAAAATAATATTTTTCATCCATTGGAAAATAAAATAAAGAGTTTTACAGTATTCAATCACTCGAAAGGTGATTTCTATTATACAAAATCTAACATGTAGTGCTTCATATCCTCCATCATGTCGTCATCAAGTTCGACCTGCCACGACTGGTACTCCAATCTTTCCACCCAGGGATGAATTAGCTCACGGTGGTTCTCAGGCAGCAGTTGCTCCTAAAATTCTTCATTCTCGAGCGACACATCACTCTCCGAATTTTGCTCTTCACTCGAAGCGTACTCGTCTTCGCTAACCTCCTGTCGACGTGGTGGATCTCTCATCTCAGACTCTCGGATTACCACTCCGGTGTTAGCTGTGCGGGGCTTCTTCCTGCTTTGCTTTGGTTTCACATGGGCTTTCCCCTTCCTCTTCATTTCTTGTAGATATCTTTCCTCCTCTGTTTCACCATTCGACTTCTTCCCGGTTGATGTCGAAGGCTCCTTTTGGGTGGTAAGCTCGGTCTCCAGAGTTGTGATAAGCTCCTCCTCCGCTGGTGTGCTGTCTCCTACTGCCTTCGATGCGAGGTCCAGACCCTCAGTCATCTCGGCAGTACCCTCTCTCGGTTTTGTAGGAGTTCCCATCTCCCGGTCAGTAGGGGTAGGTGGCATCACTTCTGTTTCTCTTGGGGTGTCTTCTTGGTTGGCAGCCGACAGGGATTCATCCTCAGGTTTTGTAGGAGTCGTCCTCTCATCCTTCCTAGAAAGAGAGTTGAGGTCTTGAACAAGTAGAACTCCCATCCCTTGAACATGACGCTCGAACGGTTTCACCGCCAATGCCTTTGTAAAAGGATCTGCCGGTTGTTCTCTGACGCAATCTTGACCACTTCTATGTCTCATCTCTGCACTATATCTCTAATGATATGATACTTCATCTCTATGTGTTTGCTTGCTTTGTGAGCCCGTGGTTCTTTCAAGTTTGCCACAGCACCAAAATTGTCACAATAAATGGTGATGCTCTTTGGCAGATTCGTAGCCACGCCTCAGTCCATAAGGAAGTTTTTGAGCCATACTGCTTCCTTTGCAGCCTCCGAAGCGGCCACATATTCGGCATCCATGGTAGAGTATGCGATGCATTTCTGCTTCACACTCTTCCAAATTACGGCACCACCTCCTAAGGTGAACACATATCCAGAAGTAGATTTTCTCGAGTCCTAATCAGCTTGAAAATCTAAGTCAGTATATCCCAAAGGACAGAGCTCGGCCGCATTATAAACTAGAGCATAGTCCTTAGTCCGTTTAAGGTACTTGAGTATGTTCTTTACGACAGTCCAATGTCTTTGGCCCGGATTCGACTGATATCTTGCCACTATGCCAACAAGAAAACAAATATCAAGCCTTGTACAAAGCATAAAATACATGAAACTACCAACTGCCGAAGCATATGGTATCCTTCTCATCTCTTATATCTCAGACGGCGTCTTAGGACACATCTCTTGAGATAGATGAATGTCATGTCTAAAAGGTAAGAAACCTTTCTTGGCAATTTGCATGCTAAAGCGACTAAGTACAGTGTCGATGTAAGGTTCTTGAGATAAGCACAACGTCCTCTTCTCACGATTCCGAAGAACCTTAATGCCGAGAATGTGTCCCGCGTCTCCCATATCCTTCATCTCGAACTGGTTCCATGATCTAGATGATTGTCATCTACATATAAAACTAAGAACACAACATTTCACTCTTCAACCTTCTTGTAGACACAGCTTTCATTTGGGCACTTTTTTAATCCAAACTTATGAACAGTTTGATCGAAACAGGGGTCCATGATCTAGATGATTGCTTGAGGTCATAAATGGCCTTCTTAAGCTTCCAAACCATGTGTTCCTTGCCCTTCACGGCGTATCCTTTGGGTTGCTCTATGTAGATGGTCTCCTCAAGACTACCATTCAAGAACGCAGTCTTAACATCCATCTGCCATGCATCCCAATCAATGTAAGCTGCTATAGATAGAAGTATACAGATCAATTTGAGTATGGCCACTGGGGAGTAGGTCTCGTCGTAGTCGACACCTTCCTTTTGGGTATACCCCTTAGCCACTAGTCTTGCCTTAAAGACTTTAACTCGTCCATCGGGTCCACGCTTACGTTTGTATATCCATTTGATCCCAATGGCAGTACAGCCTTCGGGTAGAATGGACAAATTGTAGACGTCTTTGTCTATCATTGATTGTAGTTCTGAATCTATTGCTTTTATCTATTCGCAATGATCGACATCCACCTGCAAAGTTTCAGGGATCTAATACATTGCTATCCGAGGAGTGATCCATAGATTCATTACAAAGTCTTCCTCTAAGAATGTCGCGTGAGTGCTCACGATGACTTTCTTATCTCGGAGACTATAGAATTCATAAGCTTTCGATTCTTTAGGGGTATCCTATAAACAAACATACCTCCGTCCTTGATTCCAGCTTAGTTGGATCCTTTTCCAATACATGAGCCGGACTACCCCATATCTTGATATGTTCTAGATTTGGCTTGCGCCCAGTCCACAACTCATATGGAGTAGTAGGAACAAATTTTGATGGTAAATTGTTTAAAATATGACTTGCAGAAAGCAAGGCATGTCCCTAAACCGAAATAGGTAGCCGTGCATCACTCATCATCGATTGGACCATGTTTAACTAGGTCCTATTCCTTCTTTTAGCTATGCCATTCTGCTGGGGTATTCCCGGCGCAATCAATTGGGATTCAATTCCCTCTACTGACAAGTAGTCAAAAACTCGGCACTTAGGTATTCGCCTCTGCGATCGGATCGCAGGCTCTTGATACGTTTTCCATGATGTGTCTCTGCATTTGCCTTGAATTCTTTGAACTTGTCAAAAGATTCAGACTTGAAGCGCATCAAATAAACATGTCTGACATTCGAATAATCATCAATAAAAGTGATGAAATATTGATAGCCACCTCTTGCCTCAGTTGACATTGGTCCACACAAGTCAGTATGAATGAGCTCTAGTACTTCCTTGTCCCTATTACCTTTCACCCTAAAAGGTTTTTTAGTCATCTTGCCCTCTAAGCACGATTCGCACGTTGAAAACGGCTCCTTCTCTAGACCTTTAATAAGGTCTTGGTCCACAAGAGAATGGATCCTTTTTTCGTTGGCATGACCAAGTCTAAGGTGCCATAAGTACATTTCGTTCATTGAACTTGAAGGTTCTTTCCTTTTCCTTGAAATTTTCGATGTTGTATTGAGTTCTGATTTGCGATCATTAAGTTGTGTAGATGTGATTGTATACAGATTGTTTTCCATGATACCACGACAGATATAAGAACCATCTTTCTTAATAACGCAATTGTCATTAAAAGAAATCGAATATCCATCAAAAACTAATTTAGAAACTGAAATTAAATTTCTTCTAAAAGAATGTATCAACAAAACATTCTTCAAAATAAAAAATCTATCACTACTAAAACGCAAATAAACGTCTCAAACTGCAACGGCTGCCACTTTTGTAGCATCGCCCAGCTGGACCTCAATCTCACGATCATATAGCCATCTTGTCAGCTGCATTAAGTCAGGATCAAAACATATATGATCAGTAGCTCCGGTTTCAATAACCCAAGTATGAGTAGACGTCGAAGCCAAACATGACTCGACCACTAGAGCTTGGTGCATACCATTAGCCTTGCCCTTTCTAGGACAGTCTGGCTTCCAATGCCCCTTTTGTCCACACTTGAAGCACTTACCGGTTTGCTTCTTGTTTACCTTCCTTTTCTTCTTTCCCTTACCATCTTTAGCGGCAACCTGGTTCGACACTTTCTTCTTTCCTGTGCCAGGCCTAGGGCCAGAGGATTGATGTGTCGAACTAACCATCGCTGCCTTAGCTTGGACCATAAGATCCTCCGTCGACTGAAGTTCAGTCAACAATTCAGCCAAGGTATAGTCCCTTTTGTTCATCTCAAAGTTGAGCTTGAACTGCTAAAAGCTAGGGGATAGACTTTGAAAGATTATAGTAACTTGGGACTCGGGATCAATTGTCCCTCCCAAAACCTCAATTTGATTGAGGTGGCTCATCATCTCGAGGACATGGTCCCGCACAGATGTGTCTTCCTTCATAGTCTTTGCCATGATACTCCGAAAGGCTTGAGACTTAGCCGTTCGATTCTGAGTACCCAAAAGATTTGTGAGATTTTGCATAATCTCGGTAGCAGTTGCCATGGCAACATGCTGATGTCTAAGCACTGTTGACATGGAGGCCAACATATAACACTTAGCCATCTCATTTTCCTTATGCCACCATTTATGCTCATCTCGTACTGCCTGCACGGCATTAGCCGCCGGCATAGGAGGTAGTGGAGTAGTGAGCACAAACTTGTACTCATTGGCTGTGAGAATGATGTCCAAATTTTGTTTCCATTCTATGTAGTTTTGGCCCTAGAGTTTGTTTTCTTTAAGAATTGCAGAAAGAGGATTGAATGACTTTTTGACGATTTAGGTTGCACTGCAAAACAGAAGATTTACTATTTGTCATAAACTTATGTAATGAAATTGAAGAGATTAACCATAGAACTTTTCAAAATCTTACAACTGTAAAATTAAAATTTTTTACCCTCAAGCAGAGGTCAATACGCATTAAAATTTTAACATTTTTACTGGTCACAACACCGACGAATAGTCCAGAGACCGCAGCACGGAATGGCTGCCAAATGTTGCCTAAGCTATCTCGTTTCTACAACACACTCTCATAACAATGCTCATGCGTTGATAACAAGACCAAGCTATCTCATAAATTCTGTTTGGACTTCTGAAGCTTGTAATTTCTTAGGATTATTGTCCCCTCAGCATGGGTGGCGATAATATTGGAAACTACTTTCTAGTCCATACTATTTATATTTGAGAAGTCCACCTATATAAACTTGCTATTTCTTAGAATTATTGTCCCCACAGCATGGGTGGCGATAATATTCAGAAAATGGCTTCATAAGTTGTGGACCAATCGATGGAGACCATATACAAAACGCGGTTTCGTAATTATCGCTTAGATATTTCAGTTATGGTTTTTCATTAATTATCCTTAGCCTTAAGGCGGAAAAGGGTTAATTAAATTCTGTTCGTATTTAATTGACTGGATAATTAAAAAATTTATCATCTTTAAATATCTTATTTAAGGAAGTTATATTAATTACTTAAAGTTCAATTCTTATTCATGTCTTCTATAAGATGTATCTTAAATAAATTAAATTATTTATATCTCAGACTGAAATGCATAATTAAACTTAAATTAATTCCCCGTTCAAGATTAGGAAGAGAATATTATATTATTTAAATCCCTACATATCAATCCTAATTAGGATTCTAGATATATATTATATTTAGGAAACTATTTAATTAATCATTTCCATATCATCTAGGAATATAATAAAATATATTTATTTTCATAGATATAATCAATAATTAAAATATTCCTAAAATCTAGGGAAATCATCCCAAAATATTCTATTTCCATTAAACAATAATATTTTAATGATTTCTATTAATTCAATGAATTAAGTGATCATAAAATAATTCCGTCATCGATATCTTATCGTACGAGGTTTGCACGAATGATGAACGACGAAGATCCGACGAGTTCATCGTCGGAACCCGACGACCTAGCCGAACGCCGCTGCTCTCAGCCACGTATCGCGCCTGCCTGGTTCGACTTCTCGGCGCGTCTGGTAGCCCTCCAATCTAAGCTAGGAGCGCGCAGCTCCTCTCGGCCAGCGAGGGGCCTGACGTCTTGCCTCCCAGCTGCTCCCACTGCACCAGCCAGCACCCGTGCCTGGCACAACGCTCTCGGCCACCGCTGGAAGCTGCTGCCGGGACTTCCGCCGCCACACCGCGCCTGCCCTTGCGTCGAAGCTGTTCCGGCATCCGCATGGGCTGTGCGGTCTCGGTCGGCGGCGTGCACGAGCCCTCACTCGTCTGTGCGTCACCCCGTGATCGCCGCTCATTGCTCCCACTGTTTCGACATCCCCGTCTCGGTGCAAGCGCCGACGGATCGCATGCCTCGTGTGCTCAAATAATTCAAGTTATTTGATTTGATTATTCTTGAGTTCCACATGCATAAAATAATAACAACAAGAACATTCTCTGAAATCAAATAATGCATGCATACTTGAATTTTACGAAATTTAAATCCAAATAATCAGAGCCAAATACTAAATCTGATACCAATTGAAGGGGTTGGCAGCGGAAGCATACATAAATCAATTGTATAATAATTCTGATCTATTTAGCAAATTATTTAGACAAATTCTATTGGTGTAATTATCTCATGTATCATGCTCATAACTTAATTTAAATCATGCTTTAGAGTAATTGAAACCTAAAACATGCTTTCTACGGATTAGCCATTTTACCTTGAAGATTCTCCAAAGAATCAAAGATAGCTAGCGTCTTCTTCATGTGAAGATCTTGAGTACTAAACCACGGATCTTCTGACTGGTTCCTGGACTGTATGCTAATACCAGTGTGGGTTGATCTCACCAGAATACTAGGACTTAAATAAAGAAGACAAAAATTCTATTGCCCGGAGGAGAGGAAAAAGCGTCCCTCACAGAGAAGGAGATGGGGATGAAAATTTGGAGTAAAATTAAGTGTATTTTCTATCTCCTTTATTCTTCTATTTATATTAAGTCACATATTGAGCCCAGTCAGGGATCTATGAAAGGTTTTGGATATGGCCTCCCCCAATTAGGTTTTTACTATTTAAATTGAACCCACAATTTAATACAAGCTTATATTGAAATATTACGAGCAGACACTAAAGAAGTAATATTGCACTGCCCATCCAAATTTGAAATTATAAGTAATCCGGGTTTCCATTTGTTTGTCGTTCATTTCCCGTGCTTAAGATAGAAACGTCTATTAATTAATTAGTGTTTCCTATGTTCTTAATTAATTAACATCTTATTAATTCCAAGAGTGGACTTAGCAAGAAACGCTTATATATTATTCATAGAGTAATCAAAGTCCAACTAGCTAGGTTCCGAATAATAAAGCCTTGTTTCGAGCTCCTCTTGAGGACGTTATTAAACGAGACTTACCTCGCACACGATTCAATATAATAGCAATCTGATAAGTCGTATTCCAGGCCTTGGTTACTGGTCAGTATGATGTGCGTAATTGATTATATCTGCAAAACAGTTGCTCAAAGTGTACAAGTTGAGTGTTCTAGCCAGTAGGCAAAGCTTCAAATACTTCAGGTGAAAAGGGCGTCAGAACGATTACGTACTAACCAGTATACATGCAAAAATGGCTCGAGATGGAGAAGAAGGATAGTTGGGACTGATCAACCACAATTAAGGGCAAAGAAGTCATCTCACCACAAAGTTTTACCCTAAAATCAAGGGTAAGCCTCCCTATAAAAGGAAGCCACATGGAGAGAGAAAGGAGCTGAATTCATCATCATCACTGTTAGGTAGAATTCTCTCGGTAGTTCAGTCCTTCAGCCCAGTCCAGAGTCTCGTTCCTCGCCACAGCCATGGTCACTTGAAGATCATCAGTTCACCGGAGTTCCATTTCTCTCGTTCCAGTCAGCACGATCGTAGTTAGCAGTTTCAACGCCCGGAGTGGCAAAACAATCTTTATTCGCTTTCTTAGTTAACCTTTACTCGTTTTCTTTCGTTGGACCTGCTGCATTTTCAGTACTTATCATCTTTTGAAGTGTTTTGTTGAGATCCATACGTTTTATGCAATGAAGTTGTTTTTATGCATCTCTTTATTCAAATATGTTTCATTCTGCCTAGGTAGCTTAGATCTAGTTGTTGCAGTAATTTCTAAGTGTTGGAAGCATGATTTCATTTGAAGTTGTTCGATCTGTGATTTGTTAGTTCAATGGCTGTTTAGATTTATTTTCTAGAAGTGTCTTAGTGTGAAATTCCAGTTTACGTGATTTCTGCCACCCTACATGTTGACCAGTAAGCATAATTGCAGTTTTAGCGTTCGATCTGTTGATTTGAAGTTTTAATTGTAGATCTGTGTTCTTGAAGTTGTTAATCTGTGTTTTTATGGTGATGAATCTGGTTTTGCTGGTCTGATTCGATTCACGTTGAAGAAGACAACATCTCCATCCAAGTTTGGGACCACTTTTGCTTTTTGACAACTTTTTACTTTTGTCCTTACCTTTCAGCTGCTACTTTTCAGATCTGCAGGCCTAGTCACCTAACTACCACTACCTTCTGATATTCTGTTTAGCCCAAAATAGAAACCTAGTAATCTTCGAATATTTTTTGTTTCACCATGTCCACGTACACGGCTGCATATCAGAATCCTCTCACGCCTATTAGCTAGTAGGATACCACCTTCAATTTCTTGCCTAGGTAGAGACTCAACCCAAGCTTGGTAGCTAACCAAACCTTTCCAGAATATCACCACAATCACTCCAAGCGTCACCACCTCTGTGGGATTCGACCTCTACCTTCACTATACTACCCAGTAGAAGAGGGTTGAGGAATTATTGATACCAGGTTTTAGGCTTAGCAGGGGATTGTTTCATCCTGATCAGTAGGACACACCCTTTGCTTGAACGACACCTACGCAAACCTGCTCTTTCACAATCCTATCAGCGCTAGATATTAATCACCACTACCCAATATACCAGGATTATTGGGTT
Source organism: Salvia splendens (assembly GCF_004379255.2). NCBI lineage: Eukaryota > Viridiplantae > Streptophyta > Magnoliopsida > Lamiales > Lamiaceae > Salvia > Salvia splendens. The sequence continues at coordinate 22,614,685 of NC_056035.1, forward strand.
GCGAAAAACCCGCACCATTTGATAAGTCAAAGTAGTGCATAATCAATACTGTATGCTCAATGCTAACGTACATTGATTAAGAAATATATAATTTATCAAGACATCGTCTTTCAGTAGATAGCATAAAGACTTGTTTCGCTGTTAGATCCAATTCAGTGCTCTACCACACCAATGTCATCTTATTTCAGTAAGGCTTAGAAATATGCGGACTGACATTGCAACCTTTCACGATAGGTAGTCTAGGCCTATCTGAGTTGTGAAATTCTTATTTTTTTTGTTCAGAACTGACCGTGTTACCTTAAAGTGGAAGACGCCCACAACCGGTCTACTAAAACAAAGACTTAGACTTTGTTAAGTTACTTATACATTTAAACATGCAATAAACATCCATTAAATGTAAACATAACAACATTATGACAAAAATAATCTTTTTCATCTTTTGGAAAATAAAATAAAGAGTTTTATAGTATTCAATCACTCGAAAGGTGATTTCTAGTATACAAACTCTAATATATAGTGCTTCATATCCCCCGTCAGGTCGTCATCAAGTTCGACCTGCCACGGCTGGTACTCCAATCTCTCCACCGGGGGATGAATCAGCTTACGATCGTTCTCAGGCAGTAGTTGCTCCTGAAATTCTTCATCCTCGAGCGACACATCGCTCTCCAAATCTGGCTCTTCACTCGAAGCGTACTCGTCGTCGCTAACCTCATGTCGATGTGGTGGATCTCTCTTCTCAGACTGTCGGATTACCACTCCGGTGTTGGCTGTGTGGGGCTTCTTGCTGCTTTGCTTTGATTTCACATGGGCTTTCCCCTTTCTCTTCCTTTCTTGTAGATATCTTTCCTCCTCTGTTTCATCGTCTGGCTTGTTCCCGGTTGATGTCGAAGGCTCCTTTAGGGTGGTAGGCTCGGTCTCCAGGGTTGTGATAAGCTCCTCCTCCGCTGGTGTGCTGTCTCCTACAGCCTTCGATGCGAGATCCAGACCATAAGCCTTCTCGGCAGTACCCTATCTCGGTTTTGTAGGAGTTCCCACCTCCCGGTTAGTAGGGGTAGGTGGAATCACTTCTGTTTCCCTTGGGGTGTCTTATTAGTTGGCAGCCGACAAGGATTCCCCCATAGGTTTTGTAGGAGTCATCCTCTTATCCTCGCTAGAAATCACCACTGCATCAGACTCAGTGTTGGCCCCTCCTTCCTTGTCATTCCCCGCCTTAGGCATCTTTACGACACACTATTGGTTTCTGCCATCTCCGCCTTCGGATCATCCTTTAATACCAATTTCCTCTTGACGACCTTCGGTTTCATGACTGTAGGCACTCTTGGCCCAAGCTCACAGATTGGAACTTCGGGTCCCGTCTCCACTGATTTTCCAATGTCCACCCCTGCTACTGACTAGGGGGCTCCTTCCCCGGGTTCTCTAATCGGCTCCGATGCGCTGCTGTCTTCTACTGCCTTCGATGCGAGGTCCAAACCCTCAGCTATTTCCGGCAGTATCCTCCCTTCTCCCCTTCACTCCATCCAGAATTGACTGGAACTCTTCGTCAGTCATTTGGCCTTGCTTCCTGGCCATTACATTCTTATCAGCTTCTCCTCCCTTCTCATCCTCAGTTAGAGGAACGCGACCGACGTCTCCTCCATTTTCTCTTTCTCTTCTTATATCCCTTTCTCCTCCGCTATCTTTTCCTCCTCGATCGGCTCTTCAGTTTTGGCGTTTTCCTCCTCTGTACCTGGTACCTTGGGGAGGGTTTTGATGTTTCTGAGGGTGCGGTTTTTTTGTGAGAAGGATCGGTGGGTGTAGGGGTTGATGAAGTTGGGACGGTGGTCGGTTGAATTACAGCGGCGCTCCGCTGGTTGCGCTTGCTACTCTGCCGAATTGATTCAGGCTTCCAACGTTGTTCCCCAATCCATATTAGGGTTAGTCTGCTTGAGGTACGCCGTCAGAATGTCGAGGGAAACCATCGGTGCCGTCGATGGGTTCAACGTCTGCGGTGGTGGTTGTGGAACCGTTGGCTGTGCTTCCACCGATGGTTGGATTTCCGGCTGTTTTTCTCTGAGGGGTCATGGAGGTTTTGCAGAGGCTTGTTTTTGGGTTGGATTCTTTCTTCCCATGGTTGGAATTTGTGGTTGGTTTTTTTATTCTTCAGGTGATAAGTTGGGGACATTTATGGGATATTTCATAGTCGGCGACGGGGGTTGTATCTTGGAGGAGATAATGCAGATAAGGGTTTGTACATGTGAAGGGAATAGGCGGTTGGGGGGTTATATATTGGTGAAGGCAGTTGAGGGTTTCGACCGGTGGTAGACGATTTTCAGGTCGCGACACTTTGGGTGGAAGGCGCTTGAAGATACTCGTTGCTGATTGGATGGCGCCTGTGATACGCTCGGATTTTGCATGGTTTTAAGGCCATCTTTTGATTCGGTTTTAATGTCAAAGTCGCATTCCATGCCCATTATTTGCATATTTTGTCTATTTTGGTATTTTAACATGTTTTGTGAGAAATATGCATATTTGAGCCTAAAAAGGGAGTCAAAACGCGAAGTTGGAAATCTGGAGCTGTTCTGCATGTCCAGTGGTCCGCTACAACATGGCCAGCGACCGCTGGCGCTCAACGGCCGCTAAGCCAGTAATGGCCCGCTCCGAAAAAGTTGTGCATGAAATCAAGACACGCCTAGCGACCACTGGAGAATGCGTGGTGACTGCTACTGAGAGTCCAGAGAGTTACAGGATGATGGATGGCTACCGCCGAAACAAGTGCAGCGACCGCCAACCAAAGGTCAGAAGCCTCGGATCAACTCATGGCTACCGCTGGCCAAGGTGCAGCGGCCTGCCAGGAAAAAGCGGAGAGCGGATTTGCCCTACTTTCTTCCCAAGATTTACCATATTTTGCAACCCTTTTCCTTATTTGAGAAGGGGTGATTTCTCCCCTATAAATAGTCCCCAATGGTTCATTAAAAACAAGTTCCTCTCTTTGCAAAATACTTCCAGAGTTCAAAAGTTAGAGTGCTTCATTGTGCAACGAGTTGAAAAAGGATTCAAGATCATCAAGTCTACAAGGATTCAACCTTCAGGTTTTATTTGCTTTAGTTCTTATGTTTTCATTGTCTTCCCTTCAATCTATGTTTTAGCTTATTCTATAATGTGTAACTAAATTCGTGGGATTCTAGGCATGTGTTTGTAACTTTTACTGGTGTATTCTATTTAACATTCGTTTGTTCTTACTCCCTCTGTCCCATTAGAAATGAAACGTTTTCCTTTTTGGTCTGTCCCATTAAAAATGAAACGTTTCTAAAAATGGAAACAATACTCTCTCTACTTTTTCTTCTATCTTACTTTACTCTCTCTTCATTAACTCACAAAACAACACTACATAAAATCCCGTGCCGAAAAGCAAATGATACATATTTAATGGGACGGGGGGAGTACTTTGTTTCTTCCTTAAGTTGTTCCATAATACTTCACGTTTTAGTGACACATCCGGTGGTGATTTAATATAACTTGCTACATAATCGTGAGAGGAGGTTGGCAAGTTAGACCACTTAATAGACACTAAAATTAGTTTCCTTTAAAACGACACTGTTAGAGTGAGGATTTTTCAAGGGTCTTAGGAGCTTCTAGGAGTTACATATTTATTATTGACAACCCTAATGTTCGTAATCAACGTTTGCATCGCATGAGGATAAGTTAGGTGACTCGCTCTATCAAAGTAAGATCTGTCCTAGGGTGTTGTAGTTGGAATTTGTATAACCATAATTGTGAAAGTACATCCCTGGAATTCCTCTTATCTCTATACTTTTATCTCTATGATTTATTCGCAATTAGTAGTTTCTTTGTTTTCAAATTATTTGTTTTCAAAAATCTTCCAATCTTTCGGTTTTCCAAATAGTAATTGAGTTTTAGTAGAGGATAGACAATTTGTGTTTGCTTTACCCGTGATCGATATCCGGTACTAACTTGCAGGTATTTATAGTGTTAATAAAAAGTGCATCAAGTTTTTACCGCCGTTGCCGGGGATTGCAATTCACTTCCAGAATGATATCTTCAAACGAACAATTTTACTACTTTGGATTTTAATTATTTTCTGTTTTTTAAAATTTTGTTTAATTTGTTTTTAGTTTTGTTCTTTCAGGTTATGTATGCGAACGCGTTCTGGGAAGAACATCTTAGAGCTGCTCGATCCCGAACTTGAGAGGACCCGTAGGAGAATAAGAAGTGAACCAGGATCAATGATAGACAAAACAAAACTAAAGAGGCTTCAAGCCATGGTCAAGCTGTTGATGGATGAGAGAGATGCGGAAAAGGCTACCCGCGATGCGCATGAAAAGAAGGACAAGGAGATAGTGCCCGTGATGCACATGTTCAATCACGGGAATATGATCACCTTGCCCGAAGGCCCTCGCATTGATGCTAATAATTTTGAGCTGCGAATGACCCTTATTCAAAGGGTTGAGCAGTCCCCTTTTGCAGGCAGGGCCACAGTTTTGCGTTTCAAAAGCCTACTTCGCAAGTGCTCCAACCACGGTTTCACCGTGGACCATCAGGTAGGGATCCTATATAATGGTTTCAATGAAAAAGTCAGTGCTATGTTGGATTCAGGAGTCAATAGGGAATTCTTGAGGAAGAGTGAACCAGAGGCCATGGCGGTGATAGAGGAGTTCGCCACCAACAATAGAGGGTGGTCGAAAGAGAGGCACAACTCGCAGAGAGTAGCGGCCATAGAGGAGGTAGTGGAGAGTTCCTTTGCTAAGGAATTGGCCGAGCTTAGAGTCCGGGTTGACCAAATGGACATATCCAGAAGAGAGGATCCGGCTCCACCGACCTTCGTCATTACGGTCAACAAACCCGACGCTCCTCCCGCTTCCGTAGAAGACATCAACTACGTGCAACAAGGAGGCGGTCCCAATCGGGGTTACAACAACAATTATCGCCCTAACCAGGAGGCGGTAATTTCAATAATTATAATGGGAACCGTCCTCATCCTAACCTTTCTTATTCTAACAATAATTTCTTACAACCTCTTGCAGGGTTTAGTGTTAGCAAAGGTGGGGTAGTTGAGCCAATCAAGAAGGAGGAAAAGTATGACCAAGGGATTAGGAAGATTTTAAAAGTGCTAGTGCAAGATAGAAAGACTAATGACACCAAGATTGGGGTTGTTGAAGCAAGGTTGAACAATCTCGAGCAAGGAATAAACATTATTGCCACTGTCGTCTCGAACATCCAAACTCAAATAGACCAAGTCCACAAGAAGGTCGAGAAAGACAAGGCAAAGGCAGCAGCACGAGTGGCGGACATAAACAAAATGTGGGTTGCCAAGCAGAAGAAGGATGAAGGCAGCACCTATGGAACGAAATCTGGGGACTACCCGACTCCCAGCACACCGCTACACACTTCGCAGCGGGCCGCTACTAGGGCACCTTCTGGAGTCTGCACAACATCTAGCGGACCGCTGCACACCCCGCAGCGGCCCGCCACTGAAGAGGCAGGGGCGCCCGCCAAGAATTAGCTCGTGCGGCACAACGAGATTGTACTCCCTTTCCAGCCGAAAAAGAAGTTCAACCTTGAAGAACAGTTCAAGCACTTTTTAAACATGTTTTGCAAGGTCCATATTAACATCCCTCTCTTTGAATCATTGCAGGAGATACCCAGGTACGCGAAGCTACTAAGGGAGGCCGTGATGAGAAAGAAGAAACTCACCAAAGCCGACCTTATGTTGTCGCATCATTGCAGCGAGATCATTCAACGAGAGATGGCCGTCAAGCAAAGGGACCCTGGTCAGTTCATCATAAGGTGCTCTATTACAGAAGAAAAAGTGGACAAGGCTCTTTGTGACTTGGGAGCCAGCATCAACATTATGCCACTCAAGTACTATGAAAAGCTCAACATCGGACCTCTAAGACGTCGGATGTAATTATAAGGTTGGCCGACAATTCGGCAATCAAGAGAGTGGGCATGATTGAGGATGTATTGCTGAAGGTAGACGATTTCATTTTCCCTGCCGACTTCATTATCCTTGATATGAAAGTAGACAAAAATGTGCCTCTAATCTTAGGCAGAGATTTTCTAGCCACATGCAAAGCTCTTATTGATGTAGGTAGAGGCGAGATCACAATCAGTGACAACTACAGTCGCTCCACCTACAAGATTGAGAGCGAGATGCTTAAGTATGAAGATGCGCAACAAGCAATGAAGGAGCGCGAATGTAGGGCGGTCATGATGACCGACACGTCTAAGCCTTATAGGTCATTTGAAGGGGATGATTCTTTAAATCCTTCTATCTTTATTGTCCATACTCCTCCCCAATCTCCCAAAAAGAGTACACCTAAGCAAGCTAAGCTTCCCTCTCAGGGGAAGGCCAAAAGGAGGAAGAAGGCTAAGAAGAAGTCTCAAGTTCTAGTTGACCCCGAACGGGAAATACAAATGATGGAGAAAATTGGCAACAAGATGATCCAGTTCGCGATTTTCAGTACAAGGGTCGTTGATCCGCCCACCTCGGTGGGCCACTTCAATTCGAGCCAACGACTCAAAATAAAGGCGCTTGTTGAGAGGCAACCCAACTTGTTTTTTCCCTTTATTTCTTTATTTTTCATTTTCTGTGTTTCCTTAAATATTCGTGCATTTTCTGTGCACATATAAAAAAAATCGTAGCGGCCGCTACATATTCCACAACGGTCGCCACAAAATGTTTGAGTGTGCAGGAGCAGTTCTGGCCTAGGGCGGGCTATAGCGGGCGTTGTGCGGACCGCAGTGGCCCGTTGGAGATGCATCATTTTCGGAAGATGCGCAACGGTCGCTGCACGTTTCGTAGCGGTCGCCACGGAGAGGTCAGAGACGCGACAACTTCTATATAAGGTAAGTTTTCTCTCCTTCTTTCCACCATTTTCTCCAATTCTCCCTTGCACACGACCCCAACCACAAAACATCACCAAATTCACACACCCACACTCTCATTCCCTCATTTCATTCCAAATTTCAAGATTTCATCGTCCAATTCTCTCCAACTCAAGGTATGAATCCTATCTTTAATTTCATAGTTTTGGTTGAATTCTTCCATAGGATTTTGTTCTTTCGTGTTGTATTCTTCAGCTGAAAAACATGTTTAGTATGAGGGATGATTGTGGTGATGTTCCTACTTGTGTTTCATGGTTAGATTTTGCATAAGGTGGTGAATTGTTGGTTGTTTTTTATGTTTCCCTCTTGATCATAGTTGTTTATATGTTGCAATCTTGTTCATAGCATTGTGAGGCTATTATTACTTTCATGAATTTCAATACATGTGTAGTCTTAGAGATTGTTGATTTATGTTGATACGTCTCTATATGGGGGATGCATTTACATTGGGGGATAGATTTAAGTGGTTCTAAATTGTTGATTTTGTTCCACATGCTCACATGTTACAATTTAGGATACTTATTTGATACAAACTTGCACATGAATGATAATTTGTGATGCATGCTTAGTTGAGTGTAAGTTTGGGGGAACCCTTGTTTGTTTGTCTATTATTTGGTGCTCTTTTCAGAGAGTGAATTTCATTTTGTAGGACAATGACAAAAAGAGGGAAGCCCGAGAATGCAAAAAGCTACGGAGTTAGCATTCCGGATGATGATCATAAGGCTATGTGGAAGAAAGTCTCGTCAAGAGACACGACGCCCTCACGCTACCCTCATGAGCTCCCCCTAGGCACTTTGGGGATCTTGGATGACTTTTGGGCGCTATGCAATGTCGAGGATGGGAACGACTTGATTCACATGTTCCAAGGGAGATGGCCCTCTTATAGAAGACTCACCCTTGAGCACTGGCGGACACACATACAAATGGGGGAGGGCTTAAGCCCCTACCCAAAATATTTTTTAGGATTTTTTTCTATTTCAAAAATGATTAAATTTTTTTAAATTTATCTCTAGCCCTCACCAAATTAACGATATTGAAGACTAAATCATTAACAATTGAATATTAAGATGGGTTGAAATGATTCAAGAAGACAAACATTACAGAGAATAAAATGAAGAACAATGTTTTACTTAAATGAGTTTGAGGAAGAAGATGACTTGAATACTTGATAATAATTAATATTATAAACTTCCTAGTAAAATGTGTCAAGATGGTGTGCTTTTCTAAAAATTGCGATTCTTTTATTGGCTAATAAATTAAATTAAAAGTACAACACCTCTTAAAAGTCTATTAATATTGATGGAAATATTTGGATTTCTTTAAATATGTGTTTGGTTAAACTTTATTTGGACTTGGGGGAGTAAACTAAATTTCAATTTAATAACTTAGTTTTCAATTAGTGAATTCTAATTTTTCGTCTCCTTTATACTCCCTCCGTCCCACAAAGATTGTCCTATTTTTCCATTTCCGCCCGTCCCACAAAGCTTGTCTCATTTCACTTTTTACCATTTTTGGTAGTGTACTTCATATTCCACTAACTCATTTCTACTCACATTTTATTATAAAAATTAATATATAAAAGTAGGACTCACATTCCACTAACTTTTTCAACTCACTTTTTATTACATTTCATAAAACACGTGCTCGGTCAAAGTGAGACCATCTTTGTGGGACGGAGGGAGTAACTTTTTTCCATACTCATAATTTACAAAGTATTATTTTAATTTTCTTTCCAAATAATCGATGTAAAGTCAATTTTTATTTTCTAAGGGACTTTAATCCATAAATTAAATTTTTAGACTTTTATTTTTCAACCTAATTGTGCAAAAACTTCTTGTATTTTTACTATATTTTTTATCATAAAAAAATACTATATGCCCGTTTACAAAAATACTATTTTGTTGGTATATTCACCAAAATTAATATCGTTTCTATTTATAGAAAGATTTTCACCAATTTTTCTCCCCTCCCATTGTACTTTATCATTGCTTCTCTTTATCTTTTTACGATACCAATAAGCATTAAAACTTGTTTCGTCCATAAGACTATTTTTCGTAGATAATGAAGCCCCTACTAACAAAATTCATGCGTCTGCCGCCCACCGAAGAGCCACCCATGTGGAAGCTCGACACCGCCGCTACCGAAGAGCCATCGAGGCTAACCCCATCAATGGGGAGTTTAGGAGGAGGAACATTCCTTCTCGCATCTCCTCCATCAACCCCGAAGAGGACTCCGCCTTCGACGCCATTGAAAACTATCATGAGGAGGCGGAGCATTCTCAAGCTCAAGGGAGTGGGGTGCCGCCACCGCCACCATTTGAAGAAGAAGAAGAAGAAGAAGAAGAAGAGATATGTTCTCCTACATGCAAAACATGTCCAACACTTGGGACAATAGATGGGCGGAGCAACAACAAGAGAATGCCTTCAACCGCCAAGGATGGACGGCACAAGGTGATTGGCTGATGGCGGAGCAAGCCTTTTGGGAGAATCAACGGCTAGAAGATGTTCATCAACGTCAACAAATTGCTGAGCTCCATAGGGTGGCAGCCGAGGCTCGCGACGAGCGCCAAACCATGAGTAGCGATATCACCTATCTCATTGGCGCCTTCGACAACCTCAATGCTCGTTTCCCTCCTCCTCAAGATTGAAGAAGTCAAGCTCATGACATTAAATGAGCACTTGTATCATTAGTGTTTTTGTGTTTTGAGACAATTTTTTTTTCTTGTGTTTGAACATCTTTTTGAAGTAGTTCTTAGTTTAGTTTTTGGAATTGAAATTTTTTCGCAGGTATTGGACCATTCCCAGGGACAACTAGCATTTGCGCAGCGGCCCGCTAGGAACGCATCGAGAGTCTCTGGACTATGCCCAGTGACCGATGGTGGTTCACAGTGGCCATTCGCGATTTTTTTGATATTTTTGAATTTTTGCCCGTCCAACCTCTACGCGAAAAATTTCAAGGTATCTTTATTGCTTTCTTAGTTTACTCACGTCCCTACCGACTCTACAAACTTATTTTACACTTTGTTGTAAATAAGTTTGGGGGATGAAGTGGTAGACCGTGAGCTTAGGTTTTTGTGTTTGTCTTTGTTTTTTTGTTTTGTTTATTTTTGAAAATTCTCGAAGTTGAATCATTGTCATGAACTTAACATGAAGAACTTAGAAACACGCATGCTTAGGGACACATTAGACCGAGTTGCCTATGATATAAAGTTCTTTCATCTTTTATTAAGTAGGCTTGACGTTTTGATTTGATGGTTTGGTTAAAAGGTGCATAATTAATGAATTGTTTGTTCTCCTTGAATCATGCTTATACTCTTGTGAGATTTGAGCCTTAATTTCTTTCATATGTGATTTATCTGCATTCATGTATATGTTTCTAGAACTTACATCTAGTCTGTCTAAATTTACATAGTGTTTAAGTTGATTTAGGAGGATGTTAGGCCATCTTTTCATACCTACTTGTATATACAAAAATTTTGACCCTTTTCAAAAAAAAAATTATTTATCCCTTTGGAGCCAATTTTGAGCCTTTAAGCCTATTCTTTGGAAGTCGAATCAATGGGGACAATTCAATTGGTTAGTATAGCTTTTACTTTATCTTTTGTAAAGGAATTAGAGAAATAAGGGGGAATTGTGGAAAGTGAAAAGTAGTGTGCTTAATGTTATAAAAAAGCAAATTGTGAAATACAAAATTCAAAAGTGTACTTGATCTAGAAATGATGCCTATGAGAAAAGAAAGAAGGTTGTGAAGGAAAGAAAGAAAAATTAAAGTATTGGAAAGTGAGTTGAAGGAAGAATGACTTATCAGAAGTGTCTTCGGTTATTAAGAAAAAGTGGAGTCTAGTTTACTCTACTTGGGATTTTATTTTTAGTCACTTTTTAGCCAAATATTCCTTACCTACCAAAGAGCCTACATTACAACAAAAAATAAAGACCTTTTGGACTTTTGATGCTTAATCATATTTAGTAGAGGAGGGATTAGACTCTCAGCAAGCATATGGTAAACTTTGCATGATGCATGATTTGAGTGCCTATACACATTACCTTATACACTTTGAGAGTGAGAGAACACTTTCCATCTTTGAAAGTTTGCCACATGTGAGTGCATGAATTCAAGGTGTTCCATGAGTTAGTAATGAAAGTGCACTAATAAGCCTTGCTTGATTTGATTGCGTTAATACATGTTTGATCTATCTATTCCATACTTTGAGGAAATTACGACGTCTAGTCCTTGTGCATTCCGTGCGTCTATTCTTGTGTCTCCTATGTTTTGTTCGAGGACAAACAAAAATGTAAGTTTGGAGGAGTTGATAAGCTCGGATTTTGCACGGTTTTAAAGTCATCTTTTGGTCTGTTTTTAATGTCAAAGTCGCATTACTTCTCCATTATTTGCATATTTTGTCTGATTTTGTATTTTGACATATTTTGTGGAAAATGTGCATATTTGAGCCTAAAAAGGGAGTTAAAACGCAAACTTGGAAATATGGAGCTGTTCTGCATGTCTAGCTTCCACTACAACTGTAACGCCCCACCTTTCGAACCCTAAGACGATTGCTTTAATTTATTTTAATGTCGAGAATTAAATGACGGATTGTTATTTGATTTCTTTGGTGACCTAATTTTGATTTGACGTCAACTTCGTTGTTTTTTATGACGTGACTTTTAAATAATTGATGCGGGATGAAATATATTGCGGTGAATTATTTTCCTAAGGGTGAGTGAGATTAAATAGGATCATCAATTTTTCATCTTTCCCATTTCGACCACTATTAATTATTGGAGAGGAATTCTATTTTCTTGGATTGAATTATTTATTTGGGATAATCATCCAAATTAAATCCAAAGCACAATTACTTTATTTCTTCATGAGAAAAAAATCGATCCCTATGCTACTCCAATGGAGGTTTCGAAATTTCCCTAACTATGGGGGGAGGAAATTATTCCACTATATTAATTGATCTCCTAATTATTTCTTTTCATGAATGAATTGGAATATCCTAGCAAATCTTGACTTACCTTATTCTATTAAAGATTTGGAAATTTTTCCTTGTGGAGGAACCCAATTACACGCCTACTTCCCTATGTTTTGGAAGTATTATTATTAATTTTCTGCTCCGTATTATTTTATTCTACTCCGTGAAATATAAAATTTAATCATAGGCTAATTAAATAGCCTATGATTTTCAAAAATTTCCCCTTATTACTCCCCATAGTTCAAGCCAATCTCCCCCTCAAATCTCCTTCAAATCTTCATTTAATTAATTCTCCAAATCTCCTTTAATTAATTGGGATTTCATTGCACTCTATAAATAAAGGGGGAGAGAAAAACCCTAAACCTAAATTACACGCCTCCCTCCCTCCTCATTCCACACGCCCATCTCCTCCCCACACCTCTCCCACTTGTTCTTCTACTCCACTCAAGATCTTTTCATCCTTGCCAAGAGTTGTTAAAGAATCAAGATTTATATTTGTTATACCGATCGTTTCAATCAAGAAAGGTACAATCGAACTTTTCTTCATCTTCTCCATTCAAACATTGTTTGACTCACTCATGCATATAGTGAGTATAGGGATTTCAAATCTAGGAATTTAATCGGTGGGAATTCGTGTTTGAATGAGAACAAATTGTGAATATGCGTTTTGAATGAATTTGTGTGAAGTCTAAATGAATCATGGGTGAATGATGTGTGATTATATGAGAACATGATTGTGAAAACCTTTTTAAGCATGGTTGTGTGTTGGAAGCATAAAAAGGTTGTGTTTGGATGAATAAGGATAAAATCCTAATTCGAATTTTGAAGCATGAAATCTGTAGTGTTCGGACAGTAGGTTTTGACGCATGTTTGACCGACCAAACGAACTCCTTTTTGTACGATTCTTTTTTCTGAGTAAACCTAAAGGTGTCTTCTGTGTAGTGTATGAATTGCAATCTATTTGGACTAAAGATGAATATTTGGTGAATTTATGAACTTGACTGCGCAGTTCTGCCATAAATTATTTTTCTCGACCAGTGAGTTACGTTTTCGATTTGACCGAACGGAGGCCGGTTGAATTTTAACTGAATGATATTAGATGTGTCTACTGTATTGTAGGAAAGTTTCAGCCCCAACGGAGGCCGGTTGAATTTGAAATGATTTTTACACAATGACCGCGCTTTTCTGCCAGACTTCTATCCTTGCAAAAATAACGATGTTGTTGTGTTTTAAATGATATACATGATATGTATGTGTTAAGGAACCCACTCTATGATGAAGTGATGTGTTATTAGATGATGCATGCTACGGTGTGCTTCCTTTTGTTGTTGGGGAAAAGGGAAACGTTGGGGACATGCTTAATTATGAGTCAATGTTTGTGACTGATTGGCAATACATATTATCTAAAGGTGATAACTCGTGCACGAAGAGTGATAACAAAGGGAAAGAAGTACTTAAGGTCTAAACGGTTGAGGTGGACTTTCTTTTAACTAAGGACAATGTCCTAAATACTTTATCGGTGGAAAGAAGTACTTAAGGTCTAAACGGTCGAGGTGGGCTTTTTTTAACTAAGGACAGTGTCCTAAATACTTTATCGGTGGAAATTACTATGTTTATCATGCCGTGTTTTGTTTTAACATGCCTATCTGATGTGGCTTTTGCCACTATTATTTAAATCGGATTCGGGTCCTCGTAGGGCCGCAAACACTACTTGGATTAGTGTACACCTATGGTAGATCGTGTGCTAGCGTACGGGCTGGCCGGTCTAGTGACCTGGTTTGCGGCCGCATTCCTTGTCATGTATTGGCTGATATGGCTAACGTCTATGGGAAAATGACTGATCAATCGACTTTTACTATGGGAAATGATTTTGAGTGCCTCGGGCCTTTCTAAAGCTAAACCCCGATGGTTACTTACGTATGGCATGATAAATTATATTTTTACTAAAAAAATGTTTTCGGCATGAGCCACTGAGTATTATTTTTATAGTACTCAGCCCAGCATGTGCTTTCCCTATGTGCAGGTTGAGCGGCGACCAACGGTTGGTGGTGTTGAACAAATATCAATAAAAACTATGGTTGTCTTGAAACACCGAGTGTCGTTGTGTCTTCACACATGACTTCACTCTTCTCTTGGATGCTTCCGATGTGACATTTCCTTTACTTGTCTTTTATTAAACTTTGAAGTTGTTTATTTAAATGTTTCGAAACTTGGTATCATTTGAATAATGTCAAACCCTTAGTCGTTTTATTAATTCTGGGTCAAACCTTTGTTGAAACCCTAGTTTTCTATGTCTGTTCTTTAAGTTCTTTAATCACGATCGCCCGCATTTATTAACCCTAAAGGGCGGTCTTGATTGTTTGGTATCAGAGCCTCAGTTCTTTCCGCTCTGGACCCAAGAGCCTTGTTGAGTCAAAGTCTATTCATGTGTAAATTTACTAATTGATAATCGTCAAAGGCTCAACACCGCAGCTCGCCCCGCCCAACCACGAAGAAAGAGGCAAAAATATTTTTGTGAGTTTTGGATTGAATTACCGAAGCTTGGAAATTTTCGATGGGAATCAAAGATAATATGACGTCTTTGAAAATGTTGCTTGGAAGTGTGGGATGATGAAAATACATGGATATGAAATTGCTTAATACGACTATGCCAAAAATGATGAATATTGTTGTGCACACCCCGATAAGAAAAATCAACGAATATGTGATTGGACTTCTATGAGTTTGGATAGATGAAATTCTAAATGATTGAAATTACATGAATTGTGAAACGTGACGTATGAGTGTGATTACTTAATTATACTATGAAACAACACCTATGGGAAATAAGTAAACACTATGGCTTCTGGAAAATGTTGTGAAGATATGAACCGGGAGACACTCTGAGAATATACAATTGCTTTTGTTTAACAGTGAGGCATGATGGCGTTGAATGTGCTGGATATTGAAGTATGATTGTGAACTTGTATTGGTTGATGTTGAAATTTGCTATTACGTCCACGAAACTGCAAAATTTACTTGTAGAAAATACATGTTGCTTCCATGAACGACAAAATTTTATGCCTAGGAGGTTGAAATTTCATGACCATGAAATTGTGAGCATGATACGCGTGTAGTTGCGAGTTGTGTTTGTGATACAGATGAGCATGAACTACATGATTTATGAAATGCGATTCCATGGATGATTGATTGACTGAGTGTTGCTATTCACATATATTAATGTACGATGTTTGTTATGCTATGGAACACCAAATGACTTATACGAATAAATGTGTTGATTGTGCAATATATGGATGACGTTTATGTGGTGAAAATTCATGACCGATGAATTACGAGGTATTGTATAGAACCACTATTAAAGTGAAATGTGGAACTTTTGAACTTTGTTGCGAACGTAGGAGCCATATGAAGCTTGAGTTAGGTAATGATCAAATATACGTTGAAGTACGAGACTTCAAGCTATGCTTGAAATTATAGAGTGCCTAAGAGGTAGGCCAGACTGAACGTGCTAGAACTTAGTTGTAAGTTGACAACTGCAATATCACTTTCCTGAGTGATAAAACCAACGAAAATATATATTTCGAACTTTGGTGTATCCTCACAATGGCGAGATCATACCTAAGATCTAATAAAACTATGCAGTCTTGCATACCATGCAAAAGTGGCGATGCGACACAAATACGACGACGTTTACTACACTTTAAGACCACGTTTACAATGGCAATGCATTTCGAAAACTACGTGGCATGGCAAGGAGATTTTGAAGATGCGACCATCAAAAATAGTTATTAATTTCGACGATACGATGAATCTCAACTTGGAATCCATGATTTCATAGAACGATGTTACCATGTTCAGGCTCATGAAAAATGTGCGAGGGAGTGCGACCCTCGTAGCTAAAATGAACGATTTTTAAATCAACAGTACTTACTTGGATTCTAAGAAATTTTTTTTTGGAACCTTTCAATTAACGGTGAGCCCTTGTCTATTTAAGGCCTTGTTCGACTCACAATTCGCAAGTACTGCCCATTATTTCTTTTCCTATACCGAGTCATGACTCACTTTCAGTTCTTGGAAATTTGTGCGTGCCTATGTAACTTTTGACATCTTGATTAGTAGTCTTCTTTGATTCATCTTTCGTAAGGACAATATTTTGACCTTATGAGCTTCAGTCATTGAACTTCATTTCTAAAGTTGTTTGCAGTTTTGACCTTCAGTATGATCACATCTCCCATACATGTTTCTTCAAAGGATGAAATATTCCTCTTGGAACTTTTGTACACCTTTTTATTTCGTAACTATGCATGTGGCAAGTTCTTTCTTGCAGAAGTGAAATTCTTTTTAGCTCGGTTTCACTACATATTGTTTCATACTCAATGATTTTTCTTTCTACAACACCAAGTTAAGGCTATCATGTTCTCTTCTTCCCTAACGGGTTGATCGTGTTAAATTTCTGAAAAGTTCCATTCACTTTGAGTTGTCTTTAACAAAACCGCGAACCCATTGATGTGATTTCATCTTTTCCAATAACATGATGTTGTTGAACCATCATTTGTACTACTTCATGACATTTGTCCATTTTTCTAAATCCTGTCGAGACTGATTATTTTAGGCCTTGACATGTTTGAACGATATCCTTCATTGCTGTCCGGAATTTTGCAAATTGTGATCTAGCAGTCGGCTATGGAATTTGAGAATTTTTGCAGTTTCATCCTGTTTCCATGACCTATCTCATGTTCTTCCGAGCTCTCATCAGAAGTAAATTCTCAAAGCTCTTATGTTTTATTTGATACCTCTAAACCATTGCATTGTTGTCCTTGTTTCCTTGATTAATTTTGGAGCCTTCCCGACTAAAGACATCCTTAGCAATGTTGCAACAATTTGAAATCTGTTCATATCCAAGTAAGACTGTTGGGTCAAATTTCGAATCCTTGATACTAGACGGTAGGGAAATGCAGTAGTTGACTCGGATTTATACAAGGAATAAGTTTCTATAGTCAGACATGCTCAAAAATGGCACACCAACCAGAAGCGTCGACATAACTGATGAGATACATTTATGAGTGAACGATCGATCGAACGACAAGCGAATAATGAATATGAGAAGATGTATCTACGGTCACCATCGTGCGAGGAAATTATAGAGGGATTACAAGCCCCTTCATAGAGTTTATTGCACAAATTAAATATCGTCAACAAGAGAGAACATATGAAAGGTGACGAGAAAGAGCCACGGGACGATGAGACGATCGAGAAAAGAAATGTGTGATAATACCATGAAAATTAGAAAACTGTGTGGGAGTTGGAAGACAAAACGATGAGAGTTAATAGAAATTTTTCATGGGAGGACCGGCCAAGGCCGAATCATGGATACGCGCACTGGAGTGAATTTTCACAATCCTAGGATGCAATGATCGAGAAAGGTTAAGTTGTGTGAACTACCAACTGACCGACGCTGCCGACTTCTGGTGGGACACCAGGATAAAGACAATGCCCCAAGACCAAGCATAAGGAATGACTTGGGATGGCTTCAAAGCGGAAGTGTATAGCAAGTACGTGCCGAAGAGCTACCGGAAGGCGAAGGCGTCTGAATTCTACAATCTGACCCAAGGACGTATGACCGTGCACTCAACAGCATGACACGATATGCACCTGATCAAGTCGATACTGACGAGAAGCTTTCTGATAAGTTCCGCGAGGGACTAAGGCACGAGATAAAGATGTCATTGGCGACCCGTGGGAGACTTCCCTACGCGGAAGCACTAGCTCTAGCACTGGATATTGAGCCAGTGATGCCTAAGGAGAGAGCTAAGGAAATCACTACCTCGTCATCACACCACTCCAGGGAGAAAAGGAAGTGGGATGATTCTAGGACTCCATACGACGGAAAACGGTACCAGTCGAGTCAGCATCGATCTCAACACGGAGAGGAAATGGAGGAAAGGAAAGTGGAAGACGTCGCTGTTGTGCGAGGATTTCCAGATGTTTTTCCGAAGTGTTACCTGGACTGCCGCCAGATCGACAAGTGGAGTTTACAATCGACCTCGAACCAGGAGCCGCACCTGTGTCTAAGGCACCGTATCGAATGGCGCCTAAAGAGTGGGAGGAACTCAAGATACAACTTCAAGAGCTCATGGACCTAGGATTCGTTAGGCCTAGTGTCTCACCGTGGGGCACACCGGTGCTTTTCGTCAAGAAAAAGGTCGGGTCGATGAGAATGTGTATCGACTATAGAGAGTTGAATAAATTGACTCTCAAGAACGAGTATCCACTGCCGAGGATAGATGACCTGTTTGACCAACTCCGAGGAGCCGGCGTGTTTTCAAAGATGGACTTAAGGTCCGGATATCACCAACTGAGAGTTCGAAGGGATGACATACCGAAGACCGCATTTCGTACAAGATATGGTCACTATGAGTTCGTTGTGATGCCGTTCGATCTAACGAATGCACCTGCGGTATTCATGGACTTGATAAACCGGGTATTCCATCCGTACCTGGATAAATTCGTTTTGGTCTTCATAGATGACGTCTTGGTCTAGTCAAAGAACGGGAAGGAGGACGAGGAGCATCTATGAATCGCTTTGGAGACGTTGAGGACCGAGAAACTATACGTCAAATTTAGCAAGTGTGAATTTTGGCTGAAAGAAGTAAACTTTCTTGGACACATTGTATCGGCAGAAGGAATCCAAGTGGATCCCGCCAAAGTTGAGACTGTACAACAGTGGAAGTCACCGTCGACACCGAACGAGATTCGGAGTTTCCCGGGGATTGGCAGGATACTGCCGAAGGTTCATAGAAGAGTTCTCCAAGATAGCGAGACCAATGGCCCAACAACTCAAGAAATTAGTCAAAGTCAATTGGACCGCGGAGTGTGAGGCAAGTTTTCAACTCTTGAAGGAAAAGCTAACAAGTGCACCGATGTTAGCTGTGCCAGAACCTGGAGTAAACTACGTGGTATACACGGACGCTTCGAAGGTGGGACTTGGATGTGTGTTGATGCAAAACAACAAGGTGATTGCTACGCATCCCGACAATTGAGGCCACACGAGTTGAACTATCCAACCCACGACTTGGAGTTAGCAGCAGTGGTACACGCCTTAAAGATTTGGAGATATCACCTCTACGAAGTTCGATGTGAGATCTTTATTGACCACAAAAGCCTGAAATATTTCTTCGAGCAGAAAGATTTGAACATGCAACAACGAAGATGGCTCGAATTAGTAAAGAACTACGATTGTGGCATCAACTACCACCCTGGCAAAGCAAATGTAGTGACAGATGCTTTGAGCCGAAGGAAAGTCTAATACGAGAGTTTAATACGAGAGTTTAGTAAAATGCAATTGGAAGTGGTAAAGGCACCTGAAACAGTGGAAGGCCGATTTGCTACTTTAGTGGTTGAACCTAATCTAAGAACGAGAATCGTTGCAGCCCAACGGATGGATGCGAAACTTGAAGAAATTCGAATTGAAGTGAGAACTGGCAAATCTGGAAGTTTTAGTGGGGAGTCCGAAAACGCCCTCACTTTTGAAGGGAGACTGTGCGTACCAAACTACGTGAAACTCAAGAACGAGATCATGAGTGAAGCTCATGAGACTCCATACACCGCTCACCCGGGAAGCACAAAGATGTATCAAGACTTGAAAAAGTCCTTTTGGTGGAATGGCATGAAGAGAGACATAGCGGCATTTGTGGAGTGCTGCTTAGCCTGCCAGCAAGTGAAGGCTCTACATCAATGACCGTACGGAAAGTTGCAACCACTAGAAATTCTAGAGTGGAAATGGGAGCACATCGCCATGGATTTTGTGACGGCATTGCCAAAGACGCAAAAAGGGAATACTGCTATATGGGTAATTATAGACCGACTCACCAAGAGTGCACACTTCGTACCGATTCCCGAAACGCATGGATCGAGCAAGCTAGCTCAGATCTACATAAAGGAAATAGTGCGACTGCATGGAGTCCTAGTGACAATCACACCCGACCGTGACCCGAAATTCACATCAAGATTTTGGATCAGCCTACAACGTGAGCTAGGCACTCGACTGAACTTCAGCACAGCATTTCACCCGCAGATGGACGGGCAATCCGAAAGAACGATCCAAACCCTCGAGTGAGAGAACACTTTCCATCTTTGGAAGTTTGCCACATGTGAGTGCTTGAATTCAAGGTGTTCCATGAGTTAGTAATGAAAGTGCACTAATAAGCCTTGCTTGATTTGATTGCGTTAATACATGTTTGATCTATCTATTCCATACTTTGAGGAAATTATGACGTCTAGTCCTTGTGCATTCCGTGCGTCTATTCTTGTGTCTTCTATGTTTTGTTCGAGGACAAACAAAAATGTAAGTTTGGGGGAGTTGATACGCTCGGATTTTGCACGGTTTTACGGTCATCTTTTGGTCTGTTTTTAATGTCAAAGTCGCATTACATCTCCATTATTTGCATATTTTGTCTGTTTTTGTATTTTGACATGTTTTGTGGAAAATGTGCATATTTGAGCCTAAAAAGGGAGTTAAAACGCAAAGTTGGAAATCTGGAGCCGTTCTGCATGTCTAGCTTCCACTACAACTGTAACGCCCCACTTTTCGAACCCTAAGACGATTGCTTTAATTTATTTTAATGTCGAGAATTAAATAACGGATTGTTATGTGATTTCTTTGGTGACCTAATTTTGATTTGACTGAGTCAACTTCGTTGATTTTTATGACGTGGCTTTTAAATAATTGATGTGGGATTAAATATATTGAGGTGAATTATTTTCCTAAGGGTGAGTGAAATTAAATAGGATCATCAATTTTTCATCTTGCCCTTTTCGACCACTATTAATTATTGGAGATGAATTCTATTTTCTTGGATTTAATTATTTATTTGGGATAATCATCCAAATTAAATCCAAAGCCCAATTACTTTATTTCTTCATGAGAAAAAAACGATCCCTATGCTACTCCAAGGGAGGTTTCGAAATTTCCCTAACTATGAGAGGAGGAAATTATTCCACTATATTAATTGATCTCCTAATTATTTCTTTCCATGAATGAATTGGAATATCCTAGAAAATCTTGCCTTACCTTATTCTATTAAAGATTTGGAAATTTTTCCTTGTGTGAGGAACTCAATTACACGCCTACTTCCCTATGTTTTAGAAGGATTATTATTAATTTTCTACTCCGTATTATTTTATTCTACTGCGTGAAATACAAAATTTAATCATAGGCTAATTAAATAGCCTATGATTTTCGAAAATTTTCCCTTATTCCTCCCCATAGTTCACGCCAATCTCCCCCTCAAATCTCCTTCAAATCTTCATTTAATTAATTCTCCAAATCTCCTTTAATTAATTGGGATTTCATAGCACTCTATAAATAAAGGGGGAGAGAATTGCAACCTATTTGGACGAAAGATGAATATTTGGTGAATTTTTGAACTTGACTGCGCAGTTCTGCCAGAAATTATTTTTCTCGACCAGTGAGTTACGTTTTTTATTTGACCAACCTAAAAAGATTATTTTGATGTGAAATTTTAACTGAATGATATTCGATGTGTCTACTGTATTGTGGGAAAGTTTCAGCCCCAACGGAGGCCGGTTGAATTTTAAATGATTTTTACACAATGACCGCGCTTTTCTGCCAGACTTCTATCCTTGCGAAAATAACGATGTTGTTGTGTTTTAAATGATATACATGATATGTATGTATTAAGGAACCCACTCTATGATGAAGTGATGTGTTATTAGATGATGCATGCTACGGTGTGCTTCCTTTTGTTGTTGGGGAAAAGGGAAACGTTGGGGACGTGCATAATTATGAGTCAATGTTTGTGACTGATTGGTAATACATATTATCTAAAGGTGATAACTCGTGCACGAAGCGTGATAACAAAGGGAAAGAAGTACTTAAGGTCTAAACGGTCGAGGTGGGATTTCTTTTGACTAAGGACAATGTCCTAAATACTTTATCGGTGGAAATTACTATGTTTATCATGTCGTGTTTTGTTTTAACGTGCATATCTGATGTGGCTTTTGCCACTATTATTTAAATCGAATTCGGGTCCTCGTAGGGCCGCAAACCCTACTTGGATTAGTGTACACCTATGATAGATCGTGTGCTAGCGTACGGGCTGGCCGGTCTAGTGACCTGGTTTGCGGCCGCATTCCTTGTCATGTATTGGCAGATAAGGCTAACGTCTATGGGAAAATGACTGATCAGTCGACTTTTACTATGGGAAATGATTTTGAGTGCCTCGGGCCTTTCTAAAGCTAAACCCCGATGGTTACTTACATATGGCATGATAAATTATATTTTTACTAAAAAAATGTTTTCGGCATGAGCCACTGAGTATTATTTTTATAATACTCAGCCTAGCATGTGTTTTCCCTATGTGCAGGTTGAGCGGCGACCAGCGGTTGGTGGTGTTGAGCACATATCAATAAAAACTATGGTTGTCTTGAAACACTGAGTGTCGTTGTGTCTTCACACATGACTTCACTCTTCTGTTGGATGCTTCCGCTGTGACATTTCCTTTACTTGTCTTTTATTAAACTTTGAAGCTGTTTATTTAAATGTTTCGAAACTTGGTATCGTTTGAATAATGTCAAACCCTTGGTCGTTTTATTAATTTTGGGTCAAACCTTTATTGAAACCCTAGTTTTCTATGTCTGTTCTTTAAGTTCTTTAATCACGATCGCCCGCATTTATTAACCCTAAAGGGCGGTCGTGACAACAAAATTGCCAGCAACCGCTGGCGCCCAACGGCCGCTAAGCCAGTAGCAGCCTGCTCCGAAAAAGTTATGCATGAAATCAAGACACGCCCAGCGACCGCTGGAGAATGCGTGGCGACCGCTACCGAGAGTCGAGAGAGTTACAGGATGATGGATGGCGACCGTTGAAACAAGTGCAGCGACCACCAACCAAAGGTTATAAGCCTTGGATCAACTCATGGGGACCGCTGGCCAAGGTGCAGCGGCCAGCCAGGAAAAAGCGACGAGCGGATTTGCCCTACTTTCTTCCCAAGATTTACCATATTTTGCAATCGTTTTCCTTATTTGAGAAGGGGCGATTTCTCCCCTATAAATAGTCCCCAAAGCTTCATCAAAAACAAGTTTCTCTCTTTACAAAATACTTCCAGAGTTCAAATGTTAAAGTGCTTCATTGTGCAAGGAGTTGAAGAAGGATTTAAGATCATCAAGGCTACAAGGATTCAACCTTCGGGTTTTATTTGCTTTAGTTCTTATGTTTTCATTGTCTTCCCTCCAATCTATGTTTTTAGCTTATTCTATCATGTGTAACTAAATTCATAGGATTCTAGGGATGTGTTAGTAATTTTTATTGGTTTATACAATTCCTATTTTCTAGTTAACATCCGTTTGTTCTTACTTTGTTTCTTCCTTAAGTTGTTCCATGATAGACAATTTGTGTTTGTTTTCCCCGTGATCGATATTCGGTACTGACCTTTAGCTATACTATTCCTATTCTGTATACTTTTTATTTCAAATTAACTCCTATATGAAAGAGAAAATTACAAATAAACTCATAGACTATAGAAAGGAGGAAATCGCAACTGATGTCAGGAGGGCTCGACCTCGGCACCTCTTAGAATAATTTCTAAGCTCATTGCCGCTAGGACATAGGCTCTGGACTTCCTACTCTGTATACTTGTAAGTATTTATAGTGTTAATAAAAAGTGCATCAGCCTGTCACCTCACTGCCTCACGCACCCTCCCATTCGCAGCCTATGCCTGCAAAGCTGCACCCAAGGACACCCAATTCAAATTTCCTTCCCATTCAAATACTCCCCTAATTCAAATTTCCCCCTCAATTTGCTATGGAAACAAAATAAAACGAACGCTTAAATATATTTTTCGGGGTTGCACCAAATTGGAAACTGTTTTGGTTAGTTCGCACTCCGAATATAATTTACGTTCCAAAAATATTTTTTTGGATTTTCAAAGTTGGTTCCCCACTTAACATTAAATTTTAAAACTACCAAATATTTGTAATATTTACATTTCTTCTTTAGGTAATATGAAATTCTACCTGGTCAACACATGTAAACCGGTTGGAACTCCAAATTCCTATCCTACTGATCATTAAGCGACATCAAGGTGTGCGCGTAGTGCATTTCTTCCACTACACACATCTCTGTGTTGTCCCTAAACACCTTCAGCCTATGTCCATTTACGATAAAAGGTTCAGAGTTAGGGGCACTCCATAAAATTTCCATTGCTCCATTAGAACGAAGGCAGTTATGATGTATGGTCATGTCCAATTTGATTTGAGCTTCTCTCACATTAGCTTTAATCGCGATTGGAAGAGTAGTACTTTTTGGCCAACTTGGAGATTTTGGTCCTCAGATTTTTGTCGTGCCATAATTTTGTTCTTTCCTTGTACCACATGGCCAAATCAAACCACTCCAATTTGAGTTCCTCCAACTCTTGTAGCTCCAGCTTCCTTTCCTTCTCACAGGCTCTAGCATCCATGTTAACTTGTTGCACTGCCCAGTATGTTCGGTGTTCAATCCCCACTGGTAAATGACACATCTTCCTATCGGCATCTTGTAGGCCGTCATGTAAGCCCATAGAGCATCCTCCAACCTTGCGCTCCAGTTCTTCCTAGAAGGGTTTACTGTTTTTTCTAGGATGCTCTTTATCTCTTTGTTAGAGATCTCGGCTTGACCGTTGCTTTGCGGATGGTAGGGGGTAGACAGTCTGTGATGAACCCATACCTCTTCATCAATGCTTTGATGGTACGATTTAAAAAGTGGGTTCCTTGATCAGATATGATCGCCCTTGGTTCTCTGAATCGGCTGAATATATTGCACCTCAAAAACTTGGCAACCTCTCTTGCTTCACTTGTCCTTGTTGTCTTGGTTTCGATCCACTTAGAGACATAATCAACTGCTACCAGAATATATGAGTTCCGGCAGGATGAAGGAAAAGGACCCATGAAGTTCATACCCCACATGTCGAACACCTCGCAAATAATGACCGAAACTTGTGGCATTTCGTCTCGTGCAGAGATTCCACCGGTCAGTTGACAGCGGTTGCAGTTTTTGCAGAACTCATATGCGTCTCGGTTAAGCTTCGGCCAGTAGAACTCACTGTCAAGGGCCTCCCTTGTAGTCCTCCTGGGCCCGAAAGGCCCTCCACTTGCCAAGGAGTGGCAATGTGTCAATACTTCCCTCTGCTCCCAGTCATGGACACACCTTCTTATCACTTGATCGGCTCCTACCTTCCACAGGTATGAGTCATCCCAAAAATAGTATTTCGTTTCACTTCTGATTTTCAACTTTTGAGCCTTTGTAATGCTAGGCGCATTCGGGAGTTCCCCTGTTACAAGGTAGTTTGCCAGATCAGCAAACCATGGCTCCTCCCTAACTTTTTCTTTTCCCTTGGCCGTCACATCCTGGCCAGTAAGCTTCATAACTTCTTCCTAATCGATTCCGCTGACAGAGAAAACCACTTCACATAGGTGTTCGTCCGGGAATCTGTCGTGGACATCTTCACTGCTCCCTTCTTACACGATTCTACTTAGATGATCTGCTACCTTGTTCTCAACTGCTCGCTTGTCTTCCACATCCCAATCAAACTCTTGCAGAAGAAGTACCCATCTGATCAATCGGGGTTTTGATTCCTTCTTGGCAATCAGATACTTAATAGTCGTATGGTCAGTATAGACGATGAGCTTGGACCCAAATAAATATTATTGGAACTTCTCGAACGAATACACCACGGCTAACATTTCTTTCTCGGCGGTGTCGTAGTTCCGCTGGGCTTGGTTTAGGGTTTTCGATGCATAGAATATCACGTATCTCTTTCCCTCCATATTCTTACCAAAGACGACTCCCACTGCATTGTCACTGGAGTCACACATCACCTCGAAGGGTTGATCCCAGTCAAGTGCCCGGATGATTGGAGCGGATATCAGCTTTTTCTTGAGGAGGTTGAGGGCAGCTTCGCAATGCTTGTCAAAGACTAACTCGACTTCATTTTGGAGGAGTCTGGTAAGAGGTTGGGTGATTTTGGCGAAATCCTTAATGAACCTTCTATAAAAACCTGCATGTCCAGAAAACCTCTTATCTCCTTCTGGTTAGTAGGGAACGGCAACTTGGATATGACTTCGACCTTGGCTTTATCCACTTGGATTCCCCTTTCTGATACCACATGCCTTAACACGATGCCTTCTGTAACCATGAAATGACATTCTTCGAAGTTTAGGACCAGGTTCCTTGCTGGGGTTTGGAGCCCCTTGCACAGCGGAAGTCATGCATTCACAAATAAATCATACGTACAGATCTATTTGACCGATTATGGGATTAATTAACTACATGTTAAACGCAGAATTGCATCTAAGAACGCACATAATTCATGTAAAAGGAATTAAAACCTAAAACATGAATTCCTACGGTTTAGAATTACCCATCTGATTCTCCAAAGAATCATCGATTGCTTGCGCCTTCTCCACGTGATGTTTTTCGTACTCAACCACGGACCTTCTAATCTGTATCCTGAACTCAGATAATGACCTTTGGGTGGGCAAAGCTTGTCAAAATCGAAAAGGGCTTGATTAGAAAGAAGAGAGAATATCAGTTTTGTCAAAAACTGATTTTTCGTCCACTCCCAGAGGGGAGCACGAAAATTAATGTGTTAATCTCTCTTAATCTTCTTTCTAATCTCCTTTTATATAGAGTTATTATGGGCCAGATTAGGGATCCATGGAGGCTGGACTTGGGCCAAACCAGTTGGACTTTTACTAATTAAATTGAGCCTCAATTTAATACAAGTCCAATAGAATATTATTATCATCCACTATAGTATAATAATATTAACTGCTCGTCCATTCCCAAATTACGAGTAATCCGGGCTTTACCTCTTTAATTTATTATTTCCCGTGTTTAAGAAATAAATATCCATTAATTAATTTAAGTATGCTATTTGACTTTAATTAATTAATATCTTTTTCCAAGAGTTGTCTAGTTCAAAATCTTTATTTATTATTCTGGAATAAATTCCAACCGGCCGGGTTTCTGAATGATAAAACCTTTTTCGAACACCTCTTGAGAATATTATCAAACTGGACTCATCAGCACACGATTCATTGCAATAACAATACTAGCACCTCTAGACAGTAATCACCACTACCCAAAATATCAGGATTCTTGGATTGCGAAAAATCCACACCATTTGATAAATCAAAGTAGTGCATAATCAATATCGTATGCTCAATGTTATATCAACAATCATTAAGAAATAACAATCACCGAGACCTTGTCTTTCAGTAAATAGCAAGAAAGACTTATCTCAACTGTTAGATCCTTCAGTGCTATACCACACCAGTGTCGTTTACTTCCTAAGGTAAGGAAACATGTGGACTGACACTGCAACCTTTCACGATAGGTAGCCAAAGCTTATCTAGGTTGTGAAATTCTATTTCCCTTCTACAAAGGACCGACTGCGTCACCTTCTGTGAACGTCGTTCACGACCAGTCTACTACGCAGAAGAATTAGACTTATTTGCTTCTTATACATTTAAATGTTTGAGAAACATCTTATAAATGCATAAGCAAACACCAATGCGATAAAATTAATTCTTCCCGCATTGGGTTAAAAGTGGATTGTAGAGTTTATTGTATACAAGCAATTCTATCCGTGCAACGTGCTCGAAATATGCTTTTCAGTATACCAATCCTAACAATCTCCCACTTATACTCAAAATCATGCTTTCGAGTATACCCACTGCCAAAACTCTCCCACTTATACTCTAAGCAGGTCTCGGGCCATGATACATCGAACTACCGTACTTTTCATCTCATGTGTAAAAGATTTTGCCATAGAGGCATTATGTGAAAAGTTCTGCCAGGTTGTTCTCTGATGATATCTTGGAAACCATAACGTCTTGCTGCGCACTTAATCCTTAATTAATTTCATACTTCATCTCTATGTGATTGCTTAGCTTTATCATACCGTGTTTCCCTCGAGTTAGACATATGACTAGAGCAATTATAACAAAATATAATACTCATACACATACTCAGAATCACGGTCAAAGCTATTAGGAAGTTAATGAGATTAACAACTACCTTAGTAGTTTCTGATGAAACCACACTTGTAATTTTCATGATAGAGTCTGTGATGTAATCACACTCCTTCATGACTCAGTTTTCAACTCCTAACGTTAACACATAGTCAAAGGATAACTCGATCATCAATCAATTATAAAATCGAGTCGATGTAACCTAAAGGACATAACATGGATGTCTGGTAAACTAGAGCATACCGTTTAGTCTTCTTCAAGTACTATAGTATATTCCTTACCCAATCCAATGTCCTTGGCCATGGTTAAAATGATATCATGCTTCTATGCCAACGGCAAAGCTAATATCTAACTTAATACACTTCATAGCATATATGAGACTTCCAATTATGGAACTTATCTCATTCTTCTTGATCTCATTCAATGTCGAAAAACACTTGACTAGGGTAAAGAAATCATCTCACCGCAAGGTTTTACCCTAAAATCTAGGGTAAGCCTCCTTATAAAAGGAAGCCACTTGGAGAGAGAAAAGGGGACATCTATTTTTTCATCATCATCACTCTTAGGTAGAATTCTCTCGGTAGTTCAGTCCTTCAGCCCAGTCCAGAGTCTAGTTCCTCGCCACTGCCATGGTCACTTGAAGATTAAGAAGTTCCCAGAGTTCCAGACTTTCTCATCCAGTCAGCAAGATCGTAGTTAAAAGTTCCATCGCCCGGCGTGGCAAAACACTTTTATTTCGCTTTCGTAGTTAAATTGCTTGTTTTTCCTTACGCTGGATCTTTGTTTGCTTTTGAATTTCACTGCCTAGAAGTACTTTGTTTGAAGATCCAAACATGTTATATGCTATGAAGTTGTTTTCTGTTCAGTTTACTTCGCCGATCTCTTTTCCTTCTGCCTAGTTAGCTTAGATCTAGAGTTTCTGGTTGTTTTGAGTATCGAATCTTGTGTTTCCAGTTAGTAGTTTATTTCTTCGAGTTAGCATAATCTGTTTACTTTCATTTCATAGAGGTTTGTTTCATGCAAGGTGCAGTTATGTTTTCCTGTTTTCTTCCATGCTGATCAGTAGGCGGGATTTCAATTTCGATGTTTGATTTTCGATTTGGAATTTTTGATTGTAGATCTGTGTTCGTGAGTTATTAATCTGTGTTTTTGTGGTGCTGAATCTGGTTTGTTTTCTTATTTTATTTTGTGTTTGTTGAAGAAGATGATGTCCATATCCAAGTTTGGGACCACTTTGCTTTTTAGACGCTTTTTGCTTTTTGTCCTTCACCTTTAGTACACCCTGCAGATCTGTCAGCCTAGTCACCACAACTACCACTTATTCTCTGCTTTTATGTTTAGCCTTTTATAGAAACCTAGTACTTTCCGCATATTTTCTGTTACACCGCATCCACCATAATTCCACGTACACCACTACATGTCGACCACCATTCACCCTTCCTAGTCAGTAGGACACCATCTTAATTTTCCGTCTAGGTAGAGACTCAACCCAAGCGTGGTAGCTAACCAAACCATCCAAAATATCACCGCAATCTGTCCAACCATCACCATCTCTGTGGGATTCGACCCCTACCTTCACTATACTACCCAGTAGAAGAGGGTTGAGGATTCTTTGAAAGCAGGTTCTAGGCTAGCGGGGATTCTTATACTGATCAGTAGGATAGATCCTTGCTTGAGCGACACCTACGCAAACCATGCTCTTTCAAATGGCGCCGTTGCCAGGGATGGACGTCGTTATTTAAAGCTATTGTGTGTGATACTTTGGCGTATATATTGTGCATAACGTTTTCCTTTTCTTTTTATTTCAATATATGAGAAGCAGCTCGGCTCCTGACCAGTGGAGGCCGAAGATACTTCAGCGAGGATCTATATTCGTAACCACTCGATCCGGTTTGTCGACGGCTCTATCTGACTTAGGTTCGAGTAGCGACGAGGAGCAATACACCATAGAAGGACCAATACCAGAAGAGATACCACTGTTGGAAGGCAACCCAGGGGAGATGGCTGCCAACGGAGATGATGATCCAGAGATCGGTACCCTGAATGCGCATACCGAGGGAGAACCACCGCAAGCCATTGTAGTCACCCCGGGGCAGACT
The DNA here is from genome assembly GCF_004379255.2 of Salvia splendens. Taxonomy (NCBI): domain Eukaryota; kingdom Viridiplantae; phylum Streptophyta; class Magnoliopsida; order Lamiales; family Lamiaceae; genus Salvia; species Salvia splendens. The sequence continues at coordinate 22,644,671 of NC_056035.1, forward strand.
GCCTGTGATGTGAAGCCCCATGTTATCGCAATTCTGCCTACATACTGCGGAGAGAGCTATGAAGGACCTTACGAGTTCCTGCATGAGTTTTGTAAGATTTGTAGGGCGCAAAGGAGGCCCTGCAGGGGCGACCGAGGATGACTATAGATTGAAGGCTTTGCCGTTTGTTCTAAAAAGGGAAGCCAACACTTGGTTCATGCGTCTGCCACCCAACTCCATTGAGAGTTAGGCCGATTTCAAGTCAGCATTCTTAGGCGAGTTTTTCCCATCGTCGAAGACAAGTGCGCTGGAGAGAGAGATAACTAATGTGAAGCAAGGGTACGATGAGCCTTTGAGTGATTACTGGGCGAAATATATGAGCCTCTTGGATGCGTGCCCCAACCATCGCATGGCGGATATTGAAGTACACCATGTCTTTTATGAAGGGATGAACAAAACAACCAAGGATCTAGCGAATTCCTCGTCAGGAGGAAGCTTCACACAGCTAAGGGTCAGCGAAGCTAAAAGGGTCCTAGGGAAACTGTTGAGCGCAAAAAAAGAGTATGACAATTCCAGAGATGGTTACAGCAGAAAAAGGATTGCCAGCGCCCTGTCTACTGACCAGGAGCAGAAGATAGAACAGAAGATGGATTTGAAGATGGACGAATTGAAGAAGACGCTCTTGAGCGCAATCGAGAAAAATGCGCCACCAACTTCCCCAGCTAGAAACTACAAGGGTGCAGAACAAGGGAACCAAGGGCCGAGCTATGATCAGCCCAATGACTTCGTGAATATGGAGCAAGTCAACGGTGCTGGGTATTACAATTCTAGTGGACATTGGATCCAAGGGAGACAACGGGATGCACCATGGAGGGATCATCTGAATTTCGATGGGGAGATGGGAGCCAAAATCAAAACCAAGGTCAAGGTCAGAACCAATACAACCCCCACCCGAACCAGAATTTCAACCGTGGCCCGGAAAATCCAAACAACCAGTTCAACTGGTCAGAAAGGAACCAACTACCCCACAGTCAACAACCTCAAAACCAACACCCACAAAACCCAAACCCTGTTTATGTACCACCCCACCAGAGGAACTTTCAAAATTATCAGAGTCAACCTAATCAAGGACCACCACCTCAGCAAAACCCAACCCAGTTCCAAAACCAAAACCAGAACCAGAACCAATATCATACTGACCAGTACAACCCTCCTGGCCAGTATAACCAATACCCACCTAACCCGAACCAGCAAAATTTCTAAAATTCCCAGTATAACCAGCACCAAGGGCCGAATCAATCCCAATATCCTAGCAGGTCAAGGAGATCTATGGAGGACATGATGGGAGAATTGCTCGCATCGTAGCAAGGTATCAAGGGTGAGTTACAATCCCATAATGAAGTAGTGCAAGGGATGCAGAGTGCCCAGAAGGAGCTTAAGGCGAACATGGATATGATGAATAGGCAGTTGGCCCAACTGACCAGTTCGATGGGTGAAATGAAAGGAAACTCAGGGAAACTCCCGTCCACAGTCCATGTGCCTGAAAAGGCGAATGTGAGCAAAGTCACACTACGATCCGGCACTACCTATGAAGGACCCCAGCCAAAGAAGTCTAGTGGAGAACCAAGTGGAGCAACATTATTGGGGGACGTTGTCTCGGAAGAAGAGCTACGCAGACCTCTACCCCAGATGCAGGACCCATTTTTCTTGGGAGAAACACCATGTGGAAAAGGCGAGCCCGAGAACGTGCTGGTCAGGAAGGAACCCCATCAAGAGGTAGAATCCAGAACGAAGGAAACTCGGACCCAGAGTTTGCCCAAGGAAGGTCCCAAGAAGGTTGCTGAGGGACCGGTAGAGGAGAGAAAGGGGGAGAAACCATTCTCTTACTGTTTCGTAACTAAGAGGAAGAAGGAAAACCCAGTGGATTACTTGTCAATTTTCGGGAAGCTGGATGTTACCATACCATTCCTCCAAGCCGTGAAGATACCCCCACTTGGGAAATTTATTAAGGAGTTCATAGCCGGGAAAGCCCAGGAGGATGGAAAAATTATAGTAGAAGGGATCGCGTCAGCAATAGTGCAGGAGAAGCTACCGCCCAAGAGGGCAGATCCAGGTATGTTCACCCTGCCTATAACTATAGGAGATGTGAAAGTCGAGCATGCAATGTGTGATCTTTGAGCTTCTATTAACGTCATGCCTTTGTCGATCTATAACCAATTGAAGGGGGTTAGATTGTCGAGTACTAGGGTGTTGATCCAATTGGCTGATAGGTCATGCATAAGTCCTGAGGGTGTTTTAGAGAATGTGTTGGTCAGAGTGCATGAGTTTACCTACCCTGCTGACTTTTATGTGATCAAAATGAGTGAGTCCGAGGCTAGGGAATCTAGTGGAATATTGTTAGGTAGGCCATTTTTTAGAACGGCCAAGACGATAGTAGACATGGCTGAGGGAACAATTTGCATTGATTTTCATGGGGAGAAGTTTACTTTTGATATTAATGAGGCTATGAAAAGCCTATCGATTCTGAAAATTTATTCCATGTTGATGTGATTGACCCCTTAGTCCAAGATTTTCTTGAGACCGAACTATTGTAGGAAAAGCTCCAAGCTTTAGATGTCTATGAGCAAGCTGACGTAAAGCCGCTGCATGGTGTGATCTGATCAGTAGCCAAGGGCTGACTGATGAAGAGATAAAAGGAGCAATTAAGGACTTCTGCCAGAAATCAGAGTTCATTGGAGCCGCAGGGGCTCAGCTACCAGTCAGTATAGAGGAATCTCCAGAGGGAGAATTAGAGAAAGGAGGAGAGGCTGAGAAAAACCCTCTACCCGAAGACACACTTCCACCCCAAGTTGAGCTGAAGCAACTGCCATCGAATTTGAAGTATGCCTTCCTCGGAGAGGAGAACTCACATCCAGTGATCATCAGCAGCAGCCTTACGAAGGAACAAGAGGCTAGGCTACTGACCGTGCTGAGCAAGAACAAGAAGGTGATTGGATGGAGTCTCACAGATTTAGTTGGAATTAGCCCCGACGTCTGCATGCACCACATTAGGTTGGAGGAAGGAGCAAAGGCACATCGAGATGCTCAAAGGAAGGTAAACCCTAACATGCGAGAAAAGATATTGAAGGAAATCTTGAAGTTGTTGTCGCTAGGGATTATCTATTCAGTGCCGGACAACGAGGCTAGTCACGGGTTGGCGAATGTGCATCGATTACCGTAAGCTGAACAATGCGACCAGGAAGGACCATTTTCCCTTGCCTTTCATCGACCAAATGTTGGAGAGATTAGCTGGGAAGAAGTACTTCTGTTTTCTGGATGGGTACAACGGTTACTTCCAAATTTACGTGGATCCTGAAGACCAGGGTAAGACCACCTTCACTTGCCCATTCGGAACCTATGCATACCGACGCATGCCTTTCGGTCTATGCAACGCTCCAGGTACGTTTCAACGATGTATGATGAGCATATTTTCCGATTTGATTGAAGACGGCATAGAGATATTCATGGATGACTTCACGGTCTACGGAGACTCTTTCGATTCTTGCCTTCATCATTTGGATATAGTTCTAGAAAGGTGTCAAGCAAAAGTCTGGTGTTGAATTTTGAGAAGTGTCATTTTATGGTCACCGAAGGTATTGTTCTGGGACACGTGGTTTCAGAGAGGGGAATCCAGGTGGATCGAGCTAAGGTGGATGTTATATCCAAATTACCGTTCCCTACTGATCAGAAGGGGATAAGGGGTTTTCTGGGGCACGCCGGATTTTATCGAAGATTTATCAATGATTTCTCCAAGATTGCCCAACCCCTTACTCGACTCCTTCAGCATGAAGTAGAGTTTGTTTTTGATGAGCAATGCAAGGCTGCGTTTAACCTTCTCAAGGAAAAGCTGATTTCCGCACCTATCATACGGGCTCCTGACTGGGACTATCCTTTCGAAGTGATGTGCGACGCCAGCGATTATGCAGTGGGAGCCGTACTAGGACAGAAGATCGATGGGAAGAGGTACGTAATTTTTTATGCATCTAAGACTCTGAATCAAGCCCAGTGGAATTATGATACCACTGAGAAAGAGATACTGGCAGTGGTGTATTCTTTCGAGAAGTTCCGGCCATACTTGTTGGGATCCAAGGTCATCGTTTATACTGACCATGCAGCGATAAAGTATCTGATTGCCAAGAAGGAATCCAAACCCCGCTTGATCCTATGGGTCCTTTTGTTACAAGAATTCGATTGGGACGTGGAAGATAAGAAGGGAGTCGAGAACAAGGTGGCGGACCATTTGAATAGAATAGTGCAAGAGGGAAACAGCGAAGAAGTGTACGACAAGTTTCCAGAAGATCATTTATGTGAGGTAAATTTTGAGGCCAGGAAGATTGACTGGGAAGAAGTGATGAAGCTTACTGGCTAGTACGATACTAAAAAAGGAAAAGAAAAGGTAGGGCAAGAGCCGTGGTATGCAGACCTGGCCAACTACCTAGTGACTGGAGAACTTCCAGAGGTGCCGAGTATTACCAAGGCCCAGAGAATGAAAATCAGGAGTGAGGCAAAATACTACTTTTGGGACGACCCCTATCTGTGGAGAGTAGGATCCGATCAAGTGATAAGGAGGTGCGTTCCTGACTGGGAGCAAAGGGACGATGTGACACATTGCCACTCTTTGGCATGTGGAGGACACTTCGGTCCTAAGAAGACAGCAAGGAAGATTCTGGACAGCGGCTTTTATTGGCCAACGCTCAACAAGGATGCGAACGAGTTCTGCAGAACTTGTGAGCGCTGTCAACTGACCGGAGTAATATCTGCCCGGGATGAAATGCCGCAGGTACCCGTCATTGTTTGTGAGTTGTTCAACATATGGGGAATGGATTTCATGGGTCCGTTTCCTTCGTCCTATGGCAATTTGTACATTTTAGTTGCAGTGGATTACATCTCCAAATGGGTGGAGGCCAAGGCCACAAGCACGTGTGAAGCAAGGGAGGTGGCCAAGTTCCTAAAGAGTCATATCTTCAGCCGGTTCGGAGTACCAAGAGCGATCATATCGGACCAAGGTACACATTTCTGTAATCGCACAATTGAAGCACTAATGAAAAAATACGGCGTACACCACAGACTATCAAGCCCCTACCATCCGCAAGCTAACGGTCAAGCGGAGATTTCTAACCGCGAGATAAAGAAGATCTTGGAGAAGACTGTAAATCCTTCTAGGAAGGATTGGAGTGCAAGGGTAGAGGATGCTCTGTGGGCATATCGTACAACCTACAAGACCCCCATAGGAATGTCCCCATACCGGATCATTTTTGGGAAGATGTGCCATTTACCGGTTGGAATTGAACACAGGGCATACTGGGCAGTACAGAAAGTGAATATGGATGCTACAGCCTGTGGAGAAGAAAGGAAGCTGCAGCTGCAGGAGCTTGAGGAACTTAGATTGGAGACATTTGATTCAGCTATGTGGTACAAGGAGCGAACCAAATTGTGGCACGACCGGAATCTGAGGACCAAGGATCTCCATGTTGGGCAGAAAGTACTACTCTTCCAGTCGAGGCTGAAGCTCATGCCTGGGAAGCTCAAGTCGAAATGGACAGGGCCTTATGTCATCACCTCACTCCGTTCCAATGGAGCAGTGGAAATTTCAGGGAGTTTTCCTAACTCTGAACCGTTCATAGTAAACGGACATAGGCTAAAAATATTTAGGGAGCATAGTGAGGTGGGTGTAGTGGATGAAATTCCACTACAACCACTCACTACGGTTGTCTACTGATCAGTAAGATAGGAATTTGGAATTCCACGTGGCTAGTTTCTTTTTTGAAAATAGTTTGCATATACTGGCCAAGTAGAATTCCAAATTGCCTAAGGAAGATGTAAATATTGTAAATACGTAGTTAATCTCTACATGCAAGATAATTTCTAAAAAAAAATCCAAAAAAATTTTCGGGCCTTAATTTTAATTTGGAATACGTATTGAAAAATTGCCTATCTGGTGCTATTTCAGATTTTAATTAAGGGCCCATTTGATTTATTTTCCTTATTAGGTAAGTATAGGGGGGCCCTCACAAACCCTCATTTACACTTTCTCTCCCAAAAGTTTCTTTCCCATTTCCACCAGTTCAAACCCTATTTTCCACCACCAAATCGTAAATTTCCGATCATGGGGAAGAAAGCGTTCACCAAGAAAAATCAAACCTCGCCGCCAAGAAACGCCGGAGGCACAACCCCAGCCAAATCCACCACCACCGGCACCGACCGCTCAGCCGCCACCCATGATTTCCATGGATGCCATGATGGCATTCCTTCGCCAACAAGACCTGACAAGGGACTGGACGACGACGCTGGCCAGTTTCGGCCAAATGGGGGGCGTAGGAACCTCACTCAGTGAAATTTCGCCTGCGCTGGTCAGCCATAGAGCAGTACATTCAGAGAAGGGAACTCCCTCGGCGACCGCGCCATCGGAAACCTCAGTACCCAATTCGGCGGAACTTGACGCTGTCGCTGCCCATTACGACTCTAACCCTGAGGAGCGTGAGTCCAGGGCGAGTCAGGGACAGGGAGACAAAGAAGGGAGCGGTGAGACAAAGAAGACACCGATAGCAGAGCCGGTTCCTCAAGGAGTAGCAAGAGAGACCATAGATCTAAATGAGACGGCCAGGAAGCAGGGCCTTATGACGGATGAAGAATTTCAAGCGATTCTGGAAGGGGTATATCGGCAGGAAGAAGACGCTGCCAGGATGGTTGAGGGACCGGACCTCAAATCCGGGGTAGCAGGAGGAATGGTGGAAGACAAGTCAGAAATTCCCCAGCAAGAAAAAGGGGCAGTTGAGGAGCATACTGCTCAGAAGGAGACGGCAGAGAGTTTAGAGGTATCAGAACAAGTAGTACCACCCGTGATAAAACCAAAGGCAGTTAAGAGGAAGTTAGTGTTGAAGGGAGACCAGAAGGAGGTACAACCGAAGCCGCAAAGGGTATCGCAACGATGCCTGGGCAAATGGGCAGCTAGTAAGGCGAAGCCGAACACAGAGGCAGATCCCGTGGAGATCTTGAGTGAAGAAGAAAGGACCACTCCCACAAAACCTGGGGAGGAGCCTTTACCTGTTACCGACCTAGAGGATACTGCAATGGAAACTGGAGCGGTATCTCCAACACTGAGTGGCCAAGGTGAAGAGGCTGACGGGATGGCTGAGGGTCTGGACCTCGCATCCAGGTCAGTAGGCCACAAGGAGACCAGTCCTTCTATCCAGGATCCACTTTCAACACAAGCTGAGAAGGAACCCGAAGAAGAGAAAGATAAAGATGACGGAGAGGAAGTTAGATACCGTGAAAAGAGAAAACGAAAGGGGAAGGCCCCTATGAAGAAGAAGCCCATCAATAAGAAGCCACGTACAGTAAACACTGGCATAGTCATTACTGAGTCAGTTCAGCGATTCTAGGAACACCGGAGGGAGCGAAGTGATAGCGAATACGCTGCCAGCGAGGAATCAGCCTCCGACAGCGATATCTCTTTGCAGGATGAGGAGTACGCAGAACAACAGCTTCAGAATGATCATCGAGAGTTAGTCCACCCACCGGTAGAGAGACTGAGGTACCGGCGCTGGACAGTGGACCTTACTGATGATCTGGTGGAGGAGATGAAGCTTTTCGACTCGAAGGAGCTACAGAAAGCTTTCGATAGCAAGGATGAAGGGAGTAAGCAGGTGAAGAGCGGAAAGGTACTTCACATTCCTTCTTTAGATGAGTTAGGTGCCCGCGAGCAGTTTCTATCTTATTTGCACACGTTAGGATTCGAATGGTTGTTGGAGAATGGGGATCCGAGTGTCCCGGTTAGATTAGCGAAGGAGTTTTTCACGACCTTTAGGTTTAAGGTCACCACTGATCTAGATGAGGAATGTATCAGTTTTAGGCTGTTTGGCGGAGAGATACGGATGAGCTTGATTGAGTGGACCGTGCGTCTGGGAATGTGCTGTTTAGAGGAGGCCATAGGGCCTGAGTGGAGAAGTAGGGAGCGGGGAATTCCCCGCAGACATGTGGAATTTGAGCCCCAGGAAGCCTGGGAAGAACTTACTCACCCTGATGCAGGGCAATTCCAGTCCACTATTTCCAGTTCATTTCAACAACCCAATTCTGCGTCTTGTACAGCTTTACCTGGATTTCAATTTATTGGGGCAGTCGAACTCCGCTGTTAGGACATCGATGACGGAGTTATATCTTCTCTGGTGCGCCAAGCAGGGAAAAAAGTTGCATCTGGGTTTTTGGACCGCCTACCAATGCCATCTAATTGCCACCCACCCAGCGAGGAACCTCACTCTCTGCCATGTCTTGGGAGTGTTCGTCAGAAACAACATCATCATCACGGAGGCCGAAGATTTATCCGACCAGATCATGGTGGATCCTCCTGGTCTTTTTGATACACCTTTGTTCGTCCTAACGAACACCGTTTACATGAGGCAGGGCACACCCCAATTCTACGCAATGGGAGAAGAAGCTATACCGACTGGGAGATCAGCAGCAGCCAGGGAGGAATCAACACAAGAGCAGCATCAAGAAAGGATAGAGAAGGCTGTGGACGAGATAGCGGAGGAAAACAGACAGATGAGATCAGAAATGACACGGTTAGCATCAGTAATGGAAGGGATCCTGAAGGAGTCTGCAAGACAGACGAGGCAGAGTCAGAAGCAAGAAGCTTTGGAGACGATTGTTACCAGTCTTGGAGAGGAGAACCAGCGGTTGATAACTGAGATGAACAGGATGGCATCTGTGATAGATGAAATATTGGAGGAAGTAACCAGCCAGAGGAAGGAAGAAGCTACAGGAGACAGGGGCCATGAAGCCCAGCATCCCGGACCAAGTGTACCAGTAGAACCCAAGATAGAGAGAGGAGAGGCCGAGGAGCCGGCGGACGTAGATGAGGAGCAAGCTGGGACCGAGAAGGAACAATCTCCTGCACCACCTGCCCCGCGAAGGAGCAGGCGACACAAATAGACCACACCCCCCGACCACAAGTTAGTTTTTCTTTTCTTTCTCTTTAGTTTTTCGTATTTTTATTGTTTTCTGTGCTTTTAGGTAGTATAATTTCTGTTTGTGCGCAAACCCCATTCATAACGCTTAGCCTATTTTATAGTCTAAGTGTGAGAAGTTAAGGGTTTGTCTTTTTGGCGCATGTGTTTGTGTTTTCTGTTTTCTTTTTCGTAAGCATGTTGGCTCACACTTAGCCCATTGCATGGCCTAAGTGTGAGGAGTTTTGTATATATGTGTGTTTTGTTTGTTGGTTTCTGTTTAGGTTATCAAACTCTCCCACTTAGCCCATTCCATAGTCTAAGTGTGAGAAGTTTTAGTTTTAATATGTTGTTTTTGTCTGATTGTCTATGTGTCCATCATACTGGCCATTACCTTTTCCACTTCACAGCCCTATCTGAGGACAAACACTTGTGAAGTGGGAGGGGGGACGCAATGACCAGTATGATGAATGTGTATATGTGCGGTCTGTGTTTGTGCTTGTGTTAGTGTCCTGTTAGGTATAGTTTTTTTTTATTTTGTGTGTTTATTGGGCTTAAAACTCAACTGTCTTGAGCTGACGGTGAGGGGAATTGAGGGAAATAAGACATGCTGGAAAACAGAAACCACCCCCCTTAGTACCTCCTAGCCAGGATAGATGATGTGAATATGAGAGAAAAGCCCATACTTAGAGCCAAACACGAAAGCCCTCTTAAAATGTGAGTTATAAGCTTTAAGTGGAACCACTTTCCACATGTTTAGAAAAGAAAAGAGCGGCTGCCACAAATTGCCTAGGGTGAAGTGACTGCGTGTAGCAACACTGAAGACAGTAGGAACCCCCCCTAAAAAAAACCACCTTTAGAACCTCTTTTCTAACTCTTTATACCTAGATAAATACCCCTAGCCACTGGGACTGTGTGTGTACAAGGCATGAAGCGAATGAAGCTTACTGGCTAGAAGGGTGTACAAGAAAGCAGAATCCAGCTGGACAAGAAAGTTTGGAAGAAAATAGGCCAGGGAGTCATCCCAGGCCCAAAAAGAAGGTATAAGGGTGGCGAAGCCATGGGGGAAAAAGAAAAAAAAGAAGAAGAAAGAATATGAAGAAAATGGTCAGAAAAAAACTCGGCCACAAAAAAATTGAAGAAGGAATAAGGGTGGCGAAGCCACAAGAAGCTACTGACCAGTTGGAGAACATAGCCAGAAGCGCCAGCCAAGAGAAACAGCAACCAAGAGCCCAAATGCACACAGTTCCCCCACCTCAATAAAGTAGAAATTTTGAACCTAGAGCCTTAGGAACATCCACCCCAAAACATTACAAGCCAATAGCCCATTTACAAGCTTTTAAGTCCTTCAGTCGCTGCACGTGAGATCTATGTCCGAAGCATTTTGTGGTCCAGCAATTAGAGAGAACAATCCTAATACTCCTGGTGAGGTATGAGTGACTGAGTGAACCTAGTGTTCGGCCGAGAGTGTGGGCGATCTTGACAAGAGGATGTACTGACTGGGAAAGAAAAGGGGGGCGGCAGAAGTTCAAGGCTGTCTAAGGCCGGATTGCACCTGATCCCGAGGGGAGGGATGGTTGAAAATATAGCCCGATCTTTGTGTTTTAGTCTTTTTATGTTTGTTTGTGTGTTTTTTTTTCTATGTTTGTTCAAGTGTTTTTCTTTGCGTCGTAGTATAGAGTCTAGTTTAGGTAGAGTAGGTCAGGGGAGTAACCAGGCTAGAATTCGACTTATTTCTTTTTTTGTTTGTTCTTCACGCTTGAGGACAAGCATGTGGTAAGTGTGAGCAGTTTGATAAGTCGTATTCTAGGCCTTGGTTACTGGTCAGTATGATGTGCATATTTGAACTGCAGGTTGAGTGTTCTAGCCAGTAGGCAAAGCTTCAGATACTTCAGGTGAAAAGGGCGTCAGGACGATTACGTAGGGAGCAGTATACATGCAAAAATGGCTCGAGATGGAGAAGAAGGATAGCTGGGACTGATCAACCACAATTAAGGGCAAAGAAGTCATCTCACCGCAAGGTTTTACACTAAAATCAAGGGTAAGCCTCCCTATAAAAGGAAGCCACTTGGAGAGAGAAAATGGGACATCTATTTTTTAATCATCATCACTCTTAGGTAGAATTCTCTCGGTAGTTCAGTCCTTTAGCCCAGTCTAGAGTCTCGTTCCTCGCCACTGCCATGGTCACTTGAAGATTAAGAAGTTCCCAGAGTTCCAGACGTTCTCATTCAGTCAGCAAGATCGTAGTTAAAAGTTCCATCGCCCGGCGTGGCAAAACACTTTTATTTCACTTTCGTAGTTAAATTGCTTGTTTTTCCTTACGCTGGATCTTTGTTTGCTTTTGAATTTCACTGCCTAGAAGTACTTTGTTTGAAGATCCAAACATGTTTTATGCTATGAAGTTGTTTTCTGTTCAGTTTACTTCGCCGATCTCTTTTCCTTCTGCCTAGTTAGCTTAGATCTAGAGTTTCTGGTTGTTTTGAGTATCGAATCGTGTGTTTCCAGTTAGTAGTTTATTTCTTAGAGTTAGCATAATCTGTTTACTTTTATTTCATAGAGGTTTGTTTCATGCAAAGTGCAGTTACGTGTTTCTTGTTTTCTTCCATGCTGATCAGTAGGCGGGATTTCAGTTTCGATGTTGATTTTCGATTTGGAATTTTTGATTGTAGATCTGTTTTCGTGAGTTATTAATCTGTGTTTTTGTGGTGCTGAATCTGGTTTGTTTACTTATTTTAGTTTGTGTTTGTTGAAGAAGATGATGTCCATATCCAAGTTTGGGACCACTTTGCTTTTTAGACGCTTTTTGCTTTTTGTCCTTCACCTTTAGTACACCCTGTAGATCTGTCAGCCTAGTCACCACAACTACCACTTATTCTCTGCTTTTCTGTTTAGCCTTTTATAGAAACCTAGTACTTTCCGCATATTTTCTGTTACACCGCATCCACCATAATTCCACGTACACCACTACATGTCGACCACCATTCACCCTTCCTAGTCAGTAGGACACCATTTTAATTTCCCGTCTAGGTAGAGACTCAACCCTAGCGTGGTAGCTAACCAAACCATCCAAAATATCACCGCAATCTGTCCAACCGTCACCATCTCTGTGGGATTCGACCCCTACCTTCACTATACTACCCAGTAGAAGAGGGTTGAGGATTCTTTGAAAGCAGGTTCTAGGCTAGCGGGGATTCTTATACTGATCAGTAGGATAGATCCTTGCTTGAGCGACACCTACGCAAACCATGCTCTTTCAGGTAGTATCGCAAGTCTTGCAAACATTCTTGTCTATTTAAGATTGTTATTCAGAATCTATCATCTTATCAAAAATGATTATCTGAATAAGTCATTGTGTCCTTGTAGTTACAGGGATTATGTTCAAGTTGATCTAAGACTGAGTCTTAAGACTCTTTTAGACCCATGAACTTATTATGTTCGCAAAGAACGCTCCCACTACGACACAACTCTTACAATCTTAGGTACAAACGTTGATTTTCTTAGTGCATAAGTTTCTAATGATATGACTTCTTGGTTAAGATGGAAAATAGATATTCTCATTATCTTGAGAATTATCATGTTTGTTAGGCTTGTAGTTCTCCTCATAACCTTCATCAAAGAATCTAGTATTTGTGTAAACAAACACATCTTGCCGTGAAGATTATAGAACCTGTACCTTTTCTATCATTTGGGACAACCTTAAAACATACCTCAGTACACAACTCCAATTACTTGGATACCTTTTCCACACCTTGAGATATGCTGGACTAACTTGCCTCTAGTCCACAACTCGTGTGTTGTAGAAGGTACTGATGTTATGATAGTTTCTTTAAGGTATAACTCGTTGTTTACATCGTATATCCCATCAATGATAAGATGTTATTGAGTAAAACTGTTCACTTATCGAACTTGTCTTCGAGAGACTTCGATATCTTCTTATATGACTATCTCATTCTTTAGAAGAATGCATGGAGTAGTCAACTAGGATTTAACTCCCACTACTGATCTTAACTCATTTGCTCGTCTCCTATGGTGTAAACCATTGAGACTTACTAGTCTTTCTATGTTGCATCTCTATAAGTATTCTTAATCCCTTGAACCACCAAAGGATTCTAACTTATAGTGCATCAACCATACTTACTTGACCTTTAAACTATTTAACAAACAAGTTGTTAAAATCTTGATAGTCACTTGAGTTAGACAAAATTAGTTTGAATAATTACTAAGTATTTTCTTGGCCTTATGTTTAAGTACCATAAATACTTTATCATTCATTGTTTAAGAAGTTGAACTGTCGTGTTAAACTCAATCTTTTTGCAATTATATTGTTTAGATACTATGATGTATAATTTGTTTTTCTATGGTACTATGATAGATATTCGATCCACATTTCTCAATAATGCACGCATTATCAAATGACATCGAACATCATTTAATCATTAACAAGTTTAGAAACTGAAACTGAATTCATTCCAAACTAAACTACACCAATAAAACAAAGTCTTATACATCAAAACAAAACAATAAAGTGAGCATAAAAAAATAGTTCCCACTGCAACAACTGCCCAACTGGATCTAGATCTCTCTTTTAGAAATTGCATTGTTATCTAAGTCATTGTCCTTCTATAGAAGAGGTCAATCCGACTCACAATGCATCTTCTCTTTTGCCTTTTCACCTAATTTTTGTGCCTTTATAGCTTTCATTGATGACAATTCAGCTCTTCCCTCTTTCCATTGCTAGTCTTCTGTTCGATTGAACTAAGACATAGGAAATATGCAGCCTTAATGAATTCGTCAACTATCATGTTATCTTCCTCCAAAAGTAATAAAGTGAATATCATGTAGAAGGTTTCCAACCTTTAAGTAACAACCTTCATATAATCACTTCCTACTATATTTGGCGATGAACTGAGTGTAGAAACTATTTGAGTAACTGAACCAGAAGATTCCTCAAAACATTCTATCTCTTGTGGATATTCCAATAGAATCTGGACATCGTCCTTATTGGATATTCTTGTTTCATCAATATAAACCAAGACGTGTCTTACTACTTAAAAGAAAGTAGTTTGACCTTCTATCTCAAAGAACTTGTCAGGCACATGCATGAAATGCATTCTTAAACTTTCTTTATAGAATTTTGTTAAGGAAATAGAGGACATGAATTGGTGAATACAAACTTTAAGTTTTCAACAATGAGAATCTTATTCATTTTATATTTCCAGTCTACATAATTTTGGCCTTCGAGTTTGATTTCATTAAGGTTCGCAGACATTATTAAGAATTTGATTGAGAATAAATAAAACTATTTATCACATACTATGTTTGATACATAATGGCAAACAACCACAAAACAATTTATGTATCTCACAACTGTGAAAACCAAAATAAGTACGCCTCTAGGGAGGTCATACAAATTCGGATTCCAACAATTTCCTGGTCACAATACCGACGGATAGTCCAAAGACCACTAAGGTGGCTTGGCCGCCAAATATTGCCTAAGCATTTACCATAAATGTTTGCATCTAGGAATTTCATTTCTATTTTGATACTCCTTCTAGGGAAGGTCGTACGCCACTAACAAAATTCCATAGCTATCTTATATATACTCTTAAACATACGAACTTGCAATTTCGTAGGATTATGGCTCCCACTAGGGTGGGTCGCGATAATATTAGAAACAAGCTTCTAGTTTAAGCAACCTACTATAAAGAAGTCTAATCTTATGAACTTGCTATTTCGTAGGATTATTGCTCCCACTAAGGTGGATCGCGATAATATTAGAAACTGCTTCATATATAGACCAATTTATGGAGACCATATACAACACACTGTTGTAATTATCGCTTAGTCATTTTAAATATGGCTTTTGCATAATTATCACATAAGTAGATAAGGCAGACAATCCACTTAAAACATATTAACACCAAATAAATAGATAAATCCATTTAATTCATGGTGATTAATCACACTGGATAATTATTGAAATTATTTAATAAATCTAGGGAGATTTAAATAAATAATTAATTCCTTATCTTATCCAAAATATGAATTTCGGATTTGATAAATTTATCTTGGATAATGACTATCCTAATTAATTTAGGATTTATCTAGATAGAGTTTAATCTATCTAAATCCTTTTTGGGATTATTCTAGATTTTATAAGAATAAAATCAAATCCAAAATTCAAGATAAAACTGACCTTGGATTATCTTTATCTAAATCATACCAGGATATTTCAGGATGAAAACAAATTTCTCCAAATCCATAAGATTAAGATAAAACCCAATCATTCCAAGATTTAAAGAAATCTTAGATTATTTAGAATAAGAACCTAGAATATATCATATCTATTAGGATTTATTCTAGATAAAATTAACTTTATCAAAATCTAATTGGATTAGGATTATCTTGTATTATCTTTATCCAAATTTATCTAGGATAATTTCTAAATAGAAATAAATCTATTTATATCCATAAAATTAGGATAAACTAGAATTAATATTAATTAATTCAACTAGGGTTTAACTAGATAGAACTAAATCTATCTTAAATCCAAAAGATAATTACAATACTGGATTAACAATTATCTAAATCTTCTAAGATATATTCTAGATAGATATAAATCTATCAATATCTATAAGATGGAGATACATTTAATTATCTAAATCTACTAGGATATTTTCTAAATAGAATTAATTCTATAAATATCCACAAGATAAAGATAAACATAGATTTTAATTATCCAAATCTACTAAGATAAATTCTAGATAGATATAGATCTATCAATATCTACAAGATATGGATAAACTTAATTAATATTTATCTTAGTCAATCAAGGATTCAACAAGATAGAATGAAATCAATCTAAATCCATATGACAGAAATAAATTTAATTATTCATCCAAATTTATCTAGGATTTCTCTAGATATAATTAAATATATCTAAATCCATAAAATAAGGATAAAATCTAAATTTAATTAATTATTTATCTAGTCTATCTAGGATTCATTTTCATAAAATTAATTTATATAAATCCATAAGACAAAAGAAAATAAATTAATTGTTATTATCCAAGTTTATCTAGGATTTATCGGGATATCTATCCAAATCCATAAAATAAGGATAAATTTCAACTAATCCATAATTTAATTAAAATTAAATTTTAGATAATCCATTTAAATATATATTAAAATCTTAATCTAAATCATATCTTGAATTATTTTCCAAAATTGAATCCAAGGATTTGAAAACCCTAATCAAATTTGGAAATCGGAGTCACGGAACGAGACGATGCGACGTCGCGCATAGGGTAAACACTAATCTTGCACCGTCGCACTACCACTGAACCACAGCCGCCGATGAGCTCCCACTCGTCTCACCAGTTCGACGAGCCTGACGCCTCCGACGCTGCTGCGTCGACGTCGCTCGCCGTGCCTCGCCGGACTCCAGCCTGCGTGACGACGACGCTGCCGTTACTGCAGCGTCGTGCTCGTCACCGCTGCTATGCCTCTGGTGCTGTCGTCTTGCAGAAACCACCGTTGCTGCTGCTGCGACATCTCCAACATTGCTGCCGCTGTGTCGCTGCAACTCCGATGTTGCTGACTGTGGACGAGGACTACCAGCCTTCTCCAACCCCAGCTGCTCACGAAGGGCGCTGTCTTTTGAGCCCGGGAACCGCCCACGATTGGGTCCCACTCAGACCACCATCGCTGCCGGTATCCTACTGGTGTGCCCTCTCCGTCCGCAGCGATATCACCGCGTGATTATTACGTAATTTTAATTCCATGAATATTGGAACAAGTTTCCACCATACGCGATGTCAAAAATTCAATTTAGGAATTAGCTTCAAATTGCACTAGACGTGGCGGCTTGCATATTTAATAATGTGCGATTCTTTCTTCGTGTTCATCACGTTAATTGCTATCGACAAACCGAAACAACGCAAAAACGAAGAAACTCATCCTTTCAAGCGATTCACATAACATGAAATTAATCCACATAATCAGAGCCAAAAATTGGCTCTGATGCCAATTGTTGGGGTTTGGAGCCCCTTGCATAGCGGAAGTCATGCATTCATAAATAAATCATACATACAGATCTATTTGCACAGCGGAAGTCATGCATTCTGTATGTTAAACACAGAATTGCATCCAAGAACGCACATAATTCATGTAAAATGAATTAAAACCTAAAACATGAATTCCTACGGTTTAGAATTACCCATCTGATTCTCCAAAGAATCATCGATTGCTTGCGCCTTCTCCACATGATGTTCTTCGTACTCAACCACGAACCTTCTAATCCCGAACTCAGATAATGACCTTTGGGTGGGCAAAGCTTGTCAAAATCGAAAAGGGCTTGATTACAAAGAAGACAGAATATCAGTTTTGTCAAAAACTGATTTTTCGTCCACTCCCAGAGGGGAGCACGAAAATTAATGTGTTAATCTCTCTTAATCTTCTTTCTAATCTCCTTTTATATAGAGTTATTATGGGCCAGATTAGGGATCCATGGAGGCTGGACTTGGGCCAAACCTGTTGGACTTTTACTAATTAAATTGAGCCCCAATTTAATACAAGTCCAATAGAATATTATATATAGTATAATAATATTGACTGCCCGTCCATTCCCAAATTACGAGTAATCCGGGCTTTACCTCTTTAATTTATTATTTCCCTTATTTAAGAAATAAATATCCATTAATTAATTTAAGTCTGCTATTTGACTTTAATTAATTAATATCTTTTTCCAAGAGTTGTCTAGTTCAAAATCTTTATTTATTATTCTGGAATAAATTCCAACCGGCCGGGTTTCTGAATGATAAAACCTTTTTCGAACACCTCTTGAGGATATTATCAAACTGGACTCACCAGCACATGATTCATTGCAATAACAATACTAGCACCTCTAGACATTAATCACCACTACCCAAGATATCAGGATTATTAGATTGCGAAAAATCCGCACCATTTGATAAATCAAAGTAGTGCATAATCAATATCGTATGTTCAATGTTATATCAACAATCATTAAGAAATAACAATCACCGAGACCTCGTCTTTCAGTAAATAGCAAGAAAGACTTATCTCAACTGTTAGATCCTTCAGTGCTATACCACACCAGTGTCGTTTATTTCCTAAGGTAAGGAAACATGCGGACTGACACTGCAACCTTTCACGATAGGTAGCCAAAGCCTATCTAGGTTGTGAAATTCTATTTCCCTTCTACAAAGGACCGACTGCGTCACCTTCTGTGAACGTCATTCACGACCAGTCTACTATGCAGAAGAATTAGACTTATTTGCTTCTTATACATTTAAATGTTTGAGAAACATCTTATAAATGCATAAGCAAACACCAATGCGATAAAATTAATTCTTCTCGCCTTGGGTTAAAAGTGGATTGTAGAGTTTATTGTATACAAGCAATTCTATTCGTGCAACATGCTCGAAATATGCTTTTCAGTATACCAATCCTAACATTCCTTGCTTGGCATCTCTCCAGAACCACGTCTAGGTGGCGTAGACAGGAGTCAAAAGAATCACTGTAGACTGTGAAGTCGTCCATGAAGATTTCTATACAATCTTCGATCAAATCCGAAAAAATGCTCATCATGTAGCATTGGAACGTTCCTGGAGCATTGCACAGACCGAACGACATCTGCCTATATGCAAAGGTTCCAAACGGACAGGTAAATGTGGTCTTATCCTGGTCTTCAAGATCTATGTAGATATGGAAGTATCTGTTGTACCCGTCCAAAAAACAGAAATATTGCCTCCCCGCTAACCGCTCCAACATCTGGTCGATGAAAGGCAGAGGGAAATGGTCCTTCCTAGTGGCAGCGTTCAGCTTGCGATAATCGATAGACATCCGCCAACCGGTAACTAAATGGGTGGGTACCAGCTCGTTCTTGTCGTTCTTCACCACCTGGATCCCCGACTTCTTGGGAACCATATGGACTGGACTGATCCACTCGCTATTAGGCACCGTGTAGATAATCCCCAATGACAACAACTTCAGAACTTCCTTCAAAACTTCTTCCAGCATATTCGGATTCAACTTTCGATGTGGCTCCCGGGTTGCTTTAGCCCCTTCTTCCAACCTGATATGGTGCATACATACATTTGGGCTTATTCCGACTAAATCTGTCAGACTCCACCCGACGGCTTTCTTGTTCTTGCTCAACACAGCTAGTAGTCTCGCTTCTTGTTCCTCTGTCAGCTTGCTATTGATAATTACTGGGAGTGAATCTTCCTCCCCTAGGTAGGCGTACTTCAGATTGGCAGGTAGTTTCTTCAATTCAACTTGTGGGGAGAGTGTATCTGACGGCAAAGGATTTCTCCCTGATTCGTCTTCTTTCTCCGTTTCTAGCTCAACAATACCTTCTGTATTGGCTGGTAGCTTAGCAGTTGTGGTTCCCGCGAACTCTGGCTTCTAACAGAACTCCCTAATAGCTTCCTCGACTTCCTCGTCAGTAAGCTCCTGACTGTTGATCAATTTACACCATGAAGCGGCATCCACGTTTGCCTGCTCATACACATCTAAGGCCTGAAGTTTTCCTGCAATAACTCAGCCTCAATGGGTTTTTCTTGGACTAGGGGGTCATTCACATCAACATAGCATAGATTCTTAGAATCAATGGGTTTTCTCATGGCTTCATCAATATTGAAAGTGAATTTTTCACCATGAAAATCTATGCATATTGTCCCCTCAGCTATGTGTACAATCGTTTTTGTTGTTCTCAAGAAATGTCATCCTAGAAGTATCCCACTAGACTCTCTAGCTTCAGGTTCACTCATTTTGATCACATAAAAGTCGGCAGGGTACAGATAATCATGCACCTTTACTAACACATTCTCTAAGACACCCTCATGATTAATGCATGACCTATCAGCCAGCTGAGTGAAGACCCTAGTGCTTGTTAACCTTACCCCCTTCAAACGATTATATATTGACAAAGGCATGGCATTTATGGATGCTCCCAGGTCGCACATTGTATGGTTAATTTTTACATTTTCAATGGTTATGGGTAGAGTGAACATACCTGGGTCGACTTTATTGGGTGGGAGCTTCTCCTAGACAATAGCTGACGTTATTCCTTCCACCAAGATTTTCCCGTCCTCCTTGGCCTTTCCTGCTATGAAATCATTGATGAATTTCCCCAATGGGGGTAGCTTCACAGCTTGAATGAACGGTATAGTGACACCCAACTTCCCAAATATGGACGAATAATCCACGGGGTCCTCCTTCTTTCTTTTTTCTTACAAAGCGATATGGGAATAGCTTTTCTCCCTTCGCTACCCTCCTTGGAATTTCGGTTATCTCCTCGGAATTCTCTCCTTCTGCTCCGGTTAGGGGCTTAGTAACTGACCCGGTAATGTTATGGCTATCACTCCCAGGCAGTTGGTCTCCATCCTTATCAATCACACACGAGTCCCTTCCAATTTGTACTAGTTCCATCACTTGAGGGTTCGGCAATCCTACTCCCTTTCTCCAGATTTCTTCCATTGCACTCGGCTCTCCCACCGGCCTTTTCATCTCAAGTCCCTTGTATGATGTGCCAGATCGTAGTGTAATCTTGCTCACATTCTTTCCTCGATATATGGACTGTAGACGAAAGCGTCCCTGAGTTCCCCTTCATCTTACTCATCGAATTTTCCAGTTGGGATAGTTGCTTGTTCATCATATCCATATTAACCGTGTGTTCCTTTTGAGCACTTTGCATCTCTTGCACCACTTCGTTGTTGGACTGTAACTCATTCCACATATTTTGCTGTGAGGAAAGTAGCTCTCTCATCAAGTCCTCGATCAACCTTCTTGGTTTGTTCGGATTCTGGTATAGGTTGGGTCCTGGCTGGTGGTAAGAGTTATACTGGCTGTCAGGATTCTACTAGTAATTAAGGTTATTTGAGTGAAAGGTAGGATGGGGCTGATTTGGGTTAGGTGTGTAGTAACTGTACTGGTTAGAGTGGCTCGGATTGTCTTGGTGGGAATGGTGTGGAGGTTGGGAGTTTTGGTTCTGATGGTTTTGATAGTTTTGTTTCCTCTATGGTATACTTTTCCTTGTTGCTACTCGTGCCTAGGTCAGACAGGGATGTGGACAGGCCAAAACGAGTGGTAACAAGTATCGATCCTCATGGGAGTATTTTCGACCTCCACTGCTCAAAAGTTGAGCTCCTTCTCATCAACTGAAAAACAAAAGAGAGGAAAAAATTATGAACAGTATATACGCCAAAGTATCACACACAAAAGCAAGTGAAAACGCCATCTACCCCCGGCAACGGCGCCATTTGAAAGAGCAGGCTTGTGCAGGTTTGTGTATTCAACTGATCAGCAGGTGATTCCCAACCTAGTTGTGTCGCTGACACGACGACCTAAAACCTGGTATCAACAATTTCCTCAACCCACATTTACTGGCTAGTATAGTGAGAGCAAGGGTCGAATCCCACAGAGATGGATGATTGCTTCTTGTGATTGTGGTGATAATCTGGAGGGGGTTTGGTTAGCTACCACGCTTGGGTTGAGGTTCTATCTAGACACAAACTAAAGGGTGGACCTATTCTCTACTGGCTAGTAAGAAGTTCTCATACCGTGATCAGAATAGGTATGTGAAAGGTGGGTTGGTACAACTCCAGTGAATGTGAAAAGTGAAACTTTACTAAAAATAGGTAGACAGTGATAGAAACGGATCTCCGACCGAACGGACTGATGAACTGCTAGATCAGCCAAAAGTCTGACAAAAGTGGAGGACAAAAGGTAAAGTAGCTGAAAAGTAAAAGTGGTCCCCAATTCAGATGTGGATGTTGTCTTCTCCAACAAGTTTGCAAAAAATTCAGATAAACACAGATTCCATGGATAACAACTCAAATCAACGATTAACGACCGATTAAGATCCACAATTAAAAGTTAAAACACAACGATTAACGACCGATAATCCCAGAATTAAACATACTGACTAACATGCAAGATGGCGACAATCACGTAATCACAGATCTCATGCATTAAACTTCAGATTGAACGATTAACACTTGGAATCCTAGCTAACAGACTTAGATCTAGCCAACTCAAACGAAATCAGACATCAACACTTATAAATTCCTTGCAGACAATTGGATCTAGCTAATCTAGGTAGAATAAAACACGATAGCAACGAAAAGATGAATAAAAACCAACTTCCATATCATAGCGTTTGGATCTCAACACGATACTTCATAAACAAGAAGAGAAATATGTTTCAACAGTCGATCCAACAAGATAAAATGAAATATGAAGTTAAACAAAGAAAGCAAGTAAAGATTGTTTTGCCACTCGGGCGATGAAACAGTATTCTGGCGACTACTACGGCTGAAGGAGTTGATGGTGAACTATCTGTTAGGGTTTGTATACTAGAAATCATCTTTTCGAGTGATTGAATACTGTAAAACTCTAATTATTATTTTCCAATGAATGCAACAGATTATTTTTGTCATGATGTTGTTATGATTTACATTTAATGGATGTTTATTACATATTTAAATGTATTAGCGAACATAACAAAGTCTAAGTATTTGTTTAGTAGACCGGTTGTGGGCTGCGCTCAATTTAAGGTACGCGGTCAGTCCTGAACAAAGAAAAATAATAATTTCACAACCTAGATAGGCCTAGACTACCTATCGTGAAAGATTGCAATGTCAGTCCGATTATTTCTAAGCCTTATTGAAATAAGATGACGTTGGTGTGGTATAGAACTGAATGGATCTAACAGCAAGACGAGTCTTTATGCTATCTACTGAAAGACGAGGTCTTGATAATTAATTTTTTAATCAATGTACGTTAGCATTGAGCATACGATATTGAGTATTTACTACTTTGACTTACCAAAGGTGCGGGTTTTTCATCACCCAACGATCCAGGTATATTGGGTAGTGGTGATCATTATCTGGCGGTGCTAGGATTGCTATTATGTTGAATCGTGCGCGAGGAGAGTCTCATTTGCTAACACCCACAAAAGGAGCTCGAAACAAGGTTTTATTATTCAAAACCTAGATAGTTGGAGTTTGATTACTCTATGAATAATAAATAAGAGTTTCTTGCTAAGTCCACTCTTGGAGATTAAAATATGTTAATTAATTAAGTCCATAGCAGACATTGATTAATTAATGGATGTTTCTATCTTAAGCACGGGAAATGAATTACACACACAAATATCAGTCTACAGTCCGGGACACCAGTCAGAAGATCCGAGGTCGAGTTCTCAAGATCTTCACGTGGAGAAGACGCAAGCCATCTTCGATTCTTAAGTGAATCAACAAAGGTAAATTGGCTAACTCCGTAGTAAGCATGTTTTAGGAATCGTTTGTGCTAAAGCATGTTTAAAATTCAAGTTATGAGCATGATACATGTGATAATTATGCGAATAGAATTTATCTAAATAATCTGCTAAATAGATCAGTATTATATGATCCGTTAGAATCGCATGTTTCCGCTGCCAACCCCTTCACTATCCACGGTGGAATTCTGAGGACTTCAAGTGATCATGACTGGTGGTGAGGAACGAGAGGTGTGGATCTAGCCTCCGCTTCGGAACTAGGACTTCCGAGAGCGTTTTATAAGTGTGCCTTCTAAAAAAATGATGTGACCTTTTATTTATAGGGTGGCTTGCCCCAAAATTAGAGTTGTTCTTCACTATTCATTGTCGCGTATGCCCCCGTTAAATAGTTGGTCGTCTACTAGCAATCCTCTCCTCTCCATCTCGAGCCTTTGGGCATGCATCCTAGTCAATATTGCACCCGTCTGACGTCCTTTTTCACTTGAGCCTCCCAATTCCTTTCCTGCTGACTTGTACCCTTTCCTGCACACTTACGCAACTTTTCTTGCAGAATATGCACGTTAAGCTCATCATACTGACCAGTAACCAAGGCCTAGAATACGACTTATCAATATCATTTTAACCATTGCCAAGGACATTGGATTGGGTAGCCAAGGACATTGGATTGAGTAAAGAATATACTATAGTACTTGAAGAAGACTAAACGGCATACTCTAGTTTACCAGACATCTATGTATGTCCTTTAGGTTACATCGACTCAATTTTATAATTGATCGATGATCAAGTCATTCTCTGACTATGTGTTCTTTAAGGAGTTGACTACTGGGACATGAAGGAACTTACTAATAGCTTTGACCGTGATTCCGAGTATGTGCATGAGTATTATATTATGTTATGATTACTCTAGTGATATGTCTAACTCGAGGCAAACACAAACTGATGAAGCTAAGTAAACACATAGAGAGAAAGTGTGAAATTAATTAAGGAAAAAGTACGCACCGAGACATTATGGTTACCAAGATATCATCAAAAAACAACCTGGCATAATTTTTCACAAAATGCCTATATGAAAACATGCTTTACACATGAGGTGAAAGTATGGTAGTTCGATGTAATAAGGTCCGAGACCTGCTTAGAGTATACTCGAAAGCATGATTTTGAGCATAAGTGGGAGATTGTTAGGATTGGTATACTGAAAAAGCATATTTCGAGCATGTTGCACGGATATAATTGTTTTTTTTTTGCTAAACACCTTCACG
This sequence comes from Salvia splendens, assembly GCF_004379255.2. Classification (NCBI taxonomy): domain Eukaryota; kingdom Viridiplantae; phylum Streptophyta; class Magnoliopsida; order Lamiales; family Lamiaceae; genus Salvia; species Salvia splendens. The sequence continues at coordinate 22,669,198 of NC_056035.1, forward strand.
GTGGAGGGTTGAGTAGGACCCTCATCCCATATATATCATGTAAACAAAGTTTATACAATGCCCATTCCCAAAAGTGGAAGGTCCAAGAGGAAGAGTATTACAAAACATTACATCTTCCTTAAAGGAACAAGAAACGAGAGAGAAACAAAAACAACCAAGGAAAACGAAATCCAAATGATAGAATTGCTTGTATAAAATTATTTCTAAACGAGAGAAGAAATAATTGTATCGCATTGGTGTTTTCTTATGCATTTATAAGATCTTTCTCAAATATTTAAATGGCTAATTCTTCTGTATAGTAGATTGGTCGTGAACGACGTTCATAGAAGGTGACGCAGTCGGTTCATTGTAGAAGATAAATAGAATATCACAACCTAGATAGGTTTTGGCTACCTATCGCGAAAGGTTTCAGTGTCAGTCCGCATGTTTCCTTACCTTAGGAAATAAACGACACTAGTGTGGTATAGCACTGAATGATCTAACAGTTGAGATAAGTCTTTCTTACTATTTACTGAAAGACGAGGCCTCGGTGATTGTTATTTCTTAATCATTGTTGACATAACATTGAGCATATGATATTGATTATGCACTACTTTGATTTATCAAATGGTGCGGATTTTTCGCAATCCAAGAATCCTGATATCTTGGGTAGTGGAGATCTATGTCTACAGGTGCTAGTATTGTTATTGCAATGAATCGTGTGTTGGGTGAGTCCAGTTTGATAATATCCTCAAGAGGTGTTCGAAAAAAGGTTTTATTATTCAGAAACCCAACCGGTTGGAATTTATTCCAGAATAATAAATATAGATTTTGAACTAGACAACTCTTGAAAAAAAATATTAACTGATTAAAGTCAAATAGTAGACTTAAATTAATTAATGTATATTTATATCTTAAATACGGGAAATAATAAATTAAAGAGGTAAAGTCCGGATTACTCGTAATTTGGGATTGGACGGGCAGTCAATATTATTAAACTATAGTGGATGATAATAATATTTTGTTTGGATTTGAATTAAATTTGGGTTCAATTTAATTAGTAAAAGTCCAACAGCTTTGGCCCAAATCCAACCTCCATGGATCTCTACTCGGCCCATCATAACTCAATATATAGAGACTAAATAGAAGACTAATAAATTAATTTTAATCATCAAAATTCGTGCCCCCCTCTTCCAGGGAGTTGACTAAATTTTCAGTTTCACGGAACTGAAGTTCAGTCTTCTGTCTAGTTAAGTCCTTTAGATCCTGACAAGCTTTGCCCACCCAAATATCATTTTATGAGTTCGGGATACAGATTAGAAGATTCGTGGTAGAGCACGAAGAGCTTCATGTTGAAAAGGCGCAAGCAATCGTCGATAATTCTAAACCGTGGGAAATTCATGTTTTAGGTTTTAATTCTTTTTACATGAATTTATGTGCGTTCTTGTATGCAATTGATTGTTTAACATGTGAGTAATTGATCTCATAATCAGTCAAATAGATTGGTAGATCTGATTCTTTTGTTTATACATGTCTTCCGCCGTGCAAGGGGCACTAAACCCCAGTAGTGTGTTATATTGCTAACTTTTTAAGTTGCTAATTCTGCTAACTCATCACCGCAGTGTATTAAAAATTTCATCTCGATGATATTAAAATGTCAACATATTATATTGAAATGTAAACAAAATTAAATGTTGACATTTTAATGTAATCGTGTTATCATTTTAAATACGCCACGTTGATAAGTTAGCAGAGTTAGCAACTTAAGAAAGTTAGCAATTGATCACACCTCTGGAGTGGAAAGCAAAAGATAACTAATGGGAATAAAATAACAAAGAAGCAATCCTCTTAACAACGTCGTGGTAGACTGCTATTCACAAAATCTGATCCCTTGGATACCTGTATTCAATCTCGGAGGAGGTATTTATACAAAATTGTTGGGTTAGGGCTCCCAACTTGTGGAAAAAAACTCATATATTATTGGCCCATTTATTTACTTAAATAGGTCAATGGAGAACTTATAAATACCTACCAAGAGTGTAAGAGCCGCTACAATTGAGAGAAGAGAGAGACAAAAACGTGTAGAAGGAAAGAAGAGAGAAAATAGTGTTTTCCAAGTTTTCGCACTGCACAGTCTCGGGTTTTGTCTTGATCGGAGATCCAAACATTGTCCGATCGACTTCAACTTTTAACTGAAGATAGATGACTCGTGGTTCTTCATTCTGACCGAAGGAAATTGAAATTGAAATTGAACGGTTATATCTTTAGTTATAAATTTCTGAACGTGACTGCAATTTCTTGAGATGTTTATTTCATCTATTTTGAAGTTGTATTGATTATCAAGTTTCTTCGTTGTGTTGTTAAGGATTATATGTCATTGTAAACTTCTTGGTTGTATTCTCTCCTTGGTGATAGTGGATTTGGTAGACCGGTGGGTCTCGTGGTTTTTATATCTTCACATTGAAGAGAGTTTTCCACGTAAAATCTTGGTGTTGATATTTTCTATTATCGTTTCTCATTATCATATTATTGATTCGTCCACATCAGGTGTTATTATATTGTGCTCCTATCATATTCATGCAATTTGGAAGGTTTGTTTATCCGCTGCGCCTCATAATTAGGCAATTCCTCCCAACATAGTGGTATCAGAGCCACGGTTGTGGTTGTTTGATTTGCTTGAATTATGAAGGCAATTAATACTAGCAAAATGGTTTCCTTGAATGGAATGAATTATCACATATGAAAGGGCAAGATGAAAGATCTTTTATTTGTGAGAAGTTGTACGCCTCCAAGATAGGTAACAACAAACTTTATCTACTGAAACAGTTGATTAATTTGAGATACTCTGAAGGCTCGTCTATATCAAATCATGTGAATGAGTTTCAAGGCGTGTTAAATCAGTTTTCTAGTGTTGGTGTTACTTTTGAGGATGAGATACTTAGTTTATGGTTACTCTATACTTTACCTGACTCTTAGGAGACATTTCGAGTCTCGCACACTAACTCTGCTCCTAGAGAAAAAATGTCATTTGATTATGCCAAGAATGGAATTCTCAATGATGAGATTCGAAGGAAGACTCAAGGCATATCTTTGCAGAATGAAGTCTTGTTTACAGAGCAGAGGGGTAGAAATCCAAATAGAGGTCAAGGTAATAATGGAAAGAGTAGAAGCAAGTCTAGATCGTCCAAATACGAGGATGTTGAGTGTCATTAATGCCACAAGCCAGATCGCATCAAGAAAAATTGTTGGTCTTTGAAGAACAAGAAGAATGGAAATAATAAGAATGCAAAGAAGTCTGAAGAAGATGGTACTGACCATGGTGCTGCTGCTACAAGTGATGATCTTGTCATTGTTTCTGATTAGCATGCTCTTATGTGCTTTTAATGTGATTATTATGTGACCTATTGTACTTTTAATGTGCTTTTAATGTGATTATTATGTGACCTATTGTCTTGATAAATTATTATTATGTATGTGATAAAAGACTTATAAGTAAAATATGAAAATAAGAAGAATTGTTGAATAATTTGATAATGGAATATGAAAAGGGAGAATATGATTGTGACTGTAAAGATGGTTAGATAAATGTGTAAACGGGTACTAAGGTGATGGTTAGATAAATGTGGAAATGAGTATTAAGGTGAACGCGATAAGATATATGCTGATGAGATGTATACAAATATGATTATATGTGATGATGTTTGATCTATCTATGATGATGTGTGATCTGTATGTGTTGATGTGTTATGTTGGAAATTGTTAGAAATAAAGTATACTTGAGTATGTTATGTGGGTACAATTGGCATGCCATAGGACATCAGCACTGCATTATCTGTGATCACTCGTCTTCTGGATAACCGACGCGATGATCGTCTGAAATCAAATCTGATCTGTATGATATCTATATTTGATTATATGATTATCTGTTTGCACCCTAAATGGGTGGTCTGTGCGGAGCCCTCTCGAGGACTAAATCCGCATCTACATCTGATTCTGTTTCTGATCTGGTCCGTGTACCCTAGTCTGTCACTGAGCACTTAATGGGGCTATATGTGTTTGATTATGTGAAAATGTTGGTGGTCTATATACGCGTTAATATGTGAATAATAATTTGGTAATATGCATTTTACTTTGTATTCTATCCTACTAGTTTACGAAGTGATATATGATGTTTAGATCTAGTAAATTCCATGAGATAGAGAGTGATGACTGTTGATATGTTCTGCGATTGGGATTGATATTATTCATTGTTGGTTTCAGGCATGTGTTGTTATTAGGGGAGATGTTGTCCAATTTATGTTAGAAATTAATAAGATTATAATAATATAATAGAGTTGGTAATAATTGGAAAATATAATGATAATAAGAATTTTTAGAGTTTTAAGTTGTATGATTATTGCTGGAAGAGAATTTTGACTAAAGTGTTGAGTGTGATACAGGTTAGTCGGCATTGGAGAGTACCGGTCGATGTTTCTTCATGTCTGTCTCAACGCTGCATCTTTGACGGGTCACTGAGCTCAGTTAGTAATAGATGTTTCGAATTGTTATTTGGGCATATTAGCACTAAATATTATGCTAAGTTACTTCCACTGTAATTATAAAAATAATTATTGATTTAAAGATTTGGTTTTGAATGATTCGGAAAATGAAAATTTTAAATTGCCATACTTTATGGTACCGAAATTGTAACATTGCCTACTCGGCCGGCGGACGATTGGGTGGGGGATGTTACAAGTTTGGTATCAGAGCCTAGGTTTAGGTGTTCCTAGGTTTCTGGTTGGGTTAAAGTAAATTTAGACACATGCCACATAAGATGTTGAGTCGTTTTCGATATCAGTGACCTGATGCAGCTACTACTGTATGTTGGTATATAAGTTTGTCAGGATTTGACATATTGTGTAGTAGGTTGCCAAATTACAGGATAGGAATTCATGTGTGACCGAGAAAGTGGTTATATGAGACTTTTAGAATGATGTGATTAGATTTGGTCAATAAGAGATGATATTGTTTGTTACAGAGAAAGAAGTTACCGAAAATAGAAAGGGAATTTTTATGGGACATCTTAGAATGAAAAATGTCCTTTTTATGAAACGGAGGGTGTACTATTTTTCATGAACAGAGAAAGTATATGCTCCCCCGTCCCACAAGAATATGCATTATTTTCTTTTTAGTCTGTCCCATAAGAATATGTACTTTCTAATTTTGGAAACTCTTCTCTCTAATGAGGTGTGACACATTCTTCACTAATAATACTTTATTTATTTTTTCTCTCTATTTTTTTTACCTTATCAATTTTATATTAAAATTTGTGCAAACCCAAATACATATTCTTTAGAAACGGAGGGAGTATATTGAATTAATTAACGGAGGGAGTATATTAAATTAATTATGTGCAAGCTTTAAATTTTAACCATAAAAATCACTATACATTGTCGAGAATCGAGACGCTGAAAAGAATTAATCTAACTCGGAAAAAAGTTGCCGAGACTGAAGAGTGATGTTTAGCCTAAAACAGAAATCAAATGGACAAGCAAAAGATGCAATGCTGCGCCAGACAGCAAGGAGCTTTCGCTTCACCCTACGCTTTGACCATTATCACTCAATTAAACAAATTAAAGCAAATTCGGAGAACAATACATCAAAATATAGAACACATGGATATTCACTAATACCTAAACAAAACATCATTAGCAAATCTAAAGTATAATACCCATTCCAACTTTTTTATTTAACTTATACTAAATAAAATGACACATATCTATTTTTTAAAATAATAAAATACTAGTAATTCTTTTTTGAACTAATATATTTAACCATTTTTTTTATCTTCAAGTAAAATATTCAATTCTATTTCTTTATTTATTTAATATTTACATCCAATTTTCTTCTCCAATTAAATGTATTAACCAACAACTTATTATCGACTAAAAATGTGTTATTTTAGTCGGGATGAAGGAAGGACATACTTAAATTATTTAAGAAAGGGAAGATCCATGGTAATTACTACTAGTAGTTAGTAATATAAGCTCAACACTAATAACTATCGGGGAATAACATAGGCATTATACCTCGGTGAAATTAACGACAAAATGACGGTATAATTTGATGCCACTAACTATAACGCCAATAACAGTTAATGGAGTGATTAGGGGTGGGTCAATACGATATATCGTATCGAAAACGTTGCATCGTGTATCGTCTCAAAAATATCGATATGAAAGAATTTCATATCGTTATCGTATCGAAAGTTTCGATATATCGAACTTTCGATATATCATTATCGTATCGATATTTCGATATATCGTACCGAAATTCGATATATCGTTCAGAACGATATATCAAAGATCGATACAATATATCGAAATATCGTACCGTTTCAAATACCTGTATATCGAAAAATATAATTTTAAAACTGAAAATAACACAAAAATTAATTAAAAATTATGTTGAATTTCAATATATTTCGATATATACGGTATATATCGATAATTCAATATGTATTGATTTTCAATATAATTCGATATACCGAAAATATCGATATATATAGTATATTCGATATAAAACGATATATCGCGATATAAGGAAATTCATATCGTTATCGTATTGAAAACTTACGATACGGTATCATATTGTATTAAAAATTATGAACGACCAAAAAATTGATAATTTTTTGCTATTTTTCAATACGAAAAGAGCGATATATTATTTTTTCGATATTTTTCCCCAGCTCTAGGACTAATAGTTTAGTGGAGTAATTGAGCCAAACTAATTAAACAGTTGAATGTGTTGGACATATTCCAGTCAAAGGAATTTAATCTAGATATTTGATTACCTTGTCGCCTTTATAGTTTCTGTCTTACTATGTTGTCTGATCTTCATTTTATTTTTATTTCTGTCGTAATTTCTGGAACAATCCACTCACTTTTGTCTAAATTTATTGACTTATTATTTTTTCCATTTAACAAATTTGTAAATATGGTAGTATTAATGTCCAATTATTTATATTAAATTTAAACTCAAATTAAGAATATGTTACATTAAAAAGTTATTTTATTCCAAACATTTAAATTAATTCATATTCTTTTTTAATAATATATGTTATACAAAAAAGTAACTTCAGAGCATCCACTATAGCCCCGGCGCGCCTATAGCCTCGGAGGGGGCGACGTCGGGGCGACCTATAGTGGGCGGACCAGGCGGACGAAAAAATGGGGGCGGATGAGGCGTCGGCGATTACGGGGCGAGGATGCAGCGGTGGGGGTTAGGCGCGCCGGTCTATATTGGGGCGGCGGTCGGCGCGCCTATCCAGGGCGGACCTCCGATTTAAAAAAAAATTTGAAAATTAACCCTATTAATACCACTCCTCCATCATCCGTTTACACCATTTTCACACACTCTCCCTTCATTCACTATCTACACTTTCACTCTCTAAAAATGCACGGTGGAGACGATGAATCACCTGGCTTTCACGAATCGGGATATGACGGCAATCCTTCCCAGCTGTCGGGATATGGCGGCTATCCTTCTCAGCCGTCGGGATATGACGGCTATCCTTCTCAGCCGTCAGGATATGGCGGCTCTCCATCCCAGCCATGGATTTGGAGTCAATCTCCCCCGCCATGGGCATCGAATCCAACTCCTCCACCATCTCAGTCGTGGAGGTCTTCTCCCACGCCCCAACCTTAGCCGAGGAATCTGAGCCGCTCGGCGTTTGGAGATTACATACCCAACCTCGACGCCCTTAACCATCCGCGTCCGGAGACCCCTTTCCAATCCAGCAGCTCTCCTTTCACTGACACAGATCAATACGCACTGGATACGATGTTCGGTCTGCTCAGTTCCGGTGGAGGATCGGGCAATGTCAGCGGTGCCGGCGGATCGGGCAGCGGCGTCGGCTCCGATGGTGGCAGTTCGGGCAGCGGCACAGTGGAAGCCAGAAACAGACGGGGTGTCCACTACACCAAAGCGGAGTCCATTGCTGTGGCGAGGGCGTGGGATACCGCCACATCCAACCCCATAGTTGGCATCGATCAGACCGAGGTGAGCTTCTGGAAGCGCGTCCTGTTGGCGTACAATGATTTCAAACCTCGCGGAGCCAGAGAGCGTGACGCGGAACAGCTCCGCAAGAAGTGGTCTAGGATTCTGCCGGCCACCAGGCGGTTCGCGGGCATATACCAGAACAACCTGCTCCACGCGAAGAGTGGCCGAAGCGAAGCTGACGTGAAGGCACTGTCGATGGGCCAATACAACACGGAGGGCTGGCCGAAGTTCACAATGTGGGAGGAGTATCTTGTTCTCGAGGACTCTCTGAAATTCAAGGCCATATGTGCGCAAGAGCAGGCTCTGGCGCCGAAGCGGACAAGACACAACATTGCCGGGGACTACAGCAGCGGCAGCGGCTCGCAATCGTTCAACTTGAACGAAGAGCAAGCCGAAGAGCCCTCCGCTACACACTCTAGGCGCGCCCGCCCTCCGGGACAACATGTCTCTATCCGACGCGCTAGAGAAGCTGGAGGTTCCTCCCGCCGATCGTCAGAAGCGTCTGGATCACGCGCCCCGCAGCCCGCGCCTATACTGCAGCCAAGGGTCCCTATTGCCAGCGAGGTCTTGAGGGATAACGTATATGTGCAGCTGATGCACGAAATGCATGAAGTGTGCAGCAAATACGAGGCAGTAACTGACCCATTCATCAAGAATATATACTCCGACCTCATACGTCGGATCCAGCGCCGTCTACGCTTGGCTGATGAGGGTCCTGGGGCAGCGGCAACGAGGGAGACGGTGGCGGCGTTTTTTATATGTATTTTGTTTTAAATGTTGGTTGTATAATTTTATCTTTGCCACTACAACGAATATTTGGTCTCAATTATCTCGTTTTATAATTATTTCAATTCAGCTCATTTTAAAACTAAACGAAAAAATTAAAATGAAAATTGGTTATAAAATTTCGGGGCTATTGGAAGTGTCTGCCTATAGTGGCGAAAACAAAAATTTGGGGCTGTGGACAAAAAAGGGGGCGGGGCTATGCGGGACGTCCGCCTATAGTAGATGCTCTTACTTCAACTATTTACATCCTAACACCATTTATGTTTCACAAAATTTTTATTGTGGCTACTATACACCCATTTAGTGTTTTTTTTATTTAGAAAAACGTTAAAATGAGTTCGGATTTATAGTATGATTGAAGAAATTTTCTATAAAAAAAAGTAAGATTTAGTGTATAGTTAAAGTGAGAAAGAATAAAGTAACACAGATAATAATATAAAGAAGTACTTTACTTTTTCCCCACTTTAATTAGAGTAATTAAAGTAGAAATAAAATGCCCGACGGATAGAGTCCTAAAAGTACAATGGAAAAATCATTTGGTCTTTGAATGTTTGTCTTGATGGAAATAGGTACTAGTACTACCTTTTACAGACTCATGAATTGTTTTACTTAAGTTATCAATTTTAGCCAATTGGAAGGGCACCTATCGTATTCTTGAATAATATTGTCATATACTCCAATTAATAAAACACTCTTCTTGAATAATATTATCCTATTATCATATACTTTAATTGGGATAAACTAAAAAGGAAAACTTGTATCTTTTCAAGTACAAAGGTAAACAAAGGGGATTCATCTTGAGATTCTCTTCTTAATTGAAAGAAAAGGAAATGAAAAAAAAGGCTGTCATCTCGAGCCAAATAAAACACTCTTCTTCAATCTGGTTTATTCATTCATAACTTTAGTGTCTTGAATGGGATATTAGACATAATTGGGGAATAGCAGAGCAATATGATTGATAATACTTTTGTATTGTATGTATTACAATAGATGCTACCCCATTATATAGGGTTGATACATTTGCAACTATGGTAAAGTATCAATCAAAGATCAATTTCCCGATTCTATTCTTGGAGTACAATTGATTGAAATATTTTCCTTAATTGTTTGGAATATTCTCCAAATGTCAACTTTCCCTTTCTCAACACTCCCCCTCAAGTTGAGTGGTGGGATCTCCAAAGCTCAACTTGCCAAGTATGTTCATGAGGCTTCTTGAATTGACGGCTTTGGTGAGGATGTCGGCTAACTGTTCTTCGGACCGGACAAATGGTAGTTCCACAACTCCACTTTCCAATTTTTCTTTGATGAAGTGTCTGTCGACTTCAACGTGCTTTGTTCTATCATGCTGTACTGGATTCTCGGATATGCAGATTGTTGCCTTGTTGTCTCAGTATAGTTGACTCTTGTTTTGTGTGAGTCCAATCTCTTCCATCAACCTCCTAAGCCATAAGATCTCCATCAACCCACTTCTTATTCCTCGGAACTCAGCTTCTGCGCTTGATAATGCCACCACTTTTTGTTTCTTACTCCTCCATGTTACCAGATTTCCTTCTACAAATGTGAAGTATCCTGCGGTTGACTTCCGATCAATTGGATTACTTGCACAATCAGCATCGGTAAACCCATAAATTCCTCGGTGTTCATTCTTTCTGAACATTATTCCATGCCCAACTGTTCCTTTGAGGTACCGCACGATCCTTAACGCAGCTTCATAGTGGTCTTTTTGTGGTCGGTGCATGAATTGACTTACTACTCCTATAGCATAGGCAATGTCTGGTCTAGTGTGAGAGAGATAAATGAGTTTCCCCACCAGGCACTGGTACTTTCCTTGGTCTGCTTATTCAGTTCATCGGAGATCTGTAGCCCGTGGTTCACTAAGATTGGTGTATCAGCTGGTTTGCAATCAATCAAGCCTGTCTCCGCTAGAATGTCCAGGATGTATTTCTTCTGTCGCAAGAAGATTCCGCCTTCAGACCGCAGTACTTCTATTCCCAAGAAGTATTTAAGGTTTCCCAAGTCTTTCATTTCGAATTCTTGAAATAAGCTCCCCTTTAGCCTCTCTATCTCTTATGTATCGTCTCCCGTGATAATCATATCATCTACATAGATAATCAGGCATGTGATTTTGTCATCTCGCCTTTTCAAGAACAAAGTATGATCGGAGTTGCTCTGCCGAAATCCGTACTTGGTCATGGCTTCTTTTAATCTTCCAAACCAAACCCTCGGAGATTGTTTGAGCCCATAGAGTGTTTTCTTTAGGCGGCATCCTTCCTCTTTTGCAAATCCTTCCGAGAATCCCGGGGGTGCTTCCATGTACACTTCTCTTTTCAGCTCCCCATGTAGAAATGCATTTGTTACATCGAATTGGTGAAGTGGCCAGTTCCTGTTGGTAGCAACTGAGAGTAGTACTCGAATGGTATTCATTTTTGCTACAGGTGAGAAAGTCTCATCGTAGTCAACTCTGTAAGTCTGCGTGTAGCCCTTGGCGACTAATCGCGCTTTGTACCTCTCTATAGAACCATCTGGCCTTCGTTTGATAGTGAACAACCACTTGCATCCTACTGCCTTTTTCCCGTCTGGGGTTTTGCATTTCTCCCATGTACCGTTTCTTTCTAAGGCTCCCATCTCTTTCACCATTGCCTCTCGCCAGTGTTTATGTCTCCAAGCCTCTTCCACAGTACACGGGATCTCCTCTTTTTCATATAGGGCGGCCTCGAATGCGTGCGCCATCTCTGAGAGGTGTCCCCTTGCCAGGTTCACGACGGAGTATTTGGCTTTCTTGCCGATGAATTCAGGGCTATATCGTTTTGGCGGAACTCCTCTATTGGCTCTTGGTGGAAGTTAATATCCTCCAAGTTCTTCACTAATCTATTCTTCCAACAGATCACAAATTTCTAGATCATTTTGCGGGTCTGCTTCAGGCTCATTATTTGTCTCTGGGTTAGTTTCACCAAGTATAGTCAAGTCATCACCACTAGGCGGAGTTTCAGAGACACTTACATGAGATACTAGTAGGGGATCGTCTTGGATAGTGTCACTGTTTGGTGCGGGCTGTATTTCTTCTTCATCTTCTGCTGGGCTTTGTTGGAGCCCTGACCACTAAGCTGGTTAAAGAAATAGTCGGTTTCAAGAAAGTCGCAATTCATGGTAGTGAATAAGCGATTAGTTTTAGGGCCGAAGCACCTATATCCCTTTTGTGAGTTCCCATAACCCACGAAGACGCATTTGATAGCACATGGAGAGAGCTTATTTCGCTCATGTTTGGGAATGTGCACAAAAACTGAGCATCCGAATACTCGAGGCTGAAAGGTTAAAGGTAACGGTATGTGGGCTAGGGTCGAGAGGACTTCTAGTGGGGTTCGAAGGTCAAGAGTCCTGGAGGGTAAGCGGTTTGTTAGATAGACAAATGCGGCGACAGCTTCGGGCCAGAAGTGTCCGGGGGTTTTAGACTCAATGAGCATGGCTCGAGCCATTTCTAAGAGGGTACGATTCTTTCTTTTTGACACGCCATTTTGTTCTGGGGTGTATGGGCATGTGGTTTGGTGAACAAGACCATTTTTGTGGCAAAAGGTTTTCATCTTTGAATTGACAAATTCTCCCCCATTGTCGGAACGAAGGACTTTTATATTTTTCTGAAATTGGGTTTGAACTAGTGCATGAAAGTGACTAAAATGTTCAAAAACCTCATTCTTTTGTTTCATAAAATAGACCCAGGTCATACGAGTGCAGACATCTATAAAGAGGAGAAAGTATTTGAATCCTTGTCCCCCCACAAGTTGGAGAGGGACCCCACACATCAGAATGGACTAGTGAAAAGAGGGAATCAACACGAGTATTGTTTGATTTATATGAATGTCTACGGTTCTTGGCCAACGCACAAGTTTCACAATACATATCTTGACTGAATTTAGGAAAGAGGATATTTAAATAACCCGTAGAAGGATGTCCGCGTCGATGCCAGAGCCAGGCCTCTCTATCAGTAGTCATGTGGGTTAGTAGAGCAGTTCCTCGTTGTGTGATCTCATCCACGTAATACAGCCCGTCCCGTTCAGTGCCACGTCCAATAATTTCCCCTGTCCTGATATCCTGTAACAGACATAAGGTCGGTTGCATCAGTAAAGTACAATTTAATTCTTTTGTTACATGACTGATTGACAACAGTTTATGTGACATGGACGGAACATATAAGCAATTAGATAACGTCAGAGCGGATGAAACTGTGACTGTTCCTGCTCCTTCAACAGGTGTAAATTCGCCACTGGCTGTCTGGATATGGCTTTTCGGTGCCCTATGCATATTAGATATATCAGAGATGTCATAGGTAATAGTGTCAGTGGCTCCGCAGTCCAAAATCCACTTATCATTTTTTTTTCCAGAGGAGACGTTTAAGGCATACGATTCGGGTAAATTGTCAAGTATTTGGAACTGATTTTTACAAAGTATAGGGGCTTTTTCGGAATTTTCAGCAACTGTCGGGGTTTAATTGGGAATTTCCGAAGTGGGTGGCTATTTTGCAATTTCTGGGCTTTTTAGGGTTTCCTTGCAAATTTCGGGGTCTAATCTGCAATATACCTGGATCTGGGGGGTCAGGATAAGAGTTAAGGAAAGAGTAAGGGTTTGAGAATAAATTCTCAAACCCTAATATACCGTCTAACTGATCCGCCTCCATTCCTTTCTCGGCATTCCCCAAACCTTCTCCTCTAGCGATGGTTGCTACACCGGTTGTCATCTCCTTCGTTTCCGGGTTGCCGCCTCAGTTGTAAGCAGCTCCCGAGTTGCTCCCGATGACGGCGCCTGGTTCACCTTTGCCTATTGTCGTCGCTGCTCGGCCGGTTCCTCTAAATGGGGCTGGTGGCGGTGGCTTGGTTTTCTTTTCTTGCCACCATTCTGGGTAGCCGTGGATTTCAAAGCACATTTCCCGGCTGTGTTTCTTCTTCCCACAGTGTGAACATACGAGCCTTGATTTGTGTTCTTCAGGCCGTTTGTTCCATCCACCGCCACTACTGCCGCCGCTCCGTTGAGGATGGCTTCGATGCTGCCATTGGTCAGTCACGGCCAGGCCTGACCCGACCCCTTGTGTACCGGAGTCCTCTGTCTGGAGAATGCTTGACCGGACGTCTTCTTGTCGGAGGATGGCATAGGCCGCCTCGGCTGAGGGAAGTGGCTATGTCCTGATAATCTCCTTCTTGGTGTTCTCGTATTTGCTGTTTAGGGCTACTAGTAATTGAAATAGCCTTTGTTCTTGTTTTTTCGTGTTGTATATGTCGATGTCCTCTGCATATTTCATTGGATTTGGATGTCGCCGATCTATGGAGATCCATATGTCGTTTAATCTGGTCCAGATCTCCTCTAGTGATTCCTCCTTCTGCTTTAATGTGATTGCCTTTGCATACAGGTCGTATACTTGGATTTTGTCGCTCCTGCTGGCATAGGTGACCTCGATGCTCACCCATATGTCTCTGGCCGTCGGGTATTGAGTCAATCGACTCACCAGCCTTGGTTCCACATTCTGGGTTAACCATGTGAACACACAATGGTCGGCTTGTTGCCATTTTCCGAACGCTTGGTCGGTTTTGGCGGGGGGGTTGGGACTCCAGTGATGTGAGACATCATCCCCCTTCCGCCAATCGTCGCTTTCATGAGGATAGACCATTGGGGGTAATTGTCACCATTTAGTTTCTCTGCAATGACTAGTGGTGAGGAATCGATTCTGTATGTTTCTGGGGTTGGATCTGGAGTGTTGGTGTTTACTAGTTTGCTCTGATTTTGCGCAATACTTACACGCATGAATTCGGCAAACATTCGAGCGAATTGCTCTGTTTCCGTTGGTTTTGGTGGTTCGTTATTGTCTGACATGGCTTTTGTTTTGTAGGGTCTGCCGGATTTTTGGCCAGAAAGGTTTGAGATTGGTCCGAGACAGTGATGAGACTCTGAGTCTCACCCCCGCTCTGATACTATCTTGAATGGGATATTAGACATAATTGGGGAATAGCAGAGTAATATGATTGATAATACTTTTGTATTGTATGTATTACAATAGATGCTACCCCATTATATAGGGTTGATACATTTGTAATTATGGTAAAGTATCAATCAAAGATCAATTTCCCTATTCTATTCTTGGAGTATAATTGATTGGAATATTTTCCTTAATTGTTTGGAATATTTTCCAAATGTCAACTTTCCATTTCTCAACATAGCATAGTGGAGTAGTTTATAATATAAAATAAAAAATCATCAGTTTTCTGCTTAATCTTTTTCATCATCGTCTACTACTATTAACTACTGCCACTGTCCTACAATACTTCCAACTAATTACTCCGTATACCACTGGCGGACACACATACAAATGAGGGAGGGTTTAAGCCCCTATCCAAAAAAAAATTTGGGATTTTTTCTATTTCAAAAATGATTAAATTTTTTTAAATTTATCTCTAGCCCTCACCAAATTAACGATATTAAAGACTAAATCATCAACAATTGAATATTAAGAGGGGCTGAAATGAATCAAGAAGATAAACATTACAGAGAATAAAATGAAGAACAATGATTTACTTAGATGAGTTTGAGGAAGAAGATGACTTGAATACTTTATTACAATTAATATTATAAACTTCCTAGTAAAATGTGTCAAGATGGTGTGCTTTTCTAAAAATTGCGATTCTTTTATTGGCTAATAAATTAAATTAAAAGTAGACTAAAGTCCCAAAATAGTCCTTAACATATTGCGTTTTTTTATTTTGGTACAAAACATTATCTTTTGAATTATTCGGCCCCTCACATTTGAAATCGGATCACATTTGGTACATTTTGGACGGTTCCGTCAAATTTTTGACGGATTTAATTACCGCGTCACAAATTCGTCACTAACTGGGATAAACTGATCCGTCACTAATCCTTGAGCTCCACCCGATTAGTGTCGGATTTGTGAAGGACTAGTCCATTTATACTCCCTCCATCCCACAAAGATTGTTCCATTTTTCCATTTTCGTCCGTCCCACAAAACTTGTCTCATTTTACTTTTTACCATATTTTGTAGTGAACTTCATATTCCACTAAATCATTTCTACTCTCATTTTATTATAAAATTAATATAAAAAAGTAGGACTTACATTCCACTAACTTTTTCAACTCACTTTTTATTACATTACTTAAAACCCGTGTCAGGTCAAGGTGAGACCATCTTTATGGGAAAGAGGGAGTAACTTTTTTCCATAATGATAATTTACAAAGTATTATTTTAATTTTCTTTCCAAATAATCGATGTAAACTCAATTTTTATTTTCTTAGGGACTTTAATCCATAAATTAAATTTTTAGACTTTTATTTTTCAATCTAATTATGCGAAAACTTGTTGTATTTTTACTATATTTTTTATCATAAAAAATACTATATGCCCGTTTACAAAAATACTATTTTTTTGGTATAATAACCAAAAATAATATCGTTTCTATTTATAGAAAGATTTCCATCAATTTTTCTCCCCTCACATTGTACTTTATCATTGCTTCTCTTTATCTTTATAAGATTCCAATAAGCATTAAAACTTGTTTCGTCCATAAGACTATTTTTCATAGATAATGAGAGTATATATAATGAAGCCACTACTAACAAAAATTTCTGCGTACCCCCCGTGCCGTATACCCATATTCTTTTTCTCTACTAGTAACTAAAAGTATAATGAAAAAATGCAAAATTCATGATTTAGCGATTCGATGTATCCCAGCTTTAATACGTCCACTCTTGTGGTAGCCTGAGTTCTTGATTCATAGCGAGTTCTTGAGATTGCAGGTGCCGAAAAGCGAGAGATGTTTGGGTTTGCGGAGTCGGTGTTTTGACAAACGTAGTAATTCGCATCCTCTGAACTTGCTCTGCAGCAGCACATAGTAAATCCCAACCACTAATTCCCTTGGACGAAGAATCGCAGAGAGTCGATTGCGGCGACTCCAACCCCTACAAAATTGAAAATTCATAAATTCAAATTCAGCAAGCAAATGAGAGATAAATATGAGAGAGAAGTAGAAACCTTGGAGGTGTGAGTTAAATCGTCTTCGTCGCTCTCGGTCTCTGTGGCTGAGCTCAGATCATCCGCCCTCTTGGTCTTGGTCTTGGACTTGAAGTCCATGAGCAAATCATCGTCGGTGAGAAACTCTGAAGGTAGCCAGAACTCTCCGTCGTGAAGCTCTTGCGCCATGGCAACTTTGGAAAACAATGCGAAATGTGGGAGGCGGAGATGGTGGGAAATTTAGGTGAAGAGTGAGTAGTTATATAAGGTGGGAACCCTAGCAATTGGAGCAGCACAAGCGCGGCGGTGCACTTTGAAATACAGTTGTAAGATGGTGGTGGGGTCCGCCTCTCACTAGGTTCCCGCATTTGGGCCCCTTTTTATTCTCACTTGGGCCTATATTTTTTTTATAGTATTTCATTAGTTAAATAAGTAGTGCTTGTAATAACTGAAAGTAGTATATTTGATTGTGGATAGGGGGAATTATGTACATGGTTAAAGTATGAGCTCTTTGCAGATTACTCTGAAATCTAAATGGAATATACACTGTCAGATTCCATTCCTTCTTTCACACTGCCGGTGTTTGATTATTAAATGAGTAGTATGTCAAATGCAATATAGAATATCAGAGAAATTATTTTTAAAATCCTACAAATGAGAGAAAGTAACACACAAAGGTGGACATACTAAGAGTGTCCACTATAAGGTGGACACGCCCAATAGCCCCGCCCCAGTTTTTTGTCCATAGCCCCAAAATTCTACTTCCGCCACTATAGTGGACAACTCCAATAGCCCCAAAATTTTATAATCAATTTTCATTTTTAATCAAGTGTAATTTAAATAATCGCAGTGTAAATAACTAGAATACGAGGTAATTAGGCCGAATATTCATTGTATTGCATACTGGTAAAATTATACAACGAATAATGAAAATAAAATACAACTACAAAACTCCGGCACCGTCTACTCGGTGTCGGAGTCGGCTTCCTCGTCTTCCTCTTCTTCTCCTCCTCCTCCTCCTCCTCCTCCTCCTCCTCTCTCGCTGCTGCCGGCCGCGGTATCCCCAGGCGCATTATCAACCAACCCCAGTCGACTCTCAAGCCGATTGATGAGCCTCTTGTAGACGTTCCTGACGTACGGGTCAGTTTCCCCTGCGTATGACCTGCATACGTCTTGCAGTTGTTGCATCAATGTTACGTCTATGCTATTGGCCAATACCTCGTGGGGTTGCACCGTGGGCTGTGGGATTGGGGCAGACTGGGGGATGCGCGATCCGGACGTGGCCGCCGTTTGGCGGGAAGCACTTCTACCTCCTCTGGCTCTGCGGATAGAGGACTGTTGTCCCATGGGCCGTCGTCGCCTAATGTGAGTCGCGGCTGGCTCTTCGACTTGCTCGTCGGACTGCTCGAACTCGTGCGAGCCGCTCCCACTGTTGTATTCCCCGGCAAGGTTGTGCCTTGTGCGCTTCGGGCCACCGGCTGTTTCCACCTCGTTCGCCACGATCGACCTGAATTTCGGACAATCCGCGAGGACAAGATACTCCTCCCATAAGGTGAACTTCGGCTCGCCCGTCTTGCGGTATTGGCCCTCCGACAGGGTCTTCACATCTTCTGCGCTTCTGCCACTCTCGGCGTGGCGAAGGTTGTTCTCGTATATGGACGCGAACAGCTTGGTAGCCCGCAGAATCCTACCGAACTTTTTTCGAATCTGTTCTGGGTCGCGCTTCTCGGCGCCGTCGGGCTTCAATTCCTCGTATGCCATCATGACGCGCCTCCAAAAGCTCCCCGACTCCTGATCGGTACCCACCACGGGGTCCGAAGTGATAGCATCCCACGCCTTCGCCACGGCAATGCTCTCGTCTTTGCTGTATGGCCTGCCGCGGCTGGACCCCTCGGGCTGATCACCGCTATCGCCGGGGCCACTACCCTCGCTACTCGCAATGCCGGGGGAGCTGCCCGAGTGTCCACCGACGTTGCCGGTGCCACGACTGCCGCCTCCGCCCCTAGGGCCTCTGCCCCTACCGCCACCAGAGCCCCGGCTGCCGCCACCTCCTCGGGTCGGAACAGGTGTTTCCACCCGCGCTACCGGCGTATCTGGGATGCCGGTACTGAGCAGACCCAACATAGTATCAAATGCGTCTTGATCCGCTTCGGTGATCGGAGATTGGCTGGCTTGAAAAGGGGAACCCGGCCGCGCCAGGTGAAGCGCGTCTAGGTTGGGTCGGTAATCTCCAAAAGCGGAACGACTCAGATTCCGTTGTAAAACGGGCGGCGTTGGTGAGGATCTCCACGACTGAGATGGAGGAAGGGGTGGACTCGATGCCCACGGTGGTGGAGATTGATTCCAACTCCAAGACTGTGACGGAACCGCATATCCGCCAAATCCCGACGGCTGAGAAGCATATCCACCAAAACCCGACGGCTGAGATGGATTGCTGTCATATCCCGATTCCTCAGTGTCGGGTGATTCGTCGTCTCCTCGGTGCATTTTGTAGAGAGTGTTTTTGTAGAAAGTGGGTGTATGGATGTTGTGAAAATGGGAGTGGGGGAGGAGGGAGAGTGGTATTTATAGATATGAAAAACGAAAAAAAAAAATTTCAAACCATGCGGCTATAGCCGCGGCGGATTTCCGCCACTATAATAGTCACGGCTATAGCCGCGCCTATACCATGCACGCCGCGTCCTCGCCCCACTCGCGGCGAAGCCTCGTCCGCCGCCCTCCACCCCTTCCGCCGCGTCCACCCTCGCGGCGGACACCCCATCCACTATAAGCGCCGCGCCTTCCGCCCCGCCATCGCCCCGCTCGCGGCGACCGCCGCGTCCACCTTATAGTGGACGCTCTAAATCTTTTAATAATATTATTATATATTCCACAATAATTTCATAGTTATTGCTCCTTAAACTTATGTGCGAGTTATGTACTTTGACAAAGAAGCGATTTAAAAAAAAGAGCATCATGGATATGTTTTATGCAACAATCAAGTGTGTCTTTGTGCGTGAATAAGAGTAGTAGTAGTAGTAAATGTTTCGTGCGTGGCTATACCGACAACAATTAATACAAAATTCAAAAAACATAAAAGAAAGTATTTTAACCCAATAAAAGAATATCTGGATCAAGATTTAAGTGGTGGAGGTTGATAATCCCTTAATTAAGGAAATGGCAGCATCAATAATTAGATTAGGGAGGGAGGAGGTGACAAGCCTTTGTGATTGGTGGCGGAAGGAACTGACGTTTGTCGTTATCCACGACTAACGTGCCTCATTATGCGTTGCATTTACAATTACAAAAGTAGTGGCGGGGTATTTTTTATTTTGGTCTGCTCCGTTAACATCTTTGCATTCACTCACAATGTATGTACAACACCCAGCTTTTTCAAACCCTTACTCTGCCAAATTTATTGCTTTTAAATACAGTGACATCAATGAAACAAATGTTCTTGCTTCGAAATGTTGATTAAAGTTTAGTGCTTTTTTGTTTGCGCAAATAGCCTTTAAAGTCATCTACTTTTATAAAAATTTGATTTTTCCTGTTAACTTTAAATGTTATGTTGTGTTAAAAGTCATGAACTTTATTCTCGTGTGCCGATTTACCGAGTCGGGTATTCCGGGTAAGCAGTGTGATGATGTTTGTATTCATGCTGACGTGGAAGATGCCTTGGATGATGAGTGTATTTACTCCCTTTCCGGTCACTCTTTTTCCACTTCATTTACCCAATCCCTAATTTAAAAAAAAAATAAAAAATCTCCTACTTCCTCACTCCAGCGCCGCCGCGCAACACCTGCTCCTCCCCTTCTTCTCTTTCTCTCCCTCCTTTTCTCCCTCTTAATGTTAATTTTAATTTCGGACCTGGGTGAACACTCGGCGAGAGCGAGCAGCACGGCGAATCGCAGCGGGTGGTGGCCAGCGACGGCGATGCTATCCGCGGCGGTCGGTGTACGCGGAGACAGACGGGGCTGTCCGAACTGTAGCCTCGCAACTCCGTTGTATCGGCGACTCCACCGAGGAGGCAGAACGGAGGTGGTGGAGTGAATTAGGTGTCGACGGGATTTTGGGGATTTCTCTGTTGGGGATCTCTGTCGGGCGAGGGAGATAGCGGAGAGGGGAGACTCTCCGGTACTTCTCCGAGGGTGAATCGCCGAGGTGACGGCCGGCGGTAGATGATGGTGGAGGTGGAAGGCGACGGGATTTGGGTGAAGTGAAGTGAGGAGAGTGGAGAAGGGAGTTGACCGATTGTTTTGAAATTTTAATTTATTTTCAACAAATACAAAATGATGTCTTTTTGTGTTCCGGCTGCCAAGTCATGCTTGTGGCTGCCACGTAGGATAAGTTTATGCCGGAAAATTATCGGGTTGTGTAAGATGAGAAATTTGTACAACCCGATAAAATTCTTGACTTTTAACGCAACATTTAAAGTTAAAAGGAAAAATCAAATTTTTATTAAAGTTCGTGACTTTAGATGCAATTTGCCTTTTTATTTTGATATTTAAGTGCTTATCGAAATTACAAATTTGATCGACTCAATTCCTGGTTGGGTACGGTAAATTAAATAAATACTGAAGGTCTAATCTTTCGAAATACAATCTATTAGATTAGTATTTGAGAGTTTTGAGCTAAATTAATTAATTTCTTGAGCCAAAAAGACACTCTCTTTTGTTTCCAACGCCAGCAACTCAATAAGTACTCTCAGTTAGCAATCTAATTTCCCTTTGACTTGCAATCTTCTTACCAAAATACTCCCTCATAAACACGGCTACTACCCTAATCTCTCCCAGCCGCCTCACTCACTCACACACACTCTGTTCACCATCACAAGAAAGAAGAAGATGAATCAGAGAGGATAGAGAAGGAGCAGAGGGAACCGAGAGTAAGAGAGGTGAAGAGAGCTGTCTTGCTAATGCGAAGAGAGCCTAAGTCCAATACTTCACAACAACCCCAATCTCTGGTTCAATCTCATACACATCCTATAACATAGAACAATAACTCCATTATAACTCTGAAAATACCGAAAGAAGACCGATTAATGGGCGAACTTTCAAAGAATCGGAACTACGAACTTAAAAGTATCTTCGGGGCTGTACGAATTTTTCGGGACCGTTCCAGCGTGCATGGGGCTGCCGAGTAGCAGCGCGTGACGGAGAGGAGTGCCGGAATTTCGTGGAGGAGAAAGCGTGCACGAGCAACTCCCGGCAGCGGCTGGACGGAGCAGTGTGTAGGCAACGACGAGCCGTGCGGGGTGGAGATGGCGTGGGCGTGCGAGGAGAATGCAGAGTTGGCGGCAACCTTCGTTTATTTTTCTTGAGTTTGGTAACATAGTAAGAGAGGGTTTCAAAATAGAGGTGATCAAATCGGGGATTCTGCTCTGTCATTGCGAGGGGCCTTTTTTATGTGTTTTATTTTATTTTATTTAGTCCTTTTTTTTGTTACTTCCTCTATTCTTCGATACAAGTCTTTTTGATTATGTTGAAGAACTATTTTTTATTATGATAAAGTTTTAAGAAAGTTAAATAAAAGTGAGTTGAATAATTTAGTAGAATATGAGACTCATTTATATATATATATTTTATTAATTTTGAGTAGTGATAAAATACAAACTCATATATTCTATAAACTTCAAATTTTTCAATATAGTGTCAGCACAGTGTAAATTTTCAAGATTTTGATATCAACACAATGTCAACACAATATCAACACGGTGTCAACCGTTGACACTGTGTTGATATTTTCTGTTGATATTATTTTGTAATTGGTTGACATTTGTTAACGGTGCAGATCATAGTTTGGAGTTTGTACAATATTTAGAATTTACATTAAATTATATTCTTATTAGTTTTATAATAAAATGTGAGTGTAATAAGTTGGTGGAATATAAGACCAACATATCATTTATGGTAAAAGTAAAATATGTCTTATTGTGGGACGGACCGAAATGAAAATAGGACTCTCATTGTGAGACGGAGGCAATATTTATTTTGAGCTACGGACTTTTTCTTTTAGACCATCCGCAGCGGTGAGCAGCATGCTCACCGCCGTCCTTGCCGCTGGCAAGGACAGAGCTCGTCCGTTGATGCGCCCTGCCGCTGGCAGGGTGGTGCTCTTAGCTAAGAGCACGTCCGTGCCAGCGGCAAGAGCACGAGGTGGCGACGTGGCAGCTTCTGATTGGCCCGTTGATTTATCATTTTTTATTATTATTTTTTTAATAAAATCAAAAAATCTGAAAAATTCAAAATTAATAAAAAAAAATATTTTCTCACTTCCTTATAATATATATCCATTTTTTCCACACTTTTAATTTATTTTTTTTTCATTATTTTTACCCCAAAATTCATACTTTCATCTATAAATACTCTCATTTCAAACACAAAAAATGACACTATACTAAACAACTCTCTAAATCTCAATTTTTATGAGTTTAATTATGTAATTTTTAATTTTTAGGAGTTTAATTATGTAATTTTTAATTTTTAGGATTTTAATTATGTAATTTTTAATTTTTAGGATTTTAATTATGTAATTTTTAATTTTATTTGTAATTTGTAATATTTATTGTGGTTTTTAAATGAATTTTAATATTATGGAAATGTTTTTGTTTAATTGAATTTTATATTAATTGTGCTCGTCCTTGCGGAAGAGCACAGTTGTGGGTATTGTGCTCTTGCCAGAGAGCAGGCATGAATAGTACCGCCCGGGCCCACAACCGTGCCGCTGGCAAGAGCACGGTTGTGGATGCTCTTATCTTGGTTGGGCCTGTGAGAAGAATTGTTAAGTTTAGGCTATGGGATTATTGGGCCATAAATAAAAGGTCTGTCTGTAGAATGAAATGGGCTTGCTTTGTTTTAAATTAATTCTGGTGAGCCAGTAATGCGAATAATCGAATAATTAAGACACAATTAAAGAAAATACAACTAATCAAAACCTGATTAAAACTTATGATTTAAATAAGTTGAGTTTGAAAAATTCTAGGAATAAAAGAGAAAAATTTCGACGCTTTAGGACACATGTATCTTAATTATTTATTTGCTTCCTTGTGCTGATGAATGCTTGAAAGGTGCACCTTATGTCCTTTAGTGATTGCAAAAACACTCTAGTTCGCAGAACAAATTAAAGCACGCTGAGTCAACGCAACTGATCAAGTTAGGTATTGAGCTGATCAAGTCGGCAACTATTGGGTTGTTGGTTATGCAAACTAAGAGACTAAGGGCCTTCAATACCTTAACCCACAATACTATCAACTAGTAAAGGGAAGTAAGAGTCGAATCCCACAGGGACAGAAGTGGGTTGAATTGTGTATGAGACATGTGGGGGTTGGCTGCTGCCACGCTTCACTACAGGTGGGTTAACTAAGACTAAAAATACTCAAGTAGTAAACTAACTTGATCAACTGGACTAGCAATAAGAAGACATCATAACTTCAAACTTATCAACTCACGTAGAAACAACACGTAAACACAAAGCAAATGGGACCACAAAAAGGAAACTCTCGTACTACCAAAGCTGCAAAAATGAAAAGGTGACAGTGACTGCAATCCTAACGAACTATGACCTTCTTCTTCGCTAAGCAACAAATAAAATACACACGGCCGATGAAAACATAGCATATGACATCCAAGAGAGAAACAAACAAATTAAAACACGGATCCATGCGACTTAGCCGAAGAGAAAAACAGATCTAAAGGTCCATCTTATTTTCATGCAAGTTGACGAGTAAAGACTTAGATCCAACTACGATAAATCGAAAACAGAGCAATCGATAGGTAATCTGACTTAGATCCAACTACGATAAATCGAAAACAGAGCAATCGATAGGTAATCTAAACAAGATCTAACTCAGAAATCACAAAACTCAAATAGACATGCATTGCATACTTCATCCAAAATATCATATCTAAACATGAACGACTGAATTACGCCAAATCAAAACAGAATTAAGCTAAGCAAAGAAAGCGAGACCAATGAACATCATATTCAAAACAGCTTGCACTAAAAACTCCATTTCATAAATGATCTTCGATTAACAAAACAGAACAGAATTCCCAACTCCATATTCAAAAGAACGATCACAAAAAGAGGTAACTGAGAGTAGCGACTAAGAGAAAAACTGAATAACAACTGAAACTTCAGAAAAAACATCAACTAAAACTGAATAACAACTGTTTTGACCCCTCGGGGTTTAAAGAAAAATAAACTATGAAGGCTTCTTGGCAGATCAGAGTCTCTTCTTCCTTGACGAGGAACAAGAGAGGAAAGTTGAAGTAGAAAGTGACTCCGATAACTCCTAGCTCCCGTTCTCCATGCTTAAAGTGTAAATGTGGACTGTGAAGTGACTGTGATGATACTGGACTCTTCAAAGGACCGAACTCCCTCTTTGTGTCTTCTCCCCACGATTTATAGGATGGCTTTGTCTCAAATCCCTAGGTTAAGCTCATCATGTCATAACATTAATGCCCCTAAGATGGCATATTATTTTCTCTCTCCTATGACTCATCATCTCATGTGGTGAACTCCACTTGACCAACTCGCTGGTCGGGCAGGCTCCCTTGCTTGTCCGGAACTGATCAGCTTGCTCTCGGTTTTGGTCATTTCTTGCTTCATTTTCAAGTTGATCAAGTCGTCCATGCACTTCGCTGCTTCAGCACTTTTCCAGCCCCTGCACACTCAAATACACACTTTTTTCGTACATTATCATCCTTGTTAGTGTAATAAACCCCTATAAAACCATGCTTGTAACGAGCCCTATCAATGCTTTGTTTATGTTTCAAAAGCATTTTCTCTGCAAACGAGGTTAGGTCGGAGTTGGAATAAATAGAATTAAGTATTTAAGCGAATGGGGTGGGCTTTATTTCCTAAACTCTTTCATATTTTGAAATCATGACTATGGTGTTACAAGGGCGGTTTAAATGTTATCCCATGCCTGCGATTGTTTTGATGATGTTTTTGTGCGTCTAATGTCTAGTTAGTGGGTTCGCTCCATTAAGCTCTAGGGCTATATTGTCTAATGTCTAGTTTGTGAGTTCGATCCATTAGGCAATAAGACTATGTACACGAATTTGGGTCTGAGTAGGGCCGCAAACCATCTCAGACTAATGTACACAGTTGGGATCGTGAGACATCCTTGCTAGTCGGCCGGTCTCGTGGGTGAAAAGTGTGGCCACACTTTCGTCTTACTAAGGAAAGGTTGTGATTGATGGATTGTTGGTGAACCACATAAATTTGTGTCTCTTTACGTTTCTATTTGTCTCGATTACACAATTTTTCTATTTTGTCATAACAAGTTTAGTCAAGGCGGGCTGGCGGCCGGGGGGCGTTGAAAACGTTGGCTCTACCGCACATAATAATTTAGAATATTAAATTCTCCCTCCCCCGATCCCTTAATTTTTGTAACACTTTAACATGGCACGAGTTTTAAGAAATGTAATGGAAAGTTAGTTGAAAATGTTAGTGGAGAGTGAGTCACACTTTTACATATTAGTTTTATTATAAATTGCGAGTTGGAATAAGTTAGTGGAATATAGGGTCCACTAAAAAAATGGTAAAAAGTGAAATGCGAGAAATTTTGTAGGACGGATAAAAATGAAAAAATGTAACAAAATTTAAGGGAATGAGGGAGTACATTTTTAATGAGAACTATACATATATATATATATATATATATATATATATATATATATATATATATATATATATGATAATTAACATTATTAATTGCTCCTTTGGTTTTACTCCTAACTCCTTTATAACTCCGTTTTAGTGGCCAACTTTAATCAATTATTTATCACTCACCGATAATCGGTATAGAGAAAATTAATATATCGCAGTCATTTACTGCGAACCAATGTTTTAAAAAATGGACCGGACCGGCCGGTTCGACCGGTCGGACCGCGAACCGTTTTAGTCCGATTCACCCCTTTAAACCACCACTGCATTGAACCGCCGTGAACCGGTGGAACCGGCCGGTCGGACTGGTTGGACCGTGAACCGGAAACCGATTTTCTATTTTTTTTTTCAAAATTTTTTAAAATTTGTTGTTGGTAGAGGTTGAACTCATGACCTCTCTTCTAGTTAAGAAGACCTCTACCACTCCACCACATGGACTCATTGAACAATTTGAATGTTAAATATTTTTATACATTAACCATTAATTTTATCTACAAAAACTAATAATTCATTTTAAATTTATTATTCTTTAATATAATTGTTAATTATAATATATATAATTATCATCCTTTATATTTTAATGATGCTTTACTTACCACCTGTATTATTATTAGTACCATATAAGATTCATTATTTACTATAAATAAATTTTTTATATTACATACTTAATTTATATACCCTAGCTATTGACATTAATGAATAATCTTATCTAAACTAATTAATAAGTACTTAATTCATATTTAATTATATATTATTTTACGAAATAAATTTTATTAAATTAATATAAACATTATCTATTTTAATACATGAAATATTAAATTTTTTATCTAGACTAACTAATATTAAATATATATATCTGAATATATATACTAAATTTTAATATTATTTATATTTATACATCACTAATTATTTTTAAGGTTTAATGTTTTGTGATATATTATTAATTGTAAATCATTTACTAAATTTAATATATTTTTATATATATTTGCAACAGTAAAACGGTTAGACCGGTGGTTCGACCGGTTGGACAGGTTGAACCGTGAACCAGTAACGTCGCCGGTTCGTTTGCCGGTCCGGTTTTTAAAACATTGCTGCGAATGTACATCGATCCCATAAAAATAGAAAACTCTTTCCATTTTCGTTCGTTACATAAAAATAACACATTTCTATTTTTGATAACTTTTTTCTTTCTAATGAGGTGAGCCCATTTTCAACTAATAATACTCTTTTTCTTTTTTACTCCTTTCTTATTTTACTAATTTTAAATCAAAACTCGTGTCATCGAAAAGTTTTTATTTTAATAGGATGGAATGAGGATCATTTAATTTATGTTCATAAATTAAATGTCCATTTATATGAATGATGCGGTCAAATCCCTTTGACTGATCACAATTCCAATGTAATAATACTAATTTATTACAATCATAATTCATAAATTATAAAAGCTATGGCCCGAATTGATATCTTGTAAAAACAATGACGTGAATCATGCTAAAAATCGGCATCAACAAATTGAATCATAAGAGCATCCACAATGGCGCCTAGCGCACCGCTTAGCCGAGCCCCGGTGCTAGGCGGTGCGCTCGGCGAACCATTGCAACCGCCTAGTGGTTTTCCGAAAAAAAAATCGCCTAGCACTAGGCGATATACGGGCGCTCGGCGATCCGCTCGGCGCCAGGATCGCCGAGCGCATCGCCCAGCGGATTTTTTTTTAAAATTAATTTTTGAAACACTATATATACGCGCTTTGCACGTCATTTTCATTCGCACCACTTATTTTAATGAGTTTTCTCTCTATCTTAATTTCTGTACAAGAGCAACAACGCGAAATGGATAACAACAACGAATGTACTCCAGTGACGTGCGGGTCTCAAACTCCCCCGGTACCCGTGGGAGGTGGATGGAGTCCGATGCTAGGGTACTACAACATGTACCCGTGGCAGGGGATGAAGCCCGGGATGGCAGCCGGGGGGAATATGCCCGGGATGGCAGTTGGGGAGGAGTATGCCGGCGTGGCAGGGGGTACCGGGGATGCAACCCGGTATGCAGATGATGCCGGGGTGGGTGCCCGGGATGCAGATGAAGCCGGGGGGTGCCCGGGATGCAGATGATGCCGGTGGGGGGGGGGGACGGCGATGCAGCCCCCGACAGGAGGGGTACCGGCGACGCAGGGGATGCCGGGGGAGGAAAACGTCTATCGCCCCAGTTTTGATTTTTCGACTGCTTCTTCACACAGATCGACCCCAACGGAGGCGCAGTTCACGGAATTTGAGACTTTTTTCTTAGAGGAGTTGGGGTTTGATATTCTCGGAGTTTCGGATACTCCCGTTCAAATGGGGGGAGCAGTGCGGGGTCGTCGCGCCCCAAAGAAGAAGGGCAAGGGGAAGAGGGTCGGCGAGTCGTCGCAGCCTGGTGAGGACGATTGCTCGGTACGGAGGAGGTGGACTGATGCGGAGAACGTCGCGCTGTCCAAGGCGTGGGTGAGTGTTTGCGATGATCCCCTCACTTCGTACAATCAGAGGATCGTCAACTTGTGGGCTAAAATAGCAGCAGCCTACGAGACATTTTGCCCGGATGGGAGGCCAAGCACCGGGGAGGATTGCCAGAAGGCGTGGGACCGAATCAGGGCTGCGGTCTCCCGATTTTTGGGCTTGTACACCAACGCCCTCCGCATGCAGAGCAGTGGCCAAACGGAGGATAACTGCAGGAGGATAGAGGATAAAGCCTTCCCCCAGCCCGGGTTGTATAACGATTTCACCTACTGGAACTGCTTTGTGGTGCTGAATGAATCCGAGAAGTTTCGAGCAGGTGTCGACGCTGGCTGGCCGAAGAAGCAACGACTGAACTACACCGGTGATTACAGCAGCAGCAGTGGTGGTTCCCACGACCTCCCCGAGACTGCCCAGGTGATCCCCACCCCTCGTTCGTTTGCTCGCCGACCTCGCCCGGCTAGGCAAAAGCGGGCGCAACGGGAGGCGAGGGGGGTCGCCGGGGGTTCCCAGGAGGTCCAGTCGGCATCCCCCCTTGGCTAGTCCACAGAGGATCTCAAATTCTTCGCGCGTCAACAAACGCGCGCTCAGATGGTCAAGACGTTAGCCGAATGGCGGGCGGCGACGGAACCTGAGGAGAAGAGTTTTCTTCACGCATTGCTCGTGAGCATGCGTGACGATTTGGGTGAAGGCGGCGGCGACGGTGGCGACGGAGGCGGCGACGACGGTGACGACGGCGACGAAGGAGGCGACGGAGACGAGGAGTGAATTTTTTAAATTAATGTACTTTTTTTTAATTAATGTATTTTTTTAATTTTATTGTATTTTTTTTTAATTAATGTACTTTTTTAAATTTTAATAGTATTATTAAATTTTCACGTGTCTGTGTCGTAAATTTAATTCCGTATGTTGTGTGATTGTTATTTATTTGTTTTATATAATTTTGAGTGATGTGGCTATGCTATGGCTGGGCTATTTGCTTGTCTTGATGATGTGGCAGGAGGATTTTTAGGGCTGATGATGTGGCAGGAGGAGTTTGTGGCTAGGCTATGACTGAGCTATTGCTGGGCTATTCCTATTGTGGATGCTCTTAATTATTTGTTTTATATAATTTTGAGTGATGTGGCTAGGCTATGGCTGGGCTATTTGATTGTCTTGATGATGTGACAGGAGGATATTTAGGGCTGATGATGTGGCAGGAGGAGTTTGTGGCTAGGCTATGGCTAAGCTATTGCTGAGCTATTCCTATCGTGGATGCTCTAACTATAACTATTAATTATTTAATTTTGGCACCCACCATTCATCTACGAGTGAAATTAAATTTATTAAGAAGAATATTTGCATAATGTTATCTTAAAAGAAATGAGTTCGATGAAATTTGAACCAATATATGGAGAGAGAGAAAAAGGGGAAATATCGATTCTTAGATTTTATTTTACGTAAATTCTCGAATTTGGACTAGGCTGTAACAACCCTTTAGAGCATCTCCAATGCACGGATGTCCCATTCGGACATCCACTAGAACTTCTCAAAAACACCTCCGGCCACATCACTAGGACTTTCCATCCCACTGCCACGTCACTAGGACATCCCCTTCACAATCCTCCCTTCCCATCGCCCTTCCCACTAGGACTTCCCGCAATAAAAAAAATCACAATTATTTATAAACGTAACAGAATTATAATTTTGACAAGGAATACGGGAAAATTGCGAATGCTTCATTAAAAAAATTACATAAAAAAAGAAAAAAATTACATAATAAAAAAGAAAAAAATTACATAATAAAAACAACATAATACGGGAAATTTAGACTCGGCTCACTCCGCGTTGTCCTCGTCGCCCGTGCCGCCCCCGTCGTCCCCGCCGCTAATCTCGGCGCCATCATCTCCAATGGGTGGCATCCCCAAATCTCGCCGACATTCATCGATGACATCCTTCAACATCATTTTGTACACAGGATTTGTCGTGCTATGCCACCTATGCATGGTCCGGACCAAACTAATCGTTATCTGCGCGCGGGCGAGACGATCGTACTCTTCTGGGGGAGCAGGGGCCTCCGATTGGACCTCGAACGACCCGCTACCGCTGCTGCTTCCCCTAGCCTTCCGCTGCACAGCCTTTTGCCCAATCGGGCGACGACGCCGGCGGGAGTCTGATTGAGGTAGCGGGGACACTTCCTCGGCTTCCGGGAGCTCGTGCGAACCAGCACTGCTGCTGTATTCACCGGAAGCGTTGATCTTCGTCTGCTTTTGCCAGCCCGATTCGACACCCCCACAAAACTTTTGGGAATCCTTCACCACGAGATATGCCCCCCACTGGTCGAAATCTTTGAACTTCAAGGATCTGTCGGGGTACTGCGCCAAGGCACGGTTCTTTACATCCTCCTCGGACATACCGCTGGTTGCCTGGCGGAGATTGTTTTGGTAGAGGTCGGCAAATCGACTAAGCTTAGGCTTCAACCGCTCCCACTGTTTCCAGTATTGTTCGGGCACGCGACACTTCGCCCTAGCCGGTTTGTGTGTGAGGTAGGCTTCAGCGACGCGATGCCACAGTCTGTCAATATGCTGGTTAGCACCGACATAGGGATCCTCGACTATTGAAACCCAAGCCTTCGAAAGCGCGACGTTTTCCCACACGCTCCAGACCGTCCTCTTTCCCGTCTCCTCATCATCCTCCTCCTCAGCAACCGTTCGCGAGGAAGAGCCCGTGGCTTTCCCCTTGCCCTTGCCCCTGCCACGGCCCTTGCCCCTGCCCCTGCCCCTTGCCGCTGTCCCCACATCATCGAGAGTCTCCCTGACTGGAGATAGCCCCAACTCCTCAAAAGAGAAAGTATCCACGCCGGTGAACTGATTCTCCGGAACAAAACTGGAGGGGGTATCAGTAGACAACATATCGATAACCGGCCGATAGACATCGTCCGCTAGTGGTTCAGGGCCCCTGCCACCCCCTCCCCCTGGCATGGTCTGCGACTCACTCGTGGCGGGGGAGTTCCTGTCGTTCTCCATTAAGTAGAAATGAAATTTGTAGTAAAAGAAGAGAGAAACTTGTTAACACAAGTGGTGCGAATGAAATGATGTTCAACGAGCTGTATTTATAGAGTTTTAAAAAAAAATTAAATACCGGACGTCCGACCCACGCCACAATGGCGGACGTCCGCCCGCCCGTCGCCCGCACGTCCGAGGACATCCGACGTCCTTACGGGACGTCCGTATCCGAGTTGAAACGCCACAATGGCGGACGTCCCGGTCGCCCGTCGCAGATGTCCTACCGGACGTCCGCCATTGGAGATGCTCTTAATTCTAATTAGGATGTGACATCAATCCACCATTTAAATAATGTATCTACCCTCATTAAACTGTAATGTTATAATCGATTTTATATCTCCATGTGTTTTCTAACTCTGATAATAAATCCGCATGATATCGCCTCAATAAATTGTATGTGATCTTAATTTTAGTTTTGTAAGAGCATCGCGAACCCCATCCCCAATTCAGGCTCCAAGTCCCTTCCACGTAATCATTATCCTAAATTTGAGTCTCAAACCACAACTCCTCTAATTCTGCAGGTCCCATCCAGACCACAAATATTAAATTGGATTATTCATAAATTCAACCTATTTTACTTATAAAAATTAAAAACGCTGAACAATTATAAAATAAAAAATTCATTTTTAATTCAAAAATAATAAATTATAAACTAAAAAATTAAAAATTATAACATAAAAAATGCAAAAAAATGCAAAAAAAATTAAAAATTAGAAAATCAAATTGGGGTGCTCCGTCCCCTCTCCCTCTTCTTCCTCTCCCCCTCCCTCTTCTTCCTCTTCCAAATGCAAAAAAAATCAGAAATTGGGGCAACGGGTCAGGCCTGCTTCACCTCCAACGCCGGGCCGAGACTCGCCATTTGCGGCACGGGTACGCATAACACATGGACGGACCGGACCCCGGGCGCAGCCCCGGGACCGTCCCAGGCCAAAAAATGTCGACGTTTAACGCGCATGACGCGGGCCGGGACGCAAGTTCGTTCCGGCCCGCCTGCGTTAGTGATGCTCTAACTATCCATTTTCATTTTTATCCACTATCAAATTCAATTTTCTTATTGTACCCATTTTCTTCAGTTCACCAAATAACAAAGCCAAGTCAACATCAAAATTTGAAAAAATAGACAAGAAAGTCAGCATATAAGCATGGAGTATATCACTACAACTGAATGAAAAATATATATATATATATATGGATGTATTCATTTCCTTTCTGTATCTTTTGTTCTTTGTTCTTTTTAATCTCAGCCCCACGATTTTGTCATCTGATGGTTAGATTGGTGCCATGTGTCATTTAATAATGCAGATTTTCAGTTGAATAATGCACACCGACTAATAATGCACCATTATAGTGTAATAATGCAGAATTTCAGTTGAATAATGCACACTGACTAATAATGCACCATTATAGTGTAATAATGCAGATCATCTGGACCGTTGATGAATGAGATCTAACGGCCCATATTAAGAAGAATAAAGGATCTAAGGGATGAATAGGAGAATAACGCTCCCCTATATATGGATATATATATATATATATATATATATATATATATATATATATATATATATATATATATAGGGTTTTGATCCATGCAAAACCATTCTTAATACAAAAATGCAGAACCAAGCATACAAAAGTCATTTTTAGGTCATTGTAAGCTTATTTTTACGTCATTATAGTAAGGATGACATGAAATGATCTTAACATGACCTCAAACCCAAAGTTTATAATATGACCTAAAACTGCTTTACAATGACCCTCCGTGTTTTTGTTTAATTATTGGCCATTGGATTGTCAAATCTCATGGTCAGGATTTGGTCTGGATTTTGTATTGAGATCAAGTTTTGTATTGATCATTTTTCTATATATATATATATATATATATATATATATATGGATGTATTCATTTCCTTTTTGTATCTTTTGTTCTTTGTTCTTTTTAATCTCAGCCCACGATTTTGTCATCCGACGGTTAGATTGGTGCCACGTGTCATTTAATAATGCAGATTTTCAGTTGAATAATGCACACCGACTAATAATGCACCATTATTGTGTAATAATGCAGATTTTCAGTTGAATAATGCACACTGACTAATAATGCACCATTATAGTGTAATAATGCAGATCATCTGGACCGTTGATGAATGAGATCTAACGGCCCCATATTAAGAGGAATAAAGGATCTAAGGGATGAATAGGAGAATAACCCTCCCATATATATATATATATTGATCAAAATATGTTATTGAAATTTCCAAGGAAGACAATGAAGTTTGGAGCATGATCCTTTCCACAAAGATGTACATGATTCTTCTCTGCCATCACAACACTTGCATACCACTCCCAGTGTTGCAAATGTTCTCTTGTCACCTGTTCATCATCATCATTATCATGTTGGGAAATATTTAACGCAAATAAAGAGCATCATAATTATTTATAACTACAAGACTATGTTTGGGCTTTACTAAGTGATCTTGGAATATACTCCATTTGTCCCTATTAATTGACATTAATTTCCGTTTTCGTGCGTCTCCAATTAATTGATACTCTTACTTTTACATACTTTTAGGATTTTTTCACTAACTTTATCCACCCACGTACGAGTACATTATTGAAATTCGTGTCAAGTCAAACGGTGTCAATTAACAGAGGGAGTATATACAGACAAGAGAGAGAGGGAGAGAAGAAGTTGTTACCTTGTTGATATCGGAAGGGAATTGTCCGAGCTTCACCTCTGCTGGTTTCTTGGATTGCTAAACATGCTACAAGCAAAAGCAAATACAAGCTCCTCCTTGTCTGAAACAAGCCCATAGATTTTAGATTGGGGTTTTTGTCTACAAAATATTTATGAGTATTAGTCGTTGTAGTGGTGTGAGTGATATGATTTATAGTTGTATTTATAAAGCAAGTCGATTTCTCTACGGGTCTTTTATTAACTTCTAGAGAGCCACCATTTCTAGAAGCAAAATCCAGACAACACATTTTTACACATCCCTTTCTGTTTGGAACCTTCCTCATATTTAATATTAAGCTAATTTGTTTTTAGAGACTTATTTGGTTTGTCAATATAGGAAAAGAAGCTTCGTTGCGATGTTCATTAATCTGTCAATTGGGTGCAAAAAAATATTACAATTGGGGATTAGGCAAACGTCAACATAACAAAATAACACGCTTTCTACCGTGTTTTTGTATTATTGAATATATTATAAATTTATTTACTCAAGAAATATTACTCCCTCCGTCCCGGGCTACTCGCTCATTTCCTTTTCGGCACGGAGATTAAGGAATGAGTGTATAGGAAAGTCAAAAATGACGGCTGTAGGTGAAATTTTTTACTAAAAATGGAAAGAGTGCAAGTAACTTGGGACGCCCAAAAAGGAAATAAGTGCGAGTAGGGCGGGACGGAGAGAGTACATTTTTGTATCCATCTCTATCATATAGTAATAAAATGGTCTTATGCTAGCGACACTAACAATACCAATTAAAAATAGCATGTATTGCCATAGCCATAGTCCACCCCCCCCCCCCAAAAAAAAATAGTACAATGTAAAATAATGCCACTAGAAAGTAACAATACTAATATAAGCATGAATACTATGGTAGTATATTTTAGAATTTGGCTTAAAAATCAATGCAAGATAGAAAAACAAATCATATGAATGAAAACAACAAACATACATGATAGCTGGTACACCACAAATTAATTGGATAAATATTCAAAACAAATCAAGAAATATAGTCAAATTCTAGTTTATCCCACTGTTTTAAAAAAAAGTACTAGTTTCAATTGTCTTATAGCAAAAAAATTCATCCCAACAAGCCTAAGATCTTCTCCTAATTGTGTTCTTTGATTTGGGGATAATAGCATAGATAGAAAGAGATGGGGACGGCGAGTACAGAGGCTGCTAAATTGGTTTGGAGCCTTTTCATTTTGAACTTGGGCCAGAATATTAAGGTTTGAAGATTGGACCATAGGAGTAAGGTGCATTAATTGTTGGACCAATTTTTCTTAGGTGCAAGAAAGTGGGCTTATCCTTGTGAAGTTAAGATGTTGGGCCAGATCAGTTTCATATTGGACCGATATAATCGAGCAGTTGGCCCAAATGGAATTAATTTCTAAGGGAGTTTGGGCTGCATATTAATTTGGTTTTGTGTTGGAATTCTAATTAAGTTGTTGGGCCAGAATTAATTAGGGCATGCATTTTTATTAAAGTTTAAGAATTTCTTGGGTCTTAATATTACGTTGTTTGATTTTCAAAAGGCTATCTTCGGAAGTTAAGAGCGGAGTGAGAAGAATTCGAATTAAGAAATTTTAAACGAACGAATTGGACTTTCTGTTTACTGCACAATTTTTATGAAAGGTACAATTGTGGGCTTTCTTTAAGAATTCAGAAAATAGGTTTTATATAATGTCATTCTCCACATCTTCAACAAAGGCCCTTCACATGTTTCCATAATTAAAAAAGTGGCACCTTTAATTATTATCAATAAGAAAGATTCATTTGCCCGCTTTGTAATGGTGTACTAGGAAATATATTTACATATATAAAATGAATATTTTGAAAGAAATAATATAATTATCTTTGGAATTATTATAATATTTATATAGAATTGCAATTTAATTAATTGTTATGAACGAAAATTGATAATACCATCCGTCCCACAAGAATATGCATTATTTCTTTTTCTGTCCGTACAACAAGGATATGTATTTTCTAAATTTGAGTCTAATTGCTTAAGTTGTTTACTAGTTACTACTTACTACTATATTTGTTGTTGTGCTCGTAATTTACCACTTATTCCATACTCCATATTCAATCCATACTACTTTCATTTATCACTATGTCTTCTTCTCGTGGTGGACCGGGACGTGGTGATCGGGGCAAGGGAATTGCCCAATATCAAAGTACTAGTCGTCCCTCAAAATCAAGGCGACCTAGTCGTCGAGAAGTTATGGAAGAGGTTTCCCGAGTGGCGGCTGAACGCATGCAAGTAAGTAATGAAAAATTATTTTTACAATTCATAATTTCATAAGATTGAGTTTTTTAATTTTTTTGTGTTCCTAATTAAACTTCAACTTATATTATATTTATAGATAGAAGAAGATCATAGGATGGTCATGCTACTCGCTGAAATGCATCAAGGTGGGGGCGGGGGCGGGGGCGGTGGTTCCTAACAAAATGACGAGTACGACGTGTCTATATCGTCGGACTCAGACAACAACGATGATAGATCTCATTCACGTATTCCGTCTAGCACCAGCGGAAATGAGGAGATGCCTCCCCCCTCCACCCACTAACACGACAAAAGCTTTGAAATCTGATATTTTTGTCAAACACTACAAGAAGGTCCCAGTGGTGATTCCAAGTCCTCATGATCCGCACTCTCAAGAAGAGACATCGGCGTTTCATGTGTATTGCAACTATTGTGATAAAGTCTACAAATTCTCGAGTGGTGGGAGATATGGCACCCTCCGTCGCCATTTGGTGACAAAGCATCCAGTAGAATGCGGCACTACCTCTACTCAAACCAACTAAACTTCCAACCCAGGGGCTCGGGGGTCAGGTACGCCTCTTTTTAAATATGATCAAATTTGTTTTTCTGATGTTATGACTAGATGGGCGGCAATGAAGCATTTTCCTTTTAACGTTTATGATGACAAAAAATTTGAGGTTACTATGCAAAGTGGTTTAAACGTAGCTATCAAAAGAATAGGGCGAATGACCGTTCAACGATCTACCGTTAGGCAATGTTCAGAGAAAAAGGTTGAATTATCACGTTATTTAGTTAACTTGAGCCACAAAGTGAACATTTGCTCAGATGTGTGGACTGATTGTTTTAACCGGCATTCATACATGGGCATTACGGTTCACTTTGTGGACAATAGTTGGACTTTAAACAATCGTTTAATAGGTTTTAGAGAATTTGAAACTCCACACACTGCACCCGAAATTGCTTCTTTGATTATACAAGTTTTGAATGAGTTTCAATTATGCAACGAGATATTTTCTATTGGTTTTGATAATGCAACTGCTAACACCGCAAGTATTAGCGATTTGATTGCGGCTTGTGCTCCGGTAATTGGAGGTTAGTATTTGAAGGGGTTGGCAGCGGAAGCGTGCAACATTTATCCGATCACATGAATTTGATCTATTTAGCAGATTATTCAGACAAATTCTATTCGCGCAATTATCACATGTATCATGCTCATAACTTGAATTAAAACATGCTTTAGCATATAAAATCCCTAAACACATGCTTACTACGGAATTAGCCAATTTACCTCGTTGATTCAATCAAGAATCGATGATGGCTTGCTCCGTCTCCACGTGAAGATCTTCAATACCAGACCTCGAATCTTCTGGCTGGTGTCCCGGACTATACGCTGATATTTGTGTGGGAAAATCTCACCAACGTACTAGGACTCGAATAATAGAAGACAGAAACTACTCACGGAGGAGGCACAAATTTCAAACTTTCTCTCTCTAGAGGGGGACGAAATTTTTATTTTTATTTTTGTAGAAAAAAAAATGATTTCTGTCTCCTTTATTCTCCTATTTATATTAAGTCACAAATTGGGTCCAGTCAGGGATCTAAGGAAGAATTGGATCAGGCCTCACCCAATTAGCTTTTTACTAATTAAATTGAACCCACAATTTAATATAAGCTTATATTGGAATATTACAAGCAGCCACTACAGAAGTAATATTACACTGCATTTCCAAATCCGAAATTACAAGTATTCCGGGTTTTCTTTATTTGCGTTCAATTCATTTCCCGCGCTTAAGATAGAAATATCCATTAATTAATTAATGTCTGCTATGGACTTAATTAATCAACATATTTAATCTCCAAGAGTGGACTTAGCAAGAAACTCTTATTTATTATTCATAGAGTAATCAAACTCCAACTAGCTAGGTTCCGAATAATAAAACCTTGTTTCGAGCTCCTCTTGTGGATGTTATCAAACGAGACTCTCCTCGCGCACGATTCAAAGTAATAGCAATCCTAGCACCGCTAGATAATGATCACCACTATCCAATATACCTATATCGTTGGGTTACGAAAAACCCGCACCTTTGGTAAGTCAAAGTAGTAGATACTCAATATCGTATGCTCAATGCTAACGTACATTGATTAAGAAATTATTATCAAGACCTCGTCTTTCAGTAGATAGCATAAAGACTCGTCTTGCTGTTAGATCCATTCAGTGCTATACCACACCAACGTCATCTTATTTCAATAAGGCTTAGAAATAATCGGACTGACATTGCAACCTTTCACGACAGGTAGTCTAGGCCTATCTGGGTTGTGAAATTCTTCTTTTTCTTTGTTCAGAACTGACCGTGTTACCTTAAAGTGGACGACGCCCACAACCGGTCTACTAGAAAAAAGACTTAGACTTTGTTACGTTCTTATACATTTAAATATGCAATAAGCAACCATTAAATGTAAAACATAACAACATTATGACAAAAATAATATGTTTTATTCATTGGAAAATAACAAGTAGAGTTTTACAGTATCCAATCACTCGAAAGGTGATTTCTAGCATACAAAACTCTAACAATCTCCCACTTATACTCAAAACAGCTTTCGAGTATACAAAAAAAATAGTGCACACGTCAAAATTTCTCCCACTTATACTGAAAGCGAGTTGAGGTCTTGAATGAGCCGAACTCCCATCCCTTCAACGTGGCATTCGAACGGTTTCACCGCCAAAGCCTTTGTAAAAGGATCTGCCAGGTTGTTCTCTGACGCAATCTTGACCACTTGTATGTCTCCTCTCTGCACAATATCTCTAATGATATGATACTTCCGCTCTATGTGTTTGCTCGCTTTGTGAGTGAAGTTAGTGTTGGGCCTGCCTCTCGACTCTAATGTCGAATGACTAGACTCAGGAGTAAGCAAGTGTGCACATATGAGAATTAATGCAAGGCTCGGTCCAGACACAACGCTCCTTAAATCCACTGGATCACTGGGTCCAGGAACTCAAGAGAACTACAGTGTTTTTGTCGTTGGACACACTCGACTCCCCTTCAAAAAATAAATCCCTCAACCCGAATACTATGAATTAGTATAGGGAAGTGGGGTCGATCCCACAGAGATGGATTCGCAGGGTAGTGCTAAGAGACTATGGAAACAAACGGCTGCTGCCACGCAAAGGGGTTGAGATTTTAACTACCACTAGATCTAGGCAAGAAATGTAAACGCTAGACCTAGGACACAGAAAACTTACTGGAATCAGACATCAAATCCGAAAGACACAATCACTTCCTTGACTGAGTAAATAACTAACTGATTGAGACTAGGCAGAAAGAATAAAACAGCGGGGAACATGATTCCAAATATAGCAAGTACGGTAAAAAGCTGCAGATAACAGATCAGCTCCAGCTAGCTTCGCATGCAAAGTTCCTAACAGATTCAGAAACGCAAATGCAGAAAACAGAGCATACTCCCAGATTTGATCAGAATATAGAAATTGAGATGCCGGAAACTTGCTACGAATCGGAAATAAACCAGATCTACGTAAACTAGGTGGAATGAAATGAAAACACGTAAGCTAGGCACGAAATTTAAACACTCCTGCTCAGAATCACGTCGGACGCTTAATCCACTCCGGATCCAAGCAATCCAAACTCAACAATCAACTAAATCAACTCCATAACTCCGATTCTAACAGATCTGCTCCGATCACCGCCAAATTCAATCAATCAAGAACAATCTGCAAACAAATCACAAACTCCAGCAAAACCCAACCTCTGATTCATCCAAAAAACAGAACCATTCTTCAGATCCAAACGAAAAATATCAGCAAATAATCAGAAACCAACTGCGAAAGAAAATAAACAACTCCGACAATCCAACTCGAAATCAAGCGAACTCAACCAGCAAACCAGAAATGAACACAATAGACATAAGCGAAAGTAAAATCTGGAATAAAACAGGAAATATTGGTTAACAAAAGAAAACCGAGCTTCGAACAGCGAAGCTCGGCGGGATCAGTGTAAATAGCAACGGAAATGTAAATTGTTTCTTCGCCCCTGAACTAGGACGGTGTTACAACCCTCGAACCACTCTCGGAAAGCTAAAACGTGAACCCCAGCCAAGTGCTAACTGGAATCTCTCGCGAATTGGAGTCAAGTGTGTGGAAAGGTGAATCGAGCAAGGGGCTGTTAGTGAGGCCTCCACCGAGAAGGTCCCTCCAGCCTGCATGCTTCTCCCTTTTATAGATGCGGACATAGCCTTCTAGAGTTTTCGTAGAAATCCCTATTCTACCCTTCAACTCCGAGGCTTCCTCCGTCTAGCAATTTTCTTCCAATTGTTCACCCTTTCGCCAGTTTCCTAGGACCATGCAAGCGTCCTCTTCTTTTCCTGGATCTGGCGAAAAACTTCACATACCTGACTTAATTCAATGCGTTAGACCCAGTAATTTCATGAAATGAACCCCTAGACCGATGCATGAAATTAGCCTTATCAAACTGCTCACACTTAAACCATGCTTGTCCTCAAGTATGAAAGACAAGAAAATAGGAATAAGGCAAATTTCAATGCATGGTTACCAAGTAAAACTTTAAAAAAAATGAAAACAAAACAAACTCCTAGACCTAAGCAACTACGGACTTAGAAAAGAAAATAACACAAAGAACAGAAACACAACAAAACAAACAAGCATGAACTAGTTTCGAATTTTTAAGCTACTATCCCCACAAGTTTAAGTTCAATCTGATCGATTACAGTCTTCAAATCTTCCCCCTTCCTTCGTCTGCCTAAACGGTCTGTCAGTTAGTCAAGATAGCCTATTGATTTCCCATCTGTTTGGTTCGCTCGATCACTCATTCCTCACCAGGGATGTTTGGATAAAAAACGCTCCAAAGTTAGAGTTATACCACTGATGCGTCGGGTTATGAGAGTTTTCTCCCTATTCTTCCTCCTTTCCTATGAATTTCCCTGGGCCAGGCTACGATTTTTTTTTCTTTTTCTTTTTTTTTTTTTTTTTTTTTTTTTTTTTTTTTTTTTTTTTTTTCTGTATTACGACCTTTTTCCCCTGGACTTCGTCCAGCTTATTCCTCCTATTTTTTTTTCCCTGGACTTCGTCCAGCTTATACCTCCGATTTCTGGACTTCGTCCAGCTTATTCCTCCTTAACCCATTTTTTTTCTCCTTCATACTCTACTCCCTAAGCATCAAGTGATAGCCCATTGTTTCATGTTAGCTCTAAAAGTGTTTAGGCTTATAACTCTCTTTATAGTAGGGCTGTACAACTAGGTTATCTAAGGCGTTTTCCATCGTCCTAACTTCATTCAGATCGCATTCGGCTTATTAAGGAAGAAAGTGTCAAAGTTGATCTGCTTTCTCTCTTCAATCACTCTTACTAAGGGGATCTTGCCTTATTATCTAGCTAGCTCATGCGAAGCACACATCCTAAGACACAAAAACGATACTTACTCCCCCCCCTCCCGCTTCACTCAAGCTTGTCCCCAAGCCATCGTAGTGAAGGGGGGAAAGGGAAGTACTAACAGCAGACTGATAAAGCAAACAACAACAAACACAAATACAGAGCAAAACTTCTCACACTTAGACCGAGCATCGGGCTAGGTGGGAGAAGGCGCAACAAACAAACTAAGGCATGCAAAAAAAAACAAAACACCCCCTTCTCACACTTAGACCAAAAGTTGGGCTAAGTGTAAGAAAGGCAACACATATGTACAATTACAGAGCATGCTGGCATATAAGAACACAAACAAAACGGAAAAGAAAATAAAAAAAAATAAGGGTTACTTGGCTCTGTGGGGGGGTTCAATTCGGGGTCTGGCCCCCGCGAGGGCCAGACTTTGGTGGCGCTGTCTGGTGGGTCACCTTAGCTTTCTTTCTGGCTAGCAACTCCGGCTTCTCTTGTCGTTCTTCTGTCGGGCGGGGTACGGTTGTCTTCAATATCACGGGCCGAGAGGGAGATGGAGTAGTCTGGGGCCTCGGGGCATGCGGTGGCTTCTGCGCAGTCATACTTCCTTGACCTGGCGTTGTAGAATCGCCGCTAGGCTTCGGAAGTTCCTTCGGTGTCTCTGGGAACCTTGCTCTAAGCCACTTTGTCATTGCCATCATCAACTCAACACCTTCCGTCATCTTTTCAGTACATCTGGTCGATGTCGCCACAAGATCAGACATGCGCCCCTTGAGGGTCACCATTTCCTCCCTAACCTTCCGAACTTCTACTCTTATTTCTTCCATCTCCGTTCGTACTCCGGCGACTTCCTTCCTCACTTTCTCAGCCTCACTACTATCCTTCCCTTTACCCCGCAGGGACACAATTTCATTCCGAACCATCTTCATTTCTGACCTCATCCAACCAACCTCCTTTCGCACTTCCTCTACTTCTATCCTGGCTCCTGCTTCCAAACCAGTAGTATTCTTCACTTCCACCACATCGGATTCCTGTTTCACCTGAGTCTCTGACTGCCCAACCTCGTAAAAGCATACTTCCCTTCCGCGTGCGATCAGCAACCCTTTATTGAAAAAATAATCCATGTTAAAAACCTCAGGGGGCGAACATGTCTTTACCTCTCGGCATGCCTTATGGATCTTCATGATCACATTCCTCTGCAAATAAGCTCCGAGCAAGTGGCACGTGTATAGGTGCCGGGAAGGATTTGCAGTCACTTGATGGCAGGCTTGGGCTATCCAGTAGCCCAAGTGAACTCTTACCCCCGTAGCCATGCACCGTGTGAAGTACAGATCGGCGGTAGTCAGAGCGTTGTTGGCTGTGCCCATTAAATTGTAACTAATAAAAGTCTGGGCAAACCTCAGGACCCTATTTTCGATGTGGTGTGCCTTCGAAAAGCTTGTTTTAAACTGACCCACCCTCGGGTGAGTCAAGAACTCCCATGCGCTTTGCGCTTTGAATCCCGGCGTCATTTTCGGGGGACCAATCATCCTCTCGCTCCACAGGCCTTCATCGTCCTCTGTTCGCGTCTGCAAACCCATCCGCAAGGTCCATTCCCGGATGCTCATCGTATGTTCCTCACTGAAAAGTCTGAAATTAATGGAGTCGGCATCCAAATCGGTAGTGGACTTAAATCGGAAGGTGGAAAAGAATTCTCGGGCCAGGTCAATCGGAACCTCGGTAGTACTGTGCTTGAGCAACCAATGCGTCGATATAAGTCCGGAATTCATCGTTGCAAGCAATCGTTTTGAGCTCCGATGAGCTATACATCTTTCCGGACTTAGCGACCTTCCCCTCAGTACACTTCTCCTTATAAATGGCCGTGCGCTTTGGGTCGTCAAACCTCCTCATTTCATCTAGCAAGCTGTTTGTTATCCACACTTCGGTTGGCTCAAAGTTGAATTCCTCTTCTTGTTCCTCTTCCGAGTTGCTGGACTCAGAAGTGCTCTCGGTTTCTACGGCATATGGCACCTTAGCTGCCGGCGGAAGCGTGGATTCAGTAGAGTTCCCTCTCGCCTTCTTGGTCGAGGAAGGAGCAATTTGTTTCCCCTTCCTTTTCTTCTCAGCCGCTTGGCGACGTTTCTCCTCATCACTCTCCCCCCTGCCAGGTCTGGGAGAGTTCACCTGTTCAGAAGCTGCGGTCTCTGGACCCAGCAATTCTTCCTCCGTCGGCTCCACAGTTTCATCAATCTCATCAATGAGGCTCCGGCGAGCCCGCCTCCTAGCATCTC
Organism: Salvia splendens; assembly: GCF_004379255.2. Taxonomy (NCBI): domain Eukaryota; kingdom Viridiplantae; phylum Streptophyta; class Magnoliopsida; order Lamiales; family Lamiaceae; genus Salvia; species Salvia splendens. Next base: position 22,713,863 of record NC_056035.1, read on the forward strand.
TGGGGTTGACCGGCGAGTCGGTCTCCTCTGGGATCTCGGTCAGATCCACAATCAACTTCACCCCGGCGTCAGCGGGTTCCTGGCTAATTTCAGAATCGAGGGCTTCTCCCTCCTTGGACAACAATGGGGTTGCCCCCGAGATGTAAACAGGGGTCTCTACCCCCTCAAATCCTTCTCCGACGTGGGCCTCAGTACCCACCGGTTTCTCAGGGGTATCCCCCTCCACATTTTGTTCAGAATTTAGGGCCTCGTCGCCCCTGCCTTCACCAACTATAGGGGCTCTGCCCCCACAGATTCTTCCAAAACAGGGGTTTCCCCCTCAGTTGCAGAGTCTAATCTTGGTTCGCACATAGCCAACAATTCCAACCCTGTGACCAAATCTGAGTCGTCTTCACGATTCCCTGCGGTGGTTGGTTCCGGGCTAGGGGTCGTGGATTCTTGAATGTCCTCCGGTTGTGTGGTGGTCTCCGGAGCAAATGTCTCCTCTGGTACGACAGTGGGTTCTGGAATGTCGATGGCTTCTTGAACGGTTTCGGGTTCGGCGACGGGTTCTGAGACGGTCTCCGGTTGTGGTACACTAGAAGACGGAGCAGCTTGTACGGATTTACCCATTGCGGTTGCAAACATGGCGAATGCCTCCATCGCCTTCTCCGCACCCCCAAATTTCTGGAATAGCTCGGCCATAAACGCCGCCGCCCCAGAGTCGGCGGACCCTGAGGTGCTTCCGGTTCCTTGTTTGTTTTCCATGGATGTTGTTTTGGGGAATTTTTGTAAAGAATTTGGGGCGGAATTAGCAAATTAGGGTTAGAGAGAGTAAAAGGGGAGAGGAAATTGGGGATTTTTGTGTTTGTGAATATTGGAGAGAGAATAGGTAACGAGAAATAAAAAGGCAAAACGATTATAGTGTAGGCATGAGAGAGGACGTTTTGGCAGGCGGTTGCAGGTGATGACGCTTGCGACCGTACGCCTCCCCATAAAGTGCCTTTTGAAATCCGAACCGGTGCCAACTCCCTCCAAAATTTTTACTCCACAACTCCTTACCCTTGTGAATTCCTTCTGCAAAATCACACTTAGAGAAAAACATTAAACTAAAAATTGAAACGCCAGACTCCCCGGGTCTAGGGTATGACAGCATCAAAAACATTCCTTAAGGAGTCTGGTATTTCGAAAATATTTTTGGAAGATTATTTTTTTTCTGATTTGTTTGGGTTTTTCTTGATTTAAAGAAGGCGATTGAATATTTACAATTTATGTTCAAGTGTTCTCAAGATTCCCTAGGTCAGGTCATGCTAAAACTTCTTGGATGCTGGACCTAGGAAATTTCTAAGAACACTCACTTCCCAGATCTATTAGGCGATATCATGGAGTGCGCGTAGTGGCATTTCGTCCACTACACACATCTCCGAGCTATCCCTAAATACCTTTACCCTATGACCGTTGACAAGAAAAGGAGTAGAGTTTGAAGAACTTCCCTGGATTTCTACAGCTCCATTTGCACGCAGACTCACAACAGTGTATGGCCCAATCCATTTGGACTTTAACTTACCAGGTATTAGCTTGAGCCGGGATTGGAATAGAAGAACCTTCTGCCCGACTTGCAATTCCTTGACCCGGAGGTTCTTGTCATGCCAGAGTCTCGTTTTCTCTTTGTACCACATCACCGATTCATATGACTCCAGCCTTAGCTCCTCCAACTCCTGCAGCTGCAATTTCCTCTCTTCCTCGCAGGATTCGGGTCTCATGTTTATCTCCTTGACCGCCCAATATGCTCGGTGTTCTACTCCCACGGGCAAGTGACACATTTTGCCGAACACAAGCCTATATGGTGACATCCCAATAGGCGTCTTGTATGCCGTCCGGTAAGCCCATAGTGCGTCTCCAAGCCTCTTACTCCAGTCTTTCCTGGACGGATTAACCGTCTTTTCCAGTATCGCCTTTATTTCTCTGTTGGATATTTCCGCCTGGCCGTTGGATTGAGGATGATAAGGTGTAGACAGTCTGTGGTGGACACCATATTTTCTCATCAGAGCTTCAATAGTCCGGTTGCGGAAGTGCGTCCCATTGTCAGATATTATAGCTCTGGGCACTCCGTACCTGTTGAAAATGTTAGCTCTAAGAAACTTTGCTACCTCCCTAGCTTCACACGAGGTGGTTGCTTTTGCCTCTATCCACTTTGACACATAATCCACTGCCACAAGTATGTAAGTGTTTCCGTATGAAGATGGAAATGGACCCATGAAGTCCATCCCCCAAACATCGAAGATCTCACACACAATCACTGGAACTTGCGGCATCTCATCCCTCCTGGATATTCCCGCGGTCTGTTGACACCTCTCACAATTCTGACAAAACTCGAACGCATCCCTATGCAATGTAGGCCAGTAAAAACCACTGTCTAACACCTTCCTTGCGGTCTTCCTAGGTCCAAAGTGACATCCACAAGCTAGGGCATGGCAATGATTCAGCACATCCCTCTGTTCCCACTCCGGGATACACCTCCGGATTACTTGGTCGGCTCCCATTCGCCACAAGTACGGGTCATCCCAGAAATAGTACTTGGCTTCGCTCTTCAATTTCATCTTCTGGGCCCGGGAGATTACTTGCGAACTGGGCACTTCTCCAGTGACTAAGTAATTCGCCAGGTCTGCGAACCATGGCTCAGCGTTTTGATGGCATTTCCCTTTTTCGACATCCCCCGGACCTGTTAACTCCATAACCTCCTCCCAGCTGATAGGTCGAGGAATTTTTTTCACGTAGTACAAATGTTCCTCAGGGAATGCGTCCGGTATTGCTTCCTCGGTCTCCCCTTGAAATATCCTGCTCAGATGATCGGCTACTTTATTTTCAGTTCCCTTTTTATCTCTAACTTCCCAATCGAATTCTTGCAAAAGCAACACCCAACGGATTAATCTCGGCTTGGATTCTTTCTTCGCCAGCAAGTACTTTATTGCAGCGTGATCAGTGAAGACTATCACCCTCGACCCAAGCAAATATGGTCGGAATTTTTCAAAAGAGTACACGACTGCCAACATTTCCTTCTCCGTGGTGTCATAGTTTTTCTGGGCCTGGTTGAGCGTTTTTGATGCATAGAAAATTACGTAACTTTTTCCGTCAACTCTTTGACCTAGCACCGCCCCTACTGCATAGTCACTCGCGTCGCATATTATTTCAAATGGCAAACTCCAATCGGGTGCTCGGATAATGGGAGCCGATACTAGTCTATCTTTCAGTAGTTGAAAAGCCTTTATGCACTCCTCATTGAAAACAAACTCAACATCATTGTGCAGCAAATGAGTGAGTGGCTGAGCAATCTTCGCAAAATCCTTTATGAATCTTCTATAAAATCCTGCGTGCCCTAGGAATCCTCTTACCTCCTTCTGGTTCGTCGGGTAAGGCAGTTTTGATATCACCTCAATCTTTGCATGGTCTACCTGTATACCTTTTTCCGAGACTACGTGCCCTAGGACAATTCCCTCAGGGACCATAAAGTGGCATTTCTCGAAGTTCAAAACCAAATGTTTTTCCTGGCACCTTCTCAATACTCTATCCAAACTAGCCAAACATGAGTCAAATGAATTCCCGTACACAGTGAAGTCGTCCATAAAAATCTCAATGCAGTCCTCCAAAAGATCCGAGAAGATACTCATCATACACCGCTGAAAAGTGCCTGGCGCATTGCATAGGCCAAACAGCATCCTCCTGTAAGCATACGTGCCGAAAGGACACGTGAAAGTTGTCTTCTCCTGGTCCTCGGGATCCACATAGATTTGAAAATACCCACTATACCCGTCTAGGAAACAGAAATATTGCTTGCCCGCCAGCCTTTCCAGCATCTGGTCAATGAAAGGTAGAGGGAAATGGTCTTTCTTGGTTGCTTCATTTAACTTCCTATAATCGATGCACATCCTCCACCCAGTGACTAGTCTGGTGGGCACCAATTCATTCTTGTCGTTCTTGACCACCTGTATTCCTGACTTCTTGGGTACCATATGGACTGGACTCACCCATTCACTGTCTGGTATGGAATAAATGATTCCTAGGGAGAGTAGTTTCAATACTTCCTTCAGCACTTCCTCCCTCATGTTAGGATTCAATTTGCGTTGAGGATCTCTGCAGGCTTTTGCTCCTTCCTCCAAACGGATGTGATGCATGCACAAATCTGGACTAATTCCTACCAGGTCAGAGAGTGTCCACCCAATAGCCTTCTTGTTTCTTCGGATTACCTTCAGCAGTTCCTCTTCTTGTCCTTCGGTCAAGCTGCTGTTGATAATAACAGGGAAAGTTTCGTTCTCCTCTATATAAGCATACTTTAGACCTGGTGGAAGTGTTTTCAGCTCTTTCTTGGGAACATCTTTTTCCTGGGGCAAGGGATTTTTCTCTGTTTCTTCCGTAGTCATTCCCTTCCTCGACCCAGCAGAACCTTCCACACTCGCCACATACGGTGTCTTTCTTGACCTAACTAGTTCCGGATTTGCACAGAATTCCAGAATTGCTTCAGCTAACTCCTCATCAGATAACTCACTTGTGTTCATTGCTTGACACCAACTGGCTACCTCTCTATCAATGGCATGACTCATCTCGGAGTTCTCAATCTGTTCCTGCATTAATTCCGTCTCAAGGTATTCCTGGACCAAAGGGTTAATAACATCTATAGCATGCAGGTTTTCAACGTCAAGAGGTTTCTTCATTGCTTCATCTATACTGAATGTATATTTCTCCCCATTATAATCAAGGCAAATTGTTCCATCAAAAACATCAATGATAGTTTTAGCGGTACGTAGGAAAGGTCTCCCTAAAAGTACTCCGCCCGACTCAGCAGACTCATTATCACTCATCTTAATCACATGGAAATCAGCAGGGTACAAGAAGTCATGTACCCTGACTATCACATTCTCAAGCACCCCTTCAGGACAGATGCATGACCTATCCGCCAATTGAATCACAACTTTCGTATCTACCATGCCTACCCCAACTAACTTCTTGTATATGGAAAGTGGTAACACGTTTATCGACGCACCTAAATCACACATAGCATGCTCGATTTTCACGTCACCAATAGAGATGGGTAAGGTGAACATACCTGGGTCATTGCATTTTGAAGGCATCTTTCTCTTCTGAATTACTGCGGAGACATTCTCGCCTATCAGAATTTTCCCACTGGGCCTAGCCTTCCCAGCTATAAATTCCTTGATGAACTTGCTAAAGACTGGCATCTTCAGGGCCTGTAAAAATGGCAGATTGATTTCCAACTTCCCAAAAATGTCCATGAAGTCTACCGGTTCTTCCTTCTGTTTCTTGGCTTCCCCCCGACTTGGAAAAGGTTTCAGTCGCTTCCCTGCTCCGGTAGAACTTTCAGCTGATAACTCTCCAGTTTCTTTTCCCACTGCCTCATCTTCCAACTCCGGCTCTGGGTCGAGGAAGAATGGTTCGGTCGGTCTAGGCAATTGTTTCTCCAAATCTTTTTCCTCAAGATCATCCTCGACCAAGGGACTTCCTCCCTCCAAGTGTCTGGGTCTGGGAGTTGTATCCTCTTTCTTCGTGCCTTCCTTAGGATCTGTCCCCTCCTTTGTTCTCACCACCGGTCCCTCATATCTTTTCCCGGACCTCAAGGTAATCTGACTTATATTAGCTCTATCAGGTGGCCTTACTGAGGCCGGAATTTTTCCTTCGTTTCCCCGCATGTCACTCAAAGAAGTGGCTATTTGGGACAATTGCTTAGCCAGCATATCCATGGCTGCTTTCTGTTCTTGCTGAGCGTCTTGAAGCTTGTGCACTACGTCATTGTTCGATTGCAGGTTGTTTTGCATATGTTGCTGAGAACTGACGAGGTCGTGCACCATATCATCGATACTTTTTGGTGGTTTCGGGGGCTGACTGGGCCCTGGCCCTATACTCAGAGTTGGTCCACTCACTTGATTCTGACGAGCGTTTCCTTGACCGCCTGAAGAGTTATTGTATTGATTTCCTTGGCCCTGGTAATTGTTCTGAAAATTCCTTTGGTGTGGTGGTACATAAGAGTTCCCCTGATTGCTATGATTTCTGTTTCCCCAGTTTGGGTGGTCTCCTTGGTTACGATTGATCCAGTTGCCCTGCCCTTCTTGATTCCTTCCTGACCAGTTATCTTGTCTTTCGGGCTGAGGTGCAAACTGCTGACCTTGTTGTGGTGTCAGCTGATTCTGTTCATTGTCAGTCCATCTGAAATTTGGATGGTTTCTCCAAGGCGTATCTCTCTGTCTTCCTGGATTCCAGCTCCCATCGGGATTCCAGCTCCCATTGCATTGACCTGGGCCTGATAATCTCCTTCCTGGGTCCCGTAATATTGTTGCATTTGATTATCTCATGGACCAGGAGATTTCTCCTTCCCTTGTGAAGCCAGTGGAATCGTCTTTTCAATCGCGTTCAAAAGAGCCTTCTCGAGCCTATCAATCCTTGCTTCGACTTTGTCATCTTCTTGTTCTCTCACAGCATGCACCGATCCTCTTTTCACTGCATTCCTAGGGTTATCGTACGCCTTCTTAGCGTCAATCAACTTCCCTAGGATCTCTCTTGCCTCACTTCCCTTTTTTCTTGTGAAATTTCCCCCACTCGAGGAGTTCATTAAGTCCTTTGACTCGGGAGTTGCTCCTTCGTAAAACAGAGAGTAGGTCTCTGCCTCTATCATTCGGTGATTCGGGCGTGCATCCAACAACCCCTTAAATCTCGACCAATACTGACTCAACGATTCATCGTAATCTTGCTTACACTCTAGTATTTCTTTCTTAAGTGCATTCGTCTTGTTGGATGGGAAGAAATAATCTAAGAATTCTAACTTGAAGTCCCTCCACGTGCGGATAGAATCCGGAGGCAACCGCAATAGCCACGTATTAGCTTCCCCCTTCAAGGTAAACGGAATCGCTCGTAGGCGATAATCCTCCTCTGTTGCATCATTCGGCCTCTTCTGAATACCACATAACTTACTGAATTCATTTAAGAACTCATACGGACACTCATTTCTACGCCCAGAGAACGTCGGCAAGATGCCGAGTACGTTTGTCTTGATCTCGATATTCCTCTGGCGTGGATTCATCACTATAGCTTGAGCTGGTTCTCCATCTAAATGGGCAGTGAGAGAGCCGATTTCTGGATCTGGGTCTACCACCTGCGCCATGACTACTTCCTCTTCTTCCCCTGTTTCTGACTCTGTTTCTGATTCTGTTTCTGATTCGGGTGGTGATTCTGGATCTTCGCGTCCTGATGACGTCCAAGATTCGTCGCTACTAAATTCACTCGGAAACGGGCCTCCCGTGGTGAACCCTGATCTGGTGGTCACCGTAGAGACTGTATCCTTAACTCGCCAATCAAACTGACCGTGTTTCCACCCAGATGAGTTGCTCCAGTAGGTAGACCTTGAGCCTTTGCTCATAAACTGCAAACAAAAGAGAAAGAAAACAAATCAAAACTATTTACACCACAGACTCTGAACACTAACACTAAGCACGCCATCCATCTCCGGCAACGGCGCCATTTGAAGTTAGTGTTGGGCCTGCCTCTCGACTCTAATGTCGAATGACTACACTCAGGAGTAAGCAAGTGTGCACATATGAGAATTAATGCAAGGCTCGGTCCAGACACAACGCTCCTTAAATCCACTGGATCACTGGGTCCAGGAACTCAAGAGAACTACAGTGTTTTTATCGTTGGACACACTCGACTCCCCTTCAAAAAATAAATCCCTCAACCCGAATACTATGAATTAGTATAGGGAAGTGGGGTCGATCCCACAGAGATGGATTCGCAGGGTAGTGCTAAGAGACTATGGAAACAAACGGCTGCTGCCACGCAAAGGGGTTGAGATTTTAACTACCACTAGATCTAGGCAAGAAATGTAAACGCTAGACCTAGGACACAGAAAACTTACTGGAATCAGACATCAAATCCGAAAGACACAATCACTTCCTTGACTGAGTAAATAACTAACTGATTGAGACTAGGCAGAAAGAATAAAACAGCGGGGAACATGATTCCAAATATAGCAAGTACGGTAAAAAGCTGCAGATAACAGATCAGCTCCAGCTAGCTTCGCATGCAAAGTTCCTAACAGATTCAGAGACGCAAATGCAGAAAACAGAGCATACTCCCAGATTTGATCAGAATATAGAAATTGAGATGCCGGAAACTTGCTACGAATCGGAAATAAACCAGATCTACGTAAACTAGGCGGAATGAAATGAAAACACGTAAGCTAGGCACGCAATTTAAACACTCCTGCTCAGAATCACGTCGGACGCTTAATCCACTCCGGATCCAAGCAATCCAAACTCAACAATCAACTAAATCAACTCCATAACTCCGATTCTAACAGATCTGCTCCGATCACCGCCAAATTCAATCAATCAAGAACAATCTGCAAACAAATCACAAACTCCAGCAAAACCCAACCTCAGATTCATCCAAAAAACAGAACCATTCTTCAGATCCAAACGAAAAATATCAGCAAATAATCAGAAACCAACTGCGAAAGAAAATAAACAACTCCGACAATCCAACTCGAAATCAAGCGAACTCAACCAGCAAACCAGAAATGAACACAATAGACATAAGCGAAAGTAAAATTTGGAATAAAACAGGAAATATTGGTTAACAAAAGAAAACCGAGCTTCGAACAGCGAAGCTCGGCGGGATCAGTGTAAATAGCAACGGAAATGTAAATTGTTTCTTCGCCCCTGAACTAGGACGGTGTTACAACCCTCGAACCACTCTCGGAAAGCTAAAACGTGAACCCCAGCCAAGTGCTAACTGGAATCTCTCGCGAATTGGAGTCAAGTGTGTGGAAAGGTGAATCGAGCAAGGGGCTGTTAGTGAGGCCTCCACCGAGAAGGTCCCTCCAGCCTGCATGCTTCTCCCTTTTATAGATGCGGACATAGCCTTCTAGAGTTTTCGTAGAAATCCCTATTCTACCCTTCAACTCCGAGGCTTCCTCCGTCTAGCAATTTTCTTCCAATTGTTCACCCTTTCGCCAGTTTCCTAGGACCATGCAAGCGTCCTCTTCTTTTCCTGGATCTGGCGAAAAACTTCACATACCTGGCTTAATTCAATGCGTTAGACCCAGTAATTTCATGAAATGAACCCCTAGACCGATGCATGAAATTAGCCTTATCAGTGAGCTCTTGGTTCTTTCGAGTTTGCCACAGCACCATAATTGTCACAATAAATGGTGATGCTCTTGGGCAGATTCGAAACCCCACCTAAATCCATAAGGAAGTTCTTAAACCATACTGCCTCTTTTGTAGCCTCCGAAGCGGCCACATACTCGGCTTCCATGGTCGAGTCCGCGATGCATTTCTGCTTCACACTCTTTCAAATTACGGCTCCACCTCCTAAGGTGAACACATATCCTGAAGTAGATTTTCTCGAGTCCTGATCAGCTTGAAAGTCTGAGTCAGCATATCCCAAAGGACAGAGCTCGACTGCATTGTAAACTAGAGCATAGTCCTTAGTCCGTTTAAGGTACTTGAGTATGTTCTTTACGACAGTCCAATGTCCTTGGCCCGGTTTCGATTGATATCTTGCCAACATGCCAACATCAAAGCAAATATCAGGTCTAGTACAAAGCATAGCATACATGTGACTTCCAACTGCCGAAGCATATGGAATCCTTCTCATTTCCTGTATCTCAGACGGCGTTTTAGGGCACATCTCTTGAGATAAATGGATGCCATGTCTAAAAGGTAAGAAACCTTTCTTGGCGTCTTGCATGCAAAAACGACTAAGTACTATGTCGATGTAAGGTTCTTGAGATAAGCACAACATCTTCTTTTCTCGATTCTAAAGAACCTTGATCCCGAGGATGTGTCCCGCGTCTCCCATATCCTTCATCTCAAACTGGTTCGACAACCAAGTTCGTACTGATGACAACATCTTTTTATTGTTTCCAATTAGAAAAATGTGATCTACATATAAAACTAAGAACACCACATTCCCCTTATCCATATAAGCTGCAATAGACAATAGTATCCGGATCGATTTGAGCATGGCCACTGGGGAGAAGGTCTCGTCATAATCGACGTCTTCCTTTTGGGTATACACCTTGGCCACTAGTCTTGCCTTAAAGACTTTAACTCGTCCATCGGGTCCACGTTTACGTTTATATATCCACTTGCTCCCAATAGCAGTACAGCCTTCGGGTAGGACGGACAAGACGTCTTTGTCTATCATAGATTGTAGTTCTGAATCCATTGCATTCACCCATTCGCAATGATCGACATCTGCCAGCGCCTCCGCAAAGTTCCAGGGATCTAATACATTGCTGTCCGAGGAGTGATCCATAGATTCCCCCAAACCAATATATCTATCAGGCTCATGCGAGACCCTCCCACTGCGGCGCGGCACTACAATATTTTGAGTAGAAGTTGAAGTTTCGGGAATTGATTGTACACTAGGTACTTGTTCTTGGTTAATGGAACTTGTGACAGAAGTCAGCTCATCGAGAGCCACTTCACTGCTGGGTTTATGATTCATTACATAGTCTTCCTCTAAGAATGTCGCGTGAGTACACACAATGACTTTCTTGTCTCGGAGACTAAAGAATTCATAACCTTTCGTGCCTTTGGGGTATCCTATAAACAAACATACCTCCGTCCTTGATCCTAGATTAGTTGGATCCTTTTCCAATACATGAGCCGGGCAACCCCAAATCTTGAGATGTGCTAGATTGGGCTTACGCCCAGTCCACAACTCATAAGGAGTAGTAGGTACGGATTTCGATGGTAAATTGTCTAAAATATGGCTTGCAGAAAGCAAGACATGTCCCCAAAATGAAATAGGCAGACGTGCATAACTCATCATTGATCGAACCATGTTTAACAAGGTCCTGTTCGTTCTTTCAGCCACGCCGTTCTACTGGGGCGTGCCCGGCGCAGTCAGTTGGGATTCAATTCCCGACTCCGATAAGTAGTCCAAAAATTCGGCACTGAGGTATTCACCTCCACGATCAGATCGTAGGCTTTTGATATTCTTTCCATGATACTTCTCCACAAGAGTCTTAAAGTCTTTAAACTTGTCAAAAGACTCTGACTTGTGACGCATCAAATAGACACATCCAATTTTCGAGAAGTCATCAATAAAAGTGATGAAGTATCGAAAACCACCCCTTGCCTCTGTAGACATTGGTCCACATACATCGGAATGAACGAGCTCAAGTACTTCCTAGGCCCTATTGCCCTTAGCCTTAAAAGGCCTCTTGGTCATCTTGCCTTCTAAGCATGACTCACACTTATGAAAAGTTTCCTCCTCTAGACCTTTAATAAGATCTTGTTGAATAAGAGAATGGATCCTCCTTTCATTGGCATGACCAAGTCTAAGGTTCCATAAGTACGTTTCGTTCACTGAACTTGAAGGTTCCTTTCGTTTCTATGAAATTTTCGATGTTGTATTGAGTTCTGATTTGCGATTATTAAATTGTGTAGAAGTGATTGTGTACAGATTGTTTTCCATGATACCACGACAGATATAAGAACCATCTTTCTTAATAACACAATTGTCATTAAAAGAAATCGAATATCCATAAAAAACTAATTTAGAAACTGAAATTAAATTTCTTCTAAAAGAAGGTATCAACAAAACATTCTTCAAAATAAAAAATCTATCACTACTAAAACGCAAATAAATGTCTCCCACTGCAACGGCCGCCACTTTTGTAGCGTCGCCCAGCTGGACTTCGATCTCACGATCATGTAGCCGTCTTGTCACCTGCATTAAGTCAGGATCAAAACAAATATGATCAGTAGCTCCTGTGTCAATAACCCAAGTGCAAGTAGATGTCGAAGCCAAACAAGACTCGACTACTAGAGCTTGGTGCATACCTGTAGCCTTGCCCCTTTTAGGACAGTCTGGCTTCCAATGCCCCTTCTAACCACACTTGAAACACTTCCCCGAGGGCTTCTTATTTGCCATTTTCTTCTTCTTTCCCTTAGCCACTTTGCCCGATTCTGAGTTCGGTGCCTTCCTTTTTCCTATGCTAGGCTTGAAGCCAGAGGAACGAGGTGCCGAAGTCATCATGGCAGCCTTAGCCTGGACCATAAGGTCCTCTGTTGACTGAAGTTCAATCAATAGTTCTGCCAAGGTGTAATTCCTTTTGTTCATCTCAAAGTTGAGCTTGAACTGCTGGAAGCTAGGGGGAAGACTTTGAAGGATGTTTGTTACCTGGGACTCGGGATCGATCATCCCTCCCAACACCTCAATCTGGTTAAGGTGGCCCATCATCTCGAAGACATGGTCCCTTACAGACGAGCCTTCCTTCATTGTCTTCGACATGATACTCCGAATGGCTTGAGACTTAGCCGTTCGATTCTGAGTACCAAAAAGATTCTTGAGATTCTGCATAATCTCGGTGGCAGTTTCCATGGCAGAATGCTGATGCTTGAGTATTGATGACATAGATGCCAACATGTAGTACTTAGCCATCTCATTCGCCTTATGCCACCGTCTATGTGCATCTCTGAGTCCTACCGCAGCGTTAGCCGCTGGCACTGGAGGTCGCGGGGTTGTGAGCACAAAGTTGTACTCTTCAGTTGTAAGAACGATGTCCAAATTTTGTTTCCATTCTATGTAATTTTGGCCCTCGAGTTTGTTTTCTTTGAGTATTGCAGAAAGAGGATTGAACGACATATTGACGATTTGGTTTGCACTGCAAAACAGAACATTTACCATTTGTCATAAACTTTTGTAAGAAGTTTGATTAGATTAACCATAAAACTTTTCAAAATCTTACAACTGTAAAATTAAAATTTTGTACCCTCCAGAGGAAGTCAATACGCATTAAAATCTTACAATTTTACTGGTCACAACACCGACGAATAGTCCAGAGACCACAGAGTGGCATGGGCGCCTAATGTTGCCTAAGCAAGACCATCTCTTTAGCATTACAGAGTCTCATTTCTACAACACACTCCCATAACAATGTTCATGTGCTGCTAACAAGATCAAGTTATCTCTAAATCCTATGTGAACTTCTGAATCTCGTAGTTTCTTAGGATTATTGTCCCCACAGAGCAGGTGGCGATAATATTGGAAACTACATTTTAGTTCATACTATTTATATTTGAGAAGTCCGCCCTCATGAACTTGCTATTTTCTTAGGATTATTGTCCCCATAGAGCAGGTGGCGATAATATTAGAAAAAGGCTTCATAAATTGCAGACCAATTGATGGAGACTATATACAAACGTTGAGTTCGTAATTATAGCTTAGATATTTGGGTTATGGTTTTTCTTTAATTATCCTTAGCCTTAGGGCAGAGAAAGGCTTGATTAAATTCTGTTGGTATTTAATTTGCTGGATAATTAAACCTTTAGATTAATGTTGTTATCTTCCTTTAGGAAATTGTTGTTCTAGAATTTAATTCTTATTCATGTCTACTATAAGGTATATCTAAAATAAACAAATTATTTAATCCTTAATAAGACATGAAAAATAAATTCAAATTATTTCCTTGTTCAAGATTAGGAAGAGATATTTTATTATTTAATATATTCATACATATCTATCCTTATTAGGATCTTAGATATATAAATGTTAGGAAACTATTAAATTATTCTTATCCATATCATCTATGAATCAAAATAATATTATTTATTTCCATAGATATAGAAAATAATAAAAATATTCCTTAAATCTAAATTAATATTAGGAAACTATTAAATTATTCTCATCCATATCATCTAGGAATCAAAATAATATTATTTATTTCCATAGATATAGATAATAATAAAAATATTCCTAAAATCTAGGCAAATCTTCCATGAAGATTTTATTTCTATTAAATAATAATATTTTAATGATATCTTTTAAAAAAATAATAAAATAATCATTAAATAATCGTTCATCGTTATCTCATCGTACGAGGTTCGCACGAACGATGAACGACGAAAATCCGACGAGTTCTTCGTTGGACCACGACGCATGCAGCGTCTCGGCCACCGGCACGCAGGTGGCGCGCCAGCATCTCAGCCAGCGGCTCGTCGGGTGTCGCCTCTGTCTCGGCCAGGAGCGCGCTCGGAGGCGCGACTCTTCTCGGCCAGCGGCGAGCGCCCGTCTTGGCTCCGTGTTCCGTCGGGTGGCTCGAGCTCTCGGCCAGCAGTGCGCACGGTGGCGCGGCTGCTCTCGGCCAGCTCGGACCGCCCATCTCGGTCCATCTCACTCCAGCTCTTCCCATTGCCCCAACCAGCGACACGCCAACAGGCGCGACGCTCTCGGCCAGGTGTTCCTTCGGGTGGCACCGGACCTTCCGCCTAGGGTTTGGCCTGGCCTCTCGGCACCTCGGCATGTTCTCGGTCGAACTGCCATGCCACTCCATCCGCCGTTTCGATCTCGACGCGGGTTCCGCCTGGGTTTGCGGTCTCGGCCGGCGACGTGCACGAGCCCATGCTCGTCTGCGCGTCGCCTTATGACCGCGATCCCTCGGCTCCCACTCAATCGACATCCCTACCTCGATCGCACGTGGTACGTTCGAGCAATTCAAGTTCTTTGATTCGACAGTTCTTGAGTTCAACATGCATAAAAATTTAAACAAAAACACATTAACATTCTTCGCAATCAAATTGGACATGCATACATGAATTTCGCGAAATTTAAATCCAAATAATCAGAGCCAAAGACTGGCTCTGATACCAATTGAAGGGGTTGGCAGCGGAAGCGTGCAGCATTTATCCGATCACATGAATTTGATCTATTTAGCAGATTATTTAGACAAATTCTATTCGCGCAATTATCACATGTATCATGCTCATAACTTGAATTAAAACATGCTTTAGCATATAAAATCCCTAAAACATGCTTACTACCAAATTAGCCAATTTACCTCGTTGATTCAATCAAGAATCGATGATGGCTTGCTCCGTCTCCACGTGAAGATCTTCAATACAAGACCTCAGATCTTCTGACTGGTGTCCCGGACTATACGCTGATATTTGTGTGGGCAAATCTCACCAACGTACTAGGACTCGAATAATGGAAGACAAAAACTGGTCACGGAGGAGGCACAAATTTCGAACTCTCTCTCTAGAGGGGGATGAAATTTTTATATATTTTTTTGTTTTTTTTGTAGAAAAAAAAATGTTTTCTGTCTCCTTTATTCTCCTATTTATATTAAGTCACAAATTGTGTCCAGTTAGGGATCTAAGGAAGAATTGGATCATGTCTCACCCAATTAGCTTTTTACTAATTAAATTGAACCCACAATTTAATATAAGCTTATATTTGAATATTACAAGCAGCCACTATAAAAGTAATATTGCACTGCCTTTCCAAATCCGAAATTACAAGTATTCCAGGTTTTCTTTATTTGTGTTCAATTCATTTCCCGCGCTTAAGATAGAAACATCCATTAATTAATTAATGTCTGCTATGAGCTTAATTAATCAACATATTTAATCTCCGAGAGTGGACTTAGCAAAACTCTTATTTATTATTCATAGAGTAATCAAACTCCAACTAGCTAGGTTCCGAATAATAAAACCTTGTTTCGAGCTCCTCTTGTGGATGCTATCAAACGAGAATCTCCTCGTGCACGATTCAACGTAATAGCAATCCTAGCACCGCTAGATAATGATCACCACTACCCAATATACCTGGATCGTTGGGTTACGAAAAACCCGCACCTTTGGTAAGTCAAAGTAGTAGATACTCAATATCGTATGCTCAATGCTAACGTACATTGATTAAGAAATTATTATCAAGACATCGTCTTTCAGTAGATAGCATAAAGACTCGTCTTGCTGTTAGATCCATTCAGTGCTATACCACACCAACATCATCTTATTTCAATAAGGCTTAGAAATAATCGGACTGACATTGCAACCTTTCACGATAGGTAGTCTAGGCCTATCTGGGTTGTGAAATTCTTCTTTTTCTTTGTTCAGAACTGACCGTGTTACCTTAAAGTGGACGACGCCCACAACCTGTCTACTAGAACAAAGACTTAGACTTTGTTACGTTCTTATACATTTAAATATGCAATAAACAACCATTAAATGTAAAACATAACAACATTATGACAAAAATAATCTGTTTTATTCATTGGAAAATAACAAGTAGAGTTTTACAGTATCCAATCACTCGAAAGGTGATTTCTAGTATACAAAACCTTAACAGTATTTTCATCAAAGATGCATATGTCATATTTTAAATTTATGTGTACAAGATCGCTTGAATTATGGCAAAAGCATGTTAGTCCTATTAGAACTGCAGTTAGGTTAATCCATCAAAAGCCGGCTATTGGCAAAACATGAAAGAAATATTTTCATCAAAAGAATGTTAGATATACGAATTTTACTATGGATGTGTCTCATAGATGGAATTCGACATATTTTCATCCTGTTCATGATTTATATCTTTCACATAGTTGTTGGGAACATAGCGTGACTTTATTTAAATTGTTCAAATATTTCAAAAATGCTACTGTTGAATTATTGGGTGTTTATTACTGCACTGTTGTTCGTGTTTTAGAGCATTGCATGTATATATCACTTGGTTTTAAAACTGCAATGAAAAATGCTTCCTCTTCACCTGAATTAATGTGTGTTTTATATTATATGATTGAAAAATGGCTTAAGTATTTCAGTGAGATTCCAACCATGTTTTTGATTGTAGAGGTATTGGATCCAAAATGGAAATTAGCCGGTACCTCTAGGATTTTAGATTTTTATTATAACAATTTGAGTTCTATTGATCTTGGCCTATTCAGGCAATCCAATCCGATACCAGTGACGAATTTGGAGTAGACCGCTTAGAAACATTTCAAATAACCCTCCCGGACCGGTCCATTATCCAATAAACCCTCGAGTTTAACTTGCGCGCTCTCTACACTGAATATGAAACCAAATATAACACTACCCACCAAGTCAGAAGACCCCCCCTCCTCCACAACATAACTATGGCTTCGCATTTCAAGCCGATTATGATGACCCCGACGCGCAATCCCAATTAGCAGACCTATACAGCTACAACACCGGCAGAAGGTCCTCAGGTATGGTGAGTGAATTAGATTTATATTTCGATTCACTCTTTTCCTTTGGTGATGAAGGTCCTACTCCTCCCGCCCAAATCGACGTCCTCGATTGGTGGGGAACCCACGAGAAAGATTTTCCCATCCTTGCGTCAATGGCCAAGGAGATTTTTTCTGTTCCTGCTTCCACTGTCGCTGTCGAGTCCGCTTTTAGTGTTGGCTCGCGTGTGTTGGATGAATCAAGAAGTAAGTTCTCGGCGAAAAATATGGAAGTCGTGATGTTACTTGATGATTGGGCCAAAGCTGACGTCTGAGAACAAGAAAATGATTGGGATGATCTTCAGGAGGGATCACAAGATGAATTCACCGGGGATGAATAGTAAGCCAACCGTCAACTGCCGCCGGCCAAGCCAAATAGGTAAGTAAGGTAAGAGAACTACGTGGGCTTTGATTCCCTAATGCAAATGAGCATTGGGGATACGTAGGCACCTCAAATTAAATTTTAAATTTAAGTTGAGCTCCAGTCCTTTTTCCTTTATTTCTTTTTTTTTCCATTTGTTCCTACTTTGAAAATAAGCAAATACAATTATATAATTGTATTTGTATATACTCTAGTCGATGAAGTAGATTTCTCTATATGGCTAAATCAAGGAAACTTTTGACAATTCTACTATAATTGTTGATTGTTAGACTAAACTGAACATTTAAAGTTGAATTGCTAAATGTGTCCTTAATTTAGTTATGTAGAAATATCTCCTTCGCCGATTAAGAGTATATATACCTATAGTTTTTTCATAAGAACTTCTACGTCTTTTTTGTCATTTGTAATTAGCTTCGTTGTTAACTAGTACTCTCGTTTGTATTTAAATTTTTGTTTAAGACTTCAAGACCTCAAGGTTTTTCAATTTGTAATTGTTGTAAACGTGTAATCTCAATAAAATTGCAACTTTCATCGTATTTTTTTGAATTTTATTTACGCACATTTCATACATAAACAAATAAAAATAATGCAAAAAATAAAAAAATAAAAAAATAAAAAAATTGGACGAGCCGCCGAAACGGCCCGGAACCGGCGGTTCAGGCCGCAAACCGACGGTTTTGAACCGCCACATAAACCACCGGTTTTTTGAACCGGAACCGCCAGAACCCTTGGCGGGGCGGTTCCGGTTCATGCATATGATGAACCGTGAACCGCCGGTTCATGAACCGGAACCGGCGTTTCCGAACCGTTGTGCATGCCTACCTGCCATAAAGGAATGAAGGTGATCGATCTGATGCCTTCAATAACTAGGGATATTTTCTTCGCGTGTTTACATTTTTTCCCTTCTGAATAGGCAAACTCCTATAGCTTTCGTATCCTTCCTGCGCTCCACTCCATGTCATAGCACCCTGATCAGTTTACATCATTGTACTTCAGTTTCACTTATTTCCTTTAATACTCTTTTGCACGTATTCCTACCCATATCCTTGCACACTAAGCAACTTGTTTGCGCATATTATCTGTTTAAACACACCAAAGTAACCGGTAACCAATGCATAAATGTACATATATTTGGTGAAGCTGCCAAATATCATATATTTATTGATTAAAGAAATACCTTGATTCTTCCAAAACCTTTCACTTTCTCCACTTAAAATAAATAAAATGAATATATTTTAATTTCTCCAATATCACAACATATAAAATAAATAATTAATAATGTGTTTATGTTATAAATTGCGTTATACTATATGATAACGTTACATTCTCTTTGTATTAAACAAATATCAGTATGGTTATCAAAGAATACATGCATATAACTTGATTCCCAAAAAAAACATATGGATGTAATTTATTTTTTTTAGTGATTTGAAATTCTTGAATAGGAGATCCTAACTCATGAAAATGATAGTACAAAATCATTAAAAAAAAGCAACAGACATTGTTTAATTTCCTGGACACGTCATATTCTTAATTATTTTTTAATATATTACTCTCTCCGTCCTTCAAGAATATGCATTTTTAGTTGAAACAAATTTTAAAATACAATTGGCAAAGTAAGAGAGGAATAGAAAGAAAAAGTAATTGAATTATCGTTAGTGGAGAATAAGTCTCACCTCAGTAGAGACAAAGAGTATGACACAATCCGAAGCGATATCCTCAAGGAGGAGCCATATCCCTCAGTCGAAGAGGCTTACGGGAGATTCCAGAGGGAGGCGGCACGATTAAAAATCATGCCACCGCATCCCCTAAAACCTCCGAAGACTCCGGCGTAGGAAGTGCCGATGCATCATCAGGAGAAATTGGCTATGGATTCGGGGCACAGAGAGATCGACCAAGCAACATGAACGGACCACCGCGACCGCCGCCTACTGAAAGCAGTCACCAAACCGGAGGCAAAATCGACAAAAGCAAGTTGTGGTGTTCTCACTGCGGCAAGAACAAACACACGAGGGAGACCTGCTTTCTCCGGGTGGGATACCCAGAATGGTGGGATGAACGGCAGAAAGCGAGAGCTCAATCAAAGCTTGCCCCCGTCGGGATCGGAGAGATAAGGCAGAAACAAAACAATGCCCAAAATCAACACCGAGATGGAGGGGCAAACCAGCTGAACAACGCCTCCTACCCAGATGTCAACGGTGGGAGTGGTGGTGGCGGCAGTATCGGAGGGGTTCGGGTCGGAAATTTCGTGGAGAGGGCTGGAGCGACGGAGCCGCAGAAATGGAATGGCGGCGGCGTTCACTCGGAAGGTAAAGGGTTTGATCTTGGATCAAATCCTAAGTTATTTCACATTTTACAGAATGGACCCCCAGATATGCATGATTTAAACTTGATACCACATCCTCCTAAAATGAAACCCCCAGATATGCATAATTGTGTAATTACCCCACAAGACATTCGAAAATCCGAATTACACCCCCAGATTTTAACTCAAAACCGTTTTGCACCTTTGATGAATATTTCCGCTGCGTTTTCTGTGCAAAATACCGATAATATTGATAGGAAGGGTTGGATCTTGATTGTGGTGCTACAGATACTATGACTCCAGAAAATTCTGATTTTAGTGATTTTGGGGAAGTGACTAAAACCTACATTAGAACCGTAAATGGGGAATTAATTACGGTAGCCGGGGCTGGAACCTTAGAAATTTCCCCTAACCTCCGACTGTCAAATTGTTTATTTGTTCTTAGCTTGTCTCAAAGACTAATGTCAGTGAGTCATGTGACAAGAGAGGTGAATTGTACACTCCTAATGTATCCAAAATATTGTATATTGCGGGATATTCGGACGAGGAGGATCGTTGGGCGTGGCACTGAGAACCAATGACTCTATTACGTGGATGGGGTAGCTCAACATGGCAGTGCGATGCTAGCTCATGGGTCCACGAAATAGGAGGCTTGGCTGTGGCACAGAAGACTAGGACATCCTTCTCATGGTTATTTCAAACTTTTGTTTCCCGATTTTTCCTTACCTAGAGATTTTTCCTGTGAGACATGTGTTTTGGCCAAGATCCACCTACAGTCTTTTAAACCTTCAGATACTCGTATGAAATTTATGTTTGATTTAGTGCATGCCGATGTGTGAGGTCCTGCACCTGTTATTGAGAGTAGTGGTTTTCAATATTTTGTGACATTCATTGATGATTTGCACTAGAATGACTTGGATCTATTTTCTAAAACATAAATCAGAAGTTGTTGATAAATTTATTCTATTTTTTCAAATGATCCAAACACAATTCCACACCACCATAAAAATTCTTCGTTCAGATAATGGGAGGGAATTTGTCAATAACACCATGTTTGAGTTCTTTAAAAAAAATGGTCTTGTTCACCAAACATCTTGTGTCTATACACCCGAACAAAATGGGGTTGCTGAGCGGAAAAACCGAACCATTCTAGAAACCACCCGTGCCCTTATGATTGAATCCAAAGTCCCAGACTCCCTTTGGCCTGAAGCTGTTGCAACCTCAGTATACTTGATGAACAGACTACCTACCAAAATCCTGAACACAAAAACCTCTCTTGATATCCATTCCCAACAAGCCCAAATACCATAACCCCTTAGCATGCCACCTAAAGTCTTTGGTGTACTGTCTACGTCCATATTCCCAAACATGAGAGAACCAAACTTTCCCCCTGCGCAACCAAATTTGTGATTGTGGGGTATGGGGTAAACCAGATGGGATATAGGTGCTTTGATCCGAGTACCAAGAAAGTCATCACCACTATAAACTGCAATTTCCTTAAAACCGAGTTCTTTTACCCTCACCACCTTAGCAATCAGGGGGAGAAAATACTTGAACCTACAAATAGTCATGAGGACTGTCTAAGTTGGTTTGTGCAACCACCAAGCCCTTCAATTGAGGATCCACTAGAGACAGTTGTCACAGTGCCGAGCAGGCCTCCCCAGAATCACCCCAACCGCGCCCCTCTAATCTTCCTCAACCAATATCCAAGGTATGTTTGGAACCAATATCTGAAGAAAATACCACAGTTGATACTAACAATGCGGAGATTGAGGAGAATACTGTAGATGGTGATACAGGGAGATACGTCCTTCCTTAAGGAAGTACTCGAGGTGTTACCCCTAAGAGGTACTCTCCAGAAAAGATTGGGGTGAAAAGCAGATATGGAGTGGCGAATTTTGTGCAAGGAAACCTGACAAAGATGGCACGAGCTTTTGAGGCAGCTCTATATGAAGAAGAGAAAATTCCACAGACTGCTGAAGAAGCAATGAAGCATAAACTTTGGAGAGAGGCTGTGTTTACAGAAATGAAAGCCTTGATGAGAAACAATACTTGGGTAAAGAGAAAACTGCCCGACGGAGTCAGGGCCGTGGGGTGTAGATGTTTACCATCAAACGGAGACCGGATGGTTCAATCGAGCGATATAAGGCTCGACTTGTGGCGAAAGGATACACTCAAACATATGGAGTTGACTACGCAGAGACTTTCTCTCCCGTGGCAAAGATCAATACCGTACGAGTGTTGTTCTCAATTGCCGCAAACAAAGATAGGCCACTCCACCAGTTCGATGTCACAAACGCATTCCTACACGGAGAACTTCCACAGCCCGTGTTCATGGTTCCTCTTCCCGGATTCACTGAAGAGTTCCAGCCTGGTGAAGTATGCGAGCTGAAAAGAACGTTGTATGGGCTAAAACAATCTCTGATGGCATGGTTTAGACGATTTACTGAAGTGATGAAGAAGTATGGTTACAAGCAGAGTAATTCTGATCATACATTGTATCTCAAGAAGAAAGGTGCAAAGATCACGTGCCTCATCATTTATGTTGATGACATGATTATCACAGGAGATGATGAAGAAGAGATAGGGGAACTAAGGAAGAACTTGTTCACAGAGTTTGAGATGAAGGATCTAGGCCTCCTCAAGTATTTCTTAGGCATTGAAGTTCTAAGATCAGACCGGGGAATTTTCATCAATCAAAAGAAGTATGTGCTTGACTTGCTCGCAGAAGTTGGGATGATCGACTGCAAGCCTGCAGACACTCCGAGGACACAGAATCATGGGTTACAAATATGTGAAGGAGTGAAACTCACTGACAGGGGGAGATATCAGAGGCTGGTCGGAAAACTCATCTATCTTTCACATACCCGGCCAGATATAGCGTACGCAGTGGGAGTGGTCAGCCAGTTCATGCATTCATCGCAGGAAGATCATTGGGAGGCTGTTTTGAGAATTGTCCGATACTTAAAGGGTACAACAGATCATGGAGTGTTGTTTGAGAAACATGGTCACTTAGAAGTACATGGGTTCACTGATGCAGACTGGGCTAGGAACCCAAATAATAGAAAATCAACCGCAAGCTACTTCACCTTTGTAGGAGGAAACCTTTTCACTTGGAGAAGCAAGAAACAGAAGGTGGTTGCACTATCAAGTGCAGAAGCAGAATTTCGAGGAATAAGAAGTGGTCTCACTGAGATACTGTGGCTAAAGAGACTCATGACGGAATTTGATCTTCACTTATCACAGCCATGCAAATTGTTCTGTGATAACAAGGCTGCGATTAGTATTTCCGAGAACCCGGTTCAGTATGATAGAACCAAGCATGTGGAGGTGGACCGACATTTTATAAAGGAGAATATTGAGGCAAAAATTGTGGAACTGCCGTTTGTCATGTCAGAAGATCAATTGGCCGACATATTGACCAAAGCTATGAACTCGAAGTCGTTCAGAGGAATATTGGACAAGTATTGGAAATCCCATTACTTAATTTGAGGGAGAGTGTTGGAAGATACCGAAAATAATGAGATTGATTTTAAATTGATCTATTACCAAAGATAGAATATGATCTCCATAATCTAGGTTTACCATATATGCATATTCTATACCTATATAACAATGTAACATATTGTGATATTCATCAAGTAAATAAATTAAATCTTCTCCCAATCGTTTCTTCATCATCGATAGAAATGACGGGAGGTTTGACCTCAATATTTGGTAAAAATTTTGGACACGTCAATTTCAAGAGAGTCAACGTGCACGCTCATTGGTTGGAAACCTTTACTTTCCACTCAGGTTTCGACTCGATTGACCGTCCTGTCGACATTTGCTCGATCTGCACAGAGTTCATTAGGCGTCTATCTGCCATTGAAACTTCAAACAAACCACGCTGAGAATTGCGGCGAAGCAAATGAACTTCGACATTATTTTATTTAGTGAGGGATGAGAAGAATAGTCGATTAGGCTGTGGCTGTTGTAATATTGTTGTCCACTGTATTTATACTACAAATTTATTAATCCAATCCTAGACAATATTATTAATATCTGCGTTATAATATAAAATCTTGAACGATTTAATTAAGTGTGTGTACAATAATGGATAGAATCATGGAAATTGTGTACAATAATATATGAGATTTCAAAAATCATAAAAAAGTGTTCTAAAAAATTTGAAGTTATTAGACCATTTCCAAGTAAAACCTAAAATATAGTAGAATAATACCTCTAACCGTATTGCAAAATCAATCACATTATAGGTTTTTGAAGAAAAAATACTTATCTTTAGGTTTATATTAGTATACCAAAAACACTTTTCATAGTTTGAGTTATTGCATTCAAGTCCAAATCAATTCGTATTTATCAAAATAGAAGAGGAGAAGGAAGAGAAATTAAAATAGAGTGATTGAAAAACTTACTGGGAGAAAACGGCGGCGGCGTGGAGAAGAGAAAGTGAAATAATAAACCTAATCTAATTTTATTAATATTTGATTAGTTATTAAGTAGTGGGCAGGCCCATTTTATAGTATTATTACTCAACAATCAACATAATTTGGAAAAAATAATCTTATTTAACTAACAAAGAGCATCACTTTGTTCCAATACAGAATCAAGTTTATTAAATAGATTAATAACTCACGGTACATATAAATCTATGGAATCAATCATTTTATTAGTTAATTAAATACTACATTAATATTATTTTAAATTTTTTAATTTATTATTTAATAAATAATAGATTTCATATTTAGTTATATTAATTAATAAATCTTATGTTTATTTAATTTAATTTAAGATATTGATAAAGTGTCATGGGGTTAGTGTGTAATTTAAATAAAATATATAGGTGTGATTGAAAAGTATAAAAAGTTAATGAGTGAGGAATATTCTTTTGGGTTTGAGTTTAGTGTAAATGGTTGGAGCAAAATCAATATTTAGTGTGACATTTACACTAAAATGAGTTTGAGTTTAGTGTAATGGTTGGAGATGCTCTTACTCCCTTCGTCCCTCAAAATTTGTCACAGTTTGACTAGACACAGGTTTTAAAAAATGTAATGGAAAGTGGGGTGAAAAAGTTTGTAGAATGTGGGTCCAATATACTTTTAAAGTATTAGTTTTATAAGAAAATGTGATTGAGAATAAGTTAGTGGAATGTGGGGTCCATTATAAAAGATGATAAAAAAGTAAAATGTGACAAATTTTGTGGGACAGACGGAAATGGAAAAATGTGACAAAATTTCAGGGACGGAGGGAAGTGATATCTTGGAAATGTGAAATTCCTAAATCGTACGAGAGTTTAAAAGAAAGAAAGATGACTATTCATAACCAATATTTATAAATTCTATATATAAGCTAAATCATTCTTTAAGAAATTAAAATCATGTGATTTCATTTATAAACATACATGCAATATGCATCCAAAATAAGAGTTATAAGGCTAATTTGCATTCCTACATGGAAGGTGTATAATCTTCAGCGGCATTACCCGCCTAAAAAACTCCAAATATATGAGAGTAATATGTGTTTATTTGAGTGTTATGTAGCCCATTTTTTGGCGCTTAGCTTGCGAAGCACTGCAGTGAATTAATTCGTTTGTCTAATTAATTCATCAGCGGAAAAGGATGGATTAGCATCCTAGCCTAATATTAAAAAAAAATAATCATTGAATCTTTATCTTAATGCTAGCTCATCTTACGCTTAGTAACATTATTAGTAGATATAATCGGGAGATGGGTGCCCTAAATTACAATGTCATTTACAAGCTTCCCAAATTCGCAGCCCCTCCAAGTGCCTTATTTGGATCGAACTATTCCAATAAACAATAGTTTTATATTACTGGATGATAGGTGTCCCAAGTAACCTCTAGTCTTCTCATTTATTTTATTTAAAATTTTGAGTAATTATATCGATGAGGAAATTCTGATTTTCATCAAGTTTGAACACAATTTTGGTTTTAGAAAATTAAGTACATGATCTTTCTGTTAATTAGGTTGAAAATTTTGTGTAGTTTGTAGTTCTAGCCTTGAAGTTAAAGTAGACTTAGAATATTAGTTAGTTATGAATTCTGAGTCCAAAGTAGACTATACTTGTTGAAAATTAAGTGTAATTTCCATCCAATATGAACTCAATTTTTGGTTTTGGAAAATTCAATATATGAGCTTTCATTATGTTGATTTTTTGTAGTTGATGCTTTGAATTGAAGTGGTTAAGTAATGATATTTTTGTAGTATACTTGTAGAAATTTAAGAGTAATATGAACACATCTGATTTGGAGTATTAATTATGTCTCATAAAGGAAGCACAACCCTCAATCCAACGGTCATCAAATGCGGAGGTGTCACGCGGCGGCCATCAGCGAAGATCAGGAAAGTAATGGGTTGGACTCGGGTTTGGGCCAGCATCAAATAATCTGGGCCAAATCATTTAATCACATCCGGCCAAGCCCAGTGAATAAAAAACTGAGCCCAATCAGGTAGATGTGAAGAGAAAGTTAATGTTCAGGTATCTATCTCTATATGACAACCATTTTCCTATTCCATTTAGTTATATGCATATTGACTTTCATACAACTGCATAAACAATTATTGAATTGTATATTTAGAAGCTAATTGTGGAATAAAATGTGTGCAGAATAAT
Source organism: Salvia splendens (assembly GCF_004379255.2). Lineage (NCBI taxonomy): Eukaryota > Viridiplantae > Streptophyta > Magnoliopsida > Lamiales > Lamiaceae > Salvia > Salvia splendens. Next base: position 22,740,203 of record NC_056035.1, read on the forward strand.
GTAGTAGTATATATGAATATGATAGTGTGTCACTAGGCATGTTACTTAATATTGGGGCTATGAGTCAATCAACCTAATCAATTCTTCTTAATGGATTATCCGTATGAAAAGAGACTGATTTAAATATATAAGAACCTGGATGTTGACTTAAGCCATTCTCATTATGGACTGAATAATTTAATTTAAAACTTGATATGCATTTTCCCTCATTCTTGTGCAGTGATAATGTCAATGTTAGTGATGGTCTTGTTGTCAGCATGATGAAGGAAATTGTTAATGCATATCACTGGATCTAATTAATGTATGGGTAACAAAAAAAAAGATGAGCAAAATTAGGGGCACATCTAATTGGATTTAGATAATCACCCTTTTGAAGGTCCTAGTCTTGCTACTCTTGAACTTCATCCGTGAAACTTAGAACATTGAAGCTACTTGAATATTTAATTGTGAGGTCTTTGATATAATAATTACTACAACACTACAATTTCTCATTCCCAACTTTCTGCTACCCTTAGTTGTAATTAATGGTCTAACTGTGCTTGATGCTATGCTGCCATTTCTCCTACCTTGTAGGGATGCCACTTCACTTAATTAATTCCTATATCTATTAATATTATACTAATTTCACTTCCAGAATCTTCATATTAATGATCTCCCACTACTCCAATAGTTTATTTCAATTGGCAATGGTAATTATCATCAGAATTAGTGGATGATATTTCCATTGGATTATGGGTCTTGGAATTCAGCAGAATATTATCCCTTTTTGGAAGCATCATCTGAAAACTATTTTCTCAAAATAGACAAAATTCTTTGGCGTTCAAATTTAAGAAAATTGATGTTTGTAGATGTTGGAACTGTGGTGAAGTATGAACGAGCTAAGATTGATGAAAGATGAAGGAATTCGAGGAACGAAGAATCTTATTTTGAGAGAGAAAAAACGCTGGAAGCCTTTTTACAACTAAATGAAAAATTGAGCTAACAAACGAACTAACAACTCTATTTAAATCTAACGGCTAGTTAGATCAACTGCTAGGACGGCTATTGAACGTCCGAAGCTTGAGTGAGCTTCAGCGAGCCTTTTTCTCTCCTTTCTCTTTTGCTTCCAATGCTGAAGTAGTTGGTGCAGCTGAGTGATCATCTCTACAAATCTCCACCTTGATTACTCAGCTCACCATTACTTCATCTTGCATAGACTCACAAGCTCCATACACAATTCAAGTTTGCTTTTAGGCAATGGTTTTGTTAGCATATCAGTTGGATTCTCAGCCGTGTCCACCTTGAACACCTTCACCTCACCCTCTTCTATCTTCTCTCGAATGAAGTGCAGGCGCACCTCGATGTGCTTGCTCCTTTCATGGTATACTTGGTGTTTAGCTAAGCATAGTGCACTGGTGTTGTCACAGCCAATAGCCACTGCCTCTTGAGTTATTCCAAAATCTTTCAATACACCTCTGAGCCAGAAACTCTCCTTAACTGCAGCTGCTAGAGCCATAAACTCTGCCTCTGTTGTGGACAATGCAACCACAGCTTGAAGGCTACTCTTCCAACTTATAGCAGAACCGTAGAGTGTGAATATGTATCCTAATTGGGATCTTCTAGTATCTATGTTACCTGCATAATCAGAATCTGACCACCCCAACAAAGCATCATATGAATACTCCTTCGCACCATCAAGCAAGATCCCAATGTTGCTGGCTCCTTTCATATACTTCATCAACCACCTCAGAGCCGACCAGTGCTCTTTCCCATGGTTTGACATGTACCTGCTGGTTGCAAAAACAGCTTGAGCTATGTCAGGTCTTGTGCTAATCATAGCATACATAGCACTGCCAATCATACTTGCATAAGGAATTTTCTGCATTTCTGCATCAGATTTTGATTTTTGATCCATTGAGAGCTTGTAGTGCTGACCCATAGGAACTGATACTTCCTTCACATTATCAAGCCCAAATTTTCTGAGCATTCTTAAGACATAATCAGATTGAGTCAACCTATTTTCTTCTCCTTTCTATCTCTGATAATGGTCATCCCCAGAATTCGTTTGGCTGGCCCCAGATCCTTCATCTCAAACGCTGATCTCAAATCATTCTTGAGTTTTTGGATTTCTTGCTTACATGCTCCAGCCAATAGCATGTCATCAACATAAAGCAGTAGGTAAGCCACAACAGCTCCACCTTCATGCTTAATGTAAACACATTCATCAAATTTAGAGCTTACAAAACCAGTGCTGAGCATATGATCATCAAACTTTTTATGATCATCAAACCAGTGCTGAGCATATGATCATCAAACTTCATCAAAACCAGTGCTGAGCATACAAAACATGGTTTTGTAATTATCGCTTATATATTTTAGTTATGGTTTTTCATCAATTATCCTTAGCCTTAAGGCAAAAAAGGCTTAATTAAATTCCGTTGGTATTTAATTGATTGGATAATTAAAGCTTTTATAATCTAGTAATATCTTATTTAAGGAAGTTTTATTCATCTAATAAAGTTCAATTCTCATTCATGTCTTCTATAAGATGTATACAAAATAAATTGAATTATTTACATCTTGGACTGACATGAAAAATTAAACTTAAATTAATTCCTCGTTCAAGATTAGGAAGAGAGTAATTATATTATTTAATATGTTCCTACATATCTATCCATATTAGGATTCTAGATATATATAATAATTAGGAAACTATTAAATTATTCTTGTCCATATCATCTAGGTATAAAATAAAATATATTTATTTCCATTGATATAGTCAATAATCAAAATATTCTTAAAATCTAGGAAAATCTTCCCAAAATATTTTATTTCCATTAAATAATAATATTTTAATGATTTCTATTAATTTAATGAATTAAACATTCATAAAATAATATTTCATCGTTAGCTCGTCGATCGAGGTTAGCACGAATCATAAAATCCGATGAACACGTCGTCGGAAACCAACGCTCACACACGTCTCGGTGATAGGCCATGCGTGTCTCGGCCTTGGGAAGCCCCATGGCTCGTCGGGTGGCGCTGACTTCTCGGCCAGCAACATACACCTCCGTGTCGCTGTTCTCGGTCAGTCGCCGCGCCTGGCATCGAGCTTCAGTGCAGGAAGTCCCGGCCAGCGGTTCGCGCACAGGCGCCACCGCTCTCGGCCACCGACTCCATCTCCTCCAGTGATCCGGCCTACGTCGCTCCGTGAGGTGCGTCCCCATGGCCCAGCGGCTGGAGTTCCGTCTCGATATTCTACCTAGGGTATGGGGTACGTTAGCATCGTGCAAGCGCCACCTAAGGTTTGTGGTCTTGGTCGGCGGCGCGCACGAGACCCCTTAGCCCCATTATAACCCAATGAAAGACCTTAAGGAACTATTCTGTGACATCCGATCTTAAGGTATTGGTCGGACGTGATTTAAGAAGGCGAGTTGATCAAGTTATATGGAAGATAACTGAACCGAGAGGATCACTTAGCAAATGTCGTTGCCACTTGATCAAGACGTTCTCTCTCGTTCTCACCGCAAATATGTTTTTATAACTCCCAAATTTGCACTACTTTAACAGTAAAGCGGCAAGTTCGGGGTCGATCCCACAGAGAAACCGGTGTGTTGAGTGTGTGAGTAGTGAACAGGGGTCGGCTGCTGCCACGCTTTAAGTTGGGAGTTTTTAAGCTATTGGATTATGCTAGGCAGAATATAGACTATCTACTTGAGCAAGGCACTCATCATGCTAGAAGAAAAACAGAAATTCGACCAAGTGAACGACAGGTTGGAATAAAGACTAACTACCTAATCACGCTACGAAACTGCGAAAACACCTTGACATTCAACATAATGAAACACTGGATCAGAGACTTTAAACAAACTAAACTGGGACTGTGGACAATTTTCTTGAAAATAAAATAACCCCGAATTTTATATTCATAGCTCAGATCAGTACTGTGAACATGAGGACTACAAAAAGATTGATTCTTTAACTACAGAACAACACGGAATTAAACTAAGCTAACAACTTCAGAAAATAAGAAAGCGAGTAAGCCGAGAAGCTCTCGGTCGGAAACTTGAGACGGCACCGAACAGATATTGAGTATTCTGTCGCGCTCCCTTTGGTCGCTCTCTCTCTAACTAAGCTATCTTCGGGACTGGAAACTAAACTAGAAACAGATAAGAAAAGATACAAAGGAAGATGATAAGGAATATTATATCCCACCAATTATAGTGGCACATCCTCTATTTATAAGCTCGCCGCAACGACCTCCAGCTAGATAACGATTTCGGTAGAGAATAATCGCTCACGCTATCTTGACGGAAAAATAAATAATGAATAAAGAGTGAATAATCCTAACATCCCTGGTGAGGAATGAGCGATCGAGTGAATCCAACAGATGGTGAAAACTAAGGTATCTTGACGAACTGGCAGCTTGACTAGATAGACGAAGAGAAGGGGAAGAATCTGAGGCTGTAAGATACTTGGATTAACCTTAAACTTGTGGGGATGGCTGCTAGGAAAAAATATGAGTTTATGCGTTTTTTTCTTTGTCTTGTTGTTTTCTGTATGTTTGTTCGTGTCTGTTTTCTTGTTCAAAGTCTTTTTGTGTCTAGGTCTAGGAGTTAGTGTTTTGTTTTCTTTTCTTAGGGTCGGTTAAAAGGGTAACATGCAGTGAAACTTGCCTTATTTCGTTTTCTTGTCTTTCATACTTGAGGACAAGTATGGTTTAAGTGTGAGCAGTTTGATAAGGTTCGTTTCATGCATCTGTTTTAGATCTAAATTCTATGTTTTCCATGATGCTAACGTATATTTATAAGTCCAGGTGCGTGAAATATCTGCCAGACCCAGGAACAATTATAAATCACCATGGTAGAGAAGAAAGGAGCAAAAGAGTTAAGAAAAGTAGCGAAATCCTTAAGGGTACCCTAGGGATTAGAGCCACATCTATAAATAGGAGAAGAAGATAAGAAAGAAAGGAGAGAGCAAGTTAGATAGAAAATTCCATAGGTGTTTCAGCTCACTTTTCATTTTTCACTCTTAGCTCAACATGCATTTGGTTTTCATATGGGAAATCCAGGGTAGTGTGGTGTTGTTTTGGAAGTGTAACACTGTCCTGATAAGGGCGAAGAAACAATTTTACTTTTCCCGCACGTACTTTCTCTCACCAACTTCCTTGCCGGAAGTTCGGCGACTGTTTTGAGGCTACATCTGCAGTTGATGCTTAATCTAGTTTCTATTTCCTGTTTTCACCCCAAATTTTATATTCATAGCTCAGATCAGTACTGTGAACATGCGGACTACAAAAAGATCGATTCTTTAACTACATAACAACACAGAATTAAACTAAGCTAACAACTTCAGAAAATAAGAAAGCGAGTAAGCCGAGAAGCTCTCGGTCGGAAACTTGAGACTGCGCCGAACATATATTGAGTATTCTGTCACGCTCCCTTCGGTCGCTCTCTCTCTAACTGACCATTTCTCTAACTAAGCTATCTTCGGAACTGGAAACTGAACTAGAAATGGAAAAGAAAAGATAAAAGGGAAGACGATAAGGAAGATTATATCCCCCCAATTATGGTGGCACGTCCTCTATTTATAAGCTCGCCGCAACAACAGCTAGATAACGATTTCGACAGAGAATATTTGCTCACGCTAGGATTGCGCACCTCATCAATTGACACGTGCCCCTTCTTCTAGAACGCCGTCCTTGATAACTGATTGATGATCCTATCCAACACATTAGCTACACGTGCTTCTCTTCTAGAATGTCGTCCTTGATAACCGATTGATGATCGCCATCTAGCGCATCAGCCTCACGTGTCTTTCTTCTAGAATACAGTGGTCCCCGCCTAACCGCTTGAGCACCCCCTAGATCATTCCACCCGATTTTTGGCCTTTTTCACCTTTTGTACCAACTTGATCAGCTTGGCCTTGTTGCCCTTGGTCAAGCGGCATTCCTGCACAATTAACACTCTCTTTGCGCGATAAACTGATCAAGTAGCATGCATTTTACCCCTAAACCGATGCATGAAATAGGCCTTATCAAACTGCTCACACTTAAAACATACTTATCAAACTGCTCACACTTAAAGATAAGGCAAATTTCAGGCATGGGTTACTCATTCCAAGATAGTAAAAGAAGACGAAAAGAAAAACAAGACTCAAAACAAAAACACATATTCACATAGATGCATAAAACCGAATAAACTTCCAACAATCATACCCGTGGTCGAGGCCAATCCATTTGCCAGCAGCTTATGTTTCTTCCCTTTCGCATTCACTTGATCAAGGTGTCAGTTTGTCAAGATTGCTCAATTTAAACCAACTGTTGGATTCACTCAGTCACTCATTTCTCACCAGAGATGTTAGGATTGTTCACTCGGTAATTGCCTCAAGTTTAATACCTCGAATCGGACTGCACAAGATAGTTCCTTAAGGTCTTTGTTTTGGTTGTAATGGGGCTTAAGGGGAGTAATGTGTTAGGGTAGGGTCCTAGGGGTTCTAAGTTAAAAATATAAACTGTAAAAAGAAAAACACATGAGTCAAGAGACCAAAGATCTGAACAAACTTGCTGGATCAGGCTGAGTAATTACTTTGCCACTGGATATCTCACTTGGTCAAGTTACGACCTTTAGCCTTTAATTTTTGGCTTATTCCCTAACTTTCGACTTACTGGAGCAGGTTACAACTTTTTCCTGCCCTCTTTTCTCAAACTTTTCTCAACTTCTTTCAAAAAACTTTTTTTCGACTTGATTTCTGACTTGATCAACCTGATTGACTAACTTGCTCAACCCGGCTACCCTTTCGGCTTATTCTATTGCTATCCCTTTTTGTTTTGAAATAATTCATTTCTTGACCCCTTTTCCTCACGTGTTTGAAAAATGTATAAAGACGGGTAAAAAGTGTATATGAGCTCAACGTGGTTAACAAGGGGGTGCCTTGTTTGATGAGGCGGGTTCATGAAACGAAGGAAGAAAAAGCTCAAATAGTTAAGTCATAATGCCTTTAGTCCTTACTACCTGCGCAATTTTCATCTAAATATTTAAAAATAGCCTCTCGTATTTTTTTCTTTGTAAAAACAGTAGAAAGTGTTCTACTTTGGCTTATAACTCCCATATAGAGAGGCTTCATAGAAGGTTTTAAAATTGCACATTTCCATCATACTTGCGTCGTTCAAACTGATCAAGTTTACCAATCAAGTTTCTACATTTAAACATACTGAGTCTTTTTTCTTACTCTTCCCAAAGCATTCATATTTTTCATTTATCCAATTGCATGCATACTTCCCTAATTATTTCTATCTGATATTTTTGCATTTTTTTTAAGTTGACATGAATGATTCAATTAGGCTAACCATCCCCCCTCCCACTGCATATTAGCTCGCCCTCGAGCGACTTGATGCAGTGGAAAAAGGGTTAGGCCACGACAAAGATTAAACAAATCAAGGAAAACTTCTCACACTTAGACCAGACACTGAGCTAAGTGGGAGATAGTGCCAAAAATCAAAGCATGTCGAACAACAGAAAAACATGAACAAAAACACATAGGCAGTCAAAAAATGAGCAGAGAAATGCATAAACTTCTCACACTTAGACCCGACAAAGGTCTAAGTGCGAGATGAATCAAAGTATTTATACAGACCAAAGATTCAAATTAAAAAATAGAAATTGTTTTGAATGGAACGAGTTGGGTGAGGGGTATACTACTTCTTCTGAGAGGGTTGACCGGGGGAAGCAGAGGGGTGCCTGGAAGAGGTACGTCGGACTGGAGGAGAGCTTGTAGAGGGAGGTGGTGGTTGTCTGGCAGTGGCTTGGTTGCGGACTGCCTCTAGCAACCTGGTCAGCATGACCAAGTAGGCGGGAAATTCTCCACCAGCTGCTGCACCATTTGCTCCATGCGGAGCTTCTATCCATCTTCAGCTTGAGCAGCCTCCTCTCGCTTAGTCCCCGGAGTGGGCACCAAATTCAGCCTTGGCCTCTGTTGCTTATCAGGGCTCCTCTTGCTCTCTGGGTGACCTTTTTGTTGCTCCCGCCGGCCAGTGGCATAGAAGCGGAACTTCCCTCCTTGCCTCTTCTCAAGTACCTGTATTCTAAAAAAAGAAATCCAGGTCAAATAGTTCAGGGTTGGGGAAAAAAAGGGTACGTTCGGCACACTCCACATTCCAGTTTCTCCTTAGTTAAGTTCAAATGAGGTGGCAAACATTTAAATGGCGGGATGGGCGAGTAGCAATTTGATTAACTGAGTAGGCCAGCCAGAAGCCAAGATGGACCTTCCTCTGCTCTCTCATGCTCCACATGAAGTAGAGCTCGGCCAGGGTTATGATCGCCATCATGTTGGCTTGACCAAGGAGGTTGCAGCCGAGGTAGACCTGGGCAAGGCGGAGGGCTGGATCAGCAATGTGATTTCCTCTGGATTCAGAGGCTTTGAAAGATGGGGCGCGTCCATTGCATAAGGCCTTCCAGACGGCCTGCTGATCGAAGTCGGGCTTCCTCTATGGGAGGCCGATATCATGCCCGAACCACTCTCCGTTGGCTACCTGGGCGTCTGTATAGAGTCCCATCCTAATGGAGAACTCGTTTAAGCTCAACTTTTGGCCGCGGCCAAACACCCGGAAGGAGACGCTCCTGGCCTCCAAGCCTGTACTGCCGGTAAACCGGAAAGATGTGAAAAACTCCTTGGCCAAAACTTCCGGCATGGGAGCCTCATCAACCTGCAACAACCACTCAAAACCAATGACGGTAATGTACTCGGCAAACTTCTCCTCAACCCGGATCGTCTCCAGGGATGGTTGGTGGAGTTTCTTCCCGGCCTTCAGCCGCTTTTGGGCAGTCACCCGCTGGTGGACCTTCTCCTGCCACTTAGGGTTGTCGAATTCTAGCATCTGTTGGAGGAGGTCCGGGGTCAAGGCCACAGTCGGTTTGAGTAGTCGACAGCAGGGGGTATTGCAGGCCTTCCTTGTTGTCTCCTGGACGTCCGAATCCAGCGCAACTCTCGGCCCTCTGTGTCACTGCCCTCGTCTCCTTCTTGTGGGGAGGCAGGTTGGTAGGCGTCAGTGATCACAATCCCCACATTGGCAACGCGTATCTTCTTAGGAGGAGGGTGAGCTATCTCCTTCCCCTTCCTCTTTCGTTCTCTCTCAGCTCTCACACGGCTGTCCTCAACAGCCTCACTTTCATCAACGGCCTCACCGACCCCTTGTGTCATTGGCTCCTCCTCATCCACCAGTCGCCGCACTACGCGGGGTCTCTGCTCCATCGTTTCCTCATCCCTTCTCAACTGGTTGGCTCTCAAGTCCTCTGTCTCTCCCAGAAACTGGTCCATTATCATCCTGCGCGTCTTGCGGCGCAGCGGCTACTTCTCCCTTGGGCAGCCTCCCTCTACTGCAGTAGAATGTTGCTGGGAGGCGGCGGAAAATCTTCCATATCATCATCGTCAATGTCCACAACCTCTATCGGCTGTGGCCCGTGGGCAGAAGTAGAACCCCCACGACTTGCTGGTGACCTCTGCTGGTGGTGGCGGTATGGACTCCGCTCCCTCGACTGGAGCGGCGACAGGTTGCGCTCCTCCCTCTTCTTCGTCGTTGTCATCTCCGCTATATTGTACCAGCGGGAAAATGGGAGTAGGTTTAGGAGCGTGAGGGGGAGATTTTGTTTTTGGGGGAGAAGATGGAGGATTTTGGGGTACGAGAGTCGGGGCGGGGTCCTTAGACCGGAAAATTCCGAGCTGGGCTTTAAGGGTGGCGTAAGCCGCCGCGGGATCTGTTTCGGTGGGTATGCTACGGAGGATATTCTCTAGGCGCCTCATGGCGGCCGGGTCCACTGTAGGAAGTGGAGCGGCGGCGCTAGGTTGTGACGGAGGGACTGCGGTGGTTGGTGCGGAAGGGCCGGGGGTTTCTGGTACTGATTTGGCTGGGGAGGAGGGTCTTTGGTCACCACTGCTGGTGCCGGCCTTTGAGGATGAGGAGGAAGTGCTAAGTTGAGTGATTTTCATTTTTTTGGTGATGGCTGTGGGTGGTTTCTTTGGAGGGGATGATAACTTGGGAAAGGGTTCTGAAGCTTTGAGAGGTATGGATGAGAGCAAATATAGTGTACTGTAGGTGGTTGGGCAAAAGTGAAATACGGTTCAGAAAGCTTCCTTTTATACCGAGATCCCGACTGTTGAGATCCCTGCGACGCTTTGAGTACAGGCGCGCTTTTTCAGAGTGACAGCTGGCTTATCTTCCCTGATACGCTTCCTTTCTTCAGTACGACTTTTCAATGCAGCAGTTAGCGCTCTCCGATACCTTTTCAATGAGTGCACGCGTCCTGTCATCACCCTGCCCTGATCAATTAAACTACTGTAACCCTCCAATTGAACTCAAATTTCAACTGATCAAGTGGACAATTAATTCACGATGAATACTCAGATATTAACCACTTGATCAGTTTCTTCCTTTTTTCCAACTTTTAACTTCCTAAGAGTTTAAAACTAATAACACAAAAAATATTTTCACTAACTACCAAGGACTTGACTGAGTGCCCTTAGGACGTCACTTGATCAGTTTTGTAGGTTTAGAAATTTGTTGCTTGATCAAGCAGACTACCCAAGAGTACCCAGTCACTCCTTTTACCTGCTTTACTGGCGAGAGTTAGGCATGAGTAGTGGAATGTCGTCCACCACACACGCCTCAATTCCATCTTTATATGGCTTCACCCTATGCCCATTCACCAAAAAGGAAGGCGAATCAGGATCGCTTCCATTTGCTCTGATGGCGAATCAGGATCGCTTCGATTGCTCCATTTGCTCTTATGGCGATGATGGTATAGGGGCCGATCCACCTTGATCGCAACTTCCCAGGCATCAACTTGAGTTTTGACCGGAAGAGTAGAACTTTTTGGCCCTCCTTGAGCTCCTTCTTGCAAAGCTTCTTGTCATGCCATATCTTTGTTTTTTCCTTATACCACATGGCAAAATCGTAAGCATCAAGGCGGAGCTCCTCAAGCTCTTGCAGCTGCAATCTCCCTTCTTCAGCACCAGACTCGGTATTTAGGTTCATTTCTTTGATCGCCCAGAAATCTTGATGCTCGACTCCCACAGCAGATGGCACATCTTCCCAAATGCCAGCCGGTAGGGGGACATTCTGATCAGCGTTTTGAAAGCTGTCCTGTAAGCCCAAAGCGCGTCCTCCAGATGACGACCATTGATCTCTCTATTCGACACTTCAGCCTGGCCATTTGACTGCGGGTGGTAAGGTGTGGACAGGCGGTGGTGGATGCCATACTTCCTCATCAAAGCTTCGATGGTTCTGTTGACGAAATGAGTCCCTTGATCAGAGATGAGGGCTCGCGGTTGTGACATCCGTAACCCAAATCATACATCATATTGCATAATTACCTATTGTATTATAATTACATGAAATATTTTAGAGATTTGAGTGGGTTGCTATATCTTATGGTGTTTTGTAAACTATGAGAGGTTAAGTTAATTATAACTTTTTGTATCTAGAAATATACTTTCATGATATTAGCAATTATGTATCACATAATTACATGTAATTGAGTTTTAAATTAGAATAATAAATTTATGTGTTAGATGTTTATGTATATGTACGTGTTAGAATTGGAGTACTTTTCTAATTACTAAGCTATGTTTATATATTTATATATAATATATGAAATGATATTTTTTATAGTAATCTTCACCTCATCACTAATTATATAAGTGACGCGTAGCACTAGTACTTAACTAAGAACATGCCATTTGAAGTTAAACTATCAAACTTATATGCATGAGTCGGCAAGTGACCGACGTGAATGTTTATAAATTATTATTCATATTTATGCATATATATATAAAGAAATGAGATTTTTAGGAGAGTTCAGGGGAAGAAAAAAAAAAGAACGAGAAGGGGAAGATAGCTTTCGGCAAATAGGCGAGAACTTTTTCTATCTCAAATTCTCATAAAACACTTTATTTTTTAATCATACGTATTATTTATATATATAAGTGGAAGGTATAATTGAATACATATGTGTAGAAAATACATTTAACTATACAATAGTTAGCTTATAGCTAATTTTGACTCTTAATCATAAATTAAATTTGTGTTCTTTATATAGCATCATGTGTTGTGGAGCGAGAAGCAGGAACAAGTTCCCGACTAGATTACTTATCGTAAAGGTGTGTATAAATCACACTTTTAATTTTACATGTTTTATTTGCTTCCTTGCTAGGTGTTAAACAAAATGAATGATTTGATTATATGATGCGATCCAATATGATTATGTGGTATTTGATATAGATGGTGGATTATGATATGGATATGTTATTGGTGCAAAGGATATGTTTATGATACCGATTATTGAATCATTGGATTAAAGAGGATCTGTGACAGCCTTGTACTAGATCTGAAATTTGAGAGGGACCTATGAGTCCAATTACAGAGAGGCATTCGGGTCAAATACAGAGGGACCTATGAGTCCAATTATAGAGGGACCTTCGGGTCATAGAGGAATCCCGGGCAGATACCAGGCTTGACTGTTACAGAATAATAAACTGAATAGAGTGGCATATGCATATGAATATGAAATGGTTTGTTTTTAAATTATGTTATATATTGTTTCTGATTATATGTATTGATAAAAGAATATGCTTGATGTTTGTATCATTTGAGAATAAAGGTGGAAATTTATATATACTGAGTTGTGGCTCATATAAACCACTAAATTTTTCAGGAATAAGATAGCAGTAAAGTTTTGACTTACGTGGGTCATAGGAACTCCACGTGTTATCAGGTTCGGCGCCTGACGCATATTGGCAACCTTCTCCTCCTCATCATTTTGCATGTAGATAAATGTATAGTATATAGAGTGGTGAGAGGGTTCCACTACTGTGCAGGATATTTTGAAACTTGTATCGGATAAGTGTTGGTTTGAACTTATATTATATGGGTGTTCTATGAATTAGACACGTGTATTGATTGCTTTTATGATAATGGATTTATTTATTTAAAGAGTATACGTAAGAGGGGTTGAGGTGTGACAGTTTAGGTGGTATCAGAGCGGGGACAGAATCCCGCTGGGACATAGTATTTATGAATATCATATGATACATTTATGTTATAAGTTTCATTTGCATTTGTATTGTCATGAACATATCTCACTGTGGAGAGAATGGTCAGCCGCCCTGCATCGTCAATTAACTGTGGAAACATTTCATATACATGTTGCACCACATGGGGATTACCTAGGCTTTTGGAACAAAAAGTACATGGACCAAGGATGAATCAAAGAGGTAGAAACATTAAATAGCACCGAAAAATGGAATTGTTAACTTTATGAGAATACTGATCCGGCCGAGGCTGAGATATGGTTGAAAAGGATAGAGAACATGTGTTCAATCAGATGAGTTGTATGTCAGAAGAACGTTTTGATTATACAGTGTCTCTTCTTTGAAGCAATATTACTATTCGGCAGAAACAGTCCCACAAGCTATTATACAATCTTTGGTACTAAGTTCAGACGATTTTCCTAGAGAATTTAATGATAAATATATGCAAGAAGTGTATTGTGATGATGAAGTAAAGAGAGATTCTGTCTTTAAACAAGAACTACGTTTGTTGTTGATTATGAGCTGACATTGTTTCAGTATACACTGTTTATCTAGACTGCGTGGTGCGAGTTAATTCAGTTGAGCTGCAAGTGGATATTGATTCCCTTGTTCATACACAAATTTGATATTATCACGGGTATAATTTGGTTGTCACTTCATCGAACTAAGACAGCTTTTCATGTTAAAGAAATGGTAATATAATCATCGAGACGAGATCGAGTGATATTTAATGGTATCGACCAATTGCAACTTGTTTTATATTAGCTACATCGACTTTTCAATTTTTTCGAAGTGGAAATCTCTCTGGATTATCACCTGATCAAGAGACAAACTTCACTATTGAGTTATTACCAGGTACTGCATTTATTTATATTCACAATTATCAAATGTTTTTATTAGAATTTCAGGAGTTTAAGAAACAGTTACTTGTCAGACAAGAGATATGTATGACTTCATGTTTTACCTTAGAGATTGCTAATATTATTTTTGAAGAAGAAAGACGACACACTGCGACATTATATACACTATTGAAAGTCGAATCAAGTGACTGTGAAGAATAAATATCTATTACCGAGAATAGAAGATTTATTTTATCAATTTCAAGGTATGCAACTGTTTTCGAGTACTGATTTTCGATCAAGATACCATCAGTTGAAGATAGCTAAAGAGAAGCTTGCAGAAATACCATTTTAAACTCAGTACGACCATTATAAGTTTTGGTTATGCCTTTCAAATTAACTATTGCACCTACAATTATTTATGGCATTGATGAACGAAGTGTCTCAACCATTCCTATATCACTTAGTGATTATTTTTATTGACTTACGATTATATTTCACGAAGCTCAGATGAGCATGTTAATCACTTGCAGTAAGCATTACAAGTTTTGCGAGATAAACATCTTATTGCGAGGTTGGGTAAGTGTTAGTCTAGCTAGATCATATGGTATTATTGGGACACATGGTATTAGGTTGAAGAATAGAAATGGATATACAGAATACTGAAGTATTTGTCAACTGAAAAGGATTCTCGATTATGGTTGAATTGATGAAGAAGTTATTATGGAAGAGTTCTCCTCTTATATGGAGTGAAGCATGTCAAAACAGTGTTGATGAGTTGAAGCATTGATTGACTATGTCGTCTATATTGGTTATTTCCACAGGTACATGATATTATGTTATTTACAGTAATGCACTGCAACATGGATTTGGTTTTCTTCTATTAAAAAAAATGGAAAGTTTATTGCTTATGCGTCAAAGACAATCACGAGTACATGAAGCTTCTTATTCTATTTCTGATCTGGATTTAGCAGTGTTGTTTTCCTTCGAAGATTTGGCATCCTTATCTACATGGAGAGACTTTTTGAATTTCGGCCGATCATGACAGATTGAAATCTTTGATGAGTTAGAAGGAGTTGAATATGAGACTAAGACATTGGATGGAGTTTCTTAAAGAATATGATTACACCATCGTAATGCCATCTTAAAAAGGCGAATGTTGTTACAGATGCTTTGAGTTACAAGTCAAGCAGAGTGATTACATATATACAAATATCATTATTAGAGTATTATTGTTGGTCGAAGAGGAAGAAGAAAGTCGTAGAGTTTGTTTCGACGTGTTTGACGTGTCAACATGTTAAAGCAGATCATCATATGTCTACAGGTTTGTTGAAGCCTTTAGCTATTATAGTCTTGAAATGAGAACGCAATTACGATATTTTGCTATAGGTTACTGAGAAAACAAAAAGGGAAAAGATGTTGTTTAGATGATTGTAGACAGACTAACATCACATTTCTTATCGATCAGATAGATTTCTTCGTTATATCACTTTCCTGATATACAGATTTCTGAGAATTTGAGCTACATGGAGGAACCACTTAATATTGTAGACCGACAGGTTAAACAATTGCGAAGAAAATGGTCAAAGTTAGATGGCGGAATCATAGGGTCGAAGAGGCTACTTGGGAAACTGAAGAAAAAATGAGAAAGAACTATCCACATCTGTTTACAGGTTAGTGATTTTATTGGATGCATTAACTCATGGAAAAAGCGAATTTTGCGGACAAAATTCTTGAAGAGGGGAATAATTGTGACATCCGTAACCCAAATCATACATCATATTGCATAATTACCAATTTTATTATAATTACATGAAATATTTTAGAGATTTGAGTGGGTTGCTATATCTTATGGTGTTTTGTAAACTATGAGAGGTTAAGTTAATTATAACTTTTTGCATCTAGAAATATACTTTCATGATATTAGCAATAATGTATCACATAATTACATGTAATTGAGTTTTAAATTAGAATAATGAATTTATGTGTTAGATGTTTATGTATATGTACGTGTTAGACTAGGAGTACTTTTCTAATTACTAAGCTATGTTTATACATTTATATATAATATATGAAATGATATTTTTTATAGTAATCTTCACCTCATCACTAATTATATAAGTGACGCGTAGCACTAGTACTTAACTAAGAACATGCCATTTGGAGTTAAACTATCAAACTTATATGCATGAGTCGACAAGTGACCGACGTGAGTGTTTATAAATTATTATTCATATTTATGCATATATATATAAAGAAAGGAGATTTTTAGGAGAGTTCAGGGGAAGAAAAAAAAAAGAACGAGAAGGGGAAGATAGCTTTCGGCAAATAGGCGAGAACTTTTTCTATCTCAAATTCTCATAAAACACGTATTATTTATATATATAAGTGGAAGGTATAATTGAATACATATGTATAGAGAATACATTTAATTATACAGTAGTTAGCTTATAGCTAATTTTGACTCTTAATCATAAATTAAATTTGTGTTCTTTATATAGCATCACGTGTTGTGGAGCGAGAAGCAGGAACAAGTTCCCGACCAGATTACTTATCGTAAAGGTGTGTATAAATCACACTTTTAATTTTACATGTTTTATTTGCTTCCTTGCTAGGTGTTAAACAAAATGAATGATTTGATTATATGATGCGATCCAATATGATTATGTGGTATTTGATATAGATGGTGGAATATGATATGGATATGTTATTGGTGCAAAGGATATGTTTATGATACCGATTATGTGAATCATTGGATTAAAAAGATCTGTGACAGCCTTGTATTGGATCTGAAATTTTAGAGGGACCTATGAGTCCAATTACAGAGAGGCCTTCGGGTCAAATACAGAGGGACCTATGAGTCCAATTACAGAGGGACCTTCGGGTCATAGAGGAATCCCGGGCAGATACCAGGCTTGACTGTTACAGAATAATAAATTGAATAGAGTGGCATATGCATATGAATATGAAATGGTTTGTTTTTAATTATGTTATATATTGTTTCTGATTATATGTATTTATAAAAGAATATGCTTGATGTTTGTATCATGTGAGATTAAAGGTGGAAATTTATATATACTGAGTTGTGGCTCATATAAACCACTAAATTTTTCAGGAATAAGATAGCAGTAAAGTTTTGACTTACGTGGGTCATAGGAACTCCACGTGTTATCAGGTTCGACGGCTGACTCATATTGGCAACCTTCTCTTCCTCATCATTTTGCATGTAGATAAATGTATAGTATATAGAGTGGTGAGAGGGTTCCACTACTGTGCAGGATATTTTGAAATATGTATCGGATAAGTGTTGGTTTGAACTTATATTATATGAGTGTCTATGAATTAGACACGTGTATTGATTGCTTTTATGATAAGGGATTTATTTATTAAAAGGGTATACGTCAGAGGGGTTGAGGTGTGACAGCGGTACCCCGTACCAGGTAAAGATGTTTGATTTTAAGAACTTGGCCACCTCCCTGGACTCACACGTCCTCATCGCCTTCGCCTCTATCCATTTGGACACATAGTCTACTGCTACCAGAATGTAAAGATTGCCTTCAGAATATAGGAAGGGTCCCATGAAATTCATTCCTCGTACATCGAATATATCGCATACTATTATGGGGATTTGTGGCATCTCATCTCTTGTAGAGATTGCTCCAGTCAGCTGGCATCTTGGGCATCTCTTGCAGAATTCGTAGGCTTGTTTATGGATGTAGGACCAGTAAAATCTGCTATCAAGTACTTTCCTCGCTCTCTTCATTAGCACGAAGTGACCACCACAATCTAGTGTGTGGCAGTGGACCAATATGTCTTTTTGTTCCCAATCTGGTATACAACATCGGATGACTTGATCCGCCCCCATCTTCCACAAGTACGAATCATCCCAATAGAAGAATCGGGAGTCGCTCTTGAGCTTCTGCTTTTGTGCCCTTGTAACTTCATCATTTTTGGGCAGCTCGGCCGTCACCAAATAGTTGGCCATGTCCGCAAACCATGGCTCCTGTGGCCTGTGTTGGATCTTTCTTCCTCGGTCAGCTTGATCAATCCCTTCAGCACGGTTGATCCACGGAAGTTTAGATGTTGCCTTTATCAGATATAAATGCTCCTTAGGGAAAGCGTCAGAGATAGCTTCCCCATTATCTTCCTGCATAATCCGGCTTAAATGACCCGCCACTCTATTCTCGCTTCCCTTCTTGTTAACCGCCTCCCAGTCGAACTCTTGTAGTAAGAGGACCCATCTGATCAGACGCGGCTTTGACTCTTTCTTTGCCACTAAGTACTTGATGGCCGCATGGTGGGTATAGACTATCACCTTTTCCCCCAGCAGGTAGGGCCTGAACTTCTCGAAGGCGTAGACTACTGACAACATCATCTTCTTGGTGGTATCATAATTCTTCTGCGCTTGATTCAGAGTTTTTGACGCGTAGAAGATAACATAACTCTTCACATCGATCTTCTGACCCAAGACCGCCCCCACTGCATAGTCGCTTGCATCGCACATCACCTCGAAGGGGTAACTCCAGTCAGAGGCGCGGATAATCGGAGAGTTGATCAGTCTGTCCTTCAATAGCTGGAAGGTGGCTTTGCAAGCATCAGAAAATTCAAACTCCACATCACTCTGGAACAGCCTTGTCAAGGGTTGGGCTATCTTCGCAAAATCTTTGATAAATCGTCTATAAAGCCAGCATGACCCAAGAAGGATCTGATCTCCTTTTGATTTGTCAGGTACTGATAAGGCCAATTTCATGCATCGGTTTAGGGGTAAAATGCACGCTACTTGAACGGTTTTATCTCGCAAAGCAAGTGTTAAATGTGCAGAAATGCCGCTTGAGCAAGGCAACAAGGCCAAACTGATCAAGCAAGTACAAAAGGCGAAAAAGGCCAGAAAACGGGGGAGTTGATCAAGGGGAGTAATCAAGCAGTCAAGGAGGGGACCACTGGCTTCCAGAAGAAGGACATGAGAGACAATGAGCTGGATGGTGCGCATCATTCTGTTAGCAAGGACAATGTTCTAGAAGGGGACACGTGCTGATATATGAGACGCAAGGACGAAGCTGAGTCATGAATCTGTTACAGAAAAGCGTCGTCATTCTAGAAGGAAATCACGTAGCAATCGATGAGTTACTCACTCTCAGTGTGAGCGAATATTCCCTGCCAAGATCGTTATCCAGCTGGAGGTCGTTGCCGAGCTTATAAATAGAGAATGTGCCACCACGCAGAGAAGAATCTGATCTTTTACTTTCCGTCTTTAGTTTAGTTAGTTCTCTAGTTTAGTCCAGTCCTCTAGATAGTTTAGATAAAGTAATGCTTAGTTAGAGAAAAGGGCGACCGAAGGGAGCGCTACAGAATACTCTATATCTGTCAGCGTTGTCTCAAGTTTCCGGCCGAGGATCTTCTCGGTTTACTTGCTTTCGTATTTTCCGAAGTGTTAGCTTAGCTTAATTTCAAGTTGCTTTGTAGTAAATGTTCCGAGAGGACTTGAGAGCCAACCGGCCCTGGAGACTATCCGGGTTGAGGAGAGATTCGTCGAGTACATTACCGGCATTGGTTTTGAATGGCTGCTGGAGATCGAGGATACCTTCGTGCCTAAGGACCTAGCCAAAGAATTCTTCATATCCTTCCAGTTTACCGGAAACAAAAACTTGAAGGCCAGGAGCATCTCCTTCCGGGTGTTCGGGCGTGAGCAGAAGATGAGTCTGGACGAGTTCTCTGTGAGGATGGGACTCTATACAGAGGCCCAGGTCGCTAGTGGAAAATTGTTCGGGCGCGACATTGGCCTTCCTCAGAGGAAGCAGACTTCGATCAGCAGGCCATCTGGCAGGTCTTGTGCAATGGACGTGCCCCCGATTTCAAAGCCTCTAAGTCCAGAGGAACCCATATTGCTGATCCGACCCTCCGCCTTGGCCAAGCCAATACACTGGCGATCATTACTCTGGCTGAGCTCTACTTTATGTGGAGCATGAAGGAACAGAGGAGGGTGCACCTTGGCTACTGGCTTGCTTACGCAATAAATCAGATTGCCACTCGCCCTGCCCGCCACCTCAATATCTGCCATCTTCTCGGGGCCTATCTTAAGTGGAATTGGACCCTGGTATTCCATAGGGACGTGGAGCATCCCAGCAGTTTCCCTAAGCCTGAATTATTTAACC
Source organism: Salvia splendens (assembly GCF_004379255.2). NCBI lineage: Eukaryota > Viridiplantae > Streptophyta > Magnoliopsida > Lamiales > Lamiaceae > Salvia > Salvia splendens. The sequence continues at coordinate 22,760,256 of NC_056035.1, forward strand.
TGAATTTCTTTGTAAGAATACAGGTACTCGAACGACTGCCCGGCGGGAAGCTTCGCTTCTATACGAAGGCTAGGCAGGAGAGGCAGAAAGAGCAGCAGGAGGCCAAGCGCGAGGAAGGGAGGAGGACGGCCAATCGTCCGGCAAGCCCTGAGAGGCAGCAGAGACGAAGGCTGGAGATGGTCCCCACGACAGAGCCAGAGGAGGCTGCACGGACTAACAATGAATGGAGGCTCCGCATGGAGCAGATGCTTACGCAGCTGGTGGAAAACTCACATGCCCAGCTGGTTGCTCAAGCTAGGATTCTGGACGCGATCTGCCAAAAGACCCTTGCCAGCCAACCACAACCTTCCTCTACAAGCTCTCCTCTGTCAAGATGCCCATCATCCTCCCGGCCACCCTCAGCATCCCCCGGTCAACCTCCCCGGAAGCATTAAGTACAACCCCCCATCTCATCTCATTTCAATCTCAAAACAATTTTAATTTTATTTGATTTTGGTTTGTATAACTGATTTTCTCCTCCACCTCACACTTAGACCTGTGTTGAGTCTAAGTGTGAGAAGTTATGCATGTTTGTTTTTGTTTGTGTTTGTTGGTATGCCTATATCTGTTTTGTTTTTTCTTTTTTTTTTCTGTTTTAATTGGCATGTTTGACTGTTGGCACTACTTTACACTTAACCCAGTGTCTGGTCTAAGTGTGAGGAGTTTTCCTTTTTTTTCTGTTGTGCCATTTCCTGTACCTAACCTTTTTCCACTGCATCCAGTCCCTCGAGGACGAGTTCATATGCAGTGGGAGGGGGGAGGGTTAGTTCCAGAAAATAAAAATCACACTAGTCAAAAGTTTGAAAACACAAAGTATGTGTTAGTAATAAATAGGCAATATGCATGAAATTGGATAAGTGGAAGACTTGATTACTTTGGGAAGAGTTAGAGAAAGGAATCAGTATGTTTACATGCAGAAACTTAATTGCAAAAAAACTTGATCAGTTTGAATGATGCAAGTATGATGGAAATGCTCAATTTTTAAACTTACTGTGAAGCCTCTCTATATGTGAGTTATAAGCCAAAGTAGAACACTTTCTACTATTTTTACAAAAATATCTTTTTACGAGAGGCTGAATTTTTTATATTTAGATGAAAATTGCACAAGTAGTAAGGACTAAAGGCATTAGGACTTAACCAATTTGAGCCTTCTCTTCTTTCGCTCCACGAACCCACCTCGTCAAGCAAGACACCCCTTAGTTAACCAAGTTGAGCCCATACACTTTGACCCGTTCTTTTGAAACCAGAACCCATATCCATACACTTTTCCTTTTCTTTTACAAACACGTGAGGAAAAGAGGTCAAGAGATGAGGCATTTCAATGTAAGGGTAGTACGATAGAAAGTAAAAATAAAAGGGTAGCCGGGTTGAGCGAGTTAATCAATCAGGTTGATCAAGTCAGAAATCAAGTAAAAAAAAGGGGTTGAGAAAAAAAGGGCAGGAAAAAGTTGTAACCTGACCCGGTAAGTAGAAAGTTAGAAAAATAAGCCAAAAATTTAAGGCTAAAAGTCGCCACTTGACCAAGTGAGGTATCTAGTGGCAAAATAAAAAGTTCAAATCTGTGGTCTCTTGACTCATGTGCTTTTCTTTTTACGGTTTATATTTTAAACTTAGAACCCCTAGGACTCTACCTTGATACACCACTACCCTTAAGCCCCATTACACCCGAAACAAAGACCTTAAGGAACTATCTTGTGCAATCCGATTCGAGGTATTAAATTTGTGGCAATACCGAGTGAATCGTCCTAACATCTCTGGTGAGAAATGAGTGACTGAGTGAATCCAACAGTGGTTTTGAAATTGAGCAATCTTGACGAACTGACACCTTGATCAAGTAAAAGCAAAAAGGAAGAAGCATAAACTGCTGGCAAATGGATTGACCTCGACCTCGAGTATGATTGTTGAACATTTATTCGATCTAATGCATCTATGTTAATATGTGTTTTTATTTCGAGTCTTGTTTTCTTTTTCGTCTTCTTTTACTTTCTTGAAATGAGTAAACCATGACTGAAATTTGCCTTATCTTTTTTTTTTCTTTTTCTTTATACTTGGGGACAAGTATGTTTTAAGTGTGAGCAGTTTGATAAGGCCCATTTCATGCATCAGTTTATCGCATAAATCAAGTGTTAAATGTGCACAAATGCCCCTTCACCAAGGCAATAAGGCCAAACTGATCAAGCAAGTACAAAAGGCAAAAAATCCCAGAAAGCGGGGGAATTGATCAAGGGGAGTAATGAAGCAGTCAAGGATGGAACCACTGGCTTCCAGAAGAAGGACATGAGAGGCAATGAGCTGGATGGTGCGCATCATTCTGTTAGCAAGGACAACGTTCTAGAAGGGGACATGTGTTGATATATGAGACGCAAGGACGGAGCTGAGTCATGAATCTGTTATAGAAAAGCGTCGTCATTCTAGAAGGAAAACACTTAGCAATCAATGAGTCGCTCACTCTCAGCGTGAGCGAATATTCCCTGCCAAGATCGTTATCCAGCTGAAGGTCGTTGCCGAGCTTATAAATAGAGGATGTGCCACCACGCAGAGAAGAATCTGATCTTTTACTTTCCGTCTTTAGTTTAGTTAGTTCTCTAGTTTAGTCCAGTGCTGAGCATATGATCATCAAACTTTTTATGTCATTGTCTGCTAGCCTGCTTCAAGCCATATATACTTTTCTTCATGAGACAAACCTTCCCCTTATCCTCTGGTCTAACAAAGCCCTCAGGCTCCTGCATATAGATTGTCTCTTTGAGGTCACCATGCAAGAAGGCCATTTTTACATCAAGTTGCTCTAGCTCCCAGCCTCTTCTTGCCACAATGGCTAACAATATCCTAATTGATGCATGTTTTACTACAGGGCTAAAAACTTCATCAAAATCAACACCCTGCTCTTGTGTGAACCCCCTAGCCTTAAATCTCACCCCCTCACTTTGAGCAGCTTCGATCTTTTTCTTAAAGATCCATTTACAGCTTCCATCTAGTTTCTCCACCAACACCCAAGTACCATTTTTTAACAAGGATTCTATCTCCTCTATCATAGCCTGCATCCATCTATCCCATTCTTTACTCTGCATAGCCTCATTGTATGAACAAGGCTCTGAAAACTCAACCTCTTCTGCCACAATCAAAGCATAAAAGAGAAAATCTGCATCTGAGTACTTGGCTGGTGGTTTGATAGACCTCGTTGATCTATCTCTTGCAAGTTTCTAGTTCCTCAGATTATCTGATTCAGGTTGCGGTTGCTGAGGAACTTGATCATTCAATGGTGGATCACAAGCTTCATCAGGCTGGGGTTCAGGCTCCACCTCAATTGCAGAAGTGCACTTCACTCCATGGGCGTCATCTGCAGTTCTTCTGAATGGCAATTCCTTTTCCCAGAAGACCACATCTCTACTGATGACAACCTTTGCATTCCCAGGCTCTGTACACCAAAACCTATAGCCCTTAACTCTTGGCTGATATCCTAACATAACACATTTCAATGCTCGAGCCTCCAATTTCCTTTGTTTCACATGAGCAAAAGCTTTACAACCAAATGTCCTCAGCTCAGAATATCCACCATAACTCCCATACCATCTAAAATCTGGAGTGTCACCATTAATGCTGGATAAAGGGCATTTGTTCATGAGTTTGACTACAGTGGATGCTGCCTCTGCCCAGAATCTCTTTTTCATTCCTGCAGCCAGAAGCATACATCTCACCCTTTCTAATATGGTCCTGTTGGCTCTCTTTGCCACCCCATTTTGTTGGGGATTCATCGGCAAAGTTCAAAGTCTCTTTATGCCCTTATATCTGCAAAACTCATTCCAACTCCTTGGATAAGTATTCAAGAACATTATCAGTTCTAAAATACTTCAAGCATACTCCCTTCTCTGCCTCTACTTCTGCACACCATTCTTTAAATTTCTTGAATGCCTCAGACTTTTCCTTTAATATGAACAACCATATCTTTCTAGAATAGTCATCAATTATACTCATATAGTATCTGCCTCCCCCAATAGATCTTTCTTGGGCAAGCCCCCACAAATCACTGTGTGCATAGTCTAAAGGCCTTGAGGAAGTGTGATTACCTTTTGGATAAGGTACTTTCTTAGCCTTGCCCAATATACATTCTTCACATGGGGTTGCTTCCTCATCATCACTGCATTGCAAGACTCCTTTCTTGACCAGCTCCTTCACACTGCCAATTGATGGATGTCCAAGCCTGGTGTGCCATTGGCTCAGGGTGCTGGATGTAATATTGTGTGTCTCTGCACACCCCTTAATGCAAATGAGTATAGTAAGGTAATACAGACTCTCTCTCCTCTCTGCCCTCATGAGCACCTTCCCAGCCTTACACACCTCCATTCTCCCATCTACACAAGAAAAAGAGCATCCCCTCCTCTCCAGGAACCCAAGCGAGATCTGATTCCTTTTCACATCTGGGATGTACCTTACTCCACTCAGAACTATCATTGCTCCCTTCTCACCTTTCAATTTGACTGAGCCTATGCCCTTTATAGAGCATACTTGGTTATTACCAAGAATGACAGATCCAGTGGCTACTTCAACATCCTCAAACCATTCAAGGTTTGGACACATGTGGAAACCGCAGCCGGAGTCCATGATCCAAGTTCCAGATACATCATTATCCACAACATTCAGCACCTCATGGACTTCTTCACCCTCCATTGCCTCGGCCGAATTAACAGCTTTCCCTTCACTCTATTGCTTTCTCTTCCAAGCAAAACAATCCCTCTTCAAAATGGCCAGGTTTCTTACACCAATGACATGAGCGCGTCTCCTTTTGGCCAATTGATCCACCTTTAAAAGGCTTCGGAGGTTTCTTGAACAATTTCTTGCCTCTAAATTTCTTGATGTTGAGGCTCTCTGCATTTGGTTCAGTGGCCTTCAACTCACCCTTTTGAAGCTCTTTTGCTCTCAAAGCAGTCTGAACTTCCAATAGAGTGATGGTTCTATCTCGACCATACAAGAAGGCATCACGAAATTGATCAAAAGAATGTGGAAGGGCATTCAGCAGTAAGATGGCCATGTCTTCATCCCCTATTGAAACATCAATGTTTTCAAGGTCATCCACTGCCTTGTTGAAGTCCTCCAGTTGCTCCAAGACCCCTTTTCCTTCCAAGAACTTATAGGAGTATAAACGCTGTTTCATAAACAACCTATTTGCAAGAGACTTTGTTAGGTAAAGATCTTCCAGCTTTGTCAAGATGCTTGCTGCAGTCTTCTCCTTCGCAACTTCGCGAAGCACCTTATCACCGAGTGTCACGACCGCCCTCACTAAAGATAGTAAAGACGGGAAAATCGTGACTAGGGAAGGGACTAAGGAGCAGGGAAGAAGAAGGGGAAAACAATGAAAGACAACATCTTAAACAATGCTTCAAAAGAAAAGTTTTAATCGATTAAACAATTAAGCAGCTGTTAATATCTCAAGGTAATTAATGTCATGAAGTAGTGTAGAGCAAAACGAAAGACTTTATCAAGAACGATTCGAAACAAGGCAGCGGAATAAAGGTGTCTAGAGAGTCATAGGAAGACGCCTATGTATGAAGACACGACGCATCCGGAATTTCTTAAGGCTGGACTCAACATCCGCCGCAAATCACCGCTTAACTTGCACATAAAGAAAACATATGCAGGGCTGAGTACTTAACCTACTAAGTGGACACACGCCAAAATATTGGATAAAAGTTATGTCATACATACCATAGTGAACTCGAGTTTTAACATTTTAGAAAAGAATATCATCGAGTATCATAAAACATTTTCGTAGACTGGCCAGTCAAAACAATCTCCCCACTTTCTCCACAATCAATCAATCACATCCTCTTACCATAGTGCGACGAAAGTGTGGCCACACTATTCACCCACGAGACCGGCCGACTAGCAAGGACGGCTCCCGATCCCACCTGTGTACACAGCCTGATAGGGTTTGCGGCGCTACTCAGACCCGAATTCGTTTCACACATAGCCCTATAGCCTAACGGAGCAAGCTCAAACGAACTAGCCATCAGGCAACAATCTCAACATCAAACAATCACAGCCCTATAGCCTAACGGAGCAAGCTCAAACGAACTAGGCATCAGGCAACAATCTCAACATCGAAAACAATCATGGCATGACATAACACTTTAAACCACCCTTGTATCTCCAATATCATATTTTGAAACGTAAAAGAGTTTTAGTAAAGAAAGCCCACCACCTCGATTGCTTACAAACACGGTTCACAACTTTATTGAAATCTTTGCTCTTCGTACCCACGTACGCACAACAACCCTTATCAACATCATAACCACATAATACAACACAATCAGTTTTCTATCAACACATTACTCATGCATGCCCTATCGTTCCTTTCATCGTTTTCTCATATTGCCCATCCCAACGTTCACCATCATAAACGATACGAACCCTTTGGCATACATCAACGTGCAACGCATAATCACATCATAGGATAAGTTCTTACTCACACATGTATCATGTATTTCATTCAAAACTTGCCAACAAGACTATTTCAATCAAGACATGAATCTGGCAAAACAGCGCAATCGTTTTGTAAAAATCATTAAAAATTCATTCGATATCATTTGAAGCTAAAATTTGGTCACCACACATTAGACACATCAAGGTTCATCCAGTTAAAAATCCACACCAAAATCACATCTTTAGGTTGGTCAAAAACAAAAACAAAACTCACTGGAAGAGAATAAAAATTCTGACAGGACTGCGCAGTTCAATTGAAAAATTCATTAAAAATTCATCTTAAGTCAAAATAAGATTGTTTGGTCAAAATAAAATTTTGACACAACACAGAAGACACTTAAAATTTCACTCCATTAAAAATTCGTGCCAAAATAAGATTGTTTGGTCAGCCAAACACTCGTCGGAACCTATTGTCCTAACACCACAGTTTTCATGCTCAACATTTACAAACTAGGGTTTGTCTATCATTCATCCACACATACATATTCATGCTTTCAACACAAATTCCCGCTTCAAAAACGACATCACAACCATGTTCTCCTATTTACACATAACATTCACCAATGAATCATCCACAAACTCACACACACACACATACATACACGCACATACACATACTTTCTCATGCAAGCATCCTTCCCAACCGATTAATTTTTAGATCTACGATTTCTACATTCACTATATGCATGAGGGGATCAAGAAACATGGATTCAATGGTAAGAAGGAGAAAGATGAATCAAAGTATACCTTTCTCTTGAAAAACAATCGGTAGGAATGACGAATGATGCGATTCTTCGATGAATCTAGAATTTCCAACTCCACAATGATGCAAGAACAAGGAATTGGTGAAGGATTGGTGGAGAAGGAGAGGAAGAGAGGGAAAAAAACGTGTGGGAGGAGAGGGAGGAAAAGAGGCGTGTATTTTGAAGGTTAGGGTTAGGGCTTTTCTTTTTTTTATACTCAAGGATTAATTTCACACTTAAATAAAACAATTAAATTGTGGGAGAATAATATAGAGGTCAATGAATAAATCCCACAATTTTAGCAAAATAGGCGTGTGTTGAAGGGGGAGGGATTTTTGAAAATTGCTATTTAATTAGCATAGATATTTATTTGGTATTTATTTGGAGAGAAAGATACTCACACAATAGGTAAAAAGATATTGGAGAAAATCGCGTTTATAGGCGACTTGGCCTTTAAAATAACGCAAATGTACCCATTTTGTTAACAATTCCATTTATGGGAAAAACGCCGATGAAATTGGCGTGTTTATAAGTAAAAACGCCAGTGATATTGGCGTGTCTATACGCAAACACACCAACATAGTTGGCGTTTTATACTTGTTCCGTATTTTGGGCGTATTCTTTCCAATGATCATTACGTTAAAACACGCCATTGGTGTTGGCGTGTAGTATATAAAACACGCCAATGACATCGACGTGTTTAAAAGGAAAGACGCCAATAACATCGGCGTGTTTAACCAAAAAACGCCAATTTGAGTGGCGTGTTTTAACAGGCTGATATAGCAGCCTCCACCCCCAAATCGCGAAAACATCACAGCCACACCACACTTTGCGATTTTTCTCCAAGCAGCGCCAATCTCCGCGAATTCGCCCTCCTCTCCGTGATTTCGCCCTCCATTCATCAATCGGTGCTATTCTTCCCCAGATTCATATATTTTCTTCGGTTAGTATGCTTATCTTTTACATTATTAGTTGAAATATTGTAATGAGTTGTGAATTGAGTTGAAATATTATGCATTTTGGATTGGTTGAATGACATTATTGTTGATTATTATGTTGGATTGTTTGGGTTTAAGTGAATTTGTGTATAAAATTGATTATAAACCTAAACCCTAGGGTTGTTATAGCTAAAAAATTGGGCAAATTGTTTTGGTTTATGTGGGTTTTGGTTGATGTATGTTGATTAGTTTGAATTGTTAAATTTGTTTATATTGTTAGGTTTGTCAAATTGAAATTGGACAAATTGAAATTGTTAGGTTGGACAAATATGTAATTGAAATTGTCAATTTTGTGTAGATGAATTGTGTTATGATTTTGGATGTGAAATGTTGTGTAGGTGAATTTGTGTATTTTGAATTATTTGATTTTGGTGTTCCATTTTATAAAATTGGATTAAATTGTATGTAATTATTGAATGCTGTGTAGGTAAATTATGGCATCATCTTCGACTTCTGCTCGTCGGCTTGCGTGTGGTCCTGCGGATCCTTCTGTACTGTATCTATCTTCAGAGACAACACGTCTCTAATAACATATGGGCAGGAGTTCCATCCGAATACGTACGCTGCCGACGATATGAAGGAATAATTTGGAGTGTTCCCATACATCACCGTGTTTTGGCACTAGTGGACCAGATGGGGTTCGGCGGTTTATTGAGGTGTGGTCAGCCAAAGGAAATTGACCACCATCTGATCACCGCTTTGATTGAACGTTGGAGGCCAGAGACTCACACGTTTCACTTCCCAGTCGGTGAAGCGACTGTAACATTGGAAGACGTGGAGGTTTTATGGGGCCTGAAAGTTGATGGAGAGGCTGTGACGGGTTACATCCCCCCGACACAACCGGGATATTGGCAGGACAGGTGTTTGGATTTTCTAGGATTCATACCGGACGCATCCGAGCTGAAGGAAATGACTTTTAAGCAGACAAGCTTATCGCGTCAATTGAGGATTGAGCTGAATGATGAGCACGAACACAACATATATGCTCAGCGGGCTCGTATCTACTGTCTGCTATTACTTGGTGGTCTGATGATCCCGAATGCCACCGGAAATAAAATTCCGTTCTTCTACCTGCAATTTTTCATGGATATAGAACGGTGTTCTACCTATAGCTGGGGTGGTGCGACGCTTGCTTGCTTGTACCACAATTTGTGTGAAGCTGCCGTTGCTAAGAGGACGGATGTCGGGGGAGCCTTAACTCTATTACAGCTGTGGGCTTGGGAGAGAATCCCAAATATTAGACCGAGGATGCTAGATCCCGTGCATACAGACTATCTACCATGTGCAAGCGCGTAAGTTGTTCACTAATTCATTTTTTAAGCTTTATGTTCATCAATCTTCGTGTTATTCGCTCATAATTTACATTTTGTAGATGGAATGGTCCGGCGTCATATGTAAAAACACCCGGACATTGTATTGAAAATTTCTGAGATCAGTTTTCCATGATGCATGCCAACCAGGTACTTCATATACTTATAAATTGTTTTTTGTTTATTGTTTTTTATTGAAATTAATTTGAATAAATTTGTGTTACATGTAGTTTATTTGGATGCCTTATCTCCAACGGCAGTTGCCGGAAAGTTGTGATGCCGGTCGTCCTGTATGGATGTCGATAACAACGCTTATTTGCTGGAATCTGGCTGAGCCACACCTGCCACACCGAGTGTTGCGCCAATTTGGGATTGTCCAACCGTATATCCCGCAACTCCCCCGGTTCCACGGTACTGATTTTGCGAAACAGGATCGTCGTGGAAAAGCTGGTCGAAATTGGGTTGATTGGCACGCCAATTATATACAGGAGTGGGACAACAAGCACTTTTTGGTGTGGACTGATCTGGAGTACAGTGATGAGCCTGTTGCAACCGAAGAATATATGGATTGGTTTCGGCAGATAACTGTGGTTTATTTAACCAAACCCGGCGTCCATTCTGAACAGGGCTTCCACGAAACGGCATCTTCTCATAGATTCGCGGTAAATTATTCATACTTAACCAAACCCTAGTTAATTATTTAAATTCATATTATGATATGTATTTAACTTTGATAATTGTAGGTGGAGACACTTCACAACGTGCGCCACTTTCTAAGTGGCCAAGATACGACAGAACATCCGGCTTTGGGAACCAATTCGAGGATGATTGAAGAAGGACTGCGGATATCCGGGGAGGCTGAGCGGATGGACTACCGTCTTTCGCAGCGCTCTGCAATGGACGTGGACGTACCCGTAAGGCAAAAGGCAAAACGACGAACCAAAAAGAAAACCGCCTGCGGAGAGTCATCATCTCAGCCCGTACACCGCTCCGATGACGATTTTGTGGAACCACCTCCACCTAGATCTGCAGTTCGAGGCCGTCATTCTGTCAGCCACACCGGTGGTACCGGAGAAGATATTGGCCTCAGTGATGTCCCCACTTCTCCACCGCGGTCGTCTGTGCAAGATGACTTTTTTGGGGTGGATCTAGAGAACGCTGTTGTTCAAGATACTCCTCCCTCAAGGATCCCTAGATCTACATCCAGAATTGGGAAGGGGATACGGGGTTTGTTTATGCGGAAACGGCGAGATGATTAAACTAATTTGATACTTTCTATTGATATTGGTGGTTTTTCATTGATTTGAACTCGTTATATTAGTAATTTGATAAATCCTCTTTTTACACGTATTCATATTGATATTTTGAACCCTTTATATTACTTATTGGTCGACGATAGGAACAAACACGCCATTCCCAGTTGGCCTTTTCGAGGCGCTAAGATTTTGTATAAAACGACGTCATCAAGGTACTGCACAGCCTCGTTGTTGATGGTTCGAAGTAAACGACTTCTGATCTTAAACTTGCGTTTCTTTGTAGCAATACCAATTTTCCAAAGAAGTTTTTTTACCATGATGCCTTTGTGATTCTGCAAAACATTTTTTCTAACATGTACCAAGCAAAATCTGTGATGCCCCACATTGGGTTCTTCTTTCCATATGGGAGAATTCATTGCATCTATGATTCCCACATGCCTATCAGATATTACACATATTTCATGCTTGGCTACGTGAATTCTAATACGTTCCATAAACCAATTACAACTTTGTATGGTTTCCTCATCAACAATGGCATATGCAATAGGCAAACATTTCTTATTAGCATCAAATCCAACGGCAATAAGAATTTTACCTCGATATCATCCACGTAGATGAGTTCCATCAACGGTTAAAACTGGTTTGCATAGATGAAAAGCCTCCACAGCTGGACCAAAAGCCCAAAATACGTACTTGAAAACCTTGTTCATACCGTTATTTAATCTTTCATAATGTAACCATTCGACAATTGTACCAGGATTTTGTCTTTGCAACTCATTCAAATAACCTGGTAAAACTTTGAAATTCCACGCCCACGAACCGTACACAAGCTCAATAGTTGTCCTCCGAGCATACCATGCTTTCTTGTAACTAACTTTCACATGAAATCTATTTTCAATATCCGCCACAATTGCTTTTACCTTGTAGCAAGGATCGTTTTCTATCTGATGTCGAACACTCAACGCTATCATACCCGACGAAAGATTAGCGTGCCCATTATAATTACGATCCCCCATGCAAGTATGAGCAGTGCTAAACACTCTAATTTGCCAGTGTTCATCATGCTTCCTCAATGTTGCTCGGCACTCCCACAAACATGGCGGTAAGGACTTATCTTTCGGATTTCCTTGTGGCCACTTACAAACTGCATGCCATCTCTTTCCTTTACTTTCAACAACTGTATATTTTCGGATTTTTTCCAAATGCCAAAAAGTCACAGCTGACTTCAATTCCAATTTGGTTTTAAATTTAGTATGCAAACCGACATTGCTCGGATCTTTTTCACTCCAATAATGCACATTGAGATCATCAGACTCAAAGTTTTTTGGATCAAAACTATCATATGGACCTGGTAAGGTGCGAAAATAGTTCATACCAGGCTGTGGGAACTGTGGAACTACTCTTTCTCGTACTGCTCTTCCTCCAATTGATGTTTCTCCAACCACTGTTTCTCCAACCGGAATGGATGTTCTTGGAGCAACAAATTGGTCCTCATCCAACGAAGCACCATCTGAATCTGTACTATCCGGATCGACATCTTCAGAATCATAAGGTGATTGTGGATCAAGAAAGTCGGCTTTATCAGGACCAATTATGTCCTCAACCACATCACAGTTGTCACTGTCCCCTAAATGCACGCCTCCAATATCAAAATCTTGTGTTGTATCGAAGCACGGTTCTTGGCCTCTCGTTGACGTACCAACATCAAAATCTTGTGTTGCAGCGACATATGGTTCTCGGCCTCTCGTAGACGTACCAACATCATTACTCATGAGATGATGACTATGTTGTTGAGTAATTGACGAATACTCAACATACAATTCAATTTGACCTCCTGTAGTCATACTCTCACTAAACATTAGTGGCATGTATACTTCTTCTAGTAAAATACCTATATACGTGATTGAAGATCCATAGAATATATGACGTTTCCATACTATTTGAAGTTTGTTTTCAAATATGTTTATCCCCATTCTTTCACAAATTGTTTCCACAAGCTTTTCGTAGGAAATACTTTCATCCAACATAATCAATCCTTTTGCAAAAGGAGGATCATATGAAATAACTGTTCCGGGAATTATATTTTCACCCCAATATAAATGGACACACCACGTCATACTATCTGCATTAATGTCAAACACAAATATTGGTCAAAAATATTTCTTTACAGTACACTACAATATATACTATCATAACAACCTATCAAATATGGGTAAAAAATTAGATATACTACAACATATAATACCATAACTTCATCGGCGTTTTTCCCATAAATGGAATTGATAACAAAATGGGTACATTTGCGTTATTTTAAAGGCCAAGTCGCCTAGAAACGCGTTTTTCTCAAGATATTGAGTATCTCATAAATAAGGTAACAAAATAATTCAAGCATCTCCAAGTGGGGAAATAAGAAGGGGCGTGTATAATGGGAAAAGTCAAGGAAAAATATTTAAATCCCCAAATCAAATAGGAATAGGATTTAAATTTGGTAATTTCTTGTAGGAAAAGACTCCCACAAAATGGGTAACAAATAAATTAATCCCACAAGTAATTGAAAGGCATATGGGCGAAAATTATGAGGTTTTAGGGAAAGAAAGAATCAAATCCTAATTAACATAGGATATGGAGAGATTTGGCAAGATATGGTAAGATTTAATTGGACTTTAATTCAAGGAAAGAGATAAACAAGATACCAATTAAATCTACAAAAATAATTCACTCTCCTAATTAATAGGAGATTTTGAAAATCTCAAGGGATGGCCAAGGGGTCGAAAATCATGTAGAATAGCATAGAGATAATTTGGTTTGGATTTAATTTGGATAAATATCCCAAAGCAATTAATTAAATCCAAGAGAGAAAGTATTATTTCCAATAAATAGGAGGACCGAAAATTTCAAATAAAATGGCTAGAATGATTATGCATTATCCCATTTAAGTTAATTCACACATTGGAAGCTTAATCACATTAACTCACATAACTCACAACAACTAATTTCACATAATTAACTCAAACACATAGAGACTCAATTTCCACAAAAGAAATTCTCATTCAACATCCATATTAATTAAAAAAAATAAGCCATCAAATAAAAATAATAATAAAAAAAGTCACAATTTTCCGGGGTGCTACACCGAGGCTAAGCACGATTGCACTATCTGCCTTCGCCTCAATCTCAGCTTTCTTAGCAGCCGTCTTCTCATCCACGGCCGCCTTCCCCTTTTGTCCCTCTTCTTCAGCCGATAGTGCAGACGCCAAGCCTTGTTGGATCAACATTGCTCGCATCTTCATTCTCCAAAGGGAAAAATCATTTTTGCCCGTAAATTTCTCTGCCTCAAACCTAGAGGCCATCTTCTTCGTGAATTCGCTTCCAACTGTAAGATCAATGTAGCTCAAGAACGCCTCACCTTTTCCCACAGACAGCGCCAATTTGTTGGAATTGTGGTGAAGTATGAACGAGCTAAGATTGATGAAAGATGAAGGAATTCGAGGAATGAAGAATCTTATTTTGAGAAAGAAAAAACGTTGGAAGCCTTTTTACAACTAAATGAAAAATTGAGTTAACAAACTAACTAACAACTCTATTTAAATCTAACGGCTAGTTAGATCAGCGGCTAGGACTTAATCTTCCAAACTAAATCTTCATCCGACGGCTACTGAACGTCCGAAGCTTGAGTGAGCTTCAGCGAGCCTTTTTCTCTCCTTTCTCTTTTGATTCCAATGTTGAAGTAGTTGGTGCAACTATGTGATCATCTCTACAGTAGATTAATTAGTGGAGAGAATTCAGTATGAAATTTAGCAGGATAATATCTCTTTCTGGAAGCATCATCTGAAAACTATTTTCCCAGGCAAAATTCTTTGGCGTGAAATTTAAGAAAATTGATGTTTGTAGATTAATTAGTGGAGAGAATTCAGTATGAAATTCAGCAGGATATTATCCCTTTCTGGAAGCATCATCTAAAAACTATTTTCCCAAAATAGGCAAAATTCTTTGACGTGAAATTTAAGAAAATTGATGTTTGTAGATTAATTAGTGGAGAGAATTCAGTATGAAATTTAGCAGGATATTATCCCTTTCTGGAAGCATCATCTGAAAACTATTTTCCCAAAATAGGCAAAATTCTTTTGCGTGAAATTTAAGAAAATTGAGGTTTGTAGATTAATTAGTGGAGAGAATTCAGCATGAAACACAATAAAGTAGGAGAGAGAGAAAAAATAAGAGGGAGATTAACGTTTTCGCAAAAAAAAATGAAATAATGCAAGTAACTTGGGATGACGCGAAATGGATTATGGAGAAGGTAGCTTAAGTCGGATGGAGAAAGATAAGAACAAACTCTTTTTGTATAGGTATAGATTCTTTTGTATAACCTCTTTGATGGCTATAACCTGAAACTAGACTTCCCTTGAATACTTGATAAGTCGCATTCTAGGCCTTGGTTAATGGTCAGTAACGTGCATAATTGGATTATATCTACAAAACAGTTGCTAAAGTGTGCAGGGAAAGGGTTCCAGTCAGTATGAAGGGTTTCGGATAACTCAGGTGAAAAGAGCGCCAGAAGGGTGCAATATTGATCAGGATGCATGCCAAAAAAGGCTCGAGATGGAGAAGAAGGATTCCTGGGAAGGATCAACCACAAGCGAGGGCAAAAGAGTCATTTCACGAAGAGAGTCTACCCTAAAAATCAAGGGCAGGCCTCTCTATAAAAGGAAGCCACTTGGAGAGAGAAAGGGAGGATCATCAACACACTCCACTCTTAGTTAGAATATTTTCTCTTGGTAGATCAGTTTCCTTCAGCATTATCCTACATCTTCTCGTTCCTCGCCACAGCCATGGTCACCTGAAGTTCCATCAGTTTGCCGGAGATTCGCCTTCTATCGTTCCAGCCAGTCTATTTCGTAGTCGTAGCAGTTTCATCGCCCGGAGTGGCAAAACAATCTTTATTCACTTTCTTAGTTAACCTTTACTTGTTTTCTTTCGTTGGATCTGCTGCATTTTCAGTGCTTATCATCTTATGAAGTGTTTTGTTGAGATCCAAACGTTTTATGCAATGAAGTTGTTTTTATGCATCTCTTTCTGTTTGAATCTGTTTCATTCTGCCTAGGTAGCTCAGATCTAGTGTTGTAATAATTTCTATGTGTTGGAAGCATGATTTCATTTGGAGTTGTTCGATCTGAGTTTGTTGTTAAGTTTGTTGTTTAGATCTAATTCCCGAAGTGTTTAAGTGCGAAATTGGAGTTTACGTAAGTTCTGTCACCTTGCATTTCGTCCAGTATGCGTAATTCTTGATTTCGTGTGTTAATCTTCGAATCTTGTTGTTTTAATTTGTGGATCCGAATCGTGAAGATGTTAATTTGAATTGCAGTCAATGGAATCTGAGTTTATTTGATTTGGGGTGCATACTTGTTGGAGAAGATAACATCAACATTTAAGTTTGGGACCACTTTTAGTTTTTAGTTACCATTTGCTTTTGTCCTTTGCTTTTGCCCTGGTACCCTACAGATCTGTCAGAAATCTTAACCAACCACTACATATTCTCTGTTATTCCATTTTTCCCATTTTTAGCAACCGTTAACTTTCCACATGTCTCCAAAACACCTTGTCCCCCACTCTCACGTACACAGCCACATGTCAATCACCTTCACACCCCCCAGTCAGTAGAGTACCACCATTAATTCCTGTCTAGGTAGAATCCCAACCCAAGCGTGGTAGCTAACCAAACCCCTCCAGATTATCACAACAATTACCAAAGCGCATCCATCTCTGTGAGATTCGCCCTTACCTCCACTATACTAATCAGTAGAAGTGGGTTGAGGAATTTCTTTGATATCAGGTTCAGGCATAGCCGGGGGTTTCTATCCTGATCAGTGGGATACATCCTTGCTTAACACGAAACCTGCAATCCTATATGCTCATCATATGGCGCCGTTGTCGGGGATGGATGGCGTTATTAACTGTTATTATGTGTGATATTTTGGCGTGTATATTGTGTATAGTTTTTCTCTCTTTTTTTTTATTTCAGTTTATGAGAAGCAGCTTGGCTCCTGACCATTGGAGACCGAAGATACTCCAACGAGGGACTATACTTGAGACCACTCGTTCTGGCCCGTCGACAGCCTTGTCTGACCTAGGCATGAGTAGTAACGAAGAGCAAGACACCATAGAAGGAGGAATACCAGAAGTGGTACTACAATTGGAAGGTAACCCAAGAAGGATGGCTGCCCAAGTAGACAATGATCCAGAGATCGGATCGTTGAACGCGCATGCCGATGGAGAACCACCGCAAGCCATAGTTGTCACTCCGGGACAGACAGCCTGCGATGTGAAGCCCCAAGTTATCGCAATTCTACCTACGTACTGTGGAAAGAGCTATGAAGTGCCCTACGAGTTCCTTCATGAGTTCTGTAAGATCTGTAAGGCACAGAGAAGGCCAACGGGGGCGACCGAGGATGACTACAGATTGAAGGCCTTGTCGTTCGTCCTAAACGGGGAGGCCAACACATGGTTCATGCGCCTGCTGAAAGAGCAGGTTTGTGTAGGTGTCGTTAAAGCAAGGATGTATCCTACTGATCAATATGGAAGTCCCTGCTAATCCTGAACCTGGTATCAATAATCCTCAACCCACTTCTACAGGCTAGTGTAGTGGACGTAAGGGTCGAATCCCACAAAGATGAATGCGTTTTGGGAATTGTGGTGATATTCTGGAAAGGTTTGTTTAGCTACCACGCTTTGGGTTGAGACTTATCTAGGCTGGAAATTAAGGTGGTACTCTACTGACTAGGAGGTCGGAAAGGTGTTGGACAGACGGCTGTGTACGTGGAAAGTGGGGAACATGGTTTTCAGGAAGTATATGGAAAGCACTAGTTTACTATAAAAGGTTAAACAAAATATCAGAGGAAAAAGAGGAAGTTAGGTGACTAGGCCTAACTACCTGAAAAGTAACAGCTGAAAAGTAAGGAAAAGTAAAGGACAAAAGCAAAAGGTAACTAAAAAGTAAAAGTGGTCCCAAACTTGGATGTGGATGTTATCTTCTTCAACATGAATAAACTCAGATCAACAATCTCAGATTTCATAAACGAGAAACACAGATTAACAAACTTCACAGCTCAGATTCAAAATTAAAAACTCCAAATCAAAAGATTAATCTAGCGAAACTGAAATCATGCTTACTGGGTAACATGCAAGGTGGCAGAATAACGTAAACTCTGATTTCACACTAAGACACTTCTGGAAAATAAATCTAAACAGCCACTGAACTAACAAATCACAGATCGAACAACTCCAAATGAAATCATCCTTCCAACACATAGGAATTACTGAAACAACTAGATCTAAGCTACCTAGGCAGAATGAAACAGATTTGAACAGAAAGAGATGCATAAAAACAACTTCATTGCATAAAACGTTTGGATCTCAACAAAACACTTCAAAGGATGATAAGTACTGAAGATGCAGCAGATCCAACGAAAGAAAACATGTAAAGGTTAACTAAGAAAGCGAATAAAGATTATTTTGCCACTCCGGGCGATGAAACTGCTAGGACTACGTAATAAACTGGCTGGAACGGTGGAAGGCGAATCTCCGGCGGACTTCTGGAACTTCAGGTGACCATGGTTGTGGGGAGGAACGAGAATATGAAAGACTAGGCTAAAGGACTGATCTACCGAGAGAGAACTACTCTAACTAAGAGTGTTTTTCCTAAAGTTCATCCTCCTTTCTCTCTCTAAGTTGCTTCCTTTTATAGGGAGGCTTGCCCTTGATTTTTAGGGTAGACTCTCTTCGCGAAATGACCCTTTTCCCCTTACTTGTGGCTGATCTTCCCAGCAATCTTTCTTCTCCATCTCGAGCTTTTTTGGCATGCATAATGGCCAGTATAGCAACATTCTGATGCCCTTTTTACCTGAGTTGTCCGAGCCTTTCCATACTGACTAGAACACTTTCCCTGCACACTTTAGCAACTGTTTTGCAGATATATTCCAATTATGCACGTTATACTGACCAGTAACCAAGGCCTAGAATACGACTTATCAAACTGCTCACACTTACCACATGCTTGTCCTCAAGCGTGAAGAACAAACATAAAGAAATAAGTCGAATTCTAGCCTGGTTACACCCCTGACCGACTCTATTCTAACCTAGACTCTAACTATGACGCAAAGAAAAACGAATAACAAAGACAAACACATAAAAGAAAACTAAAACACTTAGACACATTAACACAGTAATTGGGCTATATTTTCAACCATCCCTCCCCTCGGGATCAGGTGCAATCCAGCCTTAGACAACCTTGAACTTCCGCCGCCCCCCTTTTCTCTCCCAGTCAGTATATCGGCTCGTCAAGATCGCCCAAAATCTCGGCCAAACACTAGGTTCACTCAGTCACTCATACCTTCACCAGGAATGTTAGGACTGCATTCTCTCATATTGCTCGACCACGGATGCTTCAGACTTAGATCTCACGTGCGGCTATTGAAGGTCTTTTAGGCTTGTAACGGGGCTATTGGTTTATAGTGTTTGGGTTAGTTGTTCCTAAGGCTCTAAGGTTCAAAAACCATTCCTTTAGTCTGATGCGAGGAACTGTGTGCGCTCAGGCTCTTGGCTGTCACCTCTGCTTGGCTGGACTTTTTCTGAAGTTGCTTCCCAACTGGTCAGTAACGTTCTTGTGGCTTCGCCACCCTTATTCCTTCTCATTCTTTTTGTGGTCAAGTGTTTTCGACCATTTTCTTCACATTCTTCTTATTCCCTTCTTATTATTTTTTTTGGACCTGGAATGACTTCCTTGTCGATTTTCTCATTGCTTCTCAATTCTTTCGCTACAGTTGGTTTCTTTATTGTATGTCCTTCTGGCCAGTTGCCTTCTTGCCTTATGCCTTGCACACACAATCCCAGGAGCTAGGGGTTATATCTGGGTATATATGGCTAGAAAGTGGGGTTCTAAGGGTTGGAATTCTCTTTTTTTTTGGGAGGGGGTTTCCTACTGCCTTCAGTGTTGCTACACGCAGTCACTTCACCCTAGGCACCTTGTGGTAGCCACTCTTTTCTTTTCTGAATTAGTGGAAAGTGGTTCCACTTTAGGCTTTTAACTCACATTTTAAGAGGGCTTTTGTGTCTTGGCTCTAAGTGTGGGCTTTTCTCTCATACTCGCATCACCTATACTGACTAGGAGATACTAAGGGGGATGGTTTCCATTTTCAAGCATGTCTTATCTCCATCAATTCCCTTCACCGTCAGCTCAAGATAGTTGAGTTTTAAGCCCAATCAAATTAAAACTAGACCTAGACACTACACAAATACTTAAACACAGATAACACATAAGTACACATGTCATACTGGCCAGTGCATTTCCCCCCTCCCCACTTCTCACTTGTCTGTCCTCAGATGAGGCTGTGAAGTGGAAAAAGGTAATGGCCAGTATGGTTGACGCACAGACATACCAAAACACAACAAAACATACGTATACTAAAAACTTCTCACACTTAGACTATATAATAGGCTAAGTGGGAGAGTTTAAAATCTAAACTGAAACCAACAAACCTAAACACATATATACAACAAACTTCTCACACTTAGACTACGCAGTAGGCTAAGTGTGAGCTACATGCACACGAAAACAAAACAAAGAAAAACACAACACATGCGTCAAAATAGCGAACCCTGACTTCTCACACTTAGACTATTGCGTAGGCTAGGTTTTATGAAAAGGGTTTGCTCACATACTACACAGATTATACTACCTAAAAAAAATAGCAAAACACAATTAAAATACGAAAAACTAAAAACTGAAAATAAAAAGAAAACTAACTTGTCATGGGGGGGTACGGTCACATGTTCCTCCTGCTCCTTCGCGGGGCAGGCTTTGGTGCTGGTGGTTCCGTTGGTTGTTCCTCCTCTGTCTCGGACTAGTTTCCTTCAGGCTCGGCCGACTCCTCGGCATCTCCATCCTCTTGTTTCTCCTCTTCTGTTTGGGGTCCTTGTGATCCGACTTCCTGGCCTCCGTGGCCGCTTGTACCAGCTTCTCGTACTAACTTTTCAGCAGCTAACTCTCTCAAGATTCCTTCCATCACAGTTGCCAAACGGTTCAACTCCGCCCTTGCTTTCCTATTTTGATCGGCTAACTTCGCCACTGCTTTTTCCAACCTCTCCTGCCTCTGCTCCTGCGCTAGTGTTCCCTGGGCTGCCGTCGCTCTCCCGGCTGGTATAGCTTCTTCTCCCATCGCGTAGAAACATGGTATGCCCTGCCTCATGTAAACGGTGTTCGTTCGGACGAACAATGGTGTATCAAAGAGGCCAGGATGGTCGACCATCATCAAGGGGGATAAGTCCTCTCCCTCCGAGATCGCTATGTTGGTCCTGACAAAAACTTCCAATATATGGCAGAGGGAGAGGTTCCTCGCTGGGTGGGTGGCGATGAGGTGACACTGGTACGCGGTCCAGAAGCCCAGGTGCACTGTCCTCCCGCGCTTAGCACACCAGAGGAGGTACAGTTCGGTCATTGAAGTTCAGACGGCGGAATTTGATTGCCCCAACAAATTAAAATCCAGGTAAAGCTGTACCGGACGCAAAATCGGGTTGTTGAAGTGGACGGAGCGGGAAATCGTGGACTGGAATTCCCTTGCGTCAGGGTGAGTAAGTTCCTCCCAGGCTTCCTGGGGCTCAAATTCGATGTGCCTCCGGGGAATTCCCCTCTCCCTACTTCTCCATTCTGGCCTATCCTAAACTACACATTCCCAATCTGACCGTCCACTCAATCAAGCTCATGCTCACCACTCTTCCGAATACCCTAAAGGTTATGGACTCTTCATCCAGATCCGTAGTGACCTTGAATCTAAAGGTAGTGAAAAACTCATTTGCCAGCCTTATAGGTATACTCGGATCCCCATTCTCCAACAACCAATCAAAACCCAACGCACGCAAATGCAACAAGAGAGGCTCACGGGAATTCAATTCATCAAGTGCTGGGAAAAAGAGTACCTTCCCACTTTTAATCTGCTTGCTGCCGTCGTCCTTGTCATCAAACTCATCCTGAAGCTTTTTAGTGCTGAAGTGCTTCATGTGTTCTATTAGCTCGTCAGTGAGCTCCACCGTCCAACGCCGGGACTTCAATCTTTCCACGGGAGGATGCATCAACTCTCGATGGTTGTGTGGGAGCTGCTTCTCGCCATACTCCTTGTCCTCTAGGGAGACGTCGCTTTCTGACCCCGATTCTTCACTTGCGGTATACTCACTGTCACTCGGCTCCTTTCGGCGCGGTGGGGCTCTCTGATCTGAATCTGTGATGGCGATGCCGGTGTTGACCGTGCGTTGCTTCTTGCTGCTTGGTTTCTTCTTAACAGGGGCTTTCCCCTTCCTTTTCCTCTCCTTGCGGTATCTGTCCTCATCTCCGTCTTCATTTTCCTCCGGTCTCTCCTCTGTTGGTGTTGAAGGCTCCTTCTGGGCAGTAGACTGGGTCTCCAAGCGGATATGGGTACTGTCATCTCCTGGCTCTGGGTGACCTACTGACTCCGATGCGAGGTCCAGACCCTCAGCCATCGTGTCAGTTTCTTCTCTCTGGTCACTCGGCTTGGGTGAGACCACCTCGGTTGCTGTCGAGGCATCTTTCAAGTTGGTAGCCGACAAGGATTCTTCCCCAGGTTTTGTAGGAGTAGCCCTGTCTTCTTCACTAGAGATTTCCAACGCACTTGCTGCCGTGTTTGCTCCTGCCTTGCTGGATGTCCATTTCCCGAGGTATCTTTGCGATACTCTCTTTGGCTTCAGCCGTTCTGCCTTTAGATCACCTTTCAACACCAATTTTCTTTTAACTGCTTTCGGTTTCAATACTGGTGGTACCACCTGCTCTGGTTCTGCTGGTTGTACCTCGGTATCATTCTCCTCGATTTGTGTATCACTCTCCCCTGCTTCTGGCTGGGGAGTCATCGACTTCGGCTCTTCTTCTTCGGTCTGTTTCTCTTCCACCTTGTCTACTGGCTGGTGGACTAGGCCTTCTTGGTCGTTCCTTGTACCAGCTTCTTCACTCTCCTACTGCCTCCGATGCGAGGTCCAGACCCTCAGCCATCTTGGTAGTGCCATCTTCCATCCTGGTTACCTCGTTCAAAAGCTCCTCAAACTCCTCATCAGTCATAAGGACTTTCTTTCTGCCCATTTCGTTCAGATCTATCCCCTCCCTTTCCATTTCTTGGGGAACGAGTTCTGCTACAGGTGTTCTCTCTGATTCATCTTCTTCCTCCCGGCTCTTCTGCTCCTCGCCTACTTTCCATTCGCCTTCCCCTAGGTCAGAGTCATAATAGGCAGAAAGAGGGTCAACATCCATTGGTTCGATTTGTTGGCGAGTAGGGGAGGGTTTTGAGGATTCTGATGGTGCGGTCGTCAAGGGAGATTTCTTTTCTGGTGGGATTGTTGAGAAAGTTGGAATGGAAGTTGGTGGGTGCACTGTGGGTTGAACATTTGTTTCTGGGGTAGGTACTATCGGGGTT
Organism: Salvia splendens; assembly: GCF_004379255.2. Classification (NCBI taxonomy): domain Eukaryota; kingdom Viridiplantae; phylum Streptophyta; class Magnoliopsida; order Lamiales; family Lamiaceae; genus Salvia; species Salvia splendens. The sequence goes on from NC_056035.1 coordinate 22,783,546, forward strand.
CCTCCGGTCATGCTTGATCCGCCTCCGATTTGGCTAAAACCCGCCAACACAGTCGCCCAATCTTTATTTGGGTCCTGCTGCCTGAGGAACTCCGCCAGTTCGTTCAAGGGAATCATCGCCGGAGCATGAGGAATCGGCTCTTGTGGTTGCGGTTGTGGGTTTGGCGGCCGCTCTTCAGTTGGCGGTTGTATTTTTGGGGTTTCATCTCGGAGGTTTGAAGAGGGTCTCACCGAGGCTTGTTTGTTGGCCGCTTTCTTTAAATCAACTTGTTGGGGAAGTGTGTCTGCGTGTAGAATGTTTTTTGCAGCATCCCCCTCTTTGTCTAATTCACCATCTGAGAATTCCTCTGTACTGGCTGGTAGTTGAGCCCATGCGGCTCCAATAAATTCTGATTTCTGACAAAAAGTTCATAATTGCTTTTTCTATCTCTTCATCAGTCAACTCTTGGCTGCTGATCAGATCGCACCATGCAGCTGCTTCTACATCAGCCTGTCTATACACATCCAACGCTTGGAGTTTTTCCTGCAATAATTCGGTCTCAAGAAAATCTTGGACTAGGGGGTCAATTACATCAACATAGCATAGATTTTCAGAATCGATAGGCTTCTTCATGGCCTCATTGATATCAAAAGTAAATTTCTCCCCATGGAAATCTATGCAAATCGTCCCCTCAGCCATGTCTACTATTGTCTTGGCCGTTCTAAAAAATGATCTCCCTAACAATATGCCACTAGATTCTCTAACCTCGGACTCACTCATTTTAATCACATAAAAGTCAGCAGGGTAGGTAAAATCATGCACTCTAACCAACACATTCTCTAAAACACCCTCAGGACTTATGCATGACCTTTCATCCAGTTGGATCAACACCCTAGTACTCGACAATCTAACTCCCTTCAATCGGTTATAGATTGACAATGGCATAACATTTATAGATGCCCCCAGGTCACGCATTGCATGCTCGACTTTTACATATCCTACAGTTATGGGTAGAGTGAACATACCTGGGTCGGCTCTCTTGGGTGGTAGTTTTTCCTGCACAATCACCGACGCTATCCCTTCCACCATGATCTTCCCATCCTCCTGGGCTTTCCCGGCTATGAACTCCTTAATGAATTTTCCAAGAGGGGGTAGCTTCACGGCTTGGAAGAATGGTATGGTGACATCCAATTTCCCAAAAATCGACAAGTAATCCACCGGGTTCTCCTTCTTTCTTTTTGTAACAAAGCGGAAAGAGAATGGTTTCTCCCCCTTTCTCTCCTCTACCGGTCCCTCAGCAACCTCCTTGGAATCTTCCTTGGGCAAATTCTGGAACTGAGCCTCCGTTCTGGATTCTACCTCTTGATGGGGTTCCTTCCTGACCAGTACATTCTCGGGTTCACCTCCTCCACATGGCGTCTCCCCCAAGAAAAATGGGTCATGCATCTGAGGTATGGATCTACTAAGCTCTTCCACTGAGATGGTGTCGCCCCCTATCTTCGTTCCACTCGGCTCTTTACTTGGTTGTTTCGGTCGAGGTCCATCATAAGTAGTTCCTGACCTCAATGTAACCTTACTCACATTCGCTTTTTCGGGTATTTGGACTGTAGACGGGAGTTTCCCTGCATTTCCTTTCAAATCACCCACTGAACTGGCCAGCTGGGCCAACTGCCTATTCATCATATCCATGTTCGCTTTATGTTCCTTCTGGGCATTTTGCATCCCCTGCACTACTTCGTTGTGGGATTGCAACTCGCCCTTGATACCTTGCTGCGACGCGAGTAATTCTCCCATCATGTCCTCCATGGATCGTCTGGTCCTGTTGGAATATTGTGACTGATTTGGGCCTTGGTGCTGGTTATACTGGGAACTTTGGTTGGGCTGGAAATTTTGGAAGTTTTGTTGGTTCTGGTTAGGTGGGTATTGGTTATACTGGCCAGGAGGGTTATACTGGTCTTGGTGATATTAGTTCTGGTTCTGGTTTTTGAAATGATTTTGGTTCTGATGGTGTTGGGGTGCTTGATTCGGCTGATTTTGGTAATTTCGGAAGTTTCTCTGGTGGGGTGGTATGTAGACAGGGTTAGGGTTTTGGTGTTGTGGGTTTTGGTTTTGGGATTGTTGGTTCCTTCCTGACCAGTTGAACTGGTGGTCCGGGTTTGCTGGCCCACGGTTGGGGTTTTGGTTCCAGTGGGGGTTATATTGGTTCTGACCTTGACCTTGGTTTTGATTTTGGTTCCCATCTCCCCATCAAAAATTTGGGTGATCCCTCCATGGTGCGTCCCGTTGTCTCCCCTGGATCCAATTCCCATTTGAGTTAAAATACCCGGCAGCATTAGCCTGCTCCATACTGACCGAGTCATTTGGCTGATCATAGCTCGGTTCTTGGTTTCCCTGTTCTGCACCCTTGTAGTTCCCAACTGGGGAAGTCGGCGGTGTATTCTTCTCGATTGCGCTCAGGAGTGACTTCTTCAGCTCATCCATCTTCAAATCAATCTTCTATTCAAGCTTCTGCTCCTGGTCAGTAGACGAGGCACTTGCAACCCTTTCTCGGTTGTATCCATCCCTTGAATGGTCATACTCCTTCTTCGCACTCAGTAGCTTCCTTAGGACCCTCTTTGCTTCGCTGACCCGTAGCTGCGTGAAGCTTCCTCCCGACAACGAATTGGCCATGTCCTTGGTTGTTATGCTCATCCCCTCATAGAAGGTATGATGTATCTCAATGTCCGCCATGCGATGATTGGGACAAGCATCTAAAAGGCCCATATACCTCGCCCAATAATCGCTCAAGGGTTCATCGTACCCTTGCTTCACACTAGTTATTTCCCTCTTCAGCGTGCTTGTCTTGGATGACGGGAAAAACTCGCCTAGGAATACTGACTTGAAATCGGCCCAACTCTCAATGGAGTCGGGGGGCAGGCGCATGAACCAGGTGTTTGCCTCCCCTTTCAAAACGAACGACAAAGCCTTCAATCTGTAATCATCCTCGGTCGCCCCTGCTGGCCTCCTCTGCGCCCTACAAATCTTACAAAACTCATGAAGGAACTCGTAAGGCCCTTCGTAACTCTTCCCACAGTATGTAGGCAGAATTGCGATCACATGAGGCTTCACATCACAGGCAGTTTGCCCTGGGGTCACAACTATGGCTTGAGGTGGTTCTCCCTCGGTATGTGCGTTCAGCGTCCCGATCTCAGGATCTTCTTCTCCTTGAGCGGCCATCCTTCTCGGGTTTCCCTCTATCCTTGGTATCTCTTCCGGTATTGGTCCTTCTATGGTGTATTGCTCATCGTCACTACTCGAACCTAAGTCAGAAAAAGCCATCGACAAGCCGGATCGAGTGGTTACGAGTATAGATCCTCGCTGAAGTATCTTCGGCCTCCACTGGTCAGGAGCCGAGTTGCTTCTCATAAACTGAAATAAAAAAAAAGAGAAAAAGTTATCCACAATATATACGCCAAAGTATCACACACAATAGCTACTAATAACGCCATCCATCACCGGCAACGGCGCCATTTGAAAGAGCATGTTTGTGCAGGTGTCGTTAAAGTAAGGATGTATCCTACTGATCAGTATGGAAGTCCCTGCTAATCCTGAACCTGGTATCAATAATCCTCAACCCACTTCTACTGGCTAGTGTAGTGGACGTAAGGGTCGAATCCCACAGAGATGAATGCGTTTTGGGAATTGTGGTGATATTCTGGAAAGGTTTGGTTAGCTACCACGCTTTGGGTTGAGACTTATCTAGGCTGAAATTTAAGGTGGTAGTCTACTGATTAGGAGGTGGGAAAGGTGTTGGACAGGCGGCACTAGTTTACAGGAAGTACATGGAAAGCACTAGTTTACTATAAAAGGTTAAACAGAATATCAGAGGAAAAAGAGGTAGTTAGGTGACTAGGCCTACAGGTTTGAAAAGTAACAGCTGAAAAGTAAGTAAAAGTAACAGCTGAAAAGTAAAAAGTAACTAAAAAGTAAAAGTGGTCCAAAACTTGGATGTGGATGTTATCTTCTTCAACATGAATAAACTCAGATCAACAATCTCAGATTTCATGAACGAGAAACACAGATTAACAAACTTCACAGCTCAGATTCAATATTAAAAACTCCAAATCAAAAGATTAATCTAGCGAAACTGAAATCATGCTTACTAGGTAACATGCAAGGTGGCAGAATAACGTAAACTCGGATTTCACACTAAGACCCTAAACCCTAAATAAATCTAAACAGCCACTGAACTAACAAATCACAGATCGAACAACTCCAAATGAAATCATCCTTCCAACACTTAGAAATTACTGCAACAACTAGATCTAAGCTACCTAGGCAGAATGAAACAGATTTGAACAGAAAGAGATGCATAAAAACAACTTCATTGCATAAAACGTTTGGATTTCAACAAAACACTTCAAAGGATGATAAGTACTGAAGATGCAGCAGATCCAACGAAAGAAAACATGTAAAGGTTAACTAAGAAAGCGAATAAAGATTGGTTTGCCACTCCGGGAGATGAAACTTCTACGAAATAAACTGGCTGGAACGGTGGAAGGCGAATCTCCGACGGACTTCTGGAACTTCAGGTGACCATGGTTGTGGCGAGGAACGAGAATATGAAAGACTAGGCTGAAGGACTGATCTACCCAGAGAGAACTACTCTAACTAAGAGTGTTTTTCCTAAAGTTCATCCTCCTTTCTCTCTCTAAGTGGCTTCCTTTTATAGGGAGGATTGCCCTTGATTTTTAGGGTAGACTCTCTTCGCGAAATAACTCTTTTGCCCTTACTTGTGGCTGATCTTCCCAGCAATCCTTCTTCTCCATCTCGAGCCTTTTTGGCATTCATAATGGCCAGTATAGCAACATTCTGATGCCCTTTTCACCTGAGTTGTCTGAGCCTTTCCATACTGACTAGAACACTTTCCCTGCACACTTTAGCAACTGTTTTGCAGATATATTCCAATTATGCACGTTATACTGACCAGTAACCAAGGCCTAGAATACGACTTATCACCTGCCACTCGACTCTATTGAGAGTTGGTCCGATTTCAAGTCAGCCTTCTTAGGCGAATTTTTTCCGTCATCAAAGACAAGTGCGCTGAAGAGAGAGATAACCAGTGTGAACCAAGGATACGACAAACCCCTGAGTGATTATTGGGTGAAGTATATGAGCCTTTTGGATACGTGTCCAAACCATCGTATGGCAGATATAGAGATACATCACACCTTTTATGAGGGGATGAATAAGGCAACAAAGGATCTGGCAAACTCGTCATCTGGAGGAAGATTCACGAGCCTGAGGGTCAGTGAAGCGAAAAAGGTCCTAGGGAAGCTTTTGAGCGCGAAGAAGGAGTACGACAACTCAAGGGATGGTTATAGTAGAGAAATGATTGCGAGTGCTTCGTCTACTGACCAGGAGCAGAAGATGGACTTGAAGATGGAAGAGCTGAAAAAGACGCTCCTAAGTGCAATCGAGAATAACACGCCGCCGCTTTCCCCAACTGGGAGCTACAAGGGTGCAGAGCAGGGAAATCAAGGGCCAACCTACGATCAGCCGAATGACTTCGTCAATATGGAGCAAGTCAATGTTGCGGGGTACTATAAATCTAGCGGGAATTGGATCCTGGGGAGACAGCGGGACGCACCATGGAGGGACCATCCAAATTTTCGATGGGGAGATGGGAACCAGAACCAAAACCAAGGTCAAGGTCAGAACCAATACAACCCCCACCCGAACCAAAATCCCAACTGTGGCCCAGCAAACCCCGACCACCAATCCAACTTGTCAGGAAGGAACCAACTACCCCACAACCAAAACTCACAGAACCAAAACTCAAACCCTGTTTATGTACCACCCCAACACTAGTCGAATCAGAACCAGTTCCAGAGCCAAAACCAGAATCAATATCACCAAGACTAGTACAACCCTTCTGCCTAGTATAACCAATACCCACAGAACCAATACCAGCAAAACTTCCAGAATTACCAGCACAACCAAAACCCCCAGTATAGCCAGCACCAAGGACCAAATCAGTCCCAATATCCTAACAGGTCAAGGAGATCTATGGAGGACATGATGGGAGAACTGCTCGCTTCGCAGCAGAGTATCATGGGTGAGTTGCAGTCCAATAATGAAGTAGTGTAGGGGATGCAGAATGCCTAGAAGGAGCATAAGGCGAACATAGATATGATGAATAGGCAATTAGCCCAGCTGGCGAATTCGATGGGTGAATTGAAAGGGAATTCAGGGAAACTCCCGTCTACAGTCCATGTACCTGAAGAGGCAAACGTGAGCAAGGTCACATTACAGTCCAGTACTGCCTATGATGGACCCCAACCGAAGAAACCCAGTAGAGAGCCTAGTGGGACCAAGTTACTGAGAGACGTCGTCTCTAAAGAAGAGCTCAACAGACCTCTGCCTCAGATGCAGAATCCGTTTTTCTTGGATGAGGCACCATTGGAAAAAGATGAAACCAAAGGCGTACTACCCAGGGAAGACCCTCCTAAAGAAACGGAACCTACGAAGAAGACTCTAGTCCAGAATGTGCCCAAGAGAGACTCCGGAAAGACTGTTGAGGAACCGGTTGACGAGGCGAAGAGAAAAAAACCATTCCCTTACCGTTTCGTGATTAGGAGAAAGAAGGAGAACCCAATGGACTACATGTCCATTTTCGGGAAGCTAGATGTCACCATACCGTTCCTCCAAGCCGTGACGCTACCTCCGCTTGGAAAATTTATCAAGGAGTTCATAGCCGGGAAAGCCCAGGAGGATGGAAAGATCATGGTGGAAGGGATATCGTCAGCAATTGTGCAGGAGAAGTTACCGCCCAAGAGAGCCGACCCAGGTATGTTCACTTTACCTATAACTATAGGAGATGTAAAAATCGAGCATGCAATGTGTGATCTGGGAGCATCTATAAATGTTATGCCATTATCAGTCTATAATCGGTTGAAGGGAGTAAAGTTGTCAAACACTAGGGTGTTAATCCAACTGGTTGATAGGTAGTGCATAAATCCTGAGGGTGTGTAGGAAAATGTGTTGGTGAGAGGCATAATTTTACTTACCCTGCTGACTTTTATGTGATCAAGATGAGTGAGTCTTAAGCTAGGGAGTCTAGCGGTATATTGTTAGGGAGACCATTTTTTAGAACAACTAAGACAATTGTAGACATGGCTGAGGGGACAATTTGCATTGATTTTCATGGAGAGAAATTCACCTTTGACATCAATGAGGCCATGAAGAAGCCTGTCGATTCTGAAAATCTATGCTATGTTGATGTTATTGACCCCCTAGTCCAAGATTTTCTTGAGACCGAATTATTGCAAGAAAAACTCCAAGCATTGGATGTATATGGACAGGCTGATGTAGAAGCAACTACATGGTGCGACCTGATCAGTAGCCAAGGGTTGACTGATGAAGAGATCGAAGGAGCGATTAAGGACTTTTGTCAGAAATCAGAATTTGTTGGAGCCGCAGGGGCTCAGCTACCAGCTAGTACAGAGGGACTCTCAGATGATGAATTGGAAAAAGAGGGGAATGTTCCAAGGAGCCTTCTACCCGCAGACACACTTCCCCCACAAGTTGATTTAAAGAAACTGCCAGCAAACCTGAAGTATGCCTTCCTCGGGGAAGAAGACTCATATCCTGTGATAATCAGCAGCAGCCTTACGGAAGAGCAAGAGGCAAGGCTACTGACTGTGCTGAGCAAGAACAAAAGAGCGATTGGATGGAGCCTTACAGATTTGGTGAGAATAAGCCCCGATGTCTGTATGCACCACATCAGGCTGGAGGAAGGAGCAAAAGCACATCGAGACTCGCAAAGGAAGGTGAACCCTAACATGCGGAAGGAAATATTGAAGGGAATTTTGAAATTGCTATCATTGGGAATTATCTATTCGGTGCCCGACAGCGAGTGGGTCAGCCCAATTCACATGGTCCCCAAGAAGTCGGGGATCCAAGTGGTTCAAAATGAGATAAATGAGCTTATACCAACAAGGCTAGTCACTGGTTGGCGGATGTGCATTGACTACCGCAAACTGAATGCCGCAACCAGGAAGGATCACTTTCCCTTGCCGTTCATCGATCAGATGTTGGAGCGACTGGCTGGGAAGAAGTACTTCTGTTTATTAGATGGGTACAACTGCTATTTTCAAATCTACGTGGACCCTGAAGACCAGGACAAAACCACCTTCACCTGCCCATTTGGAACCTATGCGTACAGACGCATGCCATTCGGTCTGTGCAACGCTCCGGGTACATTTCAACGATGTATGATGAGCATATTTTCCAATCTGATCAAGGAGTGCATAGAGATATTCATGGATAATTTTACAGTCTACGGAGACTCTTTCGACTCGTGCCTTCATCACTTGGACGTAGTTCTGGTGAGGTGTCAAACCAAGAGCCTAGTCTTAAATTTCGAGAAGTGCCATTTCGTGGTCACAGAAGGGATCGTCCTAGGGCAGTGGTGTCAGAGAGAGTGAAACGGCCGCTTGTCGTGTGAGTGTATGTGTAATAAACTTCTAGGTCGAGCTACCAAGTCCAATGAATCCACTAAACACTAGGTCTAGGAACTCAATGTGACACGGAAGACTCTGTCTATGAACACATAAACTCTTGCGTTTCAAAGATCCCTCAACCTGTTATACTATAGATTAGTGCAGAGAAGCAGGGGTCGATCCCACAAAGATGGACGCGTAAGAAAGCATCTAGAGACTTTGGTTTAGAAAGCGGCTGCTGCCACGCAAATTTGGGTTGAGGTATAACTACGGCTAGACCTAGGCACAAAATCAAACACTAGACCTAGGAAACTGTAAACGTCATGCTGAGATCGAACATCCTTAGGGCTACATAATTTTAAACTAACTTCCTAGACCGAGCAATATTACCAACTATAAGCTAATCATAACGCAAATAAAAGTGGGGACCAACTCCCAGAAATATCAAGTACGGAAGAAAAGTTGCAACTAACTAACTAAGGATTTAACGAACAACAACATGCACCTCATCGGCTAAATCAAATACGAATATGAAGAAAACAAAGCATATACCCAGATTCGAATAGAATATAGAAGTTCGGACGTCGCAAACTTGTGACTAGCCAGAAATAAAACAGATCTACATATACTAGACGGAATGAAATGAACACACGAAAACTAGGCATGAATCACGATCACTCTGTTTCAGCTTCAACGCCGGATGCTTAATCCACTCCGGATCCAAGCAATCCGGTCCCAACAACAACCAGAATCAACTCCATGATTCTCGATTCAACAGATCTGCTCCGATCAACAGTAGATTCCAGCGAGTCTACTCAAACTCAACAACCAACACAAAAATCAAACATCCAATTCAACATTCACAACTAGCTCAAGATAAATGACATCCATAATCGAAATCAACTGCAACTCAAATATGGAAAACATAAATTTCATAAACAACGGAAATTCAATAGCAAACAGGACCCAGCTTCGAACGGCGACGCTCGGTGAAATTCACGACAGTAAAGTAAAATGAAAACGATTAAATTGTTTCTTCGCCCTCTGTAAGGACGGTGTTACCCACTACTGACTTGCAAAATTAACCCGAGAACACCCCATGATTTCCCGATTAAACCCAAAGTATGTAGAAGTGGGTGAGCTAGAGCTGCAATCTGGTCATAAGGCCTCCACCGAGAAGGTCCCCTCTGATTGCATGCTTTCTTCTTTATATAGGTGTGGACATAATCTTCTAGAAGCCTTCGTAGAAATCTCCATTCTACCCTTCAGCCCCTTGATTTCCTCCGCCTTGTAATTTTTCTTCAAATTGCTCACTTATTCGCCAGTTTCCTTGGACCATGCAATTGTCCTTCTCTATTCCTGGATCTGGCGAAAACCTTCAACATACCTGGCTTAAAACATGTGTTAGACCCCGCAAATGAATGAGTTTCACCCCTATATCTATGCATGAAATAAGCCTTATCAAACTGCTCACACTTAAACCAAACTTGTCCTCAAGTATAAAGACAAGAAAAAGAAATAAGGCGAATTTCAATGCATGATTATCATATGGCCAACTCTAAAAAACAAAAACTCCTAGACCTAGACATAAAACAGACTCAAAAAGAGAATACAAACACTTAAAGAAAAACACAAAGAAAAACACATAGGCATGAACCAGCTTCAATTTTAGGCATCCGTCCCCACAAGTTTAAGGTCAATCCGATCGTCTACAGTCTCCAAATCCTTCCCTTCACCTTCTTCTACCTAGTCGGTCTGTCAGTTCATCCAGATAGCCTATTGACTTCCCACTTGTTGGATTCACTCGATCACTCATTCCTCACCAGGGATGTTAGGATCGAATCGCCCTTAAGTTAATGTTACACCAATGATGCATCGGGTTATGAGAGTTTCTCCTTCCTATAGTCCTCCTTTCTTTTTCCTTTTAATTCCTGGGTCAGGTTACTATTGCTTCCTGCCCTTAGGTATCTTTTTCTTTTATTCTCCCCTTTTTATATTTTCCCCTGGACTTCGTCCAGCTTATACTTCTGATTTTTTTTTATTTCTCCCCTGGACTTCGTCCAGTTTATACCTCTTTTTCCTGGACTTCGTCCAGCTTATACCTCCAGAAACCCTCTTTTTTCTCCTTCAGACTCTTTTCCCTAAGCATCAAGTGGTAGCCCCCATTTTTTACAAGTCCGCTCTCAATGTATAGGCTTATAACTCACTCTTAAAGTGGGGCTTCACAACTAGGTTATCTAAGGCATCTTCTATCGTCCTTACTTCATTCAGACCGCATTCAGCTTATTAAGGGTAAAAGGCATCAAAGCTGACATGCATCCTATCTTCAATTGCTCTTACTAAAGGGATCTTGCTTTATTATATCCACTAGATCATGCGATACTTAAAAAAAACTGAACCTAGAGACACCTATACGACTCCCTCCCCCTCCCACTTCACTCAAGCTTGTCCCCAAGCTATCCCAGTGAAGGGGGAAACATGGAAGTACAAAACAGACTACGATGAAACACATAATCCAGCAAAACGCACACCTAAAACAAACTTCTCACACTTAGACCGAGCATCGGGCTAAGTGGGAGAAATTCCAACAAAACAAAACCACGCATGCTTGAAAAGAAACACAAACTTCTCACACTTAGACCAAAGATTGGGCTAAGTGGGAGAAGATAGGTATAAGCGCAAATAAATATATACAGAGCATGCCGGAAAAAAAAACACACAACACAAACATCAAACAAACAAACATAAGACTGAAAGAAAAATAAAAGAGAAAAACTAAAAGTAGAGTTACTTGGTTAAGGGGGGTTTATTTCGGGATTTGGCTCCCTCGGGAGCCAACCTGTGGTGGAACATATGGGCGGGTTACTTTTGCTTTCTTTCTTGCCGGCGACTCCGGCTTATCTGTCTCCTTCTCACTTGAACTGGACACTGTCTTATTAACTGAAATGGGCTTTGAGGCAGACGGTGTGGTTTGCCTCATCATTGCTGTAAACATGGCAAAGTCCCCTCCTCAGGACCGCCGAACTTCTGCATTAGGTCGGACATAAACGTTGCCGCACCGGCGTCGGCAAATGTGGTAGGTTTCCCGGCTTCCGATTTGTTGTCCATGACCTGAATCCGAAAAAAACACAGAAAAAAAACTTGGAAGAAAATTTTAATTAGGGTTAAAGAAATGTGGGTTTCGCGAGAGAGAGAACGGTTGGGGATTTTTAGAGCGAGAAAGTGTTTGTTTTTAGAAATAAAGAATAAGGAGGGAAAATAGGTATTAGATAGGAATGGGAGCGGTTTGCAGGTGGTTGCAGACATGAGGTCAGCAACCGTACGCCTTCCCATAAAGTGCAAATTTGAAATTCGAATTGTACCGCTTCCCTCTCAAATTAAAACTCTCTGCCCCATGTAAACACTCTTCTCTGCCACACCACACTTAGAGAAAAACAATAAAATGAAACGCCAGGTTCCTACGTCAAGGATTTAAAATATGACAAAACAATTTCCCTAAGGAAATCTGACATTCCGAAAATATTTTTGGAAGATTAGAATTTTTGCTTTGTTTGGATTTGTTTTTATTTAGGAAAGCAAGTAAATTATTTACACATTCAATTTGGCACTCTCGAGAATCCCTGGTTCAGTGAATAGATATAAACATCACCCCAATTTACCTGACCCAGGAATTCATCGAGAGCACTGCTTGCTAAACTAATTAGGCGATAATGGAGAGTGCGCGTAGTGACATTTCCTCCACTACACATAACTCAGAATTATCCCTAAAAACCTTTACCCTGTGACCATTAACAAGAAAGGGAGTAGAGTTTGAGGTACTGCCCTGAATTTCCACAGCTCCGTTTGCTCGAAGGCCAACAATAGTGTATGGCCATACCCATTTGGACTTTAGCTTCCCAGGCATCAGTTTGAGCCTATATTGAAAAAGGAGTACCTTCTGCCCTACTTGGAGTTCCTTGACCCAAAGATTTTTATCGTGCCAGAGCCTTGTCTTCTCCTTATACCATATTGCGGACTCATATGACTCCAGTCTCAATTCTGCCAACTCTTGAAGTTGCAATTTTCTCTCTTCCTCACAAGACTGGGGTATCATGTTAATCTCCTTGACCGCCCAGTATGATCTGTGCTCCACTCCTACGAGCAGATGGCATATCTTGCCAAAAACCAACCTGTAGGGTGACATTCCAATAGGCATTTTGTATGCTGTCCGGTAAGCCCACAATGCATCTCCTAGTCTCTTACTCCAGTCCTTCCTTGACGGATTTACCATTTTTTCCAATATCGCCTTTATCTCCCTGTTGGAGATCTCGGCCTGTCCATTAGACTGAGGATAATACGGGGTAGAAAACATATGGTGGACCCCGTATTTCCTCATCAAAACTTCTATTGTCCTGTTACGGAAGTGCGTCCCTTGGTCAGAAATAATTGCGCGCGGCACCCCGTATCTATTAAAGATGTTGGCTTTAAGGAACTTGGCCACTTCTTTGGCTTCGTAGGACGTGGTGGCCTTTGCTTCTATCCACTTCGAAACATAATCTACAGCCACAAGTATGTAAGTATTCCCATACGAAGATGGAAATGGACCCATGAAGTCCATACCCCAAACGTCAAAGATCTCACATACGATCACTGGGACCTGCGGCATTTCATCCCTCTTAGAAATTCCCCTGTCTGCTGGCATCTCTCACAGCTCTGACAAAACTCAAAAGCAACCTTATGCTACGTAGGCCAGTAAAAACCGCTATCTAACACCTTCCTAGCAGTCTTCCTAGGTCCAAAGTGACCTCCACAAGCTAAAGCATGGCAATGATTCAGCACATCCCTCTGTTCCCATTCTGGAATACACCTCCTAATCACCTGGTCAGCTCCCATTCTCCATAGATACGGGTCGTCCCAAAAATAGTACTTGGCTTCACTTTTCAATTTCATCTTCTGGGCCCGGGTGCTTTCTTGAGGACTTGGAACTTCTCCAGTGACCAAGTAGTTTGCTAGGTCTATGAACCAAGGCTCGGCGTTTAGTTGACACTTCCCTTTTTCAGAATCTCCTGGACCAGTTAACGCCATCACCATCTCCTAACAGATGGGTCTGGGAAATGTTCCTATAGAATACAGATGCTCCTCCGGGAATGCATCAGGTATAGCTTCATCCGTCTCTCCTTGGAAAGTCCTGCTCAAGTGATTAGCCACTTTGTTTTCTGTCCCCTTTTTGTCTCGAACTTCCCAATCAAATTCCTGCAAAAGTAACACCCAACGAATTAATCTTGGCTTGGATTCTTTCTTCACCAATAAGTACTTGATAGCCACGTGGTCAGTGAAGACTATCACCCTCGACCCTAGCAAGTACGGGTGAAACTTCTCAAACGAGTATACTACCGCCAGCATTTCCTTTTCCGTGGTGTCATAGTTCTTCTGGGCTTGATTGAGTGTTTTCGATGCATAAAAAATCAGATAGCTTTTCCCATCGATTCTTTGACCTAGTACTGCCCCCACTGCGTAATCACTTGCGTCACACATTATTTCAAACGATAAACTCTAGTCTGGTGCTCTGATAATAGGGGCAGAGACTAGTTTATCCTTTAGTAGCTAAAAAGCTTCCTTGCACCCCTCATCGAAAGCCAAATCAACTTCATTATGCAACAAATGGGTAAGTGGTTGGGCAATCCTCGCAAAATCCTTAATGAATCTTCTATAAAAACCCGCATGCCCTAGGAATCCTCTAACTTCTTTCTGATTCGTAGGGTAAGGTCATTTTGAGATCACATCAATCTTTGCTTGGTCTACCTGTATACCCCTCTCTGAAACTACATGCCCTAGGACAATTCCTTCAGGGTCCATAAAGTGGCATTTCTCGAAATTTAAAACCAAATGCTTCTCCTGGCACCTCCTCAATACTATATCCAAACTTGCTAGATAGGAGTCAAATGAATTCCCATACACAGTGAAATCATCCATGAAAATTTCGATACAATCCTCCAATAAATCCGAGAAGATACTCATCATACACCGTTGAAAAGTGCCTGCCCCATTGCATACACCGAACGGCATTCTTCTATAAGCATACGTGCCAAAGGGACACGTAAATGTAGTCTTCTCTTGATCTTCAGGATCTACGTAGATCTGGAAGTATCCACTGTATCCGTCAAGGAAACAGAAATATTGCTTGCCTGTCTAACGCTCCAGCATCTGATCAATAAAAGGTAAGGGAAAATGATCTTTCCTCGCCGCTTCATTCAACTTTCTATAATCGATGCACATCCTCCACCCAGTAACTAGTCGAGTGGGCACCAGCTCGTTTTTGTCATTCTTGACCACCTGTATTCCTGACTTTTTAGGTACCATATGGACCGGACTAACCCATTCACTATCAGGTATGGAGTAAATGATTCCCAGCGAAAGCAGCTTCAAAACTTCCTCTATCATGTTCGGATTTAGCTTGCGTTGTGGATCTCTACATGTCTTCGCACCTTCCTCTAGCCTAATGTGGTGCATGCAAAGATCAGGACTGATTTCTACCAAATCGGAGAGAGTCCATCCTATGGCTTTCTTGTTTCTTCTGATTACATTCAGCAATTCCTCCTCCTATTCCTTGGTCAAGTTGCTGTTGATGATAACGGGAAAAGTCTCATTCTCTTCTAGATAAGCATACTTGAGGCCTGGTGGGAGCACTTTCAGTTCTTTCTTCAGGGTGTTTGCCTCTTGGGGCAAGGGATTTTTCTCTGTTCCATCAGATATCATTTCTTCCCCTGACCTAGAAGAACCTTCCACGCTCGCCACGTGAGGTGTCCTCCTTAACTTAGCTACTCCTGGATTTGTACAGAACTCTGAAATAGCTTCGGCAAGCTCCTCATCTGTCAAATCTTTTGTGTTCATTACCCCGCACCATCCAGCTACCTCTCTGTCAATAGAGTGACTTAATTCTGAATTAACCACCTGCTCCTGCATCAACTCAGTCTCAAGATATTCCAGGATCAGGGGGATAATAACATCGATAGCATGCAAATTTTCAACATCTACAGGTTTCTTCATTGCTTCATCGATGTTAAATGTATATTTCTCCCCAATATAATCCAGGCATATGGTCCCATCAAAAACATCAATTATGGTCTTAGCGGTACGGAGAAAAGGTCTTCCTAGAAGCACACCGCTAGACTCAGCAGATTCATTATCACTCATTTTAATAACATGGAAATCGGCCGGATACTGAAAATCATGCACTTTGACAATAACATTTTCTAAAACTCCCTCTGGACAAATGCACGACCGATCCGCCAATTGGATTACCACCCTTGTATCTACCATTCCTACTCCTACCAGCTTCTTGTAAATGGAAAGCCGTAAAACATTTATCGATGCCCCTAAATCACACATAGCATGCTCAATTCTGACATCCCCGATTGAAATGGGTAAGGTGAACATACCTGGGTCAGTGCATTTTGATGGTATCCTTCGCTTTTGAATCACTGCTGATACATTTTCTCCAATCAGAATCTTCCCGCTGGGCCTCCTTAATGAATTTGCTGAAGACCGGCAACTCCAAGGCTTGTAGAAACGGTAAATTAATCTCCAACTTCCTGAAAATTTCCATGAAGTCTACCGGTTCTTCCTTCTTTTTCTTAGCTTCCCCTCGACTCGGGAATGGTTTCAGTAGTTTCCCTGCTCCAGTAGATCCTCCAGCTGAGGGCTCACCAGTTACTTTTCTCACCTCCTCATTCTCTACTTCCGGCTCTGGATCTATGAAAAATGGCTCTGTTTCTTTAGGTAATGGCTTCTCCAAATCTCCTGCCCTAAGGTCATCTGGTCTAACGAAACTGCTTCCCTTTAAGTTCCCAGGTCTAGAGGTTGTACCCTTTTCGTCCCTGCTTCCTGTGGGGTTTGTCTCCTCATTCGTCCTCATCTCTGGACCTTCATACCTCTTTCCGGATCTTAAAGTTATCAGACTGATGTTAGCTCTATCTAGCGGCCTTACTGAGGCAGGGATCTTCCCTTCGTTCCCTCGCATCTCGCTCAAGGAAGTTGCTATCTGAGACAGTTGCTTCGCCAACATATCCATTACCGCCTTTTGCTCCTGCTGAGCATCCTGAAGCTTGTGGACTACGTCATTGTTCGATTGCAAGTTGTTCTGCATATGCTATTGAGAACTGACGAGGTCATGTACCATATCATCTAGATTCCTTGGTGGTTTAGTATTAGACTGGCCAAGACTTGGTCCTGGACCCAGATGTGGACCACTTCCTTGATTCTGGCGGAAGTTTCCTTGACCTCCTGAATTGTTGTTATACTGATTTCCTAGCCATTGGTAGTTGGTTTGGAAATTCCTTTGGTGCGGTGGTACATAAGAGTTCCCTTGATGGTTTTGGTTCCTGTTCCCCCAATTCAGATGATCTCCCTGGTTTCGATTATTCCAGTTGCCCTGCCCCTCTTGACTCCTTCCAGACCAGTTACCCTGCCTCTCGGGCTGAGCTGCAAACTGGATACTCTGTTGTGGTGCTGGCTGGCTCTGTTCGTTGTCCGACCATCTAAAATTGGGATGGTTCCTCCAGGGTGCGTCTCTTTGTCTTCCTGGATTCCAACTTCCGTCGGGATTCCAACTTCCCATCACATTAGCTTGGGCCTGGTACTCTCCTTCCTGAGGTCCATAATATTGCTGAAGTTGACTATCTCCTAGACCTGGAGGTTTTTCCTTCGCTTGTGAGGTTGGTAGTTTGGTCTTCTCGATTGCGTTCAACAATGCTTTCTCAAGCCTGTCGATCCTTGCCTCTACCTTCTCATCATCTTGCTCCCTCATCGCATTCACTGATCCTCTCTTCACAAAATTCCTTGGGTTATTGTATGCCTTCTTGGCATCTATCAATTTCCACAGGATCTCTCTTGCTTCGCTTCCCTTCTTCCTTGTAAAATTTCCCCCGCTCGAGGAGTTCATTAAATCCTTTGACTCAGGGTTTGCTCCTTCATAGAATAGATAATAGGTCTCTGCCTCTATCATCCCTGTGAATCTCGATATTGACTTAACGACTCTTCGTAGTCCTGCTTACACTCCACTATTTCTTTCTTCAGAGCATTTGTTTTGTTGGAAGGGAAAAAGTAATCAAGGAACTCCAGTTTGAAATCCTTCCATGTGCGGATAGAATCCGGGGGTAACCTTAATAACCACGTGTTGGCTTCCCTCTTCAAGGCAAAAGGAACCACACGCAGGCGATAGTCCTCCTCTATTGCGTCATTTGGCCTCTTCTGAATGCTACAAAATTTGCTAAATTCATTCAAGAACTCGTACGGGCACTCATTCCTACATCTAGAGAATGTGGGTAGGATACCGAGCACGTTCGTCTTGATCTCAATGGACCTCTGTCGCGGATTCATCACTATGGCTTGAGCTGGCTCTCCATCTAGATGAGCAGTGAGCGAACCGATCTCCGGATCTGGATCGATTATGTTCGCCATGTCCCCTATTTCTTCCTCCTCTGTACTTGTTTCCGAAGACGATTTAGGATCCTCCCTTCCTGACGAGTTCCAATCCTCTTCACTTTCCGAACCAAATAGAAATGGATCTCCCGTAGATAATCCCGGTCTAGTGGTGACCGTAGATGCTGTGTCCTTGACCTGCCAAATAAACTGATCGTTCCTCCACTCAGATGAGTCACCATAGTGTCCAAACCGCGAGCCTCTGCTCATAAACTGAACAATAAAGAAAATAAAGAAAAAAAAGAAAAAGAAATTAAAACTATGTACGCCAAAATCCTCTAAACACAATAAAAAATTACGCCATCCATCCCCAGCAACGGCGCCATTTGAAACGGCCGCTTGTCGTGTAAGTGTAAGTGTAATAAACTTCTACTTCGAGCTACCAAGTCCAATGAATCCACTAAACACTAGGTCTAGGAACTCAAGGTGACACGGAAGACTCTGTCTATGAACACACAAACTCTTGCGTTTCAAAGATCCCTCAACCCGTTATACTATAGATTAGTACAGAGAAGCAGGGGTCGATCCCATGAAGATGGACGCGTAAGAAAGCATCTAGAGACTTTGGCTTAGAAAGCGGCTGCTGCCACGCAAATTTGGGTTGAGGTATAACTACGGCTAGACCTAGGCACAAAATCAAACACTAGACCTAGGAAACTGTAAACGTCATGCTGAAATCGAACATCCTTAGGGCTACGTAATTTTAAACTAACTTCCTAGACCGAGCAACAATTACCAACTATAGCTAATCATAACGCAAATAAAACTGGGGACCAACTCCTAGAAATATCAAGTACGGAAGAAAAGCTGCAACTAACTAACTAAGGATTTAACTAACAGCAACATGCATCTCATCGGCTAAATCAAATACGAATATGAAGAAAACAGAGCACATGCCCAGATTCGAACAGAATATAGAAGTTCGAACGTCGGAAACTTGCGACTAGCCGGAAATAAAACAGATCTACATATACTAGACGGAATGAAATGAACACACGAAAACTAGGCATGAATCACGATCACTCTGTTTCAGCTTCAACGCCGGATGCTTAATCCACTCCGGATCCAAGCAATCCGGTCCCAACAACAACCAGAATCAACTCCATGATTCTCGATTCAACAGATCTGCTCCGATCAACAGTAGATTTCAGCAAGTCTACTCAAACTCAACAACCAACACAAAAATCAATCATCCAATTCAACATTCACAACTAGCTCAAGATAAATGAAATCCATAATCGAAATCAACAGCAACTCAAATATGGAAAACAGAAATTTCATAAACAACGGAAATTCAACAGCAAATAGGGCCGAGCTTCGAACGGCGACGCTCGATGAAATTCACGACAGTAAAGTAAAATGAAAACGATTAAATTATTTCTTCGCCCTCTGTAAGGACGGTGTTACCCACTACTAACTAGCAAAATTAACCCGAGAACACCCCACGATTTCCCGATTAAACCCAAAGTATGTAGAAGTGAGTGAGCTAGAGCTGCAATCTGGTCATAAGGCCTCCACCGAGAAGGTCCCCTCTGATTTCATGCTTTCTTCTTTATATAGGTGTGGACATAATCTTCTAGAAGCCTTCGTAGAAATCTCCATTCTACCCTTCAGCCCCTTGATTTCCTCCGCCTTGTAATTTTTCTTCAAATTGCTCACTTATTCGTCAGTTTCCTTGGACCATGCAATTTTCCTTCTCTATTCCTGGATCTGGCGAAAACCTTCTACATACCTGGCTTAAAACATGTGTTAGACCCCGCAAATGAATGAGTTTCACCCCTATATCTATGCATGAAATTAGCCTTATCGGAGAGGTATCCAGGTGGATCAAGCCAAAGTGGACTTCATATCCAAGCTGCCATTCCCTACTAACCAAAAGGAAATACGGGGTTTTCTGGGGCATGCAGGATTTTATCAACGATTTATTAAGAACTTTGCCAAAATCGCCCAACCCCTTACCAGACTCCTTCAAAACGAGGTGGATTTCATCTTTGATGAACAGTGCATAGCCGCTTTCAACCTTCTCAAAGAAAAGCTAATATCCGCACCAATCATCTGGGCTCCTAACTGGGATCATCCTTTTGAAGTGATGTGTGATGCAAACGACTATGCAGTGGGAGCTGTTCTGGGTCAGAACATCGAAGGAAAAATGTATGTGATCTTCTATGCATCTGAAACATTGAATCAAGCTCAAAGGAATTATGACACCACTAAGAAGGAGATGCTGGCCGTGGTGTATTCATTCGAGAAGTTTTGGCAGTACTTGTTAGGATCCAAGGTCATCCTCTATACTGACCATGCAGCCATTAAGTACCTGATTGCCAAGAAAGAATCAAAACCCCGATTGATCCGATGGGTACTCTTGTTACAAGAATTCGATTGGGAAGTGGAAGACAAAAAAAGAGTCGAGAATAAGGTAGCATATCATTTAAGTAGGATAGTGCAAGATGGGAGTAGCGAGGAGGTGCACGACCGGTTCCCGGAGGAACATTTGTGTGAAGTGATTTTTGCTGGCAGAAAATTTGATTGGGAAGAGGTAATGAAACTCACTGGCCAGGATACAACAACAAAAGGGAAAGAAAAAGTTGGGTAGGAGCCATGGTATGCGGACCTAGCCAACTACCTAGTTTCGGGAGAGCTTCCAGAGTGCCCAACGTCTCCAAGTCTCAAAGAATGAAGATCAAGAGTGAGGCGAAATACTACTTTTGGGACGACCCAAACCTGTGGAAGGTAGGAGCAGATCAAATGATAAGAAGATGCGTTCCTGACTGGGAGAAAAGGGACATACTTACAAACTGCCATTCCTTGGCATGTGGAGGACACTTCGGTCCCAAGAAAACGGCAAGAACTGGATAGCGGATTTTATTGGCCAACCCTTAACAATGATGCCTATGAATTCTGTAGAAGTTGTGAACGTTGCCAACTGACCGGCGGGATCTCTGTACGAGATGAAATGCCACAAGTACCGGTTATTGTTTGTGAGTTGTTCGACATATGGGAGATGGACTTCATGGGTCCTTTTCCCTCGTCCTATGGAAACCTGTACATTTTAGTCGCAGTTCACTACGTCTCTAAGTGGGTAGAAGCCCAGGCCACGAGCACTTGTGAGGCGAAAGAGGTGGCCAAGTTTCTCAAGAGTAATATTTTCAGTCGGTTCGGAGTACCAAGGGCCATCATATCCGATCAGGGAACCCACTTCTGTAACCACACTATCGAAGCCTTGATGAAGAAGTACTGTGTTCACCACAGATTATCTAGCCCCTACCACCCACAAGTGAATGGTCAAGCGGAGATCTCTAACCGAGAGATAAAGAATATTCTGGAGAAAACTGTCAACCCTTCTAGGAAGGACTAGAGTGTGAGATTAGAGGATACTCTGTGGGCATATCGGACAGCCTACAAAACTCCCATAGGAATGTCCCCATACCGAATCGTTTTTGGGAAAATGTGCCACTTACCAGTGGGGATCGAACATCGAGCATACTGGGCAGTACAACAAGTTAATATGGATGCTAAAGCCTGTGAGGAGGAAAGGAAGCTGCAACTACAGGAGTTAGAGGAACTTAAATTGGAGTCGTTTGATTCCGCTATGTGTTATAAAGAGAGAACTAAATTATGGCACGACAGAAATCTAAGGACCAAAGACCTCCATGTTCAGAGTTAGGAACACTTCTCATGAAGGTACCAAATTTCGGGACGAAATTTCTTTTAAGAGTGGTAGGATGTAACGCCCCACTTTCGGAACCCTAATTCGTGAAACATAAAATTTTTGCATTAAATGCTTTTAATGCCGTGAAGTATGTTAATTAAATGATGAGTGAATTAATTGCATGTTTTCAGTGTGACCTAATTACGTTTTGGAATTTAGATTTGATTTGATTAGTCAAATCCGTTGAGCATATGACGTGGCTGTTGAACAGTCAACATTGTTGGAGAAATGACATGGCCGTTGAATGGCCAATATCGTTGAAGATGTGGAATAGTCAATCGTGTTGAATTGTGACGTGGTTGTTTGAATAATTGATGCGGGGTGAAATATATTGTGGCGAATTATTTTTTTTTTCTAAGGGCGAGTGAGATTAAATAGGATCATCAATATTTACCTTGCCCATTTTTTTTTTTTTAAATATTCGACCGCTATTTTTTTTTATTGGAGAGAAATTCTATTTTCTTGGATTTAATTATTTGCTCGGGATAATTATCCAAATTAAATCCAAAGCCAATTATTCTTTACTTTCTTCATGAGAAAATCAACCCCCATGCTTGCTCATATGGAGATTTCAAAAATCTCCTAATTATGGAGAGAAGGAATTATTCATTATACTAATTGATCCCTTATTTATTCCTTTCCATGAATAAATAATAAATATCCTGACAAATCTTACCATATCTAAGGAAATCTTGCCTTACCTTATTCAATTAAATATTTGAAATTTATTCCTTATGGAGGGAGCATAAAATCGCCTACTCCTTATTTTAATAGTGGGATTTTATTATTTTATTATGCTTCGTATTATTCTATTCTTCTCCGTAAAAATACCAAATTAAGTCATGGGCTAATTAAATAGCCAAGACTTGAAATCCCCTCCCCCAAAATCATGCCTATTTCTCCCCTCCCTCATATTCTCCCAAATATTTATTTAATTGTGGGATAATATATCTTGCACTCTATAAATAGGAGAGAAAATCCTAACCCTAGCCACTAACTACACGCCTC
Organism: Salvia splendens; assembly: GCF_004379255.2. Classification (NCBI taxonomy): domain Eukaryota; kingdom Viridiplantae; phylum Streptophyta; class Magnoliopsida; order Lamiales; family Lamiaceae; genus Salvia; species Salvia splendens. The sequence continues at coordinate 22,806,184 of NC_056035.1, forward strand.
CTCTCTGCCTCCCTAACGCCATTTTCTTCGCCCATTCTCTCCCAAATTTTTCTTCTATATTCCTCCATAAGTTCTTCATCCTTTGAGAAGAATTTAAGTTGAAGCCTCAAGTATTGTTGAAGAATCAAGATCATACTTTCTACCGATCGTTTCTATCAAAAAGAGGTATTTTTTTATCTATCCTTTCTCATCAAACCGATTAATCGGTACTCTTGAACCCTCATGCATATAGTGAGTGTAGAGATTTCAAATCTAAGGGTTTAATCGATGGGGAAACTTGTGTTTGTATGTGTGTATGCATTTTGAATGAGTAGTTCTGCCCGAAAATGTTTTCTCGACCAGTATGTTACGCTTTCAATTCGACCGACCTAAAAAGGTTATTTTGACGTGATTTTTAAACTGAAAGTTATTTGATGAGTCTAATGCAGTGTGGAAAAATGTTAGCCACAACGGAAGTCGTGTGAATTTTTAATGATTTTTACAAAATGATGTCGCAGTGCTGTCAGATTTCTATCTTTACAAAAGCAACTATGTTGTTATGTGAAATGATATACATGATTTATATATGGGTTAAAGAACCACTCTATGATGATGTGATGTGTTATTCCAAGATGTTTGCTATGATGTGATTTCCATATGTTGATGGGGAAAAGGGAACCGTCGGGGACATGCATAATATTAAGTAAATGTTTGTGACTAATTGGTAATACATATCATCTAAAGGTGATAACGCGTGCGCGAAGTGTGATAACAAAGGGAAAGCAGTACTTGAAATCTAAACGGTCGAGGTGGGCTCTCTTTTAAATAAGGACTATGTCCTAATGTTTTATCGATGGAAATAACCATGATTATCATGCCTTGATTTGTTTTTACATGCCTATCTGATGTGGTTTTTGCCACTATTATATAAATCGAATTCGGGTCCTCGTAGGGCTGCAAACCCTACTTGGATTAGTGTACACCTATGGTAGACTGTGTGCTAGCGTACGGGTTGGCCGGTCTAGTGACCTGGTTTGCGGCCGCATTCCTTGTCATGTATTGGCAAATATGGCTAACGTCTATGGGAAAATGACTGATCAGTCGACTTTTACAATGGGAAATGATTTTGAGTGCCTCGGGCCTTTCTAAAGCTAAACCCCGATGGTTACTTATGTATGGCATGATAAATTACAATTTTTATGAAAAATGTTTTCGGCATGAGCCCACTGAGTATTTTTATAGTACTCAGCCCTGCATGTGTTTTCCCTATGTGCAGGTTGAGCGGTGACGAGCGGTTGGCGGTGTTGAGCAAATTAATTAATTGATGTGACTGTCTTGAAACACCGAGTGTCGTCGTGTCTTCACACACGACTTCACTCTACTCTTGGATGCTTCCGCTAAAACATGATTACTCTTATCTTTGGGTTGATACTGAAACCTATTTTACTTATTTTTGGTTGATCTTGAAACTATTTTGTTATTTTGAATACCAATGATTATAATTGTTTTCTCCTTTGGTCCATCTGTCAAAGCGGCACCCTGACCCTTTTCTCTTGATTTGTTGTTCATTTATTCCCTTGGTCAACCCCCTTTTTTTTATAAAACCCTAGCCCTTTTATTTGATTGCATTTAAGTTTCTTTAATCACGATCGCCCGCATTTATTAACCCTAAAGGACGGTCGTGACAGTTTGGTATCAGAGCCTCAGTTCTTTCCACTCTGGACCCAAGAGTCTTATTGAGTCAAAGTCTATTCATGTGTAATTTGACAAATTGATAATCATCGAAGGCTCAACACCACGACTCGTCTCCACCCAACCACGAAGAATGAGGTAACAAGCATTTCAATAAGTTTGATCTGAACCTGTGAAATATTGGAAAGTGTGATGGGGATATTCCTCTGGTGGAAAATGAAATTATTTCGATGGAAATCGAAGATAATATGATGTCCTTGAAAATGTTGTTTGGAAGTGTGGGATAATGAAAATACATGGATATGAAATTGCTTAATACGACTATGCCAAAAATGATGAATACTGTTGCGCACACCCCGATATGGAAAATCAGCGAATATGTGATTGGACTTATATGAGTTTGGATAGATAAAATTCTAAATGATTGAAAATTACATGAATTGTGAAACGTGAAGTATGAGTGTGATTACTTGACTATACTATGAAACAGCACCTGTGGGATATAAGTAAATACTATGGCTTTTGGAAAATGTTGTGAAGATATGAACTGGGAGACACTATGAGATTATACAATTGCTTTTGTTTAACAGTGAGGCATGATGGCGTTGTATGTGCTGGATATTGAAGTATGATTGTGAACTTGTATTGGTTGATGTTGAGATTTGCTATTACGTCCACGAAACTGCAAAATTTACTTGAAGAAAATACATGTTGCTTCCATGAACGACAAAATTTTATGCCTAGGCGGTTAAAATTTCGTGACTATGAAACTGTGAAATGCAAAGCATGATACGCGTGCAGTTGCGAGTTGTGATTGTGATAAGCATGAATTGCGTGAATTATGAAATGCGATTCCATGGATGATTGATTGACTGAGTGTTGCTATTCACATATATTAATGTACGATGTTTGTTATGCTATGGAACACCAAATGATTTATACGAATAAATGTGTTGATTTTGCAATATATGGATGATGTTTATGTGGTGAAAATTTATGACCGATGAAGTACGAGGTCTTGTGTAGAACCACTATTAAAGTGAAATGTGGAACTTTTGAACTTCGTTGCGAACATAGGAGCCATATGAAGCTTGAGTTAGGAAATGATCAAATATACGTTGAAGTACGAGACTGCAAGCTATACTTGAAATTATAGAGTGCCTAAGAGGTAGGCCAGGCTGAACATGCTAGTACTTAGTTGTAAGTTGACAACTGCAATACCACTTTCCTAAGTGATCAAAGCAACGAAAGTATATATTTCAAACTTTGGTGTATCCTCACAATGGCGAGATCATACCTAAGATCTAATAAAACTATGCAGTCTTGCATACCATGCCAAAGTGGCGATGCAACACAAGTACAGCGGCGTTTACGACACTTTAAGACCACGTGTGCAATGGCAATGCATTTCGAAAACTACGTAGCATGGCAAGAAGACTTTGAAGATGCGACCATCAAAAAAAATGTTATTAATCTCGACGATACGATGAATCTCAACTTGGAATCCACGATTTCATAGAACGATGTTACCATGTTCAGGCTCGCGAAAAATGTGCGAGGGAGTGCGACCCTCGTAGCTAGAATGAACGATTTTTTTTAAATCAACAGTACTTACTTGGATTCTAAGTTCTTTTCTGGACGTTTTGAATAAACGTGAGCCCTTGTCTATTTAAACACCTTGGTTGACTCTCAATTTGCAAGTAATGTCCATTATTTTCCTTATATCGAGTCATGACTCACTTGTCTCGAAAGCTTGTGTTTGCCTTTATAACGTTGGATAGCTTGATTGAGTAGTCTCCTTTGATTCATTATTCATAAGGACAATATTTTGACCTTATGAACTTCCGTCATTGAACTTCATTCCCAAGATTGTTCGCAGTTGTGACCTTCAGCATAATCACACCTCCAGACCTATTTTCTTCAAAGGATGGAATATTCTTCTTGGAACTACTGGTTCACCTCTTTATTTTGTAACCATGTATGTGGCAAGTTCTTTCTTGCAGAAGTGAAATTCTTTTTAGCTCGGTTTCACTACATATATTGTTTCATACTCAATGATTTTTCTTTCTGCAACACCAAGTTAAGGCTATCCTGTTCTCTTCTTCCTTAACGGGTTGATCGTGTTAAATTTCTGAAAAGTTCCATTCACTTTGAGTTGTCTTTAACAAACCCGCGAACCCATTGATGTGATTTCATCTTTTCCAATAACATGATGTTGTTGAACCATCATTTGTACTACTTCATGACATTTGCCCATGTTTCTAAATCCTGCTGCGACTGATTGTTTTAGGCCTTGACATGTTTGAACGATGTCATTCATTGCTGTCCGGAATTTTCGCAAATTATGATCTAGCAGTCGGCTATGGAATTTGAGAATTTTTGCAGTTTCATCCTGTTTCCATGACCTATCTCATGTTCTTCCAAGCTCTCATCAGAAGTAAATTCTCAAATATCTATGGGTTTTATTTGATACCGCTAAACCAATTAATTCTCAGAGTGGACGGGTCGAGTCCCATGGAACTCAATCATTGCATTGTTGTTCTTGTTTCCTTGATTAATTTTGGAGTCTTCCCGACTAAAGACATCCTTAGCAATGTTGCAACAATTTGAAATCTGTTCATATCCAAGTAAGACTGTTGGGTCAAATTTCGAATCCTTGATGCTAGACGGTAGGGAAATGCAGTGGTCGACTCGGATATACACAAGGGATAAGTTTCTATAGTCAGACATGCTCAAAAATGACACACCAACCAGAAGCGTCTACATAACCGATGAATACATATATGAGTGAAAGATCGATCGAACGATAAGCGAGTAAAGAATATGAGAAGATGTATTTAAGGTCACCATCGTGCGAGGAAATTGTAGAGGAAGTACAAGCCCCTTCATAGAGTTTATTGCACAAAATAAATATCGTCAACAAGAGAGAACATATGAAAGGTGACGAGAAAGAGCCACGGGACGATGAGACGATCGAGAAAAGAAATGTGTAATAATACCATGAATATTAGAAAATTGTGTGGGAGTTGGAAGACAAAACGAGGAGAGTTAATAGAAATTTTCTTGGGAGAACTTAAGTTAGTCGGTCACAACTTACAAGTCATGGCAATGAGGGATTTCGACATAATTCTAGGAATGGTTTGGTTAACCACGAATTTTGCGACGATTCGCTGTAAGGAGAGACAAATATCTCTACAAGCTCCGGGAAAGGAACCCACCATATACCATGGAATCTCGATGAACCGGCGAACCGCTATAATCTCTGCGCTTCAAGCTACCGCATTGATGAAGAAAGGCCGTTCTGCACATCTCGTCTACCACCATGGGGCGGAGAAACAAGAAAGGAAAGTGGAAGACGTCGCTGTCGTATGAGAATTTTCAGATGTTTTTCCCGAAGTATTACTTGGACCGCCGCCAGATCGACAATTGGAGTTCACTATTGATCTCTAACCAGGAGCCACACCTGTGTCTAAGGCACCGTATCGAATGGCGCCTAAAGAGTTGGAGGAACTCAAGATACAACTTCAAGAGCGCATGGACCTAGGATTCGTTAGGCCTAGTGTCTCACCATGGGGCACACCGATGCATTTCGTCAAGAAAAAGGACGGGTCGATGAGAATGTGTATCGACCATAGAGAATTGAACAAATTGACTCTCAAGAACGAGTATCCACTACCGAGGATAGATGACCTGTTTGACCAACTCCGAGGAGCCTGTGTGTTTTCAAAGATGGACTTAAGGTCCAGATATCATCAACTGAGAGTTCAAAGGGAGGACATACCGAAGACCGCATCTCGTACAAGATATGGTCACTATTAGTTCGTTGTGATGCCGTTCGGTCTAACGAATGCACCTGCGGTATTCATGGACTGATGAACCGGGTATTCCATCCGTACTTGGATAAATTCGTTTTGGTCTTCATAGATGACAACCTGGTCTAGTCGAAGAACGGGAAGGAGCACGAGGAGCATCTACGAATCACTTTGGAGACGTTGAGGACCGAGAAGATGTACGCCAAATTTAGCAAGTGTGAATTTCGGCTGAAAGAAGTAGACTTTCTTGCACACATTGTATCGGCAGAAGGAATCCAAGTGGATCCCGCCAAAGTTGAGGTTGTACAACAATGGAAGTCACCGTCGACACCGAACGAGATTCGGAGTTTCCAGGGATTGGCAGGATACTGCCGAAGGTTCATAGAAGAGTTCTCCAAGATGGCGAGACCAATGATCCAACAACTCAAGAAGGGGGTGAAAGTCAGTTGGACCCCGGAATGTGAAGCAAGTTTTCAGCTTTTGAAGGAGAAACTGACCACTGCACCAATCTTAACTGTGCCAGAGCCTGGAATGAGTTACGTGGTCTACACTGACGCTTCGAATGTGGGACTAGGATACGTGTTGATGCAGAACAACAAAGTGATCACCTACGCATCACGACAATTTAGACCGCACGAGTTGAACTACCCAACCCCCGACTTGGACCTAGTAGCAGCAGTACATGCCCTAACGATTTGGAGGCACCATCTCTACTGAGTTCGATGTGAAATCATTACGGACCACAAGAGCCTGGAATATTTCTTCGAGCAGAGAGATTTGAACCTGCGGCAATGAAGATGGCTCGAATTAGTATATGACTAAGTTGTGGCATCAACTACCACCCTAGCAAAGCCAATGTAGTGACGGATGCTTTGAGCCGAAGGAACCATTCGCAACTAGCTGTTTTTCTGACGGAAGAGGAAAGTCTAATACGAGAGTTTAGTAAAATGCATTTGGAAGTGGTAAGGGCACCTAAAACAGTGGAAGGCCGAATTGCCACCTTAGTGGTCGAACCTAATCTAAGAACGAGAATCGTTGCAGCACAACGGATGGATACGAAACTTGAAGAAATTCGAATTGAAGCGAGAACTGGCAAATCTGGAAGTTTTAGTGAGGAGTCCGACAACGCCCTCACTTTGGAAGGGATACTGTTCATACCAAACGATGTGGAACTCAAGAATGAGATCATGAGTGAAGCTCATGAGACTCCATACACCGCTCACCCGGGAAGCACGAAGAGGTATCATGACTTGAAAAAGTCCTTTTGATGGAATGGTATGAAGAGGGACATAGCGGCCATCGTGGAGCGCTGCTTAGACTGTCGACAGGTGAAGGCTCTACATCAACGACCGTACGGAAAATTGCAACCACTAGAAATCCCCGAGTGGAAATGGGAGCACATCGCCATGGATTTTGTGACAGCATTGCCCAAGACGTAAAAAGGGATTACTACCATATGGGTAATTATAGACCGACTCACCAAGTGTGTGAATTTCATACCGATTCCCGTAACGCATGGATCAAGCAAGCTAGCTCAAATCTACATAAAGGAAATAGTACGACTACATGGAGTCCTAGTGACAATCACGTCCGACCGTGACCTGAAATTCACTTCAAGATTTTGGATGAGTCTGCAACGCGAGCTTGGAGCTAGATTGAATTTTAGCACGACGCTTCACCTGCAGACCGATGGACAATCCGAGAGGGCGATCCAAACTCTCGAGGACATGTTGAGAACCGTGGTGCTCGACCGCGGAGGAAGTTGAGAATCAGTGCTACCGCTGATCGAATTCGCTTACAACAACAGTTACCAAACAACGATAACCATGGTGTCGTACGAAGCCTTGTATGGAAGAAAGCGTAGATCGTCGCTCTATTGGGACGAAGTTGGCGAACGAAGAGTACTTGGACCTGATGTAGTTAAAGAAATGATTAAAATTGTTCGACAAGTTCGTGAAAAGATCAAAGAAGCTCAGGACAGACAAAAGTCGTAAGCGGATGTCCGACGAACCGACTTGCAATTTCAAGTCGACAACAAAGCTTTCCTCAAAGTATCCCCGTCGAGAGGGATAACGCGTTTTGGTGTTAAGGGAAAGTTGAAACCTTGATTTATCGGGACTTATGAAATTTTAGAAGGAGTAGAACCCGTTGCGTACCGACTGGCGCTACCGCCAAGTCTTGGAAATGTGCATAACGTCTTTCACTTATCACGGTTACGGAAATATGTGTTCGACCCAAAGCATGTGATTCATTACGAAGAAGTCGCGTTGAATTCCGACTTGAGCTACGAGGAGAGACCCCAAATGGTCCTGGACAGAAAGGTTCAGAATTTGAGAAATAAATCGATAGCTAGCGTAAAAGCGTTGTGGAGAAACCACGGGTACGAAGGAGCCACGTGGGAACTTGAGGACAAGATGATGGAATTGTACTCGGAACACTTCACATGAAGGTACCAAATTTCGGGACGAAATTTCTTTTAAGAGTGGTAGGATGTAACGCCCCACTTTCGGAACCCTAATTCGTGAAACATAAAATTTTTGCATTAAATGCTTTTAATGCCGTGAAGTATGTTAATTAAATGATGAGTGAATTAATTGCATGTTTTCGGTGTGACCAAATTACGTTTTGGAATTTAGATTTGATATGATTAGTCAAATCCGTTGAGCATATGACGTGGCCGTTGAATAGTCAACATTGTTGGAGAAATGACATGGCCGTTGAATGGTCAATATCGTTGAAGATGTGACGAGGATGTGGAATAGTCAATCGTGTTGAATTGTGACGTGGTTGTTTGAATAATTGATGCGGAGTGAAATATATTGTGGCGAATTAATTTTTTTTTCTAAGGGCGAGTGAGATTAAATAGGATCATCAATATTTACCTTGCCCATTTTTTTATTTGAAATATTCGACTGCTATTTTTTTTTATTGGAGAGAAATTCTATTTTCTTGGATTTAATTATTTGCTCGGGATAATTATCCAAATTAAATCCAAAGCCAATTATTCTTTACTTTCTTCATGAGAAAATCAACCCCCATGCTTGCTCATATGGAGATTTCGAAAATCTCCTAATTATGGAGAGAAGGAATTATTCATTATACTAATTGATCCCTTATTTATTCCTTTCCATGAATAAATAATAAATATCCTGACAAATCTTACCATATCTAAGGAAATCTTGTCTTACCTTATTCAATTAAATATTTGAAATTTATTCCTTGTGGAGGGAGCATAAAAATCGCCTACTCCTTATTTTAATAGTGGGATTTTATTATTTTATTCTGCTCCGTATTATTCTATTCTACTCCGTAAAAATACCAAATTAAGTCATGGGCTAATTAAATAGCCAAGACTTGAAATCCCCTCCCCCAAAATCATGCCTATTTCTCCCCTCCCTCATATTCTCCCAAATATTTATTTAATTGTGGGATAATATATCTTGCACTCTATAAATAGGAGAGAAAATCCTAACCCTAGCCACTAACTACACGCCTCCTCTCTCCCTCCCTAACGCCATTTTCATCTCCCATTCTCTCCCAAATTTTTCTTCTATATTCCTCCATAAGTTCTTCATCCTTTGAGAAGAATTTAAGTTGAAGCCTCAAGTATTGTTGAAGAATCAAGATCATACTTTCTACCGATCGTTTCTATCAAAAAGAGGTATTTTTTTTATCTATCCTTTCTCATCAAACTGATTAATCGGTACTCTTGAACCCTCATGCATATAGTGAGTGTAGAGATTTCAAATCTAAGAGTTTAATCGATTGGGAAACTTGTGTTTGTATGTGTGTATGCATTTTGAATGCAATTTCATGAAGTCTAAATAAATCATTGGTGAATGATGTGTGATTATATGCAACCATGAGTGTGAAGGCTCTTTTAAGCATATGTGTGTGTTAGAAGCATGAAAAGGTTGTGTTTGAATGAATAGGGATAGAACCCTAATTAAAATTTTGAAACATGAAAAACTGTGAGTTCGGACAGTAGGTTCCGACGCGTTTTTAACCAACCAAATGAACTCCTTTTTGTCCGATTCTTTTTTCTAAGTAAACTCCATGGTGTCTTCTGTGTTGTGTATGAATTTCAACCTATTTGGACGACCCCCATTTTTTTATAAAACCCTAGCCCTTTTATTTGATTGCATTTAAGTTTCTTTAATCACGATCGCCCGCATTTATTAACCCTAAAGGACGGTCGTGACAGGCAGAATCTGAGAAGAATCAGTCTGATACCGAGAAAGAGGAACCAGAAGATCCACCTGCACCCAACCCTGCCCCGCGGAGGAGCAGAAGGAATATGTGACAACCCCACTGACCAGTTAGTTTTCTTTTTCAGTTTTAGTTTTTTTTATATTATTTTATTTATTGTTCGGTAGTTTTAGGTAGAGTAATTTTGTGTAGTATGTGTGTTGCAAACCCCATTCACAGCACTTAGCCTATTCAATAGTCTAAGTGTGAGAAGTACAGGGTTTGCAACTTTTGTGCTTGTGTATGTGTTCGTTTTCTTTTCGTATGCATGTTAACTCACACTTAGCCTATTGCATAGTCTAAGTGTGAGGAGTTTGGGTATATATGTGTTTGTGTTTGTTTAATTCTGTTTAGGTTTTCAAATCTCTCACTTAGCCTATTGCATAGTCTAAGTGTGAGAAGTTTTTAGCCTAAGTTTGTTTTGTCCTTGTTTGTTTTTGTGTCTGTATGTCGCTCATACTAGCCATTCCAATTTTCCACTTCACAGCCGTATCCGAGGGCAGACACTTGTGAAGTGGGAGGGGGATACAATGGCCAGTATGACATGTATATATGTGTGGTCTGTGTTTTTTTTTTTGTATGTATCAGTATTGTCTAGGTCTAGGTTTGTATATACGTGTTGATTGGGCTTAAAACTCAACTGCCTCGAATTGACGGTGAGAGGAATTGAGGGAGATAAGGCATGTTAGACAATGGAAACCACCCCCCTTAGTATCTCCTAGTCAGTATAGATGATGCAAGTATGAGAGAAAAACTCATCCTTAGAGCCAGATACAAAAGCTCTCTTAAATGATGAGTTATAAGCCTAAGTGGAACCAATTCCCACCAATTTAGAAAAGAAAAGAGTGGTTGTCACATGATACCTAGGGTAAGGTGACCGCGTGTAGTAAGTCATGAAGGCAGTAGGAAAGAATCCGAAACACAAAAAAAAAACATCCCTAAGAACCCCTCTTTCTGGCCAAATCTCTACCCAGATATAACCCACTAGCCACTGGGACTGTGTGTGTGCGAGGCATAAGGCAAGAAGGCGACTGGCCAGGAGGACATACAAGGAAAACCAACTGGAGAAAGAAATCGAGAGGAAAGGAGAAAATCGACCGGGAAAAATATCAGGCCCAAAAAAAAAAGAAGGAATAAGGGTGGCGAAGCCACATAAAGAAATGTTGAAGAAAATGGTCGAAAACACTTGACCACAAAAGAAGGAAGAAGGAATAAGGGTGGTAAAGCCACAAAGTAGCTGCTGACCAGTTGGAGTCCAATATCAGGAAACATCCAGCCGAAAAGAAGCAACAGCTAAGAGCCCAAATGCACACAGTTCCCCCACATCAAAATAAAATAGTAGTTTTTGGAACCTTAGAGCCTTAGAAACATCCACCCCAAACACTACAAACCAATAGCCCCATTACAAGCCTTAAAGCCCTTCAGGAGCCGCACGTGAGATCTGAGTCCGAAGCATATGTGGTTCAGCGTTTTGAGATAAAACAGTCCTAACATCCCTGGTGAGGAATGAGCGACTAAGCGAATTTGGTGTTTGGCCGAGAGTGTGGGTGATCTTGACGAGCAGATATACTGACTGGGAACGAAAAGAGGGGCAGCAGAAGTTCAAGGCTTTTTCTAAGGCCGGATTGCACCTGATCCCAATGGGAGGGATGGTTGAAAATATAGCCCGTTCAATGTGTTTAAGTGCTTGTGTGTCTGTTTATATGTGTTGTCCGTCGTGTTTGTGTTTTTTTCTTTGCGTCATAGTTTGGAGTCTAGTTTAGTATAGGGTCAGTCAGGGGTGTAACCAAGCTAGAATTCGACTTATTTCTTTTTGTTTGTTCTTCACGCTTGAGGATAAGCATGTGGTAAGTGTGAGTAGTTTGATAAGTCGCATTCTAGGCCTTGGTTACTGGTCAGTATATGTGCATAATTGGATTATATCTGCAAAACAGTTGCTAAAGTGTGCAGGGAAAGGGTTCCAGTCAGTAGGAAGGGTTTCGGATAACTCAGGTGAAAAGAGCGCCAGAAGGGTGCAATACTGATCAGGATGCATGCCAAAAAAGGCGCGAGATGGAGAAGAAGGATTGTTGGGAAGGATCAACCACAAGCGAGGGTAAAAGAGTCATTTCATGAAGAGAGTCTACCCTAAAAATCAAGGGCAGGCCTCCCTATAAAAAGAATCCACTTGGAGAGAGAAAGGGAGGATCATCAACACACTCCACTCTTAGTTAGAATATTTTCTCTCGGTAGATCACTTTTCTTCAGCATTATCCTACATCTTCTCGTTCCTCGCCACAGCCATGGTCACCTGAAGTTCCATCAGTTCGCCGGAGATTCGTCTTCCATCGTTCCAACCAGTCTATTTCGTAGTCGTAGCAGTTTCATCGCCCGGAGTGGCAAAACAATATTTATTCGCTTTCTTAGTTAACATTTACTTGTTTTCTTTCGTTGGATCTGCTGCATTTTCAGTACTTATCATCTTATGAAGTGTTTTGTTGAGATCCAAACGTTTTATGCATTGAAGTTTTTTTTATGCATCTCTTTCTGTGTGAATCTGTTTCATTCTGCCTAGGTAGCTCAGATCTAGTGTTGCAGTAATTTCTAAGTGTTGGAAGCATGATTTCATTTGGAGTTGTTCGATCTGAGTTTGTAGTTAAGTTTGTTGTTTAGATCTAATTCCCGAAGTGTTTAAGTGCGAAATTTGAGTTTACGTAAGTTCTGTCACCTAGCATGTCGTCCAGTATGCGTAATTCTTGATTTCGTGTGTTAATCTTCGAATCTTGTTGTTTTAATTTGTGGATTCGAATCGTGAAGTTGTTAATCTGAATTGCACTCCATGGAATATGAGTTTGTTTGATTTTGGGTGCATACTTGTTGGAGAATATAACATCAACATCTAAGTTTGGGACCACTTTTACTTTTTAGTTACCTTTTGCTTTTGTCCTTTGCTTTTGCCCTGGTACCCTACAGATCTGTCAGAAATCCTAACCAACCACCACATATTCTCTGTTATTCCATTTTTTCCATTTTTAGCAACCGTTAACTTTCCACATATCTCCAAAACACCTTGTCCCCCACTCTCACGTACATAGCCACATGTCAATCACCTTCACACCCCCCAGTCAGTAGAGTGTCACCTTTAATTCCTGTCTAGGTAGAATCTCAACCCAAGCGTGGTAGCTAAACAAACCCCTCCAGATTATCACCATAATTACCAAAGCGCATCCATCTCTGTGGGATTCGACCCTTACCTTCACTATACTAATCAGTAGAAGTGGGTTGAGGAATTTCTTTGATATCAGGTTCAGGCATAGCCGGGGTTTCTATCCTGATCAGTCGGATACATCCTTGCTTAACACGACACCTGCAATCCTGTATGCTCATCAATACTTCTCGAGAAAAATGAATTAACTTACTCAATGAATTAGGTGATTCTGCCTTAATGACCTTGATTCTACATCAAATTTTAGGTCTCAAATCGGGTTGAAATTGAGATTTGTAATGCTTTTTCAAACAAGGATGGGGTATGTAAATGAGCTGAAATTACTGTATTTTGGTCTTTTTGAGTTGACATAAATTACATTTGAGCCTTTTTCAACAGAATTATGCACGAGTTTGTAGTAGAACAACTGCAGGTTTTCTCTATGATTCAATGTATTTGGTCTTCCTATGACTTTGTCACATTAAAGAGAAAATTATAAAGTAATTAGTTTAAAATTTGAATGATGAATGATCAAGCATTTTGTGCATGTGAAGATATTTCTTGTAATAGTATTAATTTCACTACGATCACTTCTCGAAAGTTGCAACCCTATCATGTATGGAAATGGGTCATTCACCTTTTAAATTTTTAATAAACCTCATATAAAGAGGGATAATTATGAAAAAAATATATATGAAACACTATCTAAGTTGATATGAGACAAAAATAAATATTTTCAACAACGTGTTACAAAAATTGGGTTTTCTTCAATGATTCTCTTGATCCTACCAATATCTCCAAGAGAAATTTTCTTCTTGCACTGTCGATCTTGACCTAATAGATTGCCACGATTGATTTTGAAGTGGAATAATGAATTAAATATTACAGTAGTGTTTCTTAATAATTATAACAAGGCCTCTTTTAGCGATAATTGCAAATTATTATTTTCTTTGTCCCTAAAATTTGTCACTTATTTCCATTTTTGTTCATTCCTAACCATTTATCATTTTTCACTTTTACTATTTTTTATAGTGAATTACGCATCCCTCTAACTCATTCTCACTCACATTTTACTACTCCCTCCTTCCCCTGAAAATAGAAACTTTTGCAATAGCACGGGTTTTAATGTAAAATTTGTAAAGTAAGAGAGATAAAAGAAAAGTGTGTTAGTGGAAAATGGATCTCACCTCATTATCGAGAAGGAAATTTCCTTAAATAAAAAGTTTCTATTTTTAAGGAATAGACCAAAAAAGAAAGAATGTCTATTTTTAGGAGATGGAGAGAGTATAAAATTAATATATAAAAATGGGACTCTCATTCCACTAACATTTTTTAATCTACTTTCTATTACATTCCTTAAAATCAATATCAAGTTAAATAGTGGCAAATTATTAAGGACAAACGGAGTTTTTTTTTTTTAATATCTACCATGTATATACAGTAAGTGAGGAGACATACAATTGTGCGATTGGACATGGATAAGCCTAATTCATGGGTAGGGTGATTAAAAGCTAATGTTGCTGAAAGGCCACCATAGCTTTTTGTTCTCGTTTTATAACACATTTTAAATACTAGAATTTTAATTAAAGAATTGAATTGATGATTCATGTATGAATCATTTCTGTCAAAACCTTTATTTCCCTTTATTTGACTGATAAAGATCCAAAAAAAAAATCAAAGTCTCCACTTAATTTATATCCATCACAATAATTGCTGCGAATTTTTAGAGCTAAACATAATCGTTTTGGTGTTAAAAAAATAAATTGAAATAAGGAAAAACATAATCACCTTATCACTTCATATAAAGTGTTGGATTTATTTAAAGATGGTCGTCGACATATTAGCTAATTATCATCACGTTTTTTATATGATTATAACTTTATATGTACGTACGTAAACATACCAAATAATCATCCGTTATTTTCAACTTTGAGGAACGAACATATTCTTTGGAGCAGTAAGTCTGCATGAAATCATGAATAATGCAAAACAGAATATGTAATTTTGAAGAATAATTTTTTTCATGCAGATTTATGTTTGTTCCCATCTTTTCTCATTTTGGTTGATTCCTACATTAGCATCTGTTGCTTTCAAAAACAGTTGTTATTTTGTTCCAATTATCTCCCAATATGTATTGTTATGCTACACACTTGCGCACATGTATATTTAGAGTATGATACAAGATTCAAATATTTTTTTTAGTCATGTTTTTGGCGTATTGCACCCACTACCTTTAATAAAACTACCTTGTACTCCTACTAAATAGACTTGTTAATTCCAAGTCCCATCATCGCCAATTAAAATTTTAATATATTTACAAATATTTTTTGGGAAACCACACTATATACTACTTCCTACATTCCAAGGTAGTTGGAGGATTTCTTTTAGACATGAGATTTAAAAAATTGATGTGTTAAATATTAGTAAATCGGAGAAACTAAAGTAAGAGAGATGCAAAAAGAGTAAAGTATAAGAGATGATAAGTTTTAGGATGGAGAAAATACATTTTAGTCTTCTAATATTGCACTAACATTATCCGCATTCTCTATTATTTAAAAATATCAGCTTTTCCATTGACATTGATATAATATTGCAGGAATAACATTTGCACTTTTTAAAATGATATCCTCATGCTATAAAAGCTAATACCATTCGTCCCTTAAAATAGAAATTATATCTATTTTAGTATGTCTCTTATAAATAAATATTTTCTAAACTTTCTATTTTTAGGAAGTGCACCCACAATCCATTAACACTATATTTTCATTACATTTTCTCTTCATTTTTTATTTTACCTATTTTTCTCTCATCTCTCTTACTTTACATATTATTCTCTCTTACTTAACTAATTGTACATTAAAATCCGTGTCTTTCAAAAGTTTTTATTTTGAACAATGGAGGTAGTATTTGTTCGTCTTTTTCATGGTAGAGAACTGCCACATCGGCTACACTTGGTTAATTCGTTTCTGTTGTATTTCCCAAGAGAAATTGTTGTATTTCCCAAGAGAAATCATTAAAGTATGTAGCAAATAATTGCTCGTCACGATATATAACATGAAAGGAAATAAGAACCAAAGTGGTGGTTCTCTGTCTCATGAAACAAAAGCATAAATAACGCTTATAATCTCGTAAAAAAATCTAAAAAGCACAAAAATCATTCAACCAAAATTGTATCAATATCCAAAAATATCTGATATTGTTTTTAAACAATAGAAATTGTAAATAATTTTAATGGCAGTATCCAGGAACTAAAAATATAATTCTCTCCTCGCACAATGTCATTTTGGGTAAGTAGGCCAGCCGGTTTTGTTATACGAGTATGCTGCTAAGAATTAAAAAATAATGACCAAATTAGATAATCTAGTTATTAGGGTAGTGATAAAATGCAAACTTTAAATATTGTATAAATTTGGATGGTAAAAAAATGCTAACAGATGTTAATAGAAAATGATGTGTTGACATATTTTGTTACTATTATTTTGTAATCTATTGACATTTTTTAACGATCCAAATTATAAATAATAGTTTGTACAATATTTAAAGTTTGCATTTAATTACGTTAGTTATTACGTGTATATAGTATTGATTCATTATAACTTATAAGCATGATAGAATTGAAGAAGTTACACAATCGGCGGTGCTAGATTCGAATGTAGAGTTTATTTACGGATTAGTATTATTTTTGATCCGTAAATTAAGTGTTTATTTAAGTTTAGGTAGTGTCCAATTTTCATTTTACAACTAGTTTGACTTTTGGAAAATGACATGTCAATTTCCACTTTCTTTAATGTTTGAACACGTAGACACTAAATCACAGTGCTTTAATCCACATTTTTCACCTTTATTAAAATTCAAGTCGGCACTATTATAAAAAAAAATCAAACCGGCACAATTTGTTTCTCTTGAATTATAAATTGGGAAGAATAAGTGGCCGCGTTGAACTTAATTCAATTCATGAAATACAAAACCATTAAATTTGATTGTCAATTGTAAAATTATGAATCTAAGCTTATATAAAAAGTAGTCTGTAAAATTTTGGCTAAATATAATACTACTTCCAGAAATAAACTACTACTACTATATAAAATTGATACAAGTTTTAACATAATTGATAAGGTAAGAGACAAGAAGAAAAAAAGTTGATATTGTATAATGGATGGTGCAGTCCCCACAAACAATAAAGTAAAAAATGAGAAAAAAAATTATCGTAAATAAATATGAATTATTTTTGTGGGACGACGAAAATGAAATTATGATCTATTTCTATTGAACACAGAGAGCACTTTTTACAACTTAAAAATTTATCAAAATACTTATGAATTTGATCTTTTAGCCCATTTTTCACACATAAACATTCTTCCAAAAGAATTAAAAAGTACTACCTTCGTCTCATTCAAAAATCAAAATGTATGTATATGCCAACTTTCGATATATAGAAATAAATTCATTTATCTTTTCTCCTTTCTCCTTATTAAAATATCCAACTAGCTTTTTATCTTTACTTTATTCCATCTAATACCTTCTCCTAAATTATGTGTTACTCAAGAATGTCGACATCATAAATGGGACGGAGGAAGTAGGTGATAAATCAATATATCTGATGAAGCATGCAGGTGTGCAGGTGTCGTGTGAAGCAAGGGTGTATCCTACTGATCAGGATGGAAACCCCAGCTAAGTCTGAACCTGGCTATCAAAGAAATTCCTCAACCCACTTCTAATGATTAGTATAGTGGAGATAAGGGTCGAATCCCACAGAGATGATGCGTTTGGGTAATTGTGGTGATATTCTGGAAGAGTTTGGTTAGCTACCATGCTTGGGTTGAGATTCTACCTAGACAGGAATTAAAGGGTGTACTCTATTGACTGGGTGGTGTGAAAGTGAACGACTTGTGGTTGTGTACGTGAGAGTGGGGGACAAGGTGTTTCAGGGACATGTAGAAAGTAGATGATTACTATAAAAGGCTAAACGGAATATCAGAGAATAAGAGGTAGTTAGGTGGCTACTATGTCAGATCTGTAGGGTACAACATAAAAATCAAAGGACAAAAGCAAAAAGTAACTAAAAGACAAAAGTGGTCACAAACTTAGATGTGGATGTTATCTTCTTCAACAAGAATGCAGAAATCAAATAAACTCAGATTCCGTGAATAACATTTTTCAGATTAACAACTTCACGATTCGGATCCACAAATTAAAACAACAAGATTCGAAGATTAACACCCGAAATCAAGAATTACACATACTGGACGACATGCAAGGTGACAGAATAACGTAAACCCAGATTTCGCAATTAATCACTTCAGAAAATAAATCTAAACAGTTACTTAACTAACAATCACAGATCGAGCAACACCAAATGAAATCACGCTTTCAACACTCAGCAACAACCGCAACAACTAGATTTAAGCTACCTAGGCAGAATGAAACAGATTCAAACCGAAAGAGATGCATAAAAATAACTTCATTGCACAAAACGTTTGGATTTAAACAAAACACTTCATAAGATGATAAGTACTGAAAATGCAGCAGATCTAACGAAAGAAAACAAGTAAAGGTTAACTAAGAAAGTGAATAAAGATTGTTTTGCCACTCCGGGCGATGAAACTGCTACGACTACAAGATAGACTAGCTGGAACGATGGAAGGCAAATCTCCGGCGAACTTTTGGAACTTCAGGTGATCATGGTTGTGGCGAGGAATGAGAAGATGTAGGACAATGCTGAAGGAACTGGTCTACCGAGAGAGAATACTCTAACTAAGAGTGGATTGTGTCCATTTCTTTTTCTCTCTCCAAGTGGTTTCCTTTTATAGGGAGGCTTGCCCTTTATTTTTAGGGAAGACTCTTTTCGTGAAATGATTCTTTTGCCCTCGTTTGTGTTTGATCCTTCCCAGCAATCCTTTTTCTCCATCTCGAGCCTTTTCTGGCATGCATCCTGATCAGTATTGCACCCTTCTGGCGCTCTTTTCACCTGAGTTATCCGAAATCCTTCCTACTGACTGGAACCCTTTCCCTGCACACTTTAGCAACTGTTTTACATATTTAATCCAATTATGCACGTATACTAACTAGTAACCAAGGCCTAGAATATGACTTATCAAACTGCTCACACTTACCATATGCTTGTCCTCAAGCGTGAAGAACAAACAAAAAGAAATAAGTTGAACTCTACCCTGGTTACACCCCTGACCGACTCTATCCTAAACTAGACTCTAAACTATGACGCAAAGAAAAACACATACATGACGGACGAACACATAAACACAGACACAAAAAACACTTAAACACATTAATCGGACTACATTTTCAATCATCCATCCCCTTGGAATCAGGTGCAATCCGGCCTTAGACAGCCTTGAACTTCTGCCGCCCCCTTTTCCTTCCCAATCAGTATATCTGCTCGTCAAGATCACCCAAACTCTCGGGCAAACACCAGATTTGCTCAGTCCCTCATTTTCACCGGGAATGTTAGGACTGTCTTTCTCTCAAAATGCTGAACCATAGATGCTTCGGACTCAGATCTCACTTGCGGCTCCTAAAGGACTTTAAGGCTTGTAATGGGGCTATTGGTTTGTAGTGTTTGGGGTGGATGTTCCTAAAGCTCTAAGGTTCAAAAACTACTACTTTATTTTGATGTGGGGGAACTGTGTGCATTTGGGCTCTTGGCTGTTGCTTCTTTTCGGCTGTACGTTTCCTGATATTGGACTCCAACTGGTCAGTAGCTTCTTTGTGGCTTCGCCACCCTTATTCTTTCTTCCTTCTTTTTTGTGGTCAAGTGTTTTCGACCATTTTCTTCAACATTTTTTATTGTGGCTTCGCCACCCTTGTTCCTTTTTATTTTTTTAGGACTTGGAATATTTTTTTTCTGGTCAATTTCCTCCTTTCCCCTCGACTTCTTTCTCCAGTTGGTTTTTTTCCTGTATGTCCTCCTGGCCAGTTGCTTTTTTGCCTTATGCCTCGCACACACACAGTCCCAGTGGCTAGTGGGTTATATCTGGGTATAGATTTGGTAGAAAGAGGGGTTCTAAGGGATGGTTTTTTTTTCGGGTAGGGGTTTCCTACTGCCTTCAGGACTTGCTACACGCGGTCATCTTACCCTAGGCATCATGTGGCATCCACTCTTTTCTTTTCTAATTTGGTGGAAAGTGGTTCCACTTAGTCTTATAACTCACCATTTAAGAGGGCTTTTGTATCTGGCTCTAATGATGGGTTTTTCTCTCATACTTGCATCATCTATACTGATTAGGAGATACTAAGGGGGGTGGTTTCCATTGTCCAGCATGCCTTATCTCCCTCAATTCCCCTCACCGTCAGTTCGAGGCAGTTGAGTTTTAAGCCCAATCAACATGTATATAAAAAAAACTTGACCTAGACAAACATTGACACGTTCAGTTAACACAGATCATACATATATACATGTCATACTGGCCATTGTATCCCCCCTCCCACTTCACAAGTGTCTGCCCTCGGAT
This sequence comes from Salvia splendens, assembly GCF_004379255.2. Taxonomy (NCBI): domain Eukaryota; kingdom Viridiplantae; phylum Streptophyta; class Magnoliopsida; order Lamiales; family Lamiaceae; genus Salvia; species Salvia splendens. The sequence continues at coordinate 22,826,568 of NC_056035.1, forward strand.
ACGGTTGTGAAGTGGAAAATTAGAATGGCTAGTATGGGAGGCATACAGGCACATGAACAAAACAAGAACAAAACATACTTAGGCTAAACTTCTCACACTTAGACTATGCAATAGGCTAAGTGGGAGGGTTGAAAACCTAAACAGAGTTAAATAAACGCAAACACATATATACATAAACTCCTCACACTTAGGCTATGCAATAGGCTAAGTGTGAGTTAACATGCATGCGACAGGAAAATAAACACATTCTCATGCGCCAAAGTTGCAAACCATGTACTTCTCACACTTAGACTATTGAATAGTCTAAATTTTGTTAATGGGGTTTGCAACACACATACTACACAAAAGTACTCTACTTAAAACCACAAATAAAACTAAAACTGAAAAAGATAAAGAAAAACTAACTGGTCAGTGGGGTGGGTGGTCATATAATTCTCCTGCTCCTCTGTGGGGCAGGGCTGGGTGCAGGTGGTTCTTCTGGTTTCTCTTCCTCGGTATCGGACTGATTCTCCTCAGATTCTGCCGGTTCATTGACACCTTCCTCTTCTGGCTCTTCTGTTTCCTTCTCGGTTACATGTGGTTCATCATTCCGGCCTCCAAGGCCGCTTGTTCCAGCTCCCTTAACTGTCTTCCCTTTCGCTAACTCTTTCATAAAACTCTCCATCACATTCGTCAAATGGGTCAACTCCGCTCTGGCTTGTCTGTTCTCCTCTGCTAGCTCTGCCACCGCCCTCTCCAAATTTGCTTGCCTTTGAGCTCGCATCTGTTCTCCCTGGCCTATTGTCGCCCGCCCGGTAGGAATAGCCTCTTCTCCCATAGCGTAGAAACGCGGGACTCCCTCCCTGATGTAGACAGTATTTGTTCGGACGAAGAAGGGTGTATCAAACGGGCCAGGAGGATCCACCATATTCAAGGGGGACAAATCGTCAGCCTCCACAACGGTAATATTGTTCCTCACAAAGACTCCCAGCAGGTGGCACAGGGAAAGATTTCTTGCGGGATGGGTGGCATTGACAAGCGGTCCAGAAACCCAGATGTAATCTCCTTACGCGCTTAGCGCACCAAAGGAGGTAAAGTTCTGTCATCGACGTCCGGACGGCTGAATTTGACTGCCTAGCATATTGAAATCAAGATAGAGCTGAACCAGGCGCAGGATGGGGTTGTTGAAATGGATGGAGCGGGATATGGTGGATGAAAATTGCCCTGCATCTGGGTGAGTTAGTTCCACCTAAGCCTCATGGGGTTCGAAGTCTATATGGCGTCTAGGAATTCCCCTCTCTCTATTCCTCCAGTCCGGCCCTATGGCCTCTTCCAAACTACACATCCCTAATCTGACCGTCCATTCAACCAAACTCATGCTCACCTCTCCTCCGAACAGCCTGAAGCTTATTGACTCCTCGTCCAAATCGATAGTAACCTTGAATCTGAAAGTTGTGAAAAATTCCTTCGCTAGCCTAACAGGGATATTCGTATCCCTATTCTCCAATAACCAATCAAATCCCAACGCACGCACATAAGATAGAAAAGGTTCACGGGCATCCAACTCATCGAAGGAAGGAAAATGGAGTACCTCTCCACACTTAACTTGCTTGCTTCCGTCATCCTTATCATCGAAAGCATCTTGGAGCTTTTTGGAGTTGAACAGCTTCATCTCTTCCACCAGCTCATCTGTGAGTTCCACTGCCCAGCGTCTGTATCTCAGCCTGTCCACCGGAGGGTGTGTAAACTCCTGATGGTCATGTGGAAGATGCCTCTCGCTAAGTTCTTCGTCTTCTAACGAGATGTCGCTTTCTGACCCTGACTCCTTAATGGTTATGTACTCACTGTCACTTGTCTCCTGACGGTGTGGTGGGATTCCTTGCTCTGGCTCTTAGATCTCAATGCCGGTGTTACTCGTGCGTTGTTTCTTACCTCTTGGCATGGTTGTCACAGTGGCATTCCCCTTCCTTTTCCCCTTCCTTTTCCTTTCCCCTTTCTTTTTCTCTTCGCCTTCTTTCCATTCGGTCACTTCTGGATCTGAGTCATAATAGGCGGAATGGGGGTCAACATCCATTGGTTCAATGGAGGTTGGTGGGGTTGGTACTACCGGGGTTTCTGCGGTCAAGCTTGATTGGCCTCCGATTTGGCTAAAACCTGCCAACGCAGTCGCCCAATCTTTATTCGGGTCCTACTGTCTGAGGAACTCCGCCAGTGCGTTCAATGAAACCATCGCCGGAGCCTGTGGTGATGGTGGTCGCGGCTGTGGTTGTGGGTTTGGTGGCTGCTCTGTAGTAGGCGGTGATGTTTCGGGGGGTTCTTTACGGACGGTAGAAGTGGATTTACCGGAGGCTTGTTTGTGGGACATTTTCTTCTTCCCCATGGTTGAATGGTGGTGGTTATCGGAGTTGGGTTGTTTGGATATTGATTTCGGGTGAGATGGTGGATGCTTGGGGTGAGAGAATGTAGGTAAGGGTTTATGAGGTGAAGGCGAATGGGCGATGGTTTTTTTTTAGTAGAATGGAGCAGTTAAGGGTTTATAACCGGCTATAGGTGGTTTCCAGGTCACGCCATTTCGTGTGGGAGACGGTTGGGAGCGCTGGCTTCTGATTGGACGTCACATGTCCTGTCCTGCAAAGTTGCACAACGCACTAAATTCAAATATCACCCTATCCTTTTCAAATCTCTCTCTTAACCTTTTCCCCCCTATTTTCCAGAATGGTAACAAAGTAAAAAGGACACTTAAATACAATTGGGAGTTTCACCAAATTGGAATTCTGGTGGTCAGTACGTACTCCAAATTAATATTTAAGGTCCGAAAATATTTTTGAATTTTAATTTTTAATTGCATGCAGAAATTTAACTATTAACTACCAAGTATTTACAATATTTACATTTTACTCTAGGTAATTTAGAATTCTACTTGGCCATCATATGCAAACTTCGCTTAAAACAAAAACTAGCCCAGTGGAACTCCAAATTCTCATCCTACTTGTCACTATGCAACTTTAGTGTGTGGTTGTAGTGGATAAGCCCACATCACTATTATCCCTAAACACCTTCAGCCTATGTCCATTTACGATAAAAGGTTCAGAGTTAGGAATACTCCCTGAAATCTCCACTGATCCATTAGAGCAGAGTGCGGTTATGACATAGGGTCCTATCCACTTCGACTTGAGCTTCCCAGGCATTAGCTTCAATCTTGACTGGAAGAGTAGTACTTTCTGGCCAACATGGAGGTCTTTGGTCCTTAGATTTCTGTCGTGCCACAATTTAGTTCTCTCTTTATACCACATGGCGGAATCAAAAGATTCCAATCTAAGCTCCTCTAACTCTTGTAGCTGCAGCTTCCTTTCCTCCTCACATGCTTTAGCATCCATATTAATTTGTTGTACTTCCCTGTATGCTCGATGTTCGATTCCCACTGGTAAGTGGCACATCTTCCCAAAAATGATTTGGTATGGGGACATTCCTATGGGAGTTTTGTAGGCTGTCCGATATGCCCACAGAGCATCCTCTAATCTCACACTCCAGTCCTTCCTAGAAGGGTTGACATTTTTCTCCAGAATATTCTTTATCTCTCTATTAGAGATCTCCGCTTGACCATTCGCTTGTGGGTGGTAGGGGCTAGATAATCAGTGGTGAACACCGTACTTCTTCATCAAGGCTTCGATAGTGCGGTTACAGAAGTGGGTTCCCTGATCGGATATGATGGCCCTTGGTACCCCGAACCGGTCAGTTGGCAAAGTTCACAACTTCTACAAAATTCAGAAGCATCTTTGTTCAAAGTTGGCCAATAAAAGCCACTGTCCAGAATCTTCCTTGCCATTTTCTTGGGGCCGAAGTGTCCTCCACATGCCAAAGAGTGGCAATGTGTCAATACGTCCCTCTGTTCCCAGTCAGGAACGCATCTTCTTATCACTTGATCTGCTCCTACCTTCCAAAGGTACGGGTTGTCCCAAAAGTAGTATTTTGCTTCACTTTTGATCTTCATTCTTTGAGCTTTGGTAATGTTTGGCACTTCTGGAAGCTCTCCTGAGACTAGGTAATTGGCTAAGTCCACAAACCATGGCTCCTGCCCTACTTTTTCCTTTCCTTTTGATGTTGCATTCTGGCCAGTAAGCTTCATCACTTCTTCCCAGTCAATTTTTCTGATGCAAAAATCACCTCACATAAGTGTTCCTCCGGGAACCGGTCATGCATCTCCTTGTTGCTCCCATCATGCACTGTTCTGCTCAAATGATCCGCCACTTTATTCTCGACTCATTTTTTGTCTTCCACTTCCCAATCGAACTCTTGTAGTAGGAGTACCCATCGGATTAGTAGGGGTTTTGATTCTTTCTTGGCAATCAGGTACTTAATGGCCGCATGGTCAGTATAGACGATGACCTTGGATCCTAACAAGTACTACCGAAACTTCTCGAATGAATACACCACGGCCAGCATCTCCTTCTCAGTGGTGTCATAATTTCTTTGAGTTTGATTCAATGTTTTAGATCCATAGAAGATCACATACCTTTTTCCCTCGATCTTCTGACTCAGAACAGCTCCCACTGCGTAATCGCTGGCATCACACATCACTTCGAAAGGATGGTCCCAGTCAGGAGTCCGGATGATTGGTGCGGATATCAGCTTTTCCTTGAGAAGATTGAAAGCAGCCTTGCACTGTTCATCAAAAATGAACTCCACCTCGTTTTGAAGAAGTCTGGTAAGGGGTTGGGCAATTTTGGTGAAGTCCTTAATAAATCGTCGATAAAATCCTGCATGGCCTAGAAAACCCTTATTTTCTTCTGGTCAGTAAGGAAAGGCAGTTTGGAAATGACGTCCACGTTGGCTTGATCCACCTGGATACCTCTCTCTGACACCACGTGTCCTAGGACGATCACTTCTGTGACCATGAAATGGCACTTCTCAAAGTTCAAGAGTTGGCTCTTTGCTTGACAACTCTCCAGAACTACGTTCAAGTGATGAAGGCACGAGTCGAAAGAGTCTCCGTAGACTGTAAAGTCATCCATGAATATCTCTATACACTCCTCAATCAGATCGGAAAATATGCTCATCATACATCGTTGAAATGTACCGGAAGCGTTGCACAGACCGAATGGCATGCGTCTATACACGTAGGTTCCAAATGGGCAGGTGAAGGTGGTTTTGTCCTGGTCTTTAGGGTCCACGTAGATTTGAAAATACCCACTGTACCCATCTAAAAAATAGAAGTACTTCTTCCCAGCCAGTCGCTCCAACATCTGGTCGATGAACGGTAGGGGGAAGTGATCTTTCCTAGTTGCGGCATTCAGTTTGCGATAATCAATGCACATCCGCCAACCAGTGACTAGCCTTGTTGGTCAGCTCATTCCTCTCATTTTGAACAACTTGGATCCCTGACTTCTTGGGGACCATGTGAATGGGGCTGATCCACTCGCTATCGGGCACCGAATAGATAATTCCCAACGACAGCAACTTCAAGATTTCCTTCAATATCTCCTCCCGCATGTTAGGGTTCACTTTCCTTTGCGAGTCTCGACGTGCTATTGCTCATTCTTCTAGCCTGATGTGTTGCATACAGACATCGGGGCTTATTCCCACCAAATCTGTGAGCCTCCATCCAATTGTTCACTTATTCCTGCTTAGTAAAGTCAGTAGTTTCGCCTCTTGCTCTTTCGTAAGGCTGCTGCTAATGATCACCGGTTATGAATCTTCCACCCCGAGGAAAGCATACTTCAGGTTTGCTGGCAGTTTCTTCAACTCAACTTGTGGGGGAAATGTGTCTGCGGGTAGAAGGCTCCTTGCAGCGTCCCCCTCCCTTTCTAACTCACCATCTGAAAGTTCCTCTGTACTGGCTGGTAGCTGAGCCCCTGCGGCTCCAATAAATTCTGATTTCTGACAAAATTCCTTAATCGCTCCCTCGATCTCATCATCAGTCAACCCTTGGCTAGTGATCAGATCGCATCATGCAGCCGCTTCTACATCAGCCTGTCCATACACATCCAAAGCTTGGAGTTTTTTCTGCAATCATTCGGTCTCAAGAAAATCTTGGACTAGGGGGTCAATTACATCAACATAATAGAGATTTTCAGAATCGATAGGCTTTTTCATGGCCTCATTGATATCAAATGTGAATTTCTCTCCATGAAAATCAATGCAAATTGTCCCCTCAGCCATGTCCACGATTGTCTTAGTTGTTCTAAAAAACGGTCTCCCTAACAATATACCACTAGACTCCCTTCATACTCACTTATCTTGATCACATAGAAGTCAGCAGGATAAGTAAAATCATGTACTCTTACCAACACATTTTCTAGCACACCATCAGGATTTATGCATGACCTATCAGCCAGTTGGATTAACACCCTAGTGTTTGACAACTTCACTCCCTTCAACCGGTTATAGACTGATAATGGCATAACATTTATAGATGCTCCCAAATCACACATTGCATGCTCGATTTTTACATCTTCTATAGTTATAGGTAAAGTGAACATACCTAGATCGGCTCTCTTGGGCGGTAGCTTTTCCTGCATAATTGCTGACGCTATCCCTTCCACCATGATCTTTCCATCCTTTTGGGCTTTCCCGGCTATGAACTCTTTGATAAATTTCCCAAGCGGGGGTAGCTTCAGTGCTTGGAGGAATGGTATGGTGACATCCAGCTTCCCAAAATTCGACAGGTAATCTACTGGGTTCTCCTTCTTCCTCTTAGTCACGAAACGGTAAGGGAATGGTTTTTTTCCTTTCGCCTCGTCTACCAGTTCTTCAACAGCCTTTCCGGAGTCTTCCTTGGGCACATTCTGGGATGGAGTTTCTTTCATGGGTTCTGTTCCTTTAGGAGGGTCTTCCATGGGCAGTACGACTTTGGTTTCATCTTTTCCCAATGGTGTTTCTTCCAAGAAAAACGGATCCTGCATATGAGGCAGAGGTTTTTTTAGCTCTCCTTCTGAGACAACGTCTCTCAGCAACTTTGTTCCACTAGGTTCTCCACTGGGTTTCCTCAGTTGGGGTCCCTCATAGGCAGTACCGGACCGTAGGGTGACCTTGCTCACGTTTGATTTTTCAGGCATATGGACTGTAGACGAGAGTTTTCCTGAATTCCCCTTCATTTCACCCATTGAACTCGCCAGCTGGGCTAATTTCCTATTCATCATATCTATGTTCGCCTTATGCTCCTTCAGGGCATTCTGCATCCCCTGCACTACTTCATTATTGGACTGCAACTCACCCTTGATACTCTGCTGCGAAGCGAGCGGTTCTCCCATCATGTCCTCCATAGATCTTCTTGGCCTGTTAGGATATTGGGACTGATTTGGTCCTTGATGCTGGTTGTACTGGGAATTTTGGTTGTGCTGGTAATTCTGAAAGTTTTGCTGGTTCTGGTTAGGTGGGTATTGGTTATACTGGGCAGGAGGGTTGTACTGGTCTTGGTGATATTGATTCTGGTTCTGGCTTTGAAACTGGTTCTGGTTCTGCTGGTGTTGGGGACGTTTATTATACTGATTCTGGTAATTTTGGAAGTTTCTCTGGTGTGGTGGCACGTAGACAGGGTTTGAGTTTTGGTTTTGTGGGTTTTGGTTATGGGGTTGGTGGTTCCTTCCTGACCAGTTGGATTGGTGGTCGGGATTTGCTGGGCCGCGGTTGGGATTTTGGTTCGGGTGGGGATTGTATTGGTTCTGACCTTGACCTTGGCTTTGGTTTTGGTTTTGGTTCCCATCTCCCCATCGAAAATTTGGATGGTCCCTCCATGGTGCGTCCCGCTGTCTCCCCGGGATCCAATTCCCACTAGAATTATAGTACCCTGCAGCATTGACTTGCTCCATATTGACGAAGTCATTCGGCTGAGCATAGGTTGGCCCTTGACTTCCTTGCTCTGCACCCTTATAGCTCCCAGTTGGGGAAGGTGGTGGAGTGTTCTTCTCGATCGCGCTCAGGAGCGTCTCTTCAGCTCTTCCATCTTCAAGTCCATCTTCTGCTCTATCTTTTGCTCCTGATCAGTAGATGACGCACTCGCAATCCTTTCTCTGCTATATCCATCCCTCGAATTGTCGTACTCCTTCTTCGCGCTCAAAAGCTTCCCTATGACCTTTTTCGCTTCGCTAACCCTCAGTTGCGTGAAGCTTCCTCCTGACAACGAGTTTGCCAAATCTTTTGTTGCCTTATTCATCCCCTCATAAAAAGTATGATGTATCTCTATATCTGCCATACGATGGTTCGGACATGCATCCAAAAGACTCATATACTTTGCCCAATAATCACTCAGGGGTTCATCGTAACCTTGCTTCACACTGGTTATCTCTCTCTTCAACGCACTCGTCTTAGATGACGGGAAAAATTCCCCTAAGAAGGCGGACTTGAAATCGGCCCAACTCTCAATGGAGTCGGGTGGCAGGCGCATGAACCATGTCTTGGCCTCCCCCTTTAGGACGAACGACAAGGCTCTCAATCTGTAGTCATCCTCGGTCGCCCCCACTGGCATTCTTTGTGCCTTACAAATCTTACAAAACTCATGAAGGAACTCGTAGGGCCCTTCATAGCTCTTTCCACAGTACGTGGGTAGAATTGTGATAACATGGGGCTTCACATCGCAGGTTGTCTGTTCCGGGGTGACAACTATAGCTTACGGCGATTCTCCTTCGGTATGCGCGTTCAGCGATCCGATCTCTGGATCATTCTCTACTTGGGCAGCCATCCTCCTTGGATTACCTTCCAATTGTAGTACCACTTCTGGTATTCCTCATTCTATGGTGTCTTGCTCTTCGTCACTACTTTTGCCTAAGTCAGACAGGGCTGTCGACAAGCCAGAACGAGTGGTCACAAGTATAGTCCCTTGTTGGAGTATCTTCGGTCTCCAATGGTCAGGAGCCGAGCTGCTTCTCATAAACTGAAATAAAAAGAAAAGAGAAAAGTTATACACAACATATATGCCAAAGTATCACACACAATAACAGCTAACAACGCCATTCATCCCCGGCAACAGCGCCATTTGATGAAGCATGCAGGTGTGCAGGTGTCGTGTGAAGCAAGGGTGTATCCTACTGATCAGGATAGAAACCCCAGCTAAGTCTGAACCTGGCTATCAAAGAAATTCCTCAACCCACTTCTAATGATTAGTATAGTGGAGGTAAGGGTCGAATTCCATAGAGATGATGCGTTTGGGTAATTGTGGTGATATTCTGGAAGGGTTTTGTTAGCTACCACGCTTGGGTTGAGATTCTACCTAGACAGGAATTAAAGGGTGTACTCTACTGACTGGGTGGTGTGAAAGTGAACGACATGTGGCTGTGTACGTGAGAGTGGGGGACAAGGTGTTTCAGGGACATGTGGAAAGTAGATGATTACTATAAAAGGCTAAACGGAATATCAGAGAATAAGAGGCAGTTAGGTGGCTACTTTGTCAGATCTGTAGGGTACAACATAAAAAGCAAAGGACAAAAGCAAAAAGTAACTAAAAGGCAAAAGTGGTCCCAAACTTAGATGTAGATGTTATCTTCTTCAACAAGAATGCAGAAATCAAACAAACACAGATTTCGTGAATAACATTTTTCAGATTAACAACTTCACGATTCGGATCCACAAATTAAAACAACAAGATTCGAAGATTAACACACGAAATCAAGAATTACACATACTGGACGACATGCAAGGTGACAGAATAACGTAAACTCAGATTTCGCACTTTATCACTTCAGAAAATAAATCTGAACAGTTACTTAACTAACAATCACAGATCGAGCAACTCCAAATGAAATCATGCTTTCAACACTCAGAAACAACCGCAACAACTAGATCTAAGCTACCTAGACAGAATGAAATAGATTCAAACCGAAAGAGATGCATAAAAACAACTTCATTGCATAAAACGTTTGGATTTAAACAAAACACTTCATAAGATGATAAGTACTGAAAATGCAGCAGATCCAACGAAAGAAAACAAGTAAAGGTTAACTAAGAAAGCGAATAAAGACTGTTTTGTCACTCCGGGCGATGAAACTGCTACGACTACGAAATAGACTGGCTGGAATGATGGAAGGCAAATCTTCGGTGAACTTCTGGAACTTCAGGTGATCATGGCTGTGGCAAGGAATGAGAAGATGTAGGACAATGCTGAAGGAACTGGTCTACCGAGAGAGAATACTCTAACTAAGAGTGGAGTGTGTCCATTTCTTTTTCTCTCTCCAAGTGGCTTCCTTTTATAGGGAGGCCTGCGCTTGATTTTTAGGGTAGACTCTCTTCATGAAATTACTCTTTTGCCCTCGTTTGTGTTTGATCCTTCCCATCAATCCTTCTTCTTCATCTCGAGCCTTTTCTGGCATGCATCCTGATCAGTATTGCACCCTTCTGGCGCTCTTTTCACCTGAGTTATCCGAAATCCTTCCTACTGACTGGAACCCTTTCCCTGCACACTTTAGCAACCGTTTTGCAGATTTAATCCAATTATATACGTATACTGACCAGTAACCAAGGCCTAGAATGTGACTTATCAATATCAAAAACAAGTTGATTGGAATATTAACATTTCAGGCAAATAATCTTTTAAATCACAAACTTTAGTTGATTCCAAAAGTTTACTTGTCCTGCTATATAGAAAATACACATAATATGTGGGTATATACTGTTGGAAAATAATATGAAAATAGATACAATTATATATATTCTACATTGATGAAAAAAGAAAATTAAAATTATTATTTGATTTTGGTGAATCATTCCTATTATCACCAATTCGTATTAGAATGAAACTCTACGGATTTCTATCATGGTATCAGAGTAAGTCACCGACTGTGGGTCAAACTTAACTGACCCAATAAATTATAGGGGAGGCAAATCGCACGGATTGGGTCATTATCGGGTCAACCTAATAATGACCCAACCCAATAAGGCCTAACCCGAACCCGACCTGTTAAAGAAACTGTCAATCCGAACACGAACCCGACCTGCTACCCTCAAACCCGAACACGATCCGAACTCGACACGAACCCATTAATGACACAATATAATATGGGTTGGCACGACGTGATAACGACCTGAACCCGATATTGCATGATTAAAGCTAGATATTACACGATTAAACCTAATTTTAAACTTGATTTATATGATAAAAAGCCGTTTTCTATGATTTCATCTTGATTTACAAGAAATTTGTAAAGCATTATTTTTTTTATAAATAATAAAAATAATAATAATATTTCTTTATGGGTTATCCATATCCAACCCGCATCCAACCCGAATTTTTTGGGTTCTTAACGGGTCAACTCAATAAGGACACGAACCCAATAAGGCTTTACCCAAACCCATTATTTTCGTGTGGATTCATGTCGGATTAACGTGTCGGGTTAAAAATTGCCAGCCCTAATAAATTATACTCCCTTCGTCCCCAAAGAGTATGAACTATTTCATTTTTCATCCGTCCCTAAAGAGTATGAACTTTCTAAATTTAAAAAATTCAAACAACATACTACCCCTACACATCATTTTATTTACAACTTATACCATTACCATTAACACTTATATCATTATAATAATGTGGACCTCACTCTCCACTAACATTATTTCCACTACCCTTTCAGTCTCTCTCTTACGTTTCCCCTCATTTATTAAAACTCGTGCCGAACCCAAAGTTCATACTCATTGGGGACGAGGGAGTATGAACTTTAAGCTTGGGCCAATTAGTTAAAAGGTTGGTCCAACCTGATCAGAAAAAAAAATCTAATCCGTCCAAATACAACTTGAAGGGTTTAAGAGAAGTGTTAGCGAATGAAACAATATGAAAGGTATCTTTTTTAAGTCTCAACCTAAGTGAGACGTTTCCAATTTTGATAATAATTAACTCACTCATCTATCCTATTGTATCATCTTTTCTATCATACTTTATTATCTCTCTTACTTTATAATGTCTTTTTCATTCTTACTTTATCATCTCTCTTGCCTTATTAACTCTTTCTCTTCATACTTCATTCTCTCTCTTACTTTATTATTAACAATTTAATTAATTAAACATCATTACCTAAATTTGTGTATCAAAATAGAAACGTCTCACTTAAGTAAGGACGAAAGGAGTATAACAATATCCTACATCAATCAAAAAGAAAACTAAAATCATTTTATAAGTCATGTGGGTTACTCTTCCTATCACTAATTAGTTTTAGGATGGAACCTTATCGGTTTCTATCATATATTCCCTCGATACTATGTAGCTGAATCATATTCTTTTTTAAAATGTCCAATATAGCTGCATCATTTTCTTTTCAGCAAAAGGAACACATCAACTCTCTCTTATTTTATTCTATTTTAATACTTTATTATTCTCTTTTCATCTTTTACTTTATTTTTTTTCCTCTAAGGCAATTTTCTTAAATTTCATATCTAAAATAAATACAAAATTTTCTTAAATTCTATATCTAAAAAAATATTTCCTTAAAGAGACTGAGGGAGTGCAACAAATAAATAATAGTACTATATTATTGTGGGAACCATATTTTACATTACAGTATTGTACTCCCTTCGTTCCACAGTAATAAAGACATTTCATTTTGAGCACTCATTTTGAAAAATGATAATAAATGGTTAAAGTAGAGAAAGAGTAAAGTAAGCTAGATAATAGTGTAGAGAAGAGTATTATCTACCCTATTATCTATCTTATTTTACTCTTTCTCTACTTTAACCATTTATTATCATTTTTCCAAAACGAGTGCTCAAAATGAAATGCCGCTATTACTATAAAATGGAGGGAGTACATGGCTATAAAATTTTAAGTAAAATTAATCTTACCAAAAGATAATTATTTGTTCTAGAAAAAATAATCATTTTGTCGGCCATTAGCAATTTCAATTTACTATTTTAGTCTGTTTATAATTAGAAGTTCAATTTATTTTTACCATAAATGATTGGTAGATTTCACATTCTAGTAACTCATTACACTCATATTTTATTGTAAAACTAATATAAAAATTATGGATTCTACATTCCACTATCTATCTCTATCAACCTTTTTTTATACTCCCTCTGCCCACAATAAAAGTCATATTTTGCCATTTTCGTCCATCTTACAATAAGAGTCATATTTCACTTTTATCATAAATGGTAAGTAGGTCTCACATTCCACTAACTTATTTCACTCATTTTATTATAAAACTAATTTATATAAGTGAGACTCATATTCCACTAACTTATTCAATCCACTTTTCTTATATATTTTTCTTAAAATTCGTGTTCAAACTAAATATGACTCTTATTATAAGACAGGATGAGTATTTTTTAAAACTCGTGTGGAATTCAAATGAGAATCAGGGAGTATATATTTCTTGAGAGTATATATTTTTAGAGAGTATATATTTCTTATTTGAATTAACACTCCGAAATAGAGGGAGTGTAGATTTCTTCTTATTTGAATTATGTTATCACGTCAAAAACTTGCATATTAAAGTAAAAGGTAGCACTCAAAAGTATAGTCCATTTGTTTTATTGAGAATGAGATTTGTTTCAGATAAACGATTTCTTAAACCCCCGATTATGTTTGCATACAATCATCATTCCTCTTTGTTCTTTTTTCATTTCCTTTTTTGGAGTTATTTATAACAGGAAAATTCGATTATACACAAATTTAGAAAATACTGAGGAATATTAATTGGCTAATTATGGTCGGAAAATCATGGAGAAGTGTCTGATATATATGGGCGAAGTGGAAAGAGATAAAGAATGTATGGAGTCTTAACTAATTATAGTGATTGCGAATAAAATTTGTCAAAGAATATAACGATACGATGGTGCATAATAATCACATCACTTAAACAATTACATATATATATATATATATATATAGTAATTAAAAGAGGATAGCCAATTTTGTAATTTTTTCTCACGTTAAATTAGTTGTCTAGTTTAAGAGTGGCAAGGTGTCGATTTTAATTCATTAGATAAAATTCTGAAAATTTCAAGTTTGTTAGTAGCACCTGATATCCCTTATAATCTTAATTTAAGACAAATTCAAAGGATAAACGACAACTTAATATACTGACATGTTTTATTTTTAAAGAATGTGTGAAATGATTATTTAAAAAAAGTCAATGTTTCATCATGGAAAAATAAAATCGACGAAATATGTCCCCACTCATGTATATTGAGTTTTGAAGTCAAAACTTCATGCCAGTGTCAAATTTAAGCACTTATAATTTATGTTTTGCGGGGAATTCAAGTGTAAATCTTTGCAAATTAATTATTCATTTTAGATCGATACTACTCCATCCGTCAACCATTTAAAGAGCCATTTTGCCATTTTAGTTTGTCCACGATTTATAGAATCATTTACTTTATTCTACTTTTAGTATGCAAACCCCACATTCCACCAACTTTTTACACTCACAATCCAATATAAAACTAATATTTTAAATGAGTCACACATTCCACTCACATTCTTCTTTTAATTTTCCTCACAAAGTCAAACAATTTCTTAAAATCTGCGCCTAGTCAAAATGGCTCTTTAAATCGTGGATGGAGCGAGGGAGTAGTATATTTTTTTTCTATAAAGTTTTTCATAAAAAATTAAAGTATGATTGATAGCATGAAGAGGTTAACAGATGAATACAAAACATAAGCTACCATTTCTAAAAGACTGCCCTTTACATTCCAATTTTATTTTCAAAATTATTGTTTAAATCTTCCATCTCATGAGTTAATTATGATTAGTAGGAGTGGCCCACATAATTTTTGACATGTATACAATCATTAGTTATCCAATAATTAAGCATTAGTGAAGGTATTCAAACAATACCTTTATTATAGCAATACAAAGTACAAGTAGAAAAATATTGAATTGAGAGACAAGTGAAGAAAAATGAAAAAAGGTCATATGCATAGATTTCATTGGGTAGCATCACATATTCTGAAAAGATGCTGCGGAAGCCATGAAGAAGAAACACAAACTTGAATATGCTAGTAATGTGTTTAGAGAGAGTTCATAATCTTTTTCATTGATTGAACAAAGTAACAAGATTCCTTACATATACTCAACGTTCGAATGATCTAGAATCTTGCATTAATCTACTTCGTACTAAACTAAAACATGCTTTACATTCTTATCAAAACAAACTCTGCAAATCATCTTTCTTCTTCAATCCTTTGATCAACACGTCTCTCCAAGTACAAGAGTGGTCCTGCACCTTAGCTGTCACTCTTGGCTCATTCACAGCTGCAGCTCGTGTGAGCCCGGTGATTGGCTTCTCTGGTGCACCACATGCTGCATTGACTCTTGTCTCGTTTATGACTTTGGCTCGTGTGGAGTTAGTGACTTGTTTCTTTCGTGTAGCACACTCTGCTCTCACACATTGATCAGCAAGGTTCATCAACTCTTGGTTAGAAGTTGGAGTTGAGTGCAAAGCAAAGCCGCTTTATTCGTTTTACGATTGATAGATTTATATCAAAGGAATGCATAGTATTCCCCCATTTATCACCAAACAATGACTAGTAATAAATTAACAATAAGTGGGACGAATCAAATCTTTTATTTTCACCCGTCACAATCATTAATAAAGAATGTTTTATATTTGTACAGTTTTACTCCCTCCGTCCTGCTTTAGCAGTCCCAGTCACTTTTGAGCACTCGTTTTATAAAAATGATAATAAATAGTTAAAGTTGAGAAATGATAAAATACGAGAGAGAATAACGTAGATAAGACTCTTCTCTACATTATTCTCGCTTTTACTTTATCATTTCTCCACTTTAACTATTTATTATTATTTTTACAAAATGAGTGATTAAAAGTGACTGGGACTGCTAAAGCGGGACAGATGGAGTAATTTATTTTAATCATTTACAATATATTATACCCCTCCTTTTTAAACGATTCCTGGCTATATAAGTAGAAGCAGCCAAGTTGGGTAGTCACCAAACCAAAAATCTCACTTATTTTGAGACACAAAATGGAGATAGATCAAAGTAAAAACGAAGAATCATCACAAGATAAATGGGTTTACGATTCTTGTGTTGATCATAAAGGAAGAATTCCTGTTCGAGCTTCCACCGGCGCATGGAAAGCTTCTGTTTTCATTATAGGTAACTGGCGCCGTCTGTGGGAAGCAGAGAACAAAATTTGTGATAAAGCGAATTTTTGATCCATTTTTTTCCACCCAAAAAATGCATACCAGATCGCAGAGTACCCGTATTCCTGCCCGTGAGAACCAGGAGGAAGCCAATCCATCCCATAGGTCTGGAAAACAGCCTAGGGATAAATCCACCACCAGTTCTCATGGCGAAGGAACAGGCCGCTCCAAAAATCGTCCCACTGAGTCTTTCCAGCAGCCTGATTTGAATGAGGCTGTCAAGCTGTTCTTGGCTGAGAAGCAGGATGAGTTCTTAGCCTTCCTGCAAAAGAGCCAAGAGCCGAAGACGAAAGCGGAGGATTCTCCTTCCTCATCCAGACATGAAAGTCACTACCGCAGTAGTGCCGTGTCTTCCAGGAAGAAGAATCCTCAACCCCGACATATTCCTGCTCTTCCTCGGTACCGGAATCACAGGAGAACTCAATCTCCTCCATACCGACGAGATATCGGATTCGCCGTGTACGGAGCACTGAAGACTCCGTTCTCGGACGACATCACCCGAACTCCCCTACCGCAGAACTACCGAACTCCGTCGATGACTTACGACGGGCTCGTGGACCCTCACGATTTCTTGGGGCGCTATCAGTATAACATGGCGAACCAGGGTCTCAACGAGGTCCACATGTGCAAGCTGTTTCCCGAGCTGCTCATCGGGAACGCGAGAAGGTGGTTCGATAGCCTCCCCCAGGGCAGCATCAGATCTTACCGAGATCTAATGGATGCCTTCCACAGGAGGTTCTTTCAGAAAGCGGAAGCCCGAATCACTTCGGCTCAGCTGCTTTCCATTCGTCAAGGTCGCGACGAAAAAATCAGCGACTTTATGACAAGATTCCACAAGGAATGCCTGCAAGTAGACGATCTCAACGATCTGCTTGTCATCTCGGCATTCCAAAATGGAATCCTGCCCGGAGCTCTCTACAGGAAGCTCGTTGAGTGCGGTCCGCAGACAGCTCAGGAAATGTGGGACATTGCGGACCAGTACTCCCGGGCCGATGAGGCAGACCGTCGCAAACGGTCGTTAGACAGCTCATCGTCCCGAGGAGACAGGAGGAAGCCCGATCATAGCGATCAGGGACATCCTCGCCGAACTCCTTTTGGCGATCAGGGACATCCTCGCCGAACTCCTTTTGAAAGGATTCAAAGGACTCCGGTGCAAGACAGATTGGGACCCCGTCTCAATCCCGAGAAGCCGCCCGCTCAGTTCGTACCGCTGAACAAGCCGAGAGCGGAAATTTTCGAACTACACTCCGACCTGTTCGAAAAGCCAAAGCGGATGACGAAATCTGCCGCGCGCCGACCCCAGGATAACTACTGCTCCTACCATCAAGACCACGGTCACGATACCGAGGAGTGCAGAAACTTGGCTGCAGGTATCGATGTTCTTGTGAGGGCAGGGACATTGAAAAAATACCAAAGCAAGCAGTCAAAGAAGAATAAGAAGCAGAGAGGTGCGAACTGCGCTCCTCAGGATCCGAAAAGGCAGCCGGATCCCGAAGACGATGACGAGCCGCAATATGATGGAGTAATCCTGACTATTGACGCTCTCCCTGCCGGGAAGACCAAGTCGTCCCTGAAGTCAGAGCGCAGGGGCTCCAATCGAGAGGAGCCAACGCATAAAAGGCTGAAGCAGGACGAAGTGATTACGTTCTCGGATGCTGATCCCGTCCCGGCCATCTCTCCTCACCAAGACGCCATTGTCATCCAAGCCGGAGTGGCAAACAAACTGATCCACAGGGTGTTTGTGGATACAGGAGCGTCAGTCAGCATTCTTTTTAAAGAGTGCTTCGACAAACTAGAAGTGGACCCAGCTCGGCTCAGCCCGGCTCCGCTTCCCCTGAAGAGCTTCGCCCAGGAGGACACCCGCCCTGAAGGTATTATCAGCCTTCCGATCACGGTGGGGAAAGCGCCTACTAGCTCCAGTACGATGATTGAGTTTTTCGTGGTAAAAGCTCGGTCCCCGTACAACGTCATCCTGGGAAGAGACTGGCTCAACACAGTTCGGGCCGTTTGCTCCACCTATCACCTCACCATCAAGATCCCTACTAAAGGAGGGATAGCGGTCATCCGAGGTGACCAAAAAAGAGCAAAGGAATGCCTGCAAATTGCGCTTAGAAGTGCCGAGCAGTCAGATCGGCACCACCAAGCATAGCAATCACAGCAGCCGGAGTCAGAGGCGATGACCGAAGTCATACCGGAGCCGAACTCGATGACAGTTCAGCTGTACGAAGACGATCCATCCAGAACGGTTAAGATCGGCTTCGCGGGAACGCCTCTACTTCGGGAAAAAACCATCCAGCTCCTCAAGGAGTACAAAGACGTCTTTGCATGGTCTCCGTTGGACATGACCGGAGTGCCCCCCGAGGTAATCACTCATCGTTTAAATATTGATCCTTCGGTCCGGCCGATAAAACAGAAGCAAAGACTCTTTGCGGCAGAACGAAGTCAAGTCATCCATGACGAAGTCCGTCAATTATTGAAGGCGGATGTGTTATTCGAAGTGAAGTATCCTTCGTGGGTGGCCAATCCTGTCATGATCAAGAAAAAGGAAGGAGGATGGCGGATGTGCATAGATTTCACCGATCTAAATAAGCACTGTCCCAAAGATTGCTATCCCCTTCCGAACATAGATAAAAAAGTAGAAGCTCTGATAGGCTTTGAAATTTTTTGTTTTCTTGATCTATACAAAGGATACCATCAGGTTTTAATGGATGAGATTGACGCTTCAAAAACGGCCTTCATTACTGATTTCGGCATTTTCGCTTATAAAAAGATGTCATTCGGTTTAAAGAATGCCGGAGCCACTTATCAAAGGATGGTAGACAAGCTTTTTCGGCACCTGATTGGAAAGGAAGTCGAAGTATATGTTGACGATATAGTCGTCAAGAGCAAAAGCACCTCGGAGTACGAGCACAACCTCAAGTCCACTCTCAACGTGCTCAAGAAAGCCAACCTCAAACTTAATCCCCAAAAGTGTACCTTTTTGGTAGATTCGGGAAAGTTTCTGGGTTGTTGGGTTTCAAAAGACGGACTCAAGGCAAACCCCTCAAAAGTTCAAGTCGTTCAGAACATGGCAATGCCGAAGTCCATACATGACGTGCAAAGGCTAACCGGATGTCTAGCCGCACTGAGTCGATTCCTTTCCCAAGCAGCCGAAAAGCAACTGCCGTTCTTCAAGGTGTTGAAAAAGGCACCAAAGTTCGAGTGGGGAGCCGAGCAGAAAAAGGCCTTTGACGAGCTCAAAAGTTATCTAGCCGAGCTTCCTATTCTCTCTGCTCCAGCCGAAGCCGAAGTACTATTCTTATACTTAGCGGCATCGGATCAAACCATCAGCGCGGTGCTTGTACGAGAAGAAGGCCTAAAGCAGTTTCCCATCTACTTTACAAGCCGAGCATTAAGAGGTCCAGAAACAAGGTATCAACCTCTGGAAAAAATTGCTCTGGCGTTAGTAAATGCAGCAAGGAGACTGCGGCCATACTTCTATGCTCACAAGGTATGCGTCTTAACCGATCTACCTCTTCGGCAAGTTTTGACCAAGCCAGAAGCATCAGGCAGAATCGCCAAGTGGGCTATAGAGTTGGGAGAGCACACAATTGAATATCTACCTCGGAAAGCCATCAAGGGACAAGCCTTGGCAGATTTTCTTGCAGAAGCGAAGTTCGATCAAGCAATTCCTATTATTGCCGAACAGAAGAATTCTGCCAATGCCGAACTAGCACAGCCCTTGGAATCCGAAGTAGAGCCGCCGGACTGCTGGAGCGGATTCGTAGATGGAGCTTCAAACAAGATGGGAAGTGGAGCTGGTATTTTACTTGTCGCTCCCGACGGACACGAGGTAACCTACTCACTTCGTTTCCTATTCCCCACTACTAATAATGAAGCCGAGTACGAAGCCCTCCTGGCCGGACTCCAGTTAGCGCAAAGTCTACTCGTCAAATCTCTCAAAGTCCATTGTGATTCACAAGTCATAGTAAATCACATGTTGGGTACAAGTGAAGCCCGTGACGAGAGAATGAAGAAGTATTTGGACAAAGCGCAAAGCATCAGCCGAAGTTTCTCCTATTTTCGGATAATCCGCATTCCCAGAGCGGAAAATAGCCGAGCAGATACCTTAAGTAAGTTGGCCTCAGATCCGAGCTCAAAGGCGGAAGAATTAATGCATCGAAGCATTGATGAAGCCGAGGTACATTCTGTATCCAGCTCGCCGAACTGGATGACGCCGATCTTGCAGTATCTGGATCAAGGACAATTGCCCGAGGATAAGAGAGAAGCTCGGAAGATCACGTGCCGAGCTCTTCGGTACGAACTTCATGAAGGAGTCCTCTTTAGAAAGTCTTACCTCCAGCCGTTATTGCGGTGCGTAGGACCAGAAGAGACGGACTACATCCTCAGAGAAGTTCATGAAGGATCGTGCGGTAGCCACATCGGAGCCAGAGCTTTAGCTAAAAAAGTTCTGAGATGGGGATATTATTGGCCAACCATGGTACAAGAGGCAGTGCAGCTCGTCAAGAAGTGTACGAAGTGCCAAATTCATGCAAATGTCCCAAGGATGCCGCAGACCGATCTATACACTATGCAAAGCCCTTGGCCTTTCATGCAGTGGCCTTTTCGGAGTCCTCTCGGCATCAGACGCCGAGCTGGCGGTTTTCGGCCTCTCCGGCTCCTTGGACTCCGAAGATTTTCGGGTAGCCTTGTTCAGCATGTACACTGCCAAAAAGCAAGAAAGCAAGGTTAGTTTTCTTCGTTAAAGCAGTAGAACATAAAGGTAAAGAGAAATCCTCACCCTCGGCCTCTTCGTCCGAAGACGAGATGTCGAACACGACGTCGCCCTTGACGAGCTCAGACTCCGTGTATTGTTTCCTAACTATGGGAATCTTGTTGAGCTCGTCATCGAGCTCGGCCAATGGTTCTAACCGAGGGTGAGGAATCACGGACTTCGGCCCTCTCCAGGGGAAGCCCGGAGCCGCTGTCCTATTATAAAAAAAGAAGCGGTTTTGCCATTTCGGCCACTTGGTTTTGCAGAATGCCCTAAAAGGCTGTAAGGGGATCAAGTAAAACCAAGATCCCTTCCTTTTAAATTGGAAAAAATTAAGGATTGCCCGCAGAGACAGATCCTTATCTAACCTACGGAGTTCGGCAGCAAAAGCCGACAAGTGCCTCCAAGAATTCGGAGTCACCTGACCTAAAGGGAGTTGAAAAAAATCAAGAAACTCTACAAAAGGTGGGGGAAGAGGGAAACGAAGCCCGCATTCTAAGCAGGCTTCGTAAACGGTGGCATAACCCTCCGGCGGATCGTTAGCCCTATGATCATCGTCGGGAACCACCGCCTTCCCCCCAGGAAAAGAGTATTTTTCGTAAAGGGATATCACAGTATCCTTACTCAAGATACTGTGAAAATACTCTACGGTCTTCTCCCCGGATTCTTTCCGGCTAGAAGACCCCTTACCCCCTTTTCTACCGCTACCAGACTCAGACGAAGAAGAAGCAGACATGGTTCTTACTCTTTGAAAGTTTGAAGAAATCCTGAGGAAATTTTTGAAAGCGGAAGGAAATTTTTCACGCAAAAGATAGAGAGTGCAGAAGAAGCCAATAGCAAAGGTGTTCAAATGATGAAGAAAGGCGGTATTTATCAGATTTGGAAAAGATTTCAAATCATCGCACCGTTTCATATCCCACCTTTTCAGGATTCGACGGCCGGATTTTACTGTCGCATTTAATGCCGCATTTAATGCAGTCACGCGCAGGGCACGTCCCCCGACTTCAGCCTCCCCCCGTATTCCAGAATGCCGAAGTGACTCGCTTCGCCGAAGTGATTCACTTCGCTTTTCGGGGGGGGTAGTGATGGGGTGCGTACTAAACAAGCCCAACAGCAATGACGGCCCATCAGCCCAAAGCCCAAGGAAGAGTATGAGTTCGGCATTACCAAAGAGTTCGGCCTCAGCCTACAGCTCGGTAAAAGCCAACCAATCAAGCTCTGCTCTCAGGTCGGCATCAAGCTCTACTCTCAGATCGGCAACCAAAGCAGTTCGGTCTCAGTATTCGACCGAACAAGGAGTTAGTGGACCCATACAGGATGTCCAACACACCCACTACCACGTGGTGTCAACTCAGGCCACGATCGTAGGCCATGACCTACGCTACATCCACGATCTTAGGCCATGACCTACACGACATCCACGACTTAGGGTGGTGATGCAAGCCACGATCTTAGTCCAAGATATAAATGGAACTTAGATCTGATATGAGGAGGTTAAGCTCTCTAGAGATAAAACACCATATAGCAAATAGCAAGTTTGTATTTGTAAGCTGTAGAAAACAGATCAAGCAATACAATCTTGCCCTCCCTTTTTCCCGTGGACGTAGATTTACTTCAGTAAATCGAACCACGTAAATTCTTTGTGTCTGTATTTTCATTCTCTACCAGCATTTGCTAACATCAAAAATTCGCGGATCCATCAGTAACCAATTACTAAGAATTACGAGTAATTCAAAAATAATGATGTTATTTTTAGATCATTTTTGGTTATGCTTACTGGCATGACCTAAAAGAGTGACCTTCATATTGTCTAAAAATGACCTTCGTAAATATTTGTGGGCAGTGATTGAGTTCAGTGAGAGGCTAAGCTACTTCGGTTTGGCAACAAGCTTGATCATATATCTGACAAAGGTGCTTCACTACGACATCAAAACTGCTGCAAAAAGCGTCAACTATTGGTCCGGCGTGACTACGCTCATGCCCCTTTTCGGCGGCTTTCTCGCCGATTCCTACCTCGGCAGATTCTCCACTGTTCTACTTTCCTCCATCGTCTATCTCCTGGTAATTAATTATACGAATTAGTATCAAATATAAACATAGTAATACTAATTCTAAACCAACTATATATATATATATACAGGGGTTGATTGTCTTAACAATGTCGCGAGTGGTCCCGGCGTTGTGGCCCTGCGGGGCCGCAGCGCCGTGCAGCGAGCCAAGGAAGATCCATGAGGTGTTTTTCTTCCTGGCGATCTACTGCATCTCGGTGGGCACGGGCGGCCACAAGCCCTCTCTGGAGAGCTTCGGGGCAGACCAGTTCGACGAGGACCACCCGGTGGAGCGCCTCCACAAGATGTCCTTCTTCAACTGGTGGAACTCTGGCCTCTGCTGCGGCCTTCTCCTCGGCGTCACTGTCGTGGTCTACGTCCAGGACCACGTCAGCTGGGCCGCCGCCGACCTCATCCTCACGGCCGTCATGGCCTTGTCTATTTTGATATTCTGCCTGGGACGGCCCCGCTACCGGTTCAGGAAGCCGGCCGGGAGCCCCCTGACGCCACTCTGCCGCGTGGCCATCGCGGCGTTCAGGAAGCGGCGCCTGGCGGCGGACCAGCTCCACGAGGCCGCGAAATTGGACAAGGGGCGGCAGCTGTTTCACACGGATAAGCTGAGGTTCCTCGACAAGGCCGCCATCGTGGAGGCGGAGAAGCAGAGCCCGTGGCGGCTGGCGACGGTGACGGAGGTGGAGGAGATGAAATTGATGATCAACATGATCCCGATCTGGATCACCACGCTCCCCTTCGGAATCTGCGTGGCGCAGAGCTCCACCTTCTTCATCAAACAGAGCACCACGCTGGATCGCTCAATCGCCGGCGGCAAATTCACCATCCCGCCGGCGTCCACGTACGCGCTGGCCGCGATCGGGATGATCGCGGCCGTGGTTGTATACGACAAAATCCTGGTCCCGTTTTTCCGGAGGGTGACGGGGAACGAGAGGGGGATCAACATTCTGCCTCGGATCGGGATCGGGATGTGCTTCACAGCGTTGTCAATGGTGGTGGCGGCGGCGGTGGAGAGGAAGAGGCTGAAATCGGATTCTAATTCGATGAGCGTGTTCTGGCTGGCGCCGCAGTTTCTGATCATCGGGGTTGGGGATGGATTTGCGCTGGTGGGATTGCAGGAGTATTTTTACGATCAAGTGCCGGATTCGATGAGGAGTTTGGGGATTGCGCTGTATTTGAGTGTGATCGGGGCGGCCAATTTTTTGAGCAGCCTATTGATCACGGTGGTTGATCGTGTGACGGAGAAGGGCGGGAAGAGCTGGTTTGGGAAGGATTTAAATAGTAGCCGTTTGGATTACTTCTACTTGTTGCTGGCCGGGATTACGACGGCCAACCTCGCCGTTTATGCCTTTGTTGTCAGTCGTTATTCTTACAAGAATGTGAGGAAGACCACGGTTGGTGTCGATGATTTCTACGACGCCGACGCTAGGAATATGGCTTAGGTTATTGGATTGTGTTGTATTGTATGTGTGATATTCTAGTATACATAGAAGTATGCATTTGCTGATCTGGCGTAGTAGTATATTTTTGGGAAAGTTTGCTTCGGTTCGGTTAATTTGCAATCTTCAAACCTAGTAGTAGTATAACATGTTTCAGTACTTATTTTTGCAATTTAAATAGTTTAGGGATTTGTGAAGTGATCCAGTGTCAAATATAGCAGTGGGCTTGAATTGAGTCCATATGCGATCAACTTTCTGAAAATGGTTTGAAAATGGTGGAACGAGAAATGCAAAACTGAAATCAGTAGAGATTTTTAGAGAAAAAGGTGATCTTCTTAGAGGTATTTTTGCATTGTTTTGGACTTTTTTCTTCATTTGAACCATCCAAGCGAATAAGTGTTGATTTTTGGACTTGAGCCGGAGCTGGAAAAGTTGTCGAGCTACAAGATGGGAATATGATTTTTGATGAGAAAATATTTGGACTTTATGTTTTGGTTAAAATTCATGATCGATGCAGCGGAGGTGAGAAAGACTCTGGTTTCAATATTATTTGTATTCTGTATTGGATGGATTTATTTAATATTTCCTGTACATTTTATTATTGTTTTTGGGTTTTCTTTAAATCTTTTAAATCTGTAAAATGTGTTTGATGTAGTCCTGTCAAATCGGGTACCCGATCCGAAAAATTCGGGTACCCGATCCCGAATTTCCTAAAATCTAGTACCCGATACCCAATCCGAATTTTAGTTCGGGTACCGGGATACCCGACTCGGGTATCAGTCCCTAATAATCGGGTATCCAGTCCCAATTTCAGTTTCAATTTTGATTTTTTTTAAATTATTAACTATAAATTTTTAGAAATACAAACATGCATGTAATTTAAATCTAATTCAAACTTGAAGGGAGGGAGAGTATCACTAAACCTAATACAATATTTAATTTCTTAAATTTTTATAAATTAGAATTAATACATTAATACATTATTTTAATTTTTAAAACTCTATGACTATGAGTATGAGCAGTTAGGACTTGAATAAAAAACAGAGGTTGAGTTTGTAAATAAGTAAGAATATCCTCACTCCTCAGCCACTAGTCATACAGAAATATTCAATATTTAATTACTTAAATTTTTAAAAATTAGAATAAATATATAATTTATTGATTTTAAAAAAATCAGATAATTCGAGTATACCGGATCGAGTATCGGGTATCGGGTATTCCGATACCCGAAAATACAAAATTCTCAATACCCGATCCCGATCCCGATCCGAAACCTGATTTTTTCGGGGTTCGGGTATCCAATTACCCGACTTTTTTGGGTTTGGATATCGGGTATCCAATACCCGACATCCATTTTGACAGGCCTAGTTTGATGAAATGTTAACATGAGTTTATTATTTGTTGCTCAACTTATTGCTACTACCCTTTCTTATCTAATTTAATGCTAATTCTATTGCATTTCACTAACGCTTTATATATTTTTATTTTTTTGTTGTTATGCATATTATATACTCCCTCTGTTTCTTCATAGTTGAGTCATTTTTCCATTTCGTGAAGTTCATTCATAGTTGAGTCATTTTCATATATGGTAACTTTTTTCTCTTTCTTATTTTATTCTCTCTTACTTTATTCTCTCTACTTTATTCACTTTATACTTTATTCTCTCTACTTTTCCTCTCTCTTATTTTTTTATCTATTTATTTAACACACCCCAACATTCTTTTCTAAAACTCCGTGCCGAAAAGTTTCGCCTCAACTATGAAGAAATGGAGGGAGTACTATGTTATTTTTCTATAGAGTGAGACATTGGAATGCAGGGTCCATTATCCAAAGCCCGAGAGTATGTATGAGTGTCTGAGTTTTGTATGAGTTTGTGAGATGGAGAAATACGGCCATCCACAGCTAAAAAAAAATGGGACCGGATAGCACCTGAGGTCCGGTCCGGGGCAGCACGCGCTGGAGGAGGTCTGTGACGCTCCTGGGGCAAGTGGAGAGGCCCAGGGCCGCGCTCAGTTGCGGTCCAGCCTAGCATTCGGGCCAAACCCAGACCCCTTTTTTATATAAAACTGATTTTTTTTTTAATTCTTTACCTGTTTAAATGCCACAATATTCATTGTACATTATTCTTATGAATTTTCTGAAATATAATTGTTTAACATTTTTAATTTTTAGGAATTGTAAATATTGAACTTTTAGGACTTGTAATTTTTAATTTCTAGGGTTTGTAAAAAAAATTATTTCCTAAGGTTTATAATTTATAATTTCAAAATGAATTGAATTTTTCGAATTATAATTATTCAACGTTTTCAATTAAAATAGTTTGAAATTGTGAATAATGCAATTTAATATTTATGGTTTGGTGTAGAAAATTAGGGGATGATGACACAGAGGGGACTCGTGGTCTAGCGGGACTGGATTGTAAATACTTAAAGGGGAGGAAGAGATTTTAGGACAGAGATTAATAGTACAAAGGTAAAGTTTGAGTTATAGAGGCTAGAGATAGGCATAAAAGTTTATTCATCTATTTCTCAGTCCAACAAGTTTCTTTTATTTTATTAACATATTTAAACGCATCTACAAAATTTTGTACCATTTGACAAACTTCAATAAATCAAAGTGAAATTTGGAAAGTGTTAGTGAATGGTTTTAGACCCAACAAGTCAGCATCATTGTCGAATAATTAATCTGATTTTTCGTGGAGGTATTCAATGATTGTGACTCAATCAGTCTTTATATAGTTAGTGAAAGAGATATATTATAGTGCTACATTTCGTTATACATGATGGATTGGATAGGAATGATCTTGAAATTTTGCTTTATTTTATATTGAAGAAGAGTAGTTGCGGTGTCGACAAAAGCGGCAAAAATACAAATTGTAGGCCCAAGTTTCTAATCAATTATTATTATTATTATTATTATTATTATTATTATTATTATTATTATTATTATTATTATTATTATTATTATTATTATTATTATTATTATTATTATTATTATTATTATTAATAAATGCACTTTATGTCTGTATCCCTTCTAGAGCCATCATCCATGTGAAATTTGCATGTTTCAATTATGGGCCAATGGGATGAACCTACGCCACTCCTTAGTATGGAGTAACATTCCAAAATGAGAAATTTCGCAATAAGGAATTAATTTCGTTGACTTTTCGAAATTTAGGATTCAATTCACTGACATTTCATAATATGAGATCGAGGCATACCAATTTTTCAGAATGGGGGATTTTTGTGATTTTATCTTCTTTTTTTTATTATTTTCCTTACAAAATATATATATTAACCAAACTATCCATTTATTAAATTTAGCACATCACCCCAGTTTCCCCAAACTCACGTTTGCCTTTCCAGAAACCAAGAATCAGGTGGAGTATTTCTACTTTCCACAACATCAAGTAATGTTAACAATTAGATGTTAAGCAGATTTCTAATTTGAAAACTAACCCTACTGATATGTAAGGATATAGTGTTGTTGCTCAGTTTCTTTCTACTGCTTAAGAAAAAAACAATAATATATGTATATAAAGATAAATAACAACAATATATAGTTTAAAGCACAAACAAATACATAGTGTACAATAACAAGATGAGGGTGGGGAATGAAGGGGAGAGAGAAGGCGAAGGAGAGGATGTTATGGGCGAGCTTGAGGTTCAAAATTGGGGATTCATTATCAAGATTAACGATTAGCGTAGGGAAGATGAAAAAACTGATTACAAAAAGAAATCTTATGTGGGATATTATGGTCAATTCATATATTTTGTGAAGGATTTAATAAAAAAGAAGAGAGAAAAAGAGAAAAAAGAAAAAAAACCCTTCTTCTGAAAAATTCGCATGCCTCAATCCTATATTACGAAAAGTCCGCGAATTGAATCCTAAATTTCAAAAATTCAGCGAAATTAATCCCTTATTCCGAAATTTATAATTCCAAAATGGAACAAGTGAGAAAACAATGGATACAATTTAAAACTCCTTTGAGTCCCTCTATATTGATTAAATTATTAATTCATATTCATTATCCCTCACATTCTATTTTATTTCTTAATTTATTCCAAATATCTTATATTCTATGCACTCTATTTTTTACGTTATTGTATACTTCATCCGTCCCCTAAAAATTGACAAAGTCATGACACGGGTTTTAATATGCAATTAGTAAAGTAAGAAACAAATGGAAAAAAGTAAGAAAAAGAAGGGGAAAATGTAGTGGAAGTAGTTTAGTAGATTGTGGAAGATAGTCCAAAATGAAAAAAACTAGTCTATTTTTTGGGCACTAGAGGAGTATTACTCTAATTTATTAAATAAACACTATAAGACTGTTCGACTTGCAAGATTATATCTTATGACGAAATTTGTACTTATATTTGAATCATGAGATTGAATCTCATAACTTAATTTTTAGACGTATAATCATGTGATAATTAATCATAGCCAATCTCCACCTACTAAAAAATTCACAACTTAATCTTATATTATTATAATATCTTACTACTCCCTTCGTTCCATAGTAAGAGGGTCATTTTGCCATTTTGGTACGTTCCATAGTAATAGAGTCATTTCCCTTTTTAGTAAAAGTCAACACATTTTTCCACACCTACTTTACTCTCCCTTACTTTTTTCTCTCTTCGTCTCTCTACCTTTTTCATTTTTCACTTTATTCTCCCTTTACTTAACTTGTTGAGAAAAGGAGAAGTATCAAGAATAATAGAGTTCCAATAAGCATTAAAGGAGGATGAAGTTCCAAGAATAGAGTTCCAAGATGCATTGGAGATGTGCATGCCTTGTTCCAATAATAGCGTAGTTCCATGAATATATATTTATTGTAGGATCTCAAAGGTCACCAACATCCCTATAAATATATGGGTGTTGAGTACCATTTCATTATCAAATCCAATACAATTATCTTCTCCTATTGCTTTATTCCCTAAATATGTTGTCTGTACCATTCAACATGGTATCAGAGCGGGTTTGGACTCAGATAAGGTATCATCATCGTCATTGATACCTTTCTCGGCCCTTTCCCGTTTCTTCTTTTTTCCCGTTGTACCTGTAACCATAAGCCAAAAATGTCAAATGACAACTATATAATAACCGAAACCTCAGACTCATCTATGGCAGATGAATTTGCCCGGCAGTTTGTCAATTTTATGCGCAATAGTTTTGTGATGAACCAACTAAATCTCCCAGAAACAACTGCCGTGCCATACAGAATTGACACGCAGCCCCTCCACATTGGTGGAAACAAGTTAAATGGAGAAAATTATGCCCTTTGGTCCGTATTGATGAAGACGGCAATAAGCGGTCGGGGAATGATCTCTCACATCATCGGAGTGCCTCTTTCCCCACTTCAAACCGATCCATCCTTCATATAGTGGCAACAAGCCGATCACTGTGTGATAACTTGGTTAATACAAAATATCGAGCCTCGACTGGTCAGTCGGGTTTCACAACATCCGACGGCGAAGTATATCTGGGATGCGTTGGCCGTTACATATGGGAGCGGAAGAGATAAAATCCAGGTGTATGATCTTCAGTTCAAAGCAACCACACTGAGACAAGGAAGCAGTTCGTTAGAAGAAATATGGAGCCGGTTGGGAGAAATCTGGATCTCAATCGACCAAAAACAGACGAACCCAATGAAATGTCCACAGGATATGGAAATTCACAACAAATTCCTACAAGATCAGAGAGTATGTCAGTTTCTTTATGCAATCGATAGCATATATGAAACAACCAAGAGGGAGATACTGAAAATGGACCCGCTGCCCTCCGTCGACTATACGTACAACCTGATTCAGCAGGAGGAGACACGACTCCAAGTATTACAACAGGCAAACACCGGCGGAGCAATTGCCACAGATGGAATCGGAACAGGCCTCGCCATCCGAGGGTGGCAAAACCCTACCGGCGGCTCTCGAGGTGGCGGTCGCAGCAGCAATGGTCGTGGTCGCGGCGGCGGCAATGGCAGAAATCGGCGAATTGATGAAGAAGACAAGTCAAAAGTGGTGTGTTCTTACTGTAAACGGAAAAGACACACAAAATATTCATGCTTTGAACTTGTTGGGTATCCAGATTGGTGGGAAGAGAAGCACGACAAGCCGCCGAAACCGCAAACACCCTGGAACCATGGCGGGCACGCCGCCGCAGCAGTTGGAGGCGACGGAGGTAACGCCGTGCAGGGAGTTGCGCAAACCGTCGGTGCTGGCCAGCTGGGAGGCAGGACCGGAGGTGAAGCTGCTCAGCTGGCGAACAAAACCGGGGCAGCTAACTTCGTCGCTGGCGGAAGTGGGAGTGTGATTCACGGTTGGAGTGAAGAATTGATGAGGGAAGAGGCGGCGCCCGATTCAGGTAGATTAGGGTTATGGTGCTCTTTTATTAGAGGCCCCCAAATCTTTGGAAAATTGCAGATTTTACCCCACTAAAATTCGCAGCCTCAATTAACCCCAAAAACTTACCCGAAATTGCAAAATGTACCCCACAAAAATATTTTATCCCAATTAGCCCCCAAACCTCCTGAAAATTCCATAATTTCTCAAACTTGCCAAAATCGATTTCAGCCTCTCGAGAAATTTGGAGTTGCGTGTGCAGTACCTAATGGCCATGAAAAAAATAATAAATGGATTTTTGACTGTAGGGCAACCGATACCATAACATATGATGCCTCAGACATTACCGACCTTCAGAACCCTCTAAAATCTCATATCCAAACTGCCAATGGAGAATTTACAGTGGTTGAGGGGGCTGGAACTGTTAACATTTCACCAACTTTGCAGTTATCGAATTGTCTCTATATTCCTTCGATGTCTCATAAGTTATTATTCATTAGTCATGTCACAAAGGAATTGAATTGTACCTTACCAATGCAGCCACAATTTTGTCTGTTGCAGGATATCCGAACCGGGGAGATAATTGGGCGTGGCACTGAACGTGATGGGCTTTACTATGTGGATGAGATAGCTCAAAAAGGGACTGCCATGCTAACTCACGGATCACCTGACCGGAAAGCTTGGCTTTGGCATCGGCGCTTGGGTCATCCATCTATCGGTTACTTAAAATTGTTATTTCCTAGTATTATTCCTAAGCATGACATGTACTGTGAAACTTGCCTTTTATCCAAAAGTCATCGAAGTTCTTACCCATTAAGTAATACTCGTGTAGAAACCCCGTTTGCCTTAGTACACTCTGATGTTTGGGGGCCCGCACCAGTTATTGGGGGACAAGGTTTTCGATATTACCTAGTTTTTGTGGTTAATTGCACTCGCATGACCTGGATATATTTCATGAAACAAAAATCTGAAGTTTTGTCACACTTTACCCATTTCTATAACCTTATCCAAACTCAGTTTCACAAAACCATTCAGGTCCTTCGGTCAGATAATGGGGGGGAGTTCGTCAATTCTAACATGAAACAATTCTTCCAAAACAAGGGCCTTATACACCAAACCACATGTGCTCATACTCCCGAATAAAACGGTGTGGCTGAAAGGAAAAATCAATCTCTCCTCGAAATGACCCGTTCTATGCTTATAGAGTCAAAAGCCCCGAAACACTTCTGGCCAGAAGCCATTGCCACCAAAGCCTATCTCTTAAACCGATTGCCCACAAGCATTCTCAAACACAAAACTCCCCTACAAGTCTTGTCCACCTTCACAAAAATTCCTCCGCCCTTGACTCTTGAACCTCGCGTCTTCGGATGCTCCGTTTTTGTCCACATTCCTAAACATGAAAGAACTAAACTATCCCTATGCGCTATTAAATGCGTATTTGTAGGATATGGGGTAAATCAAAAGGGGTATAGGTGTTTCGATCCAAAATCCAACCGGATGTTCGTTACAATGAACTGCAACTTTCTTGAAACTGAGTACTTCTTTGCCCATCTTAGCGGTCAGGGGAAGAGTAGTGTTAGGGATAACAATGATACAGACCCGCTAAGTTGGATCTCAATGCCACTGCCAAGTAATCCTGATGCAGATCTAACAAAGAAAGCAGTAAGCAATTCCGTTGAGCAAGTCTCTGATGTGGTAGAGTCCATTGTGGAAGGTGACATCGCCTCAAATATTTCTCCGTTAAGGATATTCAATGTAAGTACTCCTGTGGATACAGATAATTGTTTGGCTAACACTATAATTGCAGAAGAAAATTCAATTGAGGTCAAAGAAAGGGAAATCGAGGAAGTCGAGGTCGAAGGAGTTGACTCTGACACTGGGAGATACATACTTTCACCAAGGTCAAACAGAGGAGTTCCACCCAAAAGGTATACACCGGAGAAGATTGACAGGAAAAAGTGATACTCTATTGTGAACATAGCCAAAGGTCATTTATCAGAGATGGCTCGGGCTTTCGAGAATGCACTATATGAGGAAGAAGAAATACCACAGACATGGGAAGAAGCTATGAAATACAAGCATTGGAGGGAAGCAATGAAGAAAGAGATTGATGCACTGATTCGAGAAGGAGCCAAGTTGGCTGACCGTAGTCAATATCAGCGACTAGTTGGAAAACTCATATATCTCTCGCACACTAGGCCAGATATTGCCTATGCAGTTGGGGTCGTAAGCCAGTTCATGCATAAGCCGCAAACAGATCACATGGAGGCAGCACTTAGGATTTGCCGGTATTTGAAGGGAACTCCAGTGCAGGGAGTGTTGTTCGCCAAAAATGGGCATCTTGAGATTCATGGTTATACAGATGCTGACTGGGCAGGAAACCCAAATGATAGAAAGTCTACAACAGGCTACTTTACCTTTGTTGGAGGTAACTTGGTAACATGGAGAAGCAAGAAACAGAAGGTGGTGGCTCTTTCGAGTGCTGAAGCAGAATTTCGTGGGATTAAAAGTGGGTTGACCGAGATTTTATGGTTAAGGAGATTGATGAAAGAGATTAATCTCCCTCCGAGCAAGTGCCAGTTGTACTGTGATAACAAAGCCGCTATAAGCATCTCACAAAATCCTATACAACATGATCGAACGAAGCATGTGGAGGTTGATAGACACTTCATCAAAGAAAACATTGAGAATGGGATTGTTGAACTCCCTTTCGTTCGCTCTGAGGATCAACTTGCCGACATCCTAACTAAAGCAGTCAACTTAAGGTGTTTTGAACATGTGCTTTCCAAATTGAGTTTTGGGGATCCCACCACTCAATTTGAGGGGGAGTGTTGAGAAAAGGAGAAGCATTAAGAATAATAGAGTTCCAATAAGCATTAAAGGAGGATGAAGTTCCAAGAATAGAGTTCCAAGATGCATTGGGGATTTGAATGCCTTGTTCCAATAATAGTGTAGTTCCATGAATATACATTTATTGTAGGATCTCAAAGGTCACCAACATCCCTATAAATATATGGGTGTTGAGTACCATTTCATTATCAAATCCAATACAATTATCTTCTCCTATTGCTTTATTCCCTAAATATGTTGTCTGTATCATTCAACATAACTCACCTAACACAATTTTTCTTAATCTCCGTGCCGAAAAGAAACGTCTCCATTACTATGGAACGGAGGGAGATTTATTTTATCTAAAAAACTAAAGAATACGTATATTTTCTTATACTCATAAAAGAAACAACTTAAATTAAAATATTTAAATCAAATAATTTTGGTGCATGTTTAGCCTGGGGATGGATCCCCTGCTGTGATAAAAAACATAGCAGAGGGTGTTGTGCATAAAACGCATGGCATAACTCTTGAAACACATCAAGGGGATGAAGAGGGGACCCACATACACATTAATCTTTTACTCCCTCCGTCCCAACTTAAGAGTTCTATTTTGCCATTTCCGTCTGTCCCAACTTAAGAGTCATATTTCACTTTTACCATAAATGGTAAGTAGGCCCCACATTCTACCAACTTATTCGACTACATTTTATTATAAAAGTAATATATATATATATATATATATATATATATATATAAATAAGACTCATATTCCACTGACTTATTCAATCCACTTTTCTTTACATTTCTTAAAATCCGTGCCCTAACTAATTAGGACTCTTAAGTTGGGACGGACGGAGTACTATATTTATGAATTAAGAATTGGAATATATGCAAGGAACTCTATGGATAATATATTCAATAAAATTCATGTGATAATTAGGGTTGCAATTTCACGCCCGAATCTAAAATCGGGCTATTTGGGCTGTCCCGGTCGGGTTACGGGTCAACCCGTCGAATTGAAGGCTTCTGGACAGCGTGCAGTCTCTGTAACGGGCATAACTTTCTCTACAAAGCTCTGATTGAGGCGTGCAAGATACTCACGCGAAGCTCATTCGAAAGCGAAGAGAATGATATGCATTAGGGGCTTATCAAACTTCAAAATCACGAGAAACATTGACTCGAAAAGGTTGTTGCACATCAACGTATTTTGTGTGCATTTTTCTAATCCATTTTCTATCAATTCTCAACAAATATGTAAATATACCAAAATATATAAATATAATCAAAATCATCCAAGACAATTCTCTGAAACCATGCAAAATCCAAATACGTCAACCGACTATAACATCCCAAATTTTGTGACATTTATTTAAGATATGTCGATTGGAAATTTCATTTATGAAATTTAAATTGTTGCTACGTAATTGAGTTTGATTATGTGGAATAAATCGTCATGGGGAAATTGGAATGAAGTGCTAGTTATATTTAATGTGGGAAATCAATTTAAATAAAGATCATGCATCTTGTTCTAGCCAAATAAAGTGGCTATTGTCGGCCCCTCCAATTATTGGAAATTTTCTTGGATTTAATTAATTGTTTTGGGATATTCATCCAAATTAATCCAAATCAAATTATCCCTAAATTGTGCTACATGAAACTCGAACTCTAACCTAATATTTTTGTGAGTTTCGGATATCCTCTACTTGAATTAAGATGATGAATTAGTTTCTTTGATAAAATTGGTACCTTGTTGATTCCTTCATTTATTTTAAATCCAATTAAATCTTGCCACATTTTATTCCCTCACCCCAATTAAATTAAGAGTTGCATTATTTCCTTGTGGCTAATTAAGCCAATTTTCACCCCCCTATTTGTAGAGGAGAATATATTTGTTTCCTATTTTGTGGAATTCCCTTTATTCAATACCAAATTAATACCTAAGCCAAATTAACTAGGGATGTGAATATTTTCCTTCTATTGTGTCTCCATCCCACACTTTTTTTAGCTTAATTTCCTTGGGGTAAATCTATTTTATTGCTGCCTATTTTATGAGAGTCTTTTCCTATAAAGAAATTACCAAATTTAAATCTTATTCTATTTAATTGAGGATTTAAATAATTTCCTTATGCACACCATCAAGATTTTCGCCCCTTCCCTCATTATTTCCTACTTGGAGATTTAATTTATTTTGTTCCCTTGTTTATGGAATATTCAATGACTTATTTCCTAAATTGGAAATCTATTGCTCTCCAAGTAAATACCAAATAAATTCCTTATTGAATTTATTAACCTAATTTTTTAAATTTTGCCTTCTTTTTAATTGTGGGATTATATTTATTGGCCTCTATTTTATTCCTCCATAATTAAATAATTAATTAATTAATGGGATTAAACCTAGGACTATATAATCACCTAAACTAAACCCTAGCCCCCATTCTCCCTCATAATTCTCGTGCCTCACCTCTCCTCCCTCTCTTCATCCTCTCCAAAATTTCTTCCATCATTGTTCTTGCATCCATTGAAGTTTGATTTTCAAGAGTTCCCAACGAATCACATCAATCTTTGCTTCTACCGTTTGGTTTTCGATTCAAGAAGGTATAACTAAATATTTTCCTCATCTTCTCCATTGAAACCTTGTTCTTGATTCCTTCATGCATATAGTGAGTGTAGGAATCATAGATCGCAAAACCTTGTTTGTATGAGAAAAACTGTGAATATGCGATTGTGAATTAATATGTGTAAAGTTTGAATGATTCATTGGTGAATGATGTGTGGTTATATGAGAACATGATTGTGAGAACCTTTTGAAGCATGTTTGTGTGTGCGAAGCATGAAAAATTGTGTTTGGTTGAATGAGGAAGAAACCTTAATTTCGAAATTTTGAGACCTGAAAACTGTGGTGTTCGGACAGTGGATTCCGACGTGTGTTTGACTGACCAAAGGATCTTTTTTGGTTCAAATTTTTAACTGACTAAACTTCAAGGTGTTTTCTGTGTTGTGTGTAAATTTCAGCTTCCTTTGAAAAAAGATGAATGTTTAATAAATTTTTGAAGTCGACTGCGCAATTCTGCCAGAAACATATTTTCTCGCCCAAAAAGTTTCGTTTTCTATTTGACCGATCAAATGGCCTCATTTTGATGTGAATTTTGAACTGGATGAAATTCGAATTGTCTTCTGTACTTTGTGAAAATTTCAGCCTCATTGGGCATCGGATGAATTTTTGGTGAATTTTTCAAATGAACTCCGCAGTGCTGCCAGAATTTTTATGTTCCGACCAGAGAGTTTCATTAATGTTTTGACTGAACAATCGACATGATTTGAGTGAGAAATTTTAACTGGATGAACTTGAATGTGTGTACTATGTTGTGACCAAAATTTAGCTTCATATGAGGTCGGATGGATTTTTGGTAATTTTTACAAACAAACCGCGCAGTTCTGCCAGATTTGTTGTTATGTGGAAATATCACTTGTTGCCAAGTTTTAATGAATTATATGATGCATGTATGATTTGGGAAGGTATCCTGTGACGTGATTATGTGTGACACGTTGAAAAATATTATGGCATGTTATTCCTTAGGTTGATGAATGTTAGGATGGGTAAATTAAGGGAATGATAAAAGGAACGATATGACATGCATGGTAATGTGAATTTATGGAAGGCTGATTTGTGTTGTGATGATTGGCAAGGGTTATTGTGAGTACGTTAGCACAAGGAACGAGTGTTGCCTTAAGTGGATATTGAATTGATTAAACCAACGAGGTGGGTTTTCCTTATAAATCTTTTTATTTTCCGAAAATATGACGTGGTGTTATAAGGGTGGTTTAACTTGTTATGTCATGCCATGATTGTTTTGATTGAGATTGTGTGACTGATGCCTAGTTCGTCTGAGTTTACTCCGTTAGGCTATATGGCTGTGTTGTGAAACGAATTCTGGTCTGAGTAGGGCCGCAAACCCTATCAGACTGTGTACACTGGTGAGATCAGGAGCCGTCCTTGCTAGTCGGCCGGTCTCGTGGGCGAATAGTGTGGCCACACTTTTGTCGCACTGTGGATTGATGATTGTGATTGATGGATTGTTGAGAAAATGGGGAGATTATTACACTGGCCAGTCTATGAAACGTTTTTGTGTTCTCGATGATATTTCTTTACTACGTATAAAACTCGAGATCACTGGTATGGATGACATAACTGTATAAATATTTTCGGCATGAGCCCATTGAGTACAACAAGTACTCAGCCCTGCATATGTTTTTCCCTATGTGCAGGTTGAGCGGGATGTTGCGGTGGATGTTGAGTTGGCCTAGGAACTTTGGATGCGTTGTGTCTTCATACATATACGTCATCCTTGACTCTCTTTAAACCTTATTTCCGCTGCTATATTTTTGAACTATGCCTCATGACTTTAATCTGTTTCGTACTGTGCTTGAGCATGTTTGATTGTGTTAGGCGTTAATCTGATGTTTACCCTGTTACTCTGAAATGGTTTTTCGTGAACTAAACCAAATGTTTTCTTTTGGAAGTTAATTGGATTTTAATATTTATTTTCTCCGCTGCTTCTTTTGAAAAATCTTTTGTCATAAGTCGTTGCTAATTAATAATAAATTTATAACATTAAGTTTCTTTAAACTAAAAATTTGTTGTCTAAACTTTTAATGAACTAAAATATTATTCCTTTAAGCTAATTAAGTTTTCATATAAAATGTTATCCTTAAATGTTGTCTTTAATGTTATCCTGTGGTCACGATCGCCTCGTTTGTAGTACCCCTAGTTTGGGCGGTCATGACAGAGTGGTATCAGAGCTTTGTTCTTTCGCTCTGGTCCGAGAGTCTCCTTTCACTTTAAGTCTAGATTAGTGAACCCTTATTGACTAGAAGTGTCACGAAGGCTCAACATCCAAGCATCACGCTCAACCAAGGAAAGTGAGGTATGTTTTAAGTTGTTGATGAAATATGAGAACGATGTATAAGATTGATGATATGATGAGGATGGTTTAGGCAAAAGAATGCATGAGCATGTAATTACGTGATGATGTGATGTGATTCTAAATTCGTGAATAAATGATATGAAAAGGATGTAAATGTGAGCATGATTTGCGTGATGATCTAAACACGTGTTATATGTGTGAAAACGATATTGTGATAGTGTGATTATGTGGAATATGAGCATGATTGGCAATATGATCTAAGCACGTGTTGTATGTGTGAATATGATATTGTTATGGTATGATTATGTGGAACATGAGCAAGATTGGTATGATGACCTAAGTATGTGTTATATGTGTGAAAGTGATGACGTAAGCATGTGAACATAGGAAGATGGAGTGTTTTATACGAAAGATGAATATTGATGAGTTGTTTTGAGAATGTTGTAACTTTTTTTAAAAAAAATGTTTGTTTCAAACATATAGGTGAAGTGCATGGTGTCTGGTTATGTGGGAAAAAAAACTTTGAGGTTGATGTTTTACAATGGTAAGGACTAGTTGTTCATAGTGGAATTTGATTGACAAAACTATAACATGTTATGGGAAATTGTTGAAAATTTTGAAAAATCTTTGAACCTTGAAAGCATGTTAGTTCGTTTCTTTTGGGAAAATTTAGATCTGGAAGTGAATGAGGAATATGACGTAGTTATGCATGGCGATATACGTTTATGCATGTTGAATCTTTTGGTATGTGAATCACGTTTTAAGTGATGAATTATGAACGTAAAGGTGTGAGGTAATTTATGAAAGTGTTGCACTACTAGAAAATTGGCTTTTTATGGCACTTCAAAATGCCACCAGAATTTTATTAACGTTACACTTAATCTAT
This sequence comes from Salvia splendens, assembly GCF_004379255.2. Classification (NCBI taxonomy): domain Eukaryota; kingdom Viridiplantae; phylum Streptophyta; class Magnoliopsida; order Lamiales; family Lamiaceae; genus Salvia; species Salvia splendens. The sequence continues at coordinate 22,865,863 of NC_056035.1, forward strand.
AATGGCACTTAAAGCAAGTGTCAGCCCCAACACATGTAATAATGGATCAAGTGCCATGATAGAGTGTGTGTTACTTCACTGAAAAACAACATAAAATACCTTATGAAATGGCACTTCAACGTGCCATTAAATATCGTCTAAAGCTACACTAACATAATACAAGTGATAATTTACAAAATACCCCTATAAATATTAATAATAACAATAATTCTTATAATTGTTTGTAATGTACATTATAGCCCACAAATTTCTGTAATTTACATATTCATCCTTATTTTATTTATAAATTATAATTTTCTTTAAATTATATAAGTACATAATACATTTTTTATTCCAAAGAACAAAATCATTCAACAAAACTTCATAAAGAACTCATACGTCAAATTTGAACATACAAAAATGTAAAATATCTAATCATAGATCTTATTTTGACTAACTTTGTAAAAAATCTAATGGAATTGTCACTGGATGTATGAGAGAAGACATAATTTGAGGTCTTGATTGCTTGCTTATCAGTGGCTCGATCATTGCAGTGCATGTCATCCAACACTAATGCATAAGGGCCGTTGCTCATTATCACTGACACTCGATGCTGCAATTAATAAAATAAGTTCATAATCATATACACGTTCGATTCAAACATAATCATATGCATCATATACTATAACTCAATCTGCCACATAGAGAGACGTACAAGGGAATTAAAAGCTACGGCGTTGAAGCGGTGGGGATGGGTAGGCCGATTTTCAGTTACATTCATAAGAAGTGGCAGTCTAGTCTGATTATTGCTTCTTCATATTCTTCTTATTATCATTGGTTGCCTGGAATGCAATAGTCAATGAAGAACCATTTGAAAAAGAAACTACGAGAATGCATCATAACATCAAAGATGCAAAATTAGTCTCTGCTCGTACTTTAGTGTAATTGAGAAACTAACAAATAGAAACATGATAAATAAACTTTCTAAATTTTACTAATTTATGGTCAAGATATAATATATTACCTCAAAACGATGAGGTATAGGTCTATCATCTTTGATAGAGTCATCAATTTCAGTTGCCTTCTCGACATTTCTCCTGAATACATCATATTTTCACTGCATATAGAGTGTAATTAAATATGTAGCCATTAGAAGTAAAGTTTGCCAATCAACAATATAGTTCATGTAGAACAAAGTCAGCTGTAGAAGCTAATACAATATTCACTAGAGCCACGAAGTGGTACTACAACAAAGCTTGCTTCGAAGATTCTCAATTGGGTTATCTATATTTGTAAAGTCTAATACAAATTGAATCCATCTTCAATAGATATAAAACTAGCAACAAGTTAAATTTTCAGGCTCATTATGTTAAAAAGAAATATCATCAAATTCCAGAAAGTGCAATAGAAAACGAACCAAATAAAACAACTTCATGGGTAAGATTTGGATCTATGCATTTCAGATACCAAACAGAACCATTAATAGTTCACAGTCCTTAGCATGTCAAACACACTTCTAAAATTTGACACCAAAAACAAAATTCATGAAAAGTAAATTAACCAAATATAATAACCTTGTCTATGTAAGTCTCACTGATATTGGAAGGGTTTGATCCTTAGTCCTTTCCAAACTCATATTGAACTAGATGAACCACATACACAAAAACACCATAAAAATATACTCAGTTAAATTAAATACGAGGAATAAAAGAAGAAGATTAAAGATTGAGCTTAATCCAAATGAGCATATTTACCATAAATTAACCATCTACCAAAGTCAACAATTACACTGCAATATTCAAACAGAGACTAAACTCAGGTAAGACAATGTCAATTACTATTAAACAACAGCCATAGTCACAATAAGAAAACTTGCAAAAGAATAAAAAGAAAGTAAGAAACAAATTACTCTCCCAATTAATGAGGTTTAATCCTTAGAGATAACTTCGACCTCACAATTTTTCAACAATTTTCAACATTTGTAGACAATTTACCTCATGCAAATGCTTGATATCCATAAACATGTCCAACTAAATAATTTATACAACTCCAAGTCCAATTAGATCTAACAGTCTTTAGAAACTTAACCTGCACCAAAATCATCTAAATTTTTAACTTGAAATTGCAACCTAACTAAAATTCTAAAAGAGAACTTCAAAATAAAGGCACCAAGATCTAGAATAAGGAAATGATAATTTTTAGGAGCGTTGTATATAGTGAGAGAATAACGAAGTGAATTCGAGGGTCGTAGTATTTCGCCTTGTTTGGCTACAATATTCACATAAGAATCGAACAGTTGAAAAATATCAATTACACCACAAAAATTAGAGAACTAAAGATAAGATCTATAAATACCTGTAGATAGAAGATGGCATTCTTGACTACACCAACATACACTTCTCACCGTTGTAGATTTATTCGAGTCTTCCATGCTTCTTCGATTTTTTTCCCGATGAGAGAACGCTAGGAGGAAAATGGTTTGTAGGGTAAAGGTGAGGGGATTAGTGGTAAAGTCGTGGGTAAATTACAATAATAGATCTGCATTTTTTATTGTTATTTAATATTATTATTAACTTTTAGTGTGAATTTCGAAATATAATGAATTAAGGTTTTAGTGGGAATGTTTCCGACTCTTCTTATTAATTTGACAAAGTCTAAAAGTGTAAGGAAAGAAGCTTTATTATGGCATCTATTTGAATGCGTAGCATTAATATATGGTAGGAGTGCAGCAACATACTAATGTAATGACAAAGGATTTATGCTGACACCTTTTAAAAAGTGTCAGAAATAAAACGTAGTGAAAGGCCATATTTTTAGTAGTGTTGGTAGAAGAAAGTATGATACTATGAACTTTGTTGCAAACCTAGAATGCCCAAGATGTCTGTTTGATCGAACGATATCGAACTTAGTTGTTACAACTACAATATCACTTTTCTGAGGGATAAGATAAATGGAAATATGTAGTGCGAATTCAAACTCCATTAGATGATTACAAATTCACTATCGTTTTTCCTGAACGATAAGAATAAAGAGAATACGAAGTGACATTACGTACAAAAAGAACTTCAAGAGGAGATGCTAAATGATTTAATCCTACAACGGGGAGAGATCATACTTGTGATCTAAGATGTAAACTCATTCTTGCGTCAAAAGTGGTGGTGCGACGAAGATGACTGTTATAGCACGTTGGGAGCGCGAATATAATTGCGATGTTTTAAGAGAATGGTTTTTATGAGGTGCAAAGAATATTATGAAGATATGGATTCCGACTATCATTATTAGTGGCAACGATATGAAGAATCTCAGCGTGGAACCCACAGCTCCTTGAGCGATGTTACCAGTTTCGGCCCGCGAAAGATGAATGAGGAGGTGCGATTTTAAAAGCTAGAACGAACTTTTTAATCAACAGTTCTTACTTGGATTCTAAGGAGTTGTCTTTCAGGACCTTTCAAATAATCGTGAGCCCCTGTCTATTTAACATCTTGTTTCACTCACTTTTTGCAGGTAACGCTTATTATTTCTTTTCATCCATTGAGTCATAACTCACTTTCAGTTCTTGGAAAGTGGTGTTGCCTTCATAACTTTGGACACTTGGATTGATTGTAGTCTTCCTTGACCTATTATTTACGAACAATATTTTGACCTTGTGAGCCTTTGCTATTAAACTTCATTTCTAAGGCTGCTTGCAGTTATGTCCTTCAACATGTTCACGTTTCACAGACATGTTTTCTATGGGATATTCTTCTTCGAACTATTTTTTCAGCCTTTCATTCTGTAACCATGTCTGTTCAATATCTTTCATACAGAGTGAAATTCTTTTGGTTCTGTTCCACTATACATATCAATTCCATATTATAACTTTTCTTTTTACAAAACAAAGTTAAGGGCTACATTTTGTACCTTGCCTTAACGAATTCAATCCACTAGATTTTCTTTCAAAAGTTCCTTTGACCTTCGTAGCCTACTACGAGACTTGAGATTTAATTCGATTCCACCCTATATTCATGATCTATCTTATGTTCTTTCAAGCTCCGTGGAGATGATCATAACTAATTGTTCCAAGTTAGTGAGACCCCAAAGAGTCGAGCTAGAGACGTTGTTTTCTTGATTAATTCTGCAACCTTTCTGCTTAAGACACTTTCAGCAGTGTAGCTACAATTTTGAAATCAATTCATATCCAAGTAAGACTGCTTGATCAATTTTCGAGTTCTTAATGCTACACTTGGAGGAATGGGTGAGGTTGAGCTTTTCGAATACACTTTATGCGGACGTGTTTGTAGACAGGTTGAATTGGGTTTGAGGTTGTCTTCACCTGGTGGAAGTTTAATTGATATTGTGCGAACTTGCTCGAACATAGAGTTTGTGTTAGGAGAATTAGGAGTAGTGGACTAACTTTTGTACGTTATGCCTTTGGAGAACGTAGTCATAATTTTGGGAATGGATTGGCTTACCGAGAACCACGCAACGAGTCAATGTAAAGAGAGACAGATTTCTTTTCAGGCCTCGGGCAAAGAGCCGACTATCTTATATGAGATCTCCATGAACAGACGAGCCTCCATAATCTCCGCTTTGCAAGCAACCACGATGATAAGAAAAGGGCGTCCGGCGTATCTTGTGTACTTGAATGGAGAGGAAAAGAAGGATTTGAAAGTGGGAGACGTGGCAGTAGTACGAGATTTTCCCGATGTGTTTCCCGAAGCTTTGCCTAGACCGCCACCCGACAGACATGTAGAATTCACTATTGATTTGGAACCAGGGTCTGCGCCAGTATCAGAGGCGCCATACCCCCCCTAAAGAGTTGGCAGAGTTGAAGATCCAGTTGCAAGAACTGTTAGACTTGGGTTTTATTCGACCTAGTGTGTTACCGTGTGGAGCGCCAGTGTTGTTCATTAAGAAGAAGGATGGAACAATGAGGATGTGTATCGACTATCGTGAGCTTAATAAGATGACCTTGAAGAACAAGTACCCACTGCCAAGGATTGATGATTTGTTTGACCAACTTCGAGGAGCGGGCGTATTTTCAAAAATGGACTTGAGATCGGGATATCATCAACTAAAGGTCCGACGAGAGGATGTGCCTAAGACTGCTTTTCGCACTCGTTATGGCCATTAAGAATTCATCGTGATGCCATTAGGGCTGACCAACGCCCCGGCCGTCTTCATGGACTTGATGAACCGAGTTTTCCACGAGTACCTTGACAAGTTTGTGTTAGTCTTCATCGACGATGTTTTAGTACACTCGGAGAACGAGGAGGAACGTGGATGGTACCTGCAAACTGTGTTGGGAACGTTACGAAAAGAGAAGCCTTATGCCAAGTTCAGTAAGAGTGAGTTTGATTGACTCAGGTGAACTTTCTTGGTCCTATCGTGACGGGCTGACGGTTAATGGAATTCAAGAGGGATTCTCCGAGTGAAATCTGTAGTTTCTTGGGATTGGCGGGATACTACCGATGTTTCATCGAGGGATTCTCTAAAATCGCGAGACCAATGACACAACTGTTGAAGAAAGGAATCAAAGTGGTTTGGACGCCGGAGTGCGAGGCGAGTTTCCAACTGTTGAAAGAGAAGTTGACTACAGCACATGTTCTAGCTGTACCGACAGCCGACAAGGACTTCGCCGTCTATACTGATGCATCGAAAGTAGGACTTGGATGCGTGTTGATGCAAGATGGGAAAGTGATAGCATACGCTTCCCGACAGTTGAGACCGAATGAATTGAATTTTCCGACTCACGACTTGGAACTAGCAGCAGTAGTGCATGCACTGAAAATTTGGAGACATCATCTCTATGGAGTGAGATGCGAAATATATACGGATCACAAGAGTCTCAAGTATTTCTTCGAGCAAAATGAGCTAAACATGCGGCAGCGACATTGGTTAGAGATCGTGAAAGATTACGACTGTGGTATTCACTATCATCCGGGCAAGGCAAACGTAGTAGCCGATTCTTTGAGTAGGAAGAACCAACCGCAATTGGCTTATTTCCTAACGCAAGAGGAAGCGTTGATTCGCGAACTCGACAGAATGAGATTGGAGATAATGAAAGCGCCCGAGACAGTAGGAGGAAGAATCGCGACACTAGTGATTGAGCTAGATTTGAGAACCAAGCTCATAGAAGCCCAACGATGTGATGAGAAGTTGGAAGAACGTGTGAAGGTGAGAGCCGAGAAGCTTGATCACTACCTTGAGGAGGCGGATAATGCTTTGACGTACGATGAACGATTGTGTGTGCCGAGCGATGAGGCGCAAAAAGATGAGATTTTGAGTGAAGCGCATGACACGCCTTACACAGCTCACCCCGAAAGCACGAAGATGTATCGAGTTTTGAAGCAACATTTTTGGTGGAATGGAATGAAAGGGGACGTAGCGTCGTATGTGGAGCGATGTCTAGCATGTCAACAATTGAAGGCCTTACACCAACGGCCATATGGGAAATTGCAACCACTTGAAATTCCCGAGTGGAAGTGGGAGCATCTAGCTATGGATTTCGTGACGGGTTTGCCGAAGTCACAAAAGGGCAACACTGCGATATGGGTAATTATCGATCGACTTACTAAAAGCGCGCACTTCTTACCGATTAAGATTACTTATGGAGCGGACAAGTTGGCTAAACTCTACGTGAGTGAGATTGTACGTTTGCATGGAGTGCCAAAGACCGTTGTATTCGACCGCGATACGAAGTTCACATCGAGATTTTGGATGAGTTTGCAACGGGAATTGGGCACACAATTGAACTCCAGCACTGCTTATCACCCGCAATCGGACGGGCAGTCAGAGAGGACGATTCAAACACTTGAGGATATGCTGCGAGCCGTTGTCTTAGATCGAAGGGAAAGTTGGGAAACTGTTCTACCATTGGTTGAATTCGTCTACAACAATAGCTATCAAGCGACGATCGATATGGCTCCGTATGAAGCTTTGTATGGCAGGAAGTGTCAATCCCCACTCTATTGAGATGAAGTTGGCGAGAGGAAGATGTTAGGGCCCGACGCTATAAGGGAAATGACCGAAATTGTACATCAAACCCGGTAAGGATCAAAGAATCTCAAGCTAGGCAGAAGTCGTATGCCGACGTGCGTCGAACGGAAATCAAATTCGATGTTGGTGACAAAGTATTCTTGAAAGTATCCCTGACGAAAGGAGTTGTGAGGTTTGGTGTGAAGGGCAAGCTGAAACCGCGTTTTGTAGGACCGTACGAGATTATTGATGAAGTAGGCCCTGTAGCGTACCGCTTGGCGTTACCTCCCAGTTTTGGAAACGTGCACAACGTGTTCCATGTGTCGCAGTTGCGCAAGTACGTGTTCGACCCCAAGCACGTGATTCATCAAGAAGAAGTGATCTCAACCCCCGACATGAGCTACGAGGAAAGACCCAGGCAATCCTAGATCGGAAGGTGCAAGAGTTGCGAAACAAGTCCTTAGCGTCCGTGAAGGTGTTGTGGAAGCACCATGGTCCCGAGGAAGCCACGTGGGAGTTAGAAGATAAAATGAAAGAAAAGTTTCCTGAGTTGTTTATGTGAGACGATCAAATTTCGGGATGAAATTTCTGTTTAGAGGGGAAGGATGTAACATCCCAAATTTTGTGACATTTATTTAAGATATGTCGATTGGAAATTTCATTTATGAAATTTAAATTGTTGCTACGTAATTGAGTTTGATTATGTGGAATAAATCGTCATGGGGAAATTGAAATGAAGTGCTAGTTATATTTAATGTGAGAAATCAATTTAAATAAAGATCATGCATCTTGTTCTAGCCAAATAAAGTGGCTATTGTCGGCCCCTCCAATTATTGGAAATTTTCTTGGATTTAATTAATTGTTTTGGGATATTCATCCAAATTAAATCCAAATCAAATTATCCCTAAATTGTGCTACATGAAACTCGAACTCTAACCTATTATTTTTGTGAGTTTCGGATATCTTCTACTTGAATTAAGATGATGAATTAGTTTCTTTGATAAAATTGGTACCTTGTTGATTCCTTCATTTATTTTAAATCCAATTAAATCTTGCCACATTTTATTCCCTCACCCCAATTAAATTAAGAGTTGCATTATTTCCTTGTGGCTAATTAAGCCAATTTTCAGCCCCCCCTATTTGTAGAGGAGAATATATTTGTTTCCTATTTTGTGGAATTCCCTTTATTCAATACCAAATTAATACCTAAGACAAATTAACTGGGGATGAGAATATTTTCCTTCTATTGTGTCTCCATCCCACACTTTTTTTAGCTTAATTTCCTTGGGGGAAATCTATTTTATTGCTGCCTATTTTATGGGAGTCTTTTCCTATAAAGAAATTACCAAATTTAAATCATATTCTATTTAATCGAGGATTTAAATAATTTCCTTGTGCACACAATCAAGATTATTGCCCCTTCCCTCGTTATTTCCTACTTGGAGATTTAATTTATTTTGTTCCCTTGTTTATGGAATATTCATTGACTTATTTCCTAAATTGTAAATCTATTGCTCTCCAAGTAAATACCAAATAAATTCCTTATTGAATTTATTAACCTAATTTTCGAAATTTTGCCTTCTTTTTAATTGTGGGATTATATTTATTGGCCTCTATTTTATTCCTCCACAATTAATTAATTAATTAATTAATGGGATTAAACCTAGGACTATATAATCACATAAACTAAACCCTAGCCCCCATTCTCCCTCATAATTTCCGTGCCTCACCTCTCCTCCCTCTCTTCAGCCTCTCCAAAATTTCTTCCATCATTGTTCTTGCATCCATTGAAGTTTGATTTTCAAGAGTTCCCGACGAATCGCATCAATCTTTGCTTCTACCGTTTGGTTTTCGATTCAAGAAGGTATAACTAAATATTTTCCTCATCTTCTCCATTGAAACCTTGTTCTTGATTCCTTCATGCATATAGTGAGTGTAGGAATCATAGATCACAAAACTAATCAGTGGGAATTTGTGTTTGTATGAGAAAAACTGTGAATATGCGATTGTGAATGAATATGTGTAAAGTTTGAATGATTCATTGGTGAATGATGTGTGGTTATATGAGAACATGATTGTGAGAACCTTTTGAAGCATGTTTGTGTGTGCGAAGCATGAAAAATTGTGTTTGGTTGAATGAGGAAGAAACCTTAATTTCGAAATTTTGAGACCTGAAAACTGTGGTGTTCGGACAGTGGATTCCAATGTGTGTTTGACTGACCAAAGGATCTTAATTTGGTTCGAATTTTTAACTGAATAAACTTCAAGGTGTTTTCTGTGTTGTGTGTAAATTTCAGCTTCTTTTGAAGAAAGATGAAATTTTAATAAATTTTTGAAGTCGACTGCGCAATTCTGCCAGAAACATATTTTCTCGCCCAGAAAGTTTCGTTTTCAATTTGACCGATCAAATGGCCTCATTTTGATGTGAATTTTGAACTGGATGAAATTCGAAGTGTCTTCTGTGCTTTGTGAAAATTTCAGCCTCATTGGGCATCGGATGAAGTTTTGGTAAATTTTTCAAATGAACTCCGCAGTGCTGCCAGAATTTTTATGTTCCGACCAGAGAGTTTCATTAATGTTTTGACTGAACAATCGACATGATTTGAGTGATAAATTTTAACTGGATGAACTTGAATCTGTCTACTATGTTGTGACCAAAATTTAGCATCATATGAGGTCGGATGGATTTTTGGTGATTTTTACAAACAAACCGCGCAGTTCTGCCAGATTTGTTGTTATGTGGAAATATCACTTGTTGCCAAGTTTTAATGAATTATATGATGCATGTATGATTTGGGAAGGTATCATGTGACGTGATTATGTGTGACACGTTGAAAAATATTATGGCATGTTGTTCCTTAGGTTGATGAATGTTGGGATGGGTAAATTAAGGGAATGATAAAAGGAACGATAGGACATGCATGGTAATGTGAATTTATGGAAGGCTGATTTGTGTTGTGATGATTGGCAATGGTTATTGTGTGTACGTGAGCACAAGGAACGAGGGTTGCCTTAAGTGGATATTGAATTGAGTAAACCAACGAGGTGAGCTTTCCTTATAAATCTTTTTATTTTCCGAAAATATGACGTGGTGTTATAAGGGTGGTTTAACTTGTTATGTCATGCCATGATTGTTTTGATTGAGATTGTGTGACTGATGCCTAGTTCGTCTGAGTTTACTCCGTTAGGCTATATGGCTGTGTTGTGAAACGCATTCTGGTCTGAGTAGGGCCGCAAACCCTATCAGACTGTGTACACTGGTGAGATCGGGAGTCGTCCTTGCTAGTCGGCCGGTCTCGTGGGCGAATAGTGTGGCCACACTTTTGTCGCACTGTGGATTGATGATTGTGATTGATGGATTGTTGAGAAAATGGAGAGATTATTTGACTGGCCAGTCTATGAAACGTTTTTATGTTCTCGATGATATTTCTTTACTACGTATAAAACTCGAGATCACTGGTATGGATGACATAACTGTATAAATGTTTTCGGCATGAGCCCATTGAGTACAAGTACTCAGCCCTGCATATGTTTTTCCCTATGTGCAGGTTGAGCGGGATGTTGTGGTGGATGTTGAGTTCGCCTAGGAACTTTGGATGCGTTGTGTCTTCATACATAGACGTCATCCTTGACTCTCTTTAAACCTTATTTCCGCTGCTATATTTTTGAACTATGCCTCAAGACTTTATTCTGTTTCGTACTGTGTTTGAGCATGTTTGATTGTGTTAGGCGTTAATCTGATGTTTACCCTGTTACTCTGAAATGGTTTTTCGTGAACTAAACCAAATGTTTTCTTTTGGAAGTTAATTGGATTTTAATATTTATTTTCTCTGCTGCTTCTTTTGAAAAATCATTTGTCATAAGTCGTTGCTAATTAATAATAAATTTATAACATTAAGTTTCTTTAAACTAAAAATTTGTTGTCTAAACTTTTAATGAACTAAAATATTATTCCTTTAAGCTAATTAAGTTTTCATATAAAATGTTATCCTTAAATGTTGTCTTTAATGTTATCCCGTGGTCACGATCGCCTCGTTGGTAGTACCCCTAGTTTGGGCGGTCGTGACATCGACTATATAAGATCACGAAAAAAATCATTATTTGGTTCATGGATTCATAAATACTCATATATAAAAGCTTTCTTTTAGTATATTTTCAATATAATATTGCACAGTGTTTTGGCGCCACTTCATCATTTTATTACGCGTACTTTGATGATTCTGAAAACAAAGATAAATTAATATTTGACTTATTTACAGCTGAAATAAATAAAATTTGATCATAATTCAAGAAAACTTTAGAGTTACTTCAATTAGCTAGCATCTTGATAATTCACTCTTCAACAATTCAAAATATTTATGTTATGTTTGAATATTATTCAATTTTCTAAGAATTGGTTTATGTTTAAATTTTGAAACAAAGTGTTGATTTATGTTTTAAATACATAAAAATAAACATATTGTTGGTAGATGTTTTGTAAATAATTACGTAAATATTTAATAAATAAGTTATTTTAGTTTGAAAAACTTAATCTTTTTTCAAAATTATTAAAGAAAATTAAAAATACATATTTCATTGTTGCATGACTAATTAAAAATATATATATAATTAAAAAAATTTAAAAATACGTACTCCCTCCGTCCCATCTCAAGTTATTGACTGCACGTGTTTGGGAAAATGATAATAAATAGTTACAGTAGAGAGAAAATAAAGTAAGTAAGAGAATAATGTAGATACGACTCTCTTCTATAGTATTCTCTCTCTTCACTTTAACTATGTATTATCATCTTTACAAACAACGACTAAAAGAAATCAATCACTTGAGCTGGGACTAATGAGTATTATTTTTTTGAAAATAATAAAATAACTAAAAATACGCATTGGCCCGTATAACCCGATAGGTAAGCCCAAAACCCGAAGGATTTGGATTAGGATTGAACTTTTATAACTTAAAAAAATCATAACCCGAATAATCCGTACCCGAATGACCCGACAATCCGAATAGATTGACCTGATTGACATCCCTAGCACCGCATCCGGCTGTGTTTTTTATCACAACAGGCAATCCATCCATCCCCCGTTTAGCCAATGGCGACGTCATATTTTCTTAGCTTTTTCAAACTCGTGATGTTACCATCCACTGACACAAACTGCTACTTCACTGGTTGTCTCCACTTTCCTTTCTATGTGTCACCATCTAATGAAGTCTGTTCTTGTTGGGATTCTTCTTCTTACAAGAGATAAAAGTCGGGCGTAATACAACCCAAAGAAAGAATGCGAAAAAAGGAACTGAACTGAAATTACAATGGAAAAAATTGAAACAGTAAGACCGTAAAAGTGTTTAGCCGAGTCGAGGAGGCCTCTTTCCGCAAGACGAGATACGCCCCGGGTAGTGCTCTCTGTTTGGCGTGTCGTCCCCAAAGATAAAACGACTACGTCTCTGGTGAAGCAGCACCGCAATCAACAGAGCTCCGACGAACTGGATGGAGGAGAGGGCAGAGCTTTAGACTGGAAAAACAATGCAGGAGAGGGAGAGAGCTTATGATGCTATATACTTTGTGAATGTTGTGTAGAGATGCATGGAATGGCTAGCCTATTTATAGGCTCAGCCCACTGCTGGGGGTCAACAGCCATGATAGCTGTTATCATTGCGAGATTGTAACTACCGAACGTTACGGGCGTTACAAACTATTACGAGAGCTGCTCCTTGACGCATCGGGACACGCGCGCGTCTAGGTTCGTAATGACGTGGACTTCATCACGTGTCAGCCACGTAGGCTCTTACCGCGTCATACTGACGATGTGTCATCCCACTTGGCTTGCTGGCGTGGAAACGTTGGTGGTCAAAAAAAGAAAAAGAACTACACCAACCAGCCTTGGGGTCGAGCCCCACGACCAGGCCCAAAGAACAGTCCAAAGACCACCCAAAGACCAATTGCCAAGATCCAACTCCAAGTCCACGGGCACGCGGCGCGTGGCTCGTTGCGGGGCGGGCGGCGGCGCGCGTGTGTGAGCGTGTGGGCTCTACAGCCCATCTTAGTCCACTAGAAGTATTACAGTAATAATCCCACTTATTGAATACTTGTTTAATAAGCTTCTAACTTTCAATGTGGGATACTTAATTAATCTCATGGCTTCTCTCATAGCCCATTTAATTAACTAGTAATTATTTCACAACTTTAATCCATTATTTCTCACTCACCGGGAATCGGATTTGAGAAAATGAATATACCACGGCCATCTACTCCGAACGTAGATCGACGCTATATTATTTAATTTCATAAAATTAAATGTCTCATTGGAAGTATTCTTGGTCAAAGTCCTTTGACCGCAACGATTCCAACAATCCCCCACATGAGTGGAAATAGCCAAATGCATATGCATGCAGACACAAACTCAACTCTCGAGATGTATATAAGCATAAGGATAGGTAGTTGTTGGCATTGAACCCTCCATAGTCGACACCATCAGATACACAGGCGGCTTGGTAGCGCGATGCTTTGAACTAATCCCCCACGGCGTGCACCGAGACAATGGTGTTAACGCTTAAACACCTCAATCTCATCTGTTCTCACGTTTTGTGTCCTTTGCGGCCTTGGACACCACTTTGGATTCATAAGTGTGTTATTTGAAGCGGCCTCACTTCACACTTATATAGGTGTTTCCTAAGCGAGTATCTTGCCCTACTCGGTCTCCTTGAGAACTCAATCTCCTCGAGATCCTTAGGAGTCATTAAAAGTTATAGACTTAGCCTCACCACTAGGCAAGTTTTCCAACACTCTATTGTTCTCTGGGGAATAGATATAGTTGAGTGTTTCTCATGAACTCTCATAGCTTAGTTGTCCCTTTGAACCAAGTTCTTGGGATCTCCAGTCATCATGTTTGGGTTACCACTATGATAATTCTTTAGTTTGTGGATTTCAAACTCATTCCCTCTAGCAACTTATTCATTTGATCAGGGTTTAACCCTTTGGTTAGCGGATCCGCTAGATTATCTATTGACTTCACATAGTCAATTGTAATCACCCCTGTTGTGATCAAATGTCTCACGGTGTTATGTCGTCGACGTATATGTCGAGACTTACCATTATAGAAGCCATTGTTTGCCCTTCCAATAGCCGCTTGGCTATCGCAGTGGATCAGCACTGGTGGCACTGGCTTAGACCAACATGGAATATCTTCAAGGAAGTTCTTAAGCCACTCGGCTTCCTCACCAGCCTTATCTAAAGCAATGAACTTCGATTCCATTGTTGATCGGGCTATACATGTCTGTTTTGTGGATTTCCACGATACAGCACCACCCCCAATAGTAAAGACGTATCCACTTGTTGAAAGTGAGTCTCTATTGTTGGATATCCAATTTGCATCACAGTACCCTTCAAGTAACGGGGGATATCTCGAGAAGTGTAGCCCATGATTTTGAGTATGTTTTAAATATCTCAAAACCCTCACAAGAGCTCTCCAATGCTCTTTGCTTGGATGCTCGTGTAACGAATCAACTTGTTCACGGCACAAGCAATGTCAGGTCGAGTTCAATTAGTCATGTACATAATGCATCCGATGACCGTGCATACTCTTCTTATGCAACGGGCTCGCCTTTGTTCTTGCTCAAGTGAACGTCGAGTTCAATTGGAGTCTTAACCGGCGCGCCATTATAGGCTTTGAATTTATTCAATATTTTCTCAACATAATGTGATTGTGTTAAGATGATTCATCAGACGTTCTTAGAATCTTCATTCCAAGAATTACATCGGCTTGACCCATGTCTTTCATGTCAATGTTTCTCTTTAACATGGCCTTTGTATCGTTAATTACTTGAGTGTTACTACCCAAGATTAACATATCATCAACGTATAGACACACTATAACATGGCCGTTATTAGTGCTCTTGATGTAGACACATTTGTCGCACTCGTTGATTTTAAACCCATTTGATAAATCACATTATCAAACTTCAAGCGCCATTGCACTGGCGCTTGTTTCAATCCATATAGAGACTTTACGAGCTTGCATACATTTTTCTCTTGTCCAGGTACTACAAACCCTTCGGGTTGTTCCATATAAATTTCATCTTCTAGTTCACCATTTAGAAATGCGGTCTTTACATCCATTAGATGAATCTCAAGATTGTGCAATGCAGTAATAGCGAGAAGCACTCGGATAGATGTAATCCTTGTAACAGGTGAATAGGTATCGAAGAAGTCATGTCCTTCCTTTTGTTTAAAACCCTTTACTACTAGTCGGGCTTTATACTTATCCACTGTTCATCGGCCTTAAATTTCCTTTTAAGTACCCATTTGCAACCTAGAGATTTCACACCTTCAGGTAGATCTACCAACACCCAAGTGTGGTTTAGCAAAATTGAATCAATTTCGCTTTGAACAGCTTCTCTCCAATGTAGCCCGTCTTGGCCATCGAAGGCTACTTTTATAGATGTCGGTTCTTCATCTAACATTAAAGCAATGTAGTCAGGACCAAATATTTTTGGTGTTCTGACCCTACTACCACGTCTTAGTACTGTATCATTTGGATCAGGCCTTGCACGCTTGCGCGATTTAGGTTCCCCATCCGCTGATTTAGAACTAGTGGCTTCTTCTTCCACTGGTTTAGAACTAGTGCCTTCTTCTTCAATTCTTGTCTCAGAATTGGTTGAGACTTTTTCCTTGTCTTTGCAAGGAAATGTATTTTCGAGAAATACAGCATTCCTTGACTCAATTATTGTTTCTACTGTAATAGTCGATATTTCAGACTTGTGAACAACAAATCGATATGCACTACTGTTAAGTGCATATCCAATGAAGATACAATCAACTGTTTTAGGTTCAATTGTAACTTCTTTGAGCGGGGGAACCATTACTTTTGCCAAACCCCCCCCCCCCCCCCACTTTAAGGTATTTGTAAGATGGTTTCCTTCCTTTCCACGACTCATAAGGAGTGACGTCTTTACCTTTGCGTGGGATTTTGTTTAGGATAGAGTTGGCTGTCGATATAGCCTCCCCCCACATGTTCTGGGGCAATCCAGAACTAAGTAGCAGTGCATTCATCATTTCCTTTAGAGTTCAATTTTTGCGTTCTGCAACACCATTAGATTGTGGTGAATATGGAGCAGTTGTTTGGTGGTCAAAAAATTAAAAAGAACTACACCAACCAGCCTTGGGGTCGAGCCCAAGCACCGAGCCCCACGACCAGGACCAAAGAACAGTCCAAAGACCACCCAAAGACCAATTGCCAAGTCCAAGTCCACGGACACGGGCTCGGGCTCGGGCTCGAGGCTCGCGGGTCGAGGAATGTGGCTCGAGGTGGGGCTGGCGGCGGCGCGCATGTGTACGCGTGTGGGCTCTACAGCCCATCTTAGTCCACTAGAAGTATTACATGTAATAATCTCACTTATTAACTACTTGTTTAATAAGCTTCTAACTTTCAATGTGGGATACTTAATTAATCTCATGGCTTCTCTCATAGCTCATTTAATTAACTAGTAATTATTTCTCCCTCACGGGAATCGGATTTGAGAAAATGAATATACCACGGTCATCTACTCCGAACATAGATCGACGCTATATTATTTAATTTCACAAAATTAAATGTCTCGTTGGAAGTATTCTTGGTCAAAGTCCTTTGACCGCAACGATTCCAACAGTTCTACCCATCCTTGTAGCTCTCCTCATCATTTTCAGCGACCCTGCCTCCGCCGACCTCCCCGGCGGGTGGGAGCTCCACGTCGCCGACGCCGGAATCTCCTACATGCACACGGCGGTGACACGCTTCAACACCGTAGTCCTCCTCGACCGCACCCACATCGGCCCTCCCGCACCAAACCCCTCCCCCACACCACCTGCCTCCGCAACGACTGCACCGCCCATTCCCTCCTCCTCAACCCCAAAACCAACCTCCTCTGCCCCCTCACCATCCTCACCGACCCCTGGTGCTCCTCCGGCCAGTTCCTCCCCGACGGCACCCTCCTCCAGACCGGCGGAGACCTCGATGGTTTTCACAAAATTCGCCCCATGCGAACCGGATTCGGTGTGTGACTGGGAGTTACTGCAGGATGTCCAACTGCACCGGGTCCGGGGACGGAGGTACGCCACCAATCAGATTCTGCCAGATGGCTCCTTCATCATCATCAGAGGGAAGGCGGTCAGCAGCATCGAGTTTTTCCCGCCGCAGAAGGAGATCGGCCTTGTCGATTTCTCATTTTTCAACCAAGTTGAGGATAATCAGATGGATAACCTCTACCCCTACGTCCACTAGCTCCCAAACGGCCAATTGTTTATTTTCGCTAACAACAAAGCGGTGTCGTATGACTACTGTTAGAAAAGGAAAGATTGCAATTAGAATCAATTGTTAGGAAAGGAAAGATTGCAATTAGAATCAATGACTCCAATTAGATGATTGACATAATATTGTAATTAAGGACCTTACCATGTATAATGTCTCCTACACCCTATTTAAAGGGTCTCCTATACAATGGAATAATCATCTGATTCTAAACAACTATTCTCAACTATGTTTTCTACTACGTTTAACATGGTACCAGAGCAGGACTCAAAAAAATTTCGTCATCGTCCCTAAACCTTTCCCGACCCTTTAGCCAAAATCTGCAGAAAACATCCCAAACATGTCAGAAAACGATGAAAAAACAGGTCCATCCCAGTCGGATGAGATTGCTCGGCAAATTGCCGAGATGATGAGCCGAAGCCTCGCCATGATAACATCCAAACCAGAAACCACAGAAAACCCACCAGAAAAACCAGTTGTGTACAAAATTGATACACAACCTCTCCACATCGGAGGTAACAAGCTAAACGGAGACAACTACTCCAAATGGGCGGTACTAATGAAGACGGTCATAAGCGGCAGGGGAATGGTATCTCACGTAACCGGAGTGCCGCCTCCCTCGCCACGAACAGACCCAGCCTTCCCACAATGGCAACAAGTCGATCATTGCGTGTTCACAAGGCTTACACAACATATCGAACCACGGCTGGTGAGCTGAGTGTTAAAGCAACCAACGGTGTTGAAGCAACCAACGGCCAAGCACATATGGGATGCATTGGCGGTCACTTACGGGAGCGGAGGAGACAAACTCCAGATTTACGACCTGCACATCAAAGCCAGTATGGTGAAACAAGGAAGTCAATCATTGGAAGAAGTATGGAGTACCCTGCAAGATCTATGGATGTCGATAGATCAAAAACGAACGAATCCTATGAAGTACCGCGAAGACATGGAAATACACGACAATTGGATTCAAGAGCAGAGATTGTATACTTTCCTAACTGCCATTGACGGAAAATACGAATCAACTAAGAGGGAGATAGTCAAGATGGAACCACTTCCCTCGGTCGATCTTGCGTATAACCTGATCAAGCAAGAAGAAACACGATCTCAAGTATTGCAGTCAGGGACCGCGACCACGATGGATGGCATCGGGGCTGGACTCATCGTCCGAGGAGGGGCAAACCAGTCCAGCGGCGGCTCGAGGAGCGGCGGCAATCGAGGTGAAGGCTGCTGGAACCGGCGAAGTAACGACGAGGATAAATCGAAGCTGGTTTGTTCCTATTGCAAGAAGAAGAAACACACAAAGGATTCCTGCTTCGAATTGATCGGATTTCCCGATTGGTGGGAGGACAAACACGGCAATACCCCAATCGCACCACCACCTGCCCGCACACCCTGGAACCGCAACGGTTACGCGGTTGCAGCCGTCGGAGGAGATGGAGGAGGTTTCCCTTACGCGACCACCGAGGGTAACAGAGAAGTCGCTCAAACTCGGGGCGGCGATAGGGGAACCACTACAATCAGGGCTGCACAACCATGGACTCGCACCGGCACCGCCAATTTCGCCGGAGGGACAGTGATAACAGAATGGAATGGGGCGGAATTTGGAGGAGGGTCGACGGCGGGTGAAGGTAAGTTAGGGTTTGAGGGTACTTTTATTGAAGAACCCCAAACCCTCCGAAAATCACATTTTTTACCCCATGTCTCTGATAAATTACATTATGTACCCCACTTAATCACCAAAGAACCCTGAATTCTTATTTCTTCCAAATCTGACCCCAAATTATGTAATATCCCTGAAAGTGCCCAAATTGTGTGTAAAAATAGGTTTCAACCCCTAGAAAACTTTGGAATTGCGTGTAAAGTGTCTAGTGAATAAGAGAAAAACGATAGATGGATATTTGATTGTGGGGCAACAGATACCATAACTTATGATGCTTCAGATCTTACAGTGATTCATAAGCCTCAGAAATCTCATATTCAGACAGCTAATGGGGAGTTTACAAAAGTGGAAGGGGCGGGAATTTTGAAAATATCACCTAATCTTCAATTATCTAACTGTCTCTACATTCTTTCGATGTCTCACAAATTGTTGTCTATTAGTCATGTCACAAAGGAATTAAACTGCACCTTACTGATGCAACCACACTTTTGTCTATTGCAGGATATCTGAACCGGGGAAATAATTGGACGTGGCACTGAACGTGATGGATTGTACTATGTAGATGAGATGGCTCAAAAAGAGGTCGCTGTGCTAACTCATGGGTCTGCCGATAGGAAAGCTTGGCTTTGGCATCAGCGCTTGGGACATCCGTCTACCGGTTACTTAAAACTATTATTTCCAGATTTCGTTTCTAAACATGATGAGTATTGTGAAACCTGTTTTTTAGCCAAAAGCCACCGAACCTCTTATCCTTTAAATAATACTCGTGTTGATTTTCTGTTTTCCTTAATTCACTCTGATGTTTGGGGGCCCGCACCTTTTACTGGGGACAGGGTCTTAGATACTACTTAGTTTTTGTAGATGATTGCACCCGCATGACTTGGGTATACTTTATGAAGCAAAAATCTGAAGTTTATACACATTTTTCACATTTTTTAACCTTATCAAAACCCAGTACCAGCACTCTATAAAAATCCTGAGATCAGATAATGGGAGGGAATTTGTTATTTCTGCCATGAAACAGTTTTTTCAAGAAAATGGCCTAATTCATCAAACTAGTTGTGCCTATACTCTCGAACAAAATGGTGTAGCCGAAAGAAAAAACCATTCCCTCCTTGAAATAACCCGCTCCATGCTCATTGAATCAAAAGCTCCAAACCACTTCTGGCCCGAAGCTATTGCTACCTTAGCCTATCTTCTAAACAGGTTATCCACAAGTATCCTCAAACATCAAACACCGCTCCATGCCCTATCCTCCTTCACTAAAATTCCACCACCTTTAACTCTTGAACCGCGAGTTTTTGGGTGCTCCGTTTTTGTTCATACCCCAAAATATGAACGGACCAAACTCTCTCCTTGTGCAATTAAGTGTGTCTTCGTGGGATATGGGGTAAACCAAAAAGGGTATAGGTGCCTTGATCCTAAAACCAATCGGATGTTTGTCACAATGAATTGTAATTTCCTGGAAACCGAATACTTCTATACCCACCTTAGCAGTCAGGGGGAGAATAATAGTAGTCAGAACCTGCTAAGCTGGATATCAGCGCCAATGCCAACGCCAAGTCTTCCCGAAGTTGGCCTAAAAGAGGCAGCAGTAAGCGACCCCGCCGAGCAAGTCTCTGAAGTAGGACAGTCCGTTACTGAAGGTGACGCTCAACCAACTACTTCCCTGTTGAGGTTATCCAATGTAAGTATCGATAACTCTGCTCCTCAAGATTCATTTACTACTGTTGATGTAAGTGTAGAGAAAGAAGCAGCAGGCCCTGATATGGAAAACCCTGCTGAAGAAATTATTGAGGAAGAAGGAGTCGAAGGAATTGACCTCGACACGGGGGGTACATTCTTCCACACAGGGCGAACAGGGGAATCCCGCCAAAAAGATATACACCTGAGAGGACCAACAGGAAAGCTCGCTACTCCGTTGCTTGCTTAGTTACGAGTCATCTATCAAAAATGGCTCAAGCATTTGAGAAGGCACTCTATGAAGAGGAAGAGGTCCCACAGTCATGGGAAGAGGCTATGCAGTATAAGCACTGGAGAGAGGCAATGCAAAAAGAAATTGATGCACTGATCTGAAACAACACTTGGGAAACGTGTATCATACCTAAAGAGAAGCGACCTGTAGGGTGTCGATGGGTCTTCACTATCAAGAGGAGACCAGCTGGTTCAATTGAGAGATACAAGGCACGACTAGTCGCGAAGGGCTATACTCAGACATATGGGGTAGATTATTCTGAAACTTTCTCCCCACTAGCCAAGATGAACACAATTCGAGTCTTATTGTCAGTAGCGGCAAATAAAGATTGACCACTGCACCAATTCGATGTGACGGATGCCTTTCTTCATGATGAACTGAAGAAGGAAGAAGAGGTGTACATGGAGGCTCCACCAGGATTTGCAGCAGACTTCAAGGTAGGAGAAGGATGTAGGCTGAGGAAGACTCTATATGGTTTGAAACAATCTCCAAGAGTGTGATTTGGGAAGTTCGCCCGGGCGATGATTAGTTATGGATATAAACAGAGCAACTCTGATCATACTCTGTTTCTGAAAAGGAGAGGAGATAAAATTACTTGCTTAATCATATACGTCGACGACATGATTATCACAGGTGACGACTTGGAAGAGATTGAACACTTGAAGAGGAATTTGTTTTAGGAGTTTGAAATGAAGGACTTAGGGGATCTCAAGTTTTTTCTTGGGATCGAAGTGTTAAGATCACTTGGAGAAGCAAAAAACAGAAAGTGGTGTCACTATCTAGTGCTGAAGCAGAGTTTCGGGGTATCAAAAGTGGACTAACTGAGATAATGTGGTTAAGAAGATTGATGAAGGAACTTGGTCTCTCCCCTAGTAAGAAGTGCCGACTATACTGTGATAACAAGGCTGCCATAAGTATTTCGGAAAATAATTTAATAAAAAATATTTAATTGATTTAATTACTTTAAATAATTAATTTAATTAGGTGTTTTGTTGTTGATCTATATTATGAATGCAGTTAGATGTATGTATAAAACACTAAGAAGAAAGAAGAAAAAGAAGAGAAAAGAAAAAAGAGGAAACATAAACTAAGGAGAAAAAAGAAAGAAGAAATGAAGATAAAATACTAAAAAAAGAAGAAGAAACTAAAGAAGAAAATAAATAAATAAGAAAGAAAGAAAGAAAAGAAAATTCACATGTTTGGTACTCCTACTATTTAATTGAAATTTCAAAAAATAACAAAAAAATCACATGTTTGGTACCTAGAGTTATTTTATCACGAGGTACCAAAAACGATATAAAATTAAGATCAGGTGCTATTTAGTTCACCCAAAATAAAAACACCTGAAGGAGATTTGTTGAATAAAAGGAGTTCCAAAATGAAAAATTGAAAGAGCGTGTAAAGTTGGGAAAGGCAGATTGAGCATCTGGGTTAAATAATGATTTTAGGCCCAGCATCGATTTTTATAAGTCGGGCCCGGCCCAAAAATGCTTACTTTGTGCTTCCACACAAACGTTCAAACCACGCAAAACATATTCAAAGTAATATTCCGCGGAATCAAACCCAAACTAGGGTTTTTCCACAGGGTTTTACAGTATTTCACGCCCTTCTCATGATTCAGAGGTCTCCGCAACGAATAAGGAGTTCGATTGGCTTTGTCGCCGACAATCTGGAATCTGATCTTCCTTTGACACACTGAAGATTTTTCCGGAAGATCTGCGGCGGTGCAGTGGAAAATTACTAGGTGCATTTTTTTAATTTCTTTTTGTGCTGGAACTGATGGAAGCTAGGGTCGGGGTGGATGGCGCCAGGAAGTTTCTACACCAACAACCGCGGCCGCAGCAGTCGCAAATATCGCAGATTGGCACAATTCCGCAGCTCCTTGCCGGCGGAATCGCCGGAGCTTTCAGCAAGACCTGCACTGCTCCCCTAGCCCGCCTCACCATCCTGTTTCAGGTTAGTTACTTGTTTTCCATCCCTTACTCTTCATTTTGTTTTATTCCTGAGAAACATTGTAATCACAAAAGTAAATCGCCGATGGATGATGGTCCACAAATTTGTTAAAATGTTTCTAAAATGAAAATCTTTTGTTTTAGGTAAACTCTTTTCTGGTTAGGTCAATCCTTATTTCTTCATTATTTAGGTAGTTAGGTTAACAGTGTATACTTGAAGCTTGATTTTATGATGGTTGCTAACCAATTCCTTTTTGTAATTTCCTCATAGGTGCAAGGCATGCATTCGGATGTTGCTATAATGAGTAAGCCTTGCATATGGCGCGAGGCATTGCGCATAGTTAATGAAGAAGGTTTTAGAGCCTTCTGGAAAGGGAATTTAGTTACTATAGCTCATCGTCTTCCGTATTCTTCTGTCAACTTCTATTCTTATGAACAATACAAAAGAGTGAGTAAATTTATTAAAAGAGAATGTTGCATTTCTATAATGGATAAAGCTTTTTCACGCGTTGACAATAGATGTATTTTCTCTTCCCCCAGATTTTAAGATCAATACCGGGTCTTGAAGGTCAGGGAGAACATCCACAGGCAGATGCTTTTGTGCATTTTGTTGGTGGTGGCTTGGCAGGAATGACTGCTGCTTCTGCTACATATCCTTTAGATCTTGTCAGAACAAGGCTGGCAGCACAGGTAAGCTATTGCATTACTGAAATTGAAGGTAAAATAGGAAAAAGAACTGGAAAGAGGAGAAATATTTAATAGGTAAAAGAAATGAAGACTTGCATGACTTCACTTTAGACCTCAGATAACTACAAAATGTGTGACTTAATCTTGTTTAAGAGCTTGGTTTGCTGATGTTTTCTTTACTAATAGAGACCTGTCTTCTCATAATTATACCTTGAAGTACTTTAAAACTCTCTTTTGTTTGACATAGTGGTTGAAGCATTATGACCTCTAAACTGCAAATTTTCTCTCGTATGCCCATATTTTGAAATGTTAATGAATTAAAATTTTGCTTCTTTTGAAAATTGTAGAGGAATACCATATATTATCAAGGCATTAGGCATTCAATTCGTACCATCTGCCGAGACGAAGGATTTTTTGGCCTGTACAAAGGGCTAGGGGCAACATTATTGGTACCTTTCTTTCCTTGCATTATGTCTTGTGTTCTATAGCTTTCAAACTATCTGTAGAAATTTTGATTTCATTTAATTTATTCTTTTGGCTGCAGGGAGTTGGGCCCAGTATAGCAATAAGCTTTTCGGTTTATGAGAGTTTGAGATCTTCCTGGCTTTCTCGCAGGTAAGGGTAACTAATTTTACTTTGATTTTGGGCATCCTTTCTTCGTATATAAATGGGCTAAAGTATTCTTTATTTTTAACTAGGCCTGATGATTCTACTGTATTGGTGAGCCTTGCTTGTGGTAGTCTTTCTGGCATTGCATCATCAACAGGTGGGCAGCTTATAATGGTGATCAAGTTATTTATTACGACTAGAAACATTTCTATTTTAATGCTAGTTTTTTGGCATGCAAAATGATTGCCACAGCCTGCTGGATGTGCTGTCTTGTTATCCGAAAAACTAGTTGCCTTTAGGACTGGAGTAATAATTGTGTATCACATATTCAAATTTGAAGCGATGCTACAGAATAGTTTTTAAGCAAGGAAAGAAACCCTCGTGTTCAACACCAGTTAACTTTGTGCAAGAATTAGGGCGTGGAATTTCTAAGTGTTCAGCTTGAGCAATTGTCCGAATCTGAAGGTGAAGAAGTCACTGACCTGATATACTCTTTTTGGCTGCAGTGACATTTCCTTTGGACCTCGTAAGGCGAAGAATGCAATTGGAAGGTGCTGCTGGTCGAGCCCGAGTATACAAAACTGGATTGTTTGGAACTTTGAAACACATAATCCGTTCTGAAGGCCTCGGCGGCATGTATAGAGGGATAATGCCTGAATACTACAAGGTTGTTCCAGGAGTCGGCATTGTTTTCATGACATATGAAGCATTGAAGAAGCTTCTAGCACAAGGGCCTTTCAGTTAGGTCGAGCGCGTACTGATTTGGTTATCAATGTCCTAAACCCTTGTCCCTAAGGGCAACGCGAGGGCCAGTTTTGATTTAAATTGTAAGAAATGTTACTAAATATAGGTAGATAGCTCTCATTTATAGCGGTAAATTGTGTTGCTGCCAAGGACGACGATGTCTGAGTGTAAAGTCTACAGATATTGTTGATTTAGCAATCGATGCATTTCCATAGTGTTTAGGTCTTCTATCTCATTGATGATTTAGGTCATCGGTAGGTTTAGCTATAATTTTTTTCAGATGTCATCACACAGATAGTTTCATGTGAACTGAGCTCTTCAGCTCTGTTGCTTTGTATTATTGCTTGTGAGATAATTTAATTCATTACATTTATTTAATTGTTATACTATTATTCAATTTCTTCCGTGAAATTCATGAGAAGTTCATGGATGTATTCTGTCCCATTTGTAGTTGAGTTCTGTTAGATTACTGCAAGCCGTTTACGATTGTATAATAAGCTTTTGCCACTATCGTATTTTTTATAAAGTTTTTACTAATAAGATCGCACTTTGAAAATAGAGACCACATTTGTCCCTTAAAAATAAACCAACTATATTTATGAAAAAAAAAATTCTCTCTAATAGGAAGGGTTTCATTCTTCACTAATAATACTTCATTTCTTTTTGTATGTCTCTTACTTTAATTCATTACATTTATTTAATTGTTATACTATCATTCAATTTCTTCCGTGAAATTCATGAGAAGATCATGGATGTATTCAGTCCCATTTGTTGTTGAGCTCTGTTAGATTACTGCGAGCTGTTTACGATTGTATAATAAGTTTTTGGCACGATCATTTCTTTGGTAGAGTTTTTACTATTATTCACTTATAAGACCACATTTGTCCCTTAAAAATAGGCCAATTGTATTTATAGAAAAAAATTTCCAAAAAATTAGGGTGGGTCTCATTCTTATACTTCATTTCTATTTATGTCTCTCTTATTTACCAATCGTGCATTAAAACCTTTGCTGTTTCAAATATTGTCTATTTTTTAGGGATGGAGGGAGTCGTATTTTTTCTCTTTCTGCACACTTTCAGATAAAACATGAATCTTTGCCACTACAATCTAAAAATATAGATCGAATCACAGAATACCATTATATTAAAAATAAAACTTGTCTCCCGTTTAGTTTTCTTCCACAGTACTTTTTTTGGTTAGGATAATAAACAATATCAAGTCTTGTATTATTCCCTTTTTTGGGTAGCAAGAACATTTCTTCACCATTTTTAGCACCTTTGTTGCTTTACACAAGATCGAAATGCAACAAGAATGTTGTTTTGGTGGAGCAGCATGCAAATCATCAACCTAATGAAAATGGAATAAGCTTCCACATATTCCCTTCTGAAGCTGAGAATTTTGAATTTTCTAATCACAATTCGACTTTGATGTGAAAGTCCGATTTGTATCCTTCTATCAAATGTTGATGTGTGTCTGTGACCTGATCGAGTTGCATCAGATTCTGCAATTAACTTTGGCCCTCTAAAGATGACAACACTTGTTTGATACACAAGGCTTTTTCGCATCAAAACAGAAATGGAGATGGAAGGGCTTATTGTGATGGCGATCTCTAGCTGACAACGAAAGATGAGAGAGGTGTTGAGCGTCTGAGGGTGCAACATGTTCAAACAAATCCTCCTCTGTAGCCATAGGCAGAGTCGATTTCCTGTGGTGGTTACGTTACAAGTGTGCAAAGTATGAGGAAATCATTGAGCAAGTTTTGATTCTTGAAATGCTTCCAAAATTCTACACACTCTTGATTTTCTTCGTCATTGAAGCTAAAGTTCGAAGAAGCATCCTAGTGCAAATTAACATGTGTAAGCGATCGACACTCAGAAAATAGAAACTCAAGAAGCTTGTCGATTACTTAACCACCTCGGTTTTAAGCCGTGATAAGAAGTGTGGCCATTTCTTGAGAAAGCAGTCAAGGATGAATATCGCTGTCTGAATAAAGGAAAGGTTCCCTTGTGTGTGATTGGTGATGAGAGAACAGAATCCAACATGATTAAGGTGACAGAACCTTATCACTTCTTATTTTAATAATCCTAAATTTCTTTGCATCGTATCAGTTATCACACCCCTGTCCAAGTTCAATATCATGCGGAGCTCTATATATATTCCTCTCGCCATGCATACAATTCATTATTTGCATGAAACCTACTCTCAAATCTCTTCACTACTGATGGAATTTTGTGTGTGAGGATCAGGTAATCTGCATCCTGAGGTTTGGATGATCTCTCATCTCATCTAGCCCTCGGGTTGTAGATTACCCCGTCCTCGCATCCACCAAAACACACCACAAATGCCTCACATATTTATTCTTTGAGGTAACACAATTATTTCTCACATTTCATGGTGCAAGTTGATATGTCTGAGGTGATAATCTGAATGAAGTTACATGTTGACAAAGCTAATTTCATAGCATAAACTATCTTTACATTCAAATAGATCATGCTACTGGTTTTAGTCAGTTACATATACTGAATAAATACCATTACTAGGGTTACCTGTTGAGGAATTCAAATGCAATCAAGATTATTAGTCCTTTTAGCTTCAGACTCCGTTTTATACTTCCATTAATTTGATCACGTTCTTCTCCATCTCTCCGCCATCAGGCGCTAGAGAAGAACATCAGCTGATGAAGGAAGGCCCTCCTAACTTTATGCTTCCTCTTCAGTGCTATTGATCTTGTTGTTAGTTAGGGCTTCTTTTATTAGTTGATTGATAGCATTTCCTTTAGCCTGCATGTGTTACAAGATTATTACTAAAGGGATCTGAAAGAAAACACAGTTGAAGGAGACTCGAGCAATTAGAAATAGACATAAGTTCTCAGATCAATGGCTACTCACCTTTACTCCAATGGCGATTGCTGTTTTCACCTTTATCAGCTCGCCTAATCTTAAAGAACCTTCTTTTCTATCTCTTACAGAGATAAGTGGAACATTTCTTGAAGCGGCCAATGCTGGTAGATGCTTTGTCAAGGTTCGAGGATTGCAGTCTGACGCTACCAATATCACCTACATTCATTCCACAAGACGAAGAGTAGCTAATGATGCTAGTGAAACATGAAATCCATCAAGAGAATTCTTTCGAAATCGAAGACATGAATAACAGAAGAAGAATACTTCTTCCATATACATGACTATTAGTAAATCATAAAACTTGAGGCCTACACAGATGAGAATACGATGAAAGTTGAACGCGAGCTGTTTAAATTCCTAAAGGATAATTTATCATCTAACATTTTGTAAGACAGTCTAGCAGCCGGTTTAGGCCATCTGAGTCGAAAAGTGAAACACACCATGTCTAAAGTTTTCTCCAATAAAATCCAGCTAAAACTTATAGAAGCAATCTTAAACAAGCAAACACACCAGTCTTCATCTATATAACAAGATTAAAGCATCGTGTTTACCCTTCTCCGATACATCCCAGCACAAATAACAAAATTGTGCAAGCTATTCTCAAACACGTTTTTTAAACCTCTTTATCCCTCTCGAAGGTACCTACTATTTACGCGATAACTCTGAACCACATAAATCAAATCAAAGCAAGCATAATTAACTATGAAACAAACACTCTTCCTACAAGAGACAAAGTAGAGATTTTACAGAGCAACCAACCTGAAAGTAGCCACACCTGGCTTCACCATCATCCACATTCTTCCCAACCGGGGATTTTTCATCTCCACGATTAGGAGGCATTCGCTCAAGTCCTCGCGTGACTTCATTCACCCCCACAGCAAATTGTTGCTGATAAACCCAAAATTGTGTAACAAATCAATCTCCTTACCTTTCATAATGGAAAAGGGACGAAAAACTGACCTTAATCCAAATCTTAAGAGGCAGAGTTTCGTCTACGATTCTAGCCGATTCGATCTCCCTGATCAAACAAACAAAACAGCTTGCCATAAAGCAATACAATCAATCGAAAAATAGGACGCATTAGAATTTGGTACCTCTGCACCGATTTGAGGAAACGAGCAAGGGTTTCACCTTCAAAACAACTGCAAGTATTCAATTAACAAAGTTTAGCAAAGAAACAAAAACGCCAATTAGGGAAAGACGAAAAAAGAAGGGTGTAGTATACAGTTGGGGCGGGAGAGGAAGAGTATTTTGAATGGTCAGCGACGGCGCCGGCGCTCCGGGGATTCTCTTTTTGCTTCGCATGCTGAAAATAACTTATGCATATACCGCCCTAGTCTTATTTCAATTTTTAAGGCACAAAATATATGATTAGTATCAAGTAATTACAAAATTATTACTATGACTTTTAATTCTAACTAATAAAGTAAGATAAACAGGGAAAAATATGGGGAATACTAATGTTAAAGAATGTAAAATCCACATTATATGGACCATAAATATTATTCCCTCCTTCCGACGAAAAATAATTTTATATATAAATGAGAAATTCATCAAATAGCTGAAGGGAAGGAAAAATAAATAAAGTAGGAAAGAAATTAGCAAAATATGGATAAAGTATGATATTTTTTTTTGTGAGACTATTTTTTTAACACCAAAAAATGAGACTATTTTTTATAGATAAAAAGTACATTATTAATTTTAATATTATAAGTAAATAGTAAATAAAACAATGTATAAAGATCATATATTTTTCAAGAGTTTTCTAAATTAGAATTGCATAATTTTAAAGGAAAATAGTTGTAATTATTTTAATGAATATTTTAAATTTTTATACTTTATGAATTACTCTTATAAAATGCCACGCACGCGTAGACCTGCCCACGGTTCATGAACCGGCGGTTTCGATTCGGAACCGCCGGTTCCGGATTAGGGAAATATGAAACCGGAACCGAACCGCGAGGCTGTTTCACGGTTCCGGTTTCGGTTCTAAAACCGGCGGTTTCGGTTTCGGTTCCGAATCGCCGGTTTTCGGACGGTTCGTAGCGGTTTAGGTTCGGTTTCGCGATTTTTTTCCTTAAATTTTTTTTGCCATAGTTTGAAATTATAAAATAAATTGGAATAAGGAAATGATAGTTTAAATTGAATTAAGACGAGTAAGGTGAAAATGATATCAAATTTACAATTTACATATACAAATTACAATATGATAAAATTTATAAACAAATTACGATGTGATATAATTTACAAACAAATTACAAAGTGATATAAATAGGGGGAAATGAGATCCAACTTGAATTTAAAATTAGCATTTAAATATATATATATAAATAAATAAATAAATGAAATGGTGTTTTGTGCAATCAATTTTGAATAGTGCAGTCATCACCCACCCACCGCCAACCAATCAATTTTGAAGACTCAACTAATCAATTTTGAAGACTACAAATTCATTAACCAATGTTAATTAGAGTATTATGCTTTATTTAAAGTAATCAATTTTTCTAAGTTTTATTAAACAATGTTCAATAAATATTTATTAATAATGATCCATACTCCATAGACTCCATATGTAAAAAATTGTGTTAATTAATAAAATCTGAAATAGTATTATAAAGTTATTACCATAATCAATGGTTCATACTCCATGTACTCCATCTTGTAATCTAGTCTATTTTTTTATTATCTTTTCTCTTATGTTTACCAAATTACCATCCAATTTTACCAAATAGTAGTATTATAAAGTTATTTTAGCTACAAAATTTTGTCTCACATTATTGTTTCCACATATATTACCAAATCCAAAAATGAAAGTTACTTATAAAAGTATAAAATTCAAAAACCGAATCATTCAACAATGTTTTATTTAATGTAGTATAGTTTTAATATAAGGAT
Source organism: Salvia splendens (assembly GCF_004379255.2). Classification (NCBI taxonomy): domain Eukaryota; kingdom Viridiplantae; phylum Streptophyta; class Magnoliopsida; order Lamiales; family Lamiaceae; genus Salvia; species Salvia splendens. The sequence goes on from NC_056035.1 coordinate 22,896,505, forward strand.
TAGCTATGTTTAAATTTATCATTGCATTGGCAGTTTGGAACCGTGAAACCGTCGGCTAACCAACGGTTCCGGCGGTTCAGTCGCGGTTTCGGTTCGAAAAATTTGGAACCTGAACCGAACCACGGTTCTAAAATTCACGGTTTCGGTTTGGGATATTTCTCGCGGTTTCGGTTCGGAACCGTAACCGGCGGTTACAGTTTCGGTTTTAATCACCGGTTCGGTAAACCTTGGGCTGCTCTACCCACGCGTGTGTATTGCTATTATTTAATTAATACTAATATGGAGTATTTATTCCAAATAAATTAATTGAAAAATTAATGATATCGTTGCTGGTGTAACACTAATTCTTGATGAAATTGCATCATTAGAAAGGCAAAACTTTTATGCCAGGGATGATTATCAAATCCTCCGTTGGCATATTCTTTTAGGAAAAATATTGAACATCAGTGATTAGACATTTAAGCAGTGAGAGTTCATAGTTATATCAACTCATCATTTAGAATATGTCTGATTTCTGTGACCCAAGTGAACCTTAATACCGAAAGTAAAGGGAATATGTGAGTACTATTTGCTTTTGTGCTAAAGAGAATAAACAAGATTCCTTTCTTGGTATCTCAAGAGCAAATGGAACATTATAAGTTTATCTAACTTGATTTAAAACATTAAAAATTTGCAACTTTTACTTGAAAAGACTGGTTCTCGTAAATCTTTTTGTAGGCAACTTGTAGCAATATAGGATACATTCTATCTTACTATAATTTTATTTGCCATATCTTAGTGACTTTCCTGATATAATTAAAAGGCTAAGGCTGTAAGTAGTATAGTGGAGGAGTCCAAAATAAATAACTATAACTACCTTTCTTTCACCATAGGTGAGGCGTATTCCTTTTCAGGTTGTTTCACTATAAGTGAGACATTTTCCTTTGGCAAAAAAACAACACTCCCTCTCTCTTACTTTATCCACTCTCTTACTTTTTCTCTTTATTTTTTTCTCACTCCTACTTTATTTATTTTCATTTAATCTCTAAGACCATTCACAATAGGCGCCCAGCGACCGCCCAGCCGAGCGCCGGCGCTGGGGGTTCGCTGGGCGGTCTATTGCAGTCGCCCAGCGGACGATTGGAGAGAGAAACCGCGCAGCGCTGGGCGGTTTCGTGGCGCTGGGCGATCCGCTCGGCGCTATTGCAGCGCCCGGATCGCCCAGCGCGATTTTTTTTTTAAAATTCGAATTTTTGAAATTCGAATTTTAAAAAAAAATCAAATATAAAAAAATATTATTTATTTATAAAAATTGTTTTCTATATATTAAAATCAATTTTTATAAATAAATTTATACTAGAAATTCGTTATAGCCCATATATATTTAATGGGCTTGCGAATTTATGAAACTCATTCTTGGTTGTCTCTCTTTTATAGAGACATCCTTGAATGTTTTATGTTCCACTTTCGATGTGGGACAATCTCATTCTTGGTTGCCTCTATTTTATAGAGACATCCTTGAATGTTTTATGTTCCACTTTCGATGTGGGACAATCTCATTCTTGGTTGCCTCTATTTTATAGAGACATCCTTGAATGTTTTATGTTCCACTTTCGATGTGGGACAAACTCATTCAAGGATGTTTCTCTTTTATAGAGAGATATCCATGAATGTTTTATGTTCCACTTTCGATGTGGGACAAACTCATTCAAGGATGTTTCTCTTTTATAGAGAGATATCCTTGAATGTTTTATGTTCCACTTTCGATGTGGGACAAACTCATTCAAGGATGTTTCTCTTTTATAGAGAGATATCCATGAATGTTTTATGTTCCACTTTCGATGTGGGACAAACTCATTCAAGGATGTTTCTCTTTTATAGAGAGATATCCATGAATGTTTTATGTTCCACTTTCGATGTGGGGCAAACTCATTCAAGGATGTTTCTCTTTTATAGAGAGATATCCATGAATGTTTTATGTTCCACTTTCGATGTGGGACAATCTCATTCAAGGATGTTTCTCTTTTATAGAGAGATATCCATGAATGTTTTATGTTCCACTTTCGATGTGGGACAAACTCATTCAAGGATGTTTCTCTTTTATAGAGAGATATCCATGAATGTTTTATGTTCCACTTTCGATGTGGGGCAAACTCATTCAAGGATGTTTCTCTTTTATAGAGAGATATCCATGAATGTTTTATGTTCCACTTTCGATGTGGGACAATCTCATTCAAGGATGTTTCTCTTTTATAGAGAGATATCCTTGAATGTTTTATGTTCCACTTTCGATGTGGGACAATCTCATTCAAGGATTTTCTATAAAATTGTATTTTAAAATATGTCATTTTTATTTTTTTAAGATTTTAATTATGTCTTTTTTTTTATTTTTAAACTTTAAGTTGTAATGTTATTTTAAATTTTCATTTGTAAATTTAATTAATGTAATTTTTTTTAATTATGTAATTTTTTTTAATTATGTACTTTTTAAATTTTATTAATATTAGTGAATTTTCCCGTATATGTCTCGTAAATTAAATTTCGTATATTGCGTTATTGTTAATTATTGCATTTTGTATATATTTGTTAATAGTGATGTGGATAGTATGTGGCTAGGCTATGGCTGGGCTATTGCTGGGCTATTTGCTTGTTTTGATGATGTGGCAGGAGGATTTTTAGTGCTGATGATGTGGCAGTGGCTAGGCTATGGCTGGGCTATTGCTGGACTATTTCTATTGTGGATGGCCTAAACACCACTATCTAAAAATATGTGTCCAAAAGAAATGCTGAGTATTTGTTGGAACATTTAATTTAGAATGTCATTTTTTACACTAACTCACTAATAGCCTAAATGAAGATAAAATTATTATACCTATCTATTTTACGGATCCCAAGTATTTAATCAGTAAATGCTCCTTACTCATTTGGAATGCAATGGAAAACACCAGTTTAGTAATTAATACTTATAACAGTTTTTCATCAATAAAGCTCATGAACTGGAAAATTATGTTTATGACGACGTAGTACTACTACTATTTTGATTCAGGCCAATCTTTTCAGGCTTAAATATTTTGTTACAGAATCACAGGCTCATATCATATGTGATACCTTCAAATGTACATAACATATGGATTAGGAAAAGAAGTTAACCAAAAATAACATACTATGTACATCCCAGAATCAATAGAAATAGTAAGAATATATAGATGATTTGTAAAGTAGGCCGAGCTAATCATCAAACACTATATTCCGCTTTAACTTTAAGCAATAGACATCACAAAAATAAAAATAAAAATAAAAAATATTGCTTAAAAGGGCTTTTTTCAGAGTGAGGGAACAAAAATATGATACAGCAACAACTGTCACACAGATTGACAACTCATTAAGTAAGAATCTTGAAATGCCAGAAAAAGAAAAAGTATGATTCACGGATAGGAAGTAGTAACTGAAATTATTGTGCTTCTCCAATTACAAAAGATTCCTACTGAAATCAACAAAGAACAATTTAACCTACAACTAGCTAGCCTTTCCCTCTCTCAAAAACTAAAAAGAAAAAAAAAAATAGTTTAACTCAAGAAAACCTGGATTTTCTCGAAAATTAGATTTTATCTTGTTCGTAGCAAGAAAACGCTGAGTTCTTGACCCGGGAGCTGATCCGGGTTGATCAAGTGGAAAGACTCTGAATCGGCGCTCCCCAAAACGCACTCGTAGTTAGCCCGCATGTACATGACCTCCTTCTCGTCGTGGAATTTGCAGGGGATGACGCCCGCCCCGACGGTGACGTTCTGCATGGTCTTGAGCATCATCTTGGTCTGCTGCGTGGCCTTCCGCCTGACCGCGAACCCGAGCTTCCTCCCGTTGCAGAAGAGCGTCCACAGCGGCACGGACCGCAGCGGGCACCGCGCCAGCTCGGGGTCGTCCGACTCGGCCGCGTTGAACTCGAGCGCGATCCGCACGAGGCCGCACTGCATCTCCTGGATGAGGCCCGAGGTCGGGATGGAGAGCTCCAGGAGGAGGGCGGGCTTCGTGGCGAGGCGGTCCTGCTGCACGCAGAACCACACGTGCCCGCCGCGCCCGTGCCCGAATATGGTGCCGATCACCATTGTTCGGGACGGCCGTGGCGGGGCCAGATTGGCCGCCGGGGTCGCCGGGGAGGAACAGCATGACGGGGGCTCTGCTTCTTGTGGCTGCGGCTGGATCAGGTGGTGGTGCTTCTCGTCGAGGTCGTCGCGGAGGGAGGTGCTGAGGCGTTTCTTGGCGGCGGGGGGAGGGCTCGGGGAGGTGCGGGAGTTGCCGATGCAGGGGACGAGGAATCGGCGCAGAGACTCCAGCTTGGTCATTGAAGGGATCAAGAAAGGGGTTTGGGGGAAAATTTTATTTGGGAAAGGGATGGGGGTGTGGATATAAATAGCAAACTTTGGGAAATGGCGGGAAGGGGCGATGAATTCAAAGGGCATTTGTTTTTCTTCTGGAATTAGTTGCAATGGTGATGAATCGACATTTTCAGTATGTTTGACCTTTGACTGGAGAATCCTTCACGTTTTTCTGGCGTTGCATTTCTGCACATACTATGCTCTTATCAGTTTATCATCATTATCATTATGTTTGCTTCCATCTCGACACCTGAATTATAGAATCGAATTACTCATTTTTATTATTTTTTTTAAAGAAGTACTTCCTCACTCCCTATTTAGTTGTGGGCTTTTTTTAGCATAAGATTTAACAAAATTGTTTTAGGTGATTTAAGGAGAATAAAATATTCTCACCTTCGTTTGCAATAAAACGTTTCTTTTCAACACGAGTTTTAAGAAAATTTATTTTAAATAAGTTAAGTAAAAAGAAAATAAAATAGAAAGGAAAAAAAGATAAAGGAGATAATATAAAGTAAGAAAGAAGAAATGTTTGCCAAAAAAATTAATTCAGTTACAGTGAGACAACCGAGGGACAGAGGGAGTATAAATGATAAAGGTAGAGAGATTAAGAAGGGAATAAAGTAAGATAAAGTAAAGTAAGAAGGAAGAAATATATTGGTTTATTTGCAAAAAAAAATGACTGAGACTCAGCTACATACAGAGTACTTACACATTCATAAATTAACATGTATAATAATTCTGGCTCCTAACTCCTAAGTCCTACCGAACCTCATTAATTAATCGCAACTTTATATGATTTTGATTTTGGATAGATACATGTTACCACACAACGTGAATTTCACCAATCACACAATCCCAAATTAGTTTGTAGTTGTAATAAACCTTGAAGACACGAGCAAAACATGTAGAAGATCAAGGATGAAGGCAAAGTCTGGTAAATCAAAAAGTTAGAGCAATAGAAAGTACAATTTATTCCAATATGTGGACTAATATTGATATGAATATAGTGGTGGGAGGGGAGGATTCTATGCCAGTTCAGAACACAGCAACGAGAGGAGGAGGAGGAGGAGGAGGAGAATGGTCACTGAGCACCAGCCAACCTAGCCCAATCCACAAACTGCATCCCACCATACACATTGTTGGCAAATCGAACACCAACAGTGAACGCCATTGCAACAGGTGGAACCTTCGTCCCCATCGGAGAAGCTTCCACTATGCGTTCCAACCCGTTGATTATCTGATACCGAGTGTTGGAAGACACAGCCAGAAAAACTCCTGCACAGTGGGAAAGGATCATAGTTTATATAACATTCTAATCGTAGATTCTCTTCTCTTGGATGTAACAAGGAGTGTAATACAAAGAAATGGGTTTCAAAGGTAAGAAAACAAGGAATTTAAACAAAGACGAGGGAAATAAAGCAAGGCGTACCCCACACTGCTGCGCTCTTCAAAAGGGGTGGAACTGGAATATCATCCTCTGATTTCTTAATGCTCCTGAGGAATGTGGAAAATGCTTTTTATGAGAAACACTGTCATAAAAAGAACTTCCAGAGTTCATGACAAACAAGAATTTTGGTCAAAACATATTCATGTTTAGATCAAAACACAACCAAGTTTTTGAACTCGAATTGAATATGAGTGCTTCAGGTGTGTGGCATTATAATGCAAACATTGCAGTTTCGATTAATACAATTATTTCTGATGTATCTCTCCAAACAAAACATACCGCTTGGCTGTCATTATTAAGTTGGCGATTCCTTGGCCAACGATACCACATCCAAAACCAACCAATCCATATAGAATTCCCTGAAAATTGCAGAGTAAAGAATTAACTCATCATTTACCGTATCAAAAAGAAAATGCATATCTATGCTATTCTGTAAGACCATTCAGATGCAGTTGTTACCTTGTAGAAATATGTAGCAATTCTCTGATTTACCGAAAATCTAGACCCTGGCCTTTCTGCTTCAAATACACTGTTTCATGGCAATTCAAAGTTACACAGTTCAAAGATGAGGCAAACAAAAGTAAGAAAAGACGTTAGATAATGAAGTTTCCCTTAAACAATTAAGCTGGTGTTTCTGTAGTTACCTGCTAGGCAACGCTGCATAACCTCTCTGCATCCGCCCAAGAAATCCTTGAGAAGCAGATATCTGTCCTATTCGGGCATATGGGGCTAGCATACCAACTAGAGCAACATTAACAACCACCCCCACTAGAAGATCAGCAGTGTACAATTCAAACTCTGCCCAGAAATCTTTCCCTCTCTTTTTCACTTCGGCAAATGTTGCACAACAAGAATCAATCACTATCTACAGAGGATAAACCAATCAGACGTCGTATGAGTATAATGCTAAAACACCAACTTCTCTAACCAAGGACTAAAATTGCACACATATCTCAGATATCGGACATCTACAGCAACACAAACTCCAAAATATCACACACCTAGTATAAGTACATACAGCAAAAAAGAATGTGCGTTGCAAATGGCAAAGGGATAAGGCACAAAGTTTAATAGACCTCAGTTCCAATCTTGAAGAGAAACGACGGATCAGCTAACATCCTATTCCTAAGCATGGAGGATGACCTCATCAGAAATCCAAGGGGCCAAGCTGAACCCTGCAACCTCAAATGACAAGAATCATTATCACTAAACCATCAATCAAAACTATAAAATTTGAATACGAACAAATAAAAAAGTTCAACCTGCAAGTCTAAATATCTTTGCAGAAGCAATTTCCTTAATCCCACAGTCTTGGCAGCCTCCAACATATCAGCTGGAAGGCTTGCCCCTCTAGCCTCCGTCTCTCTAATCACCTCCTCAAACTTGAGTATCGGCCCAAACTCCTTCTCTTCGTAATCATCAGCACCATCGTCTCCGCCTCCACCTCCACCACCCGAAAACTTCCCATTTCCACCACTCCCATCAATGAAACCCCCACCCCCACCACCAACATCAGTCTTGCTATCAGGAGCGGAAAGATAGCTCTTATCCACAACATTAGCAGCATAATTTTCAATCTCAATCGTGCTAGTGAGTGGTGGAGTTGAATTAGACTCGGCCTCTGGATTGATTGCATTAACAACCACGAGCGTCTGCCTTTTATTCTTACAAATCAATCTCAAATTAGTTCTACTTCCATTAGTACTAAACCACAGGAATCGAGATGTCAAAAGACTCTTGGAGCTGAAGCAGTCAAGCGCAACGACGCCGTTTTCTAAGCTCTTAAAATGGGCTATTCCAATCGACGAACAACCCGCCATCTTTAATAAACAGTTTCGACAAATTGTAGAGTTTCCTAGCACCAATTAGGTACTTGGTAGCAGAAATGCTGCAGAAAATAGTATCAAAGAGATTCATTTTTACAGCAATAGAAGTGAGAAAATAGTGAAGTTTACAAATTGCGATGATGGAAGTAGAAAAGATGGAAATTTGAAGCAGGAAAGGTTAACGTAAGAGGATACCTGCGAGGGTGAAATGATATTTGTAGAAGGCAACAATGGCAGATAGAGAGGGAGTCGTATTTGCGCGGAGGCAGTGAAAGCGAATGAGAGAAATGCAAGCTTGATTGGAAGTGGCGGCTCGCCAGCAGCCAGGGGTATTCAGCACGTGGGAAAGTCCACACAGTAGTAGGGTTTTTCAATATTTCTTTTTATTTATTTTCTGTAAACCTCGAATTATTTTGGCTTTCAAGATAAATTGAAATAATTAAATTGACTGATTATTTTTTATTTAAATATCTCCTCTAAATCCATATTTGATAATGCAAATGTTCAGCAATCAAGTGATTCAAGTCTATGTTGTTATTGATTACGAAGTCTAAATGACTGAAATCACCTTCATCACTCATCACTGTTGGCGGTTGGATTGAATCAAAACTAAATCAAATTGTATGTATAATTTTATTTTCGATTGGGATATTGGTCTTTAAAATATCACAAGCTTTACATTTTATTTTTTTATTTCTCAGGGTAGGTTAGTCACCATATCCGACCAATTCTGTGCATTTTTTTTATCTTATTTGATACTACTAAATCAACGTGGTTTTCTATGTAGCTTTTTATCCTACTTGTCACGAACTTAAAGAGTAATCTAAATATCATAAACATTTAATGGTTGTCCACATCTAATAAGATTTTTGTCGAAGATATCTTATTTGGTGGGAAGGATTGGGAAATAACAAACAAAATGTAAAATTTGAGATATTTTCGACCAATTTTAAAGCTTATGAAAACACCAAAATTTGGTCAAAGTTCATGATTTTAGGGACCAATAGATGATCCAAACAAAAATGCATCTAAATCCAGAAATACGACTTAAATCTTGACCTTATGATTAAATGATCTAATGGTCAACAATTAACCAAAAACACGGAGGGTCATTATTAAGCAGTTTTAGGTCATAGTATAAAATTTGTGTTTGATGTCAAGTTAAGATCATTTTAGGTCATGCTTTGTTAGAATGACCTAAAAATAGACTAACAATGACCTAAAAATGCTCTACATCTAATTTTGCTCAGCGGTTTTATATTTGAATCTAGTTTTGTATAGATCAAAACCCGATATATAGATATATATAAATCCAATGATATGGTGTGAAATCCCTCGTCACTTAAAAATGGAACTAGAAAGGCAAAAGCCAAAAAGGTGCAAGAATATATGTAGAAAACAACAATCGGGAGATTCTTTATTTCATTAAACAACATTAAATTCTTTATTTCATTAAACAACATTATTATAAGCTCTTTCGAAGACGATATCATGGCGTTAAAGCATGAATTAACCAAATATGCAGTTAACGAGAAGTGGGATTTTTTCAAGATTTAATTTAAAGTTCTGCTTTTTGTTTAGTTCAACTAGTGCAAGAAAATCCAACTCTTTCAAATTTATTCAACATTTTCTATTTGTTTATGCAATAATATCAGAAACAAAGATTTTCTATTCCAAAAACATATTGACCTAAATTTTATTCAGCATTTTCTATGAACAGAACGAAACTCGGAAAACGATTTACGAATTTGCAATAATGTAGTAATTTCATTGAAAATAACACCAAAAAATAAAACTAATACAATGTCAAATAATTGAAGCCAGATACAAACTGACATATAGAACAAAATGATACTTCATTTGTAATGGTAGAGAAGAAAGAAGTGCCCTCATCGCCATTGGGCTTTGATTTGAATTGCCTGAGTTCAACTAACTTAAGTCAGTAACAAAATTGAAAAATTACTTGATTGAATGCTTTTGAGGTTTCAATGAACATCAACTCGCGAATCGTAGGCAGAGAATGGCGTACCTTGTCTTATAGTCGTAACAAAATTGGGGGTAACAAGGAAAGAACACTTTGCCAGATTTATGTGCCAAAGCTACGATCGCCTGCATCTCCAAGTCCAGGAATTATGAACCTGAAAAATGACCAACAATTAAGAAATCTACCAAAAAACCAAAAAGTTTAATGCAAGCCAAGCAACCATTGATAAACTCGCTTGAATTAGTAGCCTACCCTTTCTCGTTAACAGTGGGGTCGAGGATTCCAGCATACACATGAAGCCTGAGATTCAATAAGATATAGTTACTTATACCATACTTCGCAAAAGCTTATCACCACAATCATCAGATATATTTACCCTGGGAACTTCTCGCTTAATTTCTGAAGGGCAGGAGGAGCAGCAACAGCAGCTATCTGAAGCAACAAAATCGACACAGATAAGTGAATCGAACTATAAGCAATGGTGTAGCCACAATGTGAAATAAGATAGAAGCACTTTTTTTAAAATGGAAAACCAACCACTTTTATTTGCTTGTTGTCAACACCTCGATCCTTTATCAATTGTATCGCTGCAACCACAGTACCACCTGAAATATTATGAGAAGAGACATCAAACCATATCACCAATCATCAAACTATATCACCAATCACCATCAGAAGAATGTGCACAATACTTCAATTATAGTACACACTTTCAGCAAGATTGATATAAAATCCTCTATGCTCCTGAAAAGTATTAACCTATCAGCCAATAGCTATACTTTAAAAGGAAGTTTTCCTGTACATGGATTTGCGAACCTCCTGTGGGTATCTACTATCTAAAACTAAAACGACGAGCTTGACGTAGAGAAGGCTTTCTTTCAGCTGAAGAGCAACCCATATTATTGTAACATTGGCAGTAAAAATTGTGTTATGTTAGCAATATCTGAAAATCTTTACCTGTCGCAAGCATGGGATCCACCACAAATACTCGAGAGCCTTCAGGAAATTTATCTGGCAGCCTAATTTAAAGTGAAAAGTTGTTCAGACTCAGACCGTTGGAAAGCCTGACTTTTATAGCAACTATTAAAATCAAGAAGAAACTGGAGGCAATCTAAAACATTTTCTTCAGCTTGCAGTTATAGAAAATAGATTAGTAGTGAAGAGTTCAATGCACAAGACATGATTTGAAACATGTAGAACACATTTAATCCACTTCACCCAATAGACTTAGTTTGCAATCTCTACTTACTTGTTCAAATATACAGATGGCTGAAGTGTTTCTTCATTTCTGCTGATACCTAGCATAATTAGATCCAATAACGCCACAAAGGAAATTTTAGTAGAACAAACATGGTTTAATCATAATATAAACTCAATTAATCAATGAATCAAAGATAATGCTTGAGTAAACAACTATAACAACAAGTGAGTTTGTAAAATGTAGCACCATAGCCAGTGTGCTTAAAAGTTCTGCATTTCATGAGGGAAAACAGTATTTAGTGGTATTCAAAACGTACAACATGCAATGTTTGAAATGTTATCCATTTTAGTCATAAGAAAAACAACATATCCATACCTAAATGATACGTATTTGCCACCGGCAAAACTGATGGTGCATGCTCTACCAAAGCCAGGCCAGCTCTCAATATGGGCACAATCTGTAGGATAATGATTGTCTCAAGTATTAAGCCAAAAACCCAACTACCAAAGTAAAAACTTTAAGACAAAGTATTACAACTTCATTCAGAATAGAGCATGTGTGTGGGTGTGTTTGAGATTGAGACTAACTGCAATGGGTTCCCTTGGATCAATAAATTCCACAGTTGTCACACCCATTGGCGACTGGATCTCTCCGCTGATAGTTGGCTGGCAGTAATTCAAAAAACACCAAACTTTTAACTCAAATGTGTATGCATAGATAGATATTCTAGCAATAAGCTTAAGCCTAGACTAATGTTTAGCATACATCCCTAAATAAACTAAAAGTCTACAAATTGCTTTATCAAGTCCTCCTATTTCAAGATACTAGTGCATTGCTCATCAAAGTTTGCTCTTTTTTTGTTAACATGAAGCATATCAATAAGGAAAAAACACAATGCGAGTTATGAAAGAACTCACTAGCCACTCCCTTGATGCCTCATATATCAGCAATCTCCCAAGCTCAGCCATAGCATTCTCTGAAAAAACATAATCAAACAATTGACATAATTTAAAAAGAAAAATGGGGAGAATATTCCATGGCCTAATTCAATAAAGTAGCAAAAGTTGGAATTACTGAATACGGGGCAAGGCGTCTGCTCATTCCGAAGAACTGAAATCCAGTGCTTAATCAAAGGGTGCGGCGGGACGAACACCTACCAAACCAACAACAGACCTCAATCAACATCATAATCCGCAATTAAATAGCTAAATACAAACATTAATTCGAATTAATCCGAACACTCACCAACATTCTGTTGCCAGACACAACAGATTTCTCCGCCGTCGCTTGGCAATTCATGGAAATGGCGCGGCGTTTACGACAATCCGAGTGCAAACCCTGGTGAGTGCTATAAATATTAAACAATCTGAGCAAATCATTCCTAAAAAGTCAGGATGTAATTAATAGAAAATAAAAATATTAATGATAGCGATTACGCGCGTGAGGAATGACGCCTTAATTAAATGTGATGAGGCTAAGAGTGGAGGATTCATAACGGCGAAACCCATTTTTTATGATAAATAAAAAAAAAAGATTCCAAAGAAACTGGGAACGAATCCAATATCTTGAGCACCGCACGGACTACGGAGGATTGCCTCTTTCTTCTCTCATTTCCATATTTACCACATAAATAATATTTTCGAAAATAAGTGGAACATTGCAGCTATGATTTCATTCAGCAATACGATTAATTAATGGAATGAATGATTCTTACCTAATCAAAATTCATGTAAATCATTTCTATTTAACATAGTCAACATTACCTTTATTCCGTTCAATTATTCCGTTCAAATTAATATCACTCATTATCATATAATTATTAATATGAAATTAAGTAGTAGGATTATTTTATTTGAAGAGGGTAGCTATAATGATTTATTATCATAGAATTATTCGTCTAAGATTAAATTGTGATATCTAATTTCATAAATCAAATACAATACATATTTCATTACTCCTATTAGATATAATCTTGCAAATCGAAAGATGTCCTAAAAATATACTCCCATTGTTCTATGTTAATAGAGTCATTTTTCTATTTTGAGAAGTTCCAATTAACTAAGTTGAGTCATTTGTATTTTTTATTAAAAATAATTTTTTATTTTATTTTATTTTATTCTCTCTTACTTTATTCTCTATTATTCATTTAACACACTATTCTTAAACTGTGTGCCAAAAAGAAATATCTCTATTTACAATGAACGGAGGAAGTAAAATTTTAGAATTCAATAATAACAACCTCGAATGAGAAATATACATAATCCCATTATACATGTAACTAATGATATTTGCATAAAAGAGAATACCGCTAATGAGATACTAGAATATTTCTGTAATTGTTATTAACTTAGACAGTTAAAACACCACATGGTTATATATGTAAATTATTAAAAAAGTTTTACTCTGCAATGGTAATATATCTAAACTATTAAATGTCATATTATCTAAACTATTAATTTTATTACTCTTTATTGTTAAATTCTTTGAATTTTTTAGGTGTTTATCTTTGAATTTGTAAAATGCAAAATGCTATGGCGTGTTCGCTTTACAAATGAGCAGAAATAACACTAATTATAACAATTTCTACTTGTTCAATTTTTTAATATTCTAATATAGATCTTAAAATAGAAACTCAACTAATGCACAAATCTTTATTTTTCAACTTTATTAAATCTTATGCATTTTAAAAAATTTCATTCTTTATTTTTAGAAATATTTAATGCATTTGAAACCTACACAATTCACTACACAATTCACATATATATTTAATTATTCTATTTTTTCAAATCTTTAAGACATTTTTTTACATTTTCATCATTTTAGTTCTTTAAAAAATATTCTAAGCATTAGAAACCTACCCCATTCACACATGTATTTATTTTTTTCTGTTTTTTCAAATCTTTTAAAACATTTTTTATATCTTCACCATATTAGCTTTAATTAAATATTTTAATTCCATATCGTTTTGTCATAATATATAATTAGCTTTTACTCTCGCCGTCCCTCAAGAATATGCACTCTTTCCTTTTTAGTCCGTCCCACAAGAATATGCACCTTCTAATTTTAGAAATGATTTTCTCTCTAACGAGGTGAGACCCATTATCCACTAACAATGCTTTATTTACTTTTTTCTCTCTACCTCTCTCTTCCTTTACCAATTTATATTAAAACCCGTGCCGACCCCAAAGTGTATATTCTTTGGGGACGGAGGGAGTATTTTCCAATTCCATTCTAATACATATGATGTTTGTAGTGACAAAAATAAAATCAAAATTTTGATTGAGAAAATAAATTAAAAAATATAAAGAATTGGTTATATTTGAAGGTTCAAATCGCTATAATTATTTATCGCACCTCTGAAAGCTCTGGATTTTCCTTATCTTCTTTTGTTGTTCCCCTTTTAGATATTTTGTCGCTATTTATCCTTCGCGCCAACTGAAACGTGAGTTGGTAGTTGCAGATTGATCAAGTCGGAATACCAAATGGATCCAGTCGAACAATGTCTTTTGTCACCTGCATGTGTCCCATGGACGGATCCAATGGATAACCTGGCTGAACAACTTGACAAACTTCTACCTACTCGGGCCTTGTTGAGTGTGTGAACGGAGGAACTCGAAGGCTTTCAAAACCTTAACCCACAATACTATTACTTAGTAAAGGGAAGTAAGGATCGAATCCCACAGGGATGATGTGTTCTACATTTGTTGAGGACAAGTTGGGGATGGCCGCTGCCTCGCTTACAAGTGGGTTAAGTTAAGATTACTAAAGGTCTAAATAAACTGAGAGATTAACTAAACTGAACTGATCAACTCATTCGAGCTGAGGAACTTGTGCGATGGTTTCCTGAAATAGCCAAACAGAATAAAAGTGAGCCGGTGTCAGAGCTCTGCAAAACGTATGATAAAGTGAAACTTTTCTAACTAACTCATCTTCCTCATACAACCAAATTGAAAACAGAGTAAATCAGATCTGCAGATATTTCCATCATAACGAACTTACATAAAGAAACAAACTCACAAAACTAACGCATGACTCCAAATTAAAGCATAAAGAAGACGACTACGCATGTAGATAAACTGACCGACTAGTAATAATACATAAATCATAAATCGACAATCAGATCTACAACTACCGAAGCTAAATCAGACACGATCACATCTTCAATCGAGTAAACATACTCAGATCCACTCTACTATACTCCAATGTACCAGATCTAAGCATCCTAGCTCATTCCATTCAAAATTCCTTCGCAACCAAGCGAAAATCGTAAGTTAACAGCTCAGATCCAACAGATTAAACAATAGAAAAAAAAAACTTAGTTGACAGATGCATCATAAATCAGAAATCAAAGATGAATCAGAAAATTCATGCATGGGAACAGAAGATTTCAACGTGAGTCAAGATCATAACACCAAATCTACTGCATTAGAAACATCCAGAGTTTTGCTACAACATAAGCGTAGACCAAAATGAGACTAAAGCTAAAAATAGAGATTGTTTCATCGTCCCTTCTCGGAACGGAATTACAGATTCAAAATGATGAAAATGTAAAAACCAACACCCAACCATGCTAAAACTAAAACTAAACTAAAGAACCAAGTGTGTGTTGTGACGAAAATCAGGAGTTTGGAGTGTTGGGAGCTCCCATTTCAACCCTAGGAGAGAGCTGAAGTCTAATAAGTGTTGCCTCATTTCTCATTCTCTATTTCCATTTATAGGAAGGCGCAAGGTCTTGATCCCTAGGGTAACTACCCTTTGAAAAGTCTCTCTTGCCCTTGCTTTTGGGGATCTTTCTTGTGTTTCGCTCCATCTCCTAATCGGGTGCTCCTACCGCATGCCATATAGTCTGACTTGAGCCGTTTGCGCAGCAAAGTAACTCCTTCTCCTTGATTCGCTTGTCCGCCCAACTGATCCGTTCATTCTCTAAATATGGCGGACATTTGCACACACCTGGCTCACAATTGCACATTAGATTACAGAATTGTGTGTAGTTTTATCACAGAACACATGCACTTCTGATAAGGCCTATTTCATGCATTGGTTTAAGGGTAAAAAGTACGCTACTTGATATGTTATTGCGCAAAAACAAGTGTTAAAAGTGCTGGAATGCATCTTGACCAATGCATCAAGGCTAAACTGATCAAGTTAGTACAAAGGGCGAAAAAAGGCCATAAATCGGGGGAGTTGATCACAGGGGGTGATCAAGCAGTCAAGGAGGGGCCCACTGAATTCCATAGGAAGGACACGTAAAGCTGACGGTGCGCATCTTTCTGTTATCAAGGACGACACTCTAAGAAGAGGACACGTGCTGATACATGAGATGCAAAGGACAAGTTGGGCCACCATTATGTTATGAAAAGCGTCGAAGAAGGGCACGTGGCAATCATAGAGTTGCTCACTCTCGGTACGAGCGAATATTTCCTGCCAAAAATCGTTATCCAGCTGAAGGACGTGCCGAGCCTATAAATAGAGAATGTGCCACCACATGAAAAGCATCCGCTCCTTAGTTAGTTTTAGCTTAGCTTAGTTAACTTTAAATTCTCCTCCAGTTCTTAGCATAGCTTAGTTTAGAATTCTAGTTAGTGAAGCATAAGATATTCAACGCGACAACAACTTTGGTTCTGCCAGACGTTGTTTCCAGTTTCAATCCGAGAATCGCTCGGTTTACTCGCTTCCAGTTCTTTCAATCTCGCAGCTTAGCTTAGTTAAATTTCAATTAATGCTCGTAGTTAGTTTATGCTTTGTATTTCAATTCGCGCACTCTGTTGAGACTTATTTTGGAATCAAAGTTCTTTTGTTTTCGGAATTTGTGTTAACTGTTTCATTTTAATTTCCGCAGCTTTAATTTTTTCAAGTATTTAGTTATAATGTTCCGGAGCTTGATCAAGTAGTTAGTCAACTTACTTTTCTGCCTTTTATAATCCTGTAGTTTAAAAAACTATCAAGTTAAAGTGTGGCCACAGCCAACCCCCCTGTTCACTAAACACACACTCGCAACAAATTTTTCTCTGTGGGATCGACCCTGAACTTGCCGCTTTACCGTTAAAGTAGTGCGAAATCGGGAGTTATAAATATTTTCTTGCGTGAGTCGGTTTGAGGATTGATTTGATTAAGTGGCAACGACAATTTGCTAACTGATCCGACCGGTTCGGTTATCTTCCATATAACTTGATCCAATTTCAATCCGTCGATCTCGAGCTCACCAAAATGGCGCCGTTGCCGGGGAAAAATGGTGTTGTTTCACAGATGTGTTTAGCTCATAGGTGTAAATAGTTTTGTTCGTTTCTTTTAAATTTGTTTTTCCTTCCGTTTATGAACAGGTACCGTCGCGGAGGACTTTGGACTATTCTATCGTGCCCCGAATTTCACACGCTCAGTGGAGAGTCCAGGAGGCCGGAGTTGTAACAACCCGTTACAAAGCCACCTTAGCAGCAGCTGCGTCGTCATCAATAGGTGAGAACTTATTCAGTGAGGAAAAATGTATTTCCACACCACCACCATCACCACTAATCGGAAGCAGAGAAGAAAATGGAAGGGACAGACAATGATTCGGGGATTGGTTCCCTACATGCTCACGATGAGTAGGAGCCTACGCACGCCATAGCCGTTACCCCAGGAATGCGGGAATTATAGTCAAATCTGGAGTGCTGGCAGTTCTGTCGCATTTTTACGGCCTATCGAAGGAATGCCCCTACGCATTCCTGGAAGAGTTTTGCAGATATTGCGATATCCAGCCAGCCACGGCTGGATCTACATCAGAGGAGTATAGGCTGAAGGCGAACCTCTTCGTCTTGAAAGAAGACGCTGGAGTATGGCTATCAAGGCTCCCAGAGAGCTCAATCAGAACATGGGCGGAGTTTCGTAAGATTTTCCTCTATCGTTTCTTTCCAGCATCAAAGACGAGTGCCCTCATACGGGAGATTACTGAAGCCAGACAGGATTACGATGAGCCCCTCGGTCAATGCTGGGACAGATTCCAAGGGCTGCTTCAAGCATGCCCCAACCACAAGCTGGGGGAGCGGGAGATCTACTCGATATTCTATAGCGGACTTACGGTGGACAGCAAAAACGACCTTAACCTCGCAGCTCAAGGGAATTTCTCGAGAACCCCTTTTAGCCAAGCCAAAAATATACTGGAGAGGCTGATCGAGGGTAAGCGGTCGTATGAGACATCTCGAGGCCAGTATAGAAGATGGGCAGTGCACGTGGCGGAGGCACGTAATGATGAAAAATTGGAGGCTCGATTTGAGCAGATGGAGAAGAAGCTGCTGGAGGCAGTAGAAAGGGCCAGACCATCTCCATCACCTGCACCAAAGGAAATGCAGTATGTGCCGCAACCATCCCCACCACCGGAGCACCACTACTACTATTGCGAGTTCCCCCCTGAAGTCGAACCACAAGCTCAGGTGAATGTCGTCGGCCACTGGAACGCGAATGGTAACCGGATCCAGGGAAAACAAAGAGACGCTCCATGGAGGGACCATCCTAACCTTAGGTGGAGTGACCAGAGCCAAGGCTAGCCACCTCAGTCATCTACACAGCAGACACAGCCTTCTGAAGGACAGCCAAGTTGGCCTGCACGCATTCAAGAGAGACCACACAACGAAGGAAACAGTTGGTCAAGTAACACTCAAGGGAGTTGGCCCAGGGGGCAACAAGGTAACTGGTCAGGCGGAGGCCAACCCAATTGGTCAAGTCGTCAACAAGACAGAAATTGGGGGTACCAGTATCAGGGCCCTCAGTCAAGCAACCAGGGGAGGCAACCAAATAATCAAGTGATAAATTATGCCCCGCCATACCAGAGAGGCAACTAGCAAGAGCAGTATGAGTTTTCCGGTTATCATCAACAAAACCATGGAGGCGGACAGTATAATCCGCGATACAACAGGCAGCAAGGTGAGAGTCCTGGAGATATGATGATCTCACATCAGCCACATGATGTGGTGCGCGAGATGCAAGAAGCCCAGAGAGAGCAAGGGGCTGCACTAGAAATGCTGACTAAGTAGTTATCTCAAGTCACCATGTCACTAGGTGAACTGAGGGGTAATGAAGTGAAGATTCCAGCTACAGCGCATCAGCCTAATGGGCGAGAAAATGTCAACGCAGTCTCTGTGAGATCGGAGGAAGTCTATCGGAGCTCATCTGCGAGTTCTCTAGTGCTGGGGTTTGGAGCCCCTTGCACAGCGGAAGTCATGTATTCACAAATAAATCAGATCTACGGATCTATTTGACCGATTATAGGATTAATTAACTACATGTTAAACACAGAATTGCATCCAAGAACGCACATAATTCATGTAAAAGGAATTAAAACCTAAAACATGAATTCCTACGGTTTAGAATTACCGATCTGATTCTCTAAAGAATCGACGATTGCTTGCGCCTTCTCCACGTGATGTTCTTCGTACTCAACCACGAATCTTCTAATCTGTATCCCGAACTCAGAATCTGACCTTTGGGTGGGCAAAGCTTAACAGAATCGAAAAGGGCTTGATTAGAAAGAAGACAGAATATCAGTTTTCTCAAAAACCGATTTTTCGTCCACTCCCACAGGGGAGCACAAAAATTAATGATAAAAATCTATTTTAATCTCCTTTCTAATCTCCTTTTATAAAGATTTATGATGGGCTAGATTAGGGATCCATGGAGGTTGGACTTGGGCCAAACCTGTTGGACTTCTACTAATTAAATTGAGCCCCAATTTAATACAAGTCCAATAGAATATTATTATCATCCACTATAGTATAATAATATTGACTGCCCGTCCAATCCTAAATTACGAGTAATCCGAGCTTTACCTCTTTAATTTATTATTTCCCGTGTTTAACATATAAATATCCATTAATTAATTTAAGTCTGCTATTTGACTATAGTTAATTAATATCTTTTTTCCAAGAATTGTCTAGTTCAAATTCTTTATTTATTATTCTGGAATAAATACCAACCGACCGGGTTTCTGAATAATAAAACCTTTTTCGAACACCTCTTGAGGATATTATCAAACTGGACTCACCCAGCACACGATTCATTGCAATAACATTACTAGCACCTCTAGACATTAATCACCACTACCCAAGATATCAGGATTCTTGGATTGCGAAAAATCCGCACCATTTGATAAATCAAAGTAGTGCATAATCAATATCGTATGCTCAATGTTATATCAACAATGATTAAGAAATAACAATCACCGAGACCTCGTCTTTCAGTAAATAGCAAGAAAGACTTATCTCAACTGTTAGATCCTTCAGTGCTATACCACACCAGTGTCGTTTATTTCCTAAGGTAAGGAAACATGCGGACTGACACTGCAACCTTTCACGATAGGTAGCCAAAGCCTATCTAGGTTGTGAAATTCTATTTCTCTTCTACAAAGGACCGACTGCGTCACCTTCTGTGAACGTCGTTCACGACCAGTCTACTATGCAGAAGAATTAGGCTTATTTGCTTCTTATACATTTAAATGTTTGAGATACATCTTATAAATGCACAAGCAAACATCAATGCGATAAAATTACTTCTTCTTGCCTTGGGATAAAAGTGGATTGTAGAGTTTATTGTATACAAGCAATTCTATCCGTGCAACATGCTCGAAATATGCTTTTCAGTATACCAATTCTAACAGTCTCCCACTTATACTCAAAATCATGCTTTCGAGTATAACCACTGCCCAAACTCTCCCACTTATACTCTAAGCAGGTCTCGGGCCATGATACATCGAACTACCGTACTTTTCACCTCATGTGTAAAACATGTTGCCATATAGGCTTTTTGTGAAAAGTTCTGTCAGGTTGTTCTCTGATGATATCTTGGAAACCATAACGTCTTGTTGCACACTTAATCCTTAATTAATTTCATACTTCATCTCTATGTGATTGCTTAGCTTTATCAGATCGTGTTTCCCTCGAGTTAGACATATGACTAGAGTAATTATAACAAAATATAATACTCATACACATACTCGGAATCACGGTCAAAGCTATTAGGAAGTTACTGAGATTAACAACTACCTTAGTAGTTTCTGATGAAACCACACTTGTAATTTTCATGATAGAGTCTGTGATGTAATCACACTCCTTCATGACTCAGTTTTCAACTCCTAACGTTAACACATAGTCAGAGGATAACTCGATCATCAATCAATTATAAAATCAAGTCGATGTAACCTAAAGGATATAACATGGATGTCTGGTAAACTAGAGCATACCGTTTAGTCTTCTTCAAGTACTATAGTATATTCTTTACCCAATCCAATGTCCTTGGCCATGGTTAAAATGATATCATGCTTCTATGCCAACGGCAAAGCTAATATCTACTTAATACACATCATATCATATATGAGACTTCCAATTATGGAACTTGTCTCATTTTTCTTGATCTCATTCAATGTCGAAAAACACTTGACTAGAGACAAAATAATTCCATCTAGAAAAAGAAAAACCTTTTCTTAGAATTTTCAATGCTAAAGTGTTTAAGTATTGTGTAGATGTAAGATTCTTTAAGAAAACATACATTCTTTTTCTAGCAATCTAATGACACAGATGCTTAGAATGTAACTAGATTATCTTAAATCCATAATCCTTAAACTGGGTAGACGACCAGTTTCCTACGCTAGATAACCCTCTTAGTTGTTTATCAACTTTTATAGGTGTTATCATCGTAGAGTACCAAGAATACCAAATATAGTGCACTTTCAACTTTCTTGCCCTGTATTACATAATCATTAAGATGTTCAATGCAGATGATCTCCTCAAGACTTCTACTTAAAGAAAACTGTCTTGACAATCATAGTACGTACATCCTAATTTATGTAGGCTACAACAGACAATATACAAATCGACTTAGGCAAAAATGGCAGACGAGAATATAATTCTCTCTGGGTATAACCCTTTGCCATTATTCTAGCCTTTTGAGATCCATGCTTACACTTGCAGGTACACTAGCTCCCACTGACTGAAATAGTCTATGGATAGTATCGCAAGTCTTGCAAACATTCTTGTCTATTTAAGATTGTTATTCAGAATCTATCATCTTATCAAGAATGATTATCTGAAAAAGTCATTGCGTCCTTGTAGTTACAGGGATTATGTCCAAGTTGATCTAAGACTGAGTCTTAAGACTCTTTTAGACCCATGAACTTATTATATTCGCAAAGAACGCTCCCACTACGACACGACTCTTACAATCTTAGGTACAAACATTGATTTTCTTAGTGCATAAGTTTCTAATGGTATGATTTCTTAGTTAAGATGAAAAATAGATATTCTCATTATCTTGAGAATTATCATGTTTGTTAAGCTTGTAGTTTTCCTCATAACCTTCATCAAAGAATCTAGCATTCGTGTAAACAAACACATATCTTGCCGTGAAGATTATAGAACTTGTACCTTTTCTATCATTTGAGACAACCTTAAAACATACCTCAGTACACAACTCCAATTACTTGGATACCTTTTCCAAAACATGTCTTGGAATAACTCCACACCTTGAGATGTGCTGGACTAAACTTACCTCTAGTCCACAACTCGTGTGTTGTAGAAGGTCTGATGTTATGGTAGTTTCTTTAAGGTATAACTCGTTGTTTCCAACGTATATCCCATCAATGATAAGGTGTTATTGAGTAAAACTGTTCACTTATCGAACTTGTCTTCGAGAGACTTCAATATCTTCTTATATGACTATCCCATTCTTTAGAAGAATGCTTGGAGTAGTCAACTAGGATTTAGCTCCCAATACTGATCTTAACTCATTTCTCGTCTCCTATGGTATAAACCATTAAGACTTGCTAGTCTTTCTATGTCGCACCTCTATAAGTATTCTGAATCCCTTGAACCACCAAAAGATTCTAACTTATTGTGCATCAACCAGACGTACTTGACTTTCAAGCTATTTAACAAACAAATGTTAAAATCTCGATAGTCAATTGAGTTAGACAAAATCAGTTTGAACAATTACTAAGTACTTTCTTGGCCTTATGATTAAGTACCATAAATACGTTATCATTCATTGTTTAAGAAGTTGAACTGTGGTGTTAAATTCAATCTTTTTGCAATTATATTGTTTAGATACTATGATGTATAATTTGTTTTTCTATAGTACTATGATAGATATTCGATCCACATTTCTCAATAATGCAAGCATTATCAAATGACATCGAACATCATTTAATCATTAACACGTTTAGAAACTGAAACTGAATTCTTTCCAAACTAAACTGTACCAATAAAACAAAGTCTTATACATCAAAACAAAACAATAAAGTGAGCATAAAAATAGCTCCCACTGCAACAACTGCCCAACTGGATCTAGATCTCTCTTTTAGAAATTGCATTGTTATCTAAGTCAATGTCCTTCTGTAGAAGAGATCAATCCGACTCACAATGCGTCTTCTCTTTTGCCTTTTCACCCAATTTTTCGTGCCTTTATAGCTTTCATTGATGACAATTCAGCTCTTCCCTCTTTCAATTGCTAGTCTTCTGTTCGATTGAACTAAGACATAGGAAAGATGCAGCCTTGATGAATTCGTCAACTATCATGTTATCTTCCTCCAAAAGTAATAGAGTGAATACAATGCTGAAAGTTTCCAACTCTTCAGTAACAACCTTCTTGTACTCACTTCCTATTACATTTGGCGATGAACTGAGTGCAGAAACTATTTGAGTAACTGAATCAGAAGATTCATCAAAACTTTCTATCTCTTTTGGATGTTCCAATAGAATCTGGACAACGTCCTCATTGGATATTCCTTTATCATCGATATAAACCAAGACTTATCTCACTACTTAAAAGAAAGTAGTTTGACCTTCTTCCTCAAAGAACTTATCGAGTACATGCATAAAATGCATTCTCAAACTTTCTTTGTCGAATTTTGTCGAGGAAATGGAGGACATGAATTAGTGAGTACAAACTTTAAGTTTTCAGCAATGAGAATCTTATCCATTTAATATTTCCAGTCTACATAATTTTGGCCTTCGAGTTTGATTTCTTTAAGGTTCGCAGACATTATTAAGAATTTGGCTAAGAAGAAATAAAACTATTTATCACATAATATGCTTAATACATAATCGCAAACAAGCACAAAACAATTTATGTATCTCGCAACCGTGAAAACCAAAATAAGTACGCCTCTAGGGAGGTCATACAAATTTGGATTCCAACAATTTCCTGGTCACAATACCGACGGATAGTCCAGAGACCACTAAGGTGGCATGGCCGCCAAGTATTGCCTAAGCATTTACCATAAATATTTGCATCTAGGAATTTCATTTATGTTTTGATACTCCTTCTAGGGAAGGTCGTACGCCACTAACAAAGTTCCATAGCTATCTTATAAATATATTTAAACACATGAACTTGCAATTTCGTAGGATTACGGCTCCCACTAGGGTGGGTCGCGATAATATTAGAAACATGCTTCCAGTTTAAACAATTTACCATTAAGAAGTCTAATCTTATGAACTTGCTATTTCGTAGGATTATTGCTCCCACTAAGGTGAGTATAATATTAGAAACTGCTTCATATATAGACCAATTTATGGAGACCATATACAACGCACTGTTGTAATTATCGCTTAGTCATTTTAAACATGGTTTTTGCATAATTATCACATAAGTAGATAAGACAGATAATCCACTTAAAACATATTAACACCAAATAAATAGATAAATCCATTTAATTCATGGTGATTAATCACATTGGATAATTATTGAAATTATTTAATAAATCTAGGGAGATTTAAATAAATAATTAATTCCTTATCTTATCCAAAATATGAATTTCGGATTTGATAAATTTATTTGGATAATGACTATCCAAATTAATTTAGGATTTATCTAGATAGAATGGAATCTATCTAAATCCTCTTAGGATTATTCTAGATTTTATATGGATAAAATCAAATCCTAAAATTCAAGATAAAACTGACATTGGATTATCATTATCTAAATCTTACCAGGATATTTCAGGATAAAAACAAATTTCTCCAAATCCATAAGACGAAGATAAAATCCAACCATTCTAAGATTTAAACAATCTTAGATTATTTAGAATAAGAAACTAGAATATATCATATCTATTAGGATTTATTCTAGATAAAATTAACTTTATCAAAATCCAATTAGATTAGGATTATCTTGTATTATCTTTATCCAAATTTATCTAGGATATTTTCTAAATAGAAGTAAATCTATTTATATCCATAAAATTAGGATAAAATAGAATTAATATTAATTAATTCAACTAGGATTTAACTAGATAGAACTAAATCTATCTTAAATCCAAAAGATAATTACAATATTGGATTAACAATTATCTAAATCTTATAAGATATATTCTAGATAGATACAAATCTATCAATATCTATAAGATAGAGATACATTTACTTATCTAAATCTACTAGGACATTTTCTAAATAGAATGAATTCTATAAATATCCACACTATAAAGATAAACATGGATTTTAATTATCCAAATCTACTAAGATATATTCTAGATAGATATAAATCTATCAATATCTACAAGATACGGATAAACTTAATTAAAATTTATTTTAGTTTATCTAGGATTTATTCACATAGAATTAAATCTATACAAATCCATAAGACAAAATAAAATTAATTATTATCCAAATTTATCTAGGATTTATTTAGAGAGAATCAAATCTATCCAAATCCATAAAATAAGGATAAAATCCAAACATAATTAATTATTTATCTAGTCTATCTTGGATTTATTTACATAGAATTAAATCCTACAAAAATCCATAAGACAAAATAAAATTAATTATTATCATCCAAATTTATTTAGGATTTATCTAGATAGAATTTAATCTATCTAATCCACAAAATAAGGATACATATCTAATTAATCCATAATTTAATTAAAAATTAAATTTTAGATAATCCACTTAAGATATATTCAAATATTATTCTAAAATCATATCTTGAATTAAATCCAAAGTTAGTTCCAAGAGTTTAGGAAACCCTAACTAATTTGGAAAGTGATGTCACAGGGCGAAGACCCGCGCAAGCGTCGTCGCTGTCATAACAGCCTGCTCTTGCCTCCGTCGACCGTCTTTCGAGTCCGGGAACTGCCCACGAAAGGGCTCCCACTCGCACCGCTGCTGTCCGTAGTCTCTGGCGCTGCTGCTGCGTTGTTGCTGCAGCTGCCTCTCGGCAGCCGCTGCTGCCCTGTGGGATGCTACGTCGTCATCGCGCAGCCCCTCGAACCCGGACTGACGCTGGCTCGCTGGTGTGCAGCCACCATCGCGGTGCCTGAAGCGATCTGTCACAATTCTCCTCCAGCAACATGCGGTGTTACCGACACGCACCAAGAGAATCGATTTTTATGTACATGAATTGATCAATCCATTGGTGAAATACAAAGCCACAGGCGAAACAACACGGTTTAATCAAAATGATTACAATCGGCAACAAGAATCAATTGATCTAATCATTACGTGAGTACAACATGTAATCATTACAAAGATTAGATATTAAGAATTGGTTCCACTAAAATTCACCAGCAACGGCAAAATCAAAAACAAAATGATTCTTCATTGGTGCCGTCGCACAAATTTTAGGCTGCTGCACTTCGTTCGATCGTTTTAGGGTTTTCAACCGATGCAAATTATAAAACATATAACAAGCAACAGAAAACACAATTGATCATGTAATTCATATAACATGAAATTAATCCACATAATCAGAGCCAAAAATTGGCTCTGATACCAATTGCTGGGGTTTGGAGCCCCTTGCACAGCGGAAGTCATGCATTCACAAATAAATCAGATCTACGGATCTATTTGACCGATTATGGGATTAATTAACTACATATTAAACACAGAATTGCATCCAAGAACGCACATAATTCATGTAAAAGGAATTAAAACCTAAAACATGAATTCCTACGGTTTAGAATTACCGATCTGATTCTCCAAAGAATCGACGATTGCTTGCGCCTTCTCCACGTGATGTTCTTCGTACTCAACCACGAATCTTCTAATCTGTATCCCGAACTCAGAATCTGACCTTTGGGTGGGCAAAGCTTATCAGAATCGAAAAGGGCTTGATTAGAAAGAAGACAGAATATCAGTTTTCTCAAAAACTGGTTTTTCGTCCACTCCCACAGGGGAGCACGAAAATTAATGATAAAAATCTATTTTAATCTCCTTTCTAATCTCCTTTTATAAAGAGTTATGATGGGCCAGATTAGGGATCCATGGAGGTTGGACTTGGGCCAAACCTGTTGGACTTCTACTAATTAAATTGAGCCCCAATTTAATACAAGTCCAATAGAATATTATTATCATCCACTATAGTATAATAATATTGACTGACCGTCCAATCCCAAATTACGAGTAATCCGGGCTTTACCTCTTTAATTTATTATTTCCCGTGTTTAAGATATAAATATCCATTAATTAATTTAAGTATGCTATTTGACTATAATTAATTAATATCTTTTTTCCAAGAGTTGTCTAGTTCAAAATCTTTATTTATTATTCTGGAATAAATTCCAACCGGCCGGGTTTCTGAATAATAAAACCTTTTTCGAACACCTCTTGAGGATATTATCAAACTGGACTTACCCAGCACACGATTCATTGCAATAACAATACTAGCACCTCTAGACATTAATCACCACTACCCAAGATATCAGGATTCTTGGATTGTGAAAAATCCGCACCATTTGATAAATCAAAGTAGTGCATAATCAATATCGTATGCTCAATGTTATATCAACAATGATTAAGAAATAACAATCACCGAGACCTCGTCTTTCAGTAAATAGCAAGAAAGACTTATCTCAACTGTTAGATCCTTCAGTGCTATACCACACCAGTGTCGTTTATTTCATAAGGTAAGGAAACATGCGGACTGACACTGCAACTTTTCACGATAGGTAGCCAAAGCCTATCTAGGTTGTGAAATTCTATTTCTCTTCTACAAAGGACCGACTGCGTCACCTTCTGTGAACGTCGTTCACGACCAGTCTACTATGCAGAAGAATTAGGCTTATTTGCTTCTTATACATTTAAATGTTTGAGATACATCTTATAAATGCACAATCAAACATCAATGCGACAAAATTACTTCTTCTCGCCTTGGGATAAAAGTGGATTGTAGAGTTTATTGTATACAAGCAATTCTATCCGTGCAACATGCTCGAAATATGCTTTTCAGTATACCAATTCTAACATCTAGGTCCCTTGGTCGAGTCTCAAAGGGAGGAGAATCCAGTACCCTTGGCCAAATCGCTGAAGAGGAGAAGATGGTTAAGACAGAAAATGTACCCGAAGAAATCCAGAGGAATAATCTCCCATCAAAGAATGCCGACCTAGGGGTGTTCACGCTCCCGATTTCTGTCAGAAACGTTCAAGTTGGGCACGCACTGTGCGACCTAGGAGCTTCTATAAATATTATGCCGTATTCTATATACGAAAAGTTGGGGGATGCCAAGCTTGTCCATACTGATCTAATCATACAGCTAGCAGATGGGTCTTCTATCTACCCAGAGGGAATTCTAGAAAATGAAATTGTCAAGGTGAACAAATTTGTGTACCCCGCCGACTTCTTCATCATCAAGATGACAGACCCAACAGCGGAGGAGTCCCCTGGAGTCCTTTTGGGAAGGCCCTTTCTATCTACAACCAGCACAGTCATCGACGTTGGCAATGGGACGATGCATCTAGATTTTAATGGAGAACGACTTACATTCGGCATCAATGAAAATGTAAGAAAGCCACAAAATGGTGAGAGCATGCAGTCAGTGGATACAGCCAAGCCTAGGGTGCAGAAGAATTTGGGAGTGGAATTCCCGAGATTTAACAAAGGGGCATCCACTGGCCCAAAGGGACAACTTAAAAAGGAGGTGGATGAATGGTTCGATCAAAGGATAACTGAAGGAATGAATGATGAAGCCATTGAAAAAGCAATCATGGATTTCTGTAAGCCACCACAGTTAGTTGAGCCGAACTGGACAACTAAACCAGCGGGGGTAAAAAAACCACCTGATCAAGACACCCCAGTGGGAAGAATGCTGAAGGAGATCCCTGCACCTGCAGGACAGTTACTGTCATTACCAGCATTACCGGGTACCCTCACGAACCTGTCCATCCAAAGACATAAGGAACCAAACCACCCAGACCTGCAAGGACAGAAGAGAAAATTGCTGGAGGAGCTGGGGCTGAATCAAAAGGCAATTGAAGGAAAAATATCAGACTTGATGGGGATCGACCCAGGTCCATGCTTGCGTTCCACCATGTCTAAAGAAGAAGTGACGCCCCACTGTGATCAGCAGCGCAGACTCGACCCCACTGTGAGAAACGGAGAGCTCACGGTGGGGCAGAAGGAGTTACTTTTCCAGTATCTACCCAAGCTGATGCTCGAGAGGAGGAAATCAAAATGGGTAGACCCTCGTACCACCGCTGGATCAAATGAAGAAATCTGACTCAAGGGGGGCGATCATGACTCGCCACCCTTATTGATGAACGAACATGGGGTGAAACCTTATCGAGATAAAACCAGGGTGGGCATGGTGGAAGATATTCCACCACTCATGCCTAACTATCACCAGAAGCAGAGGTTGACCGGTCAGGAGAACCTGCCTACGAGAAGACGGAGGTGTTGGTCAAGGAAAAACTCTTGAAAGAAATGGCCCGTTTTCCCAACCCGCAGAAGATAAAGATTTATGCGGAACGCGGGGCAAAAGGGAAACAGACTAAGCTAGGAAAGCGCTACCACCCGGAATCTCTTCAGGAGATAGAATCAGAGGATGATTTCCTGTCCTACATACGCACAATCAGGTTCAACTGGTTGCTCAATCACAGCACAACGAAGGTACCGGTTGCCCTGGCGAAAGAGTTTTTCACTTCTTTCACGTTCGAACAAAAGACAAACGTATCTGCTGAGTCTATCTTTTTCCGGTTATTCAATGAGGAGGTATCAATGAGCATTCGAGAATGGTCTATGAGGATGGGGCTATTTACAATGGATGAGGATATCCACGGCCTTTGGGACAAAAGACAGATTGGGCCTCCCGGGGACATGCCGAGATTCACCCCGCAAGCGGCTTGGGACTTGCTTACTGAGGGGCATGGTGGACGTTTCAACAGCATCTCGAAGGGAATCCACATCGCCAACCGACTCCTTCGTTTTTCCCAAACCTTCATCGCCTACAACTTACTGGGGCAGGTAACTGCCACCCTCACCACAGCTGAACTCTATTTCGGCTGGTGCATGTTCAAGGGGGTGAAGGTCCACTTGGGGTACTGGCTGGCCCAAGCCTGCCATTCGCTGACTACCCATACATCCCGCCATCTCTATCTCTGCCATCTGCTGGGTGCCTATCTACAGAGGAATATAACCATGAAAATACCTAAGCCCGCCCCCACCCTTCTAATGTG
Source organism: Salvia splendens (assembly GCF_004379255.2). Lineage (NCBI taxonomy): Eukaryota > Viridiplantae > Streptophyta > Magnoliopsida > Lamiales > Lamiaceae > Salvia > Salvia splendens. Next base: position 22,926,721 of record NC_056035.1, read on the forward strand.
CAATCCCCCAGAGCTATTCAACTTGATTTTCTTTTTCAACAAGGGACTCTTGTACATGAAGGACGATGCCGTCCACTTCTACGATGTAGAGGATGAAAGGACTGAGGCAACCGTCAGAACTGGAAGAAGGAGCAGAGCCGAAGCAAGTATAGAAGCTGTAGAGTAGGGCAGCCCAGAAGCGACAGCAGAAACTGACAGAGATAGCAGGGCTGAGGCACACTTGGACACGGAGAGGAGAGTCCCGATGGAAACGGCAACGCCAGAGTGGAAGGAGCATGGCAGCACTAGGGAGCGCCTTGAAGGATGAAATGACAGCCATAAGGAGCACCATAACAGAGAAGACGACGACCATGGGGACCAATGTGACGGAGGCACTGACGACCATGAGCGGCGACATTGCAGAGGAAATGGCCGCTATAAAGAGCAACATACAGGAGATTCAATAAGGTATCGCGTCCCTACATTCTGCAATTCACAGCTTTAAGGAACCGCTAGGAATCAATGCCGAAAGGATGGCTGAGGCTCTGCTGCTGATGATGAATATGGTAAAGTTCGTCCAGCAGCAAACGTTTCAAACCCAGTTGAGCACTCCTATAGAGATCCCCGGAGCAACTGCCCAGGGAACTCAGTCAGTCTTTCCTTCCCCAGCGGCCCCTCCAAGCAGCGGCATGCAGCACTCCCCTACCGAAACTGCACAGACGACCATGTCTGATGATCTCCCACTCCCACTTTCCAAGCGCCCGAAGGCGTTACCAAGGAAGTCAGGTCCCCGAGGGACCGAAAAAACAGTTGAAGTACCCCCCGATCTCTACTCATTTCAGTTGAAACAATTTCATTTTATTTTTGGTATGTATAACTGATATTCTGCTCCACCTCACACTTAGACCTGTGATGGGTCTAAGTGTGAGAAGTTATGCATGTTCCTTTTCGTTTTTGTAATATTTGTCTGCCTGCCAGCCAATCTGTGTTTTGTTTTTTTTGTTGTTTTTTCTGTTTGTTGGCATGTTTTGATTAATGGCACTATCTCACACTTAGCCCAGTGTCTGGTCTAAGTGTGAGAAGTTTTCCTTATTTGTTGCCGTTGCCTGTGCCTAACCTTTTTTCCACTGCATCTAGTCCCTCGAGGACGAGTTCATATATAGTGGGGAGGGGGGACGGGTTAGTCCCGGAAATCATACAAGTCAAAATATTGAAAAATTCAAAATATCAGTTAGTAATAAATAGGCAGGATGCTTGAAATTGGATAAATGAAAGACTTGATTACTTTGGGGAAGAATTAGAGAAAGGATTCAGCATGCTTACATGTAGAAACTTGATTACAAACACTTGATCAGTTTGAATGACGCAAGTATGATAGAAACGTTCTTTTAAAACCAACTGTGAGCCTCTCTATATGTGAGTTATAAAGCCAAAGTAGAACACTTTCTACTATTTTTACAAAAGAAATTTTACGAGAGGCCGACTTTTAATATTGAGATGAAAAATTGCACAAGTAGTAAGGACTAAAGGCAATAGGACTTAACCAATTGAGCCTTATTTTTTTCGATCCACAAACCCGCCTCATCAACTAAGGCAACCCCATAGTAAACCCTTTTTTTTAGCCATATACACTCATACCCGTTCTTCTAAAACCAAGACCTACCTCCATATACTTTTTCGTTACACATACGTGAGAAAAAGGGGTAAGAGAAATGAATCATTTTCAAGAAGGGGAGGAAGACCACGATAGAAAGTCAAAATAAAGGGGTAGCAAGGTTGAGCAAGTTAGTCAATCAGGTTGATCAAGTCGAGAAAAAAATAAAAAAAAAACTTAAGAAAAAAATGGGGTAGTTGAGAAAAGTTTGAGAAAAAAAGGGCAGGAAAAAGTTGTAACCTGACCCTGTAAGTCAGAAATTAGGAATAAGCCAGTAAGTGAGGCGGGAAATCGTTTCTTGACCAAGTGAAATACCCAATGGCAAAATAAATCGTTAGGTCCAATCCAACATATATGATCAGGTTTTTGGTCCCTTGACTCATGTGTTTTTCTTTTACAGTTAGCTTAGAACCTCTAGGACCTTACCCTAATACATTAACCCCCTTAAGCCCCGTTACACCCGAAACAAAGACCTTAAGGAACTATCTTGTGCAGTCCGATTCGAAGTATTAAACTTGTGGCAATACCGAGTGAACAGTCCTAACATCTTTGGTGAGGAATGAGTGACTGAGTGAATCCAACAGTTGGTTTTAAAACTGAGCAATCTTGACAAACTGACGACTTGATCAAGTATACGCGAAAGGGGGAAAAATATAAGCTGCTGGCAAATGGATTGACCTCGACCTCGGGTAAGATTGTTGAAAGTTTATTTCGGTCTAATGCATCTATGTAAATATGTGTTTTGTTTTTCTTTTCCGTTTTCTTTTATTTTCTTGAGATGAGTAAACCATGCCTGAAATTTTCCTTATCTTTTTTTTTTCTTTTCTTTTACACTAGAGGACAAGTGTGTTTTAAGTGTGAGCAGTTTGATAAGGCCTATTTCATGCATTGGTTTAAGGGTAAAAAGTACGCTACTTGATATGTTATTGCGCAAAAACAAGTGTTAAAAGTGCAGGAATGCATCTTGACCAAGGCATCAAGGCTAAACTGATCAAGTTAGTACAAAGGGCGAAAAAAGGCCATAAATCGGGGGAGTTGATCACAGGGGGTGATCAAGCAGTCAAGTAGGGACCCACTGAATTCCAGAGGAAGGACACGTAAAGCTGACGGTGCTCATCTTTCTGTTATCAAGGATGACACTCTAAGAAGAGGACACGTGCTGATACATGAGACGCAAAGGACAAGTTGGGCCACCATTCTGTTATGAAAAGCGTCGAAGAAGGGCACGTGACAATCAAAGAGTCGCTCACTCTCGGTACGAGCGAATATTTCCTACCAAAAATTGTTATCCAGCTGAAGGACGTGCCGAGCCTATAAATAGAGAATGTGCCACCACATGAAAAGCATCCGCTCCTTAGTTAGTTTTAGCTTAGCTTAGTTAACTTTAAATTCTCCTCCAGTTCTTAGCATAGCTTAGTTTAGAATTCTAGTTAGTGAAGCATAAGAGATTCAACGCGACAACAACTTTGGTTCTGCTAGACGTTGTTTCCAGTTTCAATCCGAGAATTGCTCCATTTACTCGCTTTCAGTTCTTTCAATCTCGTAGCTTAGCTTAGTTAAATTTCAATCACTGCTCGTAGTTAGTTTATGCTTTGTATTTCAATTCGCGCACTCTGTTGAGACTTATTTTGGAATTAAAGTTCTTTTGTTTTCGGAATTTGTGTTAACTGCTTCATTTTAATTTCCGCAGCTTTAATTTTTTCAAGTATTTAGTTATAATGTTCCGAAGCTTGATCAAGTAGTTAGTCAACTTACTTTTCTGCCTAGTATAATTCAGTAGTTTAAAAAACTCCCAAGTTAAAGCGTGGTCGCAGCCAACCCCCCTGTTCACTAAACACACACTCGCAACACATTTTTCTCTGTGGGATCGACCCTGAACTTGCCGCTTTACCGTTAAAGTAGTGCGAAATCGGGAGTTATAAAAATTTTCTTGCATGAGTTGGTTTGAGGATTGATTTGATTAAGTGGCAACGACAATTTGCTAACTGATTCGACCGGTTCGGTTATCTTCCATATAATTTGATCTAATTTCAATCCGTCGTTCTCGAGCTCACCAACTTCACAAACTATACACACTTCAACCTCCAAACGAAATTTTTTTGATCCGCTACTGTTTGTCAACACCAAGAGCATCCCCCATTTAGAACATCACCTCTGCATCACAATTCCTTTTTTGATGGTACCAGGATATTAATTATTGGTATGAGTTTTACTCAATTCAAGTCTAGCTTTCTCTCTCTCAGCACAAGCCAACTATCGTCTTCTCTTTGACAACTCTTCGTTTAGGCTGCGTTTGGTACCATGGAATTGGAGGCATGGAATTGAAATTGGAGCCTTCAATTCTATATTAAATGTTTGGTATCACAAAAATGTTTGTATTTGGAATTCAATTGCAATTCCAAATCTTTCAATTCCATAATGTAAATTCCGTATCAAAAGTAGAAAATTGGAATTCCAAATAGTCATAAAATTTGATAGCTTCACTATATATCCACAACACACACTTCACACACACACTACACACATTTCATATACTACACGCACTGCATGCACTGCACACACTACACACACTTCACACATTTCACACACTACAGAAATTTCACACACACTACACGCACTTGACACACTACATGCACTTCACACACTACCTGCATTTCACACATTACGCATATTACACACATTTCAAGCATCCAATTTTTCAATTTTTTTTCTTTTTATAGATCTTTTTTTCGATTGGAATCAAACTGAATGGAAAAACTAAAATTTGCTAAATGTTTAAACTGAACAAAACCAAAAAACTGAAATTCTGAAATGCAGTGTATGTATTTTGTGTATAGTGTGTGTAGGGTGTGTATTTTGTGCTAAATTTGTGTACTATGTATTTTGTGTATAATATAGTCCCTCCGTTCCATAGTAGTAGAGTCATTTTGTCATTTTGGTACATTCCATAGTAGTGGAGTCATTTTCCTTTTTAGTAAAAGTTAACACATTTCTTCTCCTTACTTTTACCTCTCTTTTACTTTCTTCTCTCTACTTTTTCCTCTCTCATACTTTATTATCTTTTTATTTAATACATTATACATCATTTTCTTAATCTTCGTGCCGAAAAGAAATGCCTCCACTACTATGGAACGGAGGGAGTATGTAGTATGTGTATTTTGCATATAGTGTATGTAGTGTGTTTATTTTGTGTATAGCGTGTGTAGAGTGTGTTTTTTTGGTTGTGTGTAGAGTGTGTAGTATATGTATAATGTGTGTAGTGTGTGTATTTTGTAAAGTGTGTATTTTGTGTACGATGTATGTATTTTGTGTATATTGTGTGCAGTGTTAGTGTGTGTATTTTTGCGTAGTGTGTGGAATGTGTGTATTTTATGTATAGTGTGTGTATATTGTGTATTTTGGGTAGTGTGTGGAAAGAGTGTATTTTGTGTAGTGTGTGGAATTTGGGTAATTTTTGTATAGTGGGTGTGTTGTGTGAAGTGTGTGTATTTTTTATATATGAGTATAGTATGTGTATTTTGTGTAAAGTGTGTGTGAAGGTGTGTATAGTGTGTTTGCACAAATTCTTCATATTAAATTTCATGTCAATTACTTCACTTTAGCAAATATGGAATTTGAAATTGAATTTGTTGGGGTTACCGCAGCGGAAGATACGGAAAAGAAACAGGTCCTTACAAATCTATTTAGGTGATTACGTATTTGATTCCAATTTCATGCAAAATTTCTAGATCTATAGAAAAGCACATCAAAACACACATAAACATGCTATTTGATGTAGATCTGATGGTTACCTCTTTATCTATTGAAGGATTGATGTTGCTAGTTGCACCTCCCGGTGATCCTTGATTTATTGACCACGAATCTTCCACTCTATTCCCACGTCCTTGATTATTCACATGTGTGGGCGGATCTAGAAGAATCAATAATAGTTTGATGAGATCTAGAAAAAATAATACACAAAACGATCTATCTAGATTCAATTCTATGGATTAGAATGAACAAGACAAGACTAAATCAGAACCCTAGATCTCTCTGTTGGGATGGCTCAAAAATCGAGGCAAAAAGAAAGAGGCCGAAAAATCGGCGGCTAGGGTTAGGGTTTTGGAGTGGTGAAATGTGTTGTTTGTGTTTTCCACTCTATTCCCACGTCCTTGATTATTCACATGTGTGGGCGGATCTTGAAGAATCAATAATAGTTTGATGAGATATAAAAAGAACAATACACAAATCAATCTATCTCGATTCAGTCCTATGGATTAGAATGAACAAGATAAGACTAAATCAAAACCCTAGATCTCTCTGTTGGGATGGCTCGAAAATCGAGGCAAAGAGAGAGAGGCTGAAAAATTGGCGGCTAGGGTTAGGGTTTTGGAGTGGTGAATTGTGTTGTTTGTGTTTTCCCATCTCTTCTCACAATTTATAAGTTTGGACTAGGTTTGGGCTAGAGTGGTGATCCATGAAGTGAATTAGATGTTGGGCTGACCAATGATTTAACATATTATCTAATGGAATATTATTTTGTCCCACTAAAGAATAATATTGGACTCTCATATAAATCACCAAATTATGAATAACTTGGGTTCCATTTTATTATATAATATTTCATGCGTTTAAGAATACCTAAATCCATTAAATTATTATCTGTCTGCTATGTGACTTGAATTAAATTAATTCTCCAAAGAATTTTTCTAGTTTGAAACTTTGTTTATTATTCATAGAATAAAATTCCAACTGTGTAGTTTTCTGAATAATATTTTTTTTTCAAACACCTCTTGGGGATTAATTATACCACACTGAATATATCCGAGTGGAGCTTTATTACAGTTTTCCGGGAGTGAATTATCCGAGCCAGGAGTGAATTATCACTTCTCCGCCTTCAAGAAATCTTCATTTGCTAGTTAATATGTCCCGCTGCTCCGTATGCGTTATTGCTACGTTGGGTTTGTTAGATTTGGTATACTGAAAAGCATGTTTCGAGCACGAATAGTATACAAGAAACTCTACAATCCACTTTTAACCCGATTCAGTATTATTCGAGCAGTTTCTCACGAATAGAATCACTAATATTATTACACTGTGTTTGTTTGTGCACTTATAAGATGTTTTACAAACATTTAAATGCATAAGAAGCAAACAAAGTCTAAGTCTTTGTTTTAGTAGACCGGTTGTAGACCGGTTGTGGGCGTCGTCGACTGTAAGGTAACACAGTCAGTTCTGAACAAAGAAAAACAAGAATTTCACAACCTAGATAGGCTTAGACTACCTATCGTGAAAGGTTGCAATGTCAGTCCACATATTTCTAAGCCTTACTGAAATAAGATGACATTAGTGTGGTATAGTACTGAATGGATCTAACAGCAAGACATGTCTTCATGCTATCTACTAGAACACTGGGTCTTGATAAACAACTATTTCTTAATCAACATACATTAGCATTGAGCATACTGTATTGATTATGCACTACGTTGACTTATCAAATAGTGCGGGTTTTTCGTAACCCAATAATCCTGATATATTGGGTAGTGGTGATTAATATCTAGCGGTACTAGGATTGCTATTATGTTGAATCGTGCACCAAGTGAGTCTGGCTTGATAATGTCCTCAAGAAGAGCTCGAGACAAGGTTTAATTATTCAGAAACTGACCATTTGGAATTTAATTATTCCATGAATAATAAATAAGTGTTTCTTGCTAAGTCCACTCTTGGAATTAAAAGATGTTAATTAATTAAGTCCATAGCTGACATTAATTAATTAATGGACATTTATATCTTAAGTGCGAGAAATAATTATTTAAACGAGGAAGCCCAGATTACTTATAAGTTCGGATTTGGATGGGTAGTGCAATATTACTTCTGTAGTGGCTGCTCGTAATATTCCAATATAAGCTTGTATTAAATTGTGGGTTCAATTTAATTAGTAAAAAGCTAATTGGGGGAGGCCATATTCAAAACCTTCCATAGACCCATGACTAGGCCTAATATGTAACTTAATATAAATAGGAGAATAAATGAGAGACAATTTAATTTAATTTTTCCTACACAAAAATAACGTCTCCTCTCTATGCAGTAGGCGTGATTTTCCTCCTCCCACAATCTTTGGGATTTCTGTCTCCTCTTTATTCGAGTCATAGTATTTTGATAAGATCTGTCCACCCTGATATCGGAATACAGTTCGGGAACCAGTCAGAAAATCCGTGGTCTAGTATTGAAGATCATCACGTGGAGAAGGCACGAGCAATCGACGATTCTTTGGAGAATCAAATCGGTAACTCTAAACCGTAGAAATCATGTTTAGGATTTACTTTCTTTAAAAATGAATTATTTGCGTTTTAGCATATGTTTAACATGTGAATTGATTAATCGCATAATTGGTCAAATAGATCTTTATCTGATTTATTTGTTTTGTACAAGTCTTCCGCTGTGCAAGGGGCACCAAACCCCATAAGGGTTTGCGTGAAGTTTAGCGCAACTGTGAAACTGGAGGATACTAGAGCCACTTACTGGGTTTACTTGATTAATTAGCTTGTGTTTGAGCTAAACAATAAAGTGTGTTTCTGATTAAATATGCAATCTTTGTATGTTTCGTTTAAGCCCGAGTATAGACTTTAGAGATCAGATTATTCGGGATTCACTAATTACCGGGACCTCTTTTTGGTTATACCGCTACTGAGATGGCTAATCTCAAAGTTACAAGTCGAAATACAAAAGATTGATTACAGTAGGAAAACCTAAGTACAATCTAACTAACTAAGTACTGGTTACAACCGGAACCCTAGCTAAGATCAGCTCCTCGTCAGGATGTGGTCTCAAAGCTTACACCGATTTAACACTTGCACACTATAACAAGAAAGGACTCCGTAGAGTCTAACACATGTACAAACACGATTCAGAAAGTAGAGATTAGAAGGATATGGCTCAGGTCACAGCAGTGACTGCACTAGGCCTTGGACCTCCCCAAATCTCAACCGGAAATCACAAAGGGGAAACCATTGAGAGGACTACACTCAGATCAGAAACCCTAGATCTCACCGACTACCGCACACCACAACCTTCTCACACACGGATCACCACGAACCACTTGGATCTATGCTTTACAAAACAAGATCTCACAAGAACACCTCCGATCACAACCAGATCTGTCACGTCCGCCCTTACTAAGGATGGTAAAGACGGGGAAATCGCGACTAGGGGAGGGACTAAGAAGCGGGGAAGAAAAGGGGGAACAATAAGAGACGACATTTAACACAAAGCTCGACTAAACTTCAAGAGAAAATATTCTAAGGTATTACATGGTTAAGAAGCGGATTAATGTCTCAAGGTACTTAAAGTCATAAAACAGTATGGAGTAAGACGAAAGACTTTTAGCAAAAACAATTTCAAACAAGGCAGCGAAAATAAGTTATCTAAAGAGAGTCATAGGATGACGCCCATGTATGCAGACACGACGCATCCCTAAATTCTTAAAGCCAGACTGAACATCCGCCGCAACATCCTGCTCAACCTGCACATATTGAAAATACATGCATGGCTGAGTACTTAATATACTCAGTGGGTTCATGCCGAAAACATTTTGATAAAAGTTATGTCATCCATACCATAGTGAACTCGAGTTTTACGTTTAGAAAAGAAATATCATCGAGTATCACAAAAACAGTTTCATAGCCTGGCCAGGCAAAACAATCTCCCCACTTTCACAACAACCAATCATTCATATCCTCTTACCATAGTGCGACGAAAGTGTGGCCACACTATTCTCCCACGAGACCGGCCGACTAGCAAGGACGGCTCACGATCCCCTCTATGTACACAGCCTGATAGGGTTTGCGGCCCTACTCAGACCCGAATTCGTTTAACATAGCCCTATAGCCTAACGGAGCAAGCTCAACAAACTAGGCATCAGGCAACAATCTCAACATCAAAACAGTCATGGCATGACATAACACTTTAAACCACCCTTATAACACCATAATCATACTTTTGAAAGCATACAAGAGTTTAGTAAAAGAAAGCCCACCTCGCTTGCTTATACAACACAATTTACAACTGTAATGCAACCCTTGCTCTTTGTACCCACGTACGCACAACAACCCTTGTGAATACCATAACACGATCAGTTTTTCCATCAAAACATTTATCATGCATGCCCTATCGTTCCTTTCATCGTTTTCTTATATTGCTCATCCCAAACGTTCACCAACATAAACGAAACGAACACTCTAGCATACATCAACGAGCAACATATAACCACATCACAGGATACGCTCCTTAATCACACATGTATCATGTAATTCTTCCAAAACTTGTCAACAAAGACTATTTCAACAAAACCAGAATCTGGCAGAACAACGCAGTCTTTTTGTAAAAATCATTAAAATTCCTTCTGATCTCATATGAAGCTAAAATTTGGTCACCACACAGTAGACAGATAGGTTTATCCAGTTATAATTTCACACCAAAATCATATCTTTTGATCGGTCAAAACAAAAACGAAACTCACTGAACGAGACCCAAATTCTGGCAAGATAGCGCAGTTGACCTGAAAAATTCATTAAAAATTCATCCGTCATCAAATGAAGCTAACATTTTGACACAACATAGAAGACATCTAAAACGTCATCCAGTTAAAAATTCACGTTAAAATAAGATCGTTTGATTGGTCAAAAACTCATCGGAACCTACTGTACGAACACAACAACTTTCATGCTCAACATTCACAAACCCTAGTTTGTCTATCATACATTCACACATACATATTCATGCTTCCAACACATATTCATGCTTCAAAAACGAGATTACAATCATGCTTTCCTTTTAACACATAACATTCACAAACGATTCATCCACACACTTACACATACTCGTATATACGCGCACACACACATATATTCTTGTGCAACCATCCTTCCCAACCAATTAATTCTTAGATTTACGATTCTCCACTCACTATATGCATGGGGGGTTCAAGAATCATGGATTCAATGATAAGAAGGGGAAAGGTAGATAAAAAATTATACCTTTCTCTTGAAAACAATCGGTAGGAGTGACAATTGATTAATTTCTTCAATGAATCCTTGAGTTTCCAACTCCAAAGTGAAGCAAGAACGAAGAAATAGTGAAGGAGTGATTGAAATGGGAGAGGCGTGTAGGAGGAGAGGGATAGGGAGGGTGGCGTTGAAAATGGGGGCTAGGGTTAGGGTCTTCTCTTTTTATAGTCTAGGTTAAAATCCCACACTTAATAATACAATTAAAATTATGGGAGAATAAAATAGAGGTCAAAGAATAAATCCCACAATTAAACAAAATAGGTGTGTAGTGTGGGGAAGTGATTTTTGAAAATTTGGTTATTTAATTAGCATATAAATTGATTTGGCATTTACTTGGAGAGAAATATACTCACAAGATAGGTAAAAAGTTATTGAGTATCCCATAAATAAGGTAACAAGACAATTCAAAAATCTCCAAGTAGGAAAGGAAGGGGGCGTGTAATATGGTAAGAAATAAAAGAAAAATATTCAAATCCCCAATGAATTAGGCATAGGAACTAATTTGATATTTATTTGAATAGAAGGGATCCCACAAAATAAGAACAAAATATTAATTCCCTTAAGAACAAGAAAGAGGTCGAAAATTTGGGGGATTATTTCCACAAAGAAATAATTTAAATCCTAATTTAAATAGGCCAAGGAAAGGTATGGTAAGATTTAATTGGATTTAAATTCAAGGAAGGAAATTAAACAAAGTGCCAATTAAATCTACAAAATAATTTCTTCTCCTAATTAATAGGAGATTTTTGAAAATTTCAAGGAATGGGGCAAACGTTGAAAATCATGTAGAATAACATATGGACAATTTGGTTTGGACTTAATTTAGATAAATATCCCAAAATAATTAATTAAATCCAAGAGAGAAAATATTATTTCTAATAAATAGGAGGGCCGAAAATTTCTATAAAATGGCTAGAACAAGAATGCATGATCCCATTTAAATTAAATTCCCACATTGGAAAATATATCACATTATTCCACATAACTCACATCAATTAATTTCACATCGTTAACTCAATCGCATACAAATCAAACTCCATAAATAATTTCCCAATTAACACCCACATTAATAAAAATAAAAGTAAGTCACAAAATTTCGGGGTGCTACAAGATTTAACCCTGGGTCAGATCTCGAACCAGATTTGAGAAGGAAACCGAAGCAGTGACCTAACTCCAGATCAGAACCGGTGACCTACTCTAAAACTTAGGATCATCGGAGGAAGAAAGAGATCAGAGAAGATGAACGGCAGTAACCGCCGTTGAGAGAGAGATAGAGTATAGAGAGAAGGCAGAGTGAATCACAAGAGAGAGAGAGAGTAATAGACTAACTGAGGAGATGAAGTGAGGAGGCGGAAAGATAACACTCAGCAAACAAACACAACCCACCATCCAACGGCTGGGACTCAGGATCCGTGTGGAGGTTCACATGTGGCGGCCATCGGAGCTACATGGTAAGTGGATTAAATGAGACTGGCCTAAATCACATTTGGGTCTGATTTAATTCACAACGGGCTTGTCACAACTTTGGCCCAGTTACCAGAATGGGGTCCAACATTCTCCCCCTTTGGACAACACCAGGAGACACATGGGAGAACCTTGGTCCACTACTGCTTCATCACAGCCTACAAGGTTATCTCAAGACACCAAAGAGTGTTAGCTCATTAGTCAAGAGGTAACCAGGTTGCCTAATGATGCACTTTTTATTAGCACTATAAATACCTGCAAGTATATAGAGTAGGAATAGTATAGCTAAAGGTTAGTACCGGATATCGATCACGAGGAAAGAAAACACAAATTGTCTATCTTCTACTAAAACATAATTACTATTTGAAAAATTGAAAGATTTGGAGATTTTTGAAAACAAAGAACTTTAGAAAACAAAGAAACAACTAATTGCAAATAAATAACTGAGATAAAAGTATAGAGATAAGGGAATTCCAGGGATATGCTTTCACAATTATGGTTATACAAATTCCAACTACAACACCCTAGCACAATTCTTACTTTGATAGAACGAGTCACATAGTTTATGCTCATGCGATGCAGACGTTGATTACAAACATTAGGGTTGTCAATCCTAAATATGTAACTCCTAGAAGCTCCTAAGACCCTTATAAAGTCCTCACTCTCAATTAACAGTGCCGTTTTAAAGGAAGTTAATTGTAGTGTCTATTAAGTGGATCTAACTCGCCAACCTCCTCTCACGATTATGTAGCAAGTTATATTAAATCATGACCGAATGTGTCACTCAAACATGGAGTATTATGGAACAACTTAAGGAAGAAACAAAGTAAGAACAAATGGATGTTAAATAGAAATAGGAATTGTATAAACCAATAAAAGTTACTAACACATCTCTAGAATCCTATGAGTTTAGTTACACGTGATGGAATAAACTAAAAACATAGATTGAAGGGAAGACAATGAAAGCATAAGAACTAAAACAATAAAACTCAAAGGTTGAATCCTTGTAGCCTTGATGAACTTGAATCCTTCTTCAACTCCTTGTACAATGAAGCACTTTAACTTTTCAACTCTGACAGTATTTGGCAAAGAGAAGATCTATTTATGATGAAGCTTTGGGGGTTATTTATAGGGGAGAAATAGCCCCTTCTCATATAAGGAAAAAGGTTGCAAAATATGGTAAATCTTGGAGAGAAAGTAGGGCAAATTTTGCTCGCCGCTTTTTCCTGGCGGGCCGCTACACCTTGGCCAGCGGAAGCCATGAGTTGGTCCGAGACTTCTGACCTTTGGCTGGCGGTCGCTGCACTTGTTTCAGCGGTCGCCATCCATCATCCCGTAACTCTCTGGACTCTTGGTAGCGGTCGCCACATATTTACCAGCGGTCGCTGGGCGTGTCTTGACTTCATGCACATCTTTGCCGGAGCGGGCTGCTACTAGCTTAGCGGTCGTTGGGCGCCAGCGGTCGCCGACAATGTTGCAGCGGATTTCCAGCTGCATGTAGAACAACTCCAGATTTCCAACTTTGCATTTTGACTCCCTTTTTAGGCTCAAATATGCACATTTCTCACAAAACATGTCAAAATACAAAAATAGATAAAATATGCAAATAATGGACATGTAATGCAACTTTGACATTAAAAACGGACCAAAAGATGGCCGTAAAACGGTGCAAAATCTGAGCGTATCAACTCCTCCAAACATACATATTTGTTTGTCCTCGAACAGAACATAGAAGACACAAGAATAGACGCACGGAATGCACAAGGACTAGACGTCATAATTGCCTCAGAGTATGGAATAGATAGATCAAGCATGTATTAACACAATCAAATCAAGTAAGGCTTATTAGTGCACTTTCATTACTAACTCATGGATCACCTTGAATTCATGCACTCACATATGGTAAACTTCCAAAGATGGGAAGTGATCTCTCACTCTTAAAGTGTATAAGGTAATGTGTATAAGCACTAAAATCATGCATCATGAAATGTTTACCATAGGCTTGCTCAAAGTCTAATCCCTCCTCTACTAGATGTGATTAAGCATCAAAACTCTGAAAGGTCTTTATTTTTTGTTGTAATGTAGGCTCTTTGATAGGTGAGGAATATTTGACTAAAAAGTGGCTAAAATAAAATTCCCAAGCAGAGTAAAATAAACTCCACTTTTCTTATTGGGGAGTGACTTTTGGGGAGTAAAATAAAAGACGGCCTTAAAACCGTGCAAAATCTGAGTGATATTGGGGAGTGACTTTTGGGGGGTTGGGACATCTTGGTTAAGGTCACCTTCTTAAATCTTATTTCCTTTATTTTTTACTAACCACACTTTTGGGGGGTTGGGACATCTATGCCTCCTCATACCCGGTTCAAAAAAATGGCGGGGACAAGTGCGGAAGGGGAGAAAACAAGCATGAACTAACCCACATCCGAGGTGGACCTAGTGAGCTTGATGTCCCGAATGATGGCGGATCTCAAACGTGATCTCAAGCAAGATATCCAAGAAGAGGTGAGGAGTTCCGAAGGTCGTACACGTGCCATTCAAAACACATTGGTTGGAGCCTTAAAGGAGGTTCGTGCATCAAGATCCGTCACTCCTAAAAGTGACCATCTATATCTCAAAGCTTCCATCATAGAACTTGTAGTGCCGAGGGGCAATGGAGGCTATAGGGAGTATGTTGGCAAGGAGTGTGGAATGAATGGTGATATTAGAGGTGACTATGAATCAAGGTACCATGAAGATGAACTTGATAGGGGAGGTAGTGGGAAACGAGCTCCAAAGTGTCATGGAGAGTGGCATTCTAGGAGGGCGAGAGATCATGTTAGACATAAGGGGTTTGAGAGGCCAATTGAAGAAGAAGTCTCATATAGAGCTCGATTGAGACCTACCTATCGACATGGTGGTGTTGACACAAACCAAATGGGTACCCCATCAACTCATTTGACTACATCCTCTTCTTTCCATTTCTCACATGAGTTTCTTGATGTGTATGGAAATGTCCCTTCTATGATGAGCTTAAACCAAATTAGTGTAGAAAAAGAACGAGAGAGAGAGAAAAGGCTTGAGAGTGAAAGTGAGTCTAAAAAGCCAAGAGAGCATGATAAGAGACAAGAGTATGATGTGCAAAAGTCAAGAGAGAGTGGTGGGGGTGAGAGAAGAAAAATACCACACGAGAGAAAAACACAAGCACAAGTGAGTCAAGGGTGTTTGTTAGATTCTAAGGCCAACCTTGGGTGGGCACCAAATAAGCCTTTGCCTCTTGCCCTTGGTGAGGAAAATAAGTTCTTACCCACTAACACTTCTTTTATGTCTTCTTGTGAAGATGACTTTGTAGTGAGCAAAATTAAAGACATGGAAGTGAAGCACCAAGTGGTACAAGGCTTGGAAACTACGCCCCTGGAGAATGATCAAGTGGAATGTGGGCAAGTGGATGAACTCCTTGCCCAAGGTTCAAGTGCACTATCCTTGTCTCCTTGTGATGCTCCCTTAGACATGATTGTATTAGACAAACCCATTTATTTTGATAGATTTACCATTGTTAACTTGTGTGATTTGTGGCATCAAGAGCTTAAATTGTTGAAGGCTAATTCTATCTATGCATCATATATTGACCCTTTCTTGATAAATCAAAGCAATGGTAGACATGACATTTCACTTGTGGACTCTTGCATAAATATGGAAATGTTTCTTTTTGATGGTAAGATTCCTAAGCTTTCGATTGTTGTTGATTGCATGTTTCTTGAGCATGTTGTTGGGGATAGTAGGGCCAATGCGTGTGACATTGTTGAAGATTTTAGAGCTTGGTGTTTGCTATGTTTTTATGGTACAATGGTAAGGCCCTTCAATGGTATTGGAATATTCTACGAGCATTTTGTGAAGGATTTTCCTACTCACGTGTCCTTTGAAGATTGTGTTGTGATCAATGTCATGAGAATGCATTGTTCTCTTATTTGTGATCTTGTTTTAAAATTGTTGGAGGAATCGTGTAAGGCCTATTTTGATGAGAATCTTAAGATACTTGTTTCTTTTCACAAGTTTCTTATACATGGTGTTGTTCTTATTCCACATGTTGTGCATGAAGGAAAATGGATGCAAGATCATATATTTTTGATAATTTCTTGAAGTTGTTGGGACAATTGAATGACACCCCTTGTAGTAAACTTGGCTTGTTAGTTGACATATTTTCGTGCAAACTTGATGTGAATTGTCATGAACAAGAGTTTGTCAAGTTGTGGAAGGGTATTCCTTATTTGAGCAAGATTGGTGTGTTAATGATTGAAAATGATTCTTCGTTGCATGATCATGAGAATAAGATATTTGTGCTTAGGCATCTCTTGATAACTTTCCATTTTGCACACTATGAGGACCTTTTCTTATGTGCATATAACTCTAATGAGAATGTCAAACCTTTTGTGAAGATGTTGAAGAACAAGGGAATCGGTAGTGTGGGAATGCTAGGGACAAAAAGAGTCAAATTGTGTGATGCTTGTGTGTTGTGGCATAATACTTGTTTTCCATGCATGGCAATTAAGTCGTTCAATGAGGTTGGCATCTTTTATTGTCACTTTGTCAAAGACTATGCATCACATGGTTTTGTTTGGGACTTTATTGTTAAAGATTGCCTAGGTTTTTGTTTGCACATAGCTTATTTATTAGTGTTAAGCTTGTTAGAGCGTGTCCACCGTCTTGGTGTGGTGACTTCTACTAGAGTCGTTAGTGGTCTTAAACTTTATCATCCTACTTTGATATTTGGTTTTCTCTCGATCTATTTTATAGGTGTGCGGAACTCGATCCAAGAAGGGGAGGATGATACGACCATGGAAGCCGTGCATCAAAGTTTGTACCTGCAGCTGGCTTCAATCAATATTCTTCCTATCGGAATGACGTCCAAAAGCTCTGAAACTGCCACCATTGTCTTCTATTTCGAGAGAGCTTCGCGTGAGTATCTTACACGTCCCAATCGGAGTCCGGAGGAGGGAGTTATGACAGTTTTACAGAAGTGGCGCAGTGCAGAAGCATTCCACCCGACCGGGTAGGATTTGTCATACCAAACCACCCGGCCGGGCACAACTCTTTAGAGGAGCTGCAGCCAAACTTTCCCACCCGGCCGGGTACCCATGTTTGCACCCGACTGGGTGGGTGTGTCGTCGAAGGCGTGAAAGGGTCAAAGCGTTCCACCCAACCGGGTGACTTTTGGGTCACTTAGTCCACCCAGTTTGGTGAATCACGGAAGGCAGGGCGGGTCCAGAGACTTTCACTCGGCCGGGTGATTTATGTAGCACCCCGAAAAATTTGCTACTTTTGTTTTTATTAATGTGGATGTTGAATGAGAATTTCTTTTATGGAAATTGATTTTCTATGTGATTGAGTTAATTATGTGGAATTAGTTGTTGTGAGTTATGTGGAATAATACAAATTATGTTCCAATGTGTGAATTAAATTAAATGGGACCAATCATATTTTTCTAGCCATTTTATTTGATATTTTTCGGCCCTCCTAATTATTTGAAATAGTATTTTGTTTCTTGGATTTAATTAATTGTTTTGGGATAATTATCCAAATTAAATCCAAACCAAATTATCCCTATGGTATTCTACATAATTTCTGACCCCTTGCCCATTTCTTGGTTTTTTTCAAAATCTTCTATTAATTAGGAGGATAAATTATTTTTTAGATTTAATTGGCACCTTACTTATTTCCTTCCTTGAATTAAAAATCCAATTAAATCTCTCCATATCCTATTTTAATTAGGATTTGACTCTTTTCTTCTCTAAGACCTCATAAATTTTCGCCCCTTATGCCTTTCAATTACCTTGTAGGATTAATTTAATTGTTACCTATTTTATGGGAGCCTTTTCCACAAGAAATTACCAAATTTAAATCTTATTCCTATTTAATTTGGGGATTTAAATATTTCCTTTGACTACTCCCTATTTTACACGCCCTCCATTTTCCTACTTGGAGAATTCTTGAATTATTTTGTTACCTTATTTATGGGATGCTCAATATCTTTTTACCCATTTTTGTGAGTATATTTCTCTCCAAGTAATACCATAATTTTCGAAAAATTCCCCCCACACTACATGCCTATTTCTTTTAATTGTGGAGCTTATTCATTGACCTCTATTTTATTCTTCCACAATTTTAATTGTTTAATGAAGTGTGGGAATAATTATTGAATATAAATTAAGAAAACCCTAACCCTAATCTTCACTCCACACGTCTCCCTCTCTTCCTCTCCTCGCCCACACGTTTTTCTCCTCCCCCCCCTCTCTCTCAAGTGCTACAAATCAATCCTTCATTGTTGCTTTGATTTGGAGTTGGAAACTCAAGATCCGTTGAGGAATCGCACCAATTGTCTTTTCTACCGATTGTTTTCAA
This sequence comes from Salvia splendens, assembly GCF_004379255.2. NCBI lineage: Eukaryota > Viridiplantae > Streptophyta > Magnoliopsida > Lamiales > Lamiaceae > Salvia > Salvia splendens. Next base: position 22,945,237 of record NC_056035.1, read on the forward strand.
GAGAAAGGTATAATTTTTGATCCACCTTTCCCCTTCTTATCATTGAATCCATGATTCTTGAACCCCTCATGCATATAGTGAGTGGAGAATCGTAAATCTAAGAATTTATTGGTTGGGAAGGATGGTTGCACATGAATGGTTGTGTGTGTGTGTGTGTATGTACGTGTGTGAGTGTGTGGATGAATCGTTGTGAATGTTATGTGTGAATAGGAAAGCATGGTTGTAATATCATTTTTGAAGCATGACTATGTGTTGGAAGCATGAATATGTATGTGTGAATGTATGATAGACAAACTAGGGTTTGTGAATGTTGAGCATGAAAACTGTTGTGTTCGGACAGTAGGTTCCGACGGGTTTTTGAACAACCAAACGATCTTATTTCGACATGAATTTTAACTAGATGAAGTTTCAGATGTCTTCTGTGTTTTGTCAAAATTTCAGCTTCAATTGATGACGGACGAATTTATAACGAATTTTTCAATTTAACTGCGCAGTCCTGCCAGAATTTGTGTTTCGTCCAGTGAGTTTCATTTTTGATTTGACCGATTAAAAGATATGATTTTGGTGTGGAATTTTAACTGGACAAACCTTTATGTGTCTTCTGTGTGGTGACCAAATTTAGCTTCATATGAGATCGGATGGAATTTTAATGATTTTTACAAAAATACTGCGCTGTTCTGCCAGATTCTGATTTTGTTGAAATAAGCTTTGTTGACAAGCTTTGAATGCATTACATGATACATGTGTGAATAAGGAACGTATCCTATTATGTGGTTATATGTTGCACGTTGATGTATGCTAGAGTGTTCGTTTCGTTTATGTTGGTGAACGTTTGGGATGGGCAATATAAAAAAACGATGAAAGGAACGATAGGGCATGCTTGATAAATGTGTTGATGGAAAAACTGATTGTGTTATGGTGTTGACAAGGATTGTTGTGCGTACGTGGGTACAAAGAGCAAGGGTTGCATTAAAGTTGTGAATTGTGTTGTATAAGCAAGCGAGATGGACTTTCTTTTACTAAACTCTTTTACGCTTTCAAAAGTATGATACGGTGTTATAAGGGTGGTTTAAAGTGTGGAAGGCCTAGAATGGGTCAAGTTATATGGAAGATAACCGAACCGGTTGGATCAGTTAGCAAATGTCGTTGCCACTTGATCAATGCAATCTCGCTCTCACTCAATTCCTACCAAAGTTATTTATAACTCCCAATTTTGCACTACTTTAACAGTAAAGCGGCAAGTTCGGGGTCGATCCCACAGAGAAGCTAGTGTATCGAGTGTGTGAGTAGTGAACAGGGGGTTGGCTGCTGCCACGCTTTAACTTCGGAGTTTTTAACTACTGATTTTACTCTAGGAAGAATTAAACTGGCTAACTTGAACAATGGAAATTTAACTACTGGTCAAGTGCATCGTAACGAAACTGAAACTAAAGCAGTAAATGCGAGGATGAAAACAAAAACAACTTCGATTAAACTAGAACAGTACAACCTGAAATTTAAACTAAGCTAACACTCTGGAAACTGCGAAAGCAAGTAAAACCGAGGAGATCCTCAGCGGAAAACTTAAGTAAACGCCGACAGATATCAAGTATTCTGCAGCGCTCCTTCGATCGCCCTTTCTAACTAAGTATTACTTTATCTAAGCTAAGCTAAGCTATTCTAGAGAACTAAGCTAAACTAAGCTAAACTAAGACGGAAAGTAAAGGATCAGATTTCCCTTTTATGTGGTGGGTGGCACATCCTCTATTTATAGGCCCGGCACGACCTCCAGCTGGATAACGATCTTGGCAGGGAATATTCGCTCATGCTGAGAGAGAGCGACTCATTGATTGCTACGTGCTCTTCTTCTAGAATGACGACGCTTTTCAGCAACAGAATCGTGACTCAGCTCCGTCCTTGCGTCTCATATTTCAGCACGTGTCCCCTTCTAGAACGTTGTCCTTGATAACAGAATGCTGCACACCATCCAGCTCATAGCTTCGCGTGTCCTTCTTCTGACATCCAGTGGTCCCCTCCTTAACTGCTTGATTACTCCCCTTGATCAACTTCCCCCGAAATCTGGCCTTTTTCGCCTGTTGTACTCGCTTGATCAGTTTGGCCTTGTTGCCTTGGTCAAGCGGCATTCCTGCACATTTAACACTTGCTTTGCGCGATAAATCGATCAAGTAGAGTACATTTTACCCTTAAATCGATGCAAAGAAATGAACCTTATCAAACTGCTCACACTTAAAACGTACTTGTCCTCAAGTATAAAGAAAAAGAAAAGAAAAAGATAAGGCAAATTTCAGGCATGGTTTACTCATTTCAAGAAAGTAAAAGAAAACGAAAAAAAGAAAACAAGACTCGAAACAAAAACACATATTCACAAGTATGCATTAGACCGAATAAATTTCCAACAATCATACCCGAGGTCGAGGTCAATCCATTTGCCAGCAGCTTATGTTTCTTCTCTTTTGCGTTTGCTTGATCAAGGTGTCAGTTCGTCAAGATTGCTCAATTTAAACACCAATGTTGGATTCACTCAGTCACTCATTTCTCACCAGAGATGTTAGGACTGTTCTCTCGGTATTGTCACAAATTTAATACCTCGAATCGGACTGCACAAGATAGTTCCTTAAGGTCTTTGTTTCGGGTGTAATGAGGCTAAAGGGTAGTAGTGTATTGAGGTAGGGTCCTAGGGGTTCTAAGTTTAAAAATTAAAATTTTAAACTGTAAAAAGAAAATCACATGAGTCAAAAGACCAAAGATTTGACTAAACTCGCTGGATCGGAGCGGGATATTTATTTTCCTACTAGATACTTGGTCAAAATTTGACCTTCAGTCTTTTAAATATTTGGCTTATTTCCTAACTTTCGATTTCCTGGGTCAGGTTACAACTTTTTTCTCAACACACACACACACACACACATATATATATATATTTATTTGATATTGATCAACCTGATTGCTCAACTTGATCAACCTGGCTACCCTTTTATTTTAACTCTTCTATTACTATCCCCTTTTGTTTCTCTTGAAAAACTTCATTTCTTTGACCTCTTTCCTCACGTGATATAAAACGTAAGTTTTGGTTTTAAGGCTTCAAGAAACAGGTAGAAGTGTATATGGGCTCAAAGTGGCTAACAAAGGGGGTGCCCTTCTTGACGAGGCGGGTTTGTGGAGCGAAAGAAGAAAAGGCTCAAAGGGTTAAGTCTTAATGCCTTTAGTCCTTACTACTTGTGAAATTTTCATCTAAATATTAAAATGTAGCCTCTCGTAAAAATTTTCTTTGTAAAAATAATAGAAAGTGTTCTACTTTTGGCTTATAACTCACATATAGAGAGGCTTCACAGTTGGTTAAAAATTGAGCGTTTCCATCATACTTGCGTCGTTCAAACTGATCAAGTTTTTGCAATCAAGTTTTTACAAGTAAGCACACTGAATCCTTTTTCTTACTCTTCCACAAAGTAATCAAGTCTTCCACTTATCCAATTTCATGCATATTGCCTATTTTTGTTTGTTTTTACTAGGTAAAATTTTGTATTTTTGAAACAAAATTTTTACATGCATGGCTTAGCTGTAACTAACCCTCCCCCCTCCCCACTGCATATGAACTCGTCCTCGAGGGACTGGATGCAGTGGAAAAAGGGTTAGGTACAGGCAACGGCACAACAACAAATAAGGAAAACTTCTCACACTTAGACCAGAGACCGGGCTAAGTGTGAGATAGTGCCAACAATCAAATATGCAAAAAGATAAAACAATAACCAAAACACACATATGGACAGGCAAACATCAAAAATCGCAAAAACAAGCATGCATACTTCTCACACTTGGACCCAACACAGGTCTAAGTGTGATGTGGAGCATAATATCAGTACACATACCATAAACAAATTAAAATTAAAAATTGTTTTGAGATTAAAATAAGTTGAGATCAGGGGGGGTTGTACTTAGGGTTTCCTTGGGGGTTGACCGGGAGATGCTGAGGGTGGCCGGGAGGATTATGGGTGCCGAGACGGAGGAGAGCTTGTAGAGGGAGGTGGCGGTTGGCTGGCAAGGGTCTATTGGCGGATTGCCTCCTGAATCCTAGCTTGAGCAACCAGCTGGGCTTCTGAGTTCTCCACCAGCTGCGTAATCATTTGCTCCATACGGAGCCTCCATTCATTGGTAGTCCGTGCAGCCTCCTCTGGTTCTGTCATGGGGACCATCTCCAGCCTTCGTCTCTGTTGCCTCTCAGGGCTCGCTGGGCGATCATCCGGCCTCCTCCTTTTCTCACGTCTACCCTCCTGCAGCTCTTTCTGCCTAGTCTCCCGGTGCTCTATCCGCCTCTCCTTCCGAGCCTTAGAGTTGAAGCGAAGTCTCCCGTCGCGCAGCACCTGAATTCTTACAAAGAAATCAATGTTAAACAGTTCTGGTTTTGGGCAGCAACTAGGAAGCTCCACACCCTCCTGGAATTCCAGGATCCAATTTCGCCTCAGGTAGGCTCCAAGAAGGTGGCAGACATTGAGGTGGCGGGCAGGGCGATTGGCAATCTGACTTATCGAGTGAGCAATCCAGTAGCCCAGGTGCACCCTCCTTTGCTCCTTCATGCTTCACATAAAGTAAAGCTCGGCCAGAGTAATGATCGCCAATGTATTGGCTTGGCCAAGGAGATTGCAGGCTAGGTAGACTTGGGCAAGGTGGAGGGCCGGATCAGCAATATGGTCCCCTCTGGACTCAGAAGCTTTAAACTCGGGGGCACGTCCATTGCACAAGGCCAGCCAGACCGCCTGCTGATCAAAATCCGGCCTCCTCTAAGGAAGGCCAATGTCCCGCCCGAACCATTCACCACTAGCGACCTGGGCCTCTGTATAGAGTCCCATCCTTACAGAAAACTCATTCAGGCTCATCTCCTGCTGACACCCGAACACCTGGAAGGAGACGCTCCTGGCCTCCAAGTTTGTACTCCCGGTAAACCGCAAGGATGTGAAAAATTCCTTAGCCAGGTGCTTTGGCACGAATGTCTCCTCAATCTCCAGCAGCCAATCAAAACCAATTCCAGTAATGTACTGGGTAAACATCTCCTCAACCCGGATAGTCGCCAGGGCTGGCTGGTGGAGTTTCTTGCTGGCCTTCAGCCGCTTTGTGGGCATCTCCCTCTGGTGGATCTCCTCGTTCCACTTGGGGTTGTCAAATATTAGCATCTGATTGAGGAGGTCTGATAAGGCTAATTTCATGCATCGGTCTAGGGGTTCATTTCATGAAATTGCTGGGTCTAACGCATTGAATTAAGTCAGGTATGTGAAGTTTTTCGCCAGATCCAGGAAAAGAAGAGGACGCTTGCATGGTCTTAGGAAACTGGCGAAAGGGTGAACAATTGGAAGAAAATTGCTAGACGGAGGAAGCCTCGGAGTTGAAGGGTAGAATAGGGATTTCTACGAAAACTCTAGAAGGCTATGTCCGCATCTATAAAAGGGAGAAGCATGTAGGCTGGAGGGACCTTCTCGGCAGGAGGCCTCACTAACAGCTCCTTGCTCGATTCACCTTTCCACACACTTGACTCCGAATTCGCGAGAGATTCCAGTTAACACTTGGCTGGTGGTTCACGTTTAGCTTTCCGACAATGGTTCGAGGGTTGTAACACCGTCCTAGTTCAAGGGCGAAGAAACAATTTACATTTCCGTTGCTATTTACACTGATTCCACCGAGCTTCGCTGTTCGAAGCTCGGTTTTCTTTTGACAACAGATATTTCCGGTTTTATTCCAGATTTTACTTTCGCTTATGTCTATTGTGTTCATTACTGGTTTGCTGGTTGAGTTCGATTGATTTCGAGTTAGGATTGTCGGAGTTGTTTATTTTTGCAGTTGGTTCTGATTTGTTGCCGATACTTGGTGTTTGGATCTGAAGAATGGTTCTGCTTTTTGGATGAATCGGAGGTTGGGTTTTGCTGGAGTTTGTGATTTGTTTGCAGATTGTTCATGATTGATTGAGATTGGAGTAGATATGTGAAAATCGGAGTTATGGCGTTGGTTTTGCTGTTTGTTGGGTTCGGATGGCTTGGATCCGGAGTGGATTAAGCGTCCGACGTAATCTGAGAAGGAGTACTTGATTTCCATGCCTAGTTTACGTATTTACATTTCATTTCGCCTAGTTTACGTAGATCTGTCGTATCTTCGAGTTATTGTAAGTTTCCGTCGACCAAATCTGTTTATTATGTTTGAATCTGGGCATTTCCTCTGTTTTCTCCATTTGCGAATCTGAATTAGTTAGAAAAGTGCATGAAGATTGTTAGCTGCAGCTTTACCGTACGTTGTCAGGCTTGGATTTCATGGTCCCTACTGTTTATTTCCTTTGTCTAGTGGTTATCGGTAGTTATGTACTCGGTCTAAGAATTGTTTAACTTTTTCTGCCTGTTACTTGGTTTAAGAGTCCTTTGTTCTTCGGTCTAATATTTACGTTTTGTGCCTAGGTCTAGTAGTAATTAAAATCTCAACCCCTTTTGCGTGGCAGCAGCCATTTTGTCCAAATTCTCTCAATACTAGCCTACGAATCCATCTCTGTGGGATCGACTCCACTTCCCTATACTAATCCATAGTATTCGGGTTGAGGAAATTTAATTGTTGAAGGAGAGTCGTGAGTGCCCAACGACCGGAGCGCCATTCGATCCCTCGAGTTACTGGACCCTGTGATTCAGTTAATTCGGAGAAGCGTGGTGTCTCGACCTAGCAATTGCTTAGATCGCATTTTGCAAGCGCATAACTCATAAGACGAGACTACTCACACACCTCTTACCCTTCAAATGGCGCCGTTGCCGGGGATGGATGGCGTGCTTAGTGCTAGTGTTCAGAGTCTGTGGTGTAAATAGTTTTGATTTGTTTTCTTTCTCTTTTTGTTTGCAGTTTATGAGCAGAGGCTCAAGGTCTACCTACTGGAGCAACTCATCTGGGTGGACACACGGCCAGTTTGGTTGGCGGGTTAAGGATACAGTCTCTACTGTGACCACCAGATCAGGGTTCACCACGGGAGGCCCGTTTCCGAGTGGATTTACTAGCGACGAATCTTGGACGTCATCAGGACGCGAAGATCCAGAATCACCACCCGAATCAGAAACAGAGTCAGAAACAGGGGAAGCAGAGGAATTAGTCATGGCGCAGGTGGTAGACCCAGATCCAGAAATCGGCTCTCTCACTGCCCATTTAGATGGAGAACCAGCTCAAGCTATAGTAATGAATCCACGCCAGAGGACTATCGAGATCAAGACAAACGTACTCGGCATCTTGCCGACGTTCTCTGGGCGTAGAAATGAGTGTCCGTATGAGTTCTTAAATGAATTCAGTAAGTTATGTGGTATTCAGAAGAGGCCGAATGATGCAACAGAGGAGGATTATCGCTTACGAGCGATTCCGTTTACCTTGAAGGGGCAAGCTAATACGTGGCTATTGAGGTTGCCTCCGGATTCTATCCGCACGTGGAGGGACTTCAAGTTGGAATTCTTAGATTATTTCTTCCCATCCAACAAGACGAATGCACTTAAGAAAGAAATACTAGAGTGTAAGCAAGGTTACGATGAATCCTTGAGTCAGTACTGGTCGAGATTTAAGGGGTTGTTGGATGCATGCCCGAATCACCGGATGATAGAGGCAGAGACCTACTCTCTGTTTTACGAAGGAGCCACTCCCGAGTTAAAGGACTTAATAAACTCCTCGAGTGGGGGAAATTTCACAAGAAAAAGGGGAAGTGAGGCAAGAGAGATCCTAGGGAAGTTGATTGACGCTAAGAAGGCGTACGATAACCCTAGGAATGTAGTGAGAAGAGGATCGGTGCATGCTGGGAGAGACCAAGAAGATAACAAAGTCGAAGCGAGGATTGATAGGCTCGAAAAGGCACTTTTGAACGCGATTGAAAAGACGATTCCACTGGCTTCACAAGGGAAGGAGAAATCTCCTGGTCCAGGAGATAATCAAATGCAACAATATTACGGGACCCAGGAAGGAGATTATCAGGCCCAGGTCATTGCAATGGGAAGTTGGAATCCCGATGGGAGCTGGAATCCAGGGAGACAGAGAGATGCGCCTTGGAGAAACCATCCGAATTTCAGATGGACTGACAACGAGCAGAATCAGTAGGCACCACAACAAAGTCAGCAGTTTGCACCTCAACCCGAAAGACAAGGTAACTGGTCAGGAAGGAATCAAGAGGGGCAGGGCAACTGAATTAATCGGAACCAAGGAGACCACTCGAGCTGGGGAAACAGGAATCAGAATAATCAAGGGAACCCTTATGTACCACCGCACCAAAGGAATTTCCAAAACAATTACCAGGGCCAAGGAAATCAATACAATAACTCTTCAGGCGGTCAAGGAAACGCTCGTCAGAATCAAGCAAGTGGACCGACTCTGAGTATAGGGCCGGGACCTAGTCAACCACCAAAGTTAACAAAGAATATCGATGATATGGTGCAAGACCTCGTCAGTTCTCAGCAACATATGCAAAACAACCTGCAATCGAACAATGACGTAGTGCACAAGCTGCAAGATGCTCAACAGGAGCAGAAGGCAGCCATGGATATGTTGGCTAAGCAATTGTCCCAAATAGCCACTTCTTTGAGTGACATGCGGGGAAACGAAGGAAAAATTCCGGCCTCAGTAAGGCCACCTGATAGAGCTAATATAAGTCAGATTACCTTGAGGTCCGGGAAAGGATATGAGGGACCGGTGGTGAGAACAAAGGAGGGGACAGATCCTAAGGAAGGCAAGAAGAAAGAGGATACAACTCCCAGACCCAGACACTTGGAGGGAGGAAGTCCATTGGTCAAGGATGACCTTGAGGAGAAAGATTTGGAGAAACAATTGCCTAGATCGACCGAACCATTCTTCCTCGATCCAGAGCCGGAGTTGGAAGATGAGGCAGTGGGAAAAGAAACTGGAGAGTTATCAGCTGAAAGTTCTACCGGAGCAGGGAAGCGACTGAAACCCTTTCAGAGTCGGGGGGAAGCCAAGAAACAGAAGGAAGAACCAGTAGACTTCATGGACATTTTTGGGAAGTTGGAAATCAATCTGCCATTTTTACAGGCCCTGAAGATGCCAGTATTTAGCAAGTTCATCAAGGAATTTATAGCTGGGAAGGCTAGGCCCAGTGGGAAAATTCTGATAGGCGAGAATGTCTCCGCAGTAATTCAGAAAAGGAAGATGCCTTCAAAATGCAATGACCCAGGTATGTTCACCTTACCCATCTCTATTGGTAATGTGAAAATCGAGCATGCTATGTGTGATTTAGGTGCGTCGATAAACGTGTTACCACTTTCCATATACAAGAAGTTAGTTGGGGTAGGCATGGTAGATACGAAAGTTGTGATTCAATTGGCGGATAGGTCATGCATCTGTCCTGAAGGGGTGCTTGAGAATGTGATAGTCAGGGTACATGACTTCTTGTACCCTGCTGATTTCCATGTGATTAAGATGAGTGATAATGAGTCTGCTGAGTCGGGCGGAGTACTTTTAGGGAGACCCTTCCTACGAACCGCTAAGACTATCATTGATGTTTTTGATGGAACAATTTGCCTTGATTACAATGGGGAGAAATATACATTCAGCATTGATGAGGCAATGAAGAAACCTCTTGACGTTGAAAATTTGCATGCTATAGATGTTATTAACCCTTTGGTCCAGGAATATCTTGAGACGGAATTAATGCAGGAACAGATTGAGAACTCCGAGATGAGTCTTGACATTGATAGAGAGGTAGTCAGTTGGTGTCAAGCAATGAACACAAGTGTGTTATCTGATGAGGAGTTAGCTGAAGCAATTCTGGAATTCTGTGCAAATCCGGAGCTAGCCAGGTCAAGGAATACACCTTATGTGGCGAGTGTGGAAGGTTTTGTTGGGTCAAGGAAGGGAATGATTACGGAAGTAACAGAGAAAAATCCCTTGCCCCAGGAAAAAGATGTTCCCAAGAAAGAGCTGAAAACACTTCCACCAGGCCTAAAGTATGCCTATCTAGAGGAAAACGAAACTTTCCCTGTTATTATCAACAGCAGCTGGACCGAGGGACAAGAAGAGGAACTGCTGAAGGTAATCCGAAGAAACAAGAAAGCTATTGGGTGGACACTCTCTGACCTGGTAGGAATTAGTCCAGATTTGTGCATGCATCACATCCGCTTGGAGGAAGGAGCAAAAGCCTGCAGAGACCCTCAACGCAAATTGAATCCTAACATGAGGGAGGAAGTGCTGAAGGAAGTATTGAAACTACTCTCCCTAGGAATCATTTAATCCATACCAGACAGTGAATGGGTGAGTCCAGTCCATATGGTACCCAAGAAGTCAGGAATACAGGTGGTCAAGAACGACAAGAATGAATTGGTGCCCACCAGACTAGTCACTGGGTGGAGGATGTGCATCGATTATAGGAAGTTAAATGAAGCGACCAAGAAAGATCATTTCCCTCTACCCTTCATTGACCAGATGCTGGAGAGGCTCGCGGGCAAGCAATACTTCTGTTTCCTAGACGGGTATAGTGGGTATTTTCAAATCTATGTGGATCCCGAGGACCAGGAGAAGACAACTTTCACGTGTCCTTTCGGCACGTATGCTTACAGGAGGATGCCGTTTGGCCTGTGCAATGTGCCAGGCACTTTTCAGCGGTGTATGATGAGTATCTTCTCGGATCTTTTGGAGGACTGCATCGAGATTTTTATGGACGACTTCACTGTGTACGGGAATTCATTTGACTCATGTTTGGCTAGTCTGGATAAAGTATTGAGAAGATGCCAGGAAAAACATTTGGTTTTGAACTTCGAGAAATGCCACTTTATGGTCCCTAAGGGAATTGTTCTAGGGCACGTAGTCTCGGAAAAAGGTATACAGGTAGACCAGGCAAAGATTGAGGTGATATCAAAACTGCCTTACCCGACGAACCAGAAGGAGGTAAGAGGATTCCTAGGGCACGCATGATTTTATAGAAGATTCATTAAGGATTTTGCGAAGATTGCTCAGCCACTCACTCATTTGCTGCACAATGATGTTGAGTTTGTTTTCAATGAGGAGTGCATAAAGGCTTTTCAACTACTGAAAGATAGACTAGTATCGGCTCCCATTATCCGAGCGCCCGATTGGAGTTTGCCATTTGAAATAATGTGCGACGCGAGTGACTATGCAGTAGGGGCGGTGCTAGGTCAAAGAGTTGACGGAAAAAGTTACGTAATTTTCTATGCGTAAAAAACGCTCAACCAGGCCCAGAAAAACTATGACACCACGGAGAAGGAAATGTTGGCAGTCGTGTACTCTTTTGAAAAATTCCGACCATATTTGCTTGGGTCGAGGGTGATAGTCTTCACTGATCACGCTGCGATAAAGTACTTGCTGGCGAAGAAAGAATCCAAGCCGAGATTAATCCGTTGGGTGTTGCTTTTGCAAGAATTCGATTGGGAAGTTAGAGATAAAAAGGGAACTGAAAATAAAGTAGCCGATCATTTGAGCAGGATATTTCAAGGGGAGACCGAAGAAGCAATACCGGACGCATTCCCTGAGGAACGTTTGTACTACGTGAAAAAATTTCCTCGACCTACCAGCTGGGAGGAGGTTATGGAGTTAACAGGTTCAGGGGATGACGAAAAAGGGAAATGCCATCAAAACGCTGAGCCATGGTTCGCAGATCTGGCAAATTACTTAGTCACTGGAGAAGTGCCCAGTTCGCAAGTAATCTCCCGGGCCCAGAAGATGAAATTGAAGAGCGAGGCCAAGTACTATTTCTGGGATGACCCGTATTTGTGGCGAATGGGAGCCGACCAAGTAATCCGGAGGTGTATCCCGGAGTGGGAACAGAGGGATGTGCTGAATCATTGCCATGCCCTAGCTTGTGGAGGTCACTTTGGACCTAGGAAGACAACAAGGAAGGTGTTAGATAGTGGTTTTTACTGGCCTACGTTGCATAAGGATGCGTTCGAGTTTTGTCAGAATTGTGAGAGGTGTCAACAGACCGGGGGAATATCCAGGAGGGATGAGATGCCGCAAGTCCCAGTGATTGTGTGTGAGATCTTCGATGTTTGGGGGATGGACTTCATGGGTCCATTTCCGTCTTCATACGGGAACACCTACATACTTGTGGCAGTGGATTATGTGTCAAAATGGATAGAGGCAAAAGCAACCACCTCGTGTGAAGCTAAGGAGGTAGCAAAGTTTCTTAGAGCTAACATTTTCAACAGGTACGGAGTGCCCAGAGCTATAATATCTGACAATGGGACACACTTCCGCAACCGGACTATTGAAGCTCTGATGAGAAAATATGGCGTCCATCACAGACTGTCTACACCTTATCATCCTCAATCCAACGGCCAGGCGGAAATATCCAACAGAGAAATAAAGGCGATACTGGAAAAGACGGTTAATCCGTCCAGGAAAGACTGGAGTAAGAGGCTTGGAGACGCACTATGGGCTTACCGGACGGCATACAAGACGCCTATTGGGATGTCACCATATAGGCTTGTGTTCGGCAAAATGTGTCACTTGCCCGTGGGAGTAGAACACCGAGCATATTGGGCGGTCAAGGAAATAAACATGAGACCCGAATCCTGCGAGGAAGAGAGGAAATTGCAGCTGCAGGAGTTGGAGGAGCTAAGGCTGGAGTCATATGAATCGGCGATGTGGTACAAAGAGAAAACAAGACTCTGGCATGACAAGAACCTCCGGGTCAAGGAATTGCAAGTCGGGTAGAAGGTTCTCCTATTCCAATCCCGGCTCAAGATAACGCCTGGTAAGTTAAAGTCCAAATGGATTGGGCCATACACTGTTGTGAGTTTGCGTGCAAATGGAGCTGTAGAAATCCAGGGAAGTTCTTCAAACTCTACTCCTTTTCTTGTTAACGGTCATAGGGTAAAGGTATTTAGGGATAGCTCGGAGATGTGTGTAGTGGACGAAATGCCACTACGCGCACTCCACGATATCGCCTAATAGATCTGGGAAGTGAGTGTTCTTAGAGATTTCCTAGGTCCAGCATCCAAGAAGTTTTAGCCTGACCTGACCTAGGGAATCTTGAGAACACTTGAACATAAATTGTAAATATTCAATCGCTTTCTTTAAATCAAGAAAAACCCAAACAAATCAGAAAAAAATAATCTTCCAAAAATATTTTCGAAATACCAGACTCCTTAAGGAATTTTTTTTGATACCGTCATACCCTAGATCCGGGGAGTCTGGCGTTTCAATTTTTAGTTTAATGTTTATCTTTAAGTGTGATTTAGCAGAAGGAATTCACAAGGGCAAGGAGTTGTGGAGTAAAATTTTGGAGGGAGTTGGCACCGGTTCGGATTTCAAAAGGAACTTTATGGGGAGGCGTACGGTCGCAAGCGTCATCACCTGCAACCGCCTGCCAAAAACGTCCTCTCGCCTGCCTACACTATAATCGGTTTAGCCTTCTTATTTTCATTACCTATTCTCTCTCCAATATTCACAAACGTAAAAAATCCCCAATTTCCTCTCCCCTTTTTCTTTCTCTCTAACCCTAATCTGCAAATTCCGCCACAAATTCTTTACAAAAATTCCACAGAACATCCATGGAAAACAAACAAAGAACCGGAAGCACCTCAGGGTCCGCCGACTCTGGGGCGGCGGCGTTTATGGCCGAGCTATTCCAGAAATTTGGGGGTGCGGAGAAGGCGATGGAGGCATTCGCCATGTTTGCAACCGCAATGGGTAAATCCGTACAGGCTGCTCCGTTTTCTAGTGTACCACAACCGGAGGCCGTCTCAGAGCCCGTCGCCGAACCTGAAGCCGTTCAAGAAGCCATCGCCCAGGAACCCACTGCCGTACCAGAGGAGACAGTTGTTCCGGAGACCACCACACAACCAGAGGACATTCAAGAATCTACGACCACTAGCCCAGAACCAACCACCGCAGGGAATCGTGAAGACGACTCAGATTTGGTCACAGGGTTGGAATTGTTGGCTATGTGCGAACCAAGGGTAGACTCTGCAACTGAGGGGGAAACCCCTGTTTCGGTTAGTGTTTCTGAGGGGGTGAAGCCCGTACTTGCTAGTGAGGAATATGTTGAGAGAGATGTTCTGGAACCATCTGGGGAAGTCAAAGATTTTGTTGCTGATGTTAGTATTTCTGAGGGGGAAACCCCTGTTTTGGAAAAATCTGTGGGGGGGAGACCCCTATAGTTGTTGAAGATGGGGGTGACGAGGCCCTAATTTCTGAACAAAATGTGGAGGGGGATACCCCTGAGAAACCGGTGGGTACTGAGGCCCACGTCGAGGAAAGAATTGAGGGGGTAGAGACCCCTGTGTACATCTCGGGGGCAACCCCATTGTTGTCCAAGGAGGGAGAAGCCCTCGATTCTGAAATTAGCCAGGAACCCGCTGACGCCGGGGTGAAGTTGATTGTGGATCTGACCGAGATCCCAGAGGAAACCGACTCGCCGGTCAACCCCAGAGATGCTAGGAGGCGGGCTCGCCGGAGCCTCATTGATGAGATTGATGAAACAACGGAGCCGACGGAGGAAGAATCGCTGGGTCCAGAGACCGCAGCATCTGAACAGGAGAACTCTCCCAGACCTGGCAGGGGGGAGAGTGATGAGGAGAAGCGTCGCCAAGCGGCTGAGAAAAAAAGGAAGGGGAAACAAATTGCTCCTTCCTCGACCAAGAAGGCGAGAGGGAACTCTACTGAATCCACACTTCCGCCGGCAGCTAAGGTACCATATGCCGCAGAAACCGAGAGCCCTTCTGAGTCCAGCGACTCGGAAGAAGAACAGGAAGAGGAATTCAACTTTGAGCCAACCGAAGTGTGGATAACAAACAGCTTGCTAGATAAAATGAGGACGTTTGACGACCCAAAGCGCACGGCCATTTATAAGGAGAAGAGTACTGAGGGGAAGGTCGCTAAGTCAGGAAAGATGTATAGCTCATCGGAGCTCAAAACGATTGCTTGCAACGACGAATTCCGGACTTATATCGACGCAATAGGCTTCGATTGGTTGCTCAAGCACAGTACTACCGAGGTCCCGATTGACCTGACCCGAGAATTCTTTTCCACCTTCCGATTTAAGTCCACTACCGATTTGGATGCCGAATCCATTAATTTCAGACTTTTTAGTGAGAAACATACGATGAGCATCCGGGAATGGACCTTGCGGATGGGTTTGCAGACGCGAACGGAGGACGATGAGGGCCTGTGGAACGAGAGGATGATTGGTCCACCGAAAATGACGCCGGGATTCAAAGCGCAAAGCGCCTGGGAGTTCTTGACTCACCCGAGGGTGGGTCAGTTTAAAACAAGCTTTTCGAAGGCACACCATATCGAAAATAGGGTCTTGCGATTTGCCCAGACTTTTATTAGTTACAATTTAATGGGAACCGCCAACAACGCTCTGACTACCGCCGATCTATACTTCACATGGTGCATGGCTACGGGGGTAAGAGTTCACTTGGGCTATTGGATAGCCCAAGCCGGCCATCAAGTGACTGCAAATCCTTCCCGGCACCTATACACGTGCCACCTGCTCGGAGCCTATCTGCAGAGGAATGTAATCATGAAGGTCCATAAGGCATGCCGAGAGGTAAAGACATGTTCACCCCCTGAGGTTTTTAACATGGATTATTTTTTCAATAAAGGGTTACTGATCGCACGCGGAAGGGAAGTATGCTTTTACGAGGTTGGGCAGTCAGAGGCTCAGGTGAAACAGGACCCCGATGTGGTGGAAGTGAAGGATATTGCTGCCGTAGAAGCAGGAGCCAGGATAGAGGTAGAGGAAGTGCGAAAGGAGGTTGGTTGGATGAGGTCAGAAATGAAGATGGTTCGGGAGGAGATTGTGTCCCTGCGGGGAAAAAGTAAGAATAGTACTGAGAGTGTCAGGAAAGATATCGCTGGAGTACGAACGGAACTGGAAGAAATAAGGACGGAAGTTCGGAAGGTTAGGGAGGAAATGGTGGCCCTCAAGGGGCGCATTTCTGATCTTGTGGCGACATCGACCAGATGTACTGGGAAGATGACGGAAGGAGTTGAGTTGATGATGGCGATGACAAAGTGGCTTAGAGCAAGGTTCCCAGAGACACCGAAGGAACTTCCGAAGCCTAGCGGCGATTCTACAACGCCAGGTCAAGAAAGTCTGACTGCGCAGAAGCCACCGCATGCCCCAAGACCCCAGACTACTCCATCTCCCTCTCGGCCCGTGATATTGAAGACAACCGTACCCCGCCCGACAGAAGAACGACATGAGAAGCCGGAGTTGCCGGCCAGAAAGAAAGCTAAGGTGACCCACTAGACAGCGCCACCAAAGTCTGGCCCTCGCGGGGGCCAGACCCCGAATTGAACCTCCACGGAGCCAAGTAACCCTTATTTTTCTTTTTTTTTATTATTTTATTTTATTTTCCGTTTTGTTTGTGTTCTTATATGCCAAGCATGCTCTGTAATTGTACATATGTGTTGCCTTTCTTACACTTAGCCCAACTTTTGGTCTAAGTGTGAGAAGGGGGTGTTTTGTTTTTTTTGCATGCCTTGGTTGTTTGTTGCGCCTTCTCCCACTTAGCCCGATGCTCGGTCTAAGTGTGAGAAGTTTTGCTCTGTATTTGTGTTTGTTGTTGTTTGCTTTATCAGTCTGCTGTTAGTACTTCCCTTTTCCCCCCTTCACTACGATGGCTTGGGGACAAGCTTGAGTGAAGCGGGAGGGGGGGGGGGAGTAAGTATCGTTTTTGTGTCTTAGGATGTATGCTTCGCATGAGCTAGCTAGATAATAAGGCGAGATCCCCTTAGAAAGAGTGATTGAAGAGAGAAAGCAGATCAACTTTGACACTTTCTTCCTTAATAAGCCGAATGCGATCTGAATGAAGTTAGGACGATGGAAAATGCCTTAGATAACCTAGCTGTACAGCCCTACTATAAAGTGAGTTATAAGCCTAAACACTTTTAGAGCTAACATGAAAAAAAAATGGGCTATCACTTGATGCTTAGGGAGTAGAGTATAAAGGAGAAAAAATGGGTTATGGAGGTATAAGCTGGACGAAGTCCAGGGGAGAAATAAACTAAAAATTCGGAGGTATAAGCTGGACGAAGTCCAGGGGAAAGGGGTTATAATACAGGAAAATGAGGAAGAGAAAAAAAAAGAGAGAAAAAAATATAATCCTCAAGGGCAGAAAAAAAAAATCGTAGCCTGGCCCAGGGAAATTCATAGGAAAGGAGGAAGAATAGGGAGAAAACTCTCATAACCCGACGCATCAGTGGTATAACTCTAACTTTGGAGCGTTTTGATCCTAACATCCCTGGTGAGGAATGAGTGATCAAGCGAACTTAACAGATGGGAAATCAATAGGCTATCTTGACTAACTGACAGACCGTTTAGGCAGACGAAGGAAGGGGGAAGATTTGAAGACTGTAATCGATCAGATTGAACTTGAGCTTGTGGGGATAGTAGCTTAAAAATTCGAAACTAGTTCATGCTTGTTTGTTTTGTTGTGTTTCTGTTCTTTGTGTTCTTTTCTTTTCTTAGTCCGTAGTTGCTTAGGTCTAGGAGTTTGTTTTCATTTTTAGGGTTTTACTTGGTAACCATGCATTGAAATTCGCCTTATTCCTATTTTCTTGTCTTTCATACTTGAGGACAAGCATGGTTTAAGTGTGAGCAGTTTGATAAGGCTAATTTCATGCATCGGTCTAGGGGTTCATTTCATGAAATTGCTGGGTCTAACGCATTGAATTAAGTCAGGTATGTGAAGTTTTTCGCCAGATCCAGGAAAAGAAGAGGACGCTTGCATGGTCCTAGGAAACTGGCGAAAGGGTGAACAATTGGAAGAAAATTGCTAGACGGAGGAAGCCTCGGAGTTGAAGGGTAGAATAGGGATTTCTACGAAAAACTCTAGAAGGCTATGTCCGCATCTATAAAAGGGAGAAGCATGCAGGCTGGAGGGACCTTCTCGGCTGGAGGCCTCACTAACAGCTCCTTGCTCGATTCACTTTTCCACACACTTGACTCCGAATTCGCGAGAGATTCCAGTTAACACTTGGCTGGTGGTTCACGTTTAGCTTTCCGACAATGGTTCGAGGGTTGTAACACCGTCCTAGTTCAAGGGCGAAGAAACAATTTACATTTCCGTTGCTATTTACACTGATTCCGCCGAGCTTCGCTGTTCGAAGCTCGGTTTTCTTTTGACAACCAATATTTTCGGTTTTATTCCAGATTTTACTTTCGCTTATGTCTATTGTGTTCATTACTGGTTTGCTGGTTGAGTTCGATTGATTTCGAGTTAGGATTGTCGGAGTTGGTTATTTTTGCAGTTGGTTCTGATTTGTTGCCGATACTTGGTGTTTGGATCTGAAGAATGGTTCTGCTTTTTGGATGAATCGGAGGTTGGGTTTTGCTGGAGTTTGTGATTTGTTTGCAGATTGTTCATGATTGATTGAGATTGGAGTAGATCTGTGAAAATCGGAGTTATGGCGTTGGTTTTGCTGTTTGTTGGGTTCGGATGGCTTGGATCCGGAGTGGATTAAGCGTCCGACGTAATCTGAGAAGGAGTACTTGATTTCCATGCCTAGTTTACGTATTTACATTTCATTTCGCCTAGTTTACGTAGATCTGTCGTATCTTCGAGTTATTGTAAGTTTCCGTCGACCAAATCTGTTTATTATGTTTGAATCTGGGCATTTCCTCTGTTTTCTCCATTTGCGAATTTGAATTAGTTAGAAAAGTGCATGAAGATTGTTAGCTGCAGCTTTACCGTACGTTGTCAGGCTTGGATTTCATGGTCCCTACTATTTATTTCCTTTGTCTAGTGGTTATCGGTAGTTATGTACTCGGTCTAGGAATTGTTTAACTTTTTCTGCCTGTTACTTGGTTTAAGAGTCCTTTGTTCTTCGGTCTAATATTTACGTTTTGTGCCTAGGTCTAGTAGTAATTAAAATCTCAACCCCTTTTGCGTGGCAGCAGCCATTTTGTCCAAATTCTCTCAATACTAGCCTACGAATCCATCTCTGTGGGATCGACTCCACTTCCCTAAACTAATTCATAGTATTCGGGTTGAGGAAATTTAATTGTTGAAGGAGAGTCATGAGTGCCCAACGACCGGAGCGCCATTCGATCCCTCGAGTTACTGGACCCTGTGATTCAGTTAATTCGGAGAAGCGTGGTGTCTCGACCTAGCAATTGCTTAGATCGCATTTTGCAAGCGCATAACTCATAAGACGAGACTACTCACACACCTCTTACCCTTCAAGGTCCGTGGTCAATACCACAGTTTGTTTGGAATAGTCGGCGGCGGCGGGGGGGGGGTGGTGCAGGCCTTCCTTGTTGCCTGCGAGAGGTTCGGGCCCATCGGAGCTCCCTCCCCTCTGTATCGTTGCCCTCATCTCCTTCTTGTGGAGCGGCATGTAGGTATGTATCAGAAATCACAATGCCCCGGGTTGCGGGGCGCATCCTCTTCGGAGAAGACAACACAGTCCCCTTCCCTTTCCTCTTCTTTTCAGCCTTCTGATGGCTGTCTTCAACTGCTCCTTGGTTTTCTGGTTCCCCTGGCTCATCCAACAGCCTCCGCACTGTACAGGGCCTCTCCACCTGTTCCTCCTCCACCCTCTGCATGCTGGCCACCCTGGTCTCCAACTCCTCCATCAGCGTGTGGATTTCCCTTTTGCGCGTCCGGCGGTGCAGCGGCTCCTCCTCCGTCTCCGAGACCAATTCATCCTCTGCCCGAGGAATGAAGGTCCATTCTGCCCCCCTATGTTGTAGTATTTCGCTGGGGGGACGCAGAAAGTCCTCCGTAGAGTCATCGTCAATGTTCACAACCTCGATCGATTGTGTCGGCCCTAGGAGAGTAGGGGAGCTGGAGCCTCCGCCACTTGGTGGTGTCGGAGCGTTGGGAGCAGTCGTGCCCTCTGCATCTGGTTGTGTCGGCACGACTTCTATTTTGGTAGCGGGAGGGGCGACTGGTTGTGCCCCTTCTTCCTCAGAGTCGTCCCCACTGTATTGTACTAGTGGAAACATGGGTGTAGGCGTAGGGTTGTGACGGGGGGTCGGTGTTTGGGAAGAAGAAGGAGGGTTTTGGGGTGTGGAAGTTCTGGCTCGGTCCCTTGACAGGGAAATCCCCAGTCGGGCTTTAATGGTGGCGTAAACGGTCGGAATATCCATATCGGATGGCATACTCCGAAGGATTCTATCTAGGCGCCTGATGGCTTCTTCGTCCACCTCGGGAGGCGGAGCGGCGCTTAGAGGTAGAAAGGATGGGCTAGGGTTTTAAACTTGGGCCTGGGGTGAGGCCCTCCGGTCACCACTGTTGTCGCCAGAACTGGAAGAGGAGGATGAAGTTGGGAGTTGTTCCAGTAACATTTTGACTGGTAAAGGTGATAGGCTTTGGTGAAGAGAATGATGGTGTCGGGCAAGGTTTTTTGAACTTAGATCGGGATGGGAGAGTAAAGAGAATGTACTGTAGGCGATTTGGTAACATGTGATATCCGGATCTGAAATCTGCCTTTTATACTGATATTGCGGCTGTTAGGATTCTCTACTGTTGAGATCCCTGCGGCTGTTCAGATCTTTGCGACTTTTCACGTACATGCGCGTCCTTTCAAAGTGCCAGCTGTCTTAGCTACTCCGATACGCTTCCTCTTTATCTCCAGGACGTTCTATCCAATGCGGCAGTTGTCGCTTCCTGACACCCTTTCAGTCACTGTACACGTCCTTTCATCACCTGCCCTGATCAACGAAAGCACTGTACCACTAATTAAATTCGAATTGCACTGATCATATGGACGATTAATTCCAGATGAAAACTCAAATAGTCCCACTTGATCAGCGTTCATCCTTACTTCTGACTTTTAATTTCTAAGAATTAAAAACTAACACAAGAAAAATTATTTACACTATCTACCAAGGATTTGACCGAGTTCCCCTGGGATGTCACTTGATCAGTTTAATAGATTAAGAATTTGTTGATTGATCAAACAGACTACCCATGAGTACCCGATCATTCCTTCTACCTGGTCACTGGTTGAGATTGGGCAGGATCAGTGGAATTTCTTCCACCATTCCCGCTTCGGTCTTGTCTCTGTAGGGCTCAACCTGATTACCCTTTACCATAAAAGAGAACAAATTGGGGGGGTTATCCCTGGCGTGTGTCTACCTCCTGTGTGTGTACTGCCATGATGGTACGAGGGTCTGCCCATTTTGAACTCCGCCTCCTGGATATCAGTTTGGGTTGATACAGGAAGAGCAGATCTTTCTGCCCCACCACGAGCTCTTCCTTCCTCGAGGCGGGGTCAAGTATGCTTTGTCGATCAAGGCGGGATGTCACTCCTTCTATCATGGCAGAATGCATGGACGGATCTGGGTCAATCTCTATCAAGTCTGTTGTTTTCCTCTTGACCACCCTTGTCCTTGTAGATTTGATTTGACTGGTTCTTGGTACATCTGGTTGGGCAGGCTTTTGAGGGTAACTGGCGATGTAGGTAGAGACAATAGTTGCCTTGTAGGCGAGGGATTTTCCTTCAGCATTCCTTTCAACGGGGCGGCTTGGTCAGGTGGTTTTTCGACACCTTCCGGTTGAGTGATTTCTTCTGACTCAGCTGGTTGTGGCGGTTTACAGAATTCCATAATTGCTGATATGGCTAAATTCATGCATTGATTAAGGGGTTGAAATTATGCATTTACGGGGTCTAACACATTTGTTTAAGCCAGATGTGTAGAAAGTTTCACCAGGTCCAGGAAGAAAGTAGGACGATTGCATTGCAAAGGGAATCGGCGATAAAAGTGAGAAATATGGAGAAAAATGACTAGACGGAGGAAGCAGCGAAGCTGAAGGGTAGAACTAAGATTTCTGCGAAGGCTTCTAGAAGATCCTTCGCGCCTATATAAGAGCAAGAGCATGCAGTCAGAAAGAAAAACCTTTTTTTAGGGGGGGGGGAGACGCTGGGGTTTTTGGCTCTTTTAGCTCACTTACTTCTACACACTAGGGGGATGTCCGGGGAGTTGTAGGGGATTTCGGGTTTCACTTTCTGTTAGTTGTTGGGTAATACCGTCCTTGCGTAGGGCGAAGATACAATTTACCGCTTTTATTTCATTTCCGTTGCTGTGAATTTCACCGAGCTTCGCTGTTCGAAGCTCGGCTCTGTTTTTCTGTCGAATTAACCAGGTTTTATGCAATTTCTGTTTTCTGATAAGGCGATGTTTATTTTGAGTATGAATGATGTTTATGTCTGAGTTCGTCGTCATTTACTCGATTGGGTGCTTTTCGCATTTGCTTGTTGAATTGGAGTAGAATCGTTGACGATTGTTGTTGATCGGAATAGATTTGCTGAATTAGAGTTTATGGAGTTGATTTTGGTTGTAGTTGGGTTCGGATTGTTTAGATCCGGAGTGGATTGAGCATCCGACGTGTGGATCTCAACAGAGTAGTCGTAGTTTAATGCCTCATTTCCGTATTTTTATTTCCTTCCGTCTAGTATATGTAGATCTATTTAACTTCCGGCTAATCGCAAGTTTCCGACGTCCGAACTTTTACATTATGTTTGAATCTGGAAATCTGCTCTGTTTTTTTTAAAGTTCACGTTTGAATCAGGTAAGGAATGCATATCGTTGTTAGTTAAATTCGTAGTGTGTTATCTGCAGCTTTTCATCCGTACTTGCTTTCTGTCTAGCTATATTAGGTCCCCACTGTTTACTCGCTTTCTGTCTGTTTCTGGAAAATGGTCCCCACTGTTTACTCGCTTTCTGTCTAGCTATATTAGGTAGTCGTTTATTCAGTCGAGGAAGTTAGTTAGATATCTCGTAGTTACAAATATGTTCCAAGCCTGCATGATGTTTACAGTTTCCTAGGTCTAGTGTTAGATTTAATTCCTGAGTCTAGTAATAGTTCCACCTCAACCCAAGTTTGGGTGGCAGCAGCCATTCACCTTTCCAGAGTCTTCTAAATGCTTTCGTACATGTCCATCTTCGTGGGATCGATCTCTGCTTCCCTGTACTAATTCATAGTATAGCGGGTTGGGGTTTTGAATGCAGAATTTGTGTGTCCAATGACTGAGACTTCTGAGATCCTCCGAGTTCCTAGACCTTGTGATCTAGCGGATTCTCTGGTTTGAGAAGCTTGACCTAGCATAAAAGCACACACAGTATTTGTATCTGCACTTCAATTGCCCTTTCGATGGCTTGATCATCCATTTCCCCAGTTATCGTCGAATTGAACCACTCAACTGCTTTCCTCTTAAGCTGTTCATTTTCAGTGGAATCAGAGGGCGGTTTTTCGAAGAGTTCCTTTTCTAGACACTTTTGCTCCGAAGGTCTGATAGTATCGACCGATTGAATGCTCTCACTGTTCTGTGGCTTTCTCACCGCCTTATCAATTTTGAATGTAAGTTGTTGTCCATTAAAACCCAGCTTCATCGTCCCATGGCAGACGTCGATGACTGTGCTGGTTGTGGATAGGAATGGCCTTCCCAAAAGGACGCCAACAGACTCTTCCGCTCCTGGTTCTGTCGTCTTTATCATGAAGAAGTCGGCTGGGAACATGAATTTGTTCACCTTGATGATTTCATCTTCCAGAACTCCCTCGGGGTAAATGCAAGACCCGTCTGCTAGCTGTATCACCATATTGGTTTTCATAAGCTTAGCATCTTCCAGCTTCTCGTATATAGAATACGACATAATATTGATGGAAGCCCCTAGATAGCACATTGCGTGCTTTATTTGGACATCTCTGATGGAAATTGGGAGTGTGAATAACACTGGGTCAGTCTTCTTGGATGGAAGATCACTAGGTTGGATTACCACGGCTACATTTTCTGCTTCGACCATCATTCATTTCTCAGTGACTTGTTCAAGGGTACTGGACTCAATACCTTCTTCATGATTGGGTCCGTCTGTGGGTGCTGGAGAACTCGCAGATGGGCTTTGATAAACTCCTTCCTATTTTAGAGATACTGCATTGACATTCTCTCGCTCAGGTGGTGGCTGCACTATAGCCGGAATTCTTCCTTCATTTCCTCTCAGCTCGCCCAGTGACATGGCGACCTAAGATAGCTGCTTTGTAAGCATATCTAGTGCATCCCTATGTTCCCTCTGGGCCTCTTGTATTACTCGCATTGCATAAAGGGGCTGATGTGGGACCATCATATCTCCTGGACCTTCATTTTGCTGTTTGCTATATCTCTGACTAAAACAACCTCTCCCATGGCCTTGTTGATAGTAGCTGGAAGGTCCATACTGCTCTGGTTAGTTCTGAGGGAACTGGTGCAGTTGGTTTCCTTGGAAGTACTGTGGGTTCCCTTGGGTTTGCTGGTTTCCTCTTTGGTACTGCGGGACATAACTCACCATTTGATTATTGGTTGTCTTCCCTGGTTGCTAAACTGAGGGACTTGGTGTTGGTACCCCCATTCTCCTTCCTGTTGTCGGCTTGACCGATTAGACTGTCCTCCACTTAACCAGTTCCCTTGAGGTCCACTTGACCACCCTACCTGACCTCCCTGCATTCTGCTCCCTCCATTGTTTTGCCTATCCTGGATTTGAGCAGGCCAGTTGGGCTGCCCGTCAGAGGGTTGTATCTGCTGTGTCAAGGGTGGTCGGCTTTGATTCTGATGAGTCCACCTAAAGTTTAGGTGGTCCCTCCATGGAGCATCTCTCTGCTTCCCCTGGATCCAGTTGCCATTTGCGTTCCAGTGGCCAATGGCATTCACTTGGGCCTGCGGTTCTACTTCAGGGGGGAACTCGCAATAGTAATAGTGATGCTCTTCTGGCAGAGACGGTTGCGGCACATACTGTGTCTCCTTCGGTGCAGGTGGTGGAGGCGGTCTGGCTTTCTCCACTGCCTCAAGCAGCTTTTTCTCCATTTGCTCAAATCGAGCCTCCAATTATTCATCATTGCTCGCCTCTGCTACGTGCACTGTCCCCCCTCTATACTGCCCTCGAGATGTCTCATATGACCGCTTAGCCTCGATCAGCCTCTCCAGTATATTTTTGGCTTGGCTAAATGGGGTTTTCGAGAAATCCCCTTGAGCTGCGAGGTTGAGGTCGTTCTTGCTGTCTACTGTGAGTCCGCCATAAAAGATCGAGTAGATCTCTCGCTCCCCCAGCTTGTGGTTAGGGCATGCTTGAAGCAGCCCTTGGAATCTGTCCCAGTACTGGCCGAGGGGCTCATCGTACTACTGTCTGGCTTCCGTAATCTCCCTTTTCAGGGCACTCGTTTTCAATGCTGGAAAGAAACGATCGAGAAATATCATGCGGAACTCGGCCCATGTCCTGATGGATCCTTCTAGCAGCCTTGACAGCCATACTCCAACTTCGCCCTTCAAAACGAAAGGGATGGCCTTCAGCCTATAATCCTCAGATGTAGATCCAGAAAGGCGTAAGGATATTCCTTTGAAAGGCCGTAAAAGTGGGATAAAGCGGCCATCGCTCCTGACTTGATCGCAATGGTCCGCATCCCAGGAGTAGCAGCAATGGCATGTGTGGGCTCCTTCTCATCATGAGCGTGCAGAGAACCGATTCCAGAATCATTGTCGACGAGGTCCATCTCTGCTTCTGTTCGTTCTGGTGGTCGTGGTTGTGTGTTCTGTTTAGCAGCTGCTGCTGCTTCTAATGCTGCTCTGTAACGAGTGGTGACAACGCCGGCTTCCTGTACTCTCCAATGAGCGTTAGCGCCTCTGTATATAAGAGGGTGATTTCAGTGGCCGCCGCGGTGGTACCTTCTCATCAACAGCAGGAAAAACAAATGAGAAAAGAAAGAAATAAAATTATATACACCTACCCACTACGCACAAACATAAAATAACACCATGCTTCCCCGGTAATGGCACCATTTTGGAAGGCCTCGAATGGGAGGTTGCGTGAATGGATCAAGTTATATGAAATATAACCGAACCGGTTGGATCAGTTAGCAAATGTCGTTGCCACTTGATCAATGCAATCTCGCTCTCACTCGATTCCTACCAAAGTAATTTATAACTCCCAATTTTGCACTACTTTAATAGTAAAGCGGCAAATTCGGGGTCGATCCCACAGAGAAGCTAGTGTATCGAGTGTGTGAGTAGTGAACAGGGGGTTGGCTGCTGCCACGCTTTAACTTGGGAGTTTTTAACTACTGATTTTACTCTAGGCAAAATTAAACTGGCTAACTTGAACAACGTAAATTTAACTACTGGTCAAGTGCATCGTAACGAAACTGAAACTAAAGCAGTAAATGCGAGGATGAAAACGAAAACAACTTCGATTAAACTAGAACAGTACAGCGTGAAATTTAAACTAAGCTAACACTCTGGAAACTGCGAAAGCAAGTAAAACCGAGGAGATTCTCGGCGGGAAACTTAAGAAAACGCCGACAGATATCAAGTATTCTGCAGCGCTCCTTCGATCGCCCTTTCTAACTAAGCATTACTTTATCTAAGCTAAGCTAAGCTATTCTAGAGAACTGAACTAAGCTAGAGAACTAAGCTAAACTAAGACGAAAAGTAAAGGATCGGATTTTCCTTTCATGTGGTGGCACATCCTCTATTTATAGGCCCGGCACGACCTCCACCTGGATAACGATATTGGCAGGGAATATTCGCTCATGCTGAGAGTGAGCGACTCATTGATTGCTACGTGCTCTTCTTCTAGAATGACGACGCTTTTCAGCAACATAATCATGACTCAGCTCCGTCCTTCCGTCTCATATTTCAGCACGTGTCTCCTTCTTGAACGTTGTCCTTGATAACAGAATGCTGCGCAGCATCCAGCTCATAGCCTCGCGTGTCCTTCTTCTGACATCCAGTGGTCCCCTCCTTAACTGCTTGATTACTCCCCTTGATCAACTTTCCCCGAAATCTGGCCTTTTTCCCCTATTGTACTCGCTTGATCACTTTGGCCTTGTTGCCTTGGTAAAGCGGCATTCCTGCACATTTAACACTTGCTTTGCGCGATAAACCGATAAAGTAGAGTACATTTTACCCTTAAACCGATGCATGAAATGAGCCTTATCAAAGTGTTATGTCATGCCATGATTATTTTGATGTTGAGATTGTTGCCTGATGCCTAGTTTGTTTGAGCTTTCTACGTTAGGCTATAGGGCTGTGTTAAACGAATTCGGGTCTGAGTAGGGCCACAAACCCTATCAGGCTGTGTACACTGGTGGGATCGTCAGCCGTCCTTGCTAGTCGGCCGGTCTCGTGGGCGAATAGTGAGGCCACACTTTCGTCGCACTATGGTATGAGGATGTGAATGATTGATTGTTGAGAAAGTGGGGAGATTGTTTTGTCTGGCCAGACTATGAAACTGTTTTTGTGATACTCGATGATATTTCTCTTCTAAATGTAAAACTCGAGTTCACTATGGTATGGATGACATAACTTTTATCAAATGTATTCGGCATGAGCCCATTGAGTATATTAAGTACTCAGCCCTGCATATGTTTTCCCTGTGTGCAGGTTGAGCGATGATGTTGCGGCGTATGTTGAGTCGAGCCTTAAGATTTCCCGGATGCGTCGTGTCTTCATACATGGGCGTCATCCTATGTCTCTCTCTAGATACTTGGTTTCCACTGCCTTGTTTGAAATTGCTTTCTTTCTAAAAGTCTTCCGTTTTTTTCCATACTATGTTATGACATTAATTGCATTGAGACATTAATCCGCTGCTTAACCATGCACTACATTAAAATATTTTCTCTTGAAGTTTAGTCGAACTTTGTGTTAAATGTCGTCTTTTATTGTTCCCCCTTTTCTTCCCCGCTTCTTAGTCCCTCCCCTAGTCGTGATTTCCCCGTCTTTACTATCCTTAGTAAGGGCGGCCATGACAATTTAGCACCCTAATATCCACCCGGCCAAGTAGAGTGACGCATAATAGTTTTTGTGTGCCTTTTTCTTGGGATTTGGACCTAAACTATAAATACCCATTTTTCCCATTTTATTTCAGAGTTTTTGCTGAAATCATATACTTGAGAGATTTGTTCCTCTTGAAGAAGGTTTTCATCTAATTCCTAGATTTAGGTTGCTTGGTTCATCAATTCATAGTGAAGTATGGATCAAGTAGAGGTATGCTTTGAGAATTGTGGTTGCCTTGAAGATCTAGCCATGAATGCATGTTAGTTATGTTGTAAGTGCCTTAGCTTACTTCATCAATGACTTTATATTTCAATTTTGACACTATTCAATGTTAATCCTTCTTGTTTCATCTTAGATTCATGAATTCTTTTTGGGTCTATGATTTGCCTTTGTTTATTTTGATAATTTAAAAATCTATTTCACCAAAAATATTGATCAAACATCTACAATTGGGTTTTCCTTGGGTTAATGGATCATGATCTACATGGATCCATATCATTCTAGGAGTTATGTATTTAGGATTGACAACCCTAATGTTTGTAATCAACGTTTGCATCACATCAGCATAAACTAGGTGACTCGTTCTATCAAAGTAAGAACAGTGCTAGGGTGTTGTAGTTGAAATTTGTATAACCATAATTGTGAAAGCACATCCCTGGAATTCCCCTTATCTCTATACTTTTATCTCTGTGATTTATTCGCAATTAGTAGTTTCTTTGTTTTCAATGTTATTTGTTTTAAAAAATCATCCAATCTTTCGGCTTTCCAAATAGTAATTGAGTTTTAGTAAAGGATAGACAATTTGTGTTTACTCTGTATACTTGCAGGTATTTATAGTGCTAATAAAAAGTGCATCAAGTTTTTAGCGCCGTTGCCGGGGATAGCAATTCACTTTCGGATTGATATCTTCAAACGGACAATTTTACCACTTTTTTATTTTAATTGCTTTCTATTTTTTTTTGTTTAATTTGTTTTTAATTTTGTTCTTTCAGGTTGTGTATGCGAACGCATTCTGGGAAGAACATCTTAGAGCCGCTCGATCCCGAACTTGAGAGAACCCGTAGGAGAATAAGAAGTGAACAAGGATCAATGGCAGACAAAACAGAACTAGAGAGGCTTCAAGCCATGGTCAAGCTGTTGATGGAGGAGAGAAATGCGGAAAAGGCTGCCCGCGAGGCGCAAGAAAAGAAGTACAATGAGATAGTGCCCGTGATGCACATGTTCAATTACGGGAATATGATCACCTTCCCCAAAGGCCCTCGCATTGATGCTAACAATTTTGAGCTGCGAATGACCCTTATTCAAAGGGTTGAGCAGTCTCCTTTTATAGGCAGGGCCACAGAAGATGCCAACCATCACCTCTCGAAGTTCGTAGAGATTGCTAACATGCTCAAGTTGAATGGTATCGATGGCGATGCCATTAGGGTAAGACCCTTTCCTTTTTCCTTATTTGATTCTGCTAAAGAGTGGTTTGAGTGTCTACCCACATAGCAAGTCTCCACGTGGAAAGATATAGTAGCGGCCTTCCTCAACAAGTACTACCCGCCAGGCACGATATTGAAGCTGAATAGTGAGATCTTCCAGTTCATGCAAGGCCCCGACGAGCCCCTCTACGAGGTGGTTTCGCGTTTCAAAAGCCTACTCCGCAAGTGCCCCAACCACGGTTTCATCGTGGACCATCAGGTAGGGATCCTATTTAATGGTTTCAATGAAAAAATCAATGCTATGTTGTATTCAGGAGCCAATGGGGGATTCTTGAGGAAGAGTGAACCAGAGGCCATGGCAGCGATAGAGGAGTTCTCCACGAACAGTAGAGGGTGGTCGAAAGAGAGGCATAACTCGCAGAGAGTAGCGGCCATAGAGGAGGCTGAGGAGAGTTCCTTTGCTACGGAATTGGCCGAGCTTAGAGTTCGGGTTGACCAAATGGACACATCCAGAAGAGAGGATCCGGCTCCACCGACCTCCGTCATTGCGGTCACCAAACCCGACACTCCTCCCGCTCTCGTAGAAGACATCAACTACGTTCAATAAGAAGGCGGTCCCAATCGGGATTACAACAACAATTATCGCCCTAACCAGGGGGACGCTAATTTCAATAATTATAATAGGAACTGTCCTCATCCTATTTTATTCACATTTCATAAAATGCGTGCCAGTCAAATGTGGACAATATTCATGAACGAAGAGAGTAAGATATATCATGACCGCTAATAACATGACTAGAAATCTAATTATTACATATATCATGCTTTTGAAAATATATTTAATTTTGTAAATTTTCGAAAGTTTTTTCTATGAGATTCAACATTTAACCATGCTTAATATCAATACTGATATATGATCAAAATTTAGTCAAGTTTAATTAATACTTATATAATGTAGAATCGAACTACTCCTACATTTGGACCATTCTCAATGCAACCCATATCAAATTTTAAAATTCAAATACCACCTACCCTTCCTTAAACAAAATAAGACCTCATGTTCCAACTCGAATAGTTAGTTGTCAGCCCCCAACTTCAAGTGGTTGATATCACAATAGAATATACCAAGTGCTTCATTAAATAAAGGAAAATACATTGTCTCCTCCGTTATGTAATTTGACCGTTTCCACAGGCACACAACACCATTTGTTTAGTAAATTGACATTATTACTGTATTTCATATCTCATATTATAACAAAATTATTAGTAGAATCTTCGATATTTCTTGATATGCCACATCTGAATGACCAAACCGAAGATTAGTAAATTAGTAACATCAATTCATCAAATTTTACAACCTAATTATGTACTCATCACGACGGGTAGATTGATCAAGATTCATCCATCCTGAAATTCCAGCTCACATTAATCTAATCCAAAGTCTTTCTTTATTCACAAAATAAACATCAAAATCAATGCAGGCCTTGCTAATTTTGTCCTAGAAAGATATTCACATTCTGAATCAACAAGGAAGGATGAATTAGAATGGCCCCATTACCCATAAACTCTATAAACCACTTCACTCACCCACACCCTCTAACTGCAGCTGACAACAATCAAGAATTCTCTTGTGATGGCTGCAAGACTCTCGGGAGCGGGAAGCGATTCTGCTGCAACGCCTGCGATTTCGACCTCCACGACTACTGTGCCACGTGTCCCCGCTCCCTCTCCTCCTTCATGCACCCCCACCCCCTCACCCTCGTCCTACGGAAGCCGGCATCCGCCAAGACAGCCCGCCTAGTCGACCGCGTCTGCGATCTCTGTCGCGAAACAGTAGACGGGCTCTTCTACCGGTGCAAAGAGTGCGAGTTCGACGTGCACCCACTCTGCACGCAACTGCCGGAGAAGCTCAACCACGCCCTCCACGCCATCCATCCTTTGATCCTCCGGTCCTCGCCTGCAGAGGGCCTATGTGCCGTCTGCAGGCGCCTGTGCGGTGGGTGGCGATATGGGTGCCGTGCTTGTAGGGTTGACATTCACTTGGAGTGCGTGTTGGAACCTGTGGTTGGGTACCAACAGTATGACCGTAGTATTGGTCAAGGGGGAATCCCCATGTTCGATCATAACATAGGGATTCCCTTCCATGCCCCACCTGGGTTTGCTCCGTTTTACGGGTACCCAAGTTATGACCCCAGGTTCAATATGTACCACGGTGGTCAATACATGTATCCACCTGCAAATTTTGGGCCGCAAAATTTGCAGGTGGGGGCAAGTAATAGTAATAATAATAATGGGAGTCGACTGGGGAAGTCAATGTTTGGTCTAGTAAAACAGCTTGGATTTGGAGTGATATCGAATATGATTTTTGGAGTTGATGTATCCGGGCTATTTTGAGGGACTATTTAATGTGTAACTTAATTGCATATTTGAGGAGAAATTCTTGTTTGTTTTTTTTTATAAGTAATGTGTTGACGGATATATCAAATAATATCTCTTTAATCTTTAAATTTTGCGTTGGACTTTGTTAATTTTCGGATTGAGACATTGCTATTACCTAGCACGTACCCTTGATGCAACAAGGACAATTATTGCTTTTGATCCCAGATAATCAGATTTAGATTAATATAATTGTGATTCTTCTAAATTATTAATTTCTCAATTTAGCTTGAGAAAATTGTATTGGAAAGATTAATTAAACAAGGATAATTTGCTTGCTGGATCCCATGGGACAAAGCATCTCATCCGTATCATTAGATGAAATGATATTGAAGAAAAGTCTGTTATGAAAACATTAAATACAATAAAAAAGAGTATAGTAGGGAATATTTGTTTTCAAAAAGAAAAGAGTATGAAATCATGTACTATGTGATTGTGGAATTAATTATTGCACACAAGTAATTTCTATTATTTATAGATGCTGTAAAAAATACTAAGGGCTCATTTAATACAGATGTATTGCATGAAAACGACGAATCCTCATAAGATGCAGGAATCTTCGCATTGGTGTCATCAATCTATCATCCAATTTTCTACTAGTATTAAATTTTCAATTTTCGCTGTTAATATCTCCGAATGCCATTTCTAAATGTATTCAAATGGGATGTATTGCATGAAAACACGACGTATCCTCATAAGATGCAAGCATCTTCGCATTGGTGTCATCATTCTATCATCCAATTTTGTACTAGTATTAAAATTTTTAATTTTCGCTGTTAATATCTCCACATGCCATAAAAAAAAAGATAAGTAGCGCGTCTTCAAATTGATGTTCATTTATCTATCCTAGACCAATATCAGAATTATATTAGGATTATATCCGAGAGAGCTACTCACACTCATGCAAGACCATGCAAGCTCCCATACAGTCGACCATACGCGAACATCTTCTCATACAGCTGGAGTTAGTTAGTTGGTTTAGTTGGTTATGACCGCTGGAGTTAGTTACTTTCGGTTATGTAGTTAGTTGAGTAGTTAGTCGGCTAGCTTAGTATATAAGATGTACTTTGTATGCTTTCATAATCAATTAATAAGATCCAATATTTTCTCTCCAAAATATCTTTCTTCTCTCATTCATTTCAATCGAGTCAGCTTTATCCTCTTGTTATGGTATCAGTGACAAAAATGCTTCCGCCTCCTTTCCTTCATATCTTCAAATCTTCAAATCTTCATATCTTCAAATCTTCAAATTTCAGATCCTTTTCTTCTCTGATCTACTCAATCTCAGATCTCTCTCTCTGGTTTTTCAATGGCAAATCGAAATTGTGTGGCTCAACTTCCAACCGAGGACACATCCATTCCTTACTTCCTTCATCCGAGTGACAATCCTGAAATTAATCTCGTTCCTCAACAGCTCACTGGATCAAACTATGCTACGTGGAGCAGATCGTTCACCACTGCTCTCCTTGCTAAAAACAAGCTCGTTTTTGTTGATGGATCCATCCTTCGTCCTGCTCGTGATGATCTCATATATCAACGATGGATTCGATGCAATAGTATGGTGATCTCATGGCTACGCAACTCGTTATCTCCACAAATTTCTTCGAGCATCATGTATCTGGACGATGCATATGCTATCTGGTTCGATTTGAAGGAACGATTCTCCATAGGAGATTCAGCTCGAATCTACCAGCTCAAACAACAACTCATGTCTCTATCTCAAGGATCATCGGATATCAATACATACTTCACCAATCTACGCATAGTTTGGGATGAATTCAAGAGTACCTGTGATAGTGCTTCGAAGTGGAATCAGTTTCAGGAGAACGATTGCACAATGCAGTTTCTCATTGGACTGAATCCTTCATTCTCTCAGATAAGATCTCATATACTCTCAATGATTCATCTTCCTTCATTATCAAAAGCGTTTTCTCTGGTAATTCAGGAAGAAAGACAGAGACTCATTAATGAAAATGCTCTATCTACTAATTTTTCTCCAATTCCAACCGCTAGTGAATTACCTTATGCTAATGCAGCTTCTTCATTTGGCAGAGGATTGAACAAATTCTTATGTTCTCACTATGGAAAAACAAATCATCCGGTTGAAAAATGCTTTATTCTCCATGGCTTTCCACCAGGTTTTGGCCGAGGCAGAGGCAAATCTCCACAATCTGCTGGTTTTCCTTCACATGCTTCTGGTTTTGCTAGAAATCCAAACTCTCATCAGCAGAGGTCTATTAATCATGTTGAAGACACTGCTAATTTGCCAAGTTTTGATCAGTATCAACAGCTTATCAGTCTCTTGCAAAGTCAGAAACTCCACAATCTCTCCACACCAGCAAATACCTCAGCCAATGATCTCTCTGCTCGACCCTCACCTCAAGCTTCATCATCCAGCAACTTCTCTGGTACTGTTTCCTTTAATCCTTTCATAAATTCTATCTCTTCTTCATGTTCCAGTTCACATACTTGGATTCTAGATACATGTGCTACTCACCATGTATGTTATGATCAATCTCTCTTCACTTCTGCCGCATCTATTTCAAATGCTTCAGTCAATCTCCCAAATAGTAATACAACTCCAGTTACCCATCTAGGTACTATACAACTCATTCCTCTCATTACTCTCACTTCAGTTCTTCATGTACCATCATTCTCCTTTAATCTAATATCAGTAAGTGCTCTCACTCAAACATCAACTTGCACTGTCATCTTTACTAATAATGCCTTCCAAATTCAGGAAGCTTCACTGGGGACAGTGATTGGGAGGGGTAATCGAGTTGGGAACCTATACATCTTTGATATTTCAAAAGCATCTCAGCCTTGTTCAAGTTCAAATGTAACACATTCTTTCAATTCTGCTTCTGTAAATTCAGTTGTAAGCCTTGACCTATGGCATCAACGTTTAGGTCATCCCTCATTCAATAAATTGAAACTTTTATCCACCATATTGTCTCCCTCAAACTCTCAGTTCACTACTTGTCAAATATGCCCCATTGCCAAACAAAAGAAGCTTTCATTTCCTGCCTCAACATACACTTCTTCTGAAATTTTTGATATGATCCACTGTGATATATGGAGCCCCTTTTCCACACCTACACATGATGGTTTTAAGTACTTCTTAACCATAGTGGATGACTTCTCACGATTTGTTTGGACCTTTCTTCTCATCCACAAATCTGAAGTACAATCAGTTCTTACTCAATTTTTTGCCACTGTCAATACTCAATTTTTCAAGAAAATAAAAGTCATGAGGAGTGACAATTCCCCTAAATTCAATCTCCATTCTCTCATCTCATCATATAGGACTATTGCTAAGCATTCTTGTGTGGAAACTCCACAACAAAATGCACGAGTTGAAAGGAAACATCAACATCTCCTTAATGTAGCCCGCAACCTTCTCTTTCAATCCCACTTATCTATTTCATTTGGGGGGGAATGCATTTTGACAGCATCTTTTCTTATCAACAGAACACCATCTTCTGTCCTTCCAGAAAACACAACCCCTTTCCAAGCTCTATTCAAGAAAGATCCATCCTACTCAAATCTGAAAACCTTTGGATGTCTTTGTTTTGCATCCACTTTGGATGAGAGCAAAAACAAGTTCTCTCATAGAGCCATCAAGTGCATCTTTATTGGATATCCATCAGGCTATAAAGGATATAAAGTCATGGACCTAGATACTCATGAAATTTTTATCAACAGAAATGTATCTTTCTGTGAGACTGAATTTCCTTTCTCTTCTCCATCTCAGTATGTTTTCCCATCTTCACTCCATACTCCCACTGACTCCATCATTTCTCAGATTCCTTCATCTCCCGATACTTCTTCTGATCCTCTCATACCTCAGCAAGCTCCCATGTCTACTACTTCAAAATCTGGCAGACACCTTAAACCTCCATCCCATCTTGCTGATTACACTTGTAATTCAGTCACCACATCTTCCAAATACCCCATCTCATCTTATTTCTCCCTATCAAAATTATCTCAGCCTTACCAAAAATTCATCATTCTACTCTCCACACTCTCTGAGCCTTCATCATATAAGAAAGCCTCTCAAAGCCAAGAGTGGATTTCGGCTATGCAAGAAGAGCTGCAAGCTTTGATCAGAAATAACACTTGGATTATCACTTATCTACCCCCGGGTAAAGTCCCCATATCTTGCAAGTGGGTATATAAAATCAAATTTAAGGCTGATGCCACTGTGGAGATGTTTAAAGCACGTTTGGTTGCCAAAGGATTCACTCAACAAGCTGGTGTTGATTATCATGACACTTTTTCACCGGTTACTAAGCTCACAACAGTTAAATTGATGCTATCTCTTGCTGCTATAAAGGGTTGGACTTTAGCTCATTTGGATATCAACAATGCATTCTTATATGGAGATTTAGAAGAAGAAATTAACATGACATTGCCTCCTGGTTTGCTCATCACTGACCCCCCTCCTGGCTCTGGACAGCTTGTTTGCAGACTGAAAAAGTCCCTTTACGGACTCAAGCAAGCCTCCAGACAATGGTACTTGAAGTTCTCTCAAGTTCTCTCAGGCTTCGGCTTAACTCAGTCAGCTTCAGACCATTCTCTATTCTACAAGTATTCATCATCTGGTAGCTACTTTGGTGTTGTCATTTACGTAGATGACATACTTGTGGCTAGTAGTGATGACAACATGATTTCAGAGTTTAAGATTTTCCTTGCTGAGCACTTCAAATTCAAGGATTTGGGCTATCCGAAATATTTCCTTGGCATTGAAATTGCTAGGAACAAATCTGGAATTTTTATCTCTCAGCACAAATATGCATTAGATCTGGTCTCTGATGCTGGATTACTCGGTCGCAAGCCTGCCTCTACTCCTATGGATTCTATCAAGCAATTACAAGTTGATGCAGGACCTCCACTCGAAGTCCCAACAATTTATAGAAGACTAGTTGGAAGACTTGTATATCTCTGCATCACACGCCCAGACATCACATTTGCTGTTAACAAGCTAAGCCAATTCCTCTTTAAACCTTGCTCAGATCACCTTGTTGCTGCTGAGAGAGTCCTCAAATATCTCAAAGGCACAGTAGGGCATGGCCTATTCTACTCAGCTCAAGCTGATCTCTCACTGAGCATCTTTTCTGATGCAAATTGGGCTGGATGCCCGGACACCAGACGCTCTATATCTGGTTTCTGCTTATTTCTTGGTACTTCACTGCTTCTTGGAGATCCAAGAAGCAGCACACAGTATCTAGATCATCTGAGTACAGATCTATGGTACTTGCTTGTTGTGAAGTAGTGTGGATCATTGCCTTGCTGAAAGATTTTGGAATAGAGATAAAGAAACCAGTTCCTTTGTATTATGATAGCCAAGCTGCGATTTACATTAGCTCTAACCCTGTTTTTCATGAGCGTACGAAACACATTGAAATCGATTGTGACACGGTTCGTGATAAGATGCTTGAAGGGGTGATCACAACAGTCCATGTACACAACAATATTCAACTAGTCGACATCTTCACTAAGTCTTTGGCCGTAGCCCCTTTCCACAATTTACTTATCAAGATGGACTTCAAGAGTCTATATAGTCCATCTTGAGGGGGGCGATCAGAATTATATCAGGATTATATCCGAGAGAGCTACTCACACTCATGCAAGACCATGCAAGCTCCCATACAGTCGACTATACGCGAACATCTTCTCATGCAGCTGGAGTTAGTTAGTTGGTTTAGTTGGTTGTGACAGCTGGAGTTAGTTACTTTCGGTTATGTAGTTAGTTGAGTAGTTAGTCGGCTAGCTTAGTATATAAGATGTACTTTGTATACTTTCATAATCAATTAATAAGATCCAATCTTTTCTCTGTAAAATATATTTCTTCTCTCATTTATTTCAATCGAGTCAGCTTTATCCTCATGTTAACCAAGGTCAAGCAAACTATCCTTCTCTCATTGTTATGTCCCCTTGAGTGTGATTAGATTAGAGAAATCCATTTGTGTTGATAGATATACTCAGTGGCGAAGCTAGAATTTTTATACCGGGGCTCAAATTATTAATAACGATTGTGGTTATTTTCAGTTGCAACGAGAGAAAGATGGATAATGAGGAAAAACTATTTATGTCTTTTTTCCACCTACTAAAACCTATTGTACAATATTATTATTATTAATTTCTCTTGTTATTTCATCATAGACAAAATTCAATATATAAATGATAAACAAATGTATTAAAGTATACTATAATAAAAAAAATTAAAAAGTAGAGCTTTAAAATTCAGTTTATTAATATTATACTCCCGCAGTCCCTGAAATTCTCATGGAATTAAAAAAAACATACAAAAGTAATCCCAACAGTGAGGAGAATCGAACTCTGGGCTGGAGGAGAAAGACATATCTAGCTTCCATCTGAGCTATTGACAGAATTAGAAAAATGCTAATGTATATAATAGTAAACGGTGAAATTTATGGGGGGACCATGGGCTATGTGGCTTCAGTACTGGATATACTATTGGTGACTTGTGTGATTGGAAAAGAATATGCACTTTGGGTTTGACACGAGTTTTAATGTAAAATTGGAAAAGTAAGAGAGAGGTAGAGAGAAAAAGTAATTAAAGTATTGTTAGTGTAGAATAGGTCACACCTCATTATAGAGAAAAAACTTTCCAAAATTAGAAAGTGCATATTCTTGTGGGACGGACTAAAACGGAAAGAGCGCATATTCTTGTGGGATGGAGGGAGTAAAGGGGTTGGAAGCGGGAGCGCATAATTAAATCAATTACTCCCTCCGTCCCATAAGATTATGCACTTTTTCCTTTTTAGTCCGTCCCACAAGAATATGCACTTTCTAATTTTAGTAACTTTTTTCTATCTAGTGAGGTGGGACCCGTACTCCACTAACAATATTTAATTTACTTTTCTATCTACCTCCTCTTACTTTACCAATTTTGCGTTAAAACCCGTGCCGAACTCAAAGTGCATATTCATTGGGGACAAAGGGAGTATATAATAATTCTGATCTATTTAGCAGATTATTTAGACAAATTCTATTCGCGCAATTGTCACATGGAGCATGCTCCTAACTTGAATTAAATCATGCTTTAAGCGTAATGGAAACCTAAAACATGCTTTTCTACGGAGTAGCCATTTTACCTTGATGATTCTCCAAAGAATCGAAGATAACTCGCTCTTTCTCCTCGTGAAGATGTTGAGTACTAGACCACGGATCTTCTGATTGGTTCACGAACTGTATGCTGATATCAGTGTGGGCTGATCTCACTAGGATACTAGGACTTAAATAAAGAAGATAGAAATCCCTCGAAGAGTAGGAGAGAAAAATCGTCCCCTATGTGTATTAGGAGGGGACGAAAATTTTTGAAAAAAATTAAGTTATTTTCTGTCTCCTTTATTCTCCTATTTATATTACGTTGCATATTGGGCCCAGTCAGAGATCTATGGAAGGTTTTGGATATGACCTCCCCCAATTAGCTTTTTACTAATTAAATTGAACCCATAATTTAATATAAGCTTATATTGGAATATTATTAGCAGCCACTACATAAATAATATTGCACTGCCCATCCAAATCCGAAATTACAAGTAATTCGGGTTTCCGTTGTTAGTCGTTCATTTCCCGCGCTTAAGATAGAAATGTCCATTAATTAATTACTGTCTGATATGGACTTAATTAATTAACATCTTACTCATTCCAAGAGTTGACTTAGCAAGAAACGCTTATTTATTATTCATAGAGTAATCAAATTCCAACTAGCTAGGTTTCGAATAATAAAGCCTTGTTTCAAGCTCCTCTTGAGGACATTAGAGCATCCACAGCGGCGAGCAATCGCTCGTCCGTCCGTCCGTGCTAGCGGCGCGACACCGCTGTCCGCCGCTGCTCTCTTGCCACTGGCACGGCGCTGCTCGATGCATCGAGCACGTCCGTGCCAGCGAGCAGGCGACGTGGCACGTTCTGATTGGCCAACGACATATCCGTTGGAAAATCATTTTTTTTAAATAAAATATAATATCAAAAAAAAAAAAATTCACAATGCCAAAAAAATGGCCATTTTTTTGCCCGTTTTTCTGTATTTTTTTGAATTTTTTTCCCCTAAAATCATCTATAAATACACACATTCATCATCCATTTTTCACATCAAATCATCTGTCATTCATATTTTTCATACAACTTATCTACACCTTCATCTCTCACTCAAAACCTCAAATGGATTTCACCCATCTCATTGCGGAAGCGGAGCGCGAAGAACAAGAATACTACGAATAACATCGTGCCGCTTATGAAGTATATGTCGCAGCGAATACCCCCGCCCCTCCTCCTCCCCATTGCCGACTATTTTCCTGGCCAGCCGCGGTTTCTGGAAGATTACTTTAGGCGCCGTTTTTGCATGTCAAAGCACTTGTTCATGCGTATTGTCAACACATTGTCCGCCCGTGTTGAATACTTCCAAACAGGTCCAGATGTAGCCGGTCGGCAAAGTCTCTTGGCGTTGCAGAAGTGTACGTGTGCCATCCGACAACTCACTACTGGGCAAACATCCGACCTCTTCAACGAGTATTTGCATGTCGGTGAGTCCACTGGAATCCTTTGTCTTAAAAATTTTTGCGAGGGCGTTCGTTCAGCTTTCAGTGATGAATTCCTTCGGGCACCCACCACCGATGATTGCAAACGGTTGCTTCATCTTCACGAAACAGTCCATGGCTTTCCCGGTATACTTGGCAGCATTGACTGCATGCATTGGAGGTGGAAGAATTGCCCGACTGCTTGGAGGGGGCAACACTTAAGCGGCCACAAAGGTGGCGGCCCAACACTTATCCTTGAAGCGGTCGCCGACTACCGCCTATGGATTTGGCATGCATATTTCGGTGTTGCCGGATTCAACAACGACTTGAACGTGCTCTATTCTTCACCCCTCTTCAATGATGTGTTGAATGGTGTAGCACTGGGGATCGACTTCACCGTTAACGGAAATGTATTCCACATGGGTTACTATCTCGCCGATGGTATCTACCCAAGGTAGTCGACTTTCGTGAAGACGCTTAGCAACCCGCAAGACCCGAGATGGGTTCTTTTTGCGCAGCGTCAAGAGTCCACGCAGAAAGACGTCGAAAGAGCCTTTGGGGTCCTTCAAGCCCGATTCAACATTGTGAAGGCCCCATCTCGGCTGTGGTACGTGAAAAATATCACCGACATCATGTACACGTGTATTATCTTACACAACATGATTATAGCCGACGAAGAACCAAGGGCGGCTAGATTTTACAACGAGGATGAAGCCGGAAGCTCAAGCGCGAGGTCTCCCCCACGCCGAGGTGTGCATACGACGTTGGGTTAGAGGATCAAAACAAGGCACACAATGCGCGATGCCCGAACCCACGTTGACCTACAAGACGACCTAATCAAACATATGTGGTTTTTTAATTTTATGAATTTAATTATGTAATTTTTAATTTTTAGGAGTTTAATTATGTAATTTTTAATTTTTAGGATTTTAATTATGTAATTTTTATTTTTTTGGATTTTAATTATGCAATTTTTAATTTTTAATATATTTTATAATATTATTCTGGGTATTTTTAATGCATTTTAATTTTGTGGAAATATTTTTATTTAAATTGAATAATGGAATGGTGGGACCCTTGTGCTCGTCCTTGCAGAAGAGCACAGATGTGGGTGTTGTGCTCTTGCCTAAGAGCAGGCAGAAAAAGTGGGGCCGGCCCACATCCGTGCTCGTTGGCAAGAGCACGGATGTGGATGCTCTTATCACCCGAGACTCACCTCGCGCACCATTCAATATAATAGCAATCCTAGCACCACTAGATATTAATCACCACTACCTTATATACCAGGATTATTGGGTTGCGAAAAACCCGCACCCTTTGATAAGTCAAAGTAGTGTATAATCAATACCGTATGCTTAATGCCAACGTATATTGATTAAGAAATTAATAATTATCAAGACCTCGTCTTTCAGTAGATAGCATAAAGGCTCGTCACGCTGTTAAATCCAATTCAGTACTCTACCACACCAATGTCATCTTATTTCAGTAAGGCTTAGAAATATGTGGAATGACATTACAACCTTTCACGATAGGTAGTCTAGGCCTATCTAGGTTGTGAAATTCTTATTTTTCTTTTTCAGAACTGCTCGCACGTCTCAATCGGAGTCTGGTAGAAGAAGATGCCACTGTTTTGCGAAGACTGCGCAATAGAATGAAAAACGCGCGACCGGGCGTCAAAACGCCCGGCCTTGTCGAGAGTCAGACAAAACGCCCGACCGGGCATTTTCTAATTAAGTTGCAGATCGCCCAACCGGGCGAATGCTACTTGGCCTGTTTTTGAGCCCTAACTATTAAAATAGCTAGGGCACGACTTCCTAAACGTCTTTTGGCAGCTGGAGGCGATTTTTAGAGAGAGAAAGAGGCTTGGAGTCCATTTTTGTGAGGAAGAAGAAGAAGCTTGAGGCTGATATTTCCCTAATCTTGCCCATATGGTAGCATTTACTTGTTTTCTTGTATTGTTGCCCACTATGAGTGGCTAGATTTCCGTATTTTGGTTCTTGTCTCTGTGCTTATTTCAAATCGTGTTGGGCTTTGCTAGCAAACTTAATCCGATAATGGCCTTAACTTCAAATGTCTCTTTAACTTGGAGTAGGGAGCTAACATAGATAAGGAACCCTAGGCTAAAACTAATCAGGGGATAGTCCGGGGTGGATCTTGTGTGTTGAATTTTTAGAAGCCAATCCTGAGCTTAATATGTGACTGTAGGAGTGAGGGGTTGGTCAGTAGAGCCT
The DNA here is from genome assembly GCF_004379255.2 of Salvia splendens. Lineage (NCBI taxonomy): Eukaryota > Viridiplantae > Streptophyta > Magnoliopsida > Lamiales > Lamiaceae > Salvia > Salvia splendens. Next base: position 22,987,588 of record NC_056035.1, read on the forward strand.
AGGAAACGTGATCAGTGATCAGCTGCGTGAGAGCGTAAAATTAACACGATCCCCGATAAATAATGGAAAGTAATTAGACTTTAGGATTCATGTGAACAAGTAACCCGAAACAAGCTAGGAGTAGTCTTCCCTCTTTATCATGATTCCCTCGTATTTTTCCTTCTAGTTTCGTCCTTCACTCGCCTCTTGATCAAAAATCCAAAATTAAACTATTTTATTGCATAATAGTTAGGTTTACTAGTTTTAGCAATTAATCTCCTCCCTGTGGGTTCGACACCTTTTATACTGCATTGCACGTCTATATACTTGCAGATGTAGTATTTTTATGGAGTTATTACTTGTTTTGTGTACTTAAATTGCACCCTAAAAATCACAACAACCTTGTTACCTTAAAGAGGACGACGCCCACAACAGGTGTACTTAAACAAAGACTTAGACTATGTTAAGTTTCTTATACATTTAAATATGAAATAAACATCCATTAAATGTAAAACATAACAACAATATGACAAAAATAATCAGTTTTATTCCTTGAAAAATAAAATAAGAGTTTTTTACAGTATTCAATGACTCGAAAGGTGATTTCTAGTATACAAACTCTAGCGGGGAGTATGTGGCATCAAGAGCTTGAATTGGTACTACCTTCGTTCCACAGTAGTAGTCGCATTTGGTGTGGGCACGAGTTAAGAAATATAAAGAAAAGTTAATTAAATAAGTTAGTGGACTATGAGTCCCACTTATAAATATTAGTTTTATAATAAAAATATGAGTGAAATAATTTAATGTAATGTGAGGCCTACTTATCATTTATGATAAAAATAAAATGTGACTTTTATTGTGGGACGGAACGAAATGAAAAAATGTGACTCTTATTGTATGACATATGTAGTAATTCATAAGAGCATCTCTAAGAAGGAAAGATAAATGAAAGAGGTATATAATCTATTACCTTCGCATAAAGTGAAATATACCATTCCAAAGGGAAAATGTATATAGAAAGGTTTAAAAAAAAATAAAATAATACTAGTACAAAATGCATTAAAAACATAAAGTCTAATACCTTTTCAAATACCTTCCCTTTGGAGAATGGTTTTATCATGAAAAGAAGGCATATATGGTGTTTATAAGATTTTACCACTCCATGATAATGTTTGGACTACCGCAGCGGAAGATACGGAAAACAAACAGGTCCTTACGGATCTATTTAGGTGATTATGCATTCTATTCCAATTTCATGCAATTAAATTAGATCTATAGATTAACACATCAAATAAACACGTAGACATGCAATTTGACGTATATATATGATTGTTACCTCTTGGTCCATCATAGGATTGACGTTGCTAGCTGCACCACCTGGAGATCCTTGATTTATCGACCACGAATCTTCCATACTATTTCGACGTCCTTGATTATTCATCCGTGTGGGCGGATCTCGAAGAATCAAATAAAAGTGATATGATATCTAGGGAAAACTAACACTAACACGAGATTGTCTCGATCTAATCCTATGAATTGGGATAGAACAAGAACAAAAACCAAAACCCTAATTCTCCCAGGTGCTAGGGCATGAAAACCGAGACCAATAGGGAGAGAGAGAGGCACCGATTTGTGGCGGCTAGGGTTAGGGTTAGGAGTGTGTATTGTGGTGTGTTGTGCATCCTATGGTTTCCCATCTCTTCATTATTTATAAGCTTGAACTTATTGGGCTAGGATGGGGATCCATGGAATGAAATAGATGTTGGGCTCACCCATTAGATAATTAAATCAAATGACCCATGATTTAATATATTATCAATGAAATATTATTTTTGTTGGAAAGAATCAAGTAAAGGGGAAGAAGATTGGTAGAGGTTACGGAAGATTGATTGAGATCACATAATTAAGGGAATTAGTATATTCTTTCTATTGTGTAATTAGGGTAAATCTTACCATGTGCATATCCTTCTCTAGCCTATTAATAGGCGTGTACATTGTAGATGTCTGTGAACAAATTAAATGGACAATACACACATATCATTCAACATGGTATCAAGAGCATGGTTTTCGATTTCAATCGGTTTACTCAGAATTTGATTCATCATTGTTCGATACCTTCCTCAAACCTTCGATAAAAAACAAGGCAGAAATCAAATCTCAAACAAGGCAGAAAGAAAAATCTACATGACATGTCAAATGGTGAAGATGAGAAACCAAATCTAGATGATTCAAGGTTGAGAATGAGAAAACATGTCACCTTGGCAGTCAAGCTCAATGGGAATAACTATCCCCTCGGGCATAAATTGATGAGGATAGCCATTGGAGAAAGGCAGGCCAATCGACACATCATAGGCATACCAACGCCACTGGAACCAGGAACGAAGGGTTGTACCGAATGGGAAGAAACCGACTTGAACGTGTTCTCATGGATAGTCGACAATATCCAGATGGATATCGTTGTGGACATCGCACACCACCAAACTACAAAGGCTCTATGGGAGAGTCTATTCGTTACCTTCGCAAGCACTTCCGATCCGTACCTGTTATACGACTTGGAGGAAAAAGCGAGTAAGATAGTGCAAGGAGAACAAGGGCTCGAAACTTACTGGTGACGCCTTCGCGGAATCTGGATAGAAATAGATCGATGCAAAAATCGCCCGATCGACTGTTGCGACAAAGGAGTCGGGCAATTCCGAACATACATGGGGACAAGGCGGTTGTTCAAATTTCTCACAGGATTGAGTGAGCGATATGACGGAATCCGATGAGATATCCTGAAAGAACACCCACTACCCTCAGCGGAAGTCGCATATGGTCGAGTGAAGCGAGAGGCTACTCGGCTCATGATCATGCCGCCGACAGCAAGCTCGGATTCCCCGACCGGCGCGACCACCGGTGATTCATCATCGGGCAGAATCGGGCTCGACTTCACAGCTAGAAACAAACCACAGCAACGCCCAAACCACCAACTGCCGCCACCAAGAACCGCCACACAACCACCCAACCAACTCCGCGGATTCAAACCCGACAAATAAAAAATGTGGTGCTCACACCGCGGAAAGAACAATCATACAAGAGAAACTTGTTTCCTCTTCACCGGATTTCCGGAGTGGTGGGACGAGAATCAGAAGGCCAAAGCCCGCCTTGTAATTGGACTAGAGGATGAAGGAGGGTTGTTCCCGCAAGGGGCGGGCAACCGGGAGGTCACCGTCGCCCGTGGAAGGATAGGGGACGACGGTCAGCCGCAGGGTGGAGGCAGCAGAGCTGGTGAGGCGGCTGCCGGAATTGGGAGGTCACGTTTGCAGAACTGAAGGGATGCGGCGCTTCAAGTGGAGGTACGAGATTGGGGTTGAAAAACCTTGATCCCCAATTTAAATTGCAATTTACTCCCTCAAGTATTTTTGATGCTAGAAATATACCCCACTGCAAGAATAATGTTCATCCTAGTCCCCTGAGTTCCAATTATATACAATTAGGTCACCATAATAAGGAAATTCGATATAGGGCCCCTAAAATTGCTGAAAACTCCTTTTTGAGTTTGAATCATTTTGCACCCCTTGATAGTATTCGAATTGCGTGTATTGCCCAAAGTACAACTGATTCTAAAGAAAAAGGGTGGATTTTTTATTGTGGGGCAATGGATACTATGTCTTATGATAAAAATGAATTTTATGAATTTGATGGAGCAACGAAAAGCCACATACAAACGACTAATGGAGAATTGACTGTAGTGAGTGGGAGTGGAACCATTGAGATTTCTCCAACCTTAAAGCTCACAAATTGCCTCTATGTCCCCAAACTGTCTCATTAGCTCATGTCTATTAGCCATGTGACGAAAGAATTAAATTGTATGTTACTAATGCATCCACACTTCTGTGTATTACAGGATATCGGGACGATGAGAATAATTGGGCATGGCACTGAGCGTCAAGGCCTCTATTACGTGGATGAGATTGCTCAACAAGGTGGCACCGTGATGCTTGCTCACAGATCTTCTAATCGGGAAGCTTGGTTGTGGCACCGCAGACTGGGGCATCCATCATCGGGTTATTTAAAATTGCTTTTTCCAAAGTTTTCTCATTTTAAAGATATTACTTGTGAATCTTGTGTTTTGGCAAAAAACCACAGACAATCCTTTAGGTCAAGTGATACTCGTGTTAAAACTATTTTTTCTCTAGTGCATACTGATGTTTGGGGTGCTGCTCTTATTATTGGTGATCATGGTTTTAAGTATTTTCTTATCTTTGTGGATAATTGCACTAGATTGACTTAGGTATATTTTAAAAATATAAATCTGAAGTTTTTGAAAAATTTACTCACTTTTTTACAATGGTTAAGACACAATTCCAAACCATTGTTCAAATCCTTACGTCTGATAATGGCAATGAATTTGTTAACAAAGAAATGACAGGGTTTTTTAAGGGTAGGGGGCTAGTTCACCAAACCACTTGTCCCTATACTCCTGAACAAAATGGGATAGCTGAGCGAAAAAATAGGATAATACTAGAAGTCATGAGAGCTCTTTTCTTTGAATCCAATGTTCCTATGTTTCTCTGGCCCGAAGCTATCACCACTGTGTTTATCTGATAAATCGTTTGCCTACAAAAATCTTGGGTATGAAAACTCCTTTACAAACTCTTTCATCCTTAGCTGAGATGCCTACACCTCTCACCCTTCCGCTTAAAATCTTTGGTTGTTCTGTTTACGTGCATGTGCTAAAACATGAAAGGGGAAAAGTTTCTGCGTGTGCTTTAAAATGTGTGTTCTTGGGGTATGGGATAAATCAGAAAGGCTATCGATGTTATCACCCGGGGTCTAGGAAAATTATAACAACGATAAATTGTAATTTCCTTGAAAGTGAATTTTTTTATTACACCCAACCTCGGGGTCATGGGGAGAGAACTGTTCAGGGGGAGTGTGAAATAATCCTACCCTTCAGTGTTTCTGTACCATACCCGAGCCTCCCGGTCGTGGAGCTAATAGAGCAAGCTAGTGTCACCGCCGAGCCGATCACATCCTCTGTAGAGCCTCCTCAAACACCTACGCCTGAATGTTCTCCTCCAATGATATCTGAGGTAATTAATGAAACATGCTCAGATAGTAAAGTTTTTACCGTTGACTAGTCTGGTGTAGATGGGAATGAGAATGCAACAATTGATGGTGATATGGGTCATTATATACTCCCTTCAAGGAGTACTCGGGGCATTCCGGCTAAGAGATACAGTCCTGAGAGGATTCGCAAGAGCAGATACTCTATGACAAATCTAGCCAAGGCCAATCTAACTGAAATGGCAAGGGCATTTGAAGCAGCTCTTTTTGAAGAGAAAGAGATTCCACACACTGCTGAGGAGGCCATGAAAATTCCTCGTTGGAGGGAAGCAATGTTGGTGGATATGTGGGCCCTATTGAAGAACAATACATGGGAGGTTTGTCTAAAACATGATGGAGTTCGGACTGTGGGGTGTAGATGGGTCTTCACCATCAAACGGAGATTAGATGGGTCGATTGAAAGATATAAGGTGAGACTGGTAGCCAAAGGATGCACTAGTAGCCAATATGAGTACTATTCGAGTGTTGTTCTCGATAGCAGCAGACTGGGAGTGGCCACTCCATCAGTTTGACGTGACTAATGCGTTATTGCGTGGGGAACTAAAGAAGCCCATCTACATGGAAGCACCTCCTGGATTTGCCAGGGAATTCGAATGAGGGAAGACGTGCAAGCTTAAGCGAACACTGTATGGGCTGAAACACTCGCCTAGAGCTTGGTTTGGAAGGTTTACAGAAGTAATGAAGAAATGTGGGTACAAGTAGAGCAATTCTGATCATACACTGTTTCTAAAGAAGAAAGAAGGAAATATCACATGCTTAATCATTTATGTAGATGATATGACCCTCACTGGTGATGACGGAGAGGAGATGGATCGACTGAAGAAGAGTTTATTTACAGAATTTGAAATGAAGGACTTAGGACTGTTGAATTACTTTCTAGGTATTGAAGTGCTGAGGTTGAAAAAAGGGATCTTCATCAATTAGAAGAAGTATGTTCTTGATCTGTTAACTGAAACAGGACTACTGGAATGCAAGCCAGCCGACACTCCTACGGTTCAGAATCACAGTCTGCAGATAGTAGAAGGAGATGAAGCTACTCACCGCACTCGATATCAACATTTGGTTGGGAAACTGATATACCTTTCCCATACGAGACCTGACATAGCTTATGCAGTAGGAGTAGTCAGTCAATGCACGCACCTCAAGTAGCTCACTGGGAAGCAGCCCTAAGGATCGTACGGTACCTAAAGGGGACAACAGGCCATGGAATTCTGTTTGAGAATCATAAACATTTGGAGATCCATGGGTTTACAGATGCTGACTGGGCGGAAAATTCAAATGAAAGAAAATCAACTGCTGGTTATTTCATCTTTGTTGGGGAAACTTGGTTCGACACCTTTTATACTGCATTGCACGTCTATATACTTGCAGATGTAGTATTTTTATGGAATTATTACTTATTTTGTGTACTTAAATTGCACCCTAAAAATCATAACAACCGTGTTACCTTAAAGAGGACGACGCCCACAACCGGTGTACTTAAACAAAGACTTAGAATATGTTAAGTTTCTTATACATTTAAATATGAAATAAACATCCATTAAATGTAAAACATAACAACATTATGACAAAAATAATCAGTTTTATTCCTTGAAAAATAAAATAAGAGTTTTTACAGTATTCAATGACTCGAAAGGTGATTTCTAGTATACAAACTCTAACGGGGAGTATGTGGCATCAAGAGCTTGAATTGGTACTACCTCCGTTCCACAATAGTAGTCACATTTGGTGTGGGCACGAGTTTTAAGAAATGTAAAGAAAAGTTGATTAAATAAGTTAGTGGACTATCAGTCCCACTTATAAATATTAGTTTTATAATAAAAATATGAGTGAAATAAGTTAATGTAATGTGATGCCTACTTATCATTTATGATAAAAATAAAATGTGACTTTTATTGTGGGACTGTAACATCCCAAATTTTTGTGACTCTTTTTATATGTTTATTTGAAATTTGGTGTTTCTATGTGATTAAGTGAATTGCGTGAAACAATTGTCGTGAGTGATGTGGAATGAAGAGCTTGATATTTTTTATTTTTCCAATGTGGGTAAATAATTAATAGGATCATGCATTTATATTTTTCGAGCCAATTCATTGGAATATTCTGCCTTCCTAATTATTGAAATAATATTTCATTTCTTGGATTTAATTAATTGTTTTGGGAGATTTATCCAAATTAAATCCAAACCAAATGATCCCTAAATTGTACTACATGAAACTCGAACTCTAGCCTATTATCCTTGGGAGTTTCGAAAATCCCCTATTTAAAATAGGAGGATGAATTATTTTCTTTGATTTAATTGGTGCTTTGTTGACTCCCTTCTTTTGAATTAGATCCAATTAAATCATGTCATGCTTTATTTCTTCACCCAAATTAAATAAAGATTTGAAATAATTCCTTGGCCAGTAAGGCCTAATTATTTTCGGCCCCCTCATTATTTTTGTAGAGGAGAATTTATTGTTTCCTTTTTGTGAGACCCTTTTATTCAATTTAATACCTAAGCCAAATTAATTGGGGATGTGAATATTTCCTTGTGTTGCACCCTCCATATCACACGCCCCATGCTATTAATTTTCCCTGTGGGAATTTATTTATATTTACCTATTTTATGGGAGTCTTTTCCTATAAAGAAATTTCTAAATTTAAATCCTGTTCTATTTAATTGAGGATTTAAATAATTTCCTTGTTCAATTCCTTATGGGAATTTTCGGCCCTTCCCCATTAATTTCCTACTTGGAGATTTAATTTATTTTGTTCCCTTGTTTAGGAAAGATTCATTATTTTATTTCCTAAGTCGTGAATATATTCTCTCCAAGTAGATATCAAATAAATTCCTTGTTAATTTTACCATGGAATTTTTGAATTCCTCCCCTTCCTACAAGCCTATTTTATTCTTTTAATTGTGGAATTTATTTATCTGTATTTACCCCACAATTAATTAATTAATTAATTTTAAACCCAACCCTAACCCTATAAAAACACCTAAACTAACCCTAGCCCCCATTTCCCACAAATCTTCGGCCCCCTCCCTCTCTCCCCCTCCCTCACACGCCTCTCCTCTCCCTCACTCTCCATCCTCTCCAAAAACTTCTTCCACCTTTGTTCTCGCTTCAATTGGAGTGGATTTTTCAAGAATTTCCGACGAATCGTGTCAACGTTTGCTTCTACCGTTCGTTTTCTTGATTCAAGAAGGTATAACTAAGTTTTTCTTCTCATCTCCTTCATTTAAACTTTATTATTGAATCCTACATGCATATAGAGGGTGTAGGAATCATAGATCGCAAATTAATCGGTGGGAATGTGTGTTTGCATGAGAACTTTGATGAATATGCGTTTTTGAATGAAGTTATGTGAAGTTTGATTTGAATCTTTGGTGAATGATATGAGTTTATGTGCAAACATGATTATGAGAACCATTTAAACATGATTGTGTGTTATAAGCATGAAAAAAATTGGTATTTGGGATGAATGAAGAAGAAACCTTAAATTCGAAATTGTGAGCCTGAAATCTGTGACGTTCGAACAGCGGTTTCTGATGTGTAATTGACCTATCAAACGATCGAATTTTGATATGAAATTTTTACTGAGTAAACTTCAAGGTGTCTTCTATGTCTCGTGTGAATGTCAGCCCTTTTTGTCAAAAAATGAATTCTTAATAAATTTTTGAAGTTGACTGCGCAATTCTGCCAGAAACTGGTGTTCTCGCCAAGAAAGTTTCGTATTCTGTTTGACCGACCCGATGACCTCCGTTCGATGTGATTCTTGAACTAGATGAAAATTTTAAGCATCTTCTGAGTTTTGTAAAAGTTTAAGCCTTATTGAGCATTGGATGAATTTATGGTGAATTTTTCAAATGAACTGCGCACTGCCAGAAATTTTATATTCCGACCAGAGAGTTTAATTATTGATTTGACTGACTAAACGACGTGATTTCAGTGTGAAAATTTTTCTGGATAAACTTGAATGTGTCTTCCGTGTTGTGACCAAAATTTAGCTTCATATGAGGTCGGGTGAATTTTTAGTGATATTTACAACACTGTCGCGCAGTTCTGCCATTTTCTGCCTTGATAAAATGACACTTATTTCCAAGTTTAAAAGTATTATATGATGCATGTAAGTCCAAGGAACGTGTTTAATGATGTGATCACGTGTGATACGTTGAAATATATTATAGAGTATTTTTCCACCTTTGTGACGAATGTTGGGTTGGGTAAATTGAGAATAACGATGAGAGAGAAACGATAGGACATGCATAGTAATATGATTTTGTGGAAGGCTAACTTGTGTTGTCGTTAACAAGGGTGATTGTGTATTCGTGAACTCGAGGAACCAGAGTTGCCATAAGTTGGATTGTGAATTGTTAAGCGAACGAGGTGGACTTTCTTTTCAAACCTTTTTATTTTCCGAAAATACGATATGGTGTTATAAGGGTGGTTTAACTTGTTATGTCATGCCATGTTATTTTGTTTGTGAGATTGTTGCCTAATGCCTAGTTCGTCTGAGCTTGCTCCGTTAGGCTATATGGTTGTGTTGTGAAACGAATTCGGGTCTGAGTAGGGCCGTAAACCCTATCAGGCTGTGTACACTGGTGGGATCGTGAGCCGTCCTTGCTAGTCGGCTGGTCTCGTGGGCGAATAGTGTAGCCACACTTTCGTCGCACTGTGATATGATGATTGTGATTGATGGAATGATGTGAAAAGTGGGGAGATAAATTGTCTGGCCAGACTTGAAATGTTTTTGTGTTCTCGTGATATTTTTTACTACTTAACACTCGATATCACTGATATGGATGACATAATTAATAAAATGTTTTCGGCATGAGCCAATTGGGTACAACAAGTACTCAGCCCTACATATTTCTTTTCTCTATGTGCAGGTTGAGCGGGATGTTGCGGAGTATGTTGAGTTGGCCTAACAACCTAGGATGCGTTGTGTCTTCATACATAGGCGTTATCCTTGACTCTCTTTAAACCTTATTTTCTGCTGCTATATTAATAACTATGTCTCAAGACTTTAAATCGTTTCCGTATTGTGTTTGAACATGTATGGTTGTGTTAGGTTTTAAACGAGTATTTACAATGTTACTTGAAAATGATGTTTCCCGCGAAGTAAACTAAATGTTTTTCTTAGAAGTTGATCGGGTTTTTAATAATTAATTTTTCTCCACTGCTTTCTTTTAAAGGTATTTTTTTACGAGTCGTTTTTATTTAATAGAAAAGTTATAACTTTAAACTTCTTTAAACCAAAATGTTTTTCATTCTTTTAAGTTAATTAAGTTTTCAAATAAAACACTATCCTTGCATGTTGTATCACGATCGCCGCGTTTGTAGTAATCCTAGTATGGGCGGTCGTGACAGAGTGGTATCAGAGCCTAGTGTTTGCTCTGGTCCGAGAGTCTTCTTTTGTCTTAAGTCGAGATTAGTGAATCCTTATTGACTAGAAGTGTCATGAAGGCTCAACATCCACAGCATCACGCTCAACCGATGAAAGTGATGTATGTTTTATTTGTTGAAGGCATGTGAGATAGATGCATGAAATGGATGATGATATGATATGACGATTGACAAGTTTATACATGTGAGCATGATTGCTATGATAGCTTAAGGATGAGTTGTAATGGGATGACTATGTGAGCATGATTGCTATGATAGCTTAAGCATATCTCAAGTGCATAAATATGATGTTGTAATAGCATGATTGCGTGGAATACAAGTATGATTGGCATGGTAATTAAAACATGTGTTGTATGTATGAAAGTGATATTGATATGATATGACTTTGGATGAGCATGAACTAGTAATGTTTTTAGATGTGTATCATGTGCGAGAATACCACGACGTTAGCATAAAAAGATATAAAGCCGTAAAATAATATTAAACATCAAACTACGTGACAAACATAGGAACTATCGTAAACAAACAATGTTATAAAATGCGTTTTGAAAAAGAAACTTTCATTTTCGCATAGATGGCACGAACTAAACGAACCGCGCTTAAGAGCAGTCAATATAGTGCCAGAATGCGACAAGCAATAGACGATTACGCCACTACGAGAGAGAAGAAGAAAAACCTTTAAGAGAGGTCGTCGCCCGTTTCGAAACCCTATGGCGAGAAGTCCGCGGGTATCACGCGTCGTCCTTTAGTGGCATAAGACGACTAGTCAAGTTGATGCCCGAGGGTTGGAACTCTTGGATGGAAGAAACGGCCAGTCGGTTTACGTGGTATGAACCACGAAACAAGGTGATGGATGGCGATATGAAAGGTTTTCTGAAAGCCTTGCAGTGTGCTCTGATCGACTCTCGTTCTGAACAATCACCGAGAAGGACGAGGTAGTTTGGGAAGAAAAGCCCATGATTGAGGTTAAACCCGCAACGGAAGGTGAAGCCATGGCACCAGTAGGGATGGTTCCGGGCTTCGAGGATGATTATGTAGACGATATGATGGACGATGATGAAGCCCTTCGTATGATTGACGAGTATCACGGAAGGGAGAATTCAGAAGAGAGGAGGACCCAGAGGAGGAAGAGGATCCAGAAGAGGAATAAAATAGCGATAGATAGATGAATGTTGTTCTTTTTTTTGTTTTGTTTAAGTTGTTAAGACGATGGAAGTAGTACCTTTTGCTTTTGTTCCCAAACGAATGTTTTGACTTTCCTTTCCACGTTATCTATGGAAGTTCACTTTTCGCAAAACTTTACGTACTTGTGTTGTATCGTTATGTACGCGTGCATGATTTCTAAGAAGTGGTGTTTTGATAACAACGATTACTCACAATGATGCTAACTTGTGTTTTAGATCAATATGCCACCAAGACGTAGACGTGGTCCAAGAGTGGAGAACAATGTGGGGGAGCAGACAGAGGGAAGTATCGGGAATCCATCCCCGCCTCCACCTCCACCTCTATCCCAACCAAACGAAAGGGAGTACATCAAGGCCTTTCGGAAAGAGAACCCGCCCAAGTTTGATGGGTTGGGAGAGCCCCCGAAGGCAGAGGCATGGGTACGCGACCTTGAGCGTATCTTTGACTTTATGGGATGCACTGATAAGGAACGTCTGGCTTGCGTGACTTATCAACTGACAGGACCTTCTGATTTTTGGTGGGAAACTAAGAGGAGGACCATGGACCCCGCTCGTCGTGAGGCGCTTACTTGGGAAAAATTTAAGGAAGAAGTGTACAATATGTTCCCATGAGTTATCGGCGATCGAAAGTAGTGGAGTTCCACACCTTAAAACAAGGAAACATGACGGTCACGGAGTACGACTGCGCTCTATGTGCGATGACCCGGTATGGGCCAGAATTGGTAGACACAGACGAGAAGATGGCGGAGAAGTTTCGTTCTGGCATTAGACTTGAGATAAGGGCAGTTGTGGCCAGCCGCAGGGGAATTCCTTACTCCGAGGTGTTGGGTTGCGCCTTAGATGTGGAGGAAGCACTGCCCAAGAACGAGAGGGTGATAAATCCTACACCATCTACACCCCCATCGAACTATAGAGACAAGAGGAAGTGGGTGGGAAACCGAGCTCCTTTTGACAACAAGCGGCGTTTTTCCACTTTTCGGTATCCGCAGAACCATGGCCACCAAGTTGTGCCACATCAGAGGGAAAATCCACAGAGAACACCCTACTGTAATCGGTGTTCCAAGTATCATATTGGGGAATGCAGAGTTGGGGGCATTCGGTGTTTTGCCTGCGGTGGAAATGGGCACATGTCTCGAGAGTGCCCAAATAACAACAAAGGTGAAGCGAAGAATGGGCAAGGACAGAGGCCACCGCAACAACCACAACCGATCCGACAAGTGGCCCCACAACAAGCAAGGGCGTATGCCCTGAAAGGAAATCAAGTGCAGGAGCAACAAGCTAACAAGGGTAAGGAGAATTTGGCAGGTATGGGAAAGCTCCAACAACTAGGTTTGATTGATATTGTGAGAACTTGCTCGAACATAGAGTTTGTGTTAAGAGAACTAGGAGTAGTGGCCCAACTTTTGCAAGTCATGCTTTTGGAGAACGTAGACATAATTTTGGGAATGGATTGGCTTACCGAGAACCACGCGACGATTCACTGTAAAGAGAGACAGATTTCTTTTCAAGCCCCGGGCAAAGAGGCAACTATCTTATATGGGATCTCCATGAATCGACGAACCTCCATAATCTCCGCTTTGCAAGCAACCACGATGATAAGAAAAGGGCGACCGGCGTATCTTGTGTACTTGAACGGAGAGGAAAAGAAGGATTTGAAAGTGGAAGACATGGCAGTAGTACAAGAATTTCCCGAGGTGTTTCCCGAAGCTTTTCCTGGACCACCACCCGACAGACAATTAGAGTTCACTATTGATTTGGAACCAGGGTCTGCGCCAGTATCAAAGGCGCCATACCGAATGGCCCCTAAGGACTTGGCCGAGTTGAAGATATAGTTGCAAGAACTGTTAGACTTGGGTTTCATTGGACCAGTATGTCACCGTGGGGAGCGCCAATGTTGTTCGTTAAGAAGAAGGATGGAACGATGAGGATGTGCATCGATTATCGTGAGCTCAAGAAGATGACCTTGAAGAATAAGTACCCACTGCCGAGGATTGATGATTTGTTCGACCAACTTCGAGGAGCGGGCGTATTCTCGAAAATAGATTTGAGATCAGGGTACCATCAACTAAAGGTCCGACGAGAGGATGTGCCTAAGACTGCTTTTCGTACTCGTTATGGCCATTATGAATTCGTCGTGATGCCATTTGGGCTGACCAACGCCCCGGCTGTCTTCATGGACTTGATGAACCGAGTTTTTCATGAGTATCTCGACAAGTTCGTGTTAGTCTTCATCGACGATGTCTTAGTATACTCGAAGAATGAGGAGGAACATGGATGGCATCTACAAACAGTGTTGGAAACGCTACGAAAGGAAAAGCTTTATGCCAAGTTTAGTAAGTGTGAGTTTTGGTTGACTCGAGTGAACTTTCTTGGTCATATCGTGACGGCAAATGGGATTCAGGTAGACCCAGCAAAGGCGAGGCCGTGCAGAATTGGACATCGTCGAAAATGGCAAGTGAAATCCGCAGTTTCTTGGGATTGGCAGGATACTATCGACGTTTCATTGAAGGATTCTCTAAAATCGCGAGACCAATGACACAACTGTTGAAGAAAGGAGTGAAAGTGGTTTGGACACCGGAGTGCGAGGCGAGTTTCCCACTGTTAAAAGAGAAATTGACTACAACACCTGTTCTAGCCGTACCGGCAGCCGACAAGGACTTCGCCGTCTATACCGATGCATCGAAGGTAGGACTTGGTTGCGTGTTGATGCAAGACGGGAAAGTGATAGCATACGCTTCCCGACAGTTGAGGCCGAATGAATTGAATTTTCTGACTCATGATTTGGAGTTAGCAGCTGTGGTGCATGCACTAAAGATTTGGAGACACCATCTCTATGGAGTGAGATGCGAAATCTATACGGATCACAAGAGTCTCAAGCACTTCTTGGAGCAGAAGGAGCTAAACATGCGACAACGACGTTGGTTAGAGATTGTGAAAGACTATGACTGTGGTATTTACTATCATCCGAGCAAGGCAAATGTAGTAGCCGATGCTTTGAGTAGGAAGAACCAATCGCAATTGGCTTATGTCCTAACGCAAGAGGAAGCATTGATTCACGAGTTCGACAAGATGAGATTGGAAATAGTGAAAGCGCCCGAGACAGTAGAAGCAAGATTGGCGACACTAGTGATTGAGCCAGATTTGAGAACCAAGCTCATAGAAGCCCAGCGATGTGATGAGAAGCTGAAAGAGTTACGTGCGAAGGTGAGAGCCGAGAAGCTTGATCATTACCGTGAGGAGGCGGATAATGCCTTGACGTACGATGAACGATTGTGTGTGCCGAGTGATGAGACGCTAAAGGATGAGATTTTGAGTGAAGCGCACGATACGCCTTACACTGCACACCCCGGAAGCACGAAGATGTATCGGGATTTGAAGCAACGTTTTTGGTGGAATGGAATGAAGGCGGACGTAGCGTCATATGTGGAACGATGTCTAGCATGCCAACAAGTGAAGGCCTTACACCAACGGCCATATGGTAAGTTGCAACCAGTCGAAATTCCCGAATGGAAGTGGGAGCATCTAGCTATGGATTTCGTGACGGGTTTGCCGAAGTCACAGAAGGGCAACACTGCGATTTGGGTGATCATCGATCGACTAACGAAGAGCGCGCACTTTTTACCAATTTGAATTACTTATGGTGCAGACAAATTAGCAAAACTCTACGTGAATGAGATTGTGCGTTTGCATGGGGTGCCAAAGACCATTGTCTCCGATCGCTATACGAAGTTCACATCAAAGTTTTGGATGAGTTTGCTACGAGAATTGGGCACGCAATTGAACTTCAGCACTGCTTATCACCCGAATTGGATGGGCAGTCAGAGAGGACGATTCAAACGCTTGAATATATGCTACGAGCCATCTTCTTAGATCGAAGGGAAAGTTGGGAAACTGTTCTACCGTTGGTGGAGTTCGCCTGCAACAATAGCTACCAAGCGACGATCTATATGGCTCTGTATGAAGCCTTGTATGGCAGGAAGTGTCAATCCCCACTTTATTGGGATGAAGTTGGCGAGAGGAAGATGTTAGGACCCGACGCTATAAAGGAGATGACCGAAATTGTGCATCAAATCCGCGCAAGGATCAAGGAAGCTCAAGATAGGCAGAAGTCGTATGCTGATGTGCGTCGAACGGAAATCAAATTCGACGTTGGTGACAAAGTGTTCTTGAAGGTATCCCCGACGAGAGGAGTAGTGAGGTTTGGAGTGAAAGGCAAGCTGAAACCGCGTTTCGTAGGACCGTACGAGATTATCGATGAAGTAGATCCTGTAGCGTATCGATAGGCGTTACCTCCCAGCTTTGGGAACGTGCACAACGTGTTCCATGTGTCGCAGTTGCGCAAATACGTGTTCGACCCCAAACATGTAATTCATCAAGAAGAAGTGGTCTTAACCCCCGACATGAGTTATGAGGAAAGGCCCGAGGCGATCCTAGATCGGAAGGTACAAGAGTTACGAAACAAATTGATAACGTCCGTGAAGGTGTTGTGGAAGCAGCATGGTCCCGAGGAAGCCACGTGGGAGTTAGAAGATAAAATGAAAGAAAAATTTCCCGAGTTATTTATGTGAGACGATCAAATTTCGGGACGAAATTTCTGTGACTCTTTTTATATGTTTATTTGAAATTTGGATTACGAAACTTTTGTTTCTATGTGATTAAGTGAATTGCGTGAAACAATTGTCGTGAGTGATGTGGAATGAAGAGCTTGATATTTTATATTTTTCCAATGTGGGTAAATAATTAATATGATCATGCATTTATATTTTTCGAGCCAATTCATTGGAATATTCGGACTTCCTAATTATTGAAATAATATTTCATTTCTTGGATTTAATTAATTATTTTGGGAGATTTATCCAAATTAAATTCAAACCAAATGATCCCTATATTGTACTACATGAAACTCGAATCTAGCCTATTATCCTTGGGAGTTTCGAAAATCCCCTATTTAAAATATGAGGATGAATTATTTTCTTTGATTTAATTGGTGCTTTGTTGACTCCCTTCTTTTGAATTAGATCCAATTAAATCATGTCATGCTTTATTTCTTCACCCAAATTAAATAAAGATTTGAAATAATTCCTTGGCCAGTTAGGCCTAATTATTTTCGGCCCCCTCATTATTTTTGTAGAGGAGAATTTATTGTTTCCTTTTTGTGAGACCCTTTTATTAAATTTAATACCTAAGCCAAATTAATTGGGGATGTGAATATTTCCTTGTATTGCACCCTCCATATCACACGCCCCATGCTATTATTTTTCCTTGTGGGAATTTATTTATAGTTACCTATTTTATGAGAGTCTTTTCCTATAATGAAATTTCCAAATTTAAATCCTATTCTATTTAATTGAGGATTTAAATAATTTCCTTGTACGATTCCTTATGGGAATTTTCGGCCCTTCCCCATTAATTTCCTACTTAGAGATTTAATTTATTTTGTTCCCTTGTTTATTAAAGATTCATTATTTTATTTCCTAAGTTGTGAATATATTCTCTCCAAGTAGATATCAAATAAATTCCTTGTTAATTTTACCATGGAATTTTTGAATTCCTCCCCTTCCCACAAGCCTATTTTATTCTTTTAATTGTGGAATTTATTTAATTGTATTTAGCCCACAATTAATTAATTAATTAATTTTAAACCTAACCCTAACCCTATAAAAACACCTAAACTAAACCCTAGCTCCCATTTCCAACAAATTTTCGGCCCCCTCCCTCTCTTCCCCTCCCCCACATGCCTCTCCTCTCCTTCACTCTCCATCCTCTCCAAAAACTTCTTCTACCTTTGTTCTTGCTTCAATTGGAGTGGATTTTCCAAGAATTTCCGACGAATCGTGTCAACGTTTGCTTCTACCGTTCGTTTTCTTGATTCAAGAAGGTATAACTAAGTTTTTCTTCTCATCTCCTTCATTTAAACTTTATTCTTGAATCCTACAAGCATATAGAGGGTGTAGGAATCATAGATCGCAAATTAATCGGTGGGAATGTGTGTTTGCATGAGAACTTTGATGAATATGCGTTTTTTAATGAAGTTATGTAAAGTTTGATTTGAATCCTTGGTGAATGATATGAGTTTATGTGCAAACATGATTATGAGAACCTTTTAAACATGATTGTGTGTTATAAGCATGAAAAAAATTGGTATTTGGGATGAATGAAGAAGAAACCTTAAATTCGAAATTGTGAGCCTGAAATCTGTGACGTTCGATTAGCGGTTTCTGATGTGTAATTGACCTATCAAACGATCGAATTTTGATATCAAATTTTTACTGAGTAAACTTCAAGGTATCTTCTATGTCTCGTGAGAATGTCAGCCCTTTTTGTCAAAAAATGAATTCTTAATAAATTTTTGAAGTTGACTGCGCAATTCTGCCAGAAACTGGTGTTCTCGCCAAGAAAGTTTCGTATTCTGTTTGACCGACCCGATGACCTCCGTTCGCTGTGATTCTTGAACTAGATGAAAATTTTAAGTATCTTCTGAGTTTTGTAAAAGTTTCAGCCTTATTGAGCATTGGATGAAAAAAATTGGTATTTGGGATGAATGAAGAAGAAACCCTAAAGAAATTGTGAGCCTGAAATCTGTGACGTTCGAACAACGGTTTCTGATGTGTAATTGACCTATCAATCGATCGAATTTTGATATGAAATTTTTACGGAGTAAACTTCAAGGTGTCTTCTGTGTCTCGTGTGAATTTCAGCCCTTTTCGTTTTCTGTTTGACAAACCCGATGACCTCCGTTCGATGTGATTCTTGAACTAGATGAAAATTTTAAGTGTCTTCTGAGTCGTGTAAAAGTTTCAGCCTTATTGGGCATTGGATGAATTTATGGTGAATTTTTCAAATGAACTGCGCACTGCCAGAAATTTTATGTTCCGACCAGAGAGTTTAATTATTGATTTGACTGACTAAACGACGTGATTTCAGTGTGAAACTTTGTCTGGATGAACTTGAATGTGTCTTCCGTGTTGTGACCAAAATTTAGCTTCATATGAGGTCGGGTGAATTTTTAGTGATTTTTACAACACTGTCGCGCAGTTCTGCTAGTTTTCTGACTTGATAAAATGACACTTATTTCCAAGTTTAAAAGTATTATATGATGCATGTAAGTCCAAGGAACGTGTTTAACAATGTGATCACGTGTAATACATTGAAATATATTATGGTGTATTTTTCCACCTTTGTGACGAATGTTGGGTTGGGTAAATTGAGAATAACGATGAGAGAGAAACGATAGGACATGCATAGTAATATGATTTTGTGGAAGGCTAACTTGTGTTGTCGTTGACAAGGGTGATTGTGTATTCGTGAACTCGAGGAACGAGAGTTGCCATAAGTTGGATTGTGAATTGTTAAGCGAACGAGGTGGGTTTTCTTTTCAAACCTTTTTATTTTCCGAAAATACGATATGGTTTTATAAGGGTGGTTTAACTTGTTATGTCATGCCATGTTATTTTGTTTGTGAGATTTTTGCCTGATGCCTAGTTCGTCTGAGCTTTCTCCGTTAGGCTATATGGTTGTGTTGTGAAACGAATTCGGGTCAGAGTAGGGCCGTAAACCCTATAAGGTTGTTTACACTGGTAAGATCGTGATGTAACGCCCCACTTTTCGAACCCTAATTTTGGAACCCTAAGACGTTGCATTTATTACTTTGATTGTCACGAATTAAATGATGAATCATTATGTGATTGATTCGATGACCTAATTTTGATTTGACCTAGTCAATTTCGTTGATTTTATGGCGTGGCTTATATTAATTGATGAGGAATGAAATATATTGCGGTGAATTATATTTTTAAGGGGAGTGAGATTTAAGATAGAATCATAAATAATTACCTTGTCCTTTTATTGTGGAAATATTGGCCACTACCAAATTATTGGAGAGGAATTCTATTTCTTGGATTTATATATTTGTTTTGGGATAATTATCCAAATTAAATATGAAAGCCTAATTACCTTACTTCCTTCTTGATAAAAATCGGCCCCTATTATTTTCTTAGGGGGATTCGAAATCTCCTAATTTGTAGGAGAAGGAAATTATTCATTATTTATTTTGATCCCTTAATTATTTCTTTCCATGTTTTAATTGGAATGTCCTAGCAATTCTTTCCCTACTCTATTTTATTAAAGATTTGGAAATTATTCCTTGTGGGAGGAATATTTCACACGCCTACTATCATATTATTTGGGAGGATTTTTATTAATTTTCCTGCTCCGTATTATTTTATTCTGCTCCGTGAAAACATCAAATTTAAATCAAAGGCTAATTAAATAGCCATGATTTTCGAAATATCCTCCTTATTTCTCCATCAATTACACGCCAATTACCTCCATCAAATCTCCCCAAATCTCTCCCATCTTTATTGTGATTATTCTCCAATTATTCTCTAATTAATTGGGAGATATTCTATTCCCTAAACTCTATAAATAAAAGACTCCTAAACCCTACCTCAAATAACACGCCTCCCACCACAATCACACGCCCCCTCCCTCTTCTCTACTCTCCCACACTTGTTCTTCTACTCTACTCAAGATCCTTTCGAATTTTCCAAGAGATTGTTGAAGAAGCAAGGTTTTTATTCGTTCCTACCGTTTGTTTCATCCAAGAGAGGTAAAAATCAGACCCTATTCTTCATTCCTCCCCATCTAAACATTCTTTGACTCCCTCATGCATGTAGAGAGTGTAGGAATTTCAAATCTAAGGGATTCAATCGGTGGGAATTTGTGTGTGTATGTTTGATTGCGCTTTGAATGAATTTGTTTGATGAATTAATGAATCTATGGTGAATGATGTATGATGTTATGAGAGCATGAGTATAAGGACCCTTTTGAGCATGTTCGTGTGTTAAACCCATATAAAGGTTGATTTTTGAATAAATAGGGATAAACCCTAATTCGAATTTTTAAAGGCATGAAAAGCTGTAAGTTCGGACAGTATGTTCCGACATGCATTTTACCGACCAAATGAACTCCAATTTGATCGATTCTTTTTCCTGAGTAAATTACTTGATGTCTTCTATGTTGTGTGTGAATTTCAACTCATTTGGATAAAAGATGGATTTTTGGTGAATTTTTAAAGTTGACTGCACATTTCTGGTAGAAAATGTTTTCTCGACCAGTAGGTTACGTTGTCCTTTTTGACCAACCAAAAAGGGGTATTTTGATATGAAATTTAAACTGGAAGTTAGTTGATGAGTCTACTGCATTGTGGTAAAGTTTTAGCCCCAACGGAATGGTTGCGCAGTATTGCCAGATTTCTATCTTGACAAAAACACTATGTTGTGACTGATAAGATATATATATTATCTAAAGGTAATAACTCGTGCGCGAAGCGTGATAACAAAGGGAAAGCAGTAGTCGAAATCTAAACGGTCGAGGTGGGCTTCTTTTCTACCCTACATTTTTTGTGGGTTTTCTTTTACTAAAATCTTTTACGTATGACTGTGGAGCTATAAGGGTGGTTTAAAGCGATTATCATGCCGTGATTTGTTTTAACGTGCCTATCTGATGTGGCTGTTGCCACTGTTATATAAATCGAATTTGGGTCCTCGTAGGGCCGCAAACCCTACTTGGATTAGTGTACACCTATGGTAGACTGTGTGCTAGCGTACGGGCTGGCCGGTCTAGTGACCTGGTTTGCGGCCGCATTCCTTGTCATGTATTGGCAGATATGGTTGATGACGATGGGGAAAAATGACTGCGCAGTCGCTATTTTGAACAATGGAAAATATTTTGGTGCCTCGGGCCTTTATAAAGCTCAAACCCCGATGGTTACCTACGTATGGCATGATAATATGTACTCTTATTTAAAATGTTTTCGGCATGAGCCACTAAGTATTTTCAAAAGTACTCAGCCCTACATATGTTTTCTCTATGTGCAGGTTGAGCAGCTACGAGCGGTTGGTGGTGTTGAGCCGGAATTAATAATAAAATATGGTCGTTTTGAAACTCCGAGTGTCGTCGTGTCTTCACACATGACTTCACTCTTCTCTTGGATGCTTCCACTGTGATGTTTGCTTTACATACTTTTTATTTAAATTCCAAAACTGTTTCATTTGGGATATTTGCAAACTTGTTACTTATTTTGAATAAATGCTAAACCCTTAGTCATTTACTTGTTGAACATAAATACTTTTGGTTGTTTTATTTATTAAACTTAAGTTCTTGGTCAAACTTTTGTTGAAAACCCTAGTCTTCTGTGCCTGTCCATTAAGCCCCTTTAAGTCGCGATCGCCCGCTTTTATTAACCCTAGGGGCGGTCGTGACAGTTTGGTATCAGAGCCTCAGTTCTTTCCGCTCTGGACCCAAGAGTCTTTTTGAGTCAAAATCTGTGCATGTTTAATTTGGCTAAATGATAAACATCGGAAGCTCAACACCACAACTCGTCCCTGCCTAACCACGAGGAATGAGGTAAAAAGTATGTTGATGGAATTTTGATATGAACTGTGAAATGTTGGGAATATCGATGGGAATATTACTCTTGCATGAATGAAAGTACTTCTATGGGGATTTGAGATTATATATCATGTTGAAAATTTTGATTGGAATATGGGTTGATGAATTGATATGATGTGAAATTGATATTTGCGCTTATGCCGAGATGACAAATGTTGTTATGAAAATAAACTTGTATATGTTACTCGAATATGCGTTAAACCTATGAGTTGGATGAAATTTTATGACGATGCTTATGTGATTACATTGTGAAACAATATCTATGATAGTGAACTTGAGCATGCTACTATACCTAGTTATAAATGGGTGCAATGAATGCAAAACTTTGCGATAATAATAAACGTAGAGATGTGAAATGCTTAGTGCAAGGCAAGTAGCCTATGGGGAAGTCGGCATGCTACGACTCGACGAAACGCGAAAACACACGAACCAATAACCTTGGAATATTCAAAACTTTGACATGATGCTACTTACATACCTAAATCTTTTGCTATACATAGCCATCTTCATAGGCATCATGTTCTCAGCATCTCTTTTTGAAACTTAAACCCCATTGCTTCCTTCTATCGTTGGACTGATGCTTAGTTTTCTTTGTTGTCCCTTTAGATGGTCCATCAGTATTATGCCCCGATGCGAAATCGTTACTCCAGCAATAGGGACCACCCAGTTGAGCGCTACCAAGACTACGAGTGGGATGGGAAGCTTTTCCTTATGTCCTATGTCACCGGATTTTATAATAAGTGGATGAACGCCTATGCGTATGGGGGAGCCACCCATCACGAGGGGATCCAAAAGCTCATCCACACTTTACCACCGCCTTGGGACGAGTGGACCGCTCAGGCATCTCGGTTTTTCATATGGTATAGCCCGCCTGACTAATTTGGTTGGCCTTATAGAGGTGCTACTTCCGGCTATGACAGCTGCTTTTGAAGGACCGCCACGTGAACCACCTCCACATATCTATCCGCCTATTCAAGCCCGCATGCGAAGGAATCGCTGCGACAGGGAGCCACATGTCTCCCGTGTTCCTAAGAGAATGAGACTCGGGATGCGCGTTTCGGCCCCTCTAAGAATCGACAGAGAGGTCGATGGGATGCCCGGGATAGTACCTCCACCCGTAGGTGTCGAGGAAGAAAGTGAGGAAGAAGATCCAGAGGAGGATCCCGAGGAGGAGGAACCCGAGGAGCAGGAGGACCCAAATAGAGAGAGCGTTGGAGAGACCGGGGCGAAGGAGGATAAGGATGGAAAAGATTAAACATAATAATTCTGGAATATTTTATTTCGATTTCCCACGTTTTCGATACTTTACCTTTTTGCTTGACTCTAGTTTTTCTCTTTCCACGTTGTTTTACCCTTTTGTTTTGATGATGATGGAACTAAGACCTCTTGGAGGCAACGTTTGATAATTCTATGGAAATTTTTGTCTTTTGCTATTCTATTGTGCAATAACTTGATATCATTTCTTATTGTTCAAACTGTGCGATTACCTTTTGCTATACTACATTGTAATCGTCTTTTTCCTAATTGCACAATTATTTGTTACATACTATCTTTGCTACTCGATGGTACAATTGTTTCTTGCCATAATTTGAAACCATCCTAACCATCTCATTGTACAACTGTCTTTTGTTGTCCTATTGCACAATCATATCCTACTATCGTTGTCTTTTACCATTCTATTGGAAGCCTATGATTGCCACTCTATTGTACAAATTGTCTCCTATCCTTTACTATCTTGTTGAGCAATCACTCATTTGCTACCTTGCGACGCAATTGCCTCTTGCTACACCATTCGGTGATTGCTCTCTTGCTATCATTTTATGCAGTTATATTCGATACAGTGTCTTGCAAAAGCTCCTTATTATTCTATGATGCAATTTCCCTTTGATTTCCACCTTTCAACTATACCACACAACTGTTCTTGGGATTTCGAATAAATACAATAATAATTCTTGTGATAAATCAGAATGCCGCCAAGACGTAACATAAGACGTGGGAACCCCAAACCTACCCCTCAGGCGATGGATGAGAGTGTAACGCAACCCATCCCTCCACCACCACCTTCTCCACCTCCGGTTGACCGTGAGATCGTGAAATTGTTCTTAGGTCAGAAACCTCCCTTCTTTGATGGAATGGGAGAGCCGGCCAAGGCCGAATCATGGATACGCTCATTGGAGCGCATTTTCACAATCTTGGGGTGCAATGACAAAGAACGGTTGAGTTGTGTGACCTACCAACTAACCGAGTCTGCTGACTTCTGGTGGGACACACGGATGAAGACAATGCCCCGAGAGCTAGTAACGGGGATGACATGGGAAGGTTTCAAGGCCGAGATGTATAATAAGTATGTGCGCAAGAGCTATCGGAAAGCAAAGGCAGCAGAATTCTACAATTTGACCCATGGACACATGACTGTGACCGAGTACGACCGTGCACTCAACAACATGACCCGGTACGCACCTGAACAAGTTGATACCGACGAGAAGCTGGCCGAGAAGTTCCGTGAGGGACTACTGCCAGAGATAAGGATGTCGTTGGCTAGTCGTGGGAGACTTCCCTATGTGGAAGCACTGGCCCTTGCGCTAGACATTGAGGCAGCTATGCCCAAGGAGAAAGCGAAGCAAAACACTACTTTGGCACTACCTCCACCACACCACTCCCGAGAGAAGCGGAAGTGGGAGGGAAACATAATCCCATATGACAACAAGAGGTATCAGCACACCCAGAACCAACTGCAATATGGGGGAGGGCAAAACTCATCTAACCAGAGAGGCGACTTCCGACCCAAGCCACCCCAATGCAACGTGTGCTCCAAGTACCACTTTGGAGAGTGTAGAATCCAGAGCACCCCTAAGTGCTTTAACTGTGGAGGAAACAGTCACTTCTCTAGAGAGTGTCCGAGTAAGAGGGTAACAATGGAGTCGAGACAGAATACTCAAGGACCCCGCATGCAGCCAAGAGCACCACAAACAGAGTCAAGGGGAAATCGCGATCAACCTCCGCGACAGCAACAACCCTACCGCCCAAGACTTCCTCCTCAGGCTAGAGCATATGCCTTGAGTCGGAAACAACCCAAGATCGAACAAGGGAACCAGGAGAATTGAAACCTGGCAGGTATGGGTAAAATCCTCGACACTTCTATCATTGTGTTGTTTGATACGGGCGCATCGCATTCCTTCATATCTGACTTATGTGTGGATACTTTGAGCTTGCCTGTTAACAAATCTGAACATAAGAGGATAGTGGCTTCACCAGTGGGTGGGACAATAGAAATCTCACGAACATGCCCGAACGTAGAAATTATGATGGGAAGCCTTAAGATAGTCGCTCATGATCTGCAAGTTATGGCGATTGGGGACTTTGACGTAATTTTAGGAATGGATTGGTTGACCTCGAATTTTGCGACGATTCGTTGTAAGGAGAGACAGATATCTCTACAAGCCCCGGACAAGGAACCCACCTTATGCTATGGAATCTCGATGAACCGGCGAACCTCTGTCATTTCCGCGCTCCAAGCTAGTACGATGATGAGAAAAGGACGTTCTGCTTATCTTGTCTATCTACAACGAGAGGAGAAAGGAGAAAGGAAAGTGGAAGACGTAGCCGTCGTACGAGAATTTCTGGACGTTTTTCTCGAAGCCTTGCCTGGACCACCGCCAGATCGACAATTAGAGTTCACCATCGATCTAGCACCAGGGTCGGCACCTGTGTCTAAGGCACCATACAGAATGGCGCCTAAGGAGTTAGAAGAACTCAAGATACAGCTCCAAGAGCTTATGGACCTGGGTTTTATTAGACCCAGTGTTTCACCATGGGGCGCGTCTGTGCTTTTTGTAATGAAGAAGGACGGATCAATGAGAATGTGTATCGATTATCGGGGAGCTGAACAAGATGACTCTCAAGAACAAATATCCACTGCCAAGGATAGATGACCTATTCGATCAACTTCGAGGAGCCGGTGTATTCTCGAAGATGGACTTAAGGTCTGGATATCATCAGTTGAGAGTCCGACGAGAAGATGTACCAAAGATGGCCTTTCGAACGAGATATGGTCACTATGAATTTGTCGTAATGCCGTTCGGTTTGACGAATGCACCTGTGGTATTCATGAACTTGATGAACCGAGTGTTTAATCCCTACTTGGATAAGTTTGTCTTGGTGTTCATTGATGACGTGCTAGTTTACTCGAAGAATGAGAAGGAGCATGAGGAACATCTGCGAATCACCTTGGAGACCTTGAGGAGCGAGAAGTTGTACGCCAAATTTAACAAGTGTGAGTTTTGGCTTAAGGAAGTAAATTTCCTTGGTCACATCATGTCGAAAGAAAGAATTCGAGTAGATCCCGCTAAGGTTGAGGCGGTGCAACAGTGGAAAGTACCTTCAACACCAAACGAGATTCGGAGTTTCCTAGGTTTGGCGGGGTACTACCGAAGGTTTATAGAAGGGTTCTCCAAGTTAGCGAGGCCCATGATACAACAACTCAAGAAGGGAGTGAAAGTTAATTGGACTCCGGAGTGCGAGGCTAGTTTTCAACTTTTGAAGGAAAAGCTAACTAGTGCACACATTTTAGCTGTACCAGAACCTGGAGTGAACTACGTGGTATAAACGGACGCTTCGAAGGTGGGACTTAGATGTGTGTTGATGCAAAACAACAAGGTGATTGCTTATGCATCCCGACAATTGAGACCGCACGAGTTGAACTATCCAACCCACGATTTGGAGTTAGCAGCAGTGGTACACGCCTTAAAGATTTGGAGACATCATCTCTACGGAGTTCGATGTGAGATCTTTACGGACCACAAAAGCCGGAAATATTTCTTCGAGCAAAAGGATTTAAACATGCGACAACGAAGGTGGCTCGAATTGGTGAAGGACTACGATTGTGGCATCAACTACCACCCTGGCAAGGCAAATGTAGTGGCAGATGCCTCAGCCGGAAGAGTCATTCCCAATTGGCCACTTTGCTCACCAAAGAAGAAAGCCTGGTCCGCGAGTTTAGTAAAATACGTTTGGAAGTGGTGAGAGCACCAGAAACAGTGCAAGCGCAAATCGCCACTTTAGTTGTTGAACCTGACCTAAGGTCGAGAATTATAGAAGCACAACGAATGGATGCGAAACTAGAGGAAATTCGAGTCGAAGTAAGAACTGGCGAATCGGGGGATTTTCACGAGGAATCCGACAACGCCCTTACCTTCAAAGGGAGACTTTGCGTACCAAGTGACGAAGAACTCAAAAACGAAGTGATGAGTGAAGCACATGAGACTCCTTACACCGCCCACCCAGGAAGTACGAAGATGTATCAAGACTTGAAGAAGTCCTTCTGGTGGAATGGTATGAAGAGGGATATAGCGGCATTTGTGGAGCGCTACTTAGCCTGCCAACAGGTGAAGGCTCTACATCAACGACCTTACGGGAAGTTGCAACCACTAGAAATCCCTGAGTGGAAATGGAAGCACATTGCCATGGACTTTGTGACAGCACTGCCAAAAAAGCAAAGAGGGAATACTGCCATATAGGTAGTTATAGACCGACTCACCAAGAGTGCACACTTCATACCGATACCCATAACCTATGGATCAAACAAGCTAGCTCAAGTGTATATAAAAGAAATAGTGCGACTGCATGGAGTCCCCGTGACGATCACATCTGACCGTGACCCGAAATTCACATCGAGATTATGGATCAGCCTACAACGTGAGCTAGGCACTCGACTGAACTTCAGCACTGCTTTTCACCCGTAGACGGATGGGCAATCCGAAAGAACGATCCAAACCCTCGAGGATATGTTAAGAGCCGTGGTGTTGGACCGAGGAGGGAGTTGGGAGTCCGCACTCCCATTGATCGAATTCGCCTACAACAACAGTTTCCAGGCAAACGATAAACATGGCTCCTTACGAAGCCTTGAATGGGAGAAAGTGTAGATCCCCGATCTATTGGGACGAAGTTGGTGAGAGAAGGGTACTCGGGCCCGACGCAGTCGAAGAAATGGTTAGAATCGATCGACAAATTTGTGCGAGAATAAAAGAAGCTCAAGACAGACAAAAGTCATACGCGGATGTACGACGAACCGACATACATTTTCAAGCTGGCGACAAGGTTTTTCTCGAAGTATCCCCGTCGAAAGGGATAACGCGTTTTGGTGTCAAGGGAAAGTTGAAACCGCTATTTATTGGACCTTATGAAATCCTCGAAGGAGTGGGTCCTGTTGCTTACCGTTTGGCGCTACCCCCGAGCCTCGGGAACGTGCACAACGTCTTTCATGTGTCGCAGTTGCGGAAATACGTGTTTGACCCATAGCACGTGATTCACTACCAAGAAGTCGTGTTGAACCCAAACATGAGCTACGAGGAGAGACCCCAAACGATTCTAGACCGAAGGGTCGAGAACGTGAGGAATAGACCAGTTGCGTACGTGAAAGTGCAGTGGAGAAACCACAGGCACGAAGAAGCCACGTGGGAGCTTGAGGACAAGATGATGGATCTATACCCAGAACTCTTCTCATGAGAGTACCAAATTTAGGGATGAAATTTCTTTTAAGAGTGGTAGGATGTAACGCCCCACTTTTCGAACCCTAATTTTGGAACCCTAAGACGTTACATTTATTGCTTTGATTGTCACGAATTAAATGATGAATCGTTATGTGATTGATTCGATGACCTAATTTTGATTTGACCTAGTCAATTTCGTTGATTTTATGGCGTGGCTTAAATTAATTGATGAGGAATGAAATATATTGCGGTGAATTATATTTTTAAGGGGAGTGAGATTTAAGATAGAATCATTAATAATTACCTTGTCCTTTTATTGTGGAAATATTGGACACTACCAAATTATTGGAGAGGAATTCTATTTCTTGGATTTAATTATTTGTTTTGGGATAATTATCCAAATTAAATCCTAAAGCCTAATTATCTTACTTCCTTCTTGATAAAAATCGGCCCCTATTATTTTACTAGGGGGATTCAAAATCTCCTAATTTGTAGGAGAATGAAATTATTCATTATTTATTTTGATCCCTTAATTATTTCTTTTCATGTTTTAATTGGAATGTCCTAGCAAATCTTTCCCTACTCTATTTTATTAAAGATTTGGAAATTATTCCTTGTGGGAGGGATATTTCACACGCCTACTATCATATTATTTGGGAGGATTTTTATTAATTTTCCTGCTCCGTATTATTTTATTCTGCTCCGTGAAAACACCAAATTTAAATCAAAGGCTAATTAAATAGCCATGATTTTCGAAATATCCTCCATATTTCTCCATCAATTACACTCCAATTACCTCCATCAAATCTCCCCAAATCTCTCCCATCTTTATTGTGATTATTCTCCAATTATTCTCTAATTAATTGGGAGATATTCTATTCCCAAAACTCTATAAATAAAAGACTCATAAACCTTACCTCAAATCACACGCCCCCTCCCTCTTCTCCACTCTCCCACACTTGTTCTTCTACTCTACTCAAGATCCTTTCGAATTTTCCAAGAGATTGTTGAAGAAGCAAGGTTTTTATTCGTTCCTACCGTTTGTTTCGTCCAAGAGAGGTAAAAATCAGACTCTATTCTTCATTCCTCCCCATCTAAACATTCTTTGACTCCCTCATGCATGTAGAGAGTGTAGGGATTTCAAATCTAAGGGATTCAATCGGTGGGAATTTGTGTGTGTATGTTTGATTGCGCTTTGAATGAATTTGTTTGATGAATTAATGAATCTATGGTGAATGATGTATGATGTTATGAGAGCATGAGTATAAGGACCCTTTTGAGCATGTTTGTGTGTTAAACCCATGAAAAGGTTGATTTTTGAATAAATAGGGATAAACCCTAATTCGAATTTTTAAAGGCATGAAAAGCTGTAAGTTCGGACAGTATGTTCCGACATGCATTTTTCCGAGCAAATGAACACCGATTTGATCGATTCTTTTTCCTGAGTAAATTTCTTGATGTCTTCTATGTTGCATGTGAATTTCAACTCATTTGGATAAACGATGGATTTTTGGTGAATTTTTAAAGTTGACTGCGCATTTCTGGCAGAAAATGTTTTCTCGACCAGTAGGTTACGTTGTCCTTTTTGACCAACCAAAAAGGGGTATTTTGATATGAAATTTAAACTGGAAGTTAGTTGATGATTCTACCGCATTGTGGTAAAGTTTTAGCCCCAACGGAAGTCGGGTGAAATTTTAATAATTTTTACAAAATGGTTGCGCAGTGCTGCCAGATTTCTATCTTGACAAAAACACTATGTTGTTATAAGTGAATTACTTGATTGATATATGTGATGACATGATGCGCTGTTCAAAGGGGGGGGGGGGGGGAAAGGGAAAACGATAGAGACATGCATAATATTAAGTCGATGGTTGTGACTGATAAGATATATATATTATCTAAAGGTAATAACTCGTGCGCGAAGTGTGATAACAAAGGGAAAGTAGTAGTCGAAATCTAAACGGTCGAGGTGGGCTTCTTTTCTACCCTACATTTTTTGTGGGTTTTCTTTTACTAAAATCTTTTACGTATGACTGTGGAGCTATAAGGGTGGTTTAAAGCAATTATCATGCCGTGATTTGTTTTAACGTGCCTATCTGATGTGGCTGTTGCCAATGTTATATAAATCGAATTCGGGTCATCGTATGGCCGCAAACCCTACTTGGATTAGTGTACACATATGGTAGACTGTGTGCTAGCGTACGGGCTGGCCGGTCTAGTGACCTGGTTTGTGGCCGCATTCCTTGTCATGTATTGGCAGATATGGTTGATGACGATGGGGAAAAATGACTGCGCAGTCGCTAATTTGAACAATGGAAAATATTTTTGTGCCTCGGGCCTTTATAAAGCTCAAACCCCTATGGTTACCAACGTATGGCATGATAATATGTACTCTTATTTAAAATGTTTTCGGCATGAGCCACTGAGTATTTTCAAAAGTACTCAGCCCTGCATATGTTTTCTCTATGTGCAGGTTGAGCAGCGACGAGCGGTTGGTGGTGTTGAGCAGGAATTAATAATAAACTATGGTCGTTTTGAAACTCCGAGTGTCGTCGTGTCTTCACACATGACGTCACTCTTCTCTTGGATGCTTCCGCTGTGATGTTTGCTTTACATACTTTTTATTTAAATTCCAAAACTGTTTCATTTGGGATATTTGCAAACTCGTTACTTAATTTGAATAAATGCTAAACCCTTAGTCATTTACTTGTTGAACATAAATACTTTTGGTTGTTTTATTTATTAAACTTAAATTCTTGGTCAAACTTTTGTTGAAAACCCTAGTCTTTTATGCCTGTCCATTAAGCCCCTTTAAGTCGCGATCGCCCGCTTTTATTAACCCTAGGGGCGGTCGTGACAGTAGAAGAACAAGTGGGAGAGGAGATGGAGAAGAGAGAATGGCGTGAGGGAGAGGGAGGAGGCGTGTGAGTGTGGTGGCTAGGGTTAGGAGTCTTTTATTTATAGAGTTTAGGAAATAAAATAAACCACCATTAATTCAAAGATTTGGGTAATTAATTTGAGAGGGATTTGGGGAGATTTGATGGGGAGAGTGGCGTGAGTTTTGGGGAGAAATAAGGAGGATTTTCGAAAATCTTGGCTATTTAATCAGCCTCTGATTTAATTTGGTTTTTTCACGGAGCAGAATAAAATAATACGGAGCAGAAAATTAATAAATATCCTCCCACATAATATGGTAGTAGGCGTGCGGTTCACTCTCCCACAAGGAATAATTTCCAAATCTTTAATAAATTAAGGTAAGGAAAGATTTGCTAGGATATTCCAATTAAATAATGGAAAGAAATAATTAAGGGATCAAAATAAATAATGAATAATTCCCTCCTTCCAAAAATTAGGAGATTTCGAAATCTCCCTTAGAAAAATAATAGGGATCGGTTTTTATCAAGAATAAATAAGGTAATTAGGCTTTAGGATTTAATTTGGATAATCATCCCAAAACAAATAATTAAATTCAAGAAAAAGAATTCCTCTCCAATAATTAGTAGTGGTCGAAATTTTCTCCATAAAAGGGCAAAATAATTATTTATGATCCTAATTAAATCTCACTCCCCTTAAATATAATTTACCGCAATATATATTTCATTCCACATCAAATACTTAAAGCCACGTTATAAGATCAACGAAATTGACTCGGTCAAATCAAAATTAGGTCACCAAATCAATCACATAACAAGTCGTCATTTAATTCGTGAGAATAAAAGAAAATAAATGCAATCGTCTTAGGGTTCAAAAATTAGGGTTCGAAAAGTGGGGCGTCACATCCTACCACCCTTAAAAGAAATTTCGTCCCGAAATTTGGTACTCTCATGGGAAGAGTTCTGGGTATAACTCCATCATCTTGTCCTCGAGCTCCCACGTGGCTTCTTCATGCCCATGGTTTCTCCAATGTACTTTCACGTAAGCAACTGGTTTATTTCTCACATTTTGGACCTTTCGGTCTAATATCGTTTGGGGTCTCTCTTTGTAGCTCAAGTCCGGGTTCAACGCGACTCCCTAGTAGTAAATCACGTGCTTTGGGTCATACACATATTTCCATAATTGCGACACATGAAAGACGTTGTGCACGTTCCCAAGGCTTGGGAGTAGCGCCAAACGGTATGCAACAGGACCCACTTCTTCAAGGATTTCATACGGCCCAATAAATCGCGGCTTCAACTTTCCCTTGACACCAAAACGCGTTATCCCTTTCGACAGGGATACTTTGAGAAAAACCTTGTCGCTAGCTTGAAATTGTAAGTCGGTTCGTCGTACATCCGCGTATGACTTCTGCCTGTCTTGAGCTTCCTTTATCCTCTCGTAAATTTGTCGGACGATTATAACCATCTCTTCGACTGCATCGGGTCCAAGTACTCTTCTCTCGCCAACTTCATCCTAGTAGAGCGGGGATCTACACTTCCTCCCGTACAAGGCTTCGTACGGCGCCATGTTTATCGTCGCCTGGAAGCTGTTGTTGTAGGCGAATTCGATCAGTGGTAGTGCGGACTCCCAACTTCCTCAGCGGTCGAGCACCACGGCTCTCAACATATCCTCGAGAGTTTGGATCGTCCTCTCGGATTGACCATCGGTCTGCGGGTGAAACGTCGTGCTAAAATTCAATCAAGTTCCAAGCTCGCGTTGCAGACTCATCCAAAATCTTGAAGTGAATTTCGGGTCACGGTCGGACGTGATTGTCACTGGGACTCCATGCAGTCGCACTATTTCCTTTATGTAGATCTGAGCTAGCTTGCTCGATCCATGCGTTACGGGAATCGGTATGAAATGCGCACACTTGGTGAGTCGGTCTATAATTACCCATATGGCAGTATTTCCTTTTTGCGTCTTTGGCAATGCCGACACACAATACATGGCGATGTGCTCCCATTTCCATTCGGGAAATTCTAGTGGTCGCAACTTTTCGTACAGTCGTTGATGTAGAGCCTTCACTTGCTGGCATGCTAAGCAGCGCTCCACAAATGCCGCTATGTCTCTCTTCATGCCATTCCACCAAAAGGACTTTTTAAAGTCTTGATACATCTTCGTGCTTCCCGGGTCAGCGGTGTATGGAGTCTCATGAGCTTCACTCATGATCTCGTTCTTGAGTTCCACGTCATTTGGTACGCACAGTCTCCCTTCAAAAGTGAGGGCGTTGTCGGACTCCTCACTAAAACTTCCAGATTTGCCAGTTCTCACCTCAATTCGAATTTCTTCAAGTTTCGTATCCATTGGTTATGCTGCAACGATTCTCGTTCTTAGATTAGGTTCAACCTCTAAGGTGGCAATTCGGCCTTCCACTGTTTCAGGTGCCCTTACCACTTCCAATTGCATTTTACTAAACTCTCGTATTAGACTTTCCTCTTCCGTCAGAAAGCAGCTAGTTGCCAATGGTTCCTTCGGCTCAACGCGTATGTCACTACATTTGCTTTGCCAGGGTGGTAATTGATGCCACAGTCGTAGTCTTTTACTAATTCGAGCCATCTTTGTTGTCGCATGTTCAAATCTTTCGGCTCAAAGAAATATTTCAGGCTCTTGTGGTCCGTAAAGATTTCACGTCGAACTCCGTAGAGATGGTGCCTCCAAATCTTTAGGGCATGCACTATTGCTGCTAGCTCCAAGTCGTGGGTTGGGTAATTCAACTCGTGCGGTCTCAATTGTCGTGATGCGTAGGCGATCACTTTGTTGTTCTGCATCAACACGCATCCTAGTCCCACCTTCGAATCATCGGTGCGGACTACGTAGTTCACTCCAGGCTCCGACACAGCTAACACTGGTGCGGTGGTCAATTTCTCCTTCAAAATTTAGAAACTCGCTTCACACTCCAGGGTCCAATTAACTTTGACTCCCTTCTGGAGTTGTTGGATCAATGGTCTCGCTATCTTGGAGAAACCTTCTATGAACCTTCGGGAGTATCCTGCCAAACCCAGGAAACTACGAATCTCGTTCGGTATCGACGGTGACTTCCATTGTTGTATAGCCTCAACTTTGGCGGGATCCACTTGGATTCCTTCCGCCGATACCATGTGTCCAAGAAAGTTTTACTTCTTTCAGCCAAAATTCACACTTGCTAAATTTGGCGTATAGCTTCTCGGTCCTCAACGTCTCCAAAGTGATTCGTAGATGCTCCTCGTGCTCCTTCTCGTTCTTCGAGTAGACCAGAACGTCATCTATGAAGACCAAAACGAATTTATCCAAGTATGGGTGAAATGCTCGATTCATCAAATCCTTGAATACTGCAGGTGCATTCGTTAATCTAAACTGCATTACCACAAACTCATAGTGGCCATATCTTGTGCGAAAAGCGGTCTTCGGTATGTCCTCTCTTCGGACTCTCAATTGATGGTATCCGGACCTTAAGTCCATCTTTGAGAACACACCGGCTCCTCGTAGTTGATCGAATAGGTCATCTATCCTCGGCGGTGGCTATTTGTTCTTCAGGGTCATTTTGTTCAACTATCTATAGTCGATACACATTCTCATCGACCCATCCTTTTTCATCACAAAAAGTGCCGGCGCACCCCACGGTGAAACACTGGGTCTAATGAAACCCCAGTCCATGAGCTCTTGAAGTTGTATCCTGAGTTCCTCCAACTCTTTAAGTGTCATTCGATATGGGGCCTTAGACATAGGTGTTGACCCTGGCTTTAGGTCGATTGTAAACTCCA
Source organism: Salvia splendens (assembly GCF_004379255.2). Lineage (NCBI taxonomy): Eukaryota > Viridiplantae > Streptophyta > Magnoliopsida > Lamiales > Lamiaceae > Salvia > Salvia splendens. The sequence goes on from NC_056035.1 coordinate 23,022,849, forward strand.
ATTATCGATCTGGCGGCGGTCCAAGTAATACTTCGGGAAAAACGTCTGAAAATTCTCGTACGATAGTGATGTCTTCCACTTTCCTTTCTTGTCTCTCCTCCCCGTGGAGGTAGACGAGATATGCAGGACGACCTTTCTTCATCATTGCGGTAGCTTGAAGTGCGAAGATTATAGCGGTTCGCCGGTTCATCGAGATTCCATGGTATACGGTGGGTTCATTTCCCGGAGTTTATAGAGATATTTGTCTCTCCTCACAACGAATCATCTCAAAATTCGCGGTTAACCAATCCATCCCTAAAATTACGTCGATATCTCTCATCGCCATAACTTGTAGATCGTGAGCGACCAACTTAAGTTCTCCCATGAAAATTTCTATTAACTCTCCTCGTTTTGTCTTCCAACTCTCACACAATTTTCTAATATTCATGGTATTATCACACATTTCTCTTCTCGATCGTCTCGTCGTCCCGGGGCTCTTTCTCGTCACCTTTCATATGTTCTCTCTCGTTGACGATATTTATTTTGTGCAATAAACTCTATGAAGGGGCTTGTACTTCCTCTACAATTTCCTCGCACGATGGTGACCGTAAATACATCTTCTCATATTCTTTACTCGCTTATCGTTCGATCGATCATTCACTCATATATGTATCTCATCGGTTATGTAGACGCTTCTGGTTGGTGTGTCATTTTTGAGCATGTCTGACTATAGAAACCTATTCCTTGTATATATATCCGAGTCAACTACCGCTTTTCCCTACCGTCTAGTATCAAGGATTCGAAATTTGACCCAACAGTCTTACTTGGATATGAACAGATTTCAAATTGTTGCAACATTGCTAAGGATGTCTTTAGTTGGGGAGGCTCCAAAATTAATCAAGGAAACAAGAACAACAATGCAATGATTGAGTTTCATTGGACTCAACCCTTCCATTCTGAGAATTAAATGGTTTAGAGGTATCAAATAAAACCCATAGAGCTTTGAGAATTTACTTCTGATGAGAGCTCGGAAGAACATGAGATAGGTCATGGAAACAGGATGAAACTGCAAAAATTCTCAAATTCCGTAGTCGACTGCTAGACACAATTTGCAAAAATTCCGGACAGCAATGAATGATATCGTTCTAACATGTCAAGGCCTAAAATAATCAGTCGCGGCAGGATTTAGATACATAGACAAATGTCATGAAGTAGTACAAATGATGGTTCAACAACATCATGTTATTGGAAAAAGTTGAAATCACATCAATGGGTTCGCGGGTTTGTTAAAGACAACAACTCAAAGTGAATGGAACTTTTCAGAAATTTAACACGATCAACCCGTTAAGGAAGAAGAGAACAGGATAGCCTTAACTTGGTGTTGCAGAAAGAAAAAAAATCATTGAGTATGAAGCAATATATGTAGTGAAACCGAGCTAAAAAGAATTTCACTTCTGCAAGAAAGAACTTGCCACATACATGGTTACAAAATAAAGAAGTGAGCTAGTAATTCCAAGAAGAATATTCCATCCTTTGAAGAAAACATGTCTGGAGGTGTGGTCATACTGAAGGTCATAACTGCAAACAACCTTGGGAATGAAGTTCAATAATGGAAGTTCATAAGGTCAAAATATTGTCCTTATGAATGATGAATCAAAGGAGACTACTCAATCAAGCTATCCAACGTTACAAAGGCAAACACAAACTTTCGAGACAAGTGAGTCATGACTCGATATAGGGAAAAAAAATAATGGACATTACTTGCAAATTGGGAGTCAACCAAGGTGTTTAAATAGACAAGGGCTCATGTTTATTCAAAACGTCCCGAAAAGAACTTAGAATCCAAGTAAGTACTGTTGATTTAAAAAAAACGTTCATTCTAGCTACGAGGGTCGCACTCCCTCGCACATTTTTCGCGAGCCTGAACATGGTAACATCGTTCTATGAAATCTTGGATTCCAAGTTGAGATTCATCGTATCGTAGAAATTAATAACATTTTTTTTATGGTCGCATCTTCAAAGTCTTCTTGCCATGCTACGTAGTTTTCGAAATGCATTGCCATTGCACACATGGTCTTAAAATGTCGTAAACGTCGTCGTACTTGTGTCGCATCACCACTTTGGCATGGTATGCAAGACTGCATAGTTTTATTAGATCTTAGGTATGATCTTGCCATTGTGAGGATATACCAAAGTTCGAAATATATACTTTCGTTGGTTTTATCACTCAGGAAAGTGATATTGCAGTTGTACAATACCTCATACTTCATCGGTCATAAATTTTCACAACGAAGTTTCATATGGCTCCTACGTTCGCAACGAAGTTCAAAAGTTCCACATTTCACTTTAATAGTGGTTCTACACAATACCTCATACTTCATCGGTCATAAATTTTCACAAATAAACGTCATCCATATATTGCACAATCAACACATTTATTCGTATAAATCATTTGGTATTCCATAGCATAACAAACATCGTACATTAATATATGTGAATAGCAACACTCAGTCAATCATTCATCCATGGAATCGCATTTCATAATTCATGCAGTTCATGCTCATCTGTATCACAATCACAACTCGCAATTACACGCGTATCATGCTTTGCGTTTCACAGTTTCATAGTCATGAAATTTTAACCGCCTAGGCATAAAATTTTGTCGTTCATGGAAGCAACATGTATTTTCTTCAAGTAAATTTTGCAATTTCGTGGACGTAATAGCAAATCTTAACATCAACCAATACAAGTTCACAATCATACTTCAATATCCAGCACATTCAATGCCATCATGCCTCACTGTTAAACAAAAGCAATTGTATAATCTCATAGTGTCTCCCGGTTCATATCTTCACAACATTTTCCAAAAGCCATAGTATTTACTTATTTCCCACATGTGTTGTTTCATAGTATAATCAAGTAATCACACTCATACTTCACGTTTCACAATTCATGTAATATCAATCATTTAGAATTTCATCTATCCCAACTCATAGAAGTCCAATCACATATTCGCCGATTTTCCATATCGGGGTGTGCACAACAATATTCATCATTTTTGGCATAGTCGTATTAAGCAATTTCATATCCATGTATTTTCATCATTTCATATTCCAAGCAAAAATTCCCAAAATGTCATATTAACTTCGATCCCCATAGAAATATCTTCATTCTCACATGAGTAATATTCCCATCGCAATTTCCAACATTTCACAGTTTCGGATCAATATTAATCAAGATATTTGTTACCTCATTCTTCATGGTTGGGCGGGGACGAGTCGTGGTGTTGAGCCTTCGACGATTATCAATTAGTCAATTTATACATGAATAGATTTTGACTCGACAAGACTCTTGGGTCCAGAGCGGAAAGAACTGAGGCTCTGATACCAAACTGTCACGACCGCCCTTTAGGGTTAGTAAAAGCGGGCGATCGTGATTAAGGGACTTAATGAACAGACATAGAAAACTAGGGTTTCAATAAAGGTTTGACCAAGAATTTAAGTTTAATAAATAAACGACTAAGGGTATTTATGTTTAATAAATGAAAAGACTAAAGGTTTGACATTATTCAAAAGATAACGAGTTTTCAACATCCAATTAAACAGTTGCAAAGTTTAACGCAAGTAAGTAAAGAAAACATCACAGCGGAAGCATCCAAGAGAAGAGTGAAGTCATGTGTGAGGACACAACGACACTCGGAGTTTCAAAACAACCATAGTATATTATTAATTCTGCTCAACACCACCAACCACTCGTCGCCGCTCAACCTGCACATAGGGAAAACACATGCAGGGCTGAGTACTATGAAAATACTCAGTGGCTCTTGCCGAAAACATTTTAAAGAAGAGTATATGTTATCATGCCATATGTAAGTAACCATCGGGGTTTTAACTGTGATACCTCAACCCCTCTGACGTATACTCTTATAATAAATAAATCCCTTATCATAAAAGCAATCAATACACGTGTATAATTTATAGAACACCCATATTATATAAGTTCAAACCAACACTTATCCGCTACAAATATCCTGTAAAGCAGTGGAACCCTCTCACCACTATATATATTATATATTTATCTACATACAACAAGATGAGACGGAGAAGGTTGCCAATATGCTTCAGCCGCCGAACCTAATAACACGTGGAGTTCCTATGACCCATGTCAGTCAAAACTTTACTGCTATCTTATTCCTGAAAAATTTAGTGGTTTATATGAGCCACAACTCAGTATATATAAATTTCCACCTTTAATCTCACATGATACAAACATCAAGCATATTCTTTTATCAATACATATAATCAGAAACAATATATAACATAATTTAAAAACAAACCAGTTCATATTCATATGCATATGCCACTCTATTCAGTTTATTATTCTGTAACAGTCAAGCCTGGTATCTGCCCGAGATTCCTCTATGACCCGAAGGTCTCTCTGTAATTGGACTCATAGGTCCCTCTGTATTTGACCCGAAGGTCCCTCTGTATTTGACCCGAAGGCCTCTCTGTAATTGGACTCATAGGTCCCTCTAAAATTTCAGATCCAGTACAAGGCTGTCACAGATCCTCTTTAATCACATGATTCATATACTTGTAAAACATCAATTACATATTTCTATCATAAAATTCATTTACAACATCATATCCATTGCACCAATTACATATCCATATCATATTCCACCATCTATATCAAATAACACATAATTATACTGGATCACATCATATTATCAAATCATTCATTTTGTTTAACACCTTGTATAGAAGCAAATAAAACATGTAAAATTAAAAGTGTGATTTATACACACCTGGTTATGATAATATCTAGTCGAACACCTCTCTTCACATTCTACAACCATGAACCCTTTTTAATAGACGGAGTTGACAAAACTTGCCATATTTCTTCTATCCCCTTTTCCTTTATATTTTTTTTCCTTCGATTTTTATTAGTAATTATTCCTACAAATTTTGCATCTCCTCTGTAATCCTCCATCCCTCTTTTCGTCTAACTATATAAATATATAGGCAAGTTATCAAAGTCGGTTCCCTTTTTGCCAACCTTTTAAAATTATTTATAGATATATAGATATTTTCTATTATTTATACTTTGAGACTATTATAAATTCTTAAATATTTTGGAATTATCTGTAACAATGACACCTAACTATGCATGCAACACATGTAAGGATTTTAATTTAAACACGTATACTACATAAACATGTCATAATTCCCTATTCTAGTAAAGCTAACGTGTATACATATACACGGGATGTACAAATATACTATTTATGTTTCCATACACCACTACATGTATTCATATATAATTATTTTAATTAAACTAATTAACTAGTAGTCTATACATAATAGTTCATATTTTTGTTTTGCTCACACATAATAAATAACGTGAATATTACGTACAATTATATCAATTCACCATGATTGAATAAAACATCATCCATTATATCCGAAAAATATGTTTGTAATGCTAATAGTAATAATAATATGTTGTTATAAAATTATATTTTCATGTTAGGGATGTTACAACTCTTCCCCTCTTTAAGAATTTTGTCCGCAAAATTCGCTTTTCCCATGAGTTAATGCATTCAATAAAATCACTTACCCGAAAACAGATGTGGATAGTTCTTTCTCATTTTTATCTTCAGTTTCCCACGTAGCCTCTTCGACCCTGTGATTCGGCCAACTAACTTTAACCATTGGGATCTCTTTTCTTCGCAATTGTTTAATCTGTCTGTCTACAATATTAACTGGTTCCTCTATGTAACTCAGATTATCAGAAATCTGTATATCATAATCTCTCAGAACATGTGACGGATCAGACCGATAACGTCAAAGCATGCTGGCGTGAAAAACATTATGAATTTGATTTTAATAATGTCAATCTTGGACAGTTTCTCGAATAATCTCTGACATTTCTAGAATCTCGATATACTGAACTTCTACATTTTCTACTATACAATGTCTCATACAGTGTCATAAATGAAACTGGTTAGTATACGCAAACTTTATCAGCAGAATATACTCATCCCATGAACCCTGAAATTCAATAACACGAGCACAAAATATTTCTTCCAACGTCTTTATAGTTCTCTCTGACTTACCATCTTTCTAAGGGTGAAAAATATTACTAAAATATAATCATGTCTCCATAGATAGTAAATTGCGGACCTCTAGACATAAAAGATAGAATACCATATAATCGTGCTGCATCTTTCGCGTACTTTTAGCTAAGTGATATAACGAACAACGCCATCTTATAGGTAAGAAATGTACTATCGGTGACCCTGTACCAAAATTTATGGTAATGTGTTCTCATTTTGAGACTAGAATAGTTAAAGGCTTCAACAAACCTGTAGGTACACACTGTTCTGCTTTAACCTGTTGACATATCAAACACCTTGAAACAAACTCTACGACTTTCTTCTTCATCTTCGACCACCAATAATACGTTAATAATAATGTTATTTGCATATGTGTAATCACTCTGCTTGACTTGTAACTCAAAGTATCTGTAACAACATTCAACTTCTTAAGATGGTATTCGATGGTGCAATCATATTCGGTAAGAAACTCCATCCAATGTCTTAGTCTCATATTCAACTCCCTCTTACTCTTCAATTATTTCAAAATCTCGTGATCAACCAGTATGATCCCAAATCTTCGAAGGAAAACAACACTGCTAAATCTAGATCAGAAATAGAATAAGAAGCTTCATGTACTCGTGATTATTCTTGATGCATAAGCAATAAACTTTCCATTTTTTTATTAGAAGAAACCCAAATCCATGTTGCAGTGCATTACTATAAATAACATAATATCATGTACCTGTGGAAATAACCAATATAGACGACATAGTCAATCAATGCTTCAACTCATCAAAATTGTTTTGACATGCTTCACTCCATATAAGATGAGAACTCTTCCGTAATAACTTCTTCATCAATTCAACCATAATCGAGAATCATTTTCAGTTGACAAATACTTCAATATTCTGTATATCCATTTCTATTCTTCAACCCGATACCATGTGTCCCAATAATACCATATGATCTAGCTAGACTTACACTTACCCAACCTTGCAATACGATGTTTATCTCGCAAAACTTGTAATACTGACTGCAAGTTATTAACATGCTCATCTGTACTTCGTGAAATATAATAGTAAGTCAATAAAAATAATCACTAAGTGATATAGGAATGGTTGAGAGACTTCGTTCACCAATGCCATAAATAATTGTAGGTGCAATAGTTAATTTGAAAGGCATAACCAAAACTCATAATAGTCGTACTAAGTTTTAAATGGTGTCTCTGCAATATTCTCTTTAACTATCTTCAACTGATGGTATCATGATCAAAAACCAGTACTCGAAAACAGTTGCATACCTTGAAATTGATCAAATAAGTCTTCTATTCTCGGCAATAGATATTTATTCTTCACAGTCACTTAATTCGACTTCCAATAGTGTATATAATGTCGCAGTGTGTCGGCTTTCTTCTTCAAAAATATTATTAGTAATCTCTAAGGTAAAACATTGAGTCATACATATCTCTTGTCTGACAAGTAACTGTTTCTTAAACTCCTGAAATTCTAATAAAGACATTTGATAATTGTGAATATAAATAAATGCAGTACCTGGTAGTAACTCAATAGTTAAGTTTGTCTCTTGATCAGGTGATACTCCAGAGAGATTTCCACTTCGAATAAATCAAAAAGCCGGTGTAGCTAATATAAAGTAAGTTGCAATTGGTCGATACCATTAAATATCACTCGATCTCGTCTCGATGATTATATTACCCTTTCTTTAACATGACAAGTTGCCTTAGTTCGATGAAGTGACAACCAATTTATATTCATGATAATATCAAATTTGTGTATGAACAAGGGAATCAATATCCGCTGACCGCTCAACTGAATTAACCCGCACCACGCAGTCTAGATAAACCGTGTATACTGAAACAATGCCAGCTCATAATCAACAACAAACATAATTCTTGTTTAAAGACAGAATCTCTCTTTACTTCATCATCACAATACACTACTTGCATATATTTATCATTAAATTCTCTAGGAAAATTGTGTGAACTGTTGTATCATAGCTTGTGGGACTGTTTCTCACCAATAGTAAGTATTGCTTCAAAGAAGAGACACTGTGCAATCAAAACGTTCTCTGACATACAACTCATCTGATTGAACACATGTTCTATCCTTTTCAACCATATCTCAGCCTCGGCCGGATCAGTAGTCTCATAAAGTCAACAATTCCATTTTTCGGTCCTATTTAATGTTTCTACCTCTTTGATTCATCATTGGTCCATGTATTTACTGGAAATCACCATATGATGCAATATGTATATGAGATGTTTCTATAATTAATTGATGATGCAGGGCGGCTGACCCTTCTCTCCTCGGTGACACATGTTCATGATAATACTAATGCAAATGATACATATAACCAATACGTATCCTATGCAATGCATGGATGCAATGTCCCAGCGGGATCCTTATCCCTGCTCTGATACCACCTAAACTGTGACTCCTCAACCCCTCTGACGTATACTCTTATAATAAATAAATCCCTTATCATAAAAGCAATCAATACACGTGTATAATTTATAGAACACCCATATTATATAAGTTCAAACCAACACTTATCCGCTACATATTTCAAAATATCCTGTAAAGTAGTGGAACCCTCTCACCACTATATATACTATACATTTATCTACATGCAAAAACATGAGACGGAGAAGGTTGCCAATATGCTTCAGCCACCGAACCTAATAACACGTGGAGTTCCTATGACCCATGTCAGTCAAAACTTTACTGCTATCTTATTCCTTAAAATTTAGTGGTTTATATTAGCCACAACTCAGTATATATAAATTTCCACCTTTAATCTCACATGATACAAACATCAAGCATATTCTTTTATCAATACATATAATCAGAAACAATATATAACATAATTTAAAAACAAACCAGTTCATATTCATATGCATATGTCACTCTATTCAGTTTATTATTCTGTAACAGTCAAGCCTGGTATCTGCCCAGGATTCCTCTATGACCCGAAGGTCTCTCTGTAATTGGACTCATAGGTCCCTCTGTATTTGACCCGAAGATCCCTCTGTATTTGTCCCGAAGGCCTCTCTATAATTGGACTCATAGGTCCCTCTAAAATTTCAGATCCAGTACAAGGCTGTCACAGATCCTCTTTAATCACATGATTCATGATTCATGTACTTGTAAAACATCAATTACATATTTCTATCATAAAATTCATTTACAACATCATATCCATTGCACCAATTACATATCCATATCATATTCCACTATCTATATCAAATAACACATAATTATACTAGATCACATCATATTATCAAATCATTCATTTTGTTTAACACCTAGCATAGAAGCAAATAAAACATGTAAAATTAAAAGTGTGATTTATACACACCTAATTATGATAATATCTAGTCGAACACCTCCCTTCACATTCTACAACCATGAACCCTTTTTAATAGACGGAGATGACAAAACTTGCCATATTTCTTCTATCCCCTTTTCCTTTATATTTTTTCCTTCGATTTTTATTAGTAATTGTTCCTACAAACTTTTGTATCTCCTCTGTAATCCTCCCATAGACGGAGATGACAAAACTTGCCATATTTCTTCTATCCCCTTTTCCTTTATATTTTTTTCCTTCGATTTTTATTAGTAATTGTTCCTACAAACTTTTGTATCTCCTCTGTAATCCTCCCTCCCTCTTTTCGTCTAAATATATAAATATATAGGCAAGTTATCAAAGTCGGTTCCCTTTTTGCCAACCTTTTAAAATTATTTATAGATACATACATTTTCTATTATTTATACTTTGAGACTATTATAAATTCTTAAATATTTTGGAATTATCTGTAACAATGACACCTAACTATGCATGCAACACATTTAAGGATTTTAATGTAAACACGTATACTACATAAACATGTCATAATTCCCTTTTCTAGTAAAGCTAACGTGTATACATATACACGGGGTGTACAAATATACTATTTATATTTCCATACACCACTACATGTATTCATATATAATTATTTTAATTAAACTAATTAACTAATAGTCTATACATAATAGTTCATATTTTTGTTTTGCGCACATATAATAAATAACGTGAATATTACGTACAATTATATCAATTCACCATGATTGAATAAAACATCATCCATTATATCCGAAAAATATGTTTGTAATGCTAATAGTAATAATAATATGTTGTTATAAAATTATATTTTCATGTTAGGGATGTTACATTAACTTTAGAAAAGGCCCGAGGCACCCAAAATATTTTCCATTGTTCAAAATAGAGACTGCGCAGTCATTTTCCAATAGACGTCAATCATATCTGTCAATACATGACAAGGAATGCGGCCGCAAACCAGGTCACTAGACCGGCCAGCCTGTACGCTAGCACACGGTCTACCATAGGTGTACACTAATCCAAGTGGGGTTTGCGGCCCTACGAGGATCCGAATTCGATTTATATAATAGTGGCAAAAGCCACATCAGATAGGCACGTAAAAATAAATCAAGGCATGATAATCATAGTTATTTCCATCGATAAAAAATTAGGACATAGTCCTTATTTAAAAGAGAGCCCACCTCGACCGTTTAGATTTCAAGTACTGCTTTCTCTTTGTTATCACACTTCGCGCACGCGTTATCACCTTTAGATGATATGTATTACCAATTAGTCACAAACATTCACTTAATACTCTCTCCGTCCCGGGCTACTCGCCCCTTTCCTTTTCGGCACGGAGATTTCAAGTACTGCTTTCGGACGGCTGTAGGTGAAAATTTTTACAAAAAATGGAAAGAGTGCAAGTAACTTGGGCCGCCCAAAAAGGAAATAAGTGCGAGTAGCTTGGGACGGAGGGAGTATTATGCATGTCCTCGACGGTTCCCTTTTCCCCAACAACATATGCAAATCACATCATAGCATACATCTTTGAATAACACATCACTTCATCATAGAGTGGTTCTTTAACCCATATATAAATCATGTATATCACTTATATCATAACAATATAGTCATCTTGTAAAGATAAATATCTGGCAGAACTGCGCAACCTTTTTGTAAAAATCATTAAAAATTCACCCGACTTCCGTTGGGGCTAAAACTTTACCACAATGCAGTAGACTCATCAAATAACTTCCAGTTTAAATTTCATATCAATATACCCCTTTTAGGTCGGTCAATTCGAAAACGTAACCTACTGGTCGAGAAAATATTTTCTGGCAGAGTTGCACAGTCAACTTCAAAAATTCACCAAAACTTCATATTTTGTCCAAAAGGTTTGAAATTCACACCCAACACAGAAGACATCATGAAGTTTACTCAGGAAAAAGAATCGATCAAAACGGAGTTCATTTGGTCGGTCAAATACGTGTCGGAACCTACTGTCCGAACTTACAGTTTTTCATGCTTTTAAATCCGAATTAGGGCTTTATCCCCATTTATTCAAACATAATCTTTTCATACTTTGAACACACAAACATGCTTGAAAGAGTCATCACCCTCATGTTTTCACATAATCACACACCATTCACCAATGATTCATTAATTCATCATACAATTGCATTCAAGACGCATACACACATACAAATACAAATTCCCACCGATTAAACCCTTAGATTTGAATTTCCCGCACTCTCTACATGCATGAGGGAGTCAAAGAATGTTTAGATGGAGAGGAATGAAGAATAGATATTTGATTGTACCTTTCTTGAACGAAACAATCGGTAGAAACAAATGTAACTCTTGATACTTCAACAAACTCTTGGAAAATCGAAAGGATCTTGAGTAGAGTAGAAGAACAAGTGGGAGAGGAGATGGAGAAGAGAGAATGGCGTGAGGGAGAGGGAGGAGGCGTGTGAGTGTGGTGGCTAGGGTTAGGAGTCTTTTATTTATAGAGTTTAGGGAATAGAATAAACCACCATTAATTCAAAGATTTGGGTAATTAATTTGAGAGGGATTTGGGGAGATTTGATGGAGAGAGTGGCGTGAGTTTTGGGGAGAAATAAGGAGGATTTTCGAAAATCATGGCTATTTAATTAGCCTCTGATATAATTTGGTGTTTTCACGGAGCAGAATAAAATAATACGGAGCAGAAAATTAATAAAAATCCTCCCACATAATATGGTAGTAGGCGTGTGGTTCACTCTCCCACAAGGAATAATTTCCAAATCTTTAATAAATTAAGGTAAGGAAAGATTTGCTAGGATATTCCAATTAAATCATGGAAAGAAATAATTAAGGGATCAAAATAAATAATGAATAATTCCCTCCTCCCAAAAATTAGGAGATTTCGAAATCTCCCTTAGAAAAATAATAGGGATCGGTTTTTATCAAGAATAAATAAGGTAATTAGGCTTTAGGATTTAATTTGGATAATCATCTGATACAAACGGGAAGTCCAAGGCTCGGGCTGACCCGACCACGACTCCCCTTAAGCTGCCCGGAAGGCCCGTCACAAGATCAATGAGACAAAAGCTTCGGGAAGACGTTTCAAACTTCATTAGGAGGGGAATGGAGGAGGCAGATGGAATGCCCGGTCGGGCGAATCCAGACCTCCAAAACGCCCGACCGGGCGTTTGTGCGCTGAGCATCGTCTACAGTCCAGAAAGTTCGCCCGACCGGGCGATTTCACCATCCTAGAACGCCCGACCGGGCGTTTGAAGAAGCAGCGCCGAATCCAGAAAGTTCGCCCGACCGGGCGATTTCACTTTCCCAAAACGCCCGGCCGGGCGATTCAACTTTTACAGCCGTTTTTTCCTTGTTTTTTTAGCCTTTTCTTGGGTTTCCAACCCTAACTATAAATATCCTTTTTGTAAGACTTTAGAGGGGACTTTTGATGAATGTTATTATGAAGACTCCTTTGAGAGCATCTCCCATGTGAGATTTCTATCCAAATTCCTACATTGTAGGTTGCTTGTTTTATGTTCATTTGGCTAAATCAAGTATAAGTATGCATTTATGGTTGTGTAGTCGTGAATGTGGAGCCAATGGAGTATTTGCTTTGGGTGAAAGTAGCCTAGGGTTGCCCACATCTTCTTGTGGGAGGTCATAGGTCCTCAAAGAGGATTCCTCCTTCTTTACACTTTCTTCTCACCTTCTTTTCTCTCCATCAAAATCCATTTTGAGCCTAGTTTTTGTGGCTAGCTCAACTTATCTTTGTTTATCTTAACTAAAAAGTGAGATCAAACACTACTTTGGGTATTTCTTGGGCACATGGAAGGATTCCCTCACAAGGAACATTATCATTTGGTATCTAGAGCCTAGGTGCCTACCAAGTGTTTGATTTTAAACCTCTATGCAATTTCTTTTTCCTTGTTTTTCCTTATTTCTTTTGTTTTAGTCTTTGCTTGTTTATTGGTCAATTGTTGTAGGATTGAGCTGATTTTTGGTGTGCATGAACCTTGAAATATGAACTATTTTCCTGAAAAATCTCAGCCAAAAATTCCATCATTTGATAGGTCAAATTAATGTGTGAAGTTGATGCCCTGTTTTGTGCCCTAGTTTGACAGATTTGGGGAAAACGTAAAATCGACGGTCTCCTCGAAAACCTGCTATATTGGGGATATTTTTCCCTCTTTCTAAACCCTTTAATCTTGTTATCTACCAAGTTTCATCAATTTTGGGGTTGGGTAGCCATATAAAAAAATTTCCTAAAGATCAACCAAGAGTTACATAGATTTTCAGCTCAACTAAGTTTGTTTGCTAGCTTCCTTAGGCATTGAACCTTACTTTCACATGCTTGATTGGATTTACTTGCTTGGTTATATTGCCTATGTGTATACCTTGAATGATTTGTCTTAGCACTTGCATTTAGGAAGTTGGATATTGAGAGTGAGTGAACCTAGCCCTCACTATATTCTAAGCCTTTTTCCGAGTGACATTGGTGAGTGAATTGGGGGTGGGATTACCAATTGGGAAGTGAGTTCTTACTAAAATCTCCCCTTCTTGTGTGTGTGAGTGTGGATTTTACTAACCCTTAGGACTAGATCCTAGTTTATTTTTATTTCTTATTGTAGGTACCATTGTGAATGCCACCTCGTACTAGATCCACCACGATGAGGGATCCGCAACCGGGTGCGAGCACGAGTCTTAGTGTGGCGGGGGATGAGTTGAAAAACTTGATGGAAAAAATTATGACGGATTTGAGGGATCTAAAAGAAGGCCAAACCACAATGCATGTCACTCAAGATGCTATGTTCGGGGATTTGAAGGAACTCAAGGAGAACCAAGCATCCATCCATGAAAACCAAACTTTTCTCCACGACGAGCTCAACGCTTTGAAAGCCTTGCGACTATCAAGGTCAAACACCCCTAGGAGCAATCACACACATCAGGATGCCTCCGAGGGGAGTAATGGAGAGGAAGAGCCATATGGTTGGTACGATCATGGGGGCGTGGGGGACAAGGAGGAGGACGGAATGGGAATAGGAATGGTAGGTTCGGGAACATGATGGGCGGAAGAGGGAATCGAAACATGGGGCACCATGGGTGGAATGGTAGGCATAGAAGATATAGAAACTATGAGGAGGAGGAGATGGAGCCGCGGTATGATGATCCCACCAAGTCTATCAAGCACACATTTCCCGAGTTCCACGGCAAGTTTGATCCCGAGGCCTACTTGGAATGGGAGTCACAAATGAGCAAAATTTTCTCACTCCATAACTTTTCGGAAGGTGATAAGGTGAAGGTGGCAATAGCCGAGTTTCGTGGCAATGCGGATACATGGTGGAATGATACGATGAGGAGGAGAAGGATGGTTAGGGGAGGAGAAGTGGGTTCATGGGCGGAGTTGTGTGAGCTCATGAGGACTACCTTTGTACCAAAGTCCTATTTCCTCCGACTTCGAAGGGAGTTTCAAGATTTGAAGCAAGGGACGAAGAGCGTAATGGAGTACTACTACGAACTCCTATCATTGATAAGCAAGGTAGGGGTGGAGGAGCGAGAAGAGGCGACTCAAGATCGATTTATCCATGGCCTTAACATCAACTTGAAGCACAAGGTGCAAGTGGAGGCATTGAGGGGAATTTCCTTGGATGAGGTGATTGGGTTTGCCGACACTTTTGAGAGGCAAAGTAAGGAGTTGGTTTCTAGCCGGGCTAAATGGGCGTCTAGCCAAACCGGAGGGACGGGGACTAGCAAGTGGAACGCTCCCGGCAAGAAGGTGGAAAACATGGCCAATCCAAATACCCAAGGGAGATCGATCGTTAAGGCTTTACCGGGTACTCAACCTATTAAAGCTATAGCCCCTATGGAAGACAAGAAAGTTCAATGTTTCAAGTGCCAGGGGTATGGCCATTATGCATGTGAGTGCCCAAACCAACGGGTAATGGTTATCGGGCAAGATGGTAGCGTGTATAGTGAGGAAGATGAAGAAGATGGGGAGGGTGTGGGCACTAAAGAAGTGAGCCCGGACACCGACATAGCTTTTTCTAGTGGCGAAGATGAAGATACACCCTTAAGGGCTATGGTTGTACTCCGAATGCTCAATGTACAACCCAACCTTGAGGAGCATAAGGAGCAAAGGTGAAACATCTTTCATATGAAGTGTAAGGTGAAGTACAAGACGTGCTTGGTCATCATAGATGGAGGGAGTTGTACAAATGTGGTGTGTGACCGGTTGGTGGCCAAGTTGGGATTGAAAGTACTTATACACCCAAACCCCTACAAATTGCAATGGTTAGGGGATTCCGGGGAGTTGAAGGTGAAGGCTCAATGCAAAGTTCCATTGAAGATTGGGGAAGTTGAGGAAGAAATCCTATGTGATATCATTCCTATGACGGCATGTCATGTTTTGCTAGGGAGGCCATGGGAGTTTGATAGAAGGGCCTACAAAAATGGCTTCACGAATGAGTATTTCTACATGCTCAACGGGTTGAAGGTTCGTTTGAAGCCATTGCTACCTAGTGCCGTGTTTGAGGCTAGCCAACATCTACAAAAGGAAAGAGAGAGATAGGGAAAAAAGGCTAGTAGAAGAATGTGAGCTAAAAAAGCCAAGTGAGAGTGGGGGTGGTGAGAGAAAAATAAAAGCGCCCAAAGGAGAGCACCCACAAACAAGAGAAGGAAAGGAATGTTTGATAGCTAGTAAAACCGACCTTAGGTGGGCACTAAACAATCACCTCTCCGTTCTCCTCATGGTCCGTAAGGATTTGTGCTTAGCTACTAACCTTGACCCGTATCCTTTGATTGTCCAAAGTGTGTTGCAGGAATTTGAAGATGTATTCCCGGAGGAACTGCCGAGTGAACTCCCTCCCATGAGGGGGATCGAGCATCAAATTGACTTTTTGCCGGGATCATCACTCCCAAACTGGGCCGCATACAAGGCGAACCCCAAGGAGACACAAGAGCTACAAAGGCAAGTCGAGGAACTTCTTGCCAAAGGTCTAATTCGTGAATCTCTATCTCCTTGTGCCGTACCCGTCATTCTTGTACCTAAGAAGGACGGAAGTTGGAGGATGTGTGTAGATTGTAGGGCAATTAACAAAATCACCATCAAATATAGACACCCTATACCTAGGTTAGACGACATGTTAGAGGATCTTTGTGGCTCTATATGTTTCTCTAAAATTGATTTGGCTAGTGGATATCACCAAATTCGCATGAAAGAGGGAGATGAATGGAAAACCGCTTTCAAAACCAAATTTGGCCTATATAAATGGCTTGTGATGCCTTTTGGTTTAACTAATGCCCCTTCTACATTCATGCGTTTGATGAATCATGTGCTTCGTCCTTTTATTGGGAAATTTGTGGCGGTATATTTTGATGATATCTTGATTTATAGTCGTAGTGTTGAAGAGCATGCTAGTCATCTTAGGAATGTGCTTGAAGTGTTGAGAATGCATGCTTTATATGCCAAGTTGCCTAAATGCACTTTTGTGTTGAGGAAGTTGTGTTTCTTGGTTTTGTTGTGGGAAAGGAAGGAGTGCGGGTAGATGAGGAAAAGGTGAAAGCCATTAGGGAATGGCCAACACCTAGGAATGTGAGTGAGGTTAGGTCTTTTCATGGCCTTGCTAGCTTCTATAGGAGGTTTGTTAGGGATTTTTCCACAAAAGCTTCACCCTTGAACTACCTTGTCAAAAAAAATGTTGAGTTTAAGTGGGGGGGAGGAGCAAGAGAGAGCGTTTAGTACTTTGAAAAATGACCTCACGCATGCTCCCTTACTAGCACTCCCTAATTTTGATAAAACTTTTGAACTTGAGTGTGATGCAAGTGGTGTGGGGATCGGGGGAGTTCTCATGCAAGAGAGTAAGCCCATAGCTTACTTCTCGGAAAAACTAAATCAAGCCCAATTGAACTACCCCACATACGACAAGGAGTTGTATGCTATAGTCCGTTGCCTTGAGAATTGGCAACACTACTTGATGCACAAGGAGTTTGTGATACACACGGATCATGAGTCTATTAAGTTCTTAGGAGGGCAACATAAACTTGATAAAAGACATGCTAAATGTAGTGTTTTCCTAGAGACTTTTCCCTATGTCATTAGGTACAAGAAGGGAAAGGACAATGTGGTTGCCGATGCTCTTTCTAGGAAACCTTTTGAGACCTTGCATGATGGCACTTTACTTGTGAGTAATACCGTGTGTTTGAGAAAGCGTGTGCTTACTATGTGTGCCTCCAATTATGTTGGATTTGAGTTTATTAAAGACCTTTATGAGCATGATCATGACTTTTCTTCTATTTACGGAGCTTGTGAAAAAGGTGCTTCTGATAAATACTATAAGTTGGATGGCTATCTTTTTAGAGAGAATAGGTTGTGCATACTTTCATGCTCTTTGAGAAATTTGTTGATTAAGGAGGCTCACCTAGGGGGCCTAATGGGTCATTTTGGGTTGCTTAAAACTTTTGACATACTAAGTGAGCATTTCTTTTGGCCTTGCATGAAGAAGCATGTTGAAAAGTT
This sequence comes from Salvia splendens, assembly GCF_004379255.2. Classification (NCBI taxonomy): domain Eukaryota; kingdom Viridiplantae; phylum Streptophyta; class Magnoliopsida; order Lamiales; family Lamiaceae; genus Salvia; species Salvia splendens. Next base: position 23,040,821 of record NC_056035.1, read on the forward strand.
TTGTAGTAGTTGCTTAGAGTGTAGGCAAGCCAAGTCTAAATCTAACAATTATGGTCTTTACACCCCTTTGCCTACTCCTACACATCCTTGGATAGACTTGTCCATGGACTTTGTTCTAGGTCTCCCAATGTCTCATCGGAAAAATGATAGCATCTTTGTGGTGGTTGATAGGTTTTCCAAAATGGCTCACTTCATTCCATGTCGGAAGACAAGTGATGCCAAATTCGTTGCTAGTTTATTTTTCAAGGAGGTTGTAAGAATCCATGGGGTCCCGAGAACTATTGTAAGTGATAGAGACGTCAAATTTTTGAGTTTCTTTTGGAAAACACTTTGGGGTAGGATGTGCACCAAACTCCTTTTTCTCTACCACCGCATCCCCAAACGGATGGTCAAACGGAAGTTGTAAACCGCTCATTGGGAACTCTTCTCCGTGCCTTGGTTTTTGAAAATAAAACTTCTTGGGAAGAATGTTTGCCTATAGCCGAATTTGCTTATAATAGGACCATACATTCCACCACCCAACAATCCCATTTTGAGGTTGTCTATGGTTTCAATCCACTCACCCCGTTGGACTTGTCCACGGCCGATTTGCCTTTGTCTTATATGGTTGATGTAGGTGGGATGGAGAAGGCCAAGTTTGTACAAGACGTGCACACTCGAGTGCAAGAACGAATCCGCAAGATGGGGGAACAAGTAGCTCAAAGGGTGAACAAAGGGCGAAAGAAAATGTTGTTCAACCCCGGAGATTGGGTGTGGGTACACTTTCGGAAAATACGTTTTCCCGACAAAGAAAGATCCAAGCTTGCCCTGCCAGGGGATGGCCCATTTATGGTCCTAGAGCGTGTGAACGACAATGCCTACATCATTGATCTTCCCGGTGAGTATAACGTGAGTTGTACTTTTAATGTGGCTGACTTGAGCCCGTTTGATTTTGTAGGGGACGACCCAGATTTGACGACAAATCCTTCTCAAGATGGAGAGGATGATACAAACGGGAAGTCCAAGGCCCGAGCTGACCCAACCACAACTCCCCTTAAGCTGCCCGGAAGGCCCGTCACAAGATCAATGAGACAAAAGCTTTGGGAAGGCGTTTCAAACTTCATTAGGAGGGGAATGGAGGAGGCAGATGGAATGCCCGGTCGGGCGAATCCACACCTCCAAAACGCCCGACCAGGCGTTTGTGCGCTGAGCATCGTCTACAGTCCAGAAAGTTCGCCCGACCGGGCGATTTCACCATCCCAGAACGCCCGACCGGGCGTTTGAAGAAGCAGCGCCGAATCCATAAAGTTTGCCCGACCGGGCGATTTCACTTTCCCAAAACGCCCGGCCGGGCGATTAAACTTTTACAGCCGTTTTTTCCTTGTTTTTTTAGCCTTTTCTTGGGTTTCCAACCCTAACTATAAATATCCTTTTTGTAAGACTTTAGAGGGGACTTTTGATGAATGTTATTATGAAGACTCCTTTGAGAGCATCTCCCATGTGAGATTTTTATCCAAATTCCTACATTGTAGGTTGCTTGTTTTATGTTCATTTGGCTAAATCAAGTATAGGTATGCATTTATGGTTGTGTAGTCATGAATGTGGAGCCAATGGAGTATTTGCTTTGGGTGAAAGTAGCCTAGGGTTGCCCACATCTTCTTGTGGGAGGTCATAGGTCCTCAAAGAGGATTCCTCCTTCTTTACACTTTCTTCTCACCTTCTTTTCTCTCCATCAAAATCCATTTTGAGCCTAGTTTTTGTGGCTAGCTCAACTTATCTTTGTTTATCTTAACTAAAAAGTGAGATCAAACACTACTTTGGGTATTTCTTGGGCACATGGAAGGATTCCCTCACAAGGAACATTATCATCATCCCAAAACAAATAATTAAATCCAAGAAAAAGAATTTCTCTCCCATAATTAGTAGTGGTCGAAATTTTCTCCATAAAAGGGCAAAGTAATTATTTATGATCCTAATTAAATCTCACACCCCTTAAATATAATTTACCGCAATATATATTTCATTCCACATCAAATACTTAAAGCCACGTCATAAGATCAACGAAATTGGCTCGGTCAAATCAAAATTAGGTCACCAAATCAATCACATAACAAGTCGTCATTTAATTCGTGACAATAAAAGAAAATAAATGCAATCGTCTTAGGGTTCAAAAATTAGGGTTCGAAAAGTGGGGCGTCACACTTTCTCATTCTCGGGAAGAATGGAAAAATGGAAATGGTCGAGGAGAAGGTAACGGGACGTATACTGGAGCGCGATTTCCCCTGAAAAGCCCCACACTCACGTACTAGTGCGGCTCTTCCAACCCCATGAGTAACTGAAAAATGCCACGGAAGCCCAACGTGTAGTGTGTGGTCGAAGCTATTGGATTTTAACAATCACAAACCAAGCTTATCTTTTTCACCACTTCGTAGTTAGTTTGGAAATGGTGGAAATATCTTATGCACACCAGATCTTGATTAGCAAGATCTGTTTTTATGTACTAGTGTTGTTGTATTGCTCCTATTTTGCTATATATATGAATCCATTATATGTAATTGATCCAACCAGAACCTATTGTTCAAGCATTACACAATTCGCACCCAAGAAGAGTGAACTAGATAAATTAGCAAATTAGAGTCTTACACACCCAACATACAATCAGCTGTGGTAAAGTTCCAAAAGACTAGAGCTGATCTTAAATTACGGACGGGTGTTCATACTACATAACATACTTAAAACAAGCTTCATTGTCCAAAAAGAGCTTAATTAAACCATAGACAAAATAACCATTATGCATTCACTTGGAGGCAAGTGCATTTGCCTTATGTCTCCTCCCTCTAGTAGAGAGCTTCTTTCTCCAACATGCGCATGACATAGCCTGGTTTCTTCGTGTTGGGAAGACCTGTGAAGATCTCCAACCTCGAGTTCTCCTTGCCAATAATGTCGCAGAGATCGTACCTCTGACTCTCCGTCAGCTCCAGTATATTTTCCAGATGGGGGAAGATCTCTTGCCTAAATTTCCCCAAGTCCATCTCATAGCCGATACGTGCAGAGAGTGTGTCGAGGCGAGCATTGGTCTCAACATGTAGGTTATCAATGAGGCTGATCAGCCCAGAGTCATCATTAGAGGCAGAGACAGTACGCTTTTGTTGCATGCATAAAATGATAACACATGCATGCAACATGTGAGCTAGCATAATAAACAAAGTGTTGAGCTAGCGAGTGATGTGGCATTAGTAAAGAGGCAATGACGTGTTGTTGACCAATGAGAGTGAGGCAATAAAATTGTTGCATGATAAAATGAGAGAAGTGGATATGAGCTGCGAAGGAGAGTTAGTTGCTGAAGTGAAGGAAGAAGAGAAGAAGTGTATTCCAATAATAAGAAAATCGTGTGATAAGCGGGAGTAGTTAGTGGAGGCTTCGGTTAGAAGCAATGGACATAGCAGAGGGAGTATAAATGCAGATTGAGGCTTATCTTGTGATTCCTTGAGGACAAGGAATCCTAAGAGAGGGGTATTGTTGCATGCATAAAATGATAACACATGCATGCAACATGTGAGCTAGCATAATAAACAAAGTGTTGAGCTAGCGAGTGACGTGGCATTAGTAAATAGGCAATGACGTGTTGTTGACCAATGAGAGCGAGGCAATGACGTGCAAGTCGTCCTACGTGGATAATAACTAACGCGGAAGAGAGGCGAGCTAGGATGCGGAGTATAAATAGTAGTAGTTGCTCTTTCATTTGGGGTCGTTGATATTGTGTTGTTGAGTTGTTAGCTTAAGAACTTAGGTCGTGGATCTAGAGTTCTATCTTGATTTCTATCTTTGATTCCTATTGTAATCGTTGAGACCTTATTCATCCGTTCATCTCAGCTCGTGTGTTCATTTTAGTTGATTAATCGGTGTTTGCGGCAAAATCGTGTGATTGTTGTGAAGTTACGATCATGATTGGGAAAACACGACGAAAGATCGCAACAAATGGTATCAGAGCCAACGTTCCTCGGAAAATGACGTCGGCGACGCGATTGACGGAGGCGGAGGAGATAGAGTTGGAATGGGAGAGTGTATGGGAGAGGATTAGGGACAGGATTGAGGTATCTTTCTGCAAAATCCAGCGAGAACAAGCGGCTAAATTCGATGCACTGAAGAAAGCAATTCTAGATCTAAGCATCTCGAGCCAAGGTCGATCGATGGAGACAACGGATGCTAGTTCCGGCAACTGCAAATCACAATTGGAGCTTCCTAAATTCTCTGACGATCTGGATTTTCAGAAATCAATTGTTGTTGATCGAGCAATTGCTGATGAAGATCTAATGGAGCAACATAGCAGTGAGAGATATGAAGAAATGGATATAGATTTAAAGATCGGAGTGGAGGATTGCACAAGAGTGTCGAAGGAAATTGAGGATATTGAATTTTTGGAGGTAGTGGTGACTCCATTGCAGAAAACAAGGGAGATGGAGATATTCATGCCTATGGGGAAATCAACGGAGGTGAAGAAGAGGAAGGAATTGGAGCAGGATACACTCAAGGGAACTGAATGCATATCACATGCTCGACAAAATGCGCAAGTGAATGAGCTGACTATGGTTTTACCTATCGCGACATATTATAGCTTGTCACTACCGTGGCTGGTCAATTGGTTTCCGAGGACTACGGTGAAGCTGAAGTTCGTGGCTCAACGTGATGATGAGCTATACGAGGAGTGGGGCAACCATGAGTCACACGAAGAAGGAAAGCTACAACCTATATCAAGTATCACTGATTTGCAATCATACAAGCTTGTTCCTATCAGAAATCAACGAGCTATCTGGCCGTGGAAATTTCAGATGCAGAGCTAGAGAGGATTGTGGTTCCACCATGGTTCATTGGTAAGGAATCTGACCATGTATTGCTTGAATTTTCAGATTCAAAACAGCTTAAGAAATCTGAATCCCTCCCAACTGCTCGACCAAATGCCTTAGTGGGGGCGCTGGATTTGATTTCACCAATCTCAGCATATTATTGTGTGTCCTTGTTGATGTTCATTTGGTATCCTAAGCCAATGGTAAAGATGAAGCGAGAAGAAGTAGTTCTAGAAGTTTGGTCACACGATTCATTGATGGCAAGGAATAATATTAAATTGTCTCCAACAACATCGGGGCATTTGGTGAAGCAAGCATCTAAACAATTTGGAAAGGTAGAAGAAATGGCGAGCTCAAGTATCTATCGTTCATTGAAGCGATTGTCAGTTCGATTTCCTAGGCTTATGGTGAAGATGAAACTTACGAAGTATGTCGGCAGGTCTTAGCCAAAGAGCTGGAGACGAGCGAACTTTGCATTGAAACTGAGACAAGAATGCTTGCTGATAATAGCATTTGATGTAATGATGAGAGATCAATGGCTCACTTGTTGGAGGCTTGATTTCTTTCCTTCCTTGAGGACAAGGAAGCTTTAGGGGGGAAGTAATTGTTGCATGATAAAATGAGAGAAGTGGATATGAGCTGCGAAGGAGAGTTAGTTGCTGAAGTGAAGGAAAAAGAGAAGAAGTGTATTCCAATAATAAGAAAATCGTGTGATAAGCGGGAGTAGTTAGTGGAGGCTTCGGTTAGAAGCAATGGACATAGCAGAGGGAGTATAAATGCAGATTGAGGCTTATCTTGTGATTCCTTGAGGACAAGGAATCCTAAGAGAGGGGTATTGTTGCATGCATAAAATGATAACACATGCATGCAACATGTGAGCTAGCATAATAAATAAAGTGTTGAGCTAGCGAGTGACGTGGCATTAGTAAAGAGGCAATGACGTGTTGTTGACCAATGAGAGCGAGGCAATGACGTGCAAGTCGTCCTACGTGGATGATAACTAATGCGGAAGAGAGGCGAGCTAGGATGCGGAGTATAAATAGTAGTAGTTGCTCTTTCATTTGTGGTCGTTGATATTGTGTTGTTGAGTTGTGAGCTTAAGAACTTAGGTCGTGGATCTAGAGTTATATCTTGATTTCTATCTTTGATTCCTATTGTAATCGTTGAGACCTTATTCATCCGTTTAATATAGTTCCTATCCGTTCATCTCAGCTCGTGTGTTCATTTTAGTTGATTAATCGGTGTTTGCGCCAAAATCGTGTGATTGTTGTGAAGTTACGATCATGATTGGGAAAACACGACGAAAGATCGCAACAGCTTGCGCTTCACTTTTTTGGCAGCGAGGACTTTTGCAGCCGCATGTGTCATCCACAAGATCATTAGTAAAAGTGGGTTGGACATGCTCGGAACCTAGAAAGTCCTCAAAGCTTGGGTAGTAGTCGCCACTCTCCCCAATAGATGTAATCGGCTCATCGACGACATTGATAGGCACCGCTTCACCAACTCCTTCCGCCAAACCACCAGTAGCCCGGTCCTTTCCAAAGATTATTTTCCATTCTTCCTAGAACTGCCATGACTTACTACGCATTGTGCGAGCATTGGTATCTTGCTGTGGTAAAAAATGAGCAGAAATATTCACTGATAAAAACAGGGCCGAACCCCATCAATAAAACAAGAAACACAAGCTAAGATAATGGTTCATACCTTCACAATTTGATCCCATTGATCGTCCGAACAATCAATCTTAAAGTCGTTATGCAAGTTGAATCCAACACTACTACGATCCAGGATGTTTGTCAGCGAGTAGTAATTCTTTTTCCAAGTTGATATCTTTGAATAAATGTGTGGAGTCGCCCTTATATCGGTAGTTGGGAACTCAACCCTCATCTAGTCCTCTTCGCGGTCAGACCAAGATCGGCGAGATCGGTCACACCTTCTAAAGCTTGAGCGGCGGTATTGACAGCCACCTAAAGCATAAAAAGGATGGATCACAGCCAATTGCATTAATTTTGAGATAATATTATGTGCTTGATGTATGTAAATGTAAGTTGGACTAACTACAAACAAACCATTACTGCCTTGACTCCCACCGATGCTAGGTGCGGAGGTTCAACGTTCTGTCGATGATTCAAACAGGCAAAAAAATATACACAACATCAGCGTGAAAGCATACGACACAGACGAAGAGCAAAACACAAAGATTCTTTACAACTAAACTCCAACAAACACTAGACTTTGTAAATAAAAGACATATAAAGCCCCATTCACATAAACAGAGATTTTCCATAACTCTATAGAAATTGATTTATGTTGTCGATGGCATCGTGTATTCACATTCTCAACATTTCAAACACAATGCTGGATTACAATGAACAGAATATCCATATCAAAAAGAGCGACACTATCATAGAAGATGTCCCAGAAAAACAAGCATAGCAAGGAGAAGTAACACACATTTCTACCAAAATGCAGACACGCATATGTACCCACACATCAAACCCGATTACCCAAAACACTCGCAACTATGTAAAGTTGCCGAAAAATGCTCGAGGACCAGGCCGATGAGTGCGTGGATCGTTTGCCGCCATCGTCAGGAAAGCAGAGCGCTAGAGAGAAATAAAGCGGGAACGGTAGATAAAAAGAGGCGCAGATGTATATTTGACTTACATATTCACTAATTGAAATCTCAACCCTAGGGTTAGAATGGACTATTTCGGCTAACTATCTACATCAAAAAGGTCAATCAAACATAGGAATGAGATGGGCCGTAAAACCCATTAAGGTAACCATAAAGTCTGCCCATCTCAAGTCCCGAAAGGTAGGCTATACCCATCTTTAGAACCATACGACCCCTAAGTATTTTACTATACCACAAACTATGCCAGCCCATTGATTGTAAGAGCATCCACAATAATCATTCCTTATCTATTATGTCCCTTAACTACTTATAAGTCTCACAACACTTTTTAAGCCTCTCTTATTTAAAAGTCAACACCTACAACTGTTTACATCCCTTAACAATATGTTTCCTTCATTTTACATCCCTTAACAATATGTTTCCTTCATTATTAATGGTCTCACTATTTCATATGTACAATTTAAAAATGCAATTAATAAAGGAACACATCAATGATAAAACTTCATTTTAATTTTTAAAAAGTATATAATTAAATAAAAAATATCAATATCCACCCACACAATATCACGAATTTTGAAAATCTACGAATCTATTTTTTGTTTGTTTGTTTTTGAAGGATGATAATTTTGAAAATCTACAAATATTTACATGCAAATTAATTTTACTTAAATAAAAAATATAAACATGCTTTTAGAAAAGAAAAACACAAAAGAAAAATGAATGCATAAAATGTCTCAATGAAGGATTATACACAATAAAATATAATCTTTCACTAATTCATGTATCCAATATTAATATTATAAACATTGTGAAATTATTGTTTTGTTTCATTTTAAAAATAGAATTTTTAAATAAATAAATACTACCAATTTTTTTCATTAAAATCGATTTTTAAAATTCAGTTGTAATATTAAAAAAAAATCAGAAGTGTGGCTCGGTTCACGAATCGTCGTTGAATTATACAGTATTAATGGCTTAACACATTCAACAAATAAATATAAATATCATGTAAATAGTAAACTTCCTTCTTATAGGAACACGCTATTTGTGGACCCTTTCATTTGGTTGGCCACAAACAATTTTTTTTTCTACAAGACGATTTACACCCAACTTTTCAAACATGGCAAGAGACAAAGGAATGAACACGATTTACTACTACAATTACCACACCTACCAAATTTAATTTTAGGTGCCCTAGGCTTTTTTAAGGCACGTAAACAAGTGATTTGGCCTGTTTCATGACTTGATCAAATGGTGGTTTCCAGTGGTGGAAACGGCCCTCCTCTCTGCGGAGGCGGAGGAGAAGCCGTAATCTTGCCTGAAAATCTGGATATCAGAAGCGTTGAACCGGCCGGAGTCACCGGGGAGCCTCATGTAGGCGACAGCCGATTGTGTATCCTCTAGCCATGGCCCGGTCAACCCACTTTGGCCTCCTCCATTTCTGTATTGCACAATTGCTTTGTATACTAATGGAATTAGCCCCTCCATCCCTCTCTTTTTCTCTCTCTCTGATAAGTTAGTTTGTTTTAATTTGGAAAAGGGAAGTGTGGGGACTGTGTTTAAAAAGGGAAGAAGTTGGTTGATGACGTGGCGTAGTGGATTGGGTTGGGGTTGGAGCCAAGCTGTTTACGCTAAGATAAGCAGCTGACAATATTAAGCAATTAACACTTGAGCACGACCCTTTATTTGAAAACTATGCCTTAACTACATTCTTTCAATTCATCTCACCAAACTAACCTCAAATACTATATTTTTTATTTCTTAACATCGTTTTGTTTGGGAATTGGCAAAACATACCTTGCATAAGTTTAGTGGCGGTTAATTGTCGGTTATAAGACCATGCATATCAATGTTTATAATTTCCACACAACTTGTAAAACATTACGTTTTACAAATCAGACCGGAGAATGAACCGGCGAAGCTACTGGTTTATGGTTCAACCTGTCCAACCGGGTGAACCACTGGTCGAACCGTTTTACTGTTACAAATTATATATAATATATAAAATATATTCAATTTAATGAATGATAAAATAAACTCTATATATAACAAAATAATTATATATATAAATATAACAAATATTAAAAATTAGTAAATGATAAAATCAATTTAATTTTTTTATCAATAAATATAATTAAATATACAAATTACAAGTTAGTGTGAATAAAAATTTTAATATTATAGATATAAAATTAGATAATTCATATTAATTCAAAAAAAATATACGATAAAATATATAAATAAACATGAATTATTAGTTAGTTTTGATAAAAATATACTATAAAGTAAATAATTTATTATAAACCTTAGGTATAACTACTTATATTTATATAATGTACCTATATTATACAAATAATGATTAAATTTAGTAAAGAGTAAAATTTAGTAGATGATATAAATTTTAATATAATATAATATAATAACTAGTGTTCATGTTATTACCAACAAATACTTGTGGTGGAGTGGTATTGGTGTTGGTCTCTTGACCTAGAGGTCTTGAGTTCGACCCCTACCAACACCACTTATGTTACAAAAGTTCTTAAAAAGCAAGAAAATCGGTTTCCAGTTCCCGGCCAGACCGGTTTGATTGGCCGGTTTCGGCGGTTCATGGTGGCCCAACATGCTATTGGTTTTATAAGGTAAATTGGATCGACCACTCACCGGTTCGCGTGTCGGACTGGCCGATCTGGTCCAGTTTTTAAAACACTGCATTACACTAACATCATTTTAATTTTCTCGTTGACGTTTCAATTTTTTCCTTATCAAAGTTTGCGAAATATGTTCCTAAAAGGACTTCTTTTACTTAATACTTCTATAACTATATAGAAATATTCAGGGACGAAGCTGCAATGGGGCATGGGGACAAAGGATATTGTAATATTTCGGATAATGAATATGTGCTAAGAATGATACTACATGATTTATTTGATGTTGCGATGAATAGTCTTCAAAGAGAAATGTTATTGATATCAGTTATGACGATTATACAGTCATTTTGCGACATTATCGTTAATTTTGATGTCGAGATTGACTTTGCGAAAATTTCGATATACATCTCAAGTTTGTAACACTCATTATGTGAATAGTTATCTAAGTACCATCTCAATCTCTCACTATTCGTTACACTCTTGTCGCTGCTGTTTACGGAGACACTGATGCCAACGTCAAAAATGGCTCACAATTATAAGCATCTTTGGCCCCCTAGCCAAAAAATCCTAGCTTCGTCATTGGAAATATCCACAATAGAAATACTCCTTCCGTCCCTTAAATTTTGTCGCATTTTTCCATTTTCGTCCGTCCCATAAAATTAGTCATATTTCACTTTTTACCATTTTTGTTAGTGGACCTATATTTCACTAACTTATTCTCACTCACATTTTATTACAAAACTAATACTCCCTCTGTCCCATTAAAAATGAAACGTTTTCCTTTTTCGATTGTCCCATTAAAGGAAAGTGTTTCATTTTTAATTCGACGGAGGGAGTATATAAAAATAGGACCCCACTCTCTACTAATTTTTTCAATTTATTTTCTATTATATTTTTTAAAACTCGATCAAAATGTGATAAGAGTTAAGGAATAAATGGAGTAATATACATAGCAATACTATCATGTGGGGCTACCAACGCTCTTTTCTTAATCGCTACAGTTTTGTTGGTTTCTCTATAATCTTTTCTGCTAGGCACATGTTAGTGGATTAACAGTTTGACGTGCACACATTAATTTAATTGAAACATACAATCGATCTTCACTTTTCGTGCTTGCCTAGACTTCTAATTTAAATAATCCCAGCCAGTTCACCTTATTGATTAAATATATATATTTCACATATAAATATATCAGTGAAAACAATAGGCGGCCATACGTATGGTGAGGAGTTTAACACCTAATACTGGTTACTTTATTGATTACAAATATTTTATACCAAAAGGTGTCAAGTTAACTAACGCGTTTTTCTTCATGTGTGCACGTATAAGACTTTCATCCTCACATTTCATTTTATTAGAAGATATAAGATCTTTTATTGATGTGGTTTATATGTGATTATTTATATTCCTACATTTTGAAATGAAAGAATTGCGAATTTAATCTTTATATTTTACCATATGCACTTTTACGAGTCTCATACTTTAAAACTATTCTCACACATGACACATCTATAAATTTTGATATCGCTAAAATAATTTTTATACATTTTGGACATATTTTAATCGAAATTGCCCCTTAACTTTGAGGGATTTTTTAATCTATATGTTTTACCTATAATATTTTCTCTCTTATTATTAATCCTTATCTTTCTTCTTCACCTCTCATCAGCATAAGTATAAGTTGTTTACATGATATATAAATGGGTATCTCATTTATCTATCGATAAGTATATGTAATTCAATTATAATATTGAAAATTGATAAAATACTTAAACATGAAATAAATATTACAAAAATATATTATGCATAATATATTGAAATTGAGTTAATGTACTTATCATCAAGCTCAAGCTGATGAGTTACATCAAAAAGGTACGTAACATATGCCTTAAGCTATAAAATTTCCGACAATGAGTTTTTACCTAATGGCTAATCATCTATCATGCATTATTTTAGTTTAGTTAGCCTGCTTTTAGTACAGTGTTAATATTGTAAACAACGTTTAAATTTTTTATTTTTAGTATTTAAGAAAACCCGAATTTATTTTACATGATATTTCAGTGTTGTATTATTCATTGATTTGTGTTAATTTAGTACTTCAATGATTTTTGTTATATTAGTGTGGAGTTTGAAATATGCTAAAGAAGAGCATCTTAGATTGTTCTCGATTTGGGAGTTGTTTTAGTTTAGGGAGAAAAGAGATGCACAAATAAGGTGGGTAGACACTAGACAGGAACACGGTATTGAGTATTATTTTCATTAATTAAGTGATGAGAGTTGAAAAGCGCATTGGAAGGCGATATCTTTGACATTTCCCATCTTAGAGATCTTATATATTTTATTTTATTAAGTTTTACTATTTTTTTTATATTATATTCTTTTGATTTAATTTTATATTTTATATTTAGTTTTGTTGGAGTTTTATTTAGCGGACTTCAAAATTAAATTAACTTTTCTTATGTTAGATAAAAAAAATATTTTTTTTCTTTCTATTTTGGTTAATTAAGTTGCAATATAGACTCATAAATCATTGAGAAAATGAAAAATTTATTGATATTTTATCTACTTATAAACTCTTCATTATTCCTATGATACTTGAGCCAATATTATAAATAAAATTTTCACTTTTTTAAAAATTCTTGAGTCGTTATTTTAATTCAAATAAATAATAGAAAAAATATAAATTTAGTTAACACAAGAAAAATTAATTAAATTACGATTTCTATTAAATAAAGATTCAACCAAAGAATTACATAAATCAAAATGCATATAATTTACTAAAAACAATTGTATAAGTACAGGAATATCAAAATATGTTGTCCTTTCCTTTTATTCAGGTCACATCATATTTATAGAAAACTAAAGTTTGAATCTGGATTGGGTTGCCTAGAAGTTTTGGGAAGATTAATATGGGTTCGGGTAATTTTTATTTTTCCATATCCACTAAAACTTAATTTGGATTATTAGTTTTGTATAAATTATATTTGTGAAGAAGAATTATATGTATAAAAAATTATTAACATAAACTCCCTTTATTTTAAAGAAATGTGACATTTTTTATGGGATAAACAAAAATGAAAAACGTGACATCTATCTTAAGACAGGGAGGAGTATATGAATGGAGACGTAAAAGAAACATAGTTTTTATATGAATGGAAGCAATTATTCTAATCATTCGAAATTTGGGTTGAAAAGCAGCGGTCAAAATGTAATTTGTTGAACGTCAATATAAACAATGCAAAATGTCAGTAAACGTGAAATTAGTCGAATAAATTTTATCTCAGCATGTAAATTAGAGAATTCTGAAATTTACAAGATTACAACTCACAATCCCTTGATTCCAGATTCAAAAGCAAAAAACGAGGGAAAACTCTTCATCTTCTTCACTTTATCACTACTTCGTCAATATGACGGAATTTTACTCCAAAAAACATGGATCAATGTCCTAGTTCGATGGATTTTTAATGGCATAACTATTAGAAATAGGCACTCACCCTTAAAAGGCCTCATGAGATGGATGGTTATCCATAGTTATATAGATTAAAAATTAGATGCGATCTTTACCAAGTCGATATGAGACAAGATGATACGATCATCCTCTACATATTATTAGGGAATAACCATAGGATATTATTCTATTTAGTTAATTGTGATTCACCCTATCTTTCTCATATTAGTTTAGATATTATTAGATTTGATTTACTCTATTTCCATAGAATATCATTGTATCCCCACATATTATAAATATGTGGAGTATTTGCATATGATAGTAATCAGGAATCATTCAATCAATCCATGAGATATATACTTTGGCTCAAAAACGTGAGCTTCAAGAAACAACCCTCAGGCTGCCGACGAGAGATCCTCGCACTCAGCCGCCCCCTTTTGCCGTTCAAGTCGCCGACCCAAACGTTGGGCGCTCGACAACAACGGTACTTGTTTCTTGATTACGTGTGGATTTCGACGTTAAGGAGGACGATCCTTAACAACTGGTGCTTTCATTGAGAGCTCACCTATTTCTCCCCTATTTTTACGCCAACTCCCTTCCCCAAATCTCTCACATCTTTGTTTGATTTATTCTCCATATCTTCTAATTTAATTGTGGAATATTTATTTTTCCTAACTCTATAAATAGAGATCATACCTAAACCCTAAACCTAGCCCCCCAAATCACACGCCGTCTCTCATTTCACACGCCCCCTCCCACTTTTCATCTCCTATCCCACTTGTTCATCCATTCTACTCAAGATCCCCTCAATTTCCCCAAGAGATTATTGAAGAACCAAGGTTTTATTCGCTTTCTACCGATTGTTTCGTCCAAGAAAGGTAAATTCAAACCTATATTCTTCACTCCTCTCCATCTAAACCTTCTTTGACTCTGTCATGCATGTAGAGAGTGTAGGGAATGCAGATCTAAGGGTTTAATCGGTGGGAATGTGTAATCGTATGTGTGAATGCATTTTGATTTCAATTGGTTGATGATTTAATGAATCCTCGGTGAATGATATGTGATTTCATGAAAACATGAGTGTGAGGACTCTTTTAAGTATGTTTGTGTGTTAAAACCATGAAAAGGTTGATTTTGAATAAGTGGGGGTAAACCCTAATTCGAATTCCTAAAAGCATGAGAAACTGTGTTTCCGAACAGTAAGTTCCGACTCGTTTTTGACCGACCAAATGAACTCCGATTTGACCGATTCTTTTTCCTGAGTAAACTTCATGATGTCTTGGATAAAAGATGAAGTTTTGGTGAATTTTTAAAGTTGACTGCGCAATTCTGCCAGAAACATGTTTTCTCTACCAGTAGGTTACGTTTTCTATTTGACCGACCTAAAAAGGTTATTTTGGCGTGATTTTTAAACTGAAAGTTATTTGATGAGTCTACTACTTTGTCGTAAAGTTTTAGCCCCAACGGAAGTCGGGTGAAGTTTTAATAATTTTTACAAAATGGTTGCGCAGTGCTGCCAGATTTCTATCTTGACAAAAACACTATGTTGTTATAAGTGAATTACTTGATTGATATATGTGATGACATGATGCGCTGTTCAAAGGGGGGAAAAGGGAAAACGATAGAGACATGCATAATTTTAAGTCGATGGTTGTGACTGATAAGATATATATATTATCTAAAGGTAATAACTCGTGCGCGAAGCGTGATAACAAAGGGAAAGCAGTAGTCGAAATCTAAACGGTCGAGGTGGGCTTCTTTTCTACCCTACATTTTTGTAGGTTTTCTTTTACTAAAATCTTTTACGTATGACTGTGGAGCTATAAGGGTGGTTTAAAGTGATTATCATGCCGTGATTTGTTTTAACGTGCCTATCTGATGTGGCTGTTGCCACTGTTATATAAATCGAATTCGGGTCCTCGTAGGGCCGCAAACCCTACTTGGATTAGTGTACACCTATGGTAGACTGTGTGCTAGCGTACGGGCTGGCCGGTCTAGTGACCTGGTTTGCGGCCGCATTCCTTGTCATGTATTGGCAGATATGGTTGATGACGATGGGGAAAAATGATTACGCAGTCGCTATTTTGAACAATGGAAAATATTTTGATGCCTCGGGCCTTTATATAGCTCAAACCCCGATGGTTACCTACGTATGGCATGATAATATGTACTCTTATTTAAAATGTTTTCGGCATGAGCCACTGAGTATTTTCAAAAGTACTCAGGCCTGCATATGTTTTCTCTATGTGCAGGTTGAGCAGCAACGAGCGGTTGATGGTGTTGAGCAGGAATTAATAATGAACTATGGTCGTTTTGAAACTCCGAGTGTCTTCGTGTCTTCACACATGACGTCACTCTTCTCTTGGATGCTTCCGCTGTGATGTTTGCTTTACATACTTTTTATTTAAATTCTAAAACTGTTTCATTTGGGATTTTTGCAAACTCGTTACTTATTTTGAATAAATGCTAAACCCTTAGTCATTTACTTGTTGAACATAAATACTTTTGGTTGTTTTATTTATTAAACTTAAATATTGGTCACACTTTTATTGAAAACCCTAGCCTTCTTTGAATGTCCTTTAAAGCCCCTTTAAGTCGCGATCGCCCGCTTTTATTAACCCTAGGGGGCGGTCGTGACATTCGTGGTTCCCACCTTGAGGACAAGGTGGATTTCAACCATGAGAGAGTTGATACGATCATCATCTACATATTATTAGGGAATATCCATAGGATATTATTCTATTTAGTTAATTGTGATTCACCCTATCTTTCTCATATTAGTTTAGATATTATTAGATTTGATTTACTCTATTTCCATAGAATATCATTGTATCCCCACATATTATAAATATGTGGAGTATTTGCATATGATAGTAATCAGGAATCATTCAATCAATCCATGAGATATATACTTTGGCTCAAAACGTGAGCTTCAAGAAACGACCCTCAGGCTGCCGACGAGAGATCCTCGCGCTCAGCAGCCCCCTTTTGCCGTTCAAGTCGCCGACCCAAACGTTGGGCGCTCGACAACAACGGTACTTGTTTCTTGATTACGTGTGGATTTCGACGTTAAGGAGGACGATCCTTAACACAAGATTTTAGACATTTAACACACCCTCGCACGTATGGGTCGGAATGACACATTCTCACTCTGTTTTGTCTGCTGCCATTCTTGTAGCTGCCCTTGCAACTGATCCCATATCTGGTCATTCTAACCTTGCTACTGCACATTCTGATGTTGTCGTTGTTGTTGTTGCTTCCTTCTCTCATCGCTCCGGGTTCGTAGATGGTCTAGCCCTGCTGCAGCCACGCATCCCCCGCCTTTTGTTTTGTTGATGATGATAAGATTTCCTGATTATGTCCTACTTATGATGTCATAAATATAATCATATGAGAATATTCTTTTTTTTTGTCCTATTTATTTCCTCTAGTAATAACCTCCTTATTAATATGAATAAGGAATATTTAAATGTATAATTTTCACCATAATATCAAATGTTATTTTTTTAAAAAAAAAGCCGAAATGTCCTTTTGGAGCTTGAGGTTATTTTTGAAAAAAAGAATCCAAAGTGCAAAAGTCCTTAGCATTATGACATCGAAGTTTAGAGAATTTTACTTTCATGTTTTGTCGATACGTGATGTATTCTCTACGTTTCAATTAAATTGAGTCGTATATTTTTTGGTATATTAAAAATCAAAATATCTAATCACTTGTACTATATTTTTTCTCTTACTTTATTCTCTCTAAGCTCTCCTATTTTATTTATCTCATTTAACACAATATTTTAATCCCTATATTAAAAGAAATACTTCCGTTTAGTTGAAATAAAAAAGAGTAGCACTACATTTTACACTAACATAAATAAACACGCAACAATATCCAAAATTTCAACACCCATGTGTAAGAAAATCCAATGGTGCTAATAAGGTCTCTGAATGGACAATGTAGTTTATAGTTTATAGTTTATACGATTATTTAACTTTGGAGAGAAATAACATGTAGTAGTAATTAATATGGGAATTATTAGTAGCAGCCTGCTGTGAAGCCTCCATCTACATAAATAACCTGACCAGTAATGTAAGAAGCAACAGGAAGGCACAGAAATGCAACCAGCGGTGAAATCTCATCTGCTTCCGCTATTCGGTTCACATGTGTTCGAGCCATCAAAGGCGCCAACATCTGCAGAATTGACACCTCCACCTCTTCCTAATCAGATCAAATTGTTAATCAACAAATGTTAGTACCAACCCTAATTCGATAAAACATTTTTCTTTAAAAAATGGTCATGGTATGGTATCCCCAACTTGAAATATAATAACATATACTCTCTCCCTCCGGTTCACAAACATTTTGTCATTTCGGTCCATCCCACAATAAGAGTCACAATTCACTTTTATCATAAATGGTAAGTATGTCACACATTTCAGTAACTTAATTCACTTACATTCTATTATAAAATCAATATAAAAAAGTAGACCTCATATTCCACTAACTTTTCCAATCCACTATTCTTTAGTATTTCTTAAAACCCGTGCCCACAACAAATGTGGCTCCTATTGTGGGATGGAGGGAGTATAATTTGTTATCGAAACAATGAGTCTGCTAGCTCATCTTAAGTTGATCGACAAAAAAAAAACATCTCAATTAAATTGAGCTGGACATAAATCAAAGTTTTAGATACTCCCTACATTTCTATATATTTGAGACATAACTTTTCGGCACTAGGTTTAAGAAAGAGATGTTTAGGGTGTTAAGTAGATTGATAAAAAAGTAAGAAAAAAAATAGAGATAATAGAGTAGAAAGTGAATAAAGTAGAGAGAATAAAGTAACAGAGTGAAATAAGAGTGTGAAAAAATGTTAATTATTACTCCTTCCGTCCTATAGAAATAGGCTGAATTTCCTTTTCGTCCGTCCCATTAAAATTGTCTATATCCATTTATGAAAATCTTTTTCTTCTTCCTTTTTACTTTATCACACAACAAAAAACTCGCCAATTAGTGATGAATATTTCCATCACTAGTCAGTAAAATTACTTCACTTAAAAGATTAGTGACAGATCAAGTTTCGGTAGATACGTCATTAATAAACTTGTCAGTAAAAAGTTTTAGTGACGGAGTTTCTGTCACTAAATTTACTATGACGGAAACCATAGGCGACTGCTTCGCATTAGTGACGGAGTAATCTGTCACTTATTAGTGTCTGACGCATTTCAGTCTTTAGTTGTTGAGCTATTGGATGTCGTCACTAATTCTGTCACTATTTTGCATTTTTTTGTAGTGTCATGTATGAGCCCCATCATCTAGTACATTATTTCAATCACTTTTTCTCTTACTCTCTTACTTTACTAATTACTCCCCTCGTTCTATAACAAGAGTCACATTTTTCCATTTCAGTCCGTCCCACAATAAGAGTCGCATTTCACTTTTATCATAAATGATGAGTAGCTCTCACATTCCACTAACTTACTCTACTCACATTCTATTATACTATATAAAAAAGTAGACCCCAAATTTTATTAACTTTTTTCTAACCCACTATCTTTTACATTTCTTAGAACTCATGGCCACACCTATTTTGACTTCTATTGTGGGGCAGAGGGAGTACGTATTAAAACCTTTGTCATCTTCAATTAGCCTATTTCTATGGGACGGAAGGAGTATTATATATAAAAATAATTCAACTATAAGTGAGCTTCCCAAAATAGGAAAATGAATCAATTATGAGAGAATGGGAGGAGTGCAAAACATAATTATACATACGGGCTTGATGATGGTGGTCCTAACACCAAAAGGTGCGACGGCGTTGACACAGATATTGTCCTTGGCCCACTCGCACGCCAAATTCTTTGTAAGTTGATTTATGGCACCTGGAATATGAAGGATATTAGACCGTTGCCATTTTTATATGAAATGCAAATAAAACCGTCTATATATAATCTGCAAAATGCAATCTGCCTATAACTAAAATGCAATTTGCGGAAATCCATCTACAGTTCACAAATGTATATTGTATTTTAGTGTTTACAATATTGCATGTTTCGTGCCATGTGGCATCACAAGATTGGATGTACGTAGTGACTTTAATTAAGGATGCATGATAGGGCTCGTTACAAGCATATTTTTATAGGGGTTTATTACACTAAACAGGTTAATAATGTGCGAAAAAGTGTTGAATTTAAGTGTGCATGGGCTATAAAGTGTACAAGCGGCAAATGCAGGATCAACTTGATCAACTCGATAAAGGAGTGAAAAATGGCCAGAAATGGAGCTAAGTTGATCAGTTGTGTACAAGCAGCGGAACTTGCCTAGCCGAAAAGTTGATCGAGTAGAGTGCACCACATGAAATGATGAGTCACATGAGAGACAATAAAAGATGCCATCTCAAGGGCACAAATGTCAAGATAGGATGGGCTTAACCTAGGAATTTGGGCTAAACATCATCCTATAAATAGCAAGAAGAATGCATGCAAAAGAGAGTTTTTTCCGAGTCCAGAATCACCTCAGTCACTATCACCTCAATCACTACACAGTCCTCTTTTACATTTTCAAGCATGGAGCACGGAAGTTAGGAGTGATCGAAGCCGCAGTTCTACTTCAACCTTCCTCTTTTCTTCCTCGTCAGGGAAGAAAAGACGCAGATCTGCCTAATAAGCCTTCATAGTTTGTTTTTCTTTAAAACCCGAGGGGTGGAAACAATTGTTGCTTAGTTTTCGTTCATGTTTTCTTCCGAATTTTAGTTATTTTGTTTAGTCTCTACTCTGTTCCTTGTTGTTGATCGATCTTCTGAATTTACGCTTTGGAATTCTATTTTGTTTGTTGAGGATCGTTTGAGAAATGGAGTTTTCAATGCAAGCTACTTTGGATCCGATGTTTTCTATTCGTGTTTCTTTTATTTAGCTTAGTTCTATTCTAATTTGGAAGTTAGCTCTGCGCAACTCAGTGATTTATGTTTAGATCTGAAGTTAGGATGAAGTATGTGATGCATGTTGGGTTGGATTCGGTGATTTCGGAGTTGGATCTTGTTTATATTACCTCTGTTGCTCTGTCTTCCGATTCTTCACAGTTAGATCTAAGTTACACTTCGTTAACTTGCTTGAGTTTAGGATAGATACCTAAGATTTGTTTTCTCTTGGGTTAAATCGCATGGATTCATGTTTTGAATTGTTTGTTTCTCGCTTTAATGTCATATGTTGTGCCTTCCTCTGTTGTGATGTTTGTTTTAAGATGCATAGTGAAGAAGAAGGTCGTAGTTCATTAGGATCGCAGTCCCTGTCGCCTTTTCGTTGTTTGCAGCTTTTTTTGTAGTGCTCTTTTCTTTCAGTGGTCCCCGCGGTTATGTTGACGTGTGGTTATTATCTGAGTTGATCAGTTCAAGTTATGTTGTTCATGTTGATAGTTTAGTTGATCAAGTTAGTCCATTGCTTGAGTGATTTTAGTTAACCCACAGTAGTGAAGCGTGGCAGCAGCCAACCCCCCAACATGTCTCATACACAACTCGACATGTCTCTGTCCCTGTGGGATTCGACCCTTACTTCCCTTTACTAATCTATAGTATTGTGGGTTAAGGTATTGAAAGCCCTAAGCCTCTCCGTTTGCATGACCAACGACTGGATAGTGCCCACTTAATCTCTTCATCATTGACTTGATCAGTTGAGTAGTCTCGACATATAAAAAATCTGTTGTGTGAACTAGAGTCATTAGGTTGAGGAAAACCTCGCTCGCTAGCTTTCAAATGGCGCCGCTGCCGGGGATGGATGGCGTTTTTTATGTGCATGTGTTTGAGATATTTGGTGTAAATAGTTGATTTATTTTGTTTATTTTCTTTTGCAGTTTATGCACCGGAGCCTGAATTTTGGATGCTGGAACAACACAGTGAACTAGAGAGACACAAAGGGTAACTGGAGGATAAGAGCAGCAGCTAACCCCATTGTCACATTCAAGCTCTGAAGGGGAGGAAGATACACTCCCGTTTGTCAAACAAAATAAGGAAGAAACTGAGCCAGAGGAAAAACCTGCTCCAATGACGGATATAGAAGATAATGATCTAGAGATTGGATCCCTAAACGCCCACATAGACGGCGAGCCTTCTCAGGCCATAATGGTGACTCTTGCTTAGTCAGGGATTGAGATATAGAACAATGTACTGGCGGTCATGCCACATTTTTAAGGGCGAAGAGTGCACGAATTCTGCAAACTTTGTAGAATTCAGAAGCGACTAATGGGATCAAGCGAGGAAGATTATAGGCTGCATGCTATTCCTTTCGCATTACAAGGCGAGGCTGACACCGGGTTCATGAGGCTGCCTCAGAGATTTATAGGGACCTGGTCGGAGTTTCAACAAATATTCTTGGATTACTTCTTTCCCTCGACAAAAACAAATGCCCTAAAGAAAGAGATTCAAGGAGCCCGACAGGAGACTGAGGAAACTTTGAGTGAATACTAGGGAAGATACAAAAGACTGCTCAATGCATGCCCGAATAACCGTATGGTGTAAGCCGATGTTTACAACACTTTTTATGAAGGACTAACCCCTGAGAGCAAAGATCTAATGAACTCTTCGAGTGGTGGTGACTTTTCTAAACTGAAGGTGAGTGAGGCCAATAGAGTTCTGGATAGATTGATCAATGCCAATAGGGCATATGATAATCCACGTACCACAATCTTAAGGCGGGTGCCAGCGAATACCTATGCAGAAACAACCAAGGAGAGAATGGAGGCTCGCATGTACAAGATGAAAAAGGCATTGTTGGCCACGATGGAGAAACAGAACCAGCCTGTCCCGCAGGAGAAAGTGAATGATGTAGTAAGCTAGGAAGGGATATATCCCAGCTACGGACCTCAGGGAGACCCTGATCTTCAAGTTCAGGTGAGTGCCTCTAGGCATTGGAGTCCTATTGGGAACTGGGTTCCCAGGAAACAGAGAGAAACTCCATGGAGAGAACACCCAAATTTTAGATGGTCGGATCAGAACCAGAGTCCGCCACCACCACCAGTCAGCATGTATCAACAACTACCTGCTATTACCTACCAGCGACCACCGGCCATAACTTATCAACAGCCGCCGGCTATCAGTTATCCACAGCAGCATGAGGGGCAACCCCAATGGCAAAATCAGAACCACGAAGGGCAGAACAACTGGAACAACAATAGGGGACAGGGGAATCAGCCGCACTGGCAGAACAAGAATCAGAACAATCAAATGGTCTCTTATGTTCCATCGCATCAGAGAAGCTACCAAAATCAGAATCCAAGTGCCCCCTTGCAGCAACATGGACCAAATGGAAATTTCCATCATGGGTCAGAATCCTCTTACGGTAATCAACCGGGAGCAACCTCCAGCCAGTCGATGTCCAAGCAACCCAAGGGAACATAGGACCTAATTGGAGATTTGCTAAACTCTCTGCAGCATATCCAAGGAAACATTCAGGCCTACAATGATGTGGTACATAGGCTACAAGATGCTCAACTGGAACACAAGGCAGCCTTGGACATGCTTACCAAACAAATCTCACAAATGGCAACTACATTGAGCGAGATACGCGAGCATAATGGTCACCTTCCTGCCACTGTCAAGATGTCAGATAGAACCAACATTAGCAAGATTACTCTGAGGTCGAGGAAGGACTATGCTGAACCCTTTGGGGGAACAGTGTTGGACAGAAGATAGAAGGGAAGTGCTATGGGATATTCTAATCATGTAAGACGTTGAATCAAGCTCAGAAGAGCTAAGACACTACGGAGAAAGAGATGCTGGCTATTGTGTACTCTTTTGAGAAGTTTCGTCCATATCTGTTGGGATCCAAAGTCATAGTGTACACCGATCACGCAGCTATCAAATACCTGCTAGCGAAGAATAAATCAAAGCCCAGGCTGATCCGTTGGGTGTTACTTCTGCAAGAATTTCACTGGGAGGCAAAGGATAAAGCTGGGACAGAGTACAAAGTGGCAGACCGCTTGAGCATGATAAATCAAGGAGAGGATAAAGAAGATGTCCCTGATGCTTTTTCGGAGGAACACCTATATTGTGCCCAAGGATCGAATGTCCTGATCAGCTGGAAGGATGCGCTTGATGCAGCTGATCCAGTAGCCTTTTTATATGAAGTAAGCAGAAGGCAAGCTGAACCCTGGTTCGCTGATATAGTAAACTATTTAATAACCGGTGAGCTACCTTCTACATTAGAGGTGACAAGAGCCAAGAAGTTAAATATTAAGAGTGAAGCCAAGTACTACTTTTGGGATGACCCGTATTTGTGGAAAATGGGAATTGATCAGGTCATCAGGAGGTGCATTCCAGAGTGGGATCAAGAAGACATATTGGTTCATTGTCACTCTCTTGCCTGTGGTGGTCATTTCGGTCCTAAGAAGACATCGAGGAAGGTTCTAGACAGTGGATTCTATTAGCCAGATCTTCATAAGGACGCCTATGAATTCTGCAAAAGGTGTAGCCGGTGTCAGTTAACTGGTGGGATTTCTGCCAAAGATGAGATGCCACAAGTACCCATCGTGGTACGTGAAATATTTGATGTATGGGGAATGGATTTTATGGGACCTTTTCCTTCATTCTATGAGAACTCGTACACTCTAGTCGCAGTCGACTATGTATCTAAGTGGGTGGAAGCCAAGGCAACAGTGACAGGCTCAAGAGGTCTCAAAGTTTCTGAAGTCCAACATATTCAGCAGGTATGGAGTCCCTAGGGCTATTATCTCGGACCAAGGCACTCATTTTTGTAACCGCACAATCGAAGCTCAAATGAAGAAGTATGGGGTAAACCACCGTCTATCCACTCCTTATCATCCACAAAGCAATGGTCAAGCTGAAATTTCAAACAGGGAGATTAAAAGCATCCTCGTCGTAAGGGCACCCCTTAGTTACCCCACCCCTTAGTTACCCCACTTTGAGCCAAAATTTCGAACGTACCTTCCTTTGAAACCATGAGCCTCCATGCCAGATGAGTTAAGGGATAGAACGGAGCAGTTAACCAGCTGGGGATGAAAAAGGAGAGTTAAAGCCAAGCGGGTAGAACAAAAAGACAGAAAAAGAAAGAAAATTAGAAAATGGATAGGGAGAATGTATAACCGACCCACACAAAAAAAAAAGAATAAAGGGCAGGAGAAAGTGTAACCCGACCAAAAAAAATGCGTAGTTGATGGGAAGGGCTGGAAAAGAATGTAACCTGACCCTATGAAAGGTTAGATGAATAAGGCCACAATGGCCAAAGGATAGTGTTTATGTGGGGAAGATTGAAGATGTAATAGGGAGGCTGCTCCAGTTTTGTTCCCAAGTTCACATGTCCTTCGTTGTTGTGAAGAATTTTATGAACTTAGAACCCCTAGGATCCTTACCTACTTACACCATGACCCCTAGCTCCGTTACAACACTAAGAAAGACCTTAAGGAACTAGTCTGTGCCTATGGAACTCAAGCATCAGTGGTATGGCCAAATGAATGAGTGAATGATCCTAACATCTCTGGTGAGGAATGAGTGACCGAGTGAATCCAACAATTGGCTAGAGTAGGGCTATCTTGACGAACTGATAGACTAACCAGACTGAACCAAAGGGAAGGGAGGAATTTGAGACTGCAAAATATTTGGAGTGACCAGGCTATCTCTGCCTTCCTCTGCTGTGATGTTTGTTTTTAGATGCTTAGTGAAGAAGAAGGTCATAGTTCGTTAGGATCGCAGTCCCTGTCTCCTTATCGTTGTTTGCAGCTTTTTTTGTAGTGCGCTTTTCTTTCAGTGGTCCCCGCTGTTATGTTGATGTGTGGTTATTATCTGAGTTGATCAATTCAAGTTATGTTGTTCATGTTGATAGTTTAGTTGATCAAGTTAGTCCATTGCTTGAGTGATTTTAGTTAACCCACAGTAGTGAAGCGTGGCAACAGCCAACCCCCAACATGTCTCATACACAACTCGACATGCCTCTGTCCCTGTGGGTTTGGCCCTTACTTCCCTTTACTAATCTATAGTATTGTGGGTTAAGGTATTGAAGGCCTAAGCCTCTCCGTTTGCATTACCAACGACTGGATAGTTGCCCACTTGATCTCTTCATCATTGACTTGATCAGTTGAGCGGTATTGATATACTAACAATATGTTGTGTGAACTAAAGTCATTAGGCTGAGGGAAACCTCTCTCGCTAGCTTTCAATGCGCCCTAGCGGTCCCATATATATATATATATATGATAGTAGTTTATATAGTGAATAATACCTTTGGAAGCAGCATAAGCAGAGAGAGCAGGGAGGGCGACGCCACCAGCAACAGAAGAGATGAAAACGATGTTTGCGGATGTAGATGCTTTCAGAAGAGGATAAGCTAATTGGGAAATATGATAAGGGGATTCTACGTTTGCTGACACTATTCCATCCAAGTCTTCAGCAGTGTGATCACAAGCATGCTTCAGTTTAGTTATTGCAGCGTTGTTTATCTATCATCATTCACACAAATTTATTCAGTATTCCATCCATGCATCATGCATGCTATATGCTAGATTTGACTTTAATACTCCTATATGTTCCATAAAAATATAAACTTTTTCCATTTTAGATCGTTCTATAAAAATAGCCCCTTCTATTTTTTTTTAACTTAGAACCTCGTTCTCACTAACAATACTATAATTATTTTTTCTTTCTCTCTGTTACTTTTACAAATTGTTTATCAAAACTTGTGCCGTCCTAAATATCTATAATTTTTATGTGACAACTTGATATTTAACTAAAATTTTTATGAGACAACTTGAGTACAATTAGTGTAAGAATATGAATGCTCATGCCTTGTTACATACGTATAAGATCAGCCGGCCTTTATTACAATTTTATTTTTTTAAATCATAGTACTACAAAAGAAGGAAAGAAAAAGTTTATAAGGAAGCATATATATATATATGTATATATATATAGGGTTTTGATCTATGCAAAACTAGATTTAAATACAGAAACGCAGAACAATATCATAATTAGGTCACTTTTAGGTCATAATTAGGTAATTTTTAGATCATGCTAACAAAGCATGACCTAAAACGATCTTAGCATGACATTAAACTCAAATATTATAATATGACCTAAAATTGCTTAATTATGACCTTCCGTGTTTTTGATTAATTATTGACCATTAGATCATCTAATCCTAGGGCCAAGATTTGGTCTGCATTTCTGGATTTAAACACATACTTATTTTGATCATCTCCCTATATATATATATATATATATATATATATATATATATATATATATATATATATATATATATATATATATATATATATATACTGTCGTCGTTTAATAGTATATTTTAATAATCACGTAAATAAGATTCCCACATCAATTAACAACATAATCAAGATTGTGCAGTGATTTGGAGGGGCATCATCTATTGAAGAACTAGGTGGTCCAATTTGTTTAAAACTAATGTATACTATGGTTTATGGATATCGAAACAAATGGGGATGAGGTAGTAAACCGAGTTATGGATAGAACAACCAAATAAGTCGCCAATATTTGTCTATACTTATTAAAGATATAATCTCTCAATTATAAAAAAAATAATACGTGCAGATGTCATCTACCAATTAATTTGCATCACATATGTCCAAGTAAAAAAGATCAATTTGTCTAATTTTTTTTATTTCTTGTGGGCCACAAAGATAATTTAGCTAGATTTTAACGCTTAATATTTTTGTGTAATGGTGCCTTCGGAAATACAAAAGGGATGTGTAAAGATAAGTCGACATTCGTCTTATTCTAATTGGAACATTTCTAATTTGACATGCAATTTTATATAGTGTTATTTTATGAATAAAATGAAAGAATAAAGTAACATAAAGAAATAAAATAGAGAGAATGATGTTTCTATATTTAGAAATGTGTCATTTAGAGTGAGATATTCCAAATAGAAAAATATGTCACTTAGAGTTAAACAGATGGATGGAGTATATAAGTTCAGGATTTTGTACTCCAATAATACTGAATTTTTGTCAAGCATATTTTGTTAAATAATTTACCCTTGAAAAACACATTGGCTGACTTTGAAAATGGCTGTATGATAGGTCAATAAACATGTTAAAAAGGAGGATATTTTGTCTACTTACCAAGATATTAAGCTTTCCATTAAATTCTAAAGAGACATTTTTGATAAGTTCTTCTCTTTGAGTTCTTGAAGTCAAGTCACAAACTGATCCCTTCACCTTAAACCCTTTAGCCTCCCATTCTTTCAACCTTTCATTAAGCTCAGAACCATTTCTCGAACATGTATAAATCGTCGCACCAAATTCAGCAAGCTCTTCAACAATGGCGTATCTATATATAATATAAACACACACACACAAAAATATAAATGAATTGAGTTATGAAAAAGATCGAGGTAGATATACCATGTAAATTGAATGATTAGTCAAAAGAAAAAAAATATAACCCGATTCCTCTGGTGCCACCAGTGACAAGTGCTGTCATTGCTTCGAGACTCCATCGTTTTTGCCTGTTGGAATTCTGGTCTTTCGATGCCATGTCTTTTTTTTTTAGTTTGGGTTTTGGTTTAAGTAATTGACTTGTGAAGTTGAGTTGATACTTATTATCTTTGGAATTGGAACAAAGTGGGGTGCCGTCCTAGTTGGGAGTTGGGGATTTTGTTTCTCTATTTAATGTTTATACTATTATAATTCACCGATAGAATCTGTGAATCGGCAAGATGGTGACTCGTAGCATAGTTTCTACAACTACAATGCTATTTTTATTTTTATTTTTTATTTTTTATTTTTTTATTTTTTTATTTTTTTATTTTTTACTCTCTATATATAGCTCATTAACTGAATTTATTTTAAACACAAATATATCCGCAAGTGTACTAGGCTAATATAACAAATAGTAAGCAAGAGTATCATATCCACTGAGACAATGAGTATTAACCTAAGTACCAAAAATCCATCTGAACGGTACTATCTAGATGAAGCAAAAATATTTGTTTTAGTAAATCTAATGAAAGCAAAAATATAAACAATAATTGAAATAACTAAAGCAAATGGAAATAACTTGGATAAATAAAAGCAAATAAAAGAAAAAAGATATAGATCAAGAATTAGGAAGGTAGAATCCTACGTGATCGATAACAACTATCATATGTTCAACTAAATTCCAAACTATGCCAACAAAGGGTTTCAAGGGTTATTAAGCTATCACTAAGGTAAAACCATATCTTTTCCCGAAGCATACAATTTGTATATTGTTACCTAGAACCGAAGTCTCCTTCCTAGAACTAAGATAACAACTTCTAAAAGCTCCTAAGATAAATTGCTTCACTCAAAGACATCAATTTCTCATCTTTCAAATTAAACTACTCATCTCTCGATTATTGTAGTAAAATCTACATGCATTTATACGGTGACAAGTAAAATAAATGTATAAGCACAGAACAAATCAAAAAACCACATAAGCCAAGGCACAGAAAAAGGAAATCAGTGAAACATAAGAATCATTGTATCTCCCCCGTAGAACTCTACAAAGGACTTAGCTATGCATGTTCATCGCAGAAACCAAAGAAATATTCAAGAAAATATTCAAAAAATTGTTTGAACAAAATTAAATCACAAAAACTCCTAGAATTGGATTAGGCGGATTAGAGGCCTCATCTTCAGTCTTACGAAGAATACTCGTCATCCTTTCGCTCTTCTCTTCTTCGTAGGCTAAAATCTAAGATTTTTTTGTTAAAGGCGTGTAAAAGTTGTGCAGGAGACGTCTCTGGCATATTTTATTCATTAGGGCTCTAATTTCCATCGATAGAACTGTTGGTCGAACCTAGCGGACCGCAAGGTTCGTTGACTGTCGAAGCTGGTGAGTCGCCAGGTGCTCACGACATTTTGGTGCAAGGATCTTGGCGAGTCGCCAGGTTGGTCATTGTGCGAAGCTGGCGGCTTGCCTGCTTTGTTCAGCATTTTCGCCCTTTTTCATCCCGGATGCTTCCTTTTGCCATTTAAGCTCGTTTTCAACCATTTTTCAACACATTCTTCACAAAGTGGTCAAAATACCAATATCATAGAGAAGTAGCTATAACCATGTCTCAAAGTACACCATATATGATCAAAACCAAGTAAAACTACTCTCTAAAACCATGCAAAACCGAAGTAAATCAATTCCCCCAAACTTAAACAATTGCTAGAGAATACAGAATAAATGAGCATATCACAATATGATTTCCATCAAGTCAAGCCTTCGAATGCACTCTTACTACTAACTTGTATTTCAACTTGGATTCATTCATCACTCGGGATATATATCTTTGCGTGTATTCACCTCACTAAAAAGTGTATAAGATATCAAGTAGACAGTCAAATCAATAACAAAATACATGGATTACCATAGGCTTGCTCAATGTCTAACATCTCTTCTACTTCGAGTGACAATAAATCCAGAGTGCGAAAGGTCTTTTATTTAGGTTATAATGTAGGCTCTTTGGTAAGGTGAGAAAATATTTGGCTAAAGTGACTGAAATTCTCAAAAACATAAAATCCCAAGAAATTACAACAGTCAACTTTTAACTGTTAGGTTTAGTATACTGAAAAGCATATTTCGAGCAAGTTCGCGCGAATATAATCTTGCTTGTATACGGAAAACTCTACAATCCACTTTTAACCCGATTCAATATTATTCGAGCAGTTTGCACGAATAGAATCAGTATATTATTACATTGTGTTTGGTTGTGCGTTTATAAGATGTTTTATAAACATTTAAATGCATAAGAAGTAAACAAAGCCTAAGTCTTATGCTTAGTAGACTGGTTGTGGGCGTCGTCCACTTTAAGGTAAAATGATAAGATGTTAATTAATTAAGTCCATAGCAGATTTTAATTAATTAATAGACATTTATATCTTAAACGCGAGAAATAAATTATAAACAAAATGGAAACCCGAATTACTTGTAATTTTTTATTTGGATGTGGAGGTCAATATTACTTCTGTAGTGGTTGCTCGTAATATTCCAATATAAGCTTTTATTAAATTGTGGGTTCAATTTAATTAGTAAAAAGCTAATTGGGGAGCCCATATCCAAAACCTTCCATAGATCCCTGACTGTGCCCAATATGAACTTAATATAAATAGGAGAATAAATGGGACAGAAAACACAATATTTAAAGATGAAATTTTCGTCCCTTCTCTTTTTAAAGGAGGACGAAATTTTCTAATTTTCTCCTCCGTGAGTTTTTCAGCTCCTCCTCCGTGAGAAAATTCTGTCTCGTTATTTGAGTCATAGTATTTTGATAAGATCAGCCCACCCTGATATCGAGATACAGTTCGGGAACCAGTCAGAAGATCCGTGGTCTAGTATTGACGATCATCGTGGAGAAGGCGTGAGCAAGCGACGATTCTTTGGAGAATCAAATTAGTAACTCTAAACTGTAGAATTCATGTTTTAGGATTTATATTCTTTAAGCATGAATTATTTGCGTTCTAGCATGCAATTATGTGTTAACATGTGAATAGATTAACCCCATAATCTGTCAAATAGATCATACGTCTGATTTATTTTTTTTGTACAAGTCTTCCGCTGTGCAAGGGGCTCCAAACCCCAACAATTGTTATCAGAGCCAATGCCTTCGGAGGCGTCAGGCTTGGTGAGCTCGCGAGATGAGTGGGAGCCCAGCGCTGCAGCATTTTTCAGTGGGAGTCCGACAGAGGGATGATCGGTGCAGGAGCAGCAGTAAAACAACGCTGCAGTGCCGAGAGGGCTGTCGGAGGCGACGCGAGAGCAGCAACGACGATGCAGCAGCAGCGTCAGATACGACACAACAACATCGATGTCGGGCAGCAGCGGCGTCCCTCAGTGAGCAGCCCCAACAGTGCGTCAAACTAGGGTTTTTCCTATGCGCGACGTCGCATCGCCTCGTTCCGTGACTTCGCTTTCCAAATTTTGATTAGGGTTTCCAAATCCATGGATTCAATTTTGGAAATAATTCAAGATAAATATGAAAATGATATTTTATATATTATATGAGATTTAATTATGAATTAATTAGATTTTTTCCTTATTTTATGGATTTGTAGTGATTTTAATTCCTAGATGAATCATAGTTAAATTTGAATAATGACAATCTAATTTTTATTTATCTATATCCTATGGATTAATGTGGATTTATCCCTATACAAATCCTAGTTGGATTTAGATAATGATAATATTATTTTATTCTTATCCTATGAGTTTATATGAATTTATTCATAGATAAATTCTTGATGGATTTGGATAGTAATAATATAATATTTTATTCTTATCCTATGCATTTATATGAATTTATTCATATATGAGTTCTAGATGGATTTGAAGAATGATAATATAATATTATCTAATTCTTTGGATTTATATGAATTTACTCCAAGAATAAATTCTAGATGGATTAGGATTAATATTAATATGAATTTATTTTTATCCTATGGATTTGAATAGATTTAATTCTATTAAGACAAATCCTAGATGGATTAAAACAAACATTAATCCAAGTTATCCTTATCTTTTGGATTTATATCCTAGATAGATTAGAATAAAGATAATATATAAGAAAATCCTTATTTAATTGGATTTAGATAAATTAATTTATCGAAGAAATCCTAATTAATGTTTGATATATTCTGGATGTCTATTCTAAATAGAATTAAGATTTGTATATATTTTGGTTGATAGGATTTTATTTTATCTTATGGATTATGATGGAATTGTTTCTATCTAGTAATATCCTAGTACGATTTAAATAATGATAATCCTAGAGCAACGTTATCTTGAATCGAAGGATTTGATTTTATCGAAATAAAATCTAGAATAATCCTAAATGGATTTACATAGTTAACATTATCTTGATAAATCCTAAATGAATTTGGATAATCATCATCCATGATAAAACTTAATTATTTAATTGATTCTCCCTTGACTAGATTAAATAATTATCGTTAATTATCTAGTGTGTTTAAATGTCATGCATTAAATGGATTTATCTGTTTATTTGGTGTTTATCTTTTTAAGTGGATTATCTGCCTTATCTGCTTATGTGATAATTATGCAAAAACCACATAAAATATCTAAGCGATAATTACAACAAGTGCGTTGTATATGGTCTCCATCAATTGGTTTGCAAATTTTATGAAGCCAGTTTCTAATATTATCGACACCCATTATGTGGGGACAATAATCCTACAAAATAACAAGTTCATATGGGCAGACCTCTCAAATATAAATAGTGTGAACTAGAAAGTAGTTTCTAATATTATCGCCACTCATTATGTGGGGACAATAATCCTAAGAAATTACAAGTTTCAGAAGCTCATACAGAATTTATGAGATAGTTTGATTTTGTTATCAGCACATGAGCATTGTTATGAGAATGTGTTGTAGAAACAAAATCATGTAATGCTAAATCTGATGGTCGTGCTTAGGCAACATTAGGCGGCCATGCCATTATGTGGTCTCTGGACTATTCGTCAGTGTTGTGACCAGTAAAAATGTTAAAGTTGTGAATGAGTATTGACCTCTTATGGAGGGTACCTGTTTTCGATTTTACAGTTGCAAGATACATAATTGTTTTGTGGTTATTTGCGATTATGTATTGGGCATAAGTATGTGATAATAAGTTAATTTGTCAAATCTTCATTATGTCATTTAATATTTTGTCTGCGATCCTTAAAGAAAAACTTGAATGCCAAAATTATGTAGACTGGAAATGTGAATGGATAAGATTCTCATCTCTAAAACTTGGAGTTTATACTCAATGATTCATGTCCTCCATATCCTCGACATAATTCCATGAAGAATGTTCGAGAATGCTTTTTGCATGTACTTGACAAGTTATTTGAGGAATAAGGTCAAGCTATTTTTTCTTTTAAGTAGCATGACAAATCTTGGTTAGTTACGATGAAAGATGGATATCAATAGAATCTGTCAAGATGATTCGATTGGAATATCCTAGAGGGACAGAATGTTTTGAGGAATCTTTTGATCATTCAAATAGTTTCTGACTCAAGTCATCGCCTGAAGTAATAAGAAATGACTAAAAGAAGGTTTAACCGAAAAGTACAAAACCTTCAGAATATTAGTCGATATATTACTGTTAGAGGAAAGTAACATGATAATTGACGAATTCATCAAGGCTGCAGTTTTCCTAAGTCCTATTTCATTGAACAAAAGACTAGATATGGAAATGAGAGAGCATGAATTGTCATCAAAGTTTGTTTATAGCGAGAAGAGATACTTTGAGAGTTGGATTGACCTTTTAAAGAAGGACAATGACTTACATGGAAATGTAACTTCTAAAGAGATCTTGATCTAGTTAGGCATTTGTTGCAGTGGGAGCAATTTATGCTCAATTATTGTTTCATGATTGATGTTTATGACATCATAGTATTGAAACAATATAAATGCAACAAGATTGAGTATCAAACAACACATCAACTTCTTAAATAATAAATGATAAAGTATTTATGGCTCTTAATATTAGAGATAAGAAAATACTTAGCAATTGTTCAAACTGATATAAACTATCGAGATTTTACCAATTTGTTTGATAAATAGCTTGAGAGTCGAGAATGTCTGTTTGATGCACTGTAAGTTAGAATCATTTGATTCAGATCGCTTACAGAAGTGCAACATAGAAAGACTAGCAAGCTTTATGGTTTATACCATAAGGAGACGAGCAATGGGTTATGATCAGTAGTGGGAGTCTAATCTCCCTTGACGAATCCAAACATTCTTCTAAAGAATGGGATAGTTATGTAAGAAGGAATCGAAGTCTTTCTAAGACAAGTTTGATTAAGTGATGAGTTGTACTCATGAAAATCTTATTATTGATGGGATAAGAGTTAGATACAACGAGATACACTTTAAAGAAACTACCAACATCAGTACCTACTACAAAACACGAGTTGTGGACTAGGGCGACTCTAGTCTAGCACATCTCAAGGTGTAATATTGTTCCAATGCATGTTGGAAAGGTATCCACGTAATTGGAGTTGAGTACTGGGGTATGTTTCAAGGTTGTCCCAAATGATGTAAGGTTATAAATTCTGTAATCTTCAAAGATGGATTTCTTGAATGAAGACCAAGAGATGAACTACAAGCCTAACAATGTGATAACTCTCAAGATAAAGAAAGAGATATCAAATTTTCCACATTACCAAGGAGTCATACCATTAGAAACTTTTGCACTAACAAAATCAACTTCAGTACCTAAGATTATAAGAACCATGTCGTAGTGGAAGTGTTCCTTGGAACATAACAAGTTCATGGGTCTAAGAGTGTCGCAAGACTCGGTCTTAGATTAACTTGAACATAATCCCATTAACTACAATGTAGCATTGGTTCATTTGGATATTCATCCTTAAAAATGTGATAGATTCCAAACTACAATCTACGATAGACAACATGTTTTACAAGACTTGCAATACTACCTACGGGATGTGTCAGTCAGTGGGAGATAGTATATTTGCAAGTGTAAATGTGGATCTCAAATGGCTAGACTATGACAATGAGTTATGCCCAAAGAGAAACATCATCTTCTCGTCTGTCGTTGTGCCAAGATTGATTTGATCCTACTGTCTATCAGAACTTACATAAATTAGAATGTATGTATTATGATTGTCAAGACAACTTTCTATTAAAGAAGTCTTGAGGAAATCATCTACATGGAACATGCTAATGTGTATGTATTAGAGTACAAGAAACACATGATTAGAAGCTTATGAAGACCTTTGTGGTCTTAGGCATGAATCTAAATCAGAGTATATGTGATTTATCAAGATTGTCAAATGTTTTGAATTTGACTTGTGCCCTTAATAGTGCTGTAAGCACAAGTAAGTTGAAAGTGCGTTAAATATGGTATTATTGGAACTCTACGATGATGAAATCTACAAAAGTTTCAAACAACTCAGATTGACATCTGGCGTATGAAACTGGTTGTCTACCTAGTTTAAGATAAATGATTTAAGAGAAACTAATTACATTCTAAGCATCTAAGTCTTTAAGATTGCTAGAAGGAATGTTGAGATTCTCTTAGGAATCATATATCAATACATTGCTTGGAACATTTTAGTATTAGAATTTCCATGCAAAGGCTTTTACATTTCAAGATGGAATTGTCTTGTCTCTAGTAAGTGTCGTTTGACACTTAGTGAGATCAAGAATGATGAGACTAGTTTCGAAGATAGATGTCTCATCTATGCTATGATGTGTACTAAGTTTGATATTAGTTGTGCTTATGCATAGCAAGTGTATATCATATTAACAAGGGCAAAGGACTTTGATTGAGGTAATGAATATACCATAGTACTTGAGAAAGACTAATCGCTATATTCTAGTTTACCAGTCACTCATGTAATGTCCTTGGGGTTACACTGACTAAGTCTTATGACTAATCAGTAATCGAGTAAGTCATCCTCATTATATGTGTTTACCTTAGGAGTATATTCCTAATAGCTTTGATCGAAAGTTTGAGTATACCTATGAGTATTCTTACTATAGCAAAGGCTAACTCAAGGGACACACGAGATCATAAGCTAAGCAATCACAAAGAGAGATGAAATTAATTAAAGATCAAGTACGCAGCAAAGACATAGTGGTGGAAAAGATATGATCAGAGAACAACCAAACAATTTTTTCACAGAAAATGCATTTGTGGCAAACATGATGTGAAATGAATGGTAGTTCGATATATCTAGCTCCAATACCTGCTTTGTGTATAAGTGGGGGAGTTTTGGCAGTGGGTATACTCGAAACATGTTTTGAGTATAATTGGAGACTGTTAGGTTTACTATACTGAAAAGCATGTTTCGAGCAAGTTCGCGCGGATATAATCTTGCTTGTATACGGAAAACTCTACAATTCACTTTTAACCCGATTCAATATTATTCGAGCAGTTTGCACGAATAGAATCAGTATATTATTACATTGTGTTTCCTTGTGCGTTTATAAGATGTTTTATAAACATTTAAATGCATAAGAAGTAAACAAAGCCTAAGTCTTTTGTTAGTAGACTGGTTGTGGGCGTCGTCCACTTTAAGGTAACTGCTGTCGGTTCTATGCAATGCTTTGCAAAAGAAAAAGAAGAATTTCACGACCAGATAGGCTTTGGCTACCTATCGCCAAAAAAAATAACACATAAACACATACTAGCAAGTTGCAAGTAGGTTCAAGGCCTTAAGCAAAACACACACAAGCAACATATGAAAGCTGGAAAAGTAGTAAACATGGATTGAGCTTTAGGAATTTTTTTTGTATGGTTCCCCTGCCCCAAAATGGCTGAAAATTTGTGTATAGCTTCATGTTTGAGTGTAATTCAAGGATAAAATAGCCCTAATAAGTCAGATTTTGATATATGGTATGATTTTTCACTTTTCCCCAACTATGCAAAACATGGCACATATATTCAATCGATCTGATTCATAGGCAAACAAACATATTTTTAGCTGATGTTTTGTAGGCACGTAGCTAACATATCACGGTAACTTCACATAAAATTTTAGCTCAATCCAACAATAATAGATCAAACCGATCAGCAATCACATATAGGCTAAAACAAGGAAACACAAAAGCTAAAAGAAAAATCAAAGAAACAATAGATCAAACACCTAGTGGGTTCTAGGCTCTAGATACCAAATGATATGGATTCATGTAATTCATGATCCATTAACCCAAGGAAAAACCCAATAATAGATGCTTGATCAAATATTTTTGGTGAAGTAGGTTTTCAATTTATCAACATAAACAAAGACAAATCATAGATCCAACAACAACTAATGAATCTAAGATGAAACAAGAAGGATTAACATTGGATAGTGTGGAAATTGGAATACAAAGTCATTGATGAAGTAAGCTAAGGCACTTACAACATAACTAACATGCATTCATGGCTAGATCTTCAAGGCAACCATAATCCTCAAAGCATACCTCTACTTGATCCATACTTCACTAGGAATTGATGAACCAAACAACCTAAATCTAGGAATTAGATGAAAACCCTCTTCAAGAGGACCAAATCTCTCAAGTACATGATTTCAGCAAAAACTCCGGAATAAAATGGGAAAAGGGGTATTTATAGTTTAGGCCCAAATCCCAAGAAAAAGGCCCACAAAAACTATTATGCATCACTATGCCCGGCCGGGTGGATATTAGGGTGGTAAATCACCCGGCCGGGTGAAAATCTCTGGAGCCGCCCTGCCTTCCGTGAGACACCCGATCAGGTGGACGAAGTGTCACAAAAGTCACCCGGTCGGTGGAACGCTCTGACCCTTTCATTCCTTCGACGACGTACCCGATCGGGTGGCAACATGGGTACCTGGCCGGGTGGGAAAGTTTGGTTGCAGCTCCTCCAAAGAGTTGTACCTGGCCGGGTGGTTTGGTGACAAATCCCACCCGGTCTGGTGGAATGCTTCTGCACTGTGCGACTTCTGTAAAACTGCCATAGTCCCTCCTCCGGACTCCGATTGGGACGTGTAAGATACTCAAGCGAAGCTCTCTCGAAGGAGAAGATAATGGTGGCAATTTCAGGAGAAGCTCTCTCGATAGGCAGAATATTGATTGAAGCCAGCTGCAGGTACAAACTTTGATGCACGACTTCCATGGTCGTATCAAAGTTCTAGAAACACATGCACAATTGATGATAAAACACACATGAAATAATTGAAATCTCAAATCTCACCTGGGTAGATAGCATGAATTAAGGAAAAAAAAATAATTCGTTACTTATGTACCCTATTACTTAAACTCTCAAGTCAATGGTCTAGTGATAACTCAAAATGGATGGTTCTTTTATCATAGCCGACTAGTCTTCAGCCCAATTACTACCAAATTTTTTCCATTCAATTTTAAAATTTTTCAATCAGTCAACAAAACAATCCAAATATCTCATAGAGTTCTTAAACAAAATAAATTTATCCTAAAACACAAATAAAAG
Organism: Salvia splendens; assembly: GCF_004379255.2. Classification (NCBI taxonomy): domain Eukaryota; kingdom Viridiplantae; phylum Streptophyta; class Magnoliopsida; order Lamiales; family Lamiaceae; genus Salvia; species Salvia splendens. The sequence goes on from NC_056035.1 coordinate 23,079,290, forward strand.
TAACAAAAGACAACTATTCAATCTAAAGCAATAAGGATATGTACCTCGTAAGTGTCACTGTGATACGCTCAGATTTTGCACTATTGTAAGGCCATTATTTGGTCCGTTTTGAGTGTCAAAGTTGCATTGCATGTCCATTATTTGTATATTTTATCCATTTTGGTATTTTAACGTGTTTAGTGAGAAATGTGTAAAATAGAGCACAAAAAGATAGCTGAAAGTCGATGTTGGAAATCTGGAGCATTCTAGGAGTCCAGCGGATTGATACGCTCCGATTTTACACTGTTTTGAGGCCTTTATTTGGTCTGTTTTTAATGTCAAAATCAAATATCATGTTCATATTTTGTATATTTGATCCATTTTGGTATTTTGACGTGTTCTGTGAGAAATGTGTAAAATAGAGCTGAAAAAGGGCATGAAAACGTCAAATTCTGGAAGCCAGAACTGAAGCGCAACCCAGCGGCCCACTGGACACAATGCGGCGGTCGCTGAAAACGAGTCCAGAGAGTTCTGGAGCGGTCCAGCAGTCGCTGGACCCATGCCAGCGGCCGCTGGACCTATTCGCGTGCAGCAGTCCCATTTCAACCCCAGTTTTCTGGCTTTTCGTTAGTCCAATTAGGTTCGCTTTGGTACCAAGATCATCTCAATCGGAGTTTTGTGGAGAACGTTATGGCCATTCTACGAAGACTGCGCAATGCTGTCAAGTGCTGGCGGGAATTTAAGGAAGGAAATATACTATTACCTTGTTAAGCCAAATCTTGTCCTTAACCTATGGGGCACCAAAATTCCATCTTTCCTGTTACTTGGAGGATACCTTTTACCATATTTAAACCTTTTTCAAGCCTATATATACCCCATAACCTAATTCATAATATTCACCAATTTATAGATCTTCTTTTTGCCAAATAATTCCAGAGCATAAAATTGAGAGTACTTCATAGTGCAAGGGGTTCAAGAAGGGATCAAGAGAAGATTAAGGCTACAAGGATTCAACCTTTGAGTTTTACTTGCTTTAGTTCATATTTTCTTTATGACTTCCCTACAATCTATGTTTTTTGTTTATTCTAGCATGTGTAACTAAACTCATAGGATTCTAGGGATGTGTTAGTAATGACTATGGTTATACAAATCCATTTTGCTATTTAATATCCGTTTTGTTCTTATTTCGTTTCTTCCCTAAGTGTTGGATAATGCTTCACGTTTGAGTGACACCTTCTGTGATGATCTAATATAACTTGTTACATAATCGTGAGAGGAGATTGACGAGTTAGATCTACTTAGTAGACACCACAATTAGTTTCCCTTAAAACGACACTGTTAATTGAGAGTGAGGACTTATCAAGGGTCTTAGGAGCTTTAAGGAGTTACAGATCTAGGATTGACAACCCTAGTGTTAGTAATTCACATTTGTACCGCATGGTCATAACTTAGGTGACTCGTTCTATCTAAGTAAGAACTGTGCTAGGGTATTGTAGTTGGAATTTGTATAACCATAACTGTGAACGCACATCCCTGGAATTCCCTTATCTCTCATATCTTTATCTTTGTGATTTATTTGCAATTAGTTGTTTATTTGCTTTATTTGTTTTTGCTTAATTAAGCCAAACTCTTGTTTCTCTAGATAGTATTTGACGCTTAGTACATCATAGCCAGTTGCAATTATATTCCATGTGTTTGATATCCCGGTACTGACCTTTAGCTATACTATTTCTACCTTGTATACTTGCAAGTAGTGTTAGTACTAAAAAATAGTGCATCACGGACCGCTGTAACACAGCCAACGACCGCTGGCCGAAAACGACCGCTGAACAGGTAGCAGTCCACTTCAGAAAAGTTGAGCTGAAAAGAGGAACACGTCCAGCAACCCTTGGGTTGTGTGCATCGACCGCTCCGGGAGCTCCAGAAGCTATGGGATGATTGTCAGAGACCGCTGATACAAAGTGCAGCGACCGCTGTTCAAGAGGCAGAAGCTACGGATCACTCGCCAGCGACCGGTAAACAAAGTGCAGCGGCCCGCTGGGAAAAAGCGGCGCACAGAATTAACCTACTTTCTCTCTAGATTTACCATATAGTGCTGCATATTTGCCATAATTATGGGACATGAAAATATGGCTATAAATACCCCCTCAAGTTTCATTAAAGAGATCTTCTTTTTGCTCCATAATTCCAGAGAATAACATTTTAGAGTTTTACATTGTTCATCAAGTTCATGGGTGATGCACTTTTTATTATCACTATAAATACCTGCAAGTATACAGAGTAGGAATAGTATAGCTAAAGGTTAGTACCGGATATCGATCACGGGGAAAACAATCACAAATTGTCTATCTTCTACTAAAACTCAAATACTATTTGGAAAACCAAAAATTTTGGGAATTATTGAAAACAAAGACCAATTAAAAACAAAGAAACAACTAATTGCATATAAACACGGAGATAAAAGTATAGAGATATCGGAATTCCAAGGATGTGCTTTCACAGTTATGGTTATAAAAATTCCAACTACAACATCCTAGCGCAGTTCTTACTTTTATAGAACGAGTCACCTAGGTTATGCTCATGCGATGCAAACGTTGATTACAAACATTAGGGTTGAAAATCCTAAATACTTACCTCCTAAAAGCTCCTAAGACCCTTGAAAAGTCCTCACTCTCAATTAACAGTATCATTTTAAAGGAAGCTAATTATAGTGTCTATTAAGTGGATCTAACTCGCCAACCTCCTCTCACGATTATGTAGCAAGTTATATTAAATTATCACTGAATGTGTCACCCAAGCGTGAAGCATTATCCATTAACTTAAGGAAGAAACAAAGTAAGAACAAACAAATGTTAAATAGAAATAGGAATTGTATAAACCAATAAAAGTTATTAACACATCCCTAGAATCCCATGAGTTTAGTTACACATGATAGAATAAGCTAAAAACATAGATTGGGGGGAAGACAATGAAAACATAAGAACTAAAGCAATAAAACTCAAAGGTTGAATCCTTGTAGCCTTGATTATCTTGAATCCTTCTTCAACTCCTTGCACAATGAAGCACTCTAACTTTTAAGCTCTGGAAATATTTGGCAAAGAGAAGATCTATTTTTGGGGGGTATTTATAGGGGGAAAGGTGGCCCTCATCATATAAGGAAAATGGTTGCAAAATATGGTAATTCCTGGAGAGAAAGTAGGGAATATTCTGCTCGCAGGTTTTTTCTAGCGAGCCACTGCACCTTGGCCAATGGTCATTGTGGGTTGGTCCAAGGCTTCTGTCTCTTTGGATGGCGGGCCGCTGTACTCGTTTCAGCAGTCGCTAGCCATCATGTCGTAACTCTCTGGACTCTCAGTAGCGGTCGCCACGCACTCCCCAGCGGTCGCTGGGCGTGTTTTGACTTCATGCACTACTTTCCCGGAGCGGGCCGCTATTGACTTAGCGGTCATTGGGCGCCAGCGGTAGCCGGCTGTGTTGCAGCGGACCGCTGGACATGCAGAACAACTCCAAATTTCCAACTTCGCGTTTTGACTCCCTTTTTAGGCTCAAATATGGACATTTATCACAAAACATGTCAAAATACCAAAATAGATAAAATATGCAAATAATGGACATGTAATGCAACTTTAACATTGAAAACGGATCAAAAGATGACCTTAAAACTGTGCAAAATCCGGGCGTATCAAAGGGTTTTGAAGAAGGATTCAAGAGAAGATCACGACTACTAGGATTCAAAATTTGGGTTTTAATACTTACGTTCTTATGTTTTGTTTGTTTTCCCTAAAAACTATGTCTTTAGATTATTCAATTATGCGTAACTAAATTCATAGAATTCTAGGAATGTGTTAGTAACGACTTTGGTTATACAATTCCTTTTTATTTAATATCCATTTTGTTCATTACTTCGCTTCTATTCTAAGTGTTGGATAGTTGCTTCATGTTTGAGTGACACATTATGTGATGATCTATTGACTTTCTACATAATCGTGAGAGGAGATTGGCGAGTTAGAAGAGCTTAGTTGAAACTACAATTAGCTTCTTTTAAAACGACACTGTTAATTGAGAGTGAAGACATCTTGAGGGTCTACTTTTAGGAGTTACGAATCTAGGGATTGACACCCCTAATGTCTGTAATCTACTTTGTGCCGCATGGGCAATACATATGTGGCTCGTTCTAGTGAAGTATTAACAATGCTAGGGTGTTGTATTTGGAATTTGTATACCCATTCCCTTATCTCATCAGTTTTATCTTTGTGATATATTTGCAATCATTGTTTACTTTCGTTTTTACAAGTTTTTATTTTCAAAAATCCAAAACTTTTGTTTTTACAAATAGTAGAAGAAGCTTATTAGAAGATAGGCAATTTGTGATCGTTTTCCTTAGTGTTCAATATCCGGTACTGACTTTTAGCTAAACTATATATACTCTGTATACTTGTGAATTTATTTTTTGCTAATAAAAAGTTAATCAAGTTTTTCCCGCCATTGCCGGGGAAAACTTTCACTACGTGATTGATATCTTCAAACGAAATATTTTATTACTTTGGATTTTTATTGTTTTTAATTTTTAATTTTTGTTCTAGTTTTTTTCTACAGGTCGTACATGCGAACGCGCTCTGGGAAGGATATCTTAGAGCCGCTCGATCTAGAGATTTAAAACACATGTAGGAAAATTAGAAGTGACCAAAGCAAGATGGGGGACAACAATCGAGCAGAGATAAAGAGGTTGCAAGTTCTTACTTTCCGTGAAGGTCCTCGAATTGATGCGAACAACTTCGAGTTGCGGATGCCCCTTATACAAAGGGTGGAACAATATCTATTTGCAGGCAGAGCCACCGAGGTTGCCAACTGCCATCTATGAAAGTTCGTGGAGATTGCAAACACGCTCAAGCTGAATGGTATCGACGTTGAAGCCATAAGGGTAAGACTCTTTCCATTTTCATTAATTGATTCTGCTAAAGAGTGGTTTGAGTAATTGCCTGCAGAGCAAGTCTCTACATGGAGGGATATAGTGGCGACCTTCCTTGATAAATACTATCCAAAGGGGACCATCCTAAAGCTCATGAGTGAAATCTTGCAGTTCGTACAAGGAGATGACGAGCCCCTCTATGAAGTTGTCGCACATTTTAAGTGTCTCCTCTTCAAATGCCCCAACCACGGTTTTTCCGCAAATTATGAAGTCGCACATTTTATGCCATGTTGGATTCAGGAGCTAACGGGGGATTCCTACGGAAGAGTGGACCAGAAGCCATGGTGGTCATCGAAGAGTTTGTTGTGAATAGTAGGGGGTGCACGAAGGAGAGACATGACTATAAGAGAGTGGTTGTTGTTGAAGCCTCGGAAAATTCCATTGCTAACAAATTGGCAGAACTGTGAGTCAGCGTTAACAAGATTGACCCATCAAAAAGAGAAGAGTCACTCCCGCCGACATCAATTATTGATCTTTCCCAGAATGACGTTCCTCCTTTTACCGAGGCCATCAACTATGTTCAGAATGGGGGTGGTCCCAATAGGCCATATAATAATAGTTACCTCCCTGGACAGGGGTTGGCAATTTTAATTATTTCAATGGTAATCGCCCTCATCCCAACCTCTCATATTTTAACAATAATTTCATCCAACCTCCAGCAGGATTTAATGTAAGAAAATGTAATACCCGTTCTTTTAAATGACCTTTTCCTTAAGTTGTTGTTAAACTAAAAGAAGTGCTGCTATCTTGTTTCGTTGAACTAAATGGAACTCTTTTTATTTAATGTTGATAGTTCGCAGAACAAAAAAAGGAAAGAGTTTTAAAGTGAGAACCGAACGAATCAAAACGAATTCGTGTTTATTTCTTTAAGTAAACAAAGTACACTTACATAAGAGAATACTAAGAGTATAAAACCATGCCTTAATTAAAATCAAAACATAAACATAAGCATCTATGTTTACATTTGTGAGAGTACTTAAAAATTTGAATGTTTAGGAAATATGTCGAACGTTGAGAAAAGAATACGAAGATGTTTATCCCAAACTAAAAGTGTTCAAAAACATAATACATTAATCTATATGATCATTTCACATGTGAATTATGAATGGAAAGAAAAGAATGTGGGATACTATACTATTCTTTTACAAATATTCATAAATGGGCCAAAAGACTAAGAAACTAAAATCTTTTGCTAAACTTTGGGCATCTTTCTCCTAAGCCCAAACCGCATCCCCACCGTGGCCCTATCCGATCAACCCATTGGGCTAGAGGCAGCGAGCCCGTCACGGACAGCAGGGCCGCCGAGTCCTTGTCCCAACCTGCAAGACAAAACAAATTTTTAAAGGCTACACTAGGAGAAAAGGGACAATCCTCTTTAGTTTTGGAGGACCAAAAACTCACCAAGAAAGGAAAGTCAATCCTGCAAATCCTCCACACTATGGCAACACCTGTTTCTACCAGCGACAATCAAACAATGGAATTTATTAGCCAAGTACCAAGTACCCAAACTAGGAACCAAACTACATTAAGGAAAATATGATGCATAATCAGAAAAATGAGATATGTTAGGACATGGATACAAAAGATGGTCAGCCCTTTTAATTCAACATACTACACCAAGTTTTACCTATAAAAACCCCTTCTTTTGCATAAACTCTTTTCTCTCCCACACGCATCAAAAATCCAGCAACTGTTAGAGTGAGTTAGAGGGTGCAAAATTTGAGGAAAAGGGGCAAGAGTAGGCTGAGCAAGCAAAGACTTTTCTTCCTCCTTTAGTTCTCTACCACCACAGGTAACACTCATCACCCTAAGTTCCAAATAATGCTTCATGTCATCACATAGTAGGAACAACGATTACGATATCATCACACACCAACGTTTTGAAACAAAAAAAATAAAACCTTAAGCGAAGAACAGTTGCCACCATGTTTTCAAACCCCTCACAAGCTCTAGAATCTTTATAACAAAGAACTCATCCCTACAAACTCTACGAGAATAGAATCTGACCAATTTAAGGAATTTAAAGACTTAGACCGTTAAAGAGATGAAATTAGGAGGTTAGCTTAGGCCGAGATTGACGGGCTGACCACCGACGGGCGGACCGCCGACGCAGCCTGAAGACCGCCGCACGAACTCCACGGGGCAGCAGCGGCCGACCCACAAGGCGACAGACACCGATGACGCGGGAGCAGCGCAGGCAGCAGCCCGGTCCGCCGAGATCGGCCGCGTGAGTGCGGTGGAGGGCCTCAGATCCTCAGAATAAAGCCGGAGAAGGTGGGGGATACGTTCTGCCGTGGGAATCGGTTGCCCCTGCAAGGTCGCATCCCTGTCGGAGCCTCGCCGTGAGGAGTAACGGAGGGGGGCGGGGCGTGAACTGCAGCGGACAGCGAAAAAAAAGGGGAGGGGGATCTCTGTTGGGCATGGGACGTCGGCAACCTGATGGCGATGAGAAGCTGGGAACGGTAGTGGTCCGGCGACCGGAGGAGTGTCATTTCACCAAGAAGAAAGAGGAAGAAGGAGTTAGGGATTTGTCCCTTCAATTTGGGGAAGAATTGAGATTTGAGAATTTTAGAATGAGAGAGAGAGCTGGTATAATTGGGGAGAGAATAGGTTGGGTTGGGCTTTTCTTTCATCTGGGCTGTTTATTATCGTTGGACCATACTTTTAGTTGGGGCATGCTTTTTAATTCTTTGTTTGGGCCTCTCTATTTAGCAATTGTGGGCTAGGGAATGAATTGGGAGAATGGGTTGCCTTTATGGAAATTAATTGTTGAGTTTGGGCCACCAATTAAAATAAAAGTATGGGCTGAGAATCTAATTTAAATTTCGGGCTCTCCTAGTAATTGATGGTCAATTAATTAATTCCACGATGATAAACTGAACTACCGGACTTTGGTTTAGTGCTCGAATAATCGATGATAAATAATGACTTACTATTTTTACCGCAATGATGAATATAAATCTCAGATTTAGTTAAATGTTTGAATAAATTGCATGGGATATAATATTCTCCTTCTTGATCGAATAATTGGTGAACCTCCACATAAATTAAATCACTCGAATTGATTAATGCTCAAGGACTTTTGTAGGAAATAAGAAAAAGAATTTAAGGACCACACACTTAGGAATGCATTCACTTTTAAGTCTTCTTCACTTCTTAAGTCTAATTAAGTATTATTCTTTTCTAAATGGGCGTCTTCGCACGTCGTTTAAGGTCAAATTAAGGAACTTTTCAACTAAGTAAATAACTTTCGAGGTGTGCATTCTTTTTAACGTGACTTTAACATGTTTATGTGAAAATTTCTATACATGTTTTTTGTCATGCCATATTTTGCTTTTATGAATACCTATTTGCTTAGCTTTGCCAATCATGTTTAATCGAATTTGGGTCCAAGTAGGGCCGCAAACCCTACTCGGACTAGTGTACACATATGGGGACCGTGAGCTAGCTTTCGAGTTGGCCGGTCCAGTGACCGTCGTGGAATGTGGCCACATTCCCAATTCACATACGTTCAGATTGAAGGGGTTGGTAGCGGAAGAATATATAAATCAATTACATAATAATTCTAATCTATTTAGCAGATTATTTCGACAAATTCTATTCGCGCAATTATCGCATGATCTAGTTCACATGCTTTCTACGTATTAGCCATTTTACCTTGAAGATTCTCCAAAGAATCGAAGATAGCTCGCGTCTTCTCCTTGTAAAGATCTTGAGTACTAAATCACAGATCTTCTAACTGGTTCTCGGTCTGTATGCTGATATCAGTGTGGGCTAATCTCACCAGAATATTAGGAAAGAAGACTGAAATACCTCACGGAGGAGGAGGAGAAATCGTCCCCTATGTGAGATAGGAGATGGAAGAAAATTTTAGGAAAATTAAAGTATATCTGTCACCTTTATTCTCCTATTTATATTAAGTCACATATTGGGCTCAGTCAGGGATCTATGGAAGGTTTTGGATATGGCCTCCCCCAATTTGCTTTTTACTAATTAATCTGAACCAACAATTTAATACAAGCTCATATTGGAATATTACGAGCAGCCAATACAGAAGTAATGTTGCATTGTCCATCCAAATCTGAAATTATAAGTAATCTGGGTTTTCATTTGTTTGTCGTTCATTTCCCACACTTAAGATAGAAACGTCCATTAATTAATTAGTGTATGCTATGAACTTAATTAATTATCATCTTATTAATTCCAAGAGTGGACTTAGCAAGAAACGCTTATTTATTATTCATTGAGTAATCAAACTCCAACTAGCTAGGTTCCAAATAATAAAGCCTTGTTTCGAGTTCCTCTTAAGGACGTTATCAAACGAGACTCACCTCGCGCACGATTCAATATAATAGTAATTCTAGCACCGCTAGATATTAATGACCACTACCCAATATACCAAGATTATTGGGTTGTGAAAAACCCGCACCATTTGGTAAGTCAAAGTAGTGCATAACAACATGCAATAAACATCCATTAAATGTAAAACATAACAACATTATGACAAAAGTAATTTGTTTCATCCATTGGAAAATGAAATAAAATGTTTTACAGTATTCAATCAATTGAAAGGTGATTTCTAGTATACAAACTCCTAATTTAGGGCGAACCCCTAATTTTTATTGAAATATGGAATAATAAATGCGAACTACGACATACTATTATACGACCCTTATGTTTTCAACGAGAACATGTCCAATTTTTTTTGGGACACATATGTTACTGTTAGGGTTTGTATACTAGAAATCACCTTTCGAGTGAATGAATATTGTAAAACTATAATTATTATTTTCCAATAAATGCAACAGATTATTTTTGTCGTAGTGTTGTTGTGTTTTACATTTAATGGATGTTTATTGCATATTTAAATGTATAAGTGAACATAACAATGTCCAAGTCTTTGTTTTAGTAGACTGGTTGTGGGCTGTGCTCAATTTAAGGTACGCGGTCAGTCCTGAACAAAGAAAAATAAGAATTTCACAACCTAGATAGGCCTAGACTACCTATCGTGAAAGGTTGCAATATCAGTCTGATTATTTCTAAGCCTTATTGAAATATGATGACGTTCGTGTGGTATAGCACTGAATGGATCTAATAGCAAGACAAGTCTTTATGCTATCTACTGAAAGACGAGGTCTTGATAATTAATTTCTTAATCAATGTACGTTAGCATTGAGCATAAGATATTGAGTATCTACTACTTTAACTTACCAAAGGTGCGGGTTTTTCGTCACCCAATGATCCAGGTATATTGGGTAGTGGTGATCATTATCTGGCGGTGCTAGGATAACTATTATATTGAATCGTGCTAGGAGAGTCTTGTTTGATAACATCCACAAGAGGAGCTCGAAACAAGGTTTTATTATTCGCAACCTAGCTAGTTGGAGTTTGATTACTCTATGAATAATAAATAAGAGTTTCTTGCTAAGTCCACTCTTGGAAATTAAAATATGTTAATTAATTAAGTCCATAGCAGACATTAGTTAATTAATGGATGTTTATATCTTAAGCGCGAGAAATGAATTAAACAAATAAAAGGAAACCCGGAATGCTTGTAATTTCGGATTTGGAAAGGCAGTGCAATATTACTTCTGTAGTGGCTGCTTGTAATATTCCAATATGAGCTTGTATTAAATTGTGGGTTCAATTTAATTAGTAAAAAACTAATTGGGTGAGGCCATGTCCAAATTCTTCCTTAGATAATGGGCCCAATATGTGACTTAATATAAATAGGAGAATAAAGGACACAGAAAATACACTTTTTCCATAACAAAATTTCGTCCACCTCAGATTTGAGAGAGGATCGAAATTCTTCTCCTTCCGTGAGCAGATTTTTGTCTTCATTATTTAAGTCCTAGTACACTGGTGAGATTTGCCCACACAAATATCAGTGTACAGTCCTGGACACCAGTCAGAAGATTCGAGGTCGAGTTCTGAAGATCTTCACGTGGAGAAGACGCAAGCCATCTTTGATTCTTAAGTGAATCAACGAGGTAAATTGGCTAACTCCGTAGTATGCATGTTTTAGGGATTGTTTGATCTAAAGCATGATTATAATTCAAGTTATGAGCATGATATGTGAAAAAATTACGCGAATAGAATTTGTCTAAATAATCAGCTAAATAGATCAAATTCATGTGATCGGTTATTATGCACGCTTCCGCTGCCAACCCCTTCAGTTACTCGAACCAAATGTTTATATGTTATAGCTTCCACATGGAAACCTCCTTACGATCTTTTGACATGACGAGTAGTCCTATACCCTTTACTTCATGCATATTATACTTTCCTTATATTCTTCTATTACGAGTTTTTATGAGAACCATTATCCTTTCATGTAGATGGCACGCTAACGTTACTACCGGACTTATCGCCGCTGCTATGGGGATTCATTAGCAGAGTTTGTTGCCCACTACAGGAAATTGTAGGACAAGGCCAATCGATACGGGGTGAAGGCCTATGAGGGCATTGTTTGGCTCATTGATCTGTTCCCAGAGGGGTAGTGGGACTGGATCACTGCCACCGCCAAGCTTCATATTACGCCTCGGCCCCTGTTCTACGAGCTAGTGGGGGATATGCCTGGATTTTTTTAGCGCGGTCTCAGCTGGGTGCTTCCATTTCGGCAACGGGCCCACACCAGACTCGCAAGCACCCGGGAGTGATAGGTTTCTTAGTTTGCCACCATGGGCCCTCATGCGGGGTGCGAACGGGATCTATGAGGAGGGGCAGTCATCCCGAGCTCCCGCAAGCAAGAGGAGCCGAGACGAGAGTGAGGACACTGATGATTCCGATGAGGAGCTTCATATCATAGGGGATTGCTCCGGGGACGATGACGACCCCATCAAGGAGTCCGAGCCTATGGGGAACGGCACGGGGAACGTAGGTGAGGGCGAGGACTTGGAGGAGGAGGGTTCAGATAACGACGAGACCGGTGATGAGGGCTTTGGTGGGGAGGACACCGAGGTTGATCCCGAGGAGGATCCGGAAGGGGGCGTGATGGAGGAGAACGACCCGGACAAGGAGGAGCTACAGATCAAGGATCTCATGGACTCGGGGATAGAGTTCGTTCCCCCACAGCCCATTGGACCTCCGCCTGAGATACCCCCACCTCCAGTGGAGCACCACCCCGAGGTACTGCAGAAGCCCCTCCACCCCATGGACTTAGTTTTCTATATGGAGTTGTACCGTCGGGCAGGGGCACTTGAGAGATTTTGCCAACAGATTCTACATTCCCATGGCACCAGAGATGGCACCGGTATACCCCAAGGAGGTACTGTCCCCGATTGAGGTACTCTTACAGGGGACTAGGTTTGGTGACCCGGTGTGGCTCAGCAGCAACTCCGACACGGATGACGACTCCGAGAAGGGTTGACGAGCTTTAGATTCATTTGTCATAGTAGCTCGATGTTGTGTTTTCTTTCTTTTATGTATCGAACCATGTAGGAAACTTTATTTACATTTCCCCTTCACATGTAACAGTTATTAAGTCCTCTTTAGACGCAATTTTCCTTAATATATGAATACATGTGATGTTTTTCAACTCCGTTGTTTCCCTACTTGAATTCCCTATCTCTTATATACAAAGGTGATGCATGAAATGAACTCAAATGTATGCGATCATGACGTAATGACAAGTATGAATCCTTTTGTTAACTTTTTTCCTTTAAGCAGAATGGCACCGAGACGTCGTGTCGGACGACCAAGGAGGTACGCAGAGATACCAGAGAATGTACCACTAGGAAACAAAGTGAGGGAGGAGATACCACCTCCACCACCTCCTCCGCCGCTACAAGAGCAGCAAGTGGAGGAACTTTTCCAAAAGCAGAATCCCCCGGTGTTTAATGGTCTAGGGGACCCGACTGCAGCTGAGAATTGGGTACGCGCCGTGGAGCGCATATTTCAACTTTCTTCAATGCATTGACAGAGAGCGTCTTACTTGCGTGACCTTCCAGTTGGTAAGATCTGCCGACTTCTGGTGGTAGGCACGAAAGAAGACCATGACCCCCGAGCAACTGGCTCTAATGACTTGGGAGGAATTCAAGGTTGGGTTGTATGACAAGTACATCCCAAAGAGTTATCGTAAGGCAAAGAAAGTGGAGTTCTATAATCTGAAGCAAGGACGAATGTCCATAACTGAGTATGATAGAATGGTCTGTAACATGTCTCGCTATGCACCTGGCCAGGTTAATACATATGAAAAGATGGCTGAGAAGTTTTGTGCCGGACTGAGGCACGAAATAAGGATGACTCTGGCCAGTCATGGAGGATTGTCATATCATGAATCACTGAGTCGAGCATTGGATATCGAGGCAGCTATGCCTAAGGATAAGTCGACTATGCATGTTGTTGTCGCACTACCACCGCAGGAACAACAAAACTTCTGAGTGAAAAGGAAGTGGGATGAAGATCGTACCCCACCTGAGACTAAGAAGCCACAGTTTACCCCGAAGCCACCACAGAGTGGTGCGAGACAGCCTGCCCTAAATCAGATGATGGAGCAGGGCTGGGACTGACAGGTGCTTCAACTGGGCAAAAGCGGACATTTCCCTAGGGAACCCCCGGGAAAGAATACTGGGACTGGAGGGAGACAAAACTATCAGGGGTAGCATCCGTAACTGTGGGCACTTCAAGATGAGCCGAGAGGAAAGGCAACCCCACCCCCACCCCCAGCACCACAGCACCAGCGTCAGCTACGCCAGAGGCTTCCCACTCAGGCTAGAGCTTTTGCACTGAAGCAGAAGCAGCCTAAGATTGAGCAAGGAAACCAAGAGCATGGCAATCTGGAAGGTATGGGAACTCTCCTCAACATACCTATTGCCATTTTGTTTGATACTGGTGCATCACACTCCTTCATATCAGCACCTTGTGTGGATACTTTTGATTTACCTATGAATCAAATTGAACATAAGATGAGGGTGTCCTCACGAACTTGCTCGAACGTAAAGTTTACTATGGGAAATTTGAGCTTAGTGGCTCACAATTTGCATGTGATGTTGATGTGGAGCGTCGACATCATATTAGGAATGGATTAGTTAGCTGAGAACTACGCTACTATCCATTGCAAGGAGAGACAGATTGTTTTGCAATACCTAGGGAAGGAACCTGCAATCTTTCACGGAATCTCCATGAGACTCCGGAAGTCCATAATTTCTACACTACAAGCAACCACCATGATAAGGAAAGGATGCCCTGCATACCTCGTCTATCTGAACGGAGAAGAGAAGGAGACCAAAAGATAGAGAACGTAGCAGTGGTACGAGAATTTCCCGATGAATTTCCTGAAGCACTACTAGGACTGCCGCCAGACAGGCAACTGGAGTTCACAATCGATCTGGAACCAGGATCAGCCCCAATATCAAAGGCACCATATTGAATGGTGCCTAAATAGTTAGAAGAACTCAAGATGGCTTACCATGGGGTGCATCAGTTGATACGACCATGGAAGCCGTGCATCAAAGTTTGTACCTGCAGCTGGCTTAAATCAAATTTCTGCCTATCGGGATGATGTCCAAAAGCTGTGAAACTGCCAGCATTGTCTTCTTCTAAAGAGAGCTTCGCGTGAGTATCTTACACGTCCCAATCGGAGTCCGGAGGAGGGAGTTATCACAGTTTTACAGAACTTGTGCAGCACGGAAGCATTCCACCCAACCGGATGGGATTTGACGCACTAAATCACTCGGCCGGGTACAACCTGCTGGAGGAGTCGCAGCCAAACTTCTCCACCGGTACCCATGCTGCCACCCGCCCGAGTGGCCCGTCCAAGGCGTGAAAGGGTCAGAGCGTTCCACCCGACTGTTTTGGTCATCTCGTCCACCCGGCCGGGTAGTGCACGGAAGGAAGCCGGACTCCAGAGACTTTCACCCGGCCAGGTGATTTAACACCCTAATATTCACCCGGCCGGGCAGAGTGACGCTGCCTATATTTTGTGGGTCTTTTACTTGTGATTTGGGCCTAAACTATAAATACCCCTTTTCCCATTTTATTCCGGAGTTTTTGCTGAAATCATATACTTGAGAGATTTGTTCCTCTTGAAGAGGGTTTTCATCTAATTCCTAGATTTAGGTTGCTTGGTTCATCAATTCCTAGTGAAGTATGGATCAAGTAGAGATATGATTTGAGGATTGTGGTTGCCTTGAAGATCTAGCCATGAATACATGTTAGTTAAGTTGTAAGTGCCTTAGCTTACTTCATCAATGACTTTGTATTCCAATTTCCACACTATCCAATGTTAATCCTTCTTGTTTCATCTTAGATTCATGAATTCTTGTTGGATCTTTGATTTGCCTTTGTTTATTTTGATAAATTGAAAATCTATTTCACCAAAAACATTGATCAATCATCTACAATTGGGTTTTTATTGGGTTAATGGATTATGATCTACATGGATCCATATCCTTTGGTATCTAGATCCTAGTACCCACTAGGTGTGTGATCTATTATTTCTTTGATTTTTCTTTTAGCCTTTGTGTTTCCTTGTTTTAGCCTATATGTGATTGCTGATCGGATTGACCTATTTTTGTTGGATTGAGCTAAAATTTTATACGAAGTTACCTTGATAGGTTAGATACGTGCCTATAAATTATCGGTAAAAATACCTTCGTTTGCCTATGGATCTGATCGATTGAATACATGTGCCCTGTTTTTGCGTAGTTGGGGAAAAAGTGAAAAATCATACCCTATATCAAAATCTGACTTGTTGGGGGTATTTCAGCCATTTTGGGGTTGGGGAACCATACAAAAAAATTCATAAAGCTCAGTCCATGTTTACTACATTTCCAGTTTTCATATATGGCTTGTGATTGCTGAAGGCCTTGAACCTACTTGCAACTTGCTAATATGTGTTTATGTGTTATGTCTCCTTGATTTTTGTTTGTGAAGAGGTATACCTTGATTGATCCACCTCAAGCACCTAAACCTCGGAATTGGAATTGCGAGTGTGAGTGAAACCACCCATTACTATACTCTAAACCTTCCTCCGAGTGATTTTGGGGAGTGACTTTTGGGGAGTTGGGACATCTTGGTTAAGGTCACCTTCTTAAATCTTATTTTGTTTATTTTTGACTAACCACACTTGGGCTAGTCCTTAGTGTTTGTCTTATTTGCAGGGATTTATCTTACGCCTCCTCGCACCCGGTCCAACAAAATGGTAGGGACAAGTGCGGAAGGGGAGGATACGAGCATGAGCCATCCTACACCCGAGGGGGATCTATTGAGCATGATGTCTCAATAGATGGAAAATCTCAAGCTTGATCTCAAGCAAGATATCCGAGAAGAAGTGAAGGAATTTGAGACCCGATGGGCATCCAATCAAAACGCCTTGGTAGTTGCCTTGGTAGTTGCCTTGAAAGAGGTTCGTGCATCAAGATGTAGTGTCCTAAAAGTGACCATCTACATCTTAAAGCTTCCGGGATAGAACATGTAGTGTTGAGGGGCAATGGAGGCTATAGGGAGTATGTTGGCAAGGAGTGTGGAATGAATGGTGATGATTGAGGTGACTATGAATCAAGGTACCATGAAGATGGACTTGATAGGGGAGGTAGTGGGAAACGAGCTTCAAAGCCTCATGGAGAGTGGCATTCTAGGAGGGTGAGAGATCATGTTAGCCATAAGGGGTTTGAGAGGCCAATTGAAGAAGTCCTACATAGAGCTTGGTTGAGGCCTACTTATCGACATGGTGGTGTTGACACAAACATAATGGGTACCCCATCAACTCATTTGAGTACATCCACTTCTTTCCATTTCTCACATGAGTTTCTTGATGTGCATGGAAATGTCCCTTCTTTGATAAGCTTAAACCAAATTAGTGGAGAAAAAGAACGAGAGAGAGAGAGAGAGAAAAGGCTTGAGAGTGAAAGTGAGTCTACAAAGACAAGAGAGCGTGATAAAAGACAAGAGTGTGAGGTGCAAAAGTCAAGAGAGAGTGGTGGGGGTGAGAGAAAAGAAAAATACCACATGAGAGAAAAACCACAAGCACAAGTGAGTTAAGGGTGTTTGTTAAATTCTATGGCCAACCTTGGGTGGGCACCAAATGAGCCTTTGCCTCTTGCCCTTGGTGAGGAAAATTAATTCTTACCTACTAACACTTCTTTTATGTCTTCTTGTGATGATGACTTTGTAGTGAGCAAAATTGAAGACATGAAAGTGAAGCACCATTTGGTACAAGGCTTGGAAACTACGCCCCCGGAGAAGGATCCAGAGGAACGTGAACAAGCGGATTAACTCCTTGCCCAAGGTTCAAGTGCACTATCCTTGTCTCCTTGTGATGCTCCCTTAGACATGATTGTATTAGAGAAGGCCATTTATTTTGATAGATTTTCCATTGTTGACTTGTGTGATTTGTTGCATCAAGAGCTTAAATTGTTGAAGGCTAATTCTATATATGCATCAATTATTGACCCTTTCCTAATAAATCCAAGCAATGGTAGACATGACATTTCAATTTTGGACTCTTGCATAAATACGGATATGTTTCTTTTGGATGCTAAGATTCCTAAGCTTTCGATTGTTGTTTATTGCAAGTTTCTTGAGCATGTTGTTGGGGATAGTAGGGCTAATGTGTGTGACATTGTTGAAGATTTTAGAGCTTGGTGTTTGCTATGTTTTTATGGGCGATTTATGAAGGATCTTGAGCTTGGTCATCTCGTCCACCAGGAAGCCGGACTCCAGGGACTTTCACCCGGCCGGGTGATTTAACACCCTAATATTCACCCGGCCGGGCAGAGTGACGCTGCCTAGATTTTGTGGGCCTTTTTCTTGGGATTTGGTCATAAATACCCCTTTTCCCATTTTATTCCGGAGTTTTTGCTGAAATCATATACTTGAGAGATTTGTTCCTCTTGAAGAGGGTTTTCATCTAATTCCTAGATTTAGGTTACTTGGTTCATCAATTCCTAGTGAAGTATGGATCAAGTAGAGGTATTCTTTGAGGATTGTGGTTGCCTTGAAGATCTAGCCACAAATGCATGTTAGTTATGTTGTAAGTGTCTTAGCTTACTTCATCAATGACTTTGTATTCCAATTTTCACACTATCCAATGTTAATCCTTCTTGTTTCATCTTAGATTCATGAATTCTTGTTGGATCTACGATTTGCCTTTGTTTATTTTGATAAATTGAAAATCTATTTCACCAAAAATATTGATCATGCATCTACAATTGGGTTTTCCTTGGGTTAATGGATCATTATCTACATGGATCCATATCACCAGTGCTCTTCGTTAAGAAGAAAGACGGGACGTTAAGAATGTGTATCGACTACCGAGAGTTGAACAAGTTCACACTCAAGAGCAAGTACCATCTATCGAGAATTGATGACCTATTTGACCTACTTCGAGGAGCCGGTGTATTCTCCAAGATGGACTTGAGATCAGGATATCACCAGTTGTAGGTCCGATAGGACGATAGAAATGCCTTTTGGGCTTACAAATGCCATAGCTGTATTCGTGGATCAAATGAACCGCGTGTTCCACCCGTACCTGGACAAGTTCGTCCTGGTCTTTATAGATGATGTGCTCATTTACTTGAAGAACGAGAAGGAACACAAGGAATACCTAAGGACCACTTTGGAGACGTTGAGAGCCGAAGAGATGTATGCTAAGTTTAGCAAGTGTGAGTTCTGGCTTAACGAAGTGAATTTCCTTAGACACATAGTGACGGCAGAAGGGATTCGAGTAGACGCTGCAAAGGTTGAAGCTGTACAACGTTGGCAGTCACCAACGACACCTAATGAAATACGGAGTTTCTTGGGTTTGGCCGGATACTACTGAAGATTAATCGAGGGATTTTCCAAAATAGCAAGGCCAATGACTCAACAACTCAAGAAAGGAACTAAGGTCAATTGGATGCCGGAATGTGAAACA
This sequence comes from Salvia splendens, assembly GCF_004379255.2. Taxonomy (NCBI): domain Eukaryota; kingdom Viridiplantae; phylum Streptophyta; class Magnoliopsida; order Lamiales; family Lamiaceae; genus Salvia; species Salvia splendens. Next base: position 23,098,096 of record NC_056035.1, read on the forward strand.
AGTTTCTAGTTGTTAAAGGAAAAGTTAACCACAACACCAGTTCTAGTCGTGCCAAAACCAGGAACAAGTTACGTGGTGTATACGGATGCATCAAAAGTTGGACTCAGATGCGTGCTAATGCAGAATGGTAAGGTGATTGCGTACGCATCACGCCAACTCAGGCCGCACGAGTTAAAAAACCCAATGCACGACCTAGAATTAGCCGCAGTGGTACATGCCTTGAAGATTTGGAGACATCACCTCTACGGAGTTCGATGTAAAATCTTCACGGATCACAAGAGCCTCAAGTATTTCTTCGAGCAGAAAGATTTAAAAATGCGGCAACGCAGATGGCTTGAATTAGTAAAAGATTATGACTGCGATATAAATTACCATCCAATTAAGGTGAACGTAGTGGCAGACGCCTTGAGCAGAAAGGCTACACCCCAATTAGCCGCTCTTCTCACGCAGAATGAGGATCTTATACGTGAGTTTGCTAAAATGCGGTTGGAGGTAATAAGAACACCTAAGACGGTGGGAAGTAGGATCGCCACTTTGGTGATAGAACCAGATTTAAGGGTCAGAATCGTTGAGGCTCAAAGATATGATGAAGAATTAGAGAAAATTCATCTGAGAGTGAGAACGGTGCAAAAAGAAAGTTACCGCAAAGAGGTGGATAACGCTCTCACGTTTGAAGGAAGATTGTGTGTGGCCAACGACGAGGCACTTAGAAATGAGATCATGAGTGAAGCACATGAAACGCCATCCACTGCTCACCCTGGGAGCACAAAAATGTATCAGGATATGAAAAAACAATTCTGGTGAGATGGCATGAAGAGGAGCATACCGTCATTTGTAGAAAGATGACTGGCATATCAGCAAGTGAAGGCTCTACACCAATGACCCTATGGGAAATTGCAACCCTTTGAGATTCCAGAATGGAAATGGGAGCACATTGCGATGGACTTTGTGACGTGACTGCAAAAATCCCAACGAGGAAACGCAACCATCTGGGTGATTATAGATCGCCTCACCAAGAGTGCTCGCTTTATACCAATCCGTATCACTTATGGATCAGACAAGTTAGCTCATATCTACGTGCAGGAGATCATACGCTTACATGGAGTACCATTGACGATCACCTCAGACCGTGATTCAAAATTTACTTTTAGATTTTGGATAAGCCTGCAGCGAGAGCTAGGCACTCGGTTGAACTTCAGTACTACATTCCATCCACAGACTGATGGGCAGTCTGAAAGAACGATCCAGACTCTGGAAGATATGTTGAGAGCTGTAGTGCTCGACCGGGGAGGAAACTGGGAGCCAGCATTACCGCTCATAGAGTTTTCTTACAACAAAAATTACCAGGAAACTATAAATATGGCCCCGTACGAAGCACTGTATGGGAAGAAATGTAGATCACCACTTTACTGGGATGAAGTCGGTGAGAGAAAAATTCTTGGACCGGATTCTGTGGAGGAGATGATAGAAATTGTCCGACAGATCCGTGAGAGAATCAAGGAAGCTTAAGATAGGCAAAAATCTTACGCAGATGTTCGCATAACTGATCTACAATTCAAGGCAGAAGATAAGGTCTTTCTGAAAGTGTCCCCGTCAAAAGGAATTACACGGTTCGGGGTCAAAGGCAAGCTAAAACCGCGTTTCATTGGACCCTACGAAATCCTGGAAGAGGTCGGTCCTATGGCGTGTAGATTGGCACTACCACCGAGTTTTGGAAAAATGCACAACGTTTTCCATATGTCGCAATTGAGGAAATATGTGTTTGACCCCAAACACAAAATCTACCAAAAAGAGATGGTGTTGGAACCGGATTTAAGCTATGAAGAAAAACCAGAGGCAAACTTGGAGTGGAAAGTGAAAGAATTGAGAAATAAATCTATTGTAACAGTGAAAGTTCTATGGAAGCATCATTGTAACAACCTGAAAAAAAAGAGAGAATAAAAAAAAGAAGAATTCGAAAATCACTCCCCCTCAACCCTCGTTGAAACCGCTTCCTCTCTCCTCTCTCCCCTAAATCTCTCCCATATCTTTAACCACCCTTCCTCTATATTAAATCTTCAATCAATTTATTTTTCCCTCACCTATCGTTCTCTGCAAGCAAGAAAACCAAGACCTATTCTTCTCAATCAGATTCAAGAAACCGAGAACCCAACTCGAAGGAAGGAGCTATCGGTTGTTTTCTTAAAATCTGTTCAAGGTACACTCATTTTCAATCGATCAATTACATTTTATAAGCATAATATACCTCATACATCAACCTCGCACACTTAACATAATCAATATTCAACAACGAACCGAACAATACAACTGAACACCCCACGGCAATTAATCGAAAACACAAAAGAACATAATTTGGTAAAGAGAACTTATCTTTCGGGGTTGTGCGGGGCTGTTCGGGTTGGTTTTGGGATGTTTCGGGGTTGGTTCGGTGATGAACGATGGCTGGACTGGACGGACAGCAGCGGCTGCTCTCAAACCCAGGCGGATCGGCGGCGGAGGAGCTTGTCCTCGTCGCTGGATAAGTTCTGGAGCGCAGCGGGGGTCAGGGCGACGGTTGCGGCGGAGACTGACCGACGGACGCTGCTGACAGCAGCGGCATCGTGTCTTCCCCGGCAGCAGCGGCATCGAGATTTCAACGGTGAGCGGTCGGCTGAAGAAGATCCTGTCGGGGTTGTGTTGGAAGGCGACGGGATTTGTTGGAGAAGCCAACACCAGCGGCGACGGACAGCGACCAGCAGCGACGGACAGCGACCAGCAGCGACGGAGGAACGGCGACGTGGAATGAATTGAAGAAAACTGACGGAAATTTGGAGGAATCCGCTGCAATATGTCGACGAAGAGAGAAAAGTAGGAAGATAGAGAAAGAGGAAGAGAGAGAGCCGAGAATGAGGAAGTGGGAGTCAAAATTGGGCTTTTGATTTTAAAAAAATTGTTGAGATAATTTAATTATGTGCTCGAATAATTTTGGGAATACCGTTTTGATATCGTGATGAAAAAATTACGAGGAGCCAACGGAGGAATCTCGGGCGGCCGCCGAATAATAAAAACCGAGAAACGAGATAAATGATTTTAATTAGGGTGCATGCATCTTATTTATTCACTTGATTCATTGTGTTGATTTATGTGTTATTTAAATGCTAAAGGTGATTCCTTGTAAGCGAGACGTGATATCAAGGGAAAGGAAATAATTTTGGATTAAGAACTTGAGGTGAGCTTTCTTTTTAAATATGGGCGATGCCCTAAGTATATTTTTATGTGAAAATAATATGAATATCTGTCATGCCGTGTTTTGTTTTATTCTATGGATACCTATCTGATGTGGCTTTTGCCATCTATGGATAATCGAATTCGGGTCTGACTAGGGAGTGAGTCCCTACTCAGGCTAGTGTACACGAATGGGGATCGTGAGCCGTCTTTTGGGTCGGCCGGTCTAGTGACTTGGAATGTGGCCACATTTCTTGTCATCAATGGATCAGATATGGTAGACATCTATGGGAAAATGGTTGGTCAACTGAATTTTACGATGGAAATTATTTTAGTGTCTTGGGCGATTTCTAAAGTTAAAACCCCAAGGTCACTCAATGGTGGCATCATAAATACTTTTTATAAAATGTTTTCGGCATAAGTCCACTGAGTGCATCAAGTACTCAGCACTGCATTTCTTTTTAAAAATGTGCAGATTGAGCGTGACGGGTGCTGTGGATGTTGAGCAAGACCGTTGAAGAAATTTAAGTATGTAGAATGTGTCATGTCTTCACACGTGGCATATTCCTTCTCTCAGATGCTTCCGCTAAGTAGTTGTCCTTCTTTTGAGTTCTTGTATCGCTGAGATAATATTCATTTTCGAGTTGTTGATTGTTGAGATACTCTGATTTTATTCGAACTATTCCCATTTGTTTCGAGGTATTGTCGAGTTGTGTTGTTTTCCCCTTTCTTCCCCGCTTCTTTAATCCTCCCATAGTCGCGATCAACCATGTTTTCTATCCTTAGAAATGCGGGCGTGACAAAGGGGTATCAGAGCAATTTTTCTTCCGCTCTGGACCCGAGAGTCTTTTACAGTATTAGTCTAGACTTGTTTCGCTAGACTAAAATAATAAAAAAAATAAAATAAAATAAGATCAAATAATAATTGTGTATTGAAGGCTCAACATCCCGCTTCGCCACACTCAATCAAGAAAGAGGTAATTTATTTTTATGAAAAAAATTTATGTGAAAGTTTTCGAAAAGGAGATGAGAAGAGCTATGGTTATGAAAACAAAGTATGTTTTACAATGGGATAGAAGAGCTATGGTTATGAAAACAAAGTATGTTTTACAACGGGATAGAGGAGCTATGGTTATAAAAAAAGTATAATGTGTTTTGCGAGAAGATGAAAATCTATGGTGATAAAAAGATGTATGTCTTGCAATGAGATGACTTGTCTTTTATGAAAAGATTTGATCAATGGAAAAAACTGTGTTTATGAATTGTTCAAAAAATTGAGTTTCGAGAAACATAGTTTTTAACTTTTTCGTTTGGAAAATTGAACTATGGAAGTGTGATGATATTTATGTTATGAGATACAAAGTATGATGCGTTATTCTATGGAGTATTTTACACGAGGGATGAAAGTTGATGTTAAAGTGTGTTTTGAGTCAAAACTTTTACTTTAAAATTTAAAGTAAGATTGGAATTTTTCGAGGAAAAGGGCGAGAGTTGAAGAAACTTTTTGTGTCAAAATTTTATGAATGTAAATGTGAAGCGCGAATGTGTTTTGTTATGGGATGTGAAAATTTTGTGTGTTTATCTAGTGGTATGAATGACGTTAATTGTGGTAGATGTGGAAATGTGAGATGATGAAGTATGTTGCGAACATAGAGTGCTTATGTTGTAGGCTAGACTGGGTACGTGCGAACCGTAGTTTTAAGTTGAAATAATCTATCACTTTCCCGAGTGACAAAAACGAACGAGAATATGATAGTTTGGGGTGAACCCCTAATTTGTCAAGGCACGACGAGGCAAGGAGATCGAGAGTGCGAATGGAGGCCGATGGACTATGAAACTTTTTCTTGGAATTGCTTGAAACTTTGGAGCAAGCTTGATGTGTGAACTATTTTACTAATTCCTACTTTTTTCTTGAACGACAAGAACAAAAAGAATACGAGGAAGATTTCAAGAAGTGGAAGATAGCGAAGACGAAATGAAGTTCAAACGCAAAAGAAGGTGCAAGACAAGGAGGGATGATGCGAAGTGCGCAATTAAATTTAATATAGTCTAATCTCACGTAATTTATTAAAAGTGGCAGCGATTTGACTTTCAACTACAATGTTAATTAAACGACATGAGGAAGCTGCTTGGAAGACAAGATGATGGAGAAATTCTATATTCGAAGGATGTAAGCAAATTTCGGGACGAAATTTTTGTTAAGAGGGGTAGATTGTAACACCCCGAAAAAAAAGAGAAAAAAAAAAAGAAGAATTTGAAAATCACTCCCCCTCAACCATCGTTGAAACCGCTCCCTCTCCCCTCTCACCCCTAAATCTCTCCCATAACTTTAACCACCCTTCCTCTATATTAAATCTTCAATCAGTTTATTTTTCCCTCACCTATCGTTCTCTGCAAGCAAGAAAACCAAGACCTATTCTTCTCAATCAGATTCAAGAAACCGAGAACCCAACTCGAAGGAGGGAGATATCGGTTGTTTTCTCAAAATCTGTTCAAGGTATACTCCTTTTCAATCGATCAATTACAGTTCATAAGCATAGTATACCTCATACATCAACCTCGCACACTTAACATAATCAATATTCAACAATGAACCGAACAATACAACCGAACACCCCACGGCAATTAATCGAAAACGCAAAAGAACATAATTTGGTAAAGAGAACTTATCTTTCGGGGTTGTGCGGGGCTTTTCGGGTTGGTTTCGGGACGTTTCGGGGTTCGTTCGGTGATGAACGATGGCTAGATTAGACGGACGACAGGGGCTGCTTTCACACCCAGGGGGATCGGCGGTGGAGGAGCTCGTCCTCGTCGCTAGAGAAGTTCTGGAGTGCAGCGGCGTCGGGGCTACGGTTGCGGCGGAGACTGACCGACGGACGCTGTTGACAGCAGCGGCGTCGCGTCTTCCCGGAAGCAGCGTGATCGAGATTTCGATGGTGAGAGGTCGGCTGAAGAAGATCCTGCTGGGGCTGTGTTGGAAGGCAATGGGATTTGTTGGAGAAGCCAACACCAGCGGCGACGGACGGCGACCAGCAGCGGCGGACGGCGACTAGCAGCGACGGAGGAACGGCGACGTGGAATGAATTGTATAAAACCACGGAAATTTGGAGGAATCCGCTGCAATATGTCGACGAAGAGAGAGAAGTAGGAAGATAGAGAAAGAGGAAGATAGAGAAAGAGCCGAGAATGGAGAGTTGGGAGTCAAAATTGGGCTTTTGATTTTAAAAAATTTGTTGTGATAATTTAATTATGTGCTTGAATAATTTTGGGAATACGTTTTGATATCGTGATGAAAAAATTACGAGGAGCCAACGGAGGAATCTTGGGCGGCCGCTGAATCATCAAAAATGAGAAACGAGATAAACAATTTTAATTAGGGTGCATGCATCTTATTTATTTACTTGATTCATTGTATTGATTTATGTGTTATTTAAATGCTAAAGGTGATTCCTTGTAAGCGAGATGAGATATCAAGGGAAAGGAAATAATTTCGGATTAAGAATTTGAGGTGGGCTTTCTTTTTAAATATGGGCAATGCCCTAAGTATATTATTATGTGAAAATAATATGAATATTTGTCATGCCGTGTTTTGTTTTTTTCTATTGAAACCTATCTGGTGTGGCTTTTGCCATCTGTGGATAATCGAATACGGGTCTGACTAGGGAGTGAGTCCCTACTCAGGCTAATGTACACCAATGGGGATTGTGAGCCGTCTTTTGGGTCGGCCGGTCTAGTGACTTGGAATGTGGCCACTGGAAGGCCTCTAGAGGGGCGCGAATTCGGGCCAAGTTATATTGAAAATAACTGAACCGATTGGATCAGTTAGCAAATGTCGTTGCCACTTGATCGATTCAAACTCGCTCTCGCTTGTTTCCTACCAATGTAATTTGTAAACTCCCAATTTTGCACTAATTTAACAGTAAAGCGGCAAGTTCGGGGTCAATCCCACATAGAAGTGGGTGTGTCGAGAGTGTGTGTAGTGAACATGGGGTTGGTTGCTGCCACGCTTTAACTTGGGAGTTTTTAACTACTGTTTTTACTCTAGGCAGAATTAAACTTGCTAACTTGATCAAGGTAAATTTAACTACTGGGTCAAGTGAATTGCAGGTGAAAACGTAACAGTAAATGCGAAGATGAAAACGTAATAACTTTGATTAAACTAAACTGAGAGCAGTACAGCGTGAAATTGAAACTAAGCTAATACTTCGGAAAATATGAAAGCAAGTAAAACCGAGAAGAATCTCTGCGGGTAATTTAGGAATACGCCGACAGATAATAAGTATTTTGCAGTGCTTCTTTAATTCCCCTTTTCTAACTACGCATTAATTTATCTAAGCTAAGCTATTCTAGAGAACTGGACTAGGCTAGAGAACTAAACTAAGCTAAACTAGACGGAACATAAAAGATCGGATTCTTCTTGTGATGGCACACCCTCTATTTATAAGCTCGATTCAGCCTCCAGCTGGATAACGATCTTGACAGGGAATATTCACTCATGCTGAGAATGAGCAACTCATTGATTGCTACGTGCCTTTCTTCTAGAATGGCGACGCTTTTGAGTAACAGATTCATGACTCAGCTCCGTCCTTGCGTCTCATTAGCTAGCACGTGTCCCCTTCTAGAACGTCGTCCTTGATAACAGAATGGTGCGGCATATCCAGCTCATTTCCACACGTGTTCTTCTTCTTGAAGCCAGCGGTCCCCGCCTAACTGCTGGATCACTCCCCCTTGATCAACTCCCCGATTCTTGGTCTTTTATCGCCTTTTGTACTTGCTTGATCAGTTCGGCCTTGTTGCCTTGGTCAAGCGGCATTCATGCACATTTAACACTTGTTTTGCGTGATAAACCGATCAAGTAGCATGTATTTCACCCTTAAACGGATGCATGAAATGAACCTTATCAAACTGCTCACACTTAGAACATACTTGTCCTCAAGTATAAGAAAACAGAAATGAAAAAGATAAGGCAAATTTCAGGCATGGTTTACTTATTTCATAAGTAAAAGAAGATGAAAAGGAAAAACATGACTCAAAACAAAAACACATATTCACATTAATGCATTAGACCGAATCCACTGTTGGATTCACTCAGTCACTCATTTCTCACCAGAGATGTTAGGACTGTTCACAAATTTAATATCTTGAATCGAACAGCACAAGATAGTTCCTTAAGGTCTTTGTTTTTTGTTGTAACGAGGCTCAAGGGTAGTAACGTATTAGGGTTGGGTCATAGGGGTTTTAAGTTCAAAATAAAAACTTTAAATTATAAAAAGAAAAATCATATGAGTCAAAAAGCCAAAGATTTGACTAAAACTCGCTGGATCAGATTTGGGATATTTGTTTCTTCCTCTGCTTGATGCTCCTTCTCGGTCAAATTTCGACCTTTAGCCTTATAACTTTTCGGCTTATTTTCTGACTTTTGATTTCCTAGGTCAGGTTACAACTATTTCCTGCCCTTTCTTTTTCTCAAACCTTTTCTTCATTCATTCATTATATATATATATATATATATATATATATATATATATATATATATATATATAGAGAGAGAGAGAGAGAGAGTCGTGATCATATGATAACCCCTAAATATCGTAATAACCCTATAACCAAATCTGGACCACACATATTTCTAATCATGCGGTTGAGATTCAAACTTAGATTTACTTCATAAAAAAAACGCGGTGGTAAAACTGTCATTTCTCTCATTTAATTTCTGAATTTTGCCAAATATCACGTAAAATGATAAAATGATAAAATGATAGGTTTATTGCATAGAATGATAGTTTTGAGATTCAAACTTAGATTTACTTCATAAAAAAAGCGCGAGGGTAAAACTGTCATTTCCCTCACTTAATTTCTAAATTTCGCCAAATATCACATAAAATGATAAAATGATAGGTTTATTGCATAGAATGATAGTTTTGCCGGATAGAATGATACTCTGAGTTGATAAAATGATACTTTTGACTGACTGATAAAATGATAGGTTTATTGCATAGAATGATAGTTTTGCCGGATAGAATGATACTCTGAGTTGATAAAATGATACTTTTAGCTTATAAATGTTAGGTTTACTGCATAAAATGATAGTTTTGCCGGATAGAATGATACTTTCAGCCGATAGAATAATAGGTATTTTTGGTGTATAAAATGACATTTTTGTTTAATAAAATGATACTTTTACTTGATAAAATGATAATCTAAGCGGATAAGATTACAAAAACCTTATAAAAATGATAGTTTTTCAGGATAGAATGATACTATGAGTTGATAAAATGATACTTTTAGCTTATAAATGTTAGGTTTACTGCATAAAATGATAGTTTTGCCGGATAGAATGATACTTTCAGCCGATAGAATGATAGGTATTTTTGGTGTATAAAATGACATTTTGGTTTAATAAAATGATACTTTTACCTGATAAAATGATAATCTAAGCGGATAAAATGACAGTAACCTTATAAAAATGATACTCTGAGTTAATAAAATGATACGTTTACTGCTTTGTAGGTTTGTATATTATGTATTGTGCCGATTATATTAGGTTTATTGCATAGAACGATAGTTTTGCCGGATAGAATGATACTCCGAGTTGATAAAATGATACTTTTGACTGACTGATAAAATGATAAAATGATATATGTTAGGTTTATTGCATAGAATGATAGTTTTGCCGGATAGAATGATACTCTGAGTTGATAAAATGATACTTTTGACTGACTGATAAAATGATAGGTTTATTGCATAGAATGATAGTTTTGCCGGATAGAATGAAACTCTGAGTTGATAAAATGATACTTTTGACTGACTGATAAAATGATAAAATGATATATGTTAGGTTTATTGCATAGAATGATAGTTTTGCCGGATAGAATGATACTCTGAGTTGATAAAATGATACTTTTGACTGACTGATAAAATGATAAAATGAGCGAAATTCAGAAATTAAATGAGCAAAATTTGGATACGTAAATTTTATCATGAGCGAAATGACATATTTACCCCCGCGCTTTTTTTATGAAGTAAATCTAAGTTTGAATATGCACCCCTATATATATATATATATATATATATAGGAGAGCGTTATTCTCCTATTCATCCCTTAGATCCTTTATTTTTCTTAATATGGGCCGTTAGATCTCATTCATCAACGGTCCAGATGATCTGCATTATTACACTATAATGGTGCATTATTCAACTGAAAATCTGCATTATTAAATGACACGTGGCACCAGTCTAACCGTCGGATGACAAAATCGTGGGGCTGAGATTAAAAAGAACAAAGAACAAAAGATACAAAAAGGAAATGAATACATCCCTATATATATTTTTATTTTTTTTTATTTTTTATTTTTTTATGATCAACCCGATTGTCTAACTTGATCAACCCGGCTACCCTTTATTTCGACCATTCTATTGCTATCCCATTTTGTTTCCCTTGACAAATTTCATCTCTTTGACCCTCTTTCCTCATGTGATATGAAACTTTGAATTTGGTTTTAAGGCTTCAAAGAATGGGTAAGTGTATGGGCTCAAAAGTGGTTAACTAAGGGGTGCCTTGATTAATGAGGCAGGTTTGCAGAACGAAAGAAGAAAAACGGCTCAAAAGGCTAAGTCCTAGTGCCTTTAGTCCTTACTACTTATGCAATTTTCATCTCAATATTAAAAGTCAGCCTCTCGTAAAATTTTCTTTTGTAAAAATAGTAGAAAGTGTTCTACTTTTGGCTTATAACTCACATATAGAGAGGCTTCACAATTGGTTTAGAAATTGAGCGTTTCCATCATACTTGCGTTGTTCAAATTGATCAAGTTTTGGCAATCAAGTTTTTACACGTGAGCATACTGAATCCTTTTTCTAACTCTTCCAAAATGTAATCAAGTCTTCCAATCATCCAATTTCATGCATATTGCCTATTTTATTACTAACTGGAATTTGTTATTTTTGTAAAAAATTTTAGCATGTATGATTCTACTCTAACTAACCCGTCCCCCCTCCCACTGTATATGAACTCGTCCTCGAGGGACTGGATGCAGTGGAAAAAAGGGTTAGGCACAGGCAACGGCACAACAACAAACAAGGGAAACTTCTCACACTTAGACAAGACACTGGGCTAAGTGTGAGACAGTGTCAGCGATCAACGCATGCTAACAAATATAGAAAAACATAACACATAGGCACCTAAGGCAGGCAAACGACATACAGAGCAAAAACGAGCATGCATACTTCTCACACTTAGACGCAAAACAGGTCTAAGTGTGAAAAAACAGTATTTACAAACCAACAAGAAAATTAAATTATTTGAAACAAAATGAACTGAGATTTGGGGGGGGGGGTTGTACTTAGGGTTTCCTGTGAGGCTGACTTGGGGAAGGTGAAGGTGGCCTGGAGGATGTTTGGCGCCGAGGTGGAGGGGAGCTTTCAGAGGGAGGTGGTGGTCGCATAGCAAGAGTCAGTTGGCGGATAGCCTCCAAAACCTTCGCTTGAGCGATTAGCTGGGCTTGTGAATTCTGCACTTGTTGCATCAGGATTTGCTCCATGCGGAGCCTCCATTCATTGGTAACGCGTGCAGCCTCCTCTGGCGCTGTTACGGTCATTAGCACCAACCTCTGCCTTGGCGGCCTCGCTGAGCCGTCCGGGCTGTCCGTCCTCCTCCTTTGTTTCTCGCGTTTGGCCTCCTCCAGCTCTTCTTGCCTAGTCTCCTTGTAACGCCCCACTTTCTGAACCATAATTTTCAAACCATGAAATTTTGCATTTAATGCTTTTAATGCCGTGAAGTATACAAATTAAATGATGAGTGAATTAATAACTTGATTTCTATGGGACCTAATTTTGTTTTGGAGTTGAGATGTGGGTGGAATAGTCAATCGTGTTGAATTGTGACGTGGCTGTTTGAATAATTGATGCAGGGTGAAATATATTGTGGTGAATAATTTTTTCTAAGGGTGAGTGAGATTAAATAGGATCATCAATAATTACCTTGCCCATTTTATTTGAAATTTTCGACCACTCCTATTTATTGGAGAGGGATTCTATTTTCCTTGGATTTAATTATTTGTTTGGGATAATTATCCAAATTAAATCCAAAGCCAATTATTCTTTATTTTCTTCATGAGGAAAGTCGACCCCCATGCTTGCCCCATGGAGATTTCGAAAATCTCCTAATTGTGGAGAGGAGGAATTATTCATTATACTAATTGATCCCCTATTTATTCCCTCCCATGAATAAATTCAAATATCCTAGCAAATCTTGCCTTATCTTGTTCAATTAAAGATTTGAAATTTATTCCTTGTGGAAGAAGCATAATTCACGCCACTTCCCTATTTTTTTTATTGAGAGAATTATTATTTTATTATGCTCCGTAATATTTTATTCTACTCCGTGAAATACCAAATAAAATCATTGGCTAATTAAATAGCCAAGATTTCAAAATCTCTCCACCAAATTCACGCCAATTCCCACTCCCTCATATCTTCCCCAAATCTTTATTTAATTGTGGGATATTTTATTCCTAACTCTATAAATAAGAGATTAAACCAAACCCTAACCCTAGCCCCCACAATTTCACACGCCTACTCCCTCTCTCACACGCCCATTCTCTCTTCCCCACTCCTCCCACACTTGTTCTTCTACTCTACTCAAGATCCTTTCGATTCACCAAGAGTTTGTTGAAGAATCAAGAGTTATATTCGTTTCTACCGATTGTTTCGTTCAAGAAAGGTACAATCAAACCTCTATTCTTCATTCCTCTCCATCTAAACATTCTTTTGACTCCCTCATGCATATAGTGAGTGTAGTGATTTCAAATCTAAGGATTTAATCGGTGGGAATTTGTATTTGTATGTGTGTATGCGTTTTGAATGAAATTGTATGAAGATTTAATGAATCATTGGTGAATGATGTATGATTATATGAAAACATGAGTGTGAGGACTCTTTTAAGCATGTTTGTGTGTTAAAACCATGAAAAGGTTGTGTTTGAATGAATGGGGATGAACCTAATTCGAATTTTTAAGCATTGAAAACTGTGGATTCGGACAGTAGATTCCGACATGATTTTGACCGACCAAATGAACTCCTTTTTATTCTCTGAGTAAACTTCATGATGTCTTCTGTGTTGTGTGTAAATTTCAACTCATTTGGACAAAAGATGAATTTTTGGTGAATTTTTGAAGTTGACTGCGCAATTCTACCGGAAAATGTTTTCTCGATAAGTAGGTTACGTTTTCGATTTGACCAACCTAAAAAGGTTATTTTGACATGAATTTTTAACTGGAAGTTATTTGATGAGTCTACTGAATTCTGGTAAAATTTTAGCCCCAACGGAAGTCGGGTGAGGTTTTAATAATTTTTATAAAATGGTTGCGCATTGCTGACAGATTTCTATCTTTACAAAAATAACTATGTTGTTATAAGTGATATACATGATATATATATATGTGATGACGTGATGTGTTATTCAAAGATGGGGAAAAAGGGAAACGTTAGGGACATGCATAATATTAAGTCGATGTTTGTGACTGATTGATAATATATATTATCTAAAGGTGATAACTCGTGCGCGAAGCGTGATAACAAAGGGAAAGCAGTACTTGAAATCTAAACGGTCGAGGTGGGCTCTCTTTTAAATAAGGACGATGTCCTAAATGCTTTATTGATGAAAATTTCTATGATTATCATGCCGTGATTTGTTTTAACGTGCCTATTTGATGTGGCTTTTGCCACTGTTATATATATCGAATTCGGGTCCTCGTAGAGCCGCAAACCCTACGTGGATTAGTGTACACCTATGGTAGACTGTGTGATAGCGTACGGGTTGGCCGGTCTAGTGGCTTGGTTTGTGGCCACATTCCAAGTCATGTATTGGCAGATATGGTTGACGTCTATGGGAAAATGACAGCGCAGTCGCTATTTTGAACAATGGAAAATATTTTGGGTGCCTCGGGCCTTTCTAAAGCGCAAACCCCGATGAGTACTTACGTATGGCATGATAACATATACTCTTATTTAAAATGTTTCCGGCATGAGCCACTGAGTATTTTTATAGTACTCAGCCCTGCATGTGTTTTCCCTATGTGCAGGTTGAGCGGCGACGAGCGGTTGGTGGTGTTGAGCGGAATTAATAATATAGCATGTTTGTTTTGAAACTCCGAGTGTCGTTGTGTCTTCACACATGACTTCACTCTTCTCTTGGATGCTTCCGCTGTGATATTTTCTTTACTATTTTTTTATTTAACTATGAAACTGTTTGTTGGGATGTTTGAAAACTTATTATCTTTTGAATAAATGCTAAACCTTTAGTCTTTTTATTTATTAAACTTAAATTCTTGGTCAGACTTTTATTGAAACCCTAGTCTTCTATGTCTGTTCATTAAGTCCTTTTAATCACGATCGTCCACTTTTATTAACCCTAAAGGGCGGTCGTGACACTCCTGTTGCTCTGCCTGCTTCTCCTTCCGAGCCTTTGAGATGAAGCAAAGTCTCCCGTCGCGAAGCCGTTCAAGCATCTGAATTCTTACAAAGAAATCAATGTTAAACAGTTCAGGTTTTGGGCAGCGTTTGGGAAGCTCCACACCCTCCTGGAATTCCAGGGTCCAATTTCGCCTTAAGTATGCTCCAAGAAGGTGGCAGACGCTGAGGTGGCGAGCAGGGCGACTGGCAATCTAACTTATCGAGTAGGCGATCTAGTACCCTAGGTCCACCCTCCTTTGCTCCTTCATGCACCACATAAAGTAGAGCTCGGCCAGAGTAATGAGTGCCAATGTATTGGCCTGGCCCAGGAGATTGCATGCCAGGTAGACTTGGGCAAGGCGGAGGGCCGGATCAGCAATATGGTCCCCTCTAGACTCAGAAGTTTTGAACTCGGGGGCACGTCCGTTGCATAAGGCTTGCCAGACTGCCTGCTGATCAAAGTCCGGCCTCCTCTGAGGAAGGCCAATGTCGCGCCCGAACCACTCTCCACTAGCTACCTGGGCCTCTGTATGGAGTCCAATCCTCACAGATAACTCGTTCAAGCTCATCTTTTGCTTACGCCCGAACACCCGGAAGGAGACGTTCCTAGCCTCCAAGTTTGTACTTCCAGTAAACCGGAAGGATGTGAAGAATTCTTTGGCCAGGTCCGCGGGCACGAAGGTATCCTCGATCTCCAGCAGCCAGTCAAAACCAATCCCAGTAATATACTGGGTAAATCTCTCCTCAACCCGGATCGTTTCCAATGCTGGCTGGTGGAGCCTCTTGCCTTCCTTCATCTGCTTCGTAGCCGTCACTCTTAGGTGGACCTCCTCATGGGGTTTTCAAATACCAGCATCTACCGGAGGAGCTCCGTGGTCAACACTACAGTTTGTTTGGCATATTCGGCAATGGGGGGTGATGCAGGCCTTCCCTGTTGCCTGTGGGACGTTCCGGCCCACCGGAGTTCCCTCTCCTCAGCGTCACTGCCCCCATCTCCTTCTCTTGGAGGGGCAGGCTAGCTAGCAATAACAATGCCCCGATTTGCGGGGCGCATCCTCTTCGGGTGAGGAGGGACAGTCTCCTTCCCTTTCCTTTTCTTCTCAGCTTTCTGGCGGCTGTCCTCAATAGCCCTCCTGTCTTTCTCGGCCTCTCCGGGCTCCTGGTTTATCGCCCCAACGGCTCCTAAGTCCTCCGGCTCATCCGACTCATTCAACAGCTGTCGTGCTATACGGATTCTTTCCTCCTGCACTTCCTCTGCTCTCTGCATGCTGGCCATTCTGGCCCCTACCTCCTCCACCAGCCTGTTGACTTTCACCCTGCGCGCCCGACGGTGCAGCAGCTCCTCCTCCCTATCCAGAACCGATTAATCCTCTGCCTGAGGAATGAAGTTCCATTCCGTCTCCCCTTGTTGCAGTATTTCATTGGGAGGAGGCAGAAGGTTCTCCGTAGAGTCGTCGCCAACATTCACAACCTCGATTAGTTGTGTCGGCCCTAGGAGAGTAGGGGAGTTGGAGCCTCCGCCACTTGGTGGTGTCGGAGCGTTGGGAGTGGTCGTGCCTTCTGCACGTGACGGCTGCACGGACTGCACTTCTTTGGCCGGGACAGTGGCGGGCTGCGCCCCTCTCTCTTCTTCAGAATCGTCCCCACCGTACGGTACCAAGGGAACGAATGGTGCATGCTCAGGGATACGAAGGGGGCTTGTGTTTGGGAAGATGGAGGGTTTTGTGGGGTCGAGGTTGTGGCTCGGTCCTTTGATAGGGAAATTCCCATTCGAGCCTTCAGGGTGGCATAAGCAATGGCGACATCCAAATCGGAGGGCATACTCCGGAAGATTTTGGTCAAGCGCCGTTGAACTTCTTCGTCCACTTCGGGTAGTGGAGCGTTGGTTGGTGTAGGTGGGATAGGGTTTTCTATTTGGCCTTGAGAGGAGGCTTCTTGGTTACCACTATCGGTACGGATACTGGAAGATGAGGATGAAGTCGGGATTTGTTAAATCAACATTGTTACAGATAATGGGGGTAGTTCTTGGTAAGCAAGATGATGTTCTGGAAAAGGGTTTGATCTTGGGAGAATTCTTGACGAGAGCAAAAGGAATAAAAGGTAGACAGCTTGGGTAGAAGTGATATACGGATCTGAAATCTGGTTTTTATAATGATATCGCGGCTGTTGGGATTCTTGACTGTTGAGATCCCTGCGGCTGTTCAGATCTTTGCGACTCTTTACGGGCGCGCCTTTTCAGAGTGCCATCTGGCTCAACTTCTCTGATACGCTTCCTCATTCTCCCCAAGGCGTCCTTTTAATGCAGCAGTTGGCTTTTCCTGACACCTTTTCAGTGACTGCGCACGTCCTTTCATCACCTGCCCTGATCAACTCAATCACTATATCACCATTATATTCAAATTGCACTGATCAAGTGGATAATTAATTTTTGAT
Organism: Salvia splendens; assembly: GCF_004379255.2. NCBI lineage: Eukaryota > Viridiplantae > Streptophyta > Magnoliopsida > Lamiales > Lamiaceae > Salvia > Salvia splendens. The sequence goes on from NC_056035.1 coordinate 23,115,182, forward strand.
GAAACTCAATTTGCTCCACTTGATCAGTTTCCTTTCTTCCGACTTTTAATTTTCTAAAAAAAATCAACATACGAAAAACTATTTACACTAACTAGGACTTGACCTGGTCCCCCTGGGATGTCACTTGATCATTTTAATAGATTCAGAATTTGTTGTTTGATCAGGCAGACTACAGATGAACACCCGATCACTCCTTTTACATGTTCACTTGTGCGAGTTAGGCATGAGTAGTGGACTGTCGTCCACTAAAAATTACCTCCATTCCATCTCTTCCGGGAAACTTGCTAGCCACCAACTAGTCAGCCCTGTCCGCGAACCATGGCGCTTCCCGCTTGTGTTGTCCTTTAATTTTTTGTTCGGGTTGAGCAATTCTCCCTACCTGGTAGATCCACTGTTTTTCGGATGTTGACTTGATAAGGTGCAGGTGCTTTTCAGGAAAAACGTCTGGAATGCCTTCACCGTTATCTTCTCGCAAAACTCGGCTCAAGTGATCACCCACTCTGTCCTCACATCCTTTCTTAGCCACTGCTTCCCAATCAAACTTTTGTAGAAGGAGTGCCCATCTGATCTTCCACGGCTTCGATTCCTTTTTTGCTAAGATGTGTTTGACGGTCGCATGGTCTGTATAAACTATCACCTTGGACCCAAGCAGGTATGGTCTGAACTTCTCAAAGGCGAGGACTACCGATAGCATTTCCCTTTCGGTCACATCATAGATCCTTTGTGCTTGGTTCAATGTTTTTGACGCGTAGAAGACGATGTAACTCTTTCCTTTGATTTTCTGACAAAACACTGCCCTCACAGCATAGTCGCTAGCATTGCACATCAACTCAAAGGGGTGATTCCAGTCAGGGATGCGTATAATCGGAGAACTTACAAATCGGTACTTCAGAAATGTGAACGCGGCCTTGCAGGCATCAGAGAATTCAATCTTCATGTCGTTCTGGAAAAAGCTTCGTCAGAGGCTGGGCTATTTTTGCGAAATTCTTGATAAATCTCCTATAGATCCCGGCGCATCCCAAAAAGGTTCTGACCTCCTCCTGGTCAGTAGAGCATGAGAGTTTACTGTCTGTGTGTGCATTGCCTTGATTATTAGAGGGTCTGCCCAGTTCGAATTCTGCCTTTTGGGTGTCAGTTTCGGTTGACACTAGAAGAGGAACTCTTTCTCCCCTACCATGAACTCTTCCAATCTCAGGGCGGGGCTAAATCTGCATTACCTATCAAAGTGGGGCGTCCCTCCCTTTTTTATCATGGGATGCATGTACAGCTCCGGGTAAATTTCTATCAAGGCATGCGTTTTCCACTTGACTACCCCTTGACTCAGCCTCAGTTCTTCTATCATCTGTCCTCCTTGTTCTTGCAGGTTTGATTTGACTGGCCTGTTTGGTATGGTTCTTGAGAATCATCGGCGATGCTGGTACGGAAAATAGTTACCTTGTAGGTGAGAGATCTTCCTTCAGCATTCCTTTCAATGGGACGGCTTGGTCAGGTGGTTTCTCGACCCTTCTTAGTTGGGTAATCTCTCTTGACATGGCTGGTTGTGACGGCTGACAAAATTCCATAATTGCCCTTGTGATGGCTTGATCGTCCATTCCTCCATTCATCGCCGTATGAAACCATTCCGCTGCCTCTCTCTTGAGCTGTTCACCTTCAGTGGAACCAGAGGGTGATTCTTTGAAGGATTTCTTTTCCACATACTTAAGTTTCCGAGGGCTGATAGCGTCTACTGTTCGAATGCTCTCACTGCCCTGTGGCTTCCTCACAGCTTTATCAATTTCGAATGCAAGCTGTTCTCCATTAAAACTCAGCTTCATCGTCCCTTGGCGGACGTCGATGACTGTGTTGGCTGTGGATAAGAATGACCTTCCCAAAAGGATGCCAGCAGATTCTTCCGTTCCCGGCTCTGTCGTCTTTATGATGAAGTACATGAACTTGTTTACTTTGACAAGTTCATCTTCCAGAACTCCTTCGGGGTGGATGCAAGACCCGTCTGCTAGTTGTATCTCCATATCGGTTTTGATAAGCTTAGCATCTTCCAGCTTCTCGTATATAGAATACGACATAATATTGATGGAAGCCCCTAGGTCGCACATTGCTTGCTCCATTAGAACATCTCTGGTGTAGATTGGAAGTGTAAACACCCCTGGGTCAGCTTTCTTAGGTGGAAGATCACTAGGTTGGATTACACCGGTCTCAATTTCTGCTTCGACCATCCTCCCCTTCTCAGCAACCTGTTCACGGATGCTAGACTCTTCTTCTTTTACAACTTGATTAAAGGCGATGGGCTCAAAGTTTCTGTTATGATTGAGTCTAGGTGCTGGAAAACTCGCTGATGAACTTTGACAAACTGTTTCCGAATTCAGAGAGACTATATTGACAATCTCTCGTCCTGTAGGTTGCTGCACTGTGGTCAGAAGCTTTCCTTCATTCCCTCTCAGCTCGCCCAAAGACATGGCTACCTGAGATAACTGCTTTGTAAGCATCTCGAGTGCAGCCCTCTGCTCTTTCTGAGTCTCTTGTATTTCTCGCATTGCATCTTGGGGCTGATGCGAGATCATCACATCTCCTGGACCTTCAAATTTTGTTTGTTATATCTCTGATTAAATCGACCTCATCCATAGCCTTGCTGATAGTAACCGGAAGGTCCATACTGCTCTAGCTGGTTCTGGGGGGGATGATTTTGTTGGTTCCCTCTTTGGTACTGCGGGACATAGTTCACAAGTTGATTATTTGACTGTCTTACCTGGTTGCTAAACTAAGGGCCTTGGTGTTGGTACCCTCATTCTCCTTCCTGTTGTCGACTTGACCAGTTAGACTGTCCTCCACTTGACCAGTTCCCTTGAGGTCCATTTGACCATCATGCCTGACCTCCCTGCATTCTGTTCCCTCCAGTGTTTGGCCTTTCCTGGATTCGAGCAGGCCAGTTGGGCTGCCCTTCAGAAGGTTGCGATGGTTGGCTCTTATTTTGATCAGTCCACCTGAAATTTGGGTGATCCCTCCATGGAGCATCTCTCTGTTTCCCCTAGATCCAATTGTCATTTGCGTTCCAGTGGCCCATGGCATTTACTTGGGCCTGTGGTTCTGCCTCAGGGGGGAACTCGCAAAAGTAGTAGTGATGCTCTTCTCGTGGGGACGGTTGCGGCACATACTGCATTTCTTTTGGTGCAGGTGGTGGAGGTGGTCTCGCTTTCTCTACTGCCTCTAGCAGTTTCTTTTCCATCTGCTCAAATCGAGCCCCCAACTTTTCATCGTTACGCGCCTCTGCTACGTGCACTGCCCCTCTCCTATACTGTCCTCGGGATGTCTCATACGACCGCTTGACCTCAATAAGCCTCTCCAGCATATTTTTGGCTGGGCTAAATGCGGTTTTCGAGAAGTCCCCTTGAGCTGCGAGGTTGATGTCGTTCTTCCTATCCACAGTGAGTCCACTGTAGAAAACCGAGTAGATTTCTTTCTCCTCCAACTTGTGGTTGGGGCATGCTTGAAGCAAACCTTGGAATCTGTCCCAGTACTAGCCAAGGGGTTCATCGTACTCCTGTCTAGCCTCTGTAATCTCCCTTTCAGGGCACTAGTCTTCGATGCTGGGAAAAAGCGATCTAGGAATATCATGTGGAATTCAGCCCAGGTTCTGATGGATCCTTCTGGCAGCCTTGACAGCCAGACACCCGCATCACCCTTCAAAACGAAGGGAATAACTTTGAACCTGTAATCTTCGGATGTGGATCCAGCCAGCACGGGCTGAATATCACTGTATCGGCAGAACTCCTCTAGGAAGGCGTACGGACACTCCTTCGAAAGACCGTAGAAGTGGGATAAAACGGCCAGTAACCCCGATTTGATCGCGATGGTCCGCACCCCAGGAGTAACGACAATGGCATGTGTGGGCTCCTTCTCATCATGAGCGTGCAAAGAGCCAATCCCGGAGTCGTTCTGGTACTGGTTGTGTGTTCTGTTCAGCGACTGCTGTGGCTTCTAATGTTGCTCTGTAACGAGTGGTGACAACGCCGGCTTCCTGGACTCTCCAATGAGCATTAGTCTCTCTGTATAGAAAGGGGTGATTCCAGTGTCCACCGCGTTGGTACCTTCTCATCAACAGTGAAAAACAAAATGAGAAAACAAGGAAATAAGACTATATACACCTACGCACTACGCACAAACATAAAGTAACACCATGCTTCCCCGGTAACGGCGCCATTTTGGAAGGCCTCGAGAGGGGTGCGAATTCGGACCAAGTTATATTGAAAATAACTGAACCGATTGGATCAGTTAGCAAATGTCGTTGCCACTTGATCGATTCAAACTCGCTCTCGCTCGTTTCCTACCAATGTAATTTGTAAACTCTCAATTTTGCACTACTTTAACAGTAAAGCGGCAAGTTGGGGGTCGATCCCATAGAGAAGTTGGTGTGTCGAGAGTGTGTGTAGTGAACAGGGGGTTGGCTGCTGCCACGCTTTAACTTGGGAGTTTTTAACTACTGTTTTTACTCTAGATAGAATTAAACTTGCTAACTTGATCAAGGTAAATTTAACTACTGAGTCAAGTGAATTGCACGTGAAAACGTAACAGTAAATGCGAAGATGAAAACGTACTAACTTTGATTAAACTAAACTGAGAGCAGTACATCGTCAAATTGAAACTAAGCTAATACTTCGGAAAATAAGAAAGCAAGTAAAACCGAGAAGAATCTCGGTGGGTAATTTAGGAATACGCCGACAGATAACAAGCATTCTGCAGCGCTTCTTTAATTCCCCTTTCTAACTACACATTACTTTATCTAAGCTAAGCTATTCTAGAGAACTGGACTAAGCTAGAGAACTAAACTAAGCTAAACTAGATGGAACTTAAAAGATCGGATTCTTCTTGTGATGGCACACCCTCTATTTATAAACTCGATTCAGCCTCCAGCTGGATAACGATCTTGACAGTGAATATTCACTCATGCTGAGAATGAGTGACTCATTGATTGCTATGCGCCTTTCTTCTAGAATGACGACGCTTTTGAGTAACAGATTCATGAATCAGCTCCGTCCTTGTGTCTCATAAGCTAGCACGTGTCCCCTTCTAGAAGGTCGTCCTTGATAACAGAATGGTGCGCCATATCTAGCTCATTTCCTCACGTGTTCTTCTTCTAGAAGCCAGCGGTCCCCGCATAATTGCTTGATCACTCCCCCTTGATCAACTCCCCCGATTCTTGGCCTTTTATCGCCTTTTGTACTTGCTTGATCATTTCGGCCTTGCTGCCTTGGTCAAGCGGCATTCCTGCACATTTAACACTTGTTTTGCGCGATAAACCGATCAAGCAGCGTACATTTTACCCTTAAACCGATGCATTAAATGAGCCTTATCAGCCACATTTCTTGTCATCAATGGATTAGATATGGTTGACATCTATGGGAAAATGGTTGATCAACAAAATTTTAAGATGGAAATTATTTTAGTGTGTTGGGCGATTTCTAAAGTTAAAACCCCAAGGTCACTCAATGGTGGCATGATAAATACTTTTTATAAAATGTTTTCGGCATAAGTCCACTGAGTGCATCAAGTACTCAGCCCTGCATTTTTTTTAAAATGTGCAGGTTGAGCGTGACGGGTATTGTGGGTGTTGAGCAAGACCGTTGAAGAAATTTAAGTGTGTAGAATGTGTCATGTCTTCACACGTGGCATATTCCTTCTCTCAAATGATTCCGCTAAGTAGTTGTCCTTATTTTGAGTTCTTGTATCGCTGAGATAATATTTATTTTTGAGTTGTTGATTGTTGAGATACTCTTATTTTATTCGAGCTATTCCCATTTGTTTCGAGCTATTGTTGAGTTGTGTTGTTTTCCCCTTTCTTCCCCGCTTCTTTAATCCTTCCCTAGTCGCGATCAACCGTATTTTTTATCCTTAGAAATGCGGGCGTGACGATCATGGTCACGAGGAAGCTACGTGGGAGCTTGAAGACAAGATGAAAGACAAGTACCCTGAGCTTTTTGTTTGACGTAAGCAAATTTCGGGATGAAATTTTCGTTAAGAAGGGTAGAATGTAATACCCACTCTTTTAAATGTCATTTTGTTATGTTGTTGTCGAACTAAAAGAAGTGTCGCTATCTTGTTTCATTGAAATAAATGAAACTCTTTTTACTTAATGTTGATAGTTCGCACAACAAAAAAAATGAGAGAGTTTTAAAGTGAGAACCGAATGAATCAAAACGAAGTCGTGTTTATTTCTTTAAGTAAACAAAGTACACTTATAAAAGAGAATACTACATATAAAAGAGAATATTAAGAGTATAAAACCATGCCTTTAATTAAAATCAATACAAGAACATAAGCACCAAACTACGCACCAAACTACATTAAGGAAAAAGGACTGCATAATCAGAAAAATGAGATATGTTAGGACATGGAAACAAAAGAGGATAAGCCCTTTTAATTCAACATAGTACACCAAGTTTTACGTATAAAACCCCTCTTTTGCATCAACTCTTTTCTCTCCCACAAGCATCAAAAATCCAGCAACTGTTAGAGTGAGTTAGAGGGTGCAAAATCTGAGGAAAAGGGGCAGAAGTAGGCTGAGCAAGCAAAGACTCTTCTTCCTCCTTTAGTTCTCTACCACCACAAGTAACACTCATCACCCTAAGTTCCAAATAATGCTCCATGTCATCACATAGTAGGAACCACGACTACGATATTATCACACACCAAGGTTTTGAAACAAAAAAAAAACCATAAGCGAAGAACAGTACCCACCATGTTTTCAAACCCCTCACAAGCTCTAGAATCTTTATAATAAATAACTCATCCCTACAAACTCTACGAGAATAGAATCTGACCAATTTAAGGAATTTAAAGACTTATACCGTTAAAGAGATGAAATTAGGAGCTTAGCTTAGGCCGAGATTGAAGGGCTGACCACCGATGGGCGGACCGCCGACAGAGCCCGAAGACCGCTGCACGAACTCCATGAGGCAGCAACGGCCGACCCACCAGGCGGCAGAAACCAACGACACAGGACAGCAGCGGTCGACCCACCATGCGGCAGGCACCGATGATGCGGGAGCAGCGTAGGCAGCAGCCCGGTCCTCCGAGATCGGCGGCGTAAGTGCTGCGGCGAGCCTAAGATCCTCCCCGTGCGAGAAAGAAATCCGGAGAAGGGGGGATACGTGCGGCCGTGGGGATCGTTGCCCACTGCAAGGTCGCATCCCCGTCGGAGCCCCGCCGTGAGGAGTAACGGAGGGGGGGTGTGAACAGCAGCGGACAGCGAAAAAAAAAGGGGAGGGTCTCTATTGGGCATGGGACGTCAGCAACCTTATGGCGACGAGAAGCCGGGAACGGTAGTGGTCCGGCAACCGAAGGAGTGGCGTTTCACCAAGAAGAAAGAGGAATAAGGTGTTAGGGATTTGTCCCCTCAATTTGGGGAAGAATTGAGATTTGAGAATTTTAGAATTGGAGAGAGAATAGGTTGGGCTGTGCTTTTCTTTCATCTGTGCTGTTCATTTTAGTATTATTGGGCCATACTTTTAGTTATGGCCTGCTTTTTAACAATTGTGGGCTAGGGAATGAATTGGGAGAATAGGTTGCCTTTATGGAAATTTATTGTTGAGTTTGGGCCACCAATTAAAATAAAAGTATGGGCTGAGAATCTAATTTAAATTTCGGGCTCTCCTAATAATTGATGGTCCGTTGGTCTGTTAATTAATTCCACGATGATAAACTGAACTCCCGGACTTTGGTTTAGTGCTCGAATAATCGATGATAAATAATGACTTACTGTTTTTACCGCAATGATAATTATAAATATTAGATTTAGTTAAATGCTTGAATAAATCGCATGGGAAATAATATTCTCCTTGTTGATCGAATAATTGGTGAACCTCCACATAAATTAAATCACTCGAATTGATTAATGCTCAAGGACTTTTGTAGGAAATAAGAAAAAGAATTTAAGGACCACGTACTTAGGAATGCATTCATGTTTAAGTCTTCTTAAGTCTAATTAAGTATGCTTCTTCGCACGCCGTTTAAGGACAAATCAAGGAACTTTTCAACTATGGAAATAACTTTCAAGGTGGGCATTCTTTTTAACGTGACTTTAACGTGTTTATGTGAAAATTTCTATACATGTTTTTGTCATGCCATGTTTTTCTTTTTGTAAATACCTATCTGCTTGGCTTTGTCAATCATGTTTAATCGAATTCGGATCCAGTAGGGTCGCAACCTTACTCGGACTAGTGTACACATATGGGGACCGTGAGCTAGCTTTCGAGTTGGCCGGTCTAGTGTCCGTCGTGGAATGTGGCCACATTCCCTGTTCACATACGTTCAGATATAGTATCTATGTTTATGTGATTGCGCAATTAATTTTATGAACTAAAGGAATTTTAGTGACTCGGGCCCTTTTTAAGTAAAACCCCGTAATCACTCAACTGTGGCTGACAAAACTTTAATGAAACTTATGATTTTTTGCAATATGCCCACTGAGTATATCAAGTCTCAGCCCTGCATGTTTCTTTTCTAACGTGGAGGTTGAACGTGGACGAGGAGGCGAAGGTGTTAAGAAATGGTATTAATAAGTAACAATAGGTAGCTCAAAGAAGTGTGTCTTCACACATACTTCTTTGCCTTGGTCTCTTCCGCTGCATTAGAAATTTTGTACTAGGAGCTTATAAACCTAGTTAACCCACTCTAATTGTTGTTTTTGCCATGTATCACTTTCTCCTTTCGAAACTAATGTTTGTACTTGACTTTCATCTATGCTTGCCCTTTTATTATAAGACCTTGTTTACTCACGATATAGCCACGCTTACTATCACTAGGGAGATGTGGTCGTGACAGCGAAGGAGGAGTGATAGTGATACGACCCCACGTGGAGGACCCATGGCGAGGTCCATGGCATGGCGGCTACGTGAGGGGATCCCTACTTTTATTCAGAAGGCCATGCGGGAGGAGTCCATGAAAAACGAGGATCCAACGATGAGGATCGTGCTAACAAATGAGGGAGGAAAGCTTCCACCAGACCGGGTGGATTTTGATGCATCGAATCACCCGGCCCGGTACTACTCGTTGGAGGAGCCGCGGCTAAGTTGTTCCACCCGGTCGGGTAGCCACACTACCACCCGTCCGGGTGCCCTGTCAAAGACGTGCAGGAGTCAGCAAGCGTCACCCGACTGGGTGACTTTTTGGTCGACCAGTCCACCTGGTCTGGTGGTTCACGGAAGGAAGCCGGGTACCAGGGCCTTTCACCCGGCCGGGTGATTTAGTGCCCCTAAAATCCAGCCGACCGGGTAGATTGGCGCAGCACTAGATTTTGTGGGCCTCTTCCTTGAATTTTGGGCTTTACTATAAATAGCACCTTTTTATCATTTTCTTCCTTAGTTGTTGGTTGAAATTATATGCTTGAGAGATTTGTTCCTCTTGAAGAGGTTTCCTACCCAATTCCTAGTTATAGGTTGCTTAAATCCATCAATTCTTACTGAAGCATGTATCAAGTAGAGGTATGCTTTGAGGATTGTGTTTTTCTTTGAAGACTTAGCCATGGATGTTTGATAGTATGGTGTAAGTACCTTAGCTTATCCCATCAATGACATTTCATCTCTTAATCCACATTATCTTTTGTTGATATTCCTTCTTTTAGCTTAGATTCATTGATTATTGTTGGATCTATGTTTTATCTTTGATTGCTTTGGAAGTTGAAAACCATTTCATAAAAATATTGTTAGATAAAACATAATCAAAGGGTATCAATCTTGGGTTATTAGATCACAATCTATATATGGATCCATATCACATACAGCCACTCAAGCAAGAGGAGAAATACAAGTAGGGGAACGAGATGTTTTAAATAAGGATCGGGCTGCGAAATTAATTACTATTAGAGTGGACTGAGATTTTTATTCCTGTAGTGAAATTAAATTTATAGAATTGAGTTGGAGCTCGAGGAGTGATGAATTAATTCCCGGATAATTTATTTAATGTCCAAAGACGGAAAATAATGAAGTGGGAGACGCGAAAGCCGACCGGCGTCGCCCCGCGACGCCATGGGCAGCCTTAAGAAAATTCAAAGAAAAGATTTAGAAAAGGACTTTCCAAGAATCAGTATTTTATTAATTAGGTACCCAAGAGAAAATAGAATTTCCCCGGAATTAGTAAAGTGAATAATCAAATCCTGCGTAGTAGTGAAGCCCGAGGTAGGATTTAGAAAATCCTATAAGCCGAGACTAAGATGTAGGTGCTATCCTGTAGGATGCATGCATTCTTTTATCAGGAAAAATAGTTCAAGTACTAATTAGCGTGCTATGCTATTTTTAAAGGATAAATTATTCAACGGCAAGTGAGGCCAGACGAGAGTTGTTATTTGGAGATAAGCGTATCAGGTGGGATTTTTTTCAATATCCAACACATTAGTGTGGATATAAATCAAATACTTGTGAAATTGTGAAATATCATATTTTCTTAAAATTGAGCTGTGATTATTTTCAAGTTGTTGTCTTGCCATAAAATGTTTGTTTTCGAGGCCTATCTGTTGGACTGTATGTTTGTTGGTTTTGGCTACGCCAAAACGATTAGATTTGAAATAGAGCGCACGAGGGCTGTGAGCCATACAAGAGGGTGGCTATGGTGTCCGCGGAAGGTGGCCACCTTCCCGGCACGATGGAACGATGAATGATGAATGATGAATGATGGAATGATAAATGATGAAAGAACTTAGTATGCACAGATGAACTTTTAGCTCACAAAAGAATTTAGTAAGCTCGGGCCTTTTAAGAAAAACCCTGTGTGTTACTGTTGATGGCTTGACAACTATATAATGTATGTTTTGTTTTCGGCACGTGTCCACTGAGTACTCCTGTACTCAGCCCTGCATGTATTTATAAATGTGCAGGTTGAACGTCAAGAGGAAGGAATATTGATCGGAGTCGATGTTATTAAGTAATCAAGTGGATTTCTCGACGATTCGTGTCTTCATACACGAAGTCGTTTAGTAAGGACTTATTCCGATGTGCTTTTGTTAAAGTGAGGATTTCAAGTCCCACCATCGAACTCTGGTTTAGTTGATGAAATGATTATTCTATTTTGAGACCATGTAATTGAATACTTGGCTTCTATCTTATGGTAATAATCGATTTGGGCTTTTCTGCAAGTTTCTTGAGTTATACCCTCTTTTCTTTCCCTGCTTCGTTAATCCCTCTTATTAGTCGTGGATTACCCGTTTTCGCTATCTTTAGCAAAATGCGGTCGTGACATTAACCGATCTACTTTGCCTTAATGAATTTAGCTAGTACTTACTCTGTCATGATCAAGACGTCCACCTTTCCTATTTGGTTTGTTCCACACAAGATGTCACTTTTCTATGTTTGCAAATAAATCTCTATCTCCTCATTAAAAGTATTCAACTATCTTCTTCTTTGTACTTTATACACCTAACAACTCCTAAAATTCGATGCCACAAAAAAATGTGGACATCTTCAGTACGACGGAGAAAGGAAGTCCTACTATTTTACTACTTTATTTGTTTTTATTTATAAAATTTTTCATATTTTAGGATTTGTCAGTATTGGAATTTTAATTTTAATCCGAGTTGTGTATTTTATTATTACTTTTATGGATTGATATCGTAGAAAATATAACGATGGAAAATATGCCTGCAAGTGGAACATGTTTATTAAAATTTTAAGACCACACAGGCGAAAGTATTTTTAGATTTATTTGTATTTGACTATTTAAAATTTTTAAGACTACACAGGCCATAGGGGAAAACGTATCACTTGATTTTTTCTATATTTTTTCTAGCTCTTAGAATATTTTACGCGGTTTAGTAATGAAAATTGATTGTTGTTTAACTTATTCGTATTTCTTAATTACTTATCCTATTTTTTATGATTAGGAAAAACACCAAATCAGAAATTAACTACTTAAATCATATATAAATAGGATCAGTAGTTAATAAATACGAATAAGTTAAACAACAATTAACTTTCATTACTAAGTTGTGTAAAATATTCAAAGAGCTATAAAAAATATAGAAAAAATCAAGCAGTACTTTTCGAAAGTATTATCAAATAATAGAAATGATGAAAATCAAAGTTATACATTAAATTGTACGAAATGTTGAAAATCAAAGTTATAAATTATTAATTTAAATTAAAATAATTGATTAATATTTAAAAATCTTAATTTTAAATTTAATTTTATAAAATTAAATCTGATATTTAAAAAATGAAACAAAATAAAGGATGAAAAAAAGGAAAAAGAAGATAATTTTGAAATAATATCAGATTTAGAATATCATTGAAATAATATCAGATTGAAAAAGTAAAAAATGTGAAAAGACAAAATTGCCCAGCAGCCCATAAGGGCATTATTGGGTGGAAAATAATCAATTGGACTGATTTCGAAAGAAATCCTTAGTTCAGGGATCATTTTTGTAGTTAACTTTATATTTGACAATTTAAAGATATTTTGGAGAGTTAGAGAAGTGGATCAGTCTATGAGTTTTGAAATAATATCATATTCCCTTCGTACCTGAAATTTTGTAACATATTTCAATTTCCGTCCGTTTCAAAAAATTTGTCACATTTCACATTTTACCATTTTTGTTAATGGATCCCACATTCCACTAACTTATTTCCACTCACATTTTATTGTAAAACTAATATTTCAAATGTAGGACCCACATTCCACTAACTTATTTTCACTCACATTTTATTGTAAAACTAATATTTTAAAAGTAGGGCCCATATTCTACCAACTTTTTCAACTCACTTTCCAATACATTTCTTAAAACACGTGCCCAGTCAAACTGTGACAATATTTAAGGGACGGATTGAGTATTTTGAACATGTAAGTATATCTGATTCAATTCTACAAAATAAGAAGTGCACATTGTTTTGAAATAATATCAGATTTAGTACATGCAATGCATAACATATTTAATACTAAAAAATAATATCGCACGCAGTGCAAGTAGTTTGAAATAATATTAGATTGAGTTTGAAAGTAACAAGTCTGAAAAAGTTAAACTATAGATGAAAAAAAAATGCCCATCTCACTTTTGGGGGCATTTTCAGGGACAATTTCGCCCGACCTTGGGAATGAAGGTTCACGAACATTTCTTGGTTCAATTCATCATGAACTCTCTTCCTATTTAATTCGGCCAGTTCTAGGTGTATTATAACACCATAAAAGAAAAATGGGACCTTAAAGAACTAAAGGCCATATTGGTACAAGAGGAAGGGAGACTAAAGAAGATGGGTGGCCAAGTTGTGAATCTAATGGGTCGTGGAGGAGCAAGCACCAGTAAAGGAAAGTCAAGTAAAAAGGACAAACGTAAGGATTCTTCTTTTCCTAAAGGCCCCAAAAAGAAGATCCAGAAAGAAAGGAAGTGTTTCTTCTGTAGAGAAACGGGACACTTCAAGAAGGATTGTCCGAAAAGAAAGGCATGGTTTGATAAGAAAGATAAACATAACAGTTTCGTTTGCTTTGAATCGAGTCTTATTGAAGTGCCTAATAATACTTGGTGGTTAGATTCTGGTGCTACTACTCATGCGTCTCATATTGAACAGGGATTCAGTACGATCCAGCCTATAAAAGGAAGTGAACAATTCTTGTTCATGGGAAACAGGATGAAGGCTCAAATTAAAGGCATCGGGACCTACAGACTGATCTTAGACACATGCTGTCATATAGACCTTAAGAAATGTCTCTATGTACCGGATTGTGCTAAAAATCTTGTATTGGTTAGTAGGTTGGATAGATTAGGATTTAAAATCAAGTTTGTAAATAGTATATTCACATTGTACAGATATGATTACTTCTATGGAAGTGGTACTTTGTTTGATTCACTCTACAGTTTCAATCTTGATGCAAAGTTTTCTGAATCTTTGTTTAATATTGAAAGGAAAGTAAAGGCATAAAACGTAGTATGTCAAGTGAATGTTCGACTTTCTTGTGGCATCAAAGACTAGGTCACATATCCAAAGAAAGGATAATGGGGTTGGTAAAGAATGAAATTCTTCCTCAATTGGATTTTAGTGATCTAGATATGTGTATAGATTGCATAAAGGGGAAGCAAACTAAACACATAGTAAAGAAATCAGCCACAAGGAGTTCTCAACTTCTTGAGTTAATTCATACTGATATATGTGGTCTTTTTGATGCACCTTCGTGGGATGGTAGAAATTATTTTATCACCTTTATTGATGATTTCTCACGGTATGGTTATATATATCTATTGCGTGAAAAGGCTGAATCAGTGAATGCCTTGAAGATATTCATAAATGAAGTGGAAAGGCAACTAGATAGAAAAGTAAAAGTTGTGAGATCAGATAGAAGTGGTGAATTCTACGAAAAATTTAATGAGTCTGGACAATGTCCGGGCCCATTTGCAAAGTACCTCGAAAGTAAGGGCATTTGTGCACAATATACAATGTCCGGTACTCCGCAACAGAATGGTGTACCGGAGAGGCGGAATCGTACTCTTTTGGATATGGTTAGATGCATGTTAAGTGGATGTAATTTACATCTTTCTTTGTGGATTTATGCATTAAAGACTGCAACGTATATGCTTAATCGGATTCCTAGTAAGGCAGTTCCAAAGACCCCTTTTGAACTGTGGATGGGAAGGAAACCGAGCTTAAGGCATATACGTATTTGGGGTTGCCTTGCAGAAGTAAAGTTGTATAATCCACATGAAAAGAAGCTGGATTTAAAGATGGTCAGTGAATTCTTCATTGGCTATCCAGATAAGTCGAAGGGATATACATTCTATTGTCCTAACCATAGTACGAGGATAGTTGAGACGGGAAATGCTAGGTTCATTGAAAACAATGAAACTAGTGGGAGTGATGAACCTCGTAAAGTGGACTTTAATGAAGTTCAAGACAAAGTTGTTCATCCACCTATTGTTAAACCTAAAGTTATTGTTCCTATTGAACAACATGAAGTGCATAACCCACTTGTTGAGATTGAAGATGAACCAGTCATAATTCAAGAACAGAATAATGAACCAATAGAACCTTTAAGGCGATCAGTAAGGGAACATCGATTGGCCATATCGGATGACTATGTGGTATATTCTGTTGAAAGTGAATGTGACTTGAGCATTGATGAAGACCCGATCTCATTCCAACAAGCCATGGAAAGTAACAATTCTGAAAATTGGTTAAATGCAGCAAGGGAAGAGATGAAATCTACGGGCAATAACAATGTTTGAGACTTAGTAGAATTGCCAACAGGTTTTAAAGTCATTGGTTGTAAATGGATCTTTAAAACAAAATGTGATTCGAAAGGTGACATTGAAAGGTACAAGGCTCGCCTTGTCGCCGAAGGTTTCACTCAAAAGGATGGCATTGACTACAAAGACACCTTCTCTCCAGTTTCAAAGAAGGATTCTTTAAGAATTGTGCTGGCTTTGGTGACTCATTATGATTTAGAGCTTCATCAAATGGATGTAAAGACTGCCTTCCTAAATGTAGTACTTGAAGAGGAGGTATACATGAAACAACCCGAAGGATTTATGATAGAAGGACAAGAAGAGTTAGTATGTAAGTTGAGAAAGTCAATATATGGACTCAAACAAGCTTCTAGACAATGGTATATAAAGTTCAACGATATCATTGTGTCATCTGGTTTTGTAGAAATCATTGTTGATCGATGTATCTATATTAAAATCAGTTGGAGCAAGTTTATTATATTAGTCCTATATGTTGATGACATTTTGCTAGCCACAAATGACATGGGTTTATTACATGATGTAAAGAAATATCTCTCTTTGAACTTCAAAATGAAGGATATGGGTGAGGCATCTTATGTTATCAGGATAGAAATATTCCGGGATAGATCACAAGGATTATTAAGTTTGTCTCAGAAAGGTTATATCAATAAAGTCTTAGAGAGATATAGAATGGAAAAATGCTCCAATTTAGAAGGGAGACAAGTTCAGTAAAATGCAATGTCCGAAAAATGAATTGGAGCGTAAGGAAATGGAAAAGGAATTCCATATGCATCAGTAGTTGGGAGTTCGAACTATGTTCGAACATGTACGCGGCCAGATATTACCATTGCGGTAAGTATGTTGGGTCGATATTAAAGTAATCAAAGAATGGATCACTGGAAAGCTGCAATGAAAGTCCTCAGGTACTTGCAAGGCGCCAAAGAGTGCATGCTTATGTAAAGGGGATCAGAAGACTTAGAAGTCAAAGGATATTCAGATTCAGACTATGCCGGATGCGTCAATGGTAGAAAATTGATGTTTGGCTATTTGTTCCTTTAAGTCGTGGGAGCAATATTATGGAAAAGTGGAAAATAGTTTGTCATTGCTATTTCCACTATGGAAGTTGAATTTTGGCATGCTTTGAGGCCAAAGTTCATGAAAAGTGAATGTGAAATTTAATCTCGTGAGTTGGGATTGTTAACATTATAGTCAAGCCATTGAGAATTTATGGAATAATTTCGCAGATATCTTCTTCATAGAGAAAGATAAGTACATGAAAGGTAATAAATGTACGGTGTTTTAAGTACTTGTCTGTAAAGGAAGAAGTACAGAAACATAAAGTGTCCATTGAGCATATTAGGATAAATATAATTAGAGCGGAGCCGTTAGTTAAAGGATTATCACCCAAAATGTTTACTGGCCATGAAAAGCATTTGGGTATTATAGAGAAAGCCTTGCTATGCAATTATATTATGCTCATAAGGTGTAAGACACTTGGAATTCAATAATAGTTATGTTTCTGCTTGTTTATATGTTATCATTAAAGTTTGTATACAGTATGGTAGTTTAGATAACATATATTGTATTGAGAATTTAAGTTCATCTCAATGAAAGGTTTATTCATATAAAGTTAGAATTGATTTGTGATACATGGAAGGAATCATGCCGACTAAATGATTGTGTGACCGCCATGATTCAATCAAGTTTAACTTTATAGGTATTTAAAAGATATATGAACTTGATGGTAAAGTGCGCAGAAAAGTAAATAAACCATTGAAAGCTAAAGAGGTCAAGTGGGAGAATGTAGGAATATTTATTCCTATATGTGACCTATGTAGATATTGGTTTAATAGTAAAGATCAAGTTCAAACTTATCAGTTGGATTCTAATATAAAAGACGATACCGTGATGGATCGGTTTCGATTAAAGAATTAGAATCGGGTGTATTGATAACCCTTTTCTCTTGCCTTACATAAATGATATAAATATGTGTATATTAATGTGTGTAGAATATTAAAAGCTGCATGAAAAGCTGTAGGATAAATCTGTTGTATATATGAAAAGGTGCGAGCGAACGGACACAACCTTTAACGAAAGGGTGAGTTGCTTGTATATATATGCTATCAGATTCTACATATTGGGATGCTGAAAAATCTGCAGAATACACACATATTAAAGTATACAGAAAAGTCATAAATATATCAGATTCTTCTCCATCGAAAGAATCCGAAAAGTATAGGCCAAAGAGACGACAATATCAACCACAACTTTTAGGGGAAACATCAACTCGTGGAATTCCACCCTACATCAAATAAAAGCTATGGACGGAGGTTGGTAAATCATCTATTTGATGTGGTACATGTTATGGTTGAGTTAATACAAATCTAGAATGTGATTTCAGTGTAGAAATCGGTAAAACATCGAAAGATGGCTATCATGCTTACGTTTGGAAATTCAAAAAAAAAATTACTACATAATTTAGGTCATAAAATAAAACGTTTATGAGTTAAGAATAAATTAATTATCTTAATATTTTATTTTTAAAGAACGCTTCTATTTGCATCCTTTAATTTTAATTGGAACACCAACAATGGAGATATCTTTTCTAAGTGTTGGTAATACTCCCTCTGTCCCATTAGAAATGAAACGTTTTCCTTTTTTGTCTGTCCCATTAAAAATGAAACGTTTCTAAAAATGAAACGTTTCTAAAAATGGAAACAATACTCTCTCTACTTTTTCTTCTCTCTTACTTTACTCTCTCTTCATTAACTCACAAAACAGCACTACATAAAATCCCGTGCCGAAAAGCAAATGTTGCATATTTAATGGGACGGAGGGAGTATAATTTTACAAACATAAATTAGCAACTTTAATTGCATTAAAAAGTTTCTTATTCATTTTTTTTACTGTTTTGTTGTAGTTTCAATATTTTAATCTTTTTTTTTGAAATTTATCATTTGATGTTCACGTCATTTAGATTAGTTAACTTAAGCATTTCTGAAAAAGTACTACTACTCCGTTATATAAATATATTGACCTTGATCGGGTTATAACTTTACTTGTCAAGTTGACATGACCCAAACATAGTATTATGCAATTCCTTAATTTATAATAATTGTAATATTTAACGTGTTTGACCGAATGTACAGTTATAAAATCAAGTGATACCACATATCATATTTGTATATACTCATTCGTCCGCCAATAAAATTTTGATTAACCTCGAATGTTAAACTATAGTGAAAAAATGATGAATAAAAATAATGAAATGTTCATTACCTAAAAAATTAATAAAATGTTGAGTTTATTATTGTTGAAATTGAAAATAAAATGTAATTAGTTAGGTTGATTAGTGTAATTAGTTAGGTAGATTAGTTGGTTTTTTTTTATTTTACCGAGCTATATATAAGACTTCTCATTGTAAATTGTACTCAACTTTTGGCAAAATGTAGTCAATAAAGAAATTTCCCTCGTTTCTCTCACTCTCTCTAATCGACGGTTTCTCCATTTTTCTTCTTCCTCCTTCAATGGAGTTTTTCTCAGTCAATTGGATTTGCCATTTTCAACATGGTAACAGAGCTCAAATCCGATGCGCCTCTGATTACCTCTATCTTTTTTTTTTAATTTTTCGTTTGATTTTCATAGATCTAGGGTTGGTGTTTTTAGTTAGGGTTTATATTGTTGCCGGAGAGTATGTGCTCGACTCACTACAGTTGTGGTTTGGTGAGGTTTGTTGTAGAATTTGCCCGCTCTGCTTTTGCGGTGATATCTTTTCAAGTTCTGATTTTTCTCTCTTCAAATCTCTCTCTGTTTGTTCTATTCCGATGTTTGAATCGATTGATTCTGTATTCTGCCCGATTGAATTGGTTGATTGTGTTTTCTGCCAATTGAATTGGTTGATTCTTTATTCTGCTCGATTGAATTGGTTGATTGTGTTTTCTGCCAATTGAATCGGTTGATTGTCGATCTACTTATGATCTGTGAATCAGTTTGTAATGTTTATGATCTGTGAATCAGTTTTATTCTGCCCGATTTAATCAATCGGTTGATTATGTATCTGTTTTCTAGCCTATATTGGCTTTTGTTTTCATTTTGGGGAAGAGCATAGTCGAGGCTTGACCGCTTTCTAATGCTCCAACTGTTGAGCGGATGTTGATCTGTAGAGCTTCTTGGTTAGCTTCTGAGCAATGGACTGGTGGAATAGTGTGGCTGATCCATAGTGTATTTTCTCATGTCTTGAAGTCTCTGATTTCCTTGTTCGTTGCTTTGGCAAGATAGTTGCATTATAGCTAGATTTGTTGTTTGTTTTGGGTGAGGAAGAAAGGCTATTCTATGCTTCGATGTGGTGTTGTTCGTATTGGTGTTGTGATTGTTCTTAGTCATGATGCTCAAGGATTTGAGGCAGATTGCTGGCTTTGTAGCAAGTTTTTGTACAACAAGGAACTTGGCTAGGGGCAGAAGATGCTGCTAACTTTGTTGAGTCATCTAAGATTGGAAGATTATGTGTTTTTGTGGAGTTACAGAATTGCTAATGTGATGAATGGTCTTTTAGAGATATGAATGGTGTTTGATTGTGGTCTAAAGATTTAGAACATCACTTGGCAGCAAGTTTGTAGGATTGGATGAGTTGGATCGAAGATTCTCATCTACTTCAGTTACTACAAACAACTGTGGCTTGGGCATAGATGGTTTGGTATGTGGTAATCATAAAAATTGTGCTCAATTCTCTCCAATAACTCATGATGATCAAGTTTTGTTGAGGGGGAGTTGGATGACTTTGAGCAATTCAAGTTTTATTTTCTCTGTTTGTTAGTTTCTTCCTTTCCAAGATGGTTGCATTTGTTTAGTGATGGGGTGCGTACTAAACAAGCCCGACAGCAATGACGGCCCATCAGCCCAAAGCCCAAGGAAGAGTATGAGTTCGGCATTACCAAAGAGTTCGGCCTCAGCCTACAGCTCGGTAAAAGCCGACCAATCAAGCTCTGCGAGTTCGGCATTACCAAAGAGTTCGGCCTCAGCCTACAGCTCGGTAAAAGCCAACCAAGCTCTACTCTCAGATCGGCAACCAAAGCAGTTCGGTCTCAGTTTTCGACCGAACAAGGAGTTAGTGGACCCATGCAGGATTTCCACAACTTCCAACACACCCACTACCACGTGGCGTCAACTCAGGCCACGATCTTAGGCCATGACCTACACGACCTCCACGACCTAGAGTGATGATGTAAGCCACGATCTTAGTTCAATGTATAAATAGAACTTAGATCTGGTAGAAAGGGGTTAGAATCTCTCTAGAGAAAAAGTCATATAGCAAGTCTGTGTTGTAAGCTGTAATTGGCAGATCAAGCAATACAAACCTGCCCCCATTTCTCCCCGTGGACGTAGATTTACCTCAGTAAATCGAACCACGTAAAATTCTCTGTGTCGTGATCTGTATTTTCCTGCATTTACTAACATCAGAAATTCGCGGAATCATCACTGGCGCCGTCTATGGGAAACAGAGAACCAAATTTGTGATAAAGCGAATTTTTGACCATTTTTTCAACCCAAAAAATGCATACCAGATCGCAGAGTACCCGTATTCCTGCCCGTGAGAACCAGGAGGAAGCCAATCCACCCCATAGGTCTGGAAAACAGCCTAGGGATAAATCCACCACCAGTTCTCATGGCGGAGGAACAAGCCGCTCCAAAAGCCGTCACACCGAGTCTTCCCAGCAGCCCGATTTGAACGAGGCTGTCAAGCTGTTTCTGGCTGAAAAGCAGGAGGAATTCTTAACCTTCCTGCAGAGAAGCCAAAAGCAGCCGGAGGCGAAAACGGCGGATTCTCCCTCTCCCTCCATACGAGACAGTCACTACCGCAGTAGTGTCATGTCTTCCAGAAGAAAGAATCCTCGGTACCGGAATCACAGGAGAACTCCATCTCCTCCATACCGAAGAAATGTCGGGTTCGCCATGTACGGAGCATTGAGGACTCCGTTCTCGGACGATATCACCCGAACTCCCCTTCCACAGAACTACCGAACTCCGTCGATAACCTATGACGGACTCGTGGATCCTCATGACTTCCTGGGACGCTATCAGTATAATATGGCGAACCAAGGTCTCAACGAGGTCCACATGTGCAAGCTGTTTCCCGAACTGCTTATCGGGAACGCAAGAAGGTGGTTCGATAGCCTCCCCCAAGGCAGCATTAGATCCTACCGAGATCTAATGGATGCTTTCCACAGGAGGTTCTTTCAGAAAGCGGAAGCCCGGATTACTTCGGCTCAGCTGCTTTCTATACGTCAAGGTCGCGACGAAAAGATCAGCGACTTCCTGACGAGATTCCATAAGGAATGCCTACAAGTAGATAATCTCAATGATCTACTTGTCATTTCGGCATTCCAAAATGGAATCCTGCCCGGAGCTCTCTACAGAAAGCTCGTGGAATGCAGTCCGCAAACAGCTCAAGAGATGTGGGACATTGCGGACCAGTTCTCCCGAGCCGATGAGGCAGACCGTCGAAAACGGTCTTTAGACAGCTCATCTAGAGGAGACGAAAAGAAGCCCGATCATAGCGATCAGAGGCTTCCTCGCCGAACACCTTCCCCATCAAAGGAGGGATAGCGGTCATCCGAGGTGATCGAAAAAGAGCAAGTGTGTTCGCAGATTGCGCTTAAAAGTGCCGAGCAATCAGTTCGGCACCATCAAGCATAGCAATCACAGCAGCCGGAGTCAGAGGCAGGCGGAATGACCGAAGTCACACCGGAGCCGAACTCAATGGTGTACGGCACTGAAGCTGTAATTCCGGTTTAGATCGGCATACCCAGTCCCCGAACTCAATTTCTCCTCAGAAATGAATGGTGACGGAATGAGAGCCGAACTAGATCTTGCCGAAGAAAGAAGAGAATTGGCCTGCATAAAAGCAGCCAAGTACAAGGAGCAAGTAGCCCGGTATTACAACCAAAGGGTGAAGAAGCTGCAATTTCAAGTGGGAGATCTCGTCTTGAGAAACAACGAAGTAAGCCGAGCAGAAAAGCTGGGCGAACTCGAACCCACATGGGAAGGTCCATATCGGGTGTCAGAAGTCCTCGGCAAAGGGTCTTACAAATTGACTCAAGTGTCAGGAGCACAAGTACCCCGAACATGGTACGTTTCCAACCTCAAAAAGTTCCATTTGTAAGAGACAGTCCGGTCAGTCGGTCTTGAGTCCTGTTCGGTCAATGTGCTTTATTTGGTTTGCTTGGTTTTTGTTCGTCTCTATGTGCTTTTTATTTGTCTATATGCGTTTTGTCTGTCTATGTGCGTGTCGTCTCTTACAAATGTTACTGAGGTATCTTGTTCTTCGAAGGCTGATCCCCTTCTTAGAACATATACAAGCCAACGATTGTGAGTCAAAGCTTCTAAAGAGGATACAAGACCACAATTCAGCTTAAACAAGCAGTTCGTCCGAAACGAGCTGCAACAAGCCAACGATTGTGCGTCAAAGCTTCTAAAGAGGATACAAGACCACAATTCAGCTTAAACAAGCAGTTCGTCCGAAACGAGCTGCAACAAGCCAAAGATTGTGTGTCAAAGCTTCTAAAGAGGATACAAGACCACAATTCTGCTTAAAAATCAAGCACTTCGTCTGAAACGAACTGCAACAAAAGTCCGATTCTCGCGATTAAACTTGCCTGAATTAGGACAAGGGAAAGTCCAATCCATGCGATAAAACTCGCCGAATTAGGACGACCAAGTTCGGTCAAAGCAGTTTACCTCATAAGACCGAGGACGACCATGTCTAGTCAAAGAGGTTTACTGCATAAGACCACTTCGGTTAACTGGGAAAGTCCGATCCACGCGATAAAACTCGCCGAATTAGGACAAGGGAAAGTTCGATCCCGGCGACAAAAATCGCCAAATTAGAACACAGACCAAAGACGAGTCCGGTCAAAAGATGTTTATTTCATCAGACCAAAGACGAGTCCGGTCAAAGATGTTTATTTCATCAGACCAAAGACGAGTCCGGTCAAAGATGTTTATTTCATCAAACCAAAGACGAGTCCGGTCAAAGATGTTTATTTCATCAGACCAAAGACGAGTCCGGTCAAAGATGTTTATTTCATCAGACCAAAGACGAGTCCGGTCAAAGATGTTTATTTCATCAGACCAAAGACGAGTCCGGTCAAAGATGTTTATTTCATCAGACCAAAGACGAGTCCGGTCAAAGATGTTTATTTCATCAGACCAAAGACGAGTCCGGTCAAAGATGTTTATTTCATCAGACCAAAGACGAGTCCGGTCAAAGATGTTTATTTCATCAGACCAAAGACGAGTCCGGTCAAAGATGTTTATTTCATCAGACCAAAGACGAGTCCGGTCAAAGATGTTTATTTCATCAGACCAAAGACGAGTCCGGTCAAAGATGTTTATTTCATCAGACCAAAGACGAGTCCGGTCAAAGATGTTTATTTCATCAGACCAAAGACGAGTCCGGTCAAAGATGTTTATTTCATCAGACCAAAGACAAGTCCGGTCAAAGAAGTTTACTTCATAAGACCGAGGACAAGTACGATGAAATTTTTCGCTAAGCTGTAAATACAGAGTGTTAGAAGCGAAAACAAAATTTCATTTTTCAAATCTTGTTCGGCACACAACTCCGCTACCCTACGAGATGGCGTTACGCTATTACAAAGGACTATTCTACTGTCCAGGGTTGCTAAAGTTGAGCCATCTATTCACAAAATCCTCGTGAAGCTGAGTTCGGGCGTTCCAGGCAGCCGCAGAATAAGCAGGTCGACGAGATGCTCTAATCGACCTGCCACCTCTTCTCTGAGCCCGGGAAGCCCTAGCACCTCGGCGGCGAAGAGTCTCTTCACGAAGCATTTGCCGATCTTGCTCACTCATAACCACAGCTCCTCTGCGAACTTCAGTCCGTCCTCGACTTGACGTCTCCGGTTGTCCCTGAGTTCGTTGCTGACTTGGAGTAGGGTTTTGAGCAAGTGAATCAGAGGTTTGAGCTGGAGTACTAGCATCTGTTGGCGGGAAATGCCGGAGGAATCTCTCAATTGAGGGACGCCGGGCAAGAACTATGTCGTACCGAGAGGCCCAGCGCCGCAATGATGTCACGACTTGTTGGCAAGCCGAGCTCTCCAGCGCATTGTTCCTCCGGAGTACATTATATTCCTCCCACAGTTCGTCAACTCGACTCTGAACATCTGATATGGTCATTCCCCCGCGCACACGGATGTAATCCTCGTACGCAGTCCTCTCAGCAATGGTCGTGTTCAGCTCGGCCTCCAGATCATTCTTATCGGACTCTAAGTCCTTATTATCGGCCTCCAGCTTCACTAAACGAGCCAGAAGCTCGTCATTCTTCGTCTGATCGGCTATAGCTCTTTTCTCAGCTTCGTCTAAAGCCGAAGAGTACAGCCGTTTCCAGTGAAGTATCTCCATCTCCTTGAGTACAAAGCAGCTATATTAGTTCGGCAGCTGTACCGAGCAGATAGTAAAATACAACAGGAATAAAGGCGAGTACGAAAAGCTATACGAAGACAAGTGTAGAGAATTTTTCATTCACAAGGAAAATTTTTTTACACTAGGGCTTCAAGGCCATTTTACAAGGAAGAAACTAGACTAAGAGAAGGGAGACGAAATCATACTCCGCCAGCTTCGTCTCCGGCTCCTCGGTCTGGTACAGCTTCTTTCTCCTGGGCTACCTCAGCCTCGGCCTCGCCTCCTGCCGGCCTCGCCTCCGCCTCCTGATCGGCCTCCTTCTCCGGATGCCCGGCCCGCTCGACTTCGGCCTCCAGCTCCAGCGGCTCGGCCTCACCCTCTCCGTTGTAAGTCGAAGCGGGTGAAACGGGTCCCACAGAGGCAAAGATAGCCTCCAGGTTCTCGTCCCGATCAGCTCGACAACTCCGGACTCGGTCTGCAGAAAGCAGGACCGAGGATGAAGCGAGCTCCTCAAGGAGCGGCAGATTCTGAAGCCGAGCTGCTATCTCTCGGCTGTACAGAGGCAGCACGACGTCGGCCCCCTGCTCGCCCTTATCGGCAATTAGCCTTACCAGACTACCGACAAAGGCCGAGAACTGGCTGCTCAAAAAGAGTTTCTCCGTGTAAACACGGAGACCCTCTCCTTGGGCAACCACGGCGGCAGCATCACTCCGTTTCGTCTGCTCTCGCTGGATGACGAGCTGGTTTTTGGCAAACTGAGCTTCATCCTGGGCCGAAATCCTAGCAGCTCTGGCTTTCTCAAAGTTTGCCTCAGCCTGCTCGGCCCGGTGACAAGCAGCCGCCAATTTCCTCTGCATCTCAGCATAGTCGTTGGACGCTTTGGAGAGTTCGACTGCGACGAGCTTGGAGAGCATATCGTTCCTCTGAAAATGGATAAGGAAAAAAGTCAACAGAGGGCACCAAAAATACAGGACAGAAGCCAAGCCAAAGAATCAAGAAGACAATTCACCTCGGCGAAGTCCGTGGGCCATAAAAATGGCTCACAGATATGCTCCGAAGGAGGCGCCAAGACCACGTCTTTCTCTGGCGCTCTCGGGGGCTTCTGGGTCTTCCCCTTCCTACTTGCCGAAATTGACTCCGGCTTCTTTGGACCCGAAGAGGTCTTTTGCCTCTTCGGATTCTTCTCGGCATCAGGCGCCGAGCTGGTAGCCTTCTCTCTCTCCGGCTCCTTGGACTCCGAAGATTTTCGGGTAGCCTTGTTCAGCATGTACACTGCCAAAAAGCAAGAAAGCAAGGTTAGTTTTCTTCGTTAAAGCAGTAGAGCATAAAGATAAAGAGAAATCCTCACCCTCGGCCTCTTCGTCCGAAGACGAGATGTCGAACACGACGTCGCCCTTGACGAGCTCAGACTCCGTGTATTGTTTCCTAACTATGGGAATCTTGTTGAGCTCGCCATCGAGCTCGTCCAACGGTTCAGGCCGAGGATGACGGATAACGGACTTCGGCCCTCTCCAGGGAAAACTAGGAGCCGCAGTCCTATTATAAAAAAAGAAGCGATTTTGCCATTTCGGCCATTTGGTTTTACAAAAGGCCCTAAAAGGCTGTAAAGGGACCAAGTAAAACCAAGATCCCTTCCTTTTAAACTGGAAAAAATTAAGGATTGCCCTCAGAGACAGATCCTTATCTAGCCTACGCAGTTCGGCAGCAAAAGCCGATAAGTGCCTCCAAGAGTTCGGAGTCACCTGACCTAAAGGGAGTTGAAAAAAATCTAGCAACTCTACAAAGGCAAGGGGAAGGGGGAAACGAAGCCCGCATTCTAAGCTGGCTTCGTAGACGGTGGCGTAACCTTCCGGCGGCGAGTCCGCCCTATAAAGGTCGTCGGGAATCGCAACCTTCCCCCCAGGAAAAGAGTATTTTTCGTGAAGGGATATCACAGTATCCTTACTCAAGATACTGTGAAAATACTCTACGGTCTTCTCCCCGGATTCTTTCCGGCTAGAAGACCCCTTACCCCCTTCACCACCGCTACCAGACTCAGACGAAGAAGAAGCAGACATGGTCCTTACTCTTTGCAAAATCTGAGGAAATTTTTGAAAGCGGAAGAAAATCTTTTTCGCAAAGGAGATAGAGTGCAGAAGAAGCAGTCGCAAAATTGCTTCAATGATGAAGAAGGGAGGTATTTATCAGATTCGGCGAAGATTTCAAAATCGTCGCACCGTTTCGAATCCCACCTTTTCAGGATTCAACGGCCGGATTTTACTGTCGCATTTAATGCAGCCACATGCAAGGCACGTCCCCTGACGTCAGCCTCCCCCGTACCTTTATCCAGAATGCCGAAGTGACTCGCTTCGCCGAAGTGATTCACTTCGTCTTTCGGGGGGGGTAGTGATGGGGTGCGTACTAAACAAGCCCGACAGCAATGACGGCCCATCAGCCCAAAGCCCAAGGAAGAGTATGAGTTCGGCATTACCAAAGAGTTCGGCCTCAGCCTACAGCTCGGTAAAAGCCGACCAATCAAGCTCTGCGAGTTCGGCATTACCAAAGAGTTCGGCCTCAGCCTACAGCTCGGTAAAAGCCAACCAAGCTCTACTCTCAGATCGGCAACCAAAGCAGTTCGGTCTCAGTTTTCGACCGAACAAGGAGTTAGTGGACCCATGCAGGATTTCCACAACTTCCAACACACCCACTACCACGTGGCGTCAACTCAGGCCACGATCTTAGGCCATGACCTACACGACCTCCACGACCTAGAGTGATGATGTAAGCCACGATCTTAGTTCAATGTATAAATAGAACTTAGATCTGGTAGAAAGGGGTTAGAATCTCTCTAGAGAAAAAGTCATATAGCAAGTCTGTGTTGTAAGCTGTAATTGGCAGATCAAGCAATACAAACCTGCCCCCATTTCTCCCCGTGGACGTAGATTTACCTCAGTAAATCGAACCACGTAAAATTCTCTGTGTCGTGATCTGTATTTTCCTGCATTTACTAACATCAGAAATTCGCGGAATCATCATTTAGCTCCCATCTTGAGGGGGACTGTTGAAATTGAAAATAAAATATAATTAGTTAGGTAGATTAGTTGGTTTTTTTGTTATTTTACCGAGCTATATATAAGACTTCTCATTCTAAATTGTAGTCAACTTTTGGCAACATGTAGACAATAATGAAATTTCCCTCTTTTCTCTCACTCTCTCTAATCAATGGTTTCTCCATTTTTCTTCTTCCTCCTTCAATGGAGTTTTTCTGAGTCAATTGGATTTGTCATTTTCAACAATTATAAAAAATAGTAAAAATAATAAGTAGGATAATTATTTACGGATGATGAAAATGAAAAATTAGGATAACTAATGACTTTAACGAATTACGAACTCGTGGCTCCTGCCGATGTACATGTACCACGTCAATGTTTGAGACACGAGATTCGTAGCACTCTCGATATTCTTAATAGTTCATCAAATATTTTATTTCCAAAAGTATGAGCACGCTTGTTTAATGTCTTCAATAATAACTATTAATAAAATAGATCAACCGACCATTTGACCAACTCTTTAATTATTTAATCCCAAACCAAAATAACCTAAAATTGCAGTCATAATCTCAAAAAAGGCTCTCAATTTGTATAATTCCCCCTCCTCTCACCTCTCTCAAAATTCTAGTTTGCAAATGGATATAAATCCTTCGAGGATAGAATCAACCCAACACTTGGTCTCATTAGGAGATGATTTTGCTCAAAAATACAAAACGAAGTCGTTTGGATGCAGTTTCTGCAAACGAGGGTTTCCCAACGCGCAAGCACTAGGAGGGCACATGAACATCCACCGCAAGGATAGGGCAAAACTCCTCGAGTTTTCAGACGAAAATTTTCTGTCGTTGGAAATCTCACCAAGCGAGGATTCCAACGACAGTGTTCCTCCCGATTCGTTCATCGGGGAAAAGTTGAGTTCTGAGAATGATCAGAGACAGGATGAGGATGATCAAGCTGAAGAAAATCTCAACATATATATTAGGAGAATACCGTTACTGGCGGAGGCGCCACCTGTTGTAGACCTTGAACTTCGGTTAGGACCCGAGCCTCATCGTCATGCAAAGTCAAAGCCCTAGTTTTTATTTGATATAGTGAGTATATCAATATGCTCTATGTATATTGTGCACTTGCTCTAAACAGATACCAAATAGAAGATCTGGATCTATGAAAAGAGAAAATGTTTATACCCGGTTAGTAATTTCAATCATTGATGATAAGCATGTGTGTGTATATACATATTGATTTTGTTTCGACATCCCTTTTACTTTGAATGAACAGAAAAAGATACCCTTCTCTCAAAATTGTAAACAAATAGTATTATGATTGTGGATCGTTATTAACTCTCCTTGTTATTGGAATTATTCAAGATCAAGTGTGGATAAATCCCACACATACTACGCTAACAGTAAAGTGTTACTGGATTTAACTTTTAAAAATAAGCTGCTGTTACTAAGTGCACCTATGCAGTGGCGGAGCCAGAGATTTCATAATGGGGGTCCAAAATTAAACTTCAAAAAAAATTACATAAATTAAATTATAAGGTTAAAAATGTAAAAGTCAAATGCAATCACATCATAACATTTGTCTTCTATTCTTCATCTTCTGAAACCGCTGCATAATAGTTTCATTAGTAACTTTAACAAACACATCCTTTTCGATGTAAGGAACTAAGCAATCATTCAATAGTTGGTCTCTCATGCTATTACGTAGAGAAGTCTTGATGATCTTCATTGCTGAAAAGGCTCTTTCTACTGATGCAGTGGCAACTGGTAAGATCAATGACAACTTAACTAATGAATAAACCATTGGAAAAACTTCATGTTTCCTTGTAGAAACCATCTTTTGAGCAAGACCACTGATTCCTGATATTTGTGAAAACTTTTCATCTATGCGCACATCGAAAATAAAGTTCTCAAGTTGACTTTTAAGCTCGGACAAAGCAACTTCAGAAAATTCAGAAGGATAATACCGTGCAAGACGAAGCAGCTTCTCCAAATCAAATGCAGAAAATAAATCCCTAGGATCAAAACATGACATGCATAAAACTAAGTCTGTGTTGACTTCATCAAAACGTTGATTCAACTCTTGAGCTTGCAAGTCAATAACAGAACAAAAGAGCTCAACTCGATAATAGTGGAGATTCTTCATTTTCTCAGCACTACTTCTTCCTTTTTTTCGAGCTACAAACTCATCTTCCATGTCAAGCACATCCAGTTCATATTTGCTACAAAACTTAGAAACATCAGCAAGCAATACATCCCAATCTTTTTCCCTCATTATTTGCAGACGTGATTTTGCTACCTTGACAAGATTCATCGCATTAACAATGTCTTGATCTTTCTTTTGTAGCACTTGGGAGAGTTCATGTGTGATTCCCAAGATTTGCTTCATAAGATGTAACACAAAGACAAACTCAAAACGGCAGAATGAATACGCTAAATTCAGACTTGGATTGGAACGGCAGAATGAATACGCTAAATTAAGAGGCACGATTCATATATATTTTGCTGAAACCTATCTCTAATATTATATTTATTATAAATTATCATTATTGTGAAATTACTAAAATACCCCTAAGTTTTTTAAGAATTAGTGGGGGGACCATGGGCCCCCCTGGCCCCACCCTCCCTCCGCCCCTGCACCTATGTGTATATATCATGAATATGAAGAGAAATCAATGGGTATCTTGAATTTAATGAAGATCCAATGGTGCCTAATTTTATAATATGTGGAAAATTGCAGCATTAAAAAAAATGAAGGGATTATTGCATTTAATTAAATCAACTAATATAACTGTAGATTGGAATAATATATCATGTGCGTTGAAATTTTTCATAAACCATGTCCGCAAATTACCCCGCGTATGTTTGAAATAAGTAAATTAAATTATTACTTCCTCCGTCTCAAACTAGTTGAATCGTATTTTGTTTTGGATTGTCCCAAAATAGTTGAGTCATTTTCTTTTAGACACGGAATTTAAGAAATTGATGTGTTAAAAGTTAAAGTGTAAAGAGTAAATTAAAAGAAAAAATAAAGTAATAGAGATGAAGAAACAGTAAGTATGAGACATGATAAAGTTTTTGCAAAAGAGTGAACTATATAAATGGTACCTGATTTTCCACTTTCGCACATAAATGTTATTTGTGTTGGTGTTTGCTGCCCCTTGCACAACGGAAGATATGCGTATACAAATAAAATCAGATCTACATATCTATTTGACCAATTATGGGATTAATTGATTCACATGTTAAACACAAAATTGCATGCTAGAACACATATAATTCACATGTTTGGTACATAAGGTTATTTTAGTCACGAAGTACCATAAATGATACAAAATTTTGTGCGAAAATGAAAGATCATGTATCATTTGTATAGATATATAAAAATGGGATCTACATTAAGATTTCAATTAGAATCTTCTATAAATAGTAATTGCCCCACATTCCTCTAAAATTTTATTATAAAATTAATACTAGTATATAAAAATAGGATCTACATTCCTCTATCTTTTTCACCAACTTTTCCTTACATTTCTTAAAACTCGCGCAAAACTCAATGGGATTGTTAAAATGGGATGGAATGTAATACCCGCCCCTTCATTATCCTTTTCCGTCAATGTTTAATGTCGAACTAGTGAATCCTAGCTCACTTGACTCGTGTTTTGGAATGGAATTCTTTACCATTCATAAATGTTTAATGTAGTTAGTTAGCAAAAAAAAAACCGAAGACGTAAGTAAGAATCGAACAACCAAGACGACTTTGATATAATTAGGAAAAAGAGTACAAACATCGATAAGGAACAGAAGGTTCGTTCGGACTAAAAATGTTCGAATAACTTTTTCATACATAATAAGCTACCATCTAATTACAAAATTTCTTATACACGAATTGACGAGATGAATGTTTAGAATACCAAAAAAAGGTGTATTGGGCCTTCTCTTCCCAAGCCCAAGTCACGGCACATCTACGTGGCCCATCTGCCCGGCCCGTCGGCCAGGCCCCTTGAACAGCAGCAGGACAGCAGCTTGGCAACCGAGCCTCTTCCCACCTGCAAAATAAGACAAACTTTTAAATTGCCAAGGAACAAGAGGATTTAATGGAGCTCTTATTAGAAGAAATGAGACAATTCCTCTTTAAGGATGGGGGACTAAGGACTTGCCAAAATGGGCAAGTCAAACCTGTCATCTCCACCCCCACACAACAGCCCCTGCACACCATCTTTCATAGTCACACAATCAACCAAAAATGAGGAAATGAGGGGTCCTTTAAACCCAAGCTAAACATCAAACTGCATTAAGTATAAAGTGCTGCAAAATCATGAAAAGGGAGATATGCTTTGGCATGAAAACAAAAGAGGATCAGCCCCTCTATGACTTGAACACGTTTGGCGACTGGGGAGCATATACAATGTCTTGGGTGCTTCCGGTTCCGGTTCGTCGACACCGGGCACCCAAGGCTCGTCGACGCCGGCGGCGTACCAACCACCCTATTTTGATGTGGAGGTATACTCTCGTCCCTCTGCCCCGAGGTATGGGCAATCGCAGGGATTATCCCAAATTAGGGAGGATTTTCCGGATGAACCCAATCCGGAAGGAGGATGAGGCGGTGGAAGCTCAGGGGGTCGCGCATTCGACGCTGTGGAGGAAGAGGAGGAGGCGGCCGAGGAGGAGAAGGATGTAGGCCGTCATCCATACAGCCGCAAGGACACGATGACCCTGTTCAACGCTTGGTTAAGCGTCCCGTACGATCCCATCGTCGGGAATCAACAAACCCGCAAGTGTTTTTGGTAAAAGGTCACCGGCGCCTACAACGAGAACAAGCCAAAGGGGTCCCGCTGCTGCACCATGAAGATGCTAAGCAGTCATTTTGACCGAGTCGACAGAGATGTCAAAAAATTTTGCGGGATCTACAAGAATGAAATGGCGAATTACCAAAGCGGAGCCAGTGGAGCCGACATTCTGAGAGCGGCTATGCGAGTCTTTTTTGACGACAACGGCAAAGAATTCAAACATGTCGATGTGTGGGAGGCGGTCAAAGACGTTGAAAGGTGGGTTGACGCCAGCCCTGCATGGGCTCTAGCTCGAAACGCACGAAGCACACGGCGGGTGGCCAATACTCGTCTAGTGAGGGCGAGTCAGGCAACGCCTCAAAAGATGTTGAGGGCACGACTACCGATGCAGGGGGCTCCTCCAGTGGGCGCCGTCGGTCGCAAGGGATCAAGGAGGCGAAGGCGGCTAGAGGGAGGAGGGGCCGAGGCGAATCAAGCCAGGTGGGCTCGGTCTCTGCTCGATTACCCTATTGTCCATGTACTTGACCGCCACGATGGCTCACACTTCCCGCATGACGCCTCCCCAATATCAAGCTCATATTGCAGGAATTGAGTATATGGCAAGACAAATTGGTATTCCGCCTACAGGTGGCTTGAGTGCACCGCCACCGCCTTCGGGGGATGATTCGCCGGCTGAGTAGTTTTTAACTGGCAAGACAAATTGGTATTTATTTTTTTAGATTTTAATTATGTGTTTTTTTTGTTTTTTTATGATTTTAAATTATAATTTTATTTTATTTAATAAAGTGTGTTTTTATTAATTGAATTTGTTGGAAATATAAAAAAAATGAAATTGAATGAATAATTAATGGATGATATGGTTAAGAGATGGTTTAGAGATGGAGGGATGCAGGTGCGGTCTCTTAGTTAAAAGATGGAGTGAAAAGTAACAGTGGGGCCCATGAATAGTTAAGAGATGAGACGGTTAAGAGACGAATAAGAGACAGCGTTGCGGATGGCCTAACAAACCAAACGAGTCCTTAATAGAAAAGCTGATACATAGATGCTTAGCTCAAGCGAAAGCAGATAGTCATAGACTCTCGGATCTCTCACTCAAATGGCAACTCTGAAACCATCCATCACTCACGTCATCTTCGACATGGACGACCTTCTCATCGGTCTCCATTTCCCAAACTACACTCATTTACTTACAATTTTTTTTTCTTTTGACACTTTGATTTTAACTTACATTTGTTTATTGAATCTCTGTTTTATCTTGTTTTCATGGCATTTTTGGTAGAGTTTTCCTGTATAATTTTGTTGTTGATTTGTTTTCTGCTGATTCTGTCATATGCTTTATTTGGTCAAAATGTATTTTGAGTTGCATAAATTAGTTAAAATTGCCATCATGTTTGTGATGAATAACTCTAAATGTAAAGACAAACTATTAATTTGTATCCTGTTATTAGAACTAGCACCTTCTTCTTTCTTGTTTATGCAATTTTCAAATATAGGTAATATTTTTCTTTTTTTGACATTATGCTTCTAAGTGGACCTTGGTGAGATTGCACCTTGTTCCTTGAGTTGCTATTAGTTTTGAATTACTGGCAAATCACAAAGTTGGCATGGTCATTCTGACATTTTGATCACCATTGCTACAGCATGACATGTATGCTTATTGGACATTGCTCTCCAGTTCTACCTTTATGAAGCAAATTTTATCCAAGTGTTTCATATTCATATATAAAAGAAACTGAATTTAGGTTGGATGTGCTCTTTGATTCTTCCTAATTATATATATCATAGTTTTGTATCTTTCTAGTGGTTTCACCCAATGAGGTGCTTTTTTTAAATTTCAAGTTTTTTTTTTCTCTCAATTCCTCAGACACAAGAGAAGTTCTACACAGAAGTGCAGGAGAAAATCCTTGCTAGATATAACAAAACTTTTGATTGGTCTCTCAAAACTAAAATGATGGGCATGAAGGCAATAGAAGCTGCTCGTGTTTTTATTGAAGAGACTGGAATCAGTGACTCCCTCTCAGCTGAAGGTTTTCTTGTGGAAAGAGAGGAGATGCTGAGAGCTATGTTCCCAACATGTGAAGTCATGGCAGGTTGAATAAACTGTTGACTGATTGGCAGACTGTATACAAGTTTTTTTTTTTTCATTTCTCTAATTCATTGGATCAGAAAAAAGAATTTTGCATCTCCCTTAGCTACATAAGTAGTGATAAATAATACTGATACGGATTGGAGGAGTGGAAATAGGGAAGTAGCTGGGCCAGCTGATGTGGAGGATTTGGTGGAAGAGGCAGCGGAGCAAAGGGGTTAGAGAAAGCAGCGGCAGAAGTTGATAGAGAAGGAGATTAACGCTTTATTCTTAATTATTAATTAGTTAGGATTTGATTAGATTTATTTACCTAATTAGTTAGGATTTGATTAGATTTATTTACCTAATTAGTTAGGATATGATTTAATATTTTAGGGTTATAGGATTATTATAAATAGAATTTAAGAATGAGAGCAACGTATCTTTTGGAGAGATCAGAATTCAGACGGCGTAGCCGTGGCCTCCTTCGTGAGGATTGGCCTCATTCGTGAGGATTATTTCTTGTTCCAGTTTGATTAGTTATATTGAGTTCCTTCCCTTTTTCGACTTCGTTATCTTCTTGTTCAATAGTCTCCAGCCTTTACTCCTATCAATTGGTGCGGTGAACGATGGTCTATTATTGGACAGAAGCCACACTTCTTGTGGTTGGATTGGAGAAGGCTACAGCAAAGATGGAGAATTTCATGTTGGAGTTTCGAGCGTATCGTGATGCACCATTTATGACCTTTCCGACGTTTGACGGATCTGGGGCTCTCACTTGGCTCGCACAGGCAAACCAATATTTCTTCCTCAACAGAGTACCTTTGGATAGACGTGTCGATGTCGCTATGATCGCCATAAACGGACCGGCCATACCTTGGAAGCAATTGCTCGTTCGTCGCTGCCCCTCTTTGTCGTGGGACAGATTTGTTCGAGAGCTCTTGAATCGTTTTGGCGATACCACGGTTTCAAGAAGCACACCACCGATGACACTTCCAACTTTCAATGGAACCGACGTGATTGCGTGGCTCGCCTGGGCTGAACAGTACTTCTTGGTGTCAAAAATCCCACCGGAAAATCGATTGAGCGTTGCCATGGTGGTTTTGGCAGGCCCTGCCTTACCATGGATCCACCTCCTTATGCGACGGATTCCCACTCTATCTTGGGATCGTTTTATGCAGGAAATGATGAACCGTTTTGGTGATACCATTCCAAAAGAAAGCCGCATCCCTTGCAATTCATCCAAGCACAGCCGTGAAGGCCCTATTGCTGCTGTCCAGGTTGCCAAAAACCAGCCAAAAATCCCACCCACACCCAACAATATTACCACAGCAGCAGCTGTAGTCATTAGCCCGTATCCTTCAATAGCCATGGCGTCAAAGAACCCACCAGATGAGGTTCCATTCCCCAAACGGTCTGTGGCCTCAAACGGCCAGCCACCTAAGCAACCTGAAGTTTCAATCCTTGGGGAGACAACATCAGAGTATGGTTTGAAAGTGCCTGCTGTTTTCAAAGATCCATATATGGGAATAGAGCCTGTTTCGGCGCCATCATCACCTTCCCTGCCCCCACTGCCTGTACTCGAATTCATCAGGTCATCTCATGATTCGCCGGAACGACAGATGAAGCATAGTGCCAAGGAATTGTGTTTCTCCAGGTCTCTATTCGATGCCTCTTCACACAAGCTAGGGAATCAACTAGTACATCGACCACACCAACAGATTCACATCTACAAACTTGAGTTTGAGCCTCCATCTGATCTTCATCTGCGAATTTGACTAGCCTTGAGGACAAGGCTGTTTTGAGGATGAGGCAGTTGATACGGATTGAAGGAGTGGAAATAGGGAAGTAGCTGGGCCAGCTGATGTGGAGGATTTGGTGGAAGAGGCAGCGGAGCAAAGGGGTTAGAGAAAGCAGCGGCAGAAGTTGATAGAGAAGGAGATTAACGCTTTATTCTTAATTATTAATTAGTTAGGATTTGATTAGATTTATTTACCTAATTAGTCAGGATCTGATTTAATATTTTAGGGTTATAGGATTATTATAAATAGAACTTAAGAATGAGAGCAGCGTATCTTTTGGAGAGATCAGAATTTAGACGGCGTAGCCGTGGCCTCCTTCGTGAGGATTGGCCTCCTTCGTGGGGATTATTTCTTGTTCCAGTTTGATTAGTTATATTGAGTTCCTTCCCTTTTTCGACTTCGTTTATCTTCTTGTTCAATAGTCTCGAGCCTTTACTCCTATCAAATACCATTAGCCATTAGTACGTTTTTGTATTACAGGGGTACCTCCATGCGACTGGAGTACCTATTGTGTTGCAACGGGGTATGTATACTCTTCTTTTATTTATGAAGTGACGGCAGTGTTGCTACTTTTAGCTCGACGTGTTGCAACGAAACTCATGAAATATGTCTTACAGTTCACACACAAGGCATTTTGAACTGAAAACACAAATACATGGTGAACTTTTTTCACTGAGGCATCATATTGTTCTTGGTGATGATCCAGAAGTTAAACAAGGGAAACAAACCTTCACCAGATGTGTTCCTTACAGGAGCCAAGAGATTAGAGGTATTAGTCTCATTCAACAGTTAAACTATATGTTCTTGTCATGAAAGTGTTGATATCTTTATCTTGTCAAGGTTACAATTCAGATTGCCAAATTCCGATAGTATGTGATGGGAACAATATTTTGATCATGCCCTTCCCTTTTTGGCCATGAACTCCAAAAGTGCATTACAATTAATATAGATACAGTCAAAATCAGCTGAACTTAGATTCAAACATAGAATTGAATTGACAGCTTAACTATTATTTAAAAATTACTTTTGTACTTCACTCTATTCACTTTGAAAATTTCTTGCAATAATACTGTGTCCCTACCTGAAGCCTGCCAATTACACGCAGGTGGGCACTTCAACTTAACTTCTGTGTAGTCCTAAACTCACACTGTCTTTCTTCAGTTTTGGCCATACTTCGTGTGCAATTGAGTGCTCCTCCGGGAAGGCAATGAGACTTCAATTCTTGGTGCCAAGTTTATAAGACATTCAATTCAAAATAGTAACAATTTTTATTTTTATTTTTTATCTTTGTCTACGTTTTTCTAATTCCGTAGTTGCTTTCATCAATCCCAGTCCCTTTGTTTACCTTTTTCAAAATTTGCTTTCATTGGGTATACATAACTGTTAGTGTTCTCTTCCTGCAACTTGATAATTAGATGAGTCACGAAACTTTGAATTTAAACATATACTCCCTCTATCCCTAAAAAAGTATGAACATTCAACTTATCCTTCTATATGCTTGGTTGGTTGCAGATCAAATTTATCCTTCTATATGCTTGCTCAACGAAACCCACATTTCAATTTCAATCTCAAATTTATCCTTATAAAAGTACATGGACGGGATATCTGTCATGAACAAGAGGTTTAGCTGTGACATGACCTCTTTCCTTGTTTAAATTTCATAATTCATGAACATTGCGTGTAGCCACAACACTCCAAACATAGACATATTGCTTCTCCTATTATAAGGCTGGAATTACTTGATTACATTAACTTCCTAGTTACTACATTGAACCTCTACATGACAGGTTAATACTAATCCCTCCATCAGCCATTAGGAGTCCAATTTGAGTTTGACACGGGTTTTAAAAAATATAAAGCAAAATGGGTGAGAAAAGATTGTGGAATGTGAGATCCATTTTTATATATTAGTTTTATAATAGAATGTGAGTGGAATAAGTTAGTGGAAAGTGATGTGTACCTACCATTTATAGTGAAAGTGACCAGGATTCCTAGTGGCAGACGGACTAAAATGGTAAATCGAAACTTTTAATGGCGGACGGAGTGAGTGCTAAATTGTGTACGGACCCTTGAGGGGCACCAGTAATATAGCGCTTGTAGTTATCAGACAAAATATAGTAATATAGCTCTTGTTATCACCAGAGTCCAAGTATCTCTGTTAGTATGATTTTCTTATTGGGTAGTCTGGAAAATACACACAAAGATATAGGGGTGTGATAAACTACAAACCCTCTATAATACAAACTATACAAACTTTAATCCTACTCATTTAATACAATTAATCAACGGTTAATATAAGAGATTTTTCTAATGTTGACATTTCCTACAAATCTATACACTCCGTTGACATCGAACAATCAGAATTTGTACACCCTCGTTGACATAATTTGCACACCCTGTTGACATCAGCCCCCGTTGACATCAGCCCCCCGTTGACAGAATTTGTACACTCCGTTGACATCAGCCCATATTGACATCAACCCCCCGTTGACAGAAGTTGTACACTCCGTTGACATCAGTTTGTATAGTTTGTATTATAGAGAGTTTGTATTTGATTACACCTCTATATATATATATATATATATATCTTTGGAGGTGTGATCAAATACAAACTCTCTATAATACAAACTATACAAACTGATGTCAACGGAGTGTACAACTTCTGTCAACGGGGGCTGATGTGATCAAATACAAACCCCTATTTAAAATACAAACTACAAACTTTAATCCTACACACTCCTTGTAAGTAATCAACGGTTAGCAATGGAATTCATATGTCAATGTCAACGCTTAATACAAATTCTGTCACTGAGGGGAATGTCAATGTCAACGCCTAATACAAATTATGTCATTGGTGGGAATGTCAACAATGTCAACGCCTAAAGTTTGTATAGTTTGTATTATAGAGGGTTTGTAGATTATCATGACCTTTTATATATATATATATAGGGTTTTAATCTATGCAAAACTAGATTTAAATATAGAAACGCAGAACAATATCATGCGTAGGGCATGTTTAGGTCATTGTTAGTTTATGTTTAGGTCATACTAACAAAGCATGACCTAAAATGATCTTAATATGACATTAAACTCAAATCTTATAATATGACCTAAAACTGCTTAATTATGACCTTCCGTGTTTTTGGTTAATTATTGACCATTAGATCATCTAATCCTAGGGCCAAGATTTGGGCTGCATTTCTGGATTTAAACACATACTTGTTTTGATCATCTCCCTATATATATATATATATATATATAGGATTGTGATCAACACAGAACCACTCTTAAACCTTAAACGCCGAACAACATCATTATATGATAACATGGAGTTCATTATAATGAACTAATAACAAACATATAATGAACTTCAGATTTCTAAATTATGCATGATGATGTCATTGTTTTTAAATCACAGAATTCCCTATAATTAACTACAAATAAAGTTGTAATGAACTCCGCATTATTATATAATGATGTGTTTGGCGTTTAGTGTTTAAAACTAGTTTGGTATATAATATATATATATATATATATATATATATATATATATAAGTGGTGTGTACACGCTCTTATCCTATCTACTAGTTGATACACCGGAAAAATGAGCGGATGATGCATTTATGTAGTAAAATGAATTTGACTTTTAGGCTTGAATCTGTGAATACTTTTAAGCCTGAGGCGATTTTCACTCTAAAATGCCCTCTAAATAAATAAAATTTTATATTTGTGTTATAGAGGATATTTTGGGCATACACAAAACTAGTACTCCCTCTGTCTCAACTAAGTTGAGTTACTTATTTTTTGCATTCGTTTTAAAAAAATCGTACTCCCTCCATTCCATGTTAATAGAGTCATTTTTCTATTTTGGGAAGTTCCAAGTTAATTGAGTTATTTCTATTTTTGGCAAAAAGTAACTATCACTTTTACTTTATTATCTCTTCATCTCTCTTACTTTATTTTCTCTTACTTTTTTCACTATCTATTTAACTCACTATTCTTAAACTCCGTGCCGAAAAGAAATGTTTCTATTAACATGGAACGAAGGGAGTAATAAATAGTTAAAGTGGATATATAGTAAAGTAAAAGCGAGAATAATGTAGATAAGAGTCTTATCGTTTTATCGTTTTCCCTTAATAAAAATCTTTATAAATGAAACTGAAATCGAAATATGAATATCGTTTATAATATTAATTTTATTTACATAGTTTAATACTCCCTCTGTCCCTCAAGAATATGCACTCTTTCGTTTTTAGTGCATTCCACAAGAATATGCACTTTCTAATTTTGAAAAGTCTTTTCTCTCTAATGAGGTGAGACCCATTCTCCGCTAACAATACTTTATTTACTTTTTCTCTCAGCCTCTCTCTTACTTCACCAATTTTACATTAAAACTCCTGCCGACCCCAAAGTGCATATTCTTTGGGGACGGAGGGAGTAATAAATTTCAAAATAAAATTTATATGTTTTTTATATGTGACCATTTTCTCTGTAATAGAAATTCAATAGTGTTCTAATCATTTTATTTTATTTTAAATCTTATTTTGAATTTTATCTTATTAAAAATTTAAAATTA
This sequence comes from Salvia splendens, assembly GCF_004379255.2. Lineage (NCBI taxonomy): Eukaryota > Viridiplantae > Streptophyta > Magnoliopsida > Lamiales > Lamiaceae > Salvia > Salvia splendens. The sequence goes on from NC_056035.1 coordinate 23,156,047, forward strand.
GTGCCAATAAAATAAATGAACCGTGTGTGACACTGATATAATAATAAAACATCCATTGTTGCTTACCACTCTCATATGTTTACATCGATGAGTCAAAAATAAAAGTAATTTCCGCTAAACTGAATTAACCATGATTTAAATTCGAATATTTTTTTTATTATTAGAAATAAAAACGTGGATATACAAATTGGTACTGTGAATTGGTATAGGATGCACTAATTCTTTCGAGATAACAACCGCCGTTAGATTGAGAGTGACGATTTCCAGGCCGTTGCATGAGAAAATTTTGTAACTTTACACAAAGTTGTGTTTTTCTTTGTTTTATTATTATTTGATTTATTAAATACGAACGGTTGATAAAGCTCCATCTTCCCCAATTGAAACCCTATTCCAATGACAAATCCTCGGAATCTGCTCGGTTCTCCCCCGATTATCTCCATTCTATCGCCCTAATCCATTATGGTAGGTTTCAAGCATAAAAATTGGCTGCCGGATATCGCTTCATCCAAAATAGACCACCACGCTCGCCGCCGCTGCACCGACGAGTCAAAGAAGAAAGCTCCTCGTCTGCGAATCCTCGCATTTGAGACTGCCAAGTCCATGTCGAGGTTAATCTCTCTCTACAAATCCATCTCCGACGACGAGATTTCCCGCCTCAAAAACCGCGTCATCAAATCCAAAGGAATTTCGTATCTCACCTCAACGGACGAGGCGTTTCTACTCAATCTCGCCTGCGGCGAAAGGACCGAGGACCTCGATCGCGCCGCTGCGGTCGTCGCTCGCTTGGGGAAGAACTGCGGCGATCCGTGGCTCAACCAGTTCGATCTGGTTTACGCGGATCTGAAGCTCGGCGTCATGGATTTCGGGAAATTGGAATACGGATCGAGGAATTCCGAGAAACGGGTGCATAAGATGGAGAAATTGGTTTCCACGACGTCGAGCCTGCACGCTGCGCTGGCGGCTCTGGCGGAGATGGAGGTTGCGGAGAGGAAGATGAAGCGGAGGAACAAGGAATTGGACGCGAATTCCAATCTGTTCAACCAGAAACTCGAGATCCAGCGCAGGGACGTGAAATATCTCAAGGAAACTTCTCTGTGGCGCAAATCGCGTGATAAATGCGTGGGCATAATGGCGACGATTGTGATCATCGTGTACATCCGAATTTGCTCTGTTTTCAAGCCGTACATCACGATTCTCCCTGCGATCTCGTTGCTCAGCGTCGCGTGTTTACAGCAGCAGCGAGATCTCGACTTGATTCAGAAGATTAAGCAGCAAATGGTCGAACATCCCGGCCATGTCAACACAGAGTTTAAACCTAATAAAATCCGATTCCGGAAATCGGGGATATTCTTCAACGATTGGGACACATTCGATACCGAGAGAGAGAAAATCACGAAAAACAACAGAGTTTTCCACTCGGCGGGGGCGTCGACATTGGGCGGGGCAGGGCTGGCGCTGCACTACGCGAATGTGATCCTTCTGGTGAAGAAGTATTTAGATACGTCGTGTGCGATCGGGCGGGACGAGCGGGAGGCGCTGTACCAGATGCTGCCGGAGAATCTGAAGGTGTCGGTGAGGGCGAAGCTGAGCAAGCTGATGAGATGCAGCGAGGAGGATGCGTTCCTGGCGGAAGGGTGGAGGGCGGCGACGGTGGAGATCATGGGGTGGCTGGGGCCGTTGGCGGAGGATACGGTCAAGTGGCAGATGGAGAGGCATGTGGATAAGCTCAAGTTCGATACGAAGCCTTGTGTGCTTCTGCTGCAGACGCTGCATTTCTGTGATAAGGAGAAGACTGAAGCGGCCATTGCTGAAGTGCTCGTGGCGCTCAGCTGCGTCTATAGGTTTGAGAATCGCGGTGTTTATGGGGAATCAGAATGACCACATTCATCAACTACTTTTCTCTCATTGCAGATTACTTTCTTCACCTTCAAATTTGGATTCATGTAATATTTAATGGCAGCATTTGTTTAGTTATTTTTGGATAAAAGTATATATTGAGTTTCCTCTCCTCTCCACTTTGTTGAATGAGAATAAATTTACCTAACTTGTAAAAACATAATACTACTATCTTTTTAATGAATAATATATCCTTACTTTTAAATATATTTTCATTTTAATACTATTATTTTAGGAAATACATTAAGATTATAAATTAATAATGGTAACACTAATTAACATATTACATAAATAAAATAATTTGTATATTTAATGGATGGATAATTTCCGTAACTTAATATACTATTACTCCCTCCGTTCCATAGTAATGGAGACATTTCTTTTCGGCACGGAGATTAAGAAAAATTGTGTTAGATGAGTTAACTAAATGGAGAATAAAGTGGAAAATGAAAAAGGTAGAGAGATGAAGAGAGAAAAAAGTAAGAGAGAGTAAAGTAGGTGTGGAAAAATGTGTTGACTTTTACTAAAAAGGGAAATGACTCTATTATTATGGAACAGACCAAAATGACAAAATGACTCTATTAATACTGAACAGAGTGAGTACTATATATTTTCTTATATAAATTGATTTTATCATTTTAAAATTTAATACAATATCTAGTTATTTATTTGTATATGGTACTCCTTATATCGTGATTCATATTCCTTTTTTTGGATGTCCCAACTTAAGTGAGTCACTTCCTTTTTTGGCATTCTCTCTTACTTTTTCCTATCTACTTTTCCATCTATTTTACTACCCCTACGTAAAAATATCACATTTCTTAGTCGGTCTGAGACTTTAGGAACTGTTGGTTAATTTATTTAATTGGAGAGGAAAAAGGAGGATAAAGATATTAAATGGAGAAAGAAAGAGTGTTGAATATTTTAATTGAAGAGTATAAAAGTTGTTGGGTGTATTAAATGGAGAGAGAGAGTTTACACAAATAGAAATGTGTCATTTTATTTATGACAAATTAAAAAGGAAAGTGTGTCGTCTTAACTTGAACGGAGGGAGAATTAAATTTTTCTCTCTTTATTAATTTTTCTATACTTTTTCACTTTTTCTAATCTTTATTAAAATTTTAAAAGAAATTATAATAAAATATAAATCACCAGTGCAATAATAATGAAACCATATCTTAATATATGAAAAAATTAATAAATAATTAAGTACTTTATTTTTTATAGAAATGTGAATTATATAATATTCCCTCCGTCCTTGAAAGATTGTCCCATTTTTTCATTTCCATTCATCCCACAAAATTTGTCTCATTTCACTTTTTACCATTTTTGATAGTGGACCTCATATTTCACTAACTCATTCCTACTCACATTTTATTATAAAACTAATATATAAAAATAGGACTCACATTCCACTAACTTTTTCAACTCACTTTACATTACATTTTTTAAAATCTGTGTCGGGTCAAAGTGGGACAATATTTGGGGCACGGAGGGAGCAAAATAATGTAGCTATAATGAGTAAGCATTTTTTTTTGCATTATTCTATTTTTTTGTGTAATTTTTCATTTGTTTTATTTTTTTAGCTTGTTTATCTAACTACTATATCCGTCCCATAAAATTATATGTAATTGAAATGACATAAAAATTAATAAAATTGGTAAAATAAGACTAGAGATAGGAGCATCCCTTATCTAGTCAATCCTTTCTTGCACTCCACCTCCTTTTCATTTCAGCCTTTAGCCACTTTAGTTATGATCTTAAAGTTCACATTTTGAACATGTCACTTTCCTAGTTTTATTAGCATTTCTAGATTCATTTAAGGACTTAATACTTAATTTACTTTTAGTAGCCTTTTAGCTTAGTTCCTAATATGAACATGTCACTTTCCTAGTTTTATTAGCATTTCTAGATTCATTTAAGGACTTAATACTTAATTTACTTTTAGTAGCCTTTTAGCTTAGTTCCTTTTGTAGGTGAGAATATTCATGTAAGTTGCTTCCATTTTGTTTCCGTAGAGTTCTAGTTTTCCCTAAAAGTGTAAAAAGTTCTCGCCATTGTCCGAATTGCCCATCTTGCTAACTTGCCCAGTCTGCGTGCCAGTGCATTTGCTTGCTTTACTTTTATTTTATTTGGACTTTTAATACGCACATTAGGTTAAACTAGTGTGTACTCACATGCGATGCATGGCCTAAACATTTTTCGGGAATGAACAATAACAATAAAGAATCAAAAATAGAATACCACAAAATAAGAGTAACTGCTTTCAATGAAAGGTAAAGGCAACTATAATGAGCAAAAATGACAAAACATTAAATAACAAAAATAAAGAAAGTAAGTTCATGAATTTTGAAAAACCTCCTTGTACAAAATATTAAGAGCAGTAGCATTGTCGACACCATCAACTTCATCATTACAAACTAAAATCTTCAATCCTTCACGACAGAAAACAGGTTTCTTCAGATATATGCGAACTTTTGAGAACAACTATCGAGACGAAATAATCTAACAATAAATTAACAAAAATCACATACCTCTCGGATATTATTCGGTTATTCACTGCATTCTCAATATCATATACTACCATTTAGCAAACTTCAGAGGACAGTCATCGAAAGGTAATAAACTACCAGTACGTTATAATCTTATCCATGCAAACAAAACATTGAAGGAGAACGACCATTGTTCATCTATTGTCAACCTTCCCACTCATAGAGGTAAATCCAATGAATTGTACGATTGAATATTTTTCAGAATATGGGCACTTTTTGAATCCCATATAAACATCACATGATATAGTAATAGATTTGTGGAAGAAACAATTTCGGAATTTAAATATTTCTGGACATACAACAAACTTATAGAAAAATAATGCACCACAATGCACAATCATAAAAATCATCACCAAAGTCCCAAAATTCTAAAAAAAGTTTAAACTAAAAACACAAATTAAAAGCCAAAGAAAAACTATAAAAAAAATCAATATATGAATATATATTATGACAACAAAAATTAGACATACCTAGATTATCAATAGAAGACAAAACACAAAAACTTCCCTAGTTAGAAATGCACTACTTTGACCCATCATGAAAGGTTGCAACGTCGGTCTGGATGTTTCCTTACATAAGGAAATGTATAACCTCAGTGGGCTATAGCATTGAAAGGATCAAACAGTGAGATAAGTCTTTCTTAGCTATCTATTGAAAGACGAGGTCTCGGTGATTGTCGTTTCTTAATCATTGTTGACATAACATTGAGCATACAATATTAATTAAAAAATACTTTGGCCTATCAATTGGTGAGGGTATTTGTTGCCCAAGAATACTTATAGATTGAGTAGTGATCATTAATGTCTTAGTGGTGCTAGTATCGTTAGTGCAATGAATCGAACGCTGGGAGATGCCAATTTGATAATATCCTTGGAAGGCCTCGAGAGGGGCGCGAATTTGGACCAAGTTATATTGAAAATAACTGAGCCGATTGGATCAGTTAGCAAATGTCGTTGCCACTTGATCGATTCAAACTCGCTCTCGCTCGTTTCCTACCAATGTAATTTATAAACTCCCAATTTTGCACTACTTTAACAGTAAAGCGGCAAGTTCGGGGTCGATCCCATAGAGAAGTTGGTGTGTCGAGAGTGTGTGTAGTGAACAGGGGGTTGGCTGCTGCCATGCTTTAACTTGAGAGTTTTTAACTACTGTTTTTACTCTAGGCAGAATTAAACTTGCTAACTTGATCAAGGTAAATTTAACTACTGGGTCAAGTGAATTGCAGGTGAAAACGTAACAGTAAATGCGAGGATGAAAACGTAATAACTTTGATTAAACTAAACTGAGAGCAGTACAGCGTGAAATTGAAACTAAGCTAATACTTCGGAAAATAAGAAAGCAAGTAAACCGAGAAGAATCTCGGCAGGTAATTTAGGAATACGCTGACAGATAACAAGTATTTTGCATCGCTTCTTTAATTCCCCTTTCTAACTACGCATTACTTTATCTAAGCTAAGCTATTCTAGAAACTGGACTAAGCTAGAGAACTAAACTAAGCTAAACTAGACGGAAAGTAAAAGATCGGATCCCTTTCTTGTGGTGGGACATCATCTATTTATAGGCTCGACTTCGACCTCCAGCTGGATAACGATCTTGACAGGGAATATTCGCTTATGCTGAGAGTGAGCGACTCATTGATTGCTACGTGCTTCCCTTCTAGAATGACGATGCTTTTCAGTAACAAATTCGTGACTCAGCCCCGTCCTTGCGTCTCATATGCCAGCACGTGTCCCCTTCTAGAACGTCGTCCTTGATAACAGAATGGTGCGCCTCATCCAGCTCATTTCCTTGCGTGTTCTTCTTATAGAAGCCAACGGAATCCGCCTAACTGCTTGATTACTCCCCCTTGATCAACTCCCCCCGATTTTTGACCTTTTATCGCCTTTTGTACTTACTTGATCAGTTCAGCCTTGCTACCTTGGTCAAGCGGCATTTCTGCACCATTAACACTTGTTTTACGCGATAAACCGATCAAATAGCACACATTTTACCCATAAACCGATGCATGAAATAGGCCTTATAAAACTGCTCACACTTAAAACATACTTGTCCTCAAGTATAAAGAAAAAGAAAAGAAAAGATAAGGCAAATTTCAGGCATGGTTTGCTCATTTCAAGAAAGTAAAAAGAAGACGAAAAGAAAAACAAGACTCAAAACCAAAAACACATATTTATATGTACGCATTAGACCGAATAAATTTCCAACAATCATACCGGAGGTCAAGGTCAATCCATTTGCCAGTAGCTCTTATTTCTCCTTTTTCGCATTTGCTTGATCAAGGTGTCAGTTTGTCAAGATTGCTCAATTTAAACCACTGTTGGATTCACTCAGTCGCTCATTTCTCACCAGAGATGTTAGGACTGTTCACTCAGTGTTGCCACAAATTTAATACCTTGAATCGAATTGCACAAGATAGTTCCTTAAGGTCTTTGTTTTGGGTCGTAACGGGGCTCAAGGGTAGTAACGTATTAAGGTAGGGTCCTAGGGGTTCTAAGTTTAAAATAAAAATTTTAAATTGTAAAAAGAAAATCACATGAGTCAAAAGGCCAAAGATTCGACTAAACTTGCTGGATCAGAGTGGGATGTTTATTTTCTTACTGGATATTTGGTCAGAGTTCGACCTTTAGCCTTTTAAATTTTTGGCTTATTTCCTGACTTTTGATTTTTTGGGTCAGGTTACAACTTTTCTCGATTTTTTTTCTCAAACATTTTCTCGATTTTTTTACCTTGATCAACCTGATTGTCTAATCTTGATCAACCCAACTACCCTTTATTTCGACTATTCTATTGCTATCCCCTTTCGTTTCCCTGGAAAAACTTCATCTCTTTGACCCTTTTTCCTCATGTGATATAAAAAGTAAAATTCGGTTTTAAGGCTTCAAAGAATGGGTAAGAGTGTATGGGCTCAAAGTGGTTAACTAGGGGGTGCCTTGATTAACGTGACGGGTTTGTGGAATGAAGGAAACGAAATGGCTCAAATGGCTAAGTCTTAGTGTCTTTAGTCCTTACTACTTGTGCAATTTTCATCTCAATATTAAAAGTCAGCCTCTCGTCAAATTTTCTTTTGTAAATATATTAGAAAGTGTTCTACTCTTGGATTATAACTCACATATAGAGAGGCTTTTACAGTTAGTTTAAAAATTGAGCGTTTCCATCATACTTGCGTCGTTCAAACTGATCAAGTTGTTGCAATCAAGTTTTTACATGTGAGCATACTGAATCATTTTTCTAACTCTTCCAAAAAGTAATCAAGTCTTCCATTCATCCAATTTCATGCATATTGCCTATTTATTACTAACTGGAATTTGATTTTTTTTGAAGATTTTGAGCATGTATGATTTTACTGTAACTAACCCGTCCCCTCTCCCCACTGCATATGAACTCGTCCTCGAGGGATTGGATGCAGTGGAAAAAGGGTTAGGTACAGGGAAAGGCACAAGCACAAACAAGTGAAACTTCTCACACTTAGACCAGACACTGGGCTAGGTGTGAGATAGTGCCAACAATCAAACATGCAAAAAGAAAAAACAATAACCAAAACACAAATAGGAAGGGGAACAAACATGACAAAAATGAACATGCATAACTTCTCACACTTAGACCCAACACAGGTCTAAGTGTAAGAGAACAAAAGAAATACCAGTATATACCGACCAACATGAAATTAAAATTGTTTTGAACTTGAAATGAGCTGAGATTCGGGGGAATTTTACTAGGGTTTCCTGAGGGGTTGGCTTGGAGATGCTAAGGGTGGCCAGGAGGATGATGGACGTCGGGTTGGAGGAGAGCTTGTAGAGGGAGGTGGTGGTCGCATAGCAAGGGTCAGTCGGCGGATAGCCTCCAGAATCCTAGCTTGAGCAACCAGCTGGGCGTGTGAGTTCTCCACCAACTACGTAAGCATCTACTCCATGCGGAGCCTCCATTCGTTGTTCATTTGTGCAGCCTCCTTTGGGTCTGTTACTGGCATTATTTCCAACCTTTGCTTCTGTGGCCTTGCTGGGCTCGCCGGGCGATCAGCCGGCCTCCTCTTTTTCTCGCGTCTGGCCTCCTGGAGTTCTTCCTGCCTGGTCTCCTGCTGCTCTATCTGCTTCTCCTTCCGAGCCTTCGAGTTGAAGCGAAGTCTCCCGTCGCGCAGGCGTTCAAGTACCTGAATTCTTACAAAGAAATCAATGTTAAACAATTCTGGCTTTGGGCAGCGACTGGGAAGCTCCACACCCTCCTGGAATTCCAGGGTCCAATTTCGCCTTAGGTAGGCTCCGAGAAGGTGGTAGATGTTGAGGTGGCGGGCAGGGCGATTGGCAATCTGACTTATCGAGTGAGCAATCCAGTAGCCCAGGTGCACCCTCCTTTGCTCCTTCATGCTCCACATAAAGTAGAGCTCGGCCAGAGTAATGATCGCCAATATATTGGTTTGGCCAAGGAGATTGCAGGCTAGGTAGACTTGGGCAAGGCGGAGGGCCGGATCAGCAATATGGTCCCCTCTGGACTCAGAAGCTTTAAACTCGGGGGCACGTCCGTTGCACAAGGCCTGCCAGACCGCCTGCTGATCAAAATCTGGCCTCCTCTGAAGAAGGCCAATGTCCCGCCCGAACCACTCTCCGTTAGCGACCTGGGCTTCTGTATGGAGCCCCATTCTCACAGAAAACTCATTCAGGCTCATCTCCTGCTGACGCCCGAACATCCGGAAGGAGACGCTCCTGGCCTCCAAGTTTGTACTCCCGGTAAACCGGAAGGAAGTGAAAAATTCCTTAGCCAGGTTCTTTGGCACGAAGGTCTCCTCAATCTCCAGCAGCCAGTCAAAACCAATTCCAGTAATGTACTGGGTAAACTTCTCCTCAACCCTGATAGTCGCCAGGGCTGGCTGGTGGAGTTTCTTGCCGGCCTTCAGTCGCTTCGTGGGCTTTTCCCTCTGGTGGATCTCCTCGTTCCACTTGGGGTTGTCAAATATCAGCATCTGATTGAGGAGATCCGTGGTCAATACCACAGTTTGTTTGGAATAGTCGACGGCAGTGGGTGGTGCAGGCCTTCCTTGTTGCCTGTGGGAGGTTCGGGCCCATCGGAGCTCTCTCCCCTCTGCATCGCTGCCCTCATTTCCTTCTTGTGGAGGGGCAGGTTGGTATGCATCGGAAATCACAATCCCCTGGGTGGCGGGGCGCATCCTCTTCGGAGAAGGAAGAACTGTCTCCTTTCCCTTTCTTTTCTTTTCAGCCTTCTGACGGCTGTCCTCAATTGCCTCGGCCTCTCCGGTCTCTTGGTTTATCGCCCCAACGGCTCCATAGTTTTCTGGCTCCTCCGGCTCATCCAATATCGATCGTACTACGCGGGGTCTCTCCACCTGCTCCCACCCCGCCCTCTGTATGCTGGACACCCCGGCCTCCACCTCCTCTATCAACCGGTTGATCTCCATTCTATGCGTCCGACGGCGAAACGACTCCTCCTCCCTATCCGGAACTGATTCATCTTCTGCATGTGTAATGAAGTTCCATTCCGCTTCCCTTTGTGGAAGTATTTCGTTGGGAGGAGGCAGAAGGTCCTTCGTAGAATCGTCGTCAATATTTACAACCTCGATCAGTTGTGTTGGTCCTAGGAGAGTAGGGGAGTTGGAGCCTCCGCCACTTGGTGGTGTCGGAGTGTTGGGAGTAGTCGTACCCTCTGCATGCGGTTGTGCCGGCACGGCTTCTGTTTCGGCGACTGGAGTGGCGGCCGGCTGCGCCCCTTCTTCATCAGAATCGTCTCCACTATACTATACTAGTGGAAACCCGGGTGTAGGCGTAGGGGTGTGACGGAGGATCGGTGTTTGGGAAGTAGATGGAGGTTTTGGGGAGGATTTTGGGGTGTGGAAGTCGTGGCTCGGTCCCTTGACAGGGAAATCCCCAGTCGGGCTTTAATGGTAGCGTAAATGGTTGGAATATTCGTATCGGAAGGCATACTCCGAAGGATTCTATCTAGGCACCTGATAGCTTCTTCGTCCACCTCGGGAGGCGGAGCGGCGCTTGTTTGTGGTAGAGGCGAGGAGGATGGGCTAGGGTTTTCAATTTGGGCCAGGGGTGAGGTCATTCGGTCACCACTGTCGGCACCGGAGCTGGAAGAGGAGGATGAAGTTGGGAGTTGTTAGGCTTCGGCGAAGAGGATGATGATGTTGGGAAGGGGTATTTGAACTTGGAGCGGTATGGGAGAGCAAAGAGAATGTACTATAGGGATTTGGTTAAAAGTGATATTCGGATCTGAAGTCCACTTTTTATACTGATATTGCGGCTATTGGGATCCTCTACTGTTGAGATCCCTGCGGCTGTTCAGATCTTTGCGACTTTTCACGTACAGGCGCGTCCCTTCAGAGTGCCAGCTGGCTTAGCTTCTCTGATACGCTTTCTCTCTCTCTCCAGGACGTTCTGTCCAATGCAGCAGTTGGTGCCTCCTGACACCTCTCCAATGACTGCGTGTGACCTTTCATTACCTGCCCCTGATCAACTCAATCACTATACTACCCATTAAATTCAAATTGCACTGATCAAGTGGATAAGTAATTTTGGATAAAAACCCAAATAATTTCACTTGATCAGTTTCTTTCCTTCCGTCTAACTTTTAAATAAGAAAATAAAACTATCACACAAAAAACTATTTACACTAACTACTAAGGACTTGACCGGGTTCCCCTGGGATGTCACTTGATCAGTTTAATGGATTAAGAATTTGTTGTTTTGATCAAGCAGACTACCCACGAGTACCTGATCATTCCTTTTACATGTTCACTGGATAGGATTAGGCAGGATCAGTGGAATTTCTTCCACTGTGCCCGTTTCGGTCTTGTCTTTGTAGGGCTCAACCCGATGACTCTTTTCCACGAAGGAGAACGAATTGGGGGGGTCTCCTAGGAGTAAATTTTCCTCCTGTGCGTGTACTACCATCATGGTACGAAGGTCTGGCCGTTTCGAATTCCGCCTCCTGGATATCAGTTTTAGTTGACACTGGAAGAGTAGCTCCTTCCGCCCCACTATGAACTCTTCCTTCCTCAGAGCAGGGTCGAGTCTGCATTGTCTATCAAGGTGGGGTGCCACTCCTTCATCTAACATGGCAGAATGCATGCACGGATCTGGGTCAAACTCTGTTGTTTTCCACTTGACCACCTCTTAACTCAGCCTTAGTTCTTCCTTCAATTGTCCTTCATGTTCTTGCATATTTGGTTTGACCGGTTTGTGATACTTCTGGCTGGATAGGTTCTTGAGGGTAACTGGCGACACCGGCAGAGGCAATAGCTGCCTTGCAGGCGAGGGTTTCTCCTTCAGCATTCTTCTCAAGGGGGCGGCTTGGTAGGGTGGTTTTTCGACCCTTTCCGGTTGGGTGATCTCTTTTGACTTAGCTGGCTTACAGAAATCTATAATTGCCCTTTCCGGTGGCTTGATCATCCATTTCTTCAGTCATCGTTGCATCAAACCATTCAACTGCTTCCCTCTTAAGCTGTTCATCTTCAGTGGGAACAAAGGGTGGTTCTTTGAAGGGTTCCTTTTCTAGATACTTTTGTTCCTGGTTGACTGACAACGTCTTTTGATTGAATGCTCTCGCTGTCCTATGGCTTCCTCACAGCTTTATCAATTTCGAATGTAAGTTGTTCTCCATTAAAACCCAGTTTCATCATCCCATAGCGGACGTCGATGACTGTGCTGGCTGTGGATAGGAATGTCCTTCCCAAAAGGACTCCAACAGACTCTTCCGCTCCTGGCTCTGTTGTCTTTATGACGAAGAAGTCGGCGGGGTACATGAACTTGTTCACCTTGATGATTTCATCTTCCAGAACTCCCTCGGGGTAAATGCAAGACCCGTCTGCTAGCTGTATCACCATATCGGTTTTGACAAGCTTAGCATCTTCCAACTCCTCATATATAGAATATGGCATAATATTGATGAAAGCCCCTAGGTCGCACATTGCGTGCTCCATTTGGACGTCTCTGATGGAAATTGGGAGTGTGAACAACCCTGGGTCAGTCTTCTTGGGTGGAAGATCACTAGGTTAGGTCACCACGGCTACATTTTCTGCTCCGACCATCCTTCCTTTCTCAGTGACGTGTTCAAGGGTACTGGACTCGAGACCTTCTTCATGATTGGGTCCGTCTGTGGATGCTAGAGAACTTGCGGATGGGCTTTGATAAACTCCTTCTAATTTTAGAGATACTGCATTGACATTCTCTCTCTCAGGTAGTGGCTGCACTGTAGCCGGAATCTTTCCTTCATTTCCTCTCAGCTCACCTAGTGACATGGCGACTTGAGATAGTTGCTTTGCAAGCATATCTAGTGCAGCCCTCTGTTCCCTCTGGGCCTCTTATATTTCTCGCATTGCATCTTGGGGCTGATGCGAGATCATCACATCCCCTGGACCTTCATTTTGTCGTCTGTTATACCTCTGATTAAAACAACGACCTCCTCCATGACTTTGCTGGTAATAGCCGGAAGGTCCATACTGCTCTGGTTGGTTCTAGGGAAAGTGATTCTGCCGGTTTCCTCTTTGGTACTGCGGGCCATAACTCACCATTTGATTATTTGGCTGTCCTCCCTGGTTGCTAAACTGAGGGACTTGGTGCTGGTACCCCCATTCTCCTTCCTGTTGTCGGCTTGACCAATTAGACTGTCCTCCACTTGACCAGTTCCCTTGTGGTCCACTTGACCACCCTGCCTGACCTCCCTGCATTCTGTTCCCTCCAGTGTTTGGCCTATCCAGGATTCGAGCAAGCCTGTTGGGCTGCCCGTCAGAAGGTTGCGATGGTTAGCTCTGATTCTGATCAGTCCACCTGAAATTTTGGTGATCCCTCCATGGAGCGTCTCTCTGCTTCCCTTGGATCCAGTTGCCATTTGCGTTCCAGTGGCCCATGGCATTTCCTTGGGCCTGCGGTTCTGCCTCAGGGGGGAACTCGCAATAGTAGTGATGCTCTTCTAGTGGGGACGGTTGCGGCACATACTGTGTTTCTTTTGGTGCAGGTGGTGGAGGGTGTCTGGCTTTCTCTACTGCCTCTAGCAGTGTCTTTTCCGTATGCTCAAATCGAGGCTCGAACTTTTCATAATTACGCGCCTCTGCTACGTGCACTGCCCCTCTCCTATACTGCCCTCGGGATGTCTCATACGACCGCTTGGCCTCGATCAGCCTTTGCAGTATATTTTTGGCTTGGCTAAATGGGGTTTTCGAGAAATCCCCTTGAGCTGCAAGGTTGAGGTCGTTCTTGCTGTCTACTGTGAGTCCGCCATAAAAGATCGAATAGATCTCCCGCTCCCCTAGCTTGTGGTTGGGGCATGCCTGAAGCAGCCCTTAAAATCTATCCCAGTATTGGCCGAGGGGTTCATCGTACTCCTGTCTGGCTTCTGTAATCTCTCTTTTCATGGCACTCGTCTTTGATGCTGGAAAGAAGCGATCTAGGAATATCATGCGAAACTCAGCCCAAGTCCTGATGGATCCTTCTGGCATCCTTGACAGCCAGACACCCACATCGCCCTTCAAAACGAAAGGGAATAGCTTTGAGCCTGTAATCTTCGGATGTGGATCCAGCCGGCACGGGCTGAATATCACAGTATCGGCAGAACTCCTCTAGGAAGGCGTACGGACACTCCTTCGAAAGACCGTAGAAGTGAGATAAAATGGCCCGCACTCCCGATTTGATCGCGATGGTCCGCATCCCAGGAGTAGCGGCAATGGCATGTGTGGGCTCCTTCTCATCATGAGCGTGCAGAGAGCCAATTCCGGAGTCGTTAGCGACAAGGGCCATCTCTGCTTCTATTCATTCTGGTGGTGGTTTTGTGTTCTGTTCAGCGGCTGTTGCGGCTTCTAATGCTGCTCTGTAACGAGTGGTGACAACGCCGGCTTCCTGGACTCTCCAATGAGCGTTAGTCTCTCTATATAGAAAGGTATGATTCCAGTGTCCACCGCGTTGGTACCTTTTCATGAACAGTGAAAAACAAAATGAGAAAGCAAGGAAATAAAACTATATACACCTACGCACTACGCACAAACATAAAATAACCACAATCCCTGGCAACGGCGCCATTTTGGAAGGCCTCGAAAGGGGCGCGAATTCGGACCAAGTTATATTGAAAATAACTGAGCCGATTGGATCAGTTAGCAAATGTCGTTGCCACTTGATCGATTCAAACTCGCTCTCACTCGTTTCCTACCAATGTAATTTGTAAACTCCCAATTTTGCACTACTTTAACAGTAAAGCTGCAAGTTCGGGGTCGATCCCACAGAGAAGTTGGTGTGTCGAGAGTGTGTGTAGTGAACAGGGGGTTGGCCGCTGCCACACTTTAACTTCGGAGTTTTTAACTACTGTTTTTACTCTAGGCAGAATTAAACTTGCTAACTTGATCAAGGTAAATTTAACTACTGGGTCAAGTGAATTGCAGGTGAAAACGTAACAGTAAATGCGAGGATGAAAACGTAATAACTTTGATTAAACTAAACTGAGAGCAGTACATCGTGAAATTGAACTAAGCTAATACTTCGGAAAATAAGAAAGCAAGTAAACCGAGAAGAATCTCGGCGGGTAATTTAGGAATACACCGACAAATAACAAGTATTCCTCAGCGCTTCTTTAATTCCCCTTTCTAACTACGCATTACTTTATCTAAGCTAAGCTATTCTAGAAACTGGGCTAAGATAGAGAACTAAACTAAGCTAAACTAGACGGAAAGTAAAAGATCGGATCCCTTTCTTGTGGTGGCACATCATCTATTTATAGGCTCGACTTCGACCTCCAGCTGGATAACGATCTTGACAGGGAATATTCGCTTATGCTGAGAGTGAGCGACTCATTGATTGCTACGTGCTTCCTTTCTAGAATGACGATGCTTTTCAGTAAAAAATTCGTGACTCATCCCCGTCCTTGCGTCTCATATGCCAGCACGTGTCCCCTTCTAGAACGTCGTCCTTGATAACAGAATGGTGCGCCTCATCCAGCTCATTTCCTCACGTGTTCTTCTCCTAGAAGCCAGCGGTCCCCGCCTAACTGCTTGATTACTCCCCCTTGATCATCTCCCCTCGATTTTTGGCATTTTATCGCCTTTTGTACTTACTTGATCAGTTCGGCCTTGCTACCTTGGTCAAGCGGCATTTCTGTACCATTAACACTTGTTTTGAGCGATAAACCGATCAAATAGCACACATTTTACCCATAAACTAATGCATGAAATAAGTCTTATCAGTCCTCAAGAGGTGTTTAGAAAAAAGGTTTTGTTATTCATAAAACTAGCCAATTGAAATTCATTCCATGAATAATAAATAAGGTTTCTAAACTAGACCACTCTTAGAAAAAAATTAATTGATAAAAGTTAGATAACAAAATATTTTTAACATGGAAAATGATTTAATATCCTCAAGGGGTGTTTAGAAAAAGGTTTTATTATTCATAAAACTAGCCAATTGAAATTCATTCCATGCCAATTTGATAATATCCTCAAGAGGTGTTTAGAAAAAGGTTTTATTATTCATAAAACTAGCCAATTGAAATTCATTCCATGAATAATAAATAAGGTTTCTAAACTAGACCACTCTTAGAAAAAATTAATTGATAAAAGTTAGATAGCAAAATATTTTTAACATGGAAAATGATTTAATATAGAGAAATTCCCAGAATACTGATAATTTTGGTTTGAACGGACAGTCAATATTTATCTACAGTGGATGATAATAATATTTAAGTTTAGGCTTGAATTAAATTAGTTTAAATTTAATTAATAAAAGTTTGAACTGCCACAATCCTCCATAAATCTCTGATCTAGCCCAAAATACTAACTATATATAAAAGGGATAAGATGAGAAGACATGCGGTAATTAACTCACAAATTTCGTTCTCCTCATTACAAAGAGAGTGAAATATCGAAAAACAGGGTTCTTCACCCAAGGGCTTTCTGTCTTTGATTCTTCTCCGGGTTTTGAGGATTTGACGAGCTTTGCACACACAAAGGTCAATTCCAAGTTAAAGGGAATAGATCAGAAGATCTGTGGTAGAGATTGAATTGAAGAGGTGATCGAATTCAATTGTTTGAACTCGTACAGGTAAAATTGATGTATTCAAATAGATGTATTTCAACATGTTTTGTGTTATATGCTTATGAACATGATTTCTTGCTTACAATCTGATATAATCACATTTGGATGTAAATTTTTCAATCTAACTAAATAGATAATATTTATATTTTATCAAAACTGAATATTTTCTGCTGCGAAAACTAACAATTGGTATCAGAGCCTGTTTTTAGGCTTTGTTTATTTGATTTACTATGTGCTTTGATTTATATTCATGCAATTCATACAATTAAAGCACGTCGTAAATCAAATAATTGGAGACTAAAAACAAGTTCTAATACCAATTGTTGATTTTCACAGCAAAAGATATTTAGTTTTGATTAAAACATGAACATAATTTATTTAGAATCTATTTAGTTAGATTGTAAAATTCACATCTATGCTTGTATCAGATTGTAAACATACAATCATGTTCATAAGCATATAACACAAAGCATGTTGAATATATTCAATTAAAATACATCGATTTTACCTTAGCATATAACACAAAGCACATGTTGAATATATTCAATTAAATACATCAACTTTACCCTAGAAATTCAAGCAATTGAATTCAATCACCTTCTTCAATTCGATCTCTACCACGGATCTTCTTATCTGTTCCCTTTAACTTGGAATTGACATTGATATTTGTGTGGGCAAAGCTCGTCAAATCCGCAAAAGGTGAAGAAGAATTGAAGACAAGAAAGGTAAAGAACCCTATCTTCTGATCTATTCCCTTTACAACTGTTGAACAAGAACATTCGAAACTTCGATGTTTGGGGCTGCTTGTGACTGTCGGTGGAACGCCCCACTTTTTGAACCCTAATTTTTGAACTCTAAAATTTTTGCATTAAATGTTTTAATATCGTGAAGTATGTGGATTAATTGACGAGTGAATTAATTACTTGATTTCTATGTGACCTAATTGTGCTTTGGAGTTGAGACTTAGTTTGAATAGTTGATAGAGGGAAAAGATGAGACTATGACTCTGTGTGTGTGTGTGCGTGTGTGTGTCAACTGGCCAGGAGGGTACCTAGACCTAGCTGTGTCGTTGGGTCTGTGTCTATCTTCCCTATCAATAAAAAAAATATCTCAACCCACTTCTACTGGCTAGTATAGTGGAGTAAGGGTCGAATCCCACAGAGATGGATGCAGGCGAGATACACTTGCGATGACATTCTGGGAGCGGTTGGTTAGGTACCAAGCTTTTTTATTGGGAGTTTTATCTAGTCGGAAAATGAAATGGAACCTATACCCCTCCTGACCAGTAGGTCAGGGTGGGCTCTAAATGCTGCGTGATAAAAGAAATTAAAGTGCGTGTGTAAATTAGGGTACGAGTGTGCATGTGAGAAACTACTAGACGAAACTTACTAAAAATGGCTAGACAAAAGGTAAAGAGAATCAAAGGACATGCTGACAGACTGTCTCATGGGTGTGCAGAAAAGTTGAAAAAATGCAAGTACAAAAGCAAAAAGCAACACAAGTGGTCCCATTCTTTGATTGTGACATTATCTTCTTCACCAAGCTAAACAAACAAGATCTAACAAGCTCCATTGATGAATGATCAAGCTTGAAAATTCTTAAATGCAATATTTAACATGAAATCGAGAACGAAAGCTAAGAAAACTGAGATCTACGCAAACTGGTCAGCGGGACAGGGTGACAGAGGCAAGCATAAACGATTCCCATGCATTTTTGAGGAACTTAACCTGATTAAAACTTGTAAACACTCCAAGAAAACCTAGATCTAACTAAGCAAAGGAGATTCAAGCACTTAAATAACACAAATCAATGTAAAACTACCAGATCTAGCTACTAGGCAGAAAGAAATAATAAGCAAGCTGAAACACAAAATAAAACCATAATAAACTTCATTGCATTCAAGATTATCACCCAAAAGATGTTCCAACTAAATAGCTATTGGAATCCAAGTCAAAGGCAAGCAAAAAAAACTACTTAAACTAAGAAATCTTAAAAACAAAGCAAGTAAAAGATTGTTTGGCTCATCGGAAACTGAAACTGGAGGAATTTCTAGAACTACGGCGGCTGGAATGAATCAGGCATGATGCTCCTCGCCGGCAGGTGGCCGGAATCTTCAGGCTGCTGGATTTAGATGAAACTAAGAGATAGTGGAGCTATTCTCCTCAAAAGTGATGTAGTAGTGATGATAAGTCATAAGTGAAGTGGTGTCAAAATTCCCCCCATTTCTTTATGTTCAGCTCCTATTTATAGGGTGGCTTGCCCTAATTTCTAGGGTTTTCTCTTCATGTGGAACGACAATTTTGCCCTTCTTTAGATAGGCGATTATTCCAAGCAAGTGCTTCCTTCTCGTGTCCAGTTCTGTAGCATCCATCTTTACCTGTTTGCGTATTTTCTGCTCATACTAACCAGTTTGCACACTTTTCGTAGCTTTTTCACTCAAATTCCTTCTGAACCTTTCCTCCTGATTTAGTACTTCAACCTGCACACTTTAGCAGCTATTTTGCAGATATTATCCAATAAAGCACCTTATACTGACCAGTAACCAAGGCCGAGAACGAGACTCATCAATAGTCAACATTGTTGGAGAAATGACGTGGCCATTGAATGGTCAATATCGTTGAAGACGTGACGAGAATGTGGAATAGTCAATCTTGTTGAATTATGATGTGACTGTTTGAATAATCGATGCGGGGTGAAATACATTGTGGTGAATTATTTTCTAAGGGTGAGTGAGATTAAATAGGATCATCAATAATTACCTTGCCCTTTTTATTTGAAATTTTCGACCACTATTATTTATTGGAGAAGAATTCTATTTTTTTCCTGGATTTAATTATTTGTTGGGAATATTATACTAATTAAATCCAAAACCCGATTATTCTTCTCCATGAGAAATTCGACCCCTACCTTATTCCTAGGGAGATTTCGAAATTCCCCTTATTTAAGGGAAGAATGAATTATTTATTATATATTTTGATCCCTTATTTATTCCCTTCCATGAATCAATATAAAAATTCTAGTAAATCTTACCATACCTAAGGAGATCTTGCCATATCCTATTTTTATTAGAATTTAAATTTAATTCCTTGTGGGAGAAGGAATAAAAAAAATCGCCTACTCCATATATTATGGGGAGGATTATTATTTTTATTCTGCTCCGTATTATTTTATTCTACTCCGTGAAATACCAAATTAAATCATAGGCTAATTAAATAGCCTAGATTTCGAATTCTTCATTATTCCTCTCCAAAAATCACCCCAACTACACTCTACCATATCTTTCAAATCTTTAATTTATTTAATTAAAGATATTATGTTTTGCACTCCACAAATACATGAGAAACCCTAAACCTAGGAATAAAAAAAACGCATCCCTCTCCCACACGATTATTCTCCTCCCTCTCTCCTTCTCCACCAATTCTTCACCAATCCCTTGTTCTTGCATCATTTTGGAGTTGGAGATTCCAAATTTATTGATGAATCGAGCCACTTTTCGCTTCTACCGATTGTTTTGGCAAGGGAAAGGTATACTTGAATCATCTTTCTCACCCTTACCTTTGAATCCATGTTTCTTGATTCCCTCATGCATATAATGAGTGTAGGAATCGTAGATCTAAGAATATAATCGGGTGGGAAGAATGATTTCATGAGAAAAGTGTGGATATGCGTTTAGGTATGTGTATGTGTAAGATGGTGGATGACTTGTTGGTGAATGATATGTGAATGTATGAGAACATGGTTGAGAGATCCTTGTGAAGCATGAAAACTGTGGTGTTTGGACAGTAGATTTCGATGTGTGTTTGACCGACCAAACGATCTTATTTTGGCATAAATTTTTAACTGAGTAAAATTTGAGATGTCCTATGTGTCGTGTATAAAGTTCAGCCTCTTTTGACGAAAGATGAATTTTCAATGAAATTTTGAAATCAACTGCGCAGTTCTGTCAGAATTTTGAAATTAAACTGTATGAATGTTGTTATGCAAATGAACTTGTATTTTACTGGATAAAGAAAATCGGCAAATATGTGTTAAACCTATATGAGTTGGATGAATGAAGTTTTATATGATTGTGATTATTCGATTGCATTATGAGACAAAATCTATGAGAGTGAACTTGAGCATGCTGCTATACCTAATTGTAAATCGTGTGTGAATGAATTTTTTATTTGGGAATGCATAATTCGCGTGAGATGGTGAAACGCGAATTGTGATTGCTATTATTCGACTACACTTTGAAACAACTCATATTGGAAACGTTTTTCTCATGCAACCTTACATAATTACAAATAGTGCAATGAATGTAAAACTGTATGATAATAATGAACGTGGAGGTGCGAAATGCCTAATGCGAGGTGAGCAGCCTATGGGGAGGTCGGCGTACTGCGATTCAACGAAACATGAAAACACACGAACCTTTTTGCCTCGAAAATGAAATTTTATTCATTCTTGATATGATACTACCCTCGGGTTTAGGGTTTAGACCTCCGCTTCGTCCACCTGCGCATAAGATCCCACTGGGTCAAGCCCGCCGGTGGAAGTATCATTAGGATGAAGAGCCGCATGTCGCTAACATTCCTAGGAAACTAAGGCTGAGGGCACGTACGTCTAACCCTTTGGTCATACATGGAAATGTAGAGGATAGGCGCGCGATAACCCCTCCGCCCCCACATGCTGGAGAAGTGGACGAGGAAGGGCATGAGTTGGATATGCAAAGTGTTGGAGATTCCGAGGACCCGAAAGAGGACATGAATGGAGTTGACTAAAGATGATAGTCGTGGAATACATTGTTTTGCTTCCCCCATGTTTTAATTGTTTTATTCGATTTTCACCATTTTCGCCATATTTTTTTACTACCCTTCTACCGTTTTGCGTTTGATACTAAGACCTCGTTGAGGCAACGTTTTGATTTGATATGCCATGGGGAATTTTCATCTTTTACCACCTTATAGTGCAATAACCTCTCATTATGTATTTTTCATTGCCATTGTGAAATTTGTCTTTGCTATCTCATCCTATCATCACATTACGCCATCCTATTATACAACCATCTTTCAATGCCTTCTTGCGCCTAATAATTCGCTACTCAGTAGCGCAACTGTCTTTGTGACATTAATGTACAATTGCCCCTTTTACAAATGAGCAATGACCCTTTTGTCATCCTATGGCGCAACCGATCTTTGATATGATAAAACTTTGACACTGCTCTCTTGCTATCCTTCTATGGGACAAACTTTTAATATCTTGTGTTGCGAGAGCATTCCATCTTCCTTCTATACAATTGTTCCATGGACATTGGTTGTCAACTGCCACATGACTATTGCAAATTTGGAAAATAATTCGTGTTATGATAAATCAGAATGCCGCCAGGACGCAAAACCGACACCTCAGCCAACGAATGAGGAAAACGTGACGCAACCGATTCCGCCGCCACCACCTCCCCCACCCCCAGTCGATCGGGAAATAGTAAAGCTTTTCCTAGAACAGAAACCACCCATTTTTGATAGAATGGGAGAACCGGCCAAGGCAGAATCATGGATATGCGCACTGGAGCAAATTTTCACAATCCTAGGATGCAATGATCGAGAACGGTTAAGTTGTGTGAACTACCAACTAACCGACGCTGCTGACTTTTGGTGGGACACCAGGATGAAGACAATGCCCCGAGACCAAGCAGAAGGAATGACTTGGGAAGGCTTCAAGGCGGAAGTGTATGGCAAGTACGCGCCGAAGAGCTACCGGAAGGCGAAGGTGTCTGAATTCTACAATCTGACCCAAGGACGTATGACCGTGACGGAGTATGATCGTGCACTCAACAGCATGAGACGATACGCACCTGATCACGTCGATACTGACGGGAAGCTGTCTGATAAGTTCCACGAGGGACTAAGGCACGAGATAAAGATGTCATTGGCGAGCCGTGGGAGACTCCCCTACGCGGAAGCACTAGCTCTAGCACTAGATATTGAGGCAGCGATGCCTAAGGAGAGAGCCAAGGAAATCACTACCTCGTCATCACACCACTCCCGGGAGAAAAAGGAGTGGGATGATTCTAGGACTCCATACGACGGAAAACGGTACCAGTCGAGTCAGCATCGATCTCAACACGGAGGAGGACAACATACTTCTAGTCAGAGAGGAGACTACCGATCCAGGGCACCACAGTGCAACGTGTGCTCTAAGTATCACTTCGGAGAATGTCGACATCAAAACGTTACCAAGTGTTACAACTGCGGAGGGAATGGTCACTTCTCTAGGGAGTGTCCGAGCAAGAAGGAAGGATCGGGATCGAGGCAGAACGATCAAGGATCCCGTCTGCAACCAAGGGCACCGCAGGGTGAATCGAGAGGAAATCATGACCAGCCGTCACGACAACAACAACCCCACCGTCCAAGACTTCCGACTCAAGCTAGAGCGTACGCGTTTGAACAAAAACAACTGATGATGGAGCGAGGTGATCGCGAAAAAGGAAACCTGACAGGTATGGGCGAAATTCTCGACACTCCTGTCGTTGTGTTGTTTGATACGGGCGCATCGCATTCATTCGTATCTGATTTGTGTGTGAATACATTTGGCTTGCCTGTTAGCAAATCTGAACATAAGATGGTAGTGTCTTCACCAGTGGGTGGGACAATAGAAATCTCTCGAACATGCTCGAACGTAGAAATCGTTATGGGAAAACCTTAAGTTAGTCGCTCAAGATCTGTAAATTATGGCGATGGGAGATATCGACGTAATTTTAGGGATGGATTGGTTGACCGCGAATTTTGCGACGATTCGTTGCAAGGAGAGACAAATATCTCTGCAAGCCCCGGGGAAGGAACCCACCATATACTATGAAATCTCGATGAACCGGCGAACATCTATCATCTCCGCTCTCCAAGCTAGTACGATGGTGAGAAAATGGCGTCCTGCTTATCTTGTCTATCTACAAGGAGATGAGAAAGGAGGAAGGAAAGTGGAAGATGTTGCCGTTGTACGAGAATTTCCAGACGTTTTCCCCGAAGCTTTGCCTGGACCGCCGCCAGATTGACAAGTGGAGTTTACGATCGACCTCGAACCAGGAGCCGCACCTGTGCCTAAGGCACCATATCGAATGGCGCCCAAGGGGTTGGAGGAACCCGAGATACAACTTCAAGAGCTCATGGACCTAGGATTCGTTATGCCTAGTGTCTCACAGTGGGGCGCACCGGTGCTTTTCGTCAAGAAAAAGGACGGGTCAATGAGGATGTGTATCGACTATAGAGAGTTGAACAAAATGACCCTAAAAAATAAGTATCCACTGCTGAGGATAGATGACCTATTCGATCAACTCCGGGGAGCCGCTGTGTTCTCAAAGATGGACTTGAGGTCCGGGTACCAGCAATTGAAGGTCCCAAGGGAAGACATACCGAAGACCGCTTTCCGCACAAGATATGGTCATTATGAGTTCGTTGTAATGCCGTTCGGATTAACGAATGCACCCGCAGTATTCATGGATTTGATGAACCGAGTATTCCACCCATACTTGGATAAATTCGTCTTTGTCTTCATAGATGACGTACTTGTCTACTCGAAGAATGAGAAAGAGTACGAGGAGCATCTGCGAATCACCTTGGAGACGTTGAGGACCGAGAAGCTATACGCCAAATTCAGCAAGTGTGAGTTTTGGATGAAAGAAGTCAACTTTCTTGATCACATTGTGTCGGCAGAAGGAATCCGAGTGGATCCTGCCAAGGTTGAGGCGGTACAACAATGGAAGGCACCTTCGACACCAAACGAGATTCGAAGTTTCCTGGGTTTGGCAGGATATTACCGAAGGTTCATAGAGAGATTCTCCCAGATAGCGAGACCAATGGCCCAACAACTCAAGAAAGGATTGGACCCCGGAGTGTGAAGCAAGTTTTCAGCTTTTGAAGGAGAAACTGACCACTGCACCAATCTTAGCTGTGCCAGAGCTTGGAATGAGCTACGTGGTCTACACTGACGCTTCGATAGTGGGACTTGGATGTGTTTTGATGCAAAACAACAAAGTGATTGCCTACGCATCACGACAGTTGAAGCCACACGAGTTGAACTATCCAACCCACGACTTGGAGCTAGCAACTGTTGTACACGCCCTAAAGATTTGGGGGCATCATCTCTACGGGGTACGATGTGAAATCTTTACGGACCACAAAAGCCTGACATACTTTTTCGAGCAAAAGGATTTAAACATGCGACAACGAAGATGGCTCGAATTGGTGAAGGACTACGATTGTGGCATCAATTACCACCCCGGCAAGGCAAATGTAGTGGCAGATGCCTTGAGCCGGAAGGGCCATTCCCAACTGGCCACTTTTCTCACCAAAGAAGAAAGCTTGATACGCGAGTTTAGCAAGATGCGTTTGGAGGTAATAAGGGCACCTGAAACAGTGGAAGGCCGAATTGCCACCTTGGAAGTTGCACCTGATCGAAGAAAAAGAATTGCTGAAGCCCAACGAATGGATGCAAAATTGGATGAAATTCGAGTCAAAGTAAGAACTGGCGAATCTGGGATTGTCCGTGAGGAATCCGACAATGCTCTTACCTTCGAAGGGAGACTTTGCATACCGAGTGACGAAGGACTCAAAAATGAAATCATGAGTGAAGCACATGAGACTCCTTACACCGCTCACCCAGGGAGTACGAAGATGTATCAAGACTTGAAGAAGTCCTTTTGGTGGAATGGTATGAAGAGGGATATAGCGGCATTTGTTGAGCGCTGCTTAGCCTGCCAGCAAGTGAAGGCTCTACATCAATGACCGTATGGAAAGTTGTGACCACTAGAATTTCCCGAGTGGAAATGGGAGCACATCGCCATGGATTTTGTGACGGCATTGCCAAAGACGCAAAAAGGGAATACTGCCATATGGGTAATTATAGACCGACTCACCAAGTGTGCGCACTTCATACCGATTCTCGTAATGCATGGATCGAGCAACCTAGCTCAGACCTACATAACGCAAATTGTGCGACTGCATGGAGTCCCAGTGACATTCACGTCCGACCGTGACCTGAAATTCACTTCAAGAATTTGGATGAGTCTGCAACGCGAGGTTGGAACTCGATTGATTTTTTTTAGCATGGCGTTTCACCCGCAGACCGATGGACAATCCAAGGGGGCGATCCAAACTCTCGAGGACATGTTGAGAGCCGTGGTGCTCGACCACGGAGGAAGTTGGGAATCGGTGCTACCGCTGATCGAATTCGCTTACAATAACAGTTTCCAAGCAACGATAAACATGGCGCCGTACGAAGCCTTGTATGGAAGAAAGTGTAGATTGCCGCTCTATTGGGACAAAGTTGGCGAACGAAGAGCACTTGGACCTGATGCAGTTGAAGAAATGATTAAAATTGTTCGAAAAATTCGTGAAAAGATCAAAGAAGCTCAGGACAGACAAAAGTCGTATGCGGATGTCCAACGAACCGACTTGCAATTCCAAGCCGGCGACAAAGTTTTCCTCAAAGTATCCCCGTCGAGAGGGATAACGCATTTTGGTGTTAAGGGAAAGTTGAAACTGCGATTTATCGGGCCTTGTGAAATTCTAGAAGGAGTAGGACCCGTTTCGTACCGACTGGCGCTACCGCCAACTCTCGGAAATGTTCATAACGTCTTTCACGTATCACAGTTGCGGAAATACGTGTTCGACCCAAAGCATGTGATTCATTACGAAGAAGTTGCGTTGAATTCCGACTTGAGCTACGAGGAGAGACCCCAAATGATCCTGAACCGAAAGGTTCAAAATTTGAGAAAATAAATCTAATGCTAGCGTAAAAGTGTTGTGGAGAAACCAAGGGCACGAAGAGGCCACGTGGGGAGCTTGAGGACAAGATGATAGAATTGTACCCTGAACTCTTCCCATGAGGGTACCAAATTTCGGGATGAAATTTCTTTTAA
The DNA here is from genome assembly GCF_004379255.2 of Salvia splendens. Lineage (NCBI taxonomy): Eukaryota > Viridiplantae > Streptophyta > Magnoliopsida > Lamiales > Lamiaceae > Salvia > Salvia splendens. The sequence goes on from NC_056035.1 coordinate 23,182,416, forward strand.
GAGTGGTTGGATGTAACGCCCCACTTTTTGAACCCTAATTTTCGAACCCTAAAATTTTTGCATTAAATGTTTTAATGCCGTGAAGTATGTGGATTAATTGATGAGTGAATTAATTGCTTGATTTCTATGTGACCTAATTGTGCTTTGGAGTTAAGACTTAGTTTGAATAGTCAACATTGTTGGAGAAATGACGTGGCTATTGAATGGTCAATATCGTTGAAGACGTGACGAGAATGTGGAATAGTCAATCTTGTTGAATTATGACGTGACTGTTTGAATAATCGATGCAGGGTGAAATATATTGTGGTGAATTATTTTCTAAGGGTGAGTGAGATTAAATAGGATAATCAATAATTACCTTGCCCTTTTTATTTGAAATTTTCGACCACTATTCTTTATTGGAGAGGAATTCTATTTTTTTCTGGATTTAATTATTTGTTGGGAATATTATCCTAATTAAATCCAAAACCCGATTATTCTTTATTTCTCCATGAGAAATTCGACCCCTACCTTATTCTTAGGGAGATTTCGAAATTCCCCTTATTTAAGGGAAGAAGGAATTGTTTATTATATATATTGATCCCTTATTTATTCCCTTCCATGAATAAATATAAAAATTGTAGCAAATCATACCATACCTAAGGAGATCTTGCCATATCCTATTTTTATTAGGATTTAAATTTAATTCCTTGTGGGAGAAGGAATAAAAAAAATCGCCTACTCCATATATTATGGGGAGGATTATTATTTTTATTCTGCTCCGTATTATTTTATTCTACTCTGTGAAATACCAAATTAAATCATAGGCTAATTAAATAGCCTAGATTTCGAATTCTTCCTTATTCCTCTCCAAAAATCACGCCAACTACACTCTACCATATCTTTCAAATCTTTAATTTATTTAATTAAAGATATTATGTTTTGCACTCTACAAATACATGAGAAACCCTAAACCTAGGAATAAAAAAAAACGCCTCCCTCTCCCACACGATTATTCTCCTCCCTCTCTCCTTCTTCACCAATCCCTTGTTCTTGCATCATTTTGGAGTTGGAGATTCCAGATTTATTGATGAATCGAGCCACTTTTCACTTCTACCAATTGTTTTCGCAAGGGAAAGGTATACTTGAATCATCTTTCTCACCCTTACCTTTGAATCCATGTTTCTTGATTCCCTCATGCATATAATGAGTGTAGGAATCGTAGATCTAAGAATTTAATCGGGTGGGAAGAATGATTTCATGAGAAAAGTGTGGATATGCGTTTAGGTATGTGTATGTGTAAGATGGTGGATGACTTGTTGGAGAATGATATGTGAATGTATGAGAACATGCTTGTGAGATCCTTGTGAAGCATGAAAACTGTGGGGTTTGGAAAGTAGATTCCGATGTGTGTTTGACCTACCAAACGATCTTATTTTGGCACGAATTTTTAACTGAGTAAAATTTGAGATGTCCTATGTGTCGTGTATAAAGTTCAGCCTCTTTTGACGAAAGATGAATTTTCAATGAAATTTTGAAATCAACTGCGCAGTTCTGTCAGAATTTGTATTCTCGACCAGTGAGATTCGTTTTTGATTTGACCGACCTAAACATGTGATTTTGTTGTGAAATTTACCTGGATGACCTTTGATATGTATACTGGGTTGTGGTAAAATTTCAGCCCCAACGGAGGTCAGATGGATTTTTAATGATTTTTACAAAATGACTACGCAGTTCTGCCAGATTTCTGTTATGTTTAAATAATACTTGTTGTCAAGTTTGAATGAAATACTTAATGCATGTGTATCTAAGGAACGTATCTTATGGCGAGGTTATGTGTTATACGTGGAGGTATACTATGGTGTGTTTCTTTATGTTGGTAAACGTTTGGGATGGGTGATTTAAGAAAACGATGAAAGGAACGATAGGACATGCATATTTTTGAGTCAATGATTGAGACTGAATTGTGTTACACATAATTTAAAGGTGATAACTCGCGCTCTCAGCGTGATAGCAAAGGGAAGGAAGTACTTGAGATCTAAGCAGACGAGGTGGGCTTTCTTTTAAATAAGGACGAGGTCATAAATATTTTTATCGATGAGAATGAAATTGTGTTTATCATGCCTTATTTGATTTTTAACGTGACTTTATGCCATTATTATCTAAATCGAATTCGGGTCCTCGTAGGGCCGCAAACCCTACTTGGACTAGTGTATACCTATGGTAGACCGTGTGCTAGCGTACGGGCTGGCTGGTCTAGTGACTTGTTTTGTGGCCACATTCCATGTCATGTATTGGCAGATATGGCTAACGTCTACGGGAAAATGACTGATCAGTCGACTTTTACAATGGGAAATGATTTTGGTACCTCGGGACTTTCTAAAAATAAAACCCCGATGTATACTTGAAAAAGGCATGATAAATAAATATTCTTTTGATGAACTGTTTTCGGCGTTAAGTCCACTGAGTATTATTATAGTACTCAGCCCTGCATGTGTTTTCCTTATGTGCAGGTTGAGCGGCGACGAGCGGTTGGCGGTGTTGAGCAAATTAATTAAATTGATATGATTGACTTGAAACTCCTAGTGTCGTCGTGTCTTCACACATGACTTCACTTTTCTCTTGGATGCTTCCGCTAAAACATGATTTTCTTATCTTTTGATTGATACTGAAACTATTGGATTACTGTTTTGGATTATTTTGAACCTTAGTCTTTTGACCTAAATTATGATAGTCACTCTTCATTGGTTTTTTTCTTCATTGCTAAAGCGTGTCCTTCTTTTCTTATACTTAATTGTTCATTAAATACTTTGGTCAAACCTCTTGATGAAACCCTAGCCTATTGTCCTTGTTGCATTTAAGTCCGTTTAAGTCGCGATCGCCACATTTATTCTACCCTAGAAGGGCGGTCGTGACAGTCGGACTGCCATTCCAATAATTTCTAAAAGAAGTCGATTGACCGTGCCCTAGGGTGAGAGATCGGTTATCGCATTGATCAAGGTCATGACATTCCAGCCATGAACTAGATGATCAATGGGAGCCGGCAATGCCGGCAATTCCATGAAGTGCAACTTACGGAGGAAGCTGCTGGTCGTGTTCATTCCAGCCTATTGCGACTGTGGATGCTGCTTGATGGATTACTCTCGGACAATCGCTGCCTAAAGGATCCAGACCACCGTGTAGGCGTAGGTTGCTGCTGGTTCAATCACAGGGCCAAGCATCGCCGCAAGAATCGGTAATTTTAACTGTTTTTTTCATAATTTGTGAACCGATCGAGTTCTTGTGATTTGTGAAACTTTGCGTGAATTAACATCTCAATTTTATAAAAAAATCTCAGTCGGTGATTTATGAACTGATGGCGTATATTTGGGAACTGATTACGTGATTGGTGATAATATGCTTTGGTTTGTTGCATGAATATTCCATGTCTCAATTCAAATTAATTTTAGTGTGTTAGATAGCATTTCATGTGTATCCAAGTTAAAATATAATTAAATTAATTTATTAAGATTTATATAGGTTTGAATATTTAATCTAATTTTAAAGATTTGATATCTATATGTTGTTCAAATATATTATAATAGAGGATTCCATATTTTATAAAATAAGTAAATTAGAATTTATTGTAGATTATATCTATAATATATACTTATCGGGATAGATTTGAGTTTTAATCAGACACGGTAGTGATTTAGGGAATGGAATGGAATGGAATTGAATAGAAGGATACGTTTGAAAAAGCGAATGGAATTGAATTGGAATTAATAATATTGAAATAGGCTACATGTCAACCAATGAATTAATATATGAAGCTTATATAAGTGAATACTTAATAGTACGTAACTAATATTTGAAATTAGTAGGGATATTGATCTCTAAAATTATGAATTTTGCCTAAAATTTAATATTTTCCATAAATTTTGAAATTGGTCTATAATATCACAAATTTTGTATTTTAGTATTTCTCAAACTCATTCAAATAAGATATATTCATCAAAATCTTAATTTACGTAGATAACCATGATACGTTTTATGATATTTTAAATCACTTTTTAAGTTCACAACATATAGGATAAAAAGTCACGTTGAAAACCACGTTGGTTTAATTGTGTCAAATATGATAAAAAAAGCCTCGTAAGTTAGTCATATATAGTAATAGACATGTCATGGGAAATACCAAACAAAGTGCAAAGTTTGTGATATTATATATCAATTTCAAAGTTCGTGGGAAATACCAAATTATAGGCAAAGTTTATGGTTTTAGGGACCAATTTTCCAAATTATTACTCCCTCCATTTCTTCATAGTTGAGGCAAAACTTTTTGGCACGGAATTTAAGAAAATGATGTTGAATGTGTTAAATAAATAGATAAAAAAATAAGAGAGAGAAAAAAGTACAGAGAATAAAGTAGAAAGTGAATAAAGTAGAAAGTGAATAAAGTAAAAGAGCGTAAAGTAAGAAACAAAAAAAGTTAATATATAGGGAAATGACTCAACTATAAGAGAACTTCCTAAAATGGAAAAAGACTCAACTATGGAGAAACGGAGGGAGTATTATTTAATAAAAATTCAAATAATAAATATGTAAATGTATACTTTAATCTGTAACTAATTAATTTGTTTTTTAACCTTCAGATATAACTTAATGAAATAACTGTATAAGTGAATAATTAATATATACTTCCTCCGTCACATTCTAAGTGGTGCATTTAAAATTTGACATGAGATTTTATATAGTGTTATTTTATGAATAAAATAAGAAAGAGAGTTAAAATAAAGAGTATAATGTTTCTATAGTTAGGAATATGTTATTTAGAGTGGGACATCGAAAGAAAAAAATGTGTCAATGTAACAAGGAAGTAGTATGCAACTAATTAATTAGCTTTTTGGTTCCTTGATATAAAACTTAGTTTAGTCTCATTCCGAATTTTTTCTCATTATACTCATACATAGTACAATAAAAAGGGAAAAAAAGCATAAAGCCTATTTACTCATGATTCATCTTTCCTCTATCTGTTCTTGAAAGTATAACAAGAAGAGTTGTGATATATGCAAAAATACAATCCTAATACAGAACCATAGAATTATATCTGAGGGTCATTTTTAGACAATAAGGAGGTCATTCTTAGTCCGATTTTAGGTCATAATAGTAAGCGTGATCTAAAATGATCTAAAAATGACATCCGTATTTTTCAAATTCGAATTTTATTAAATAACCTAAAAAAACTAACAATATTCTACAATGACCTAATACAAACTAACAATGATGGTTCGACAATTTTAACATTAGAAATTAGTTTGACATTGATTAATTAACAAAAAATTGTATATACAAAATTGGACATTTTAGGTATTTTACATATAAATTAAAGTTATAATTATTAATTAATTTCTTGTATTACTGAGTTATCCTTCTATGATCATTTAGGAAAGATTAATTAAGTTTTCCACAATCAGCAATAACATAGTATTTAGGAATTGTGTCACGACCACATCTTACTAGTGATAGTGAGCGTGGCCATATCATAACTAAATAAACTTGAAGATAAAAGGGTAAGCATAAATGGAAAGTCAAGTTCAACCATTAGTTATTGAAAAGCGAAAGTGATACATGGCAAGGAAAAAATCAGAGTAGGTCATCTAGGTTTATAAGCTCCTAGTACAAAATTCCTAATGTAGCCGGAAGAGACCAAGACAAAGAAGTATGTGTGAAGGCACACTTCTTTGAGCTACCTATTGCTACTTATTAATACCATTTCTCAACCTACACGTCAAGAAAGAAACATGCAGGGCTGAGTATTTAATATACCCAGTAGACATAATGCCAAAAACATAAGTTTCATTTAAGTTTTGTCAGCCACACTTGAGTGAATACGGGGTTTTATTGAAAAAGACCCGAGTCACTAAAATTGCTTTAATGTCATAAAATTGATTGCGCAATTACATAACATAGATACCATATCTGAATGTATGTGAACCAGGAATGTGGCCACATTCCAAGACAGTCACTGGACCGGCCAACTCGAAAGCTAGCTCGCAATCCCCATATGTGTACAATAGTCCGAGTAGGGTTTGCGGCCCTACTGGGACCCGAATTCAATTTAACATAATTGGCATAGCCAAGCAGATAGGTATTTATAAAAGCAAAACATGGCATGACAAACAAGTATAGAAATTTCCACATATTCATACTAAAAGTCACATTTCAAAAGAATGCTCACCTCGTTCGCTTAAAAGATATCACAACTTGTGTTCCTCTTTCCGGATTAGAGTCTCACGGAACAATCCCCTTTAAATAACAAGGTAGTAACACAACAATTAGTGCGAGAAAACTACTAATTAGAATGCATGCACCCTAATTAAAGTCTCTTACGTCGTTTCTTGGTTTTCGCATTATTTCGATTATTCGGCAGCCACCCAAGGCGTCGCGTGCGGCGCCGGTCGGCCACTTATGCCCATAATTCCTTTGTTGGCTCTTCCGTATTTTCCTTCACGATACTGAATTAAAATCCCAAAATTATTCAAGCGCATAAAAAAATTATCGCCACTGTTATCCCCTTCGAAATTATTTATTTCGGACTTGGGATAAAATTATTCATCCTTCGCATTATTCGGAAATTAAATAAGTAATTCCCCCACACTTAAATTATCGGTCCAAAGATTTATTTAAAGGCACAAGACTTAATTAATTTAACTTAGCCTACCTTATTTCTCCACAACTAAAAGAAGTGAGCCCAAAGTTATTTGTGAGGCCCAAATTAAAAAAAGGGAGCCCAAAAGGTACTCCTCTTCCACCATCGGTAGTCTCCATCTGAAGGGGTTGGCAGTGGAAGCATACATAAATCAATTACATAATAATTCTGATCTATTTAGCAAATTATTTAGAAAAATTATATTCGCGCAATTGTTACATGTATCATGCTCGCAACTTGAATTAATTCATGCTTTAGCATAATTGAAACCTAAAACATGCTTTCTACGGATTAGCCATTTTACCTTGGGGATTCTCCAAAGAATCGAAGATGGCTCGCGCCTTCTCCACGTGAAGATCTTGAGTACTAAACCACGAATCTTCTGACTAGTTCTCGGACTGTATGTTGATATTAGTGTGGGCTGATCTCACCAGAATACTAGGACTTAAATAAAGAAGACAGAAATCATATCTCACGGAGGAGAGAAAATTGTCCCCTATAGGAAATAGGAGTGGGGCGAAAATTTTGTGCAAAATTAATTGTGTTTTCTGTCTCCTTTATTCTCCTATTTATACTGAGTCACATGTTGGGCCCAGTTAGGGATCTATGGAAGGTTTTGGATATGGCCTCCCCCAATTAGCTTTTTACTAATTAAATTGAACCCACAATTTAATACAAGCTTATATTGGAATATTACGAGTAGCCACTACAGAAGTAATACTGCACTGCCCATCCAAATCCAAAATTATAAGTAATCCGGGTTTCCATTTGTTTGTCATCAATTTCTCGCGCTTAAGATAGAAATGTCAATTAATTAACTAATGTCTGCTATGGACTTAATTAATTAACATATTATTATCTCCCAGAGTGGACTTCACAAGAAATGTTTATTTATTATTCATAGAGTAATCAAACTCCAACTAGCTAGGTTCCGAATAATAAAACCTTATTTTGAACTCCTCTTGTGGACGTTATCAAACGAGACTCACCTCGCTCATGATTCAATATAATAGCAATCCTAGCACCGCTATATTAATCAACACTACCCAATATACCAGGATTCTTGGGTTGCAACCCGCACCTTTTGGTAAGTCAAAGTAGTGCATAATCAATACTGTATGCTCAATGCTAACGTACTTTGATTAAGAAATAAATAATTTATCAAGACCTCATCTTTCAGTAGATAGCATAAAGAGTTGTCTTGCTGTTAGATCCAATTTAGTGCTCTACCACACCAATGTCATCTTATTACAATAAGGCTTAGAAATATGCGGACTGACATTGCAACCTTTCACGATAGGTAGTATTGGCCTATCTGGGTTGTGAAATTCTTATTTTTCTTTGTTCAGAACTGACCGTGTTACCTTAAAGTGGACGACGCCCACAATTGGTCTACTAAAACAAAGACTTAGACTTTGTTAAGTTACTTATACATTTAAACATGCAATAAACATCCATTAAATGTAAAAACATAACAACATTATGACAAAAATAATTTGTTTCATCCATTGGAAAATAAATAAAGAGTTTTACAGTATTCAATCACTCGAAATGTGATTTCTAGTATACAAACTTTAACACCATCTCCCTCACTCCCTCATTTTGACTTCACACAAAATCCCCCAAAATGAGATCATGTTAAGAGTATCCCTCCCTTTTTTTTTTATCGAACACCTTCACGGTGGAGGGTTGAGTAGGTCCCTCATCCCCTATATATCATCAAAATGAAAAGTTTATACACCAACTATCCCAAAAGTGGACAGTCACACAAAGGCAACAAACTACTATCAACAAAAACAAAGGAAGGCAGAAAATAAGCTATCCAATCTAAAGCAAAAAACCCTCTGGTCCAAGGATATGTGCCTGTGCTTGAACCAGCAGATAACTTCCTGTTCATCATCCCCTCCACCAGCAATCTCACATCTCCACCTGCATAGCATTGAACCCCCTGCAACATCAAACAAAAAAATTTCGGCCAGCCTTAAAGCGCCTACACAGCAAACCCCATCTCCACCCGCATCATCAAAACCGGAAATTTGGCATTCCCAACTGCTCCAATCTACATAAAGCCTTTACACGAGCTGGCGCCGAGCCCCTTGTGTAGTACTGGATCGCACCAGCCTGCAGGCTCAAACCTGCAAGAAAATCTGCTACCTTATTCCCTTCTCTAAAAATATGGGAGATTCTCCAAATGCAACCCTCCAGTTCTTTCCTTACTCTAGCCAAAACATTACATATTTCAGCCGGGCCAAGATGGCCTGTGTGAAGCCACCGGACCACTGTTTCCGAATCTGACTCAATCCAGATACGGTTGCTATGTTGCTTCGCAAGCCTCATGCCTATCATCAATGCCATGGCTTCAGCCTCCAGCCCTGACCCGGCATCCAGATCAGCAACAAAGGCGGCAAGGATCTCCCCCTCACTCTCTCTAAGCACCCCTCCTCCCCCTGCCCGTTGAGAAAGCTGCATGAAAGCACCATCTACATTGATTTTTATCCACAGGGGGTCCGGTGGTCGCCAATGTACCCTACCCACCTTCTTCCTTCGCACCTTCGGATCCCTGCTCACCATCTCATCTAGCTTAGGACTACAATATTTCCAATGTTCAGGGCCTAGTAACTTGGCCACAACCAAATGCCTCAACTTCACATTATCTCTCTTGATCACATTTGCCACATCAAAAGCCTTATCCCTGTGAACATTTTCATTGCGTTCTGTCCAGATAAACCAAAGGATTAAACTAGGGAGGATCACAACCACGTGCTGATTAGAATTAACGCCGAGGGACCTCTGCCACCATCTGAATCTCAATTCCAAATTTTCCCCAATCTCACCAAACGGAGGCACCTGAGGGAACCATTCTGCAAAGTGGTTCCAGACCCTCCTAGCCGCTTCACCATTGACAAACAAATGTAATCTTGATTCCACCTGAGACTTCTCACAGCATCTACGTTTCGAAGCAAGCGTAATCCCCCTCCACTGCATCTTCGTATCCACCGGGATTCTGTTCGCCAAGAGACGCCAAAGGAACAAGGAAATTGATGGGCCAATACATTTCCCCCAGACCAGACTATGGATCAACCGCTTCTCACCTCTATCCCGCACCAGATTCCATGCTGATGCCAGGGAAAAATCCCCATTTCCTGTAAGTTTCCATCTTCCCATATCTCTACTCCTTCCATCAAACGTGATTTGCAAGATCTTATCAATAACTCTATCCGGTAACCACGCCTCCTCTGCCAGAACCCAGAGTCCTCCGCATTCCAATGATCATCCAACCATAAATCCTTAACCTTCAATGTGGAACTAACCACACCTGGGTCACACATCTCTACAAGAGGCGTACTCAGCACCCATGAATCATACCAAAAACTGATCTCACCATTCCCCAGAACCCACCGAACCTGCTCCCGACAAAGGCTTCCTACTTTAAACAACCGTCTCCACATCGGGCTAAATCGGTTTGAGCGGTAGGTTACCAGAGGGAAGGATTTGGAGCAATATTTCTTTTGCATGTACCGCGCCCACAACGACCTTTGCTCCTTAAACCTCCACCACATCTTGATGCTAAAAGCCTCAATAACATCTGCCAAGTTCCGAATCCCCACACCCCCTTCCTCTATCGGAAGACATACCCGCTGCCATTTAATCCAATGTGTTTTCCTTGACGTATTGCATGAGCCCCACAAAAATCTAGCCATGACTTGTTCAATCTGTTTTAAGGCCCCCTTGGTGGGATCAAGAACTTGGAAGATATGAATGGGAAGAGCCCCAAGGACACTTTTAATCAGAGTTAGCCGGCCGCCAAAGGATAAGTGCTTGTGACTCCAACTATGGATTCGTGCCGAGATCTTATCCCGCAGGAACATAAACAAACTTGTTTTCTTCGGGCCACTGAAAATAGGCACTCCAAGATAAAGAAAAGGGAGTTCTCCTTGCTGGAAACCACTAGCTTCCACGATTTCTCTTGCCCATGACTGATGTTTTTTGTCTAAATAAAAACAGCTCTTTCCCACATTTACTTTCTGACCCGAGACCTTCATGTAATGTTCTAGACACTCAACCAGCTCCAAAACTGACGCTCTCTGAGCTTGTGAGAATACAATTATATCATCCGCGTAAGTCAAATGAGAGATTCCCATAGTATATCTCGCTGTTCGGTACATCATTTCTTTTCGCCCAAGGATGAGGCGATCAAGAAGGCTCGAGAGATAATCTGCTGCAAGAATGAACAGAGATGGGGAGATAGACGACTTAAAGAAACCAGCAACACTCCCATTAATTAAGACCGAAAACCAACAAGGGGAGATGCAATTTTCAATAAAGCTTACCCACTTATCCGAGAAGCCCATCTTCTTTAACACCTTAAGAAGATATGGCCACTGAACACGATCGTAAGCTTTTTCCATGTCAAGTTTAAGGACCATGTTTGGAGATACCACTCCCTTCCAGATTTCATGAAGCAACTCCTTCGCAAGGAGCACATTGTCACTTAACAACCGACCTCTAATAAAACCACTCTGGTTCGACACTGTAAGTATTGGCAGAAGAGGAGCCATCCGAGAAGTAAGAAGCTTGGATATTATCTTATTTATAACGTTACACAGGCTGATTGGTCTAAACTCTGCCCACCTTGTAGGATTTTTCCTTTTTTGGTATGAGAATAATAAGAGTGGCTGCAATACCTCTCGGAATCTGGGAGCCTGAAAAGAAGTCCCGCACCGCATCAACCACATCTTCCTTGATAATCTCCCAGCAAACATGAAAGAACAAAGCAGAATATCCATCTGGGCCTGCAGCACTTTCAGCATTAATACTAAACACTACTTGCTTAATCTCATCCTCAGAAGGTGTTCTCTCCAGCATTTCCATGTTTACATGAGCAGGAAGGGATTCTAGGATACCAAGGTCCGGTTCCTCAAGGGACTCAACCTCGCCAGTTAGTAAATTTTTAAAGAAGTTTCCAGCCGAGTCTCTGATATCCTTGTCCTCTGTCAGAATATGATCTCCATCTTCAATCATATGGATTCTAGATTTAATTCTCTTTTGCTTTACCCATCCATGGAAAAATTTTGTGTTCCTCTCTCCCTCCGCCACCCATTTAAGTGCTGCCTTCTGCCGCCAATAATCCTCCTCCATTTTAAGCTTCAAGATAAAATTAGCGGTCGACCTATTCATTTCAGAGCGCAAATCTGGAGAAGGGTCCTGCTCATACCTTTCCATGGCTTCTTTAGCCTCTACTTCCGCCTTTTTCAGCCCTTCAAAGACATTACCAAAAACTACTCAATTCCAGATTTTTCAAACTACTTTTCAGCCGGCTCAGTTTAATCTGCATATTGATCATTCCTCTTGTACCTGTTCCCTCCCTCTAGCATCTTTCAACCTCATTAAGGAACAAGTGGTGTCTTACCCACATGTTCTGAAATCGAAAGGAAGGTTTAGCACGTGGCACCGGAAGTCGGGCCTCCACCAGCAGAGGGCAATGATCAGATAAGATCCTGGGAAGGTTTGAAACACGGGTAGACTCAAACATGTTCGCCCATCCCTCACCCAGAAGAACTCTATCTAGCCTCTCAAAACCGTTCCCTCATGCCCATGTGAACTTGGGTCCATCAGCTCCCACATCTAGGAGTTGGCAGTCGCTGATGGCCTCGGCAAAGTCCAACATTTCTCTCGTTCTCTTCCTCACACCCCCTTGTCTCTCCTCTTCAGATACAAAAGTGTTAAAATCACCTCCAACTAGCCAAGGCAACCCATCCAAACTAGCTGCAATTTCCCGAAGTTTATCCCACATCTCTAATCTGCCTTCCCTAAAGCATTTACCATACACCACAGAAACAAAGAAGGGTGCCGGCAACAGGGGTGTCTCAAACCTCGCATGTAGAACCTGCTCAGAATCATCCCACCCATCCACCTCAAAACCCTCCGCTGCAAAAATCCAAATCTGCCCATTACAATTAACACCCTTAAAATGCAAAACAATGACCCTGCTAAAGAAGTCAGGTTTAGGTTTAATTAAAGGTTCAATGATTGCCAACACCGAGACCTTATTGTTCTTCACCAATCTTTTTATCATGCTCTGGGTATTTACGTTAGCTACACCCCGAGCATTCCAAATCAGCAAGTTAATTGACATGAGAAACTAAGGCAGATGAGACCCCCTGTTCAATCCTCCCCTTCTTTCCTACCCTCTCCTCCACCAGCCCTGCAAGATCCAGACATGCCCCCCTTTTATCCAGGAGCCGATCCTGCTCCATCTCATTATCATGATCTGGATCTTCCTCTGGGTACCAATCTCCTTCGTCTTCATACACATCAGGGTCAAAGTCTCCATTTGGCAACATCTTCCTGTACCGGCCGCGAGAGCTAAATCCTTTCTCAAACTTCCCACCAGAGCTCCCAGAAGGATCGATGGAAACTAAGCTCAGAACCGAGAACATATTCTCAGAGAACCTCGGCGACAACCCCCCGTTCTCTACTCCTAGACGAACTTCCCCTTAGTCCCACCGCATGCCCAGCCCCTTTCCCTTGTTTCCCACGCCTCCTCCCTGGTCGGAGAAACTCCCCTCCCCCAAGTTCATGAACCTCCTCTACCAACAACCCCTCATCTTTCCCAGAACCAAACCCCACTCCCTCCCCACCATCCTGTGCCACACTCATTTCCTCGTCCCTTGAGACCAACTCATTAGTCAAGACTCCCAAAACCTCCTCTCCTCCCTTGCCCCCCATCTCCTCCTGAGGCACCTCCTTACTTTTCTGAAAATTATAGGTCCTTTTTGCCAGTTTTTCCCTCTTACCGTTAGCATAACATACCTCGCTAGAGTGCCCAACATGTGTACAGTCATAACAATATTGCGGAATACGATCCCATTTTACTATCTGCCTGATTTCTCTCCCCTAAAAATCCAAGACAATTTCCTGAGCTGGTGTCTGTGATATGTCTATCTCGATGCACATTCTAGCAAAGGACAATCTGGTCCGAGAAATCGTCGCGTGATCCACCTGCAAAGGCTCTCCAAGTAGACCTCCAATCGCAAATAAAGCCGATTTCTCGAACAAATGAATAGGCAGCCCTATCAAATTGCACCAAACAGCAGCTATAGGCGACTCAAAAAAAAGGGTCGAAATCCGGCGTCCATTTAAACACTCGCATAGGGTGTCGATCAACAAACCACACCTGCATTCCATTCGGCCCCCCCAACAATTTCACATAATCGTCTAATAAGCTGAATTGAATCAGCACATGCTCAGCATTTATGTACTTCCATGAGAACTCTCCCTTGAACCTCATTCCTATGAAAGCTTTCTGAATATGCTGTGAAGAGGGATGGAGTGAGAAAACTTACCCACTATAGCGTGTCCCATTTTCTCTGCAAGGTAGGATGTTTCCTCACATGAGAAGTGGATTGAAGGAAGCCCCGAGCATTCACCCTGTACCCCCATTTTTCTCATCTTTTCTGGCTCAAAGCTGACCGGCTGTTTTCCACAGGAATTGGGCCCATCTGCCAACGAGGACTTATAGGATTTCCCCCCCTGCCATTTGTTACCATCTGCGTTCGGAATTGGCCCTCCGTTGTTCTTGCTCGACTTTTCTTTGTTCCGGTTTTCCCCCATCCTCGGCATCTCCTTTCCCCCTGCACCTCTAAACGTTTCCTTCCCTTTACCACTCCGTAGATTATCTTTGGACAGTGGTGGAAACTCTTCCTCAACCACCTTAATCAAATCATGGTTCATTTCTAGATCATCTTTTCCATTTCCCCCCAATGGGTTCGGTTCAAGCCTTAGGTCATCCCCTCCATTTCCACTCAACTTCACCTCTGCACACCCTTGCTTTCCCATAAATTCCATCTCCTGCAGAGGTTGAGATGAAACTAAATCCAGCACCAGATCAACATCATGTCCCTCCGGTAACCTGACCATCTGCATACTTCCATTTTCTATCAGGTCACAATGTGAAGCTGAGACCCCCATTTCCCCAGAACACGTTCCATCCTCCTTCAAAATCCCTTCACCACCAGAGCCCATCCCACAAAATCCACCATCCACATCCCCCTTCTCATTCCCAGAAACCTCCATCGAACCCCCAGGCAGGGCCTTACCCTCTGATATAGATCCCAATGCCTTAAATCCACTTTCCCCTGCTCTCTTTTTTCCCTTAAACCCCTTCATCTTCGATCCCTCAACCCCCTTCAGACTCGCTAGACGTAACGCCCTTCCACGCAGACCTCCCTTTCTCATCTCAGCCATCCTCAGCAGTGGAGATTTCGGCCTAGTTTTGGCTAGGCGAGCGACAGATCGAAGAGATTTCTTTCTTTCCGAGTATGTTTTTTCAGGTGATTTGGCTAGGCGGGCGACAGACTCAACATCTCCTTTCTCACCCAGCATCTCCATCCCTTTCACCTCAATTTCCATCCCTTTCTCCTCAGTCTCGACCCTCTCATCGCTGCCCAACAACCCCGGTGGATCCCCTACCTGCAACTCTCCCATTCTCACGGCCACAGCGAAGGAGAAGCCCTAACCCCCAAATCGAGAAATAGAACACGAATCAACGAATGTAGATCATGAAACAGTAGCCAAATATTGGTGAAACAGTAGCCAGAAACCGATGAAAGAGTAGACATAAATCAAAGGAAGAGTGGACAAAATGCAGAAACCACTCGTGATTTTACTGTGTGTAAATCGCACACACTAAGTGTGAAATTGAGAGTAAACCCAAATATAATGAGTTGTGTTATAAGAGTATCCCTCCCTTAACGAAGAACTTCTGTCAAATCACACACGAATACCACAAATCCGGCACCTTCGTCGCGAAGGTCGGCGACTGATTGCTAATCTGGCGCAAAGATCTTTCTTCGTCGGCAGAGAGTTAGGTTTTCAAGAGTATTACGCAAGTACTTTGGGCAATTAATTCTTCATTGATAAAAAAGACGGATTAATGAATAGCCCTTTTATAATCTACGGACCCTAGGGTTGGTTCGACCTATCCTAAGCCTTAGGAAAGAACCAAGAAAGAAAACCCGAAGGAGCTAATAAAACGCTCTACATAACATAAGTTTAAAATAAATTAAATTACAATATTGCCTCAAAAATAAATATAAAAATTAACTAGAATAACTAATTGAATTATTCGCCTACTTGGCGACATAATTCAGCAGGCGGTTTGGAGGCTTGAGCTGGTGTCTTTACTTATTTACTCTTGTTTGTATCTTGTAGGCTGGGTAAAGAAAACTCGGCTGCCACTTATTTACAGATAAAATGCTCGGCTTAACATAAGTTTAAAATAAATTAAATTACAATATTGCCTCAAAAATAAATATAAAAATTATCTAGAATAACTAATTGAATTATTCGCCTACTTGGCGACATAATTCAGCAAACGGTTTGGAGGCTTGAGTTGGTGTCTTTACTTATTTACTCTTGTTTGTATCTTGTAGGCTGGGTAAAGAAAACTCGGCTGCCACTTATTTACAGATAAAACCCTCGACTTAACAGAAGTTTAAAATAAATTAAATTACAATACTGCCTCAAAAATAAATATAAAAATTAACTAGAATAACTAATTCAATTATTCGCCTACTTGGCGACATAATTCAGCAGGCGGTTTGGAGGCTTGAGCCGGTGTCTTTACTTATTTACTTTTGTTTGTATCTTGTGGCTGGGTAATGAAATCTCGGCTGCCACTTATTTACAGCTTTCGATTCACAAAATAAATGTGCACTACGTCTAATTCTCCCACTAATACTGGAAGTGAGTTGAGGTCTTGAACAAGTTGAACTTCCATCCCTTCAACATGGCGCTCAAACGGTTTCACCGCCAATGCCTTTGTAAAAGGATCTGCCAGGTTGTTCTCTTACGCAATCTTGACCACTTGTATGTCTCCTCTCTGCACTATATCTCTAATGATATGATACTTCCTCTCTATGTGTTTCCTCGCTTTTTGAGTCCGTGGTTCTTTTGAGTTTGCCACAGCACCAGAATTGTCATAATAAATAGTGATGCTCTTGGGCAGATTTTTAACCACACCTAAGTCGATAAGGATGTTTTTGAGCCATACAGCCTCTTTTGCAGCCTCCGAAACGGCCACATACTCGGCTTCCATGGTCGAGTCTGTGATGCATTTCTGCTTCACACTCTTCCAAATTACGGCTCCACCTCCTAAAGTGAACACATATCTAGAAGTAGATTTTCTCGAGTCTTGATCAGATTGAAAATCTGAGTCAGTATATCCCAAAGGACAGAGCTTGGCTGCATTGTAAACTAGAGCATAGTCCTTAGTCCGTTTAAGGTACTTGAGTATGCTCTTTACGGCAGTCCAATGTCCTTGGCGCAAAGCAAATATCAGGCCTTATGCAAAGCATAGCATACATGAGACTTTCAACTGCCGGAGCATATGGAATCCTTCTCATATCTTCTATCTCAGATGGCGTTTTGGGGCACATCTCTTGAGATAGATGGATGCCATGTCTAAAAGGTAAGAAACCTTTCTTGGCATCTTGCATGCTAAAGCGACTAAGTATAATATTGATGTAGGGTTCTTGAGATAAGCACAACATCCTCTTTTCACGATTCCTAAAAACCTTGATCCCGAGGATGTATCCCGCGTCTCCTATATCCTTCATCTCGAACTGATTTGACAACCAAGTTCGTACTGATGACAACATCTTTTTATTATTTCCAATTAGAAGAATATTATCTACATATAAAACCAAGAACACAACATTCCCCTTTTCAACCTTCTTGTAAACGCAGCTTTCATTTAGGCACTTTTCGAATCTAAACTTATGAAGTTTGATCGAAACACTGGTTCCATGACCTAGATGATTACTTAAGGCCATAAATGGACTTCTTAAGCTTCCAAACCATGTGTCCCTTGCATTTCATGGCATATCCTTCAGGTTGTTCCATGTAGATGGTCTCCTCAAGACTCCCGTTCAAGAACGCAGTCTAAACGTCCATCTGCCATACATCCCAATCCATGTAAGCTGCAATAGACAACAGTATCCGGATCGATTTGAGCATGGCCACCGGGGAGAAGGTTTCATCGTAATCGATACCTTCCCTTTTGGTATACCCATTGGCCACTAGTCTTGCCTTAAAGACTTTAACTCGTCCATCGGGTCCACGTTAACGTTTGTATATCCACTTGCTCCCAATGGCAGTACAACCTTCGGGTAGGACGGACAAATCGTACATGTCTTTGTCTTTCATAGATTGTAGTTCTAAATCCATTGCTTTCACCCATTCGCAATGATCGACATCTGTTTGCGCCTCTGCAAAGTTCTAGGGATCTAATACATTGCTGTCCGAGGAGTGATCCATAGTTTTCCAAAACCAATGTAACTATCGGGCTGTTGAGAGACCCTCCCACTGCGGCGCGACACTACAATACTTGGAGTTGAAGTTAAAATTTCGGGAATTGTTTGTACACTAGGTACGGGTTCTTGGTTAATGGAACTTGTGACAGAAGTTAGCTCGTCAAGAGCCAATTCACTGCTGGGCTTATGATTCATTATATAATCTTCCTCTAAGAATCTCGCGTGAGTACTCACAATGACTTTCTTGTCTCGGAGACTATAGAATTCATAAGTTTTTGATCCTCTAGGGTACCCTATAAACACACATACCTCTGTCCTTGATCCCAGCTTAGTTAGATCCTTTTCCAATACATGAGCTGGGCAATCCCAAATATTGAGATGTGCTATATTAGGCTTGCGCCCAGTCTACAACTCATAAGGAGTAGTAGGTACGGATTTTTACGGTAAGTTGTCTAAAATATGACTTGCAGAAAGAAAGACATGTCCCCAAAATGAAATAGGTAGTCGTGCAAAACTCATCATCGACCGGACCATGTTCAACAAGGTCTTATTCCTTCTTTCAGCCACGCCGTTCTGCTGGGCGTGCCCGGCGCGGTCAGTTGGGATTCAATTCCCGCCATCGATAAGTAGTCCAAAAACTCGGCACTGAGGTATTCGCCTCCGCGATCAGATCGCAGGCTTTTGATACACTTTCCATGATACGTCTCCACATATGCCTTACACTCTTTGAACTTGTCAAAAGATTCAGACTTGTGGCGCATCAAATAGACATACCCGATTTTCGAGAAGTCATCAATAAAAGTGATGAAGTATCGAAAACCACCTCTTGCCTCTGTTGACATTGGTCCACATAAATCAGTATGATTGAGCTCAAGTACTTCCTTGGCCATATTGCCCTTAGTCTTAAAATACCTCTTCGTCATCTTGCCTTCTAAGCATGATTCACACTTATGAAAAGGTTCCTTCTCTAGACCTTTAATAAGGTATTGTTCAACCAGAGAATGGATCCTCCTTTCATTGGCATGACCAAGTCTAAGGTTCCATAAGTACGTTTCGTTCATTGAACTTGAAGGTGCTTTTCTTTTCTTTGAAATTTTCGATGTTGTATTGAGTTCTGATTTGCGATTATTAAACTGTGTAGATGTGATTGTGTACAGATTGTTTTCCATGATACCACGACAGATATAAGAACCATCTTTCTTAATAACACAATTGTCATTAAAAGAAATCGAATATCCATCAAAAACCAATTTAGAAACTGAAATTAAATTTCTTCTAAAAGAAGGTATCAAAAAAACATTCTTCAAAATCAAAAATCTATCACTACTAAAATGCAAATAAATGTCTCCCACTGCAATGGCGGCCACTTTTGTAGCGTCGCCCAGCTGGACTTCGATCTCACGATCATATAGCCGTCTTGTCACCTGCAATAAGTCAGGATCAAAACAAATATGATCAGTGGCTCCAGTGTCTATGACCCAAGTATGAGTAGATGTCGAAGTCAAACATGACTCGACCACTAGAGCTTGGTGCATACCTGTAGCCTTTCCCTTTTTAGGACAATCTGACTTCCAATGCCCCTTCTCTCCACACTTGAAACACTTCCCCGAAGGCTTCTTGTTAGCCTTCTTCTTCTTCTTCTTCTTCTTCTTCTTCTTCTTCTTCCACCCTAAAAGGTCTCTTAGTCATTTTGTCTTCTAAGCAGGATTCGCACGTTGAGAACGGCTCTTTCTCTAGACCTTTAATAAAGTCTTGGTCCACAAGAGAATGGATCCTTCTTTCGTTGACATGACCAAGTCTAAGGTGCCATAAGTACGTTTCGTTCATTGAACCTGAAGGTTCTTTCCTTTTCCTTGAAATTTTTGATGTTTTATTTAGTTCTGATTTGCGATCATTAAATTGTGTAGATGTGATTGTGTACAAATTGTTTTCCATGATACCACGACAGATATAAGAACCATCTTTCTTAATAACGCAAGTGTCATTAAAAGAAATCAAATATCTATCAAACACTAATTTAGAAACTGAAATTAAATTTCTTCTAAAAGAAGGTACCAACAAAACATTCTTCAAAATAAAAAATCTATCACTACTAAAACGCAAATAAATATCTCCCACTGCAACGACAACCACTTTTGTAGCATCGCCCAGCTGGACCTTGATCTCATGATCATATAGCCACCTTGTCACCTGCATTAAGTCAGGATCAAAACAAATATGGTCAGTAGCTCCTGTGTTAATAACCCGAGTATGAGTAGACGTCGAAGCCAAACATGACTCGACCACTAGAGCTTGGTGCATACCTGTAGCCTTGCCCTTTCTAGGACAGTCTGGCTTCCAATGCCCCTTTTTTCCACACTTGAAGCACTTACCAGTTTGCTTCTTGTTTACCTTCCTTTTCTTCTTTCCCTTAGCATCCTTAGTGGCAACCTGGTTCGTCACTTTCTTCTTTCCTACGCCAGGCCTAGGGACAGAAGAATGATATGTCGAACTAATCATCGCCGCCTTAGCTTGGACCAAGAGATCCTCCGCTGACTGAATGAACAGTCAACAATTCAGCCAAGGTGCAGTTCCTTTTGTTCATCTCAAAGCAGAGCTTGAACTGCTGATAGCTAGGGGATAGACTTTGAAGGATTATAGTAACTTGGGACTCGGATCGATCCCCCCTCCCAAAACCTCAATTTGATTGAGGTGGCTCAACATCTCGAGGACATGGTCCCGCACAGAAGAGCCTTCCTTCATAGTCTTCGCCATGATACTCCGAAAGGCTTGAGACTTAGCCGTTCGATTCTGAGTACCAAAAAGATTTATGAGATTTTGTATAATCTTGGCGGCAGTCGCCATGGCGGCATGCTGATGTCTAAGCACTGTTGACATGGAGGCCAACATATAACACTTATCCATCTCATTTGCCTTATGCCACCGTTTATGCGCATCTCAGACTGCTTGCGCGGAATTAGCCGCCGGCGTAGGAAGTCGTGGAGCAGTGAGCACAAACTTGTACTTATCGGCTGTGAGAACGATGTCCAAATTTTGTTTCCATTCTATGTAATTTTGGCCCTTGAGTTTGTTTTCTTTAAGAATTGCAGCAAGAGGATTGAATGACATTTTGACGATTTAGATTGCACTGCGAAACAGAAGATTCACTATTTGTCATAAACTTATGTAATGAAATTGAAGAGATTAACCATAGAACTTTTCAAAATCTTACAACTTTAAAATTAAAATTTTGTACCCTCAAGTAGAGGTCAATACGCATTAAAATTTTAGCAATTTTACAGGTCACAATACCGACGAATAGTCCAGAGACCGCAGCATGGGATGGCCGCCAAATGTTGCCTAAGCACGATCATCAGATTTAGCATTACAGAATCTCATTTCTACAACACACTCCCATAACAATGCTCATGCGTTGATAACAAGACCAAGCTACTCATAAATTACTGTTTGAACTTCTGAAGCTTGTAATTTCTTAGGATTATTGTCCCCACAACATGGGTAGAGATAATATTGGAAACTACTTTCTTGACCATACTATTTATATTTGAGAATTCCACCTATATAAACTTGTTATTTCTTAGGATTATTGTCCCCATAGCATGGGTGGCGATAATACTCAGAAAATGGCTTCATAAGTTGTGGACCAATCGATGGAGACCATATACAAAACGTGGTTTTGTAATTATCGCTTATATATTTTAGTTATGGTTTTTCATTAATTATCCTTAGCCTTAAGGCAGAAAAGGCTTAATGAAATTCCGTTGGTATTTAATTGATTGGATAATTAAAGCTTTTATAATCTAGTAATATCTTATTTAAGGAAGTTTTATTAATCTAATAAAGTTCAATTCTCATTCATGTCTTCTATAAGATGTATACAAAATAAATTGAATTATTTATATCTTGGACTGACATGAAAAATTAAACTTAAATTAATTCCTCGTTCAAGATTAGGAAGAGAGTAATTATATTACTTAATATGTTCCTACATATCTATCCATATTAGGATTCTAGATATATATAATAATTAGGAAACTATTAAATTATTCTTGTCCATATCATCTAGGAATAAAATAAAATATATTTATTTCCGTTGATATAGTCAATAATCAAAATATTCTTAAAATCTAGGGAAATCTTCCCAAAATATTTTATTTCCATTAAATAATAATGTTTTAATGATTTCTATTAATTTAATGAATTAAACGTTCATAAAATAATATTTCATCGTTAGCTCGTCGATCGAGGTTAGCACGAATCATAAAATCCATTGAACACGTCGTCGGAAACCAATGCTCACACACGTCTCGGTGATAGGCCATACGTGTCTCGGCCTTGGGAAGCCCCATGGCTCGTCGGGTGGCGCTGACTTCTCGGCCAGCAACGTACACCTCCGTGTCGCTGCTCTCGGCCAGTCGCCGCGCCAGGCATCGAACTTCGGTGCAGGAAGTCCCGGCCAGCGGTTCGTGCACAGGCGCCACCGCTCTCGGCCTCCGACTCCATCTCCTCCAGTGATCCGGCCTACGTCGCTCCGTGAGGTGCGTCCCCATGGCCCAGCAGCTGGAGTTCCGTCTCGATATTCTACCTAGGGTATGGGGTACGTTAGCCTCGTGCAGGCGCCACCTAAGGTTTGTGGTCTCGGTCGGCGGCGCGCACGAGACCCCTTAGCCCCATTATAACCCAATGAAAGACCTTAAGGAACTATTCTGTGACATCCGATCTTAAGGTATTGGTCGGACGTGATTTAAGAAGGCGAGTTGATCAAGTTATATGGAAGATAACTGAACCGAGAGGATCACTTAGTAAATGTCGTTGCCACTTGATCAAGACGTTCTCTCTCGTTCTCACCGCAAATATGTTTTTATAACTCCCAAATTTGCACTACTTTAACAGTAAAGCGGCAAGTTCGGGGTCGATCCCACAGAGAAACCGGTGTGTTGAGTGTGTGAGTAGTGAACAGGGGTCGGCTGCTGCCACGCTTTAAGTTGGGAGTTTTAAAGCTACTGGATTATGCTAGGCAGAATATAGACTATCTACTTGAGCAAGGTACTCATTATGCTAGAAGAAAAATAGAAATTCGACCAAGTGAACGACGGGTTGGAATAAAGACTAACTACCTAATCACGCTACGAAACTGCGAAAACACCTTGACATTCAACATAATGAAACACTGGATCAGAGACTTTAAAGCAAACTAAAGTAGGACTGTGGATAATTTTCTCGAAAATAAAATAACCCCGAATTTTATATTCATAGCTCAGATCAGTACTGTGAACATGCGGACTACAAAAAGATCGATTCTTTAACTACAGAACAACACAGAATTAAACTAAGCTAACAACTTCAGAAAATAAGAAAGCGAGTAAGCCGAGAAGCTCTCGGTCGGAAACTTGAGACGGCGCCGAACAGATATTGAGTCTTCTGTCGCGCTCCCTTCGGTCGCTCTCTCTCTAACTAAGCTATCTTCGGAACTGGAAACTAAACTAGAAACAGAAAAGAAAAGATACAAAGGAAGATGATAAGGAATATTATATCCCACCAATTATAGTGGCACATCCTCTATTTATAAGCTCGCCGCAACGACCTCCAGCTAGATAACGATCGGTAGAGAATATTCGCTCACGCTATCTTGACGGCAAAGTAAAGAATGAATAAAGTGTAACGCCCCACTTTTTGAACCCTAATTTACGAACCCTAAAGTACATGTATTTAATGCTCTTGATATTGCGAGGTCCGCGAATTAATTATCGAGTAAAATTATTGGATACCTTTCGTGACCTAATTTTGAGTTGGAATTTTGACTGGGTCAACATTGTCGAATATGTGACGGGGCTGCTTGAATAATTGAATGAGGGGATAAATTAAAGGTTTGGATAATCGATTAATTGTTATGAGAGGTAGAAATTATGAAATAATTTACAATGCGAATTTAAATAGTTTCCTTTCCGTGAGGAATATTTATTGGACTCAATTCCGTGTTGGATCCGATAAATTAAATAAATAAAATGAAAGTCCAGTCTGTGATAAATAAATTGTGTACTGCACAATTTAAAATAAAATATAATGGGCTGTGAATTAAGCTAAACTAATTAAAATAAAATATCTTTAATTCTAATCTTAATTAAAGATTTTACACAGATTTTTCCTGCTCCGTGATGGAATTTTTCCTCCTCCGTGATTTGCAATTAAATCACAAATAAATTGATTCAAAATAAGAATCATTCACGTCAGAATCCCCTCAACCCACGTTGAAAAAAACGCTCCCTCTCTCCCGAAATCTCTCCCATATCTGTAACCCCCCCTTCTATAATATTCACGTCAAAACCATCCTTCCTCCTATTCATTCTCTGCAATCAAGAAACCAAGACTTCTTCTTCACAACTTCAATTTGAGAAATCGAAAATTAGCAGCTTCAAGAACTTCCCTCTTCAAGAACTTCCCTTTTCAACCTTGTGAACTCAAAGAGGTATAATTTTTTTTACTCGATCCTAAAGCATGAAATTTTCTTTAGCAATTGTTTCACAGCATATCATCATCCACCTTTCCCACACGTAACACAATTATCCAAACCATCACCGATCAAACACCGCACCACAGTTAGACAATCTGTAATTAATCGAAAATTTAAAACGAAAGAAGCATACTTTGAATGAGAACCGGTCTGTTCGGCTGAAATCGGGGCGGAATCGGAGGCTGACCGGAGGCAGCGCCTCCCAGCAGCGGCGGCGGCATCTCCCGGCAGCGACGGCAGCAGCAGCTCCTCCCGGCGACGAAGGCAGCGGATGGAGGAGGCAAAGCCTGGGATGGCGTCGGCTCAGCGGCGCGACGGTGTGACAGCAGCAACCCAGCTAGGGGGACTTCCTCCACTGCGACGGCGATCTCCGGCGAAAATCAGAAGCCATCTTCGGCGGAATCAAGGAAACAGTAGCCATCTCCGGCGGAAATCAAGGAGAGAAGAAGAGGGAGTGACTGACGTGGGGGAGTATGAATCCTTAGGCCCTTTTGTATTTTTTTTTAAAAAAAAGGAGTTAGGCCTTGGTTAAAAAAAAAGGTTGGGCTTTTATCTTGTTCAAGGAAAAAAATAGGATGGGAGTATTTTAGTTGGGCCAATAATTAAATAAATCTTTGAAGTGATGATTAAATTAAATGTGGGGAATTATTTAATTAATTCCGAAATATTTGAACGAATGAATAATTATATCCTAAGTCCGAAATAAATATAGTTCGAGGGAAAATGGTTGCGATAATTTAATTGCACACTTTTATAATTTTGGGGATTTTATTTCAATATTGTTGAGGATACAAGGAGCCAATGGAGGAATTAGGGGCGTAAGCGGCCGCCGAATAATCGAAAACCGAGATAAAATGAGTTAAATAACTTCTCCTAGGATGCATGCATCTTTTTATTTAAATTGAAAGTGTGTTGATTTATGTGCTATTTTTAATTCTAAAGGTGATATCTCGCAAGGGAATCGTGAATGCAAAGGAAAGAAAATAGCTTCGGATTAAGCAATCGAGGTGGGCTTTCTTTTAAATATGGATAACGTCCTAAATATTTTATCGATGGAAATGAAACTGTATTTATCATGCCGTGATTTGATTTTTAACGTGCCTATCTGATGTGGCTATGCGCCATTGTTATATAAATCAAATTCGGGTCCTCGTAGGGCCGCAAACCCTACTTGGATTAGTGTACACCTATGGTAGATCGTGTGCTAGCGTACGGGCTGGCCGGTCTAGTGGCTTGGTTTGTGGCCATATTCCAAGTCATGTATTGGCAGATATGGCTAACGTCTATGGGAAAATGACTGATCAGTCGATGTTTGAAATGGAAATGATTTTGAGTGCCTTGGGCATTTCTAAAGCTAAACCCCGATGGTTACTTGTGAATGGCATGATAAATTACTCTTCATTGAAAATGTTTTCGGCATGAGCCCATTGAGTATTTTTATTGTACTCAGCCCTGCATGTGTTTTCCTTATGTGCAGGTTGAGCGGCGACGAGAGTACGGTGGTGTTGAGCAAGTCAATTGTTAAATGAACTATTGTTTTTGAATTATGGGTGTCGTTGTGTCTTCACACATGACGTCACTCTTACTCTTGGTCGTTTCCGCTGTGACATTTCTTTCACTTATCGTTTATTGGGCTTGCAACCTAAATTATTTGGATATTGAATATTTGGGATTTTACCAATTTATGTCAAATTCTTGGTCGTTTTATTTGAATATTAATTGTTGGTCAAGCTCGTTATTAAAACCCTAGTCCTTTTCGTCTTTATATTAAATTCTCTTAATCACGATCGCCCATATTTATTAACCCTAAATGGCGGTCGTGACAGTTTGGTATCAGAGCCTCAGTTTCTTTCCGCTCTGGACCCAAGAGTCTTTTTGAGTTGTAGTCTACCCTTGTATCGATAGACTAAAGAGTTAAACGTCGAAGGCTCAACACCACAACTCGTCACGCCCAACCACGAAAGAAGAGGTAAGAATATTTTGGCGACTTTTGAAATGAATTACTGAAATTTTTGAAATTCGATGGAAAAATGGTTCCTTGTGAAAATGGCAAGTTTGGGCCTATTGGAAATTTAAAGTAAATGCTATGGCTTTTGGAAATGATGTGGTCATATGAGACGTGAGACACTATGAGAGTATGTGATTGAAGGTGTTGAATGTGGTAAATATTGAAGTGTGAATATGAATCGCATGCTTGAGGCGGAGATTTGTTATTACATGCCTGAGCTGCGAATTTAACTTGAAGGACATACATGTTGATTACATGAGCGGCAAATTTTTTTTTTTAATTTTATTTTATGCCAATGTGGTCGAAATTGCATGGTTACGAAACTGTGAATGCAAAGCATGATGAGTGCAAAGTTACAATTTTGTGATTGTGATAAAGATGTCCATGAACTGTATGATTTACGAAATGTGATTCCATGGACGATGGATTGACTGAGTTACTATTTTAAATATTAATATACGCTGGATGAAATGCTATGGAATGCCAAATGGTTTATATGGATAAACATGTTTGACTGCACAATATATAAATGACGTTTTATGTGATGATAATTCATGATTGATGAAGTACGAAGTATCGTATATGAAAGTGAGATGTGGAATTTTGAACTTTGTTGCAAACGTAGAATCCATATCAAGCTTGAATTAAGCAACGATCGAATATATGTTGAAGTATGAGACTATGAACTATGTCTGGAAAACATAGAGTGCCTAAGAAGTATGCTAGGCTGAACGTGCTCGAACATAGTTGTAAACTGATAACTACAACATCACTTTCCTGAGTGATGGGACAAACGAAAACATATACTTCGAACTAGACGTATTATTATAGCTGCCTATTGTTTTCCCGGGATGATAAGAACAAAACGAAAGGAAATTTCTAACGAGATCAGGACAAGAAGAAATGTTAGGTGATGTATCCTTACAACGAAGAGAAATTGTGCCTGCCATCAGATAAAGTGAATGCAATCGTGCATAACATGTTAATGCGACGACGCGTTACAAATAAGACAACCCTTATGACACGTTAAGGTCAGGAGGATTATTACCATGTTCTAATGAGAATGACCGCTATGGCGTGCCAAAAACAGTATGAAGATGTGATCTTCAAGGACAGTTAATTTCTTTAACGACACCAAGAATCTTGACTTAGGATCTAGAGTTTTCGAGAACGCTTCTATTATCTTCGGGAAATGACGGAGTCCCACCTTTGTAGCTAGAATGAATGAATTTAATTGACAGTACTTACTTGGATTCTCATAAATTTCTTTCTATGAAGCTCCTTGACAATGGTATTCTTTTCGTGCATTTAAAACCTTTGATTGACCTGCAATTTGCAAGTGATGCATCACTGTTTCTTTTTAATGAAAGTAGTGACTCATTCTTGTTCCTCTTGAGTCATTTTCTGAGCCATTCTAATCAAGGGCAATGTCAATAGTGCTCCTCATGTTGAAACCCGTTCTGATCCAAGTAAGACTGTTAAGTAGATTTCCAAATTCTTGATACAAGACTCTCAAGAAAGACAATGGCTCGATCTCTGCAAACACATATGAGGAATAAGTTTCAAGAGACACATACAAAATGATACACCAGCAACATGCAGAGTCGAATATTTACGCATCTATGCTTAGTTGTAGCAAGCAGCCAAAGAATCGAATGTTATGCCATACCAGACATTAGGTCTTGAGAAACAAAAAGTTGAGAGAAGCCGTGTACACCAAATGATCACGTTTCACGGCTCAGAATTTATGTAAGTGGTTTGATCAAGGGATATACGGATAACAACTTAGAGTCGAAATATTAAGGTCGTCGCATGAGATCATCACTGTACGATAGTATTGGAATGAAAATACGAGCACCCTGATAGATTATGATATACGAACGAAGGTCGTAGACGAGAGAAAATCGTCCAGCAAGTGGCGAAATTGAATCAACTAAAATGAGAAATAATCGAAAGGAGAAACGCTTGCAAGCACCATCACCATCACCTCCTCCACCTAAGCCAGAATGGCATATTGAATGGTTTTGCTAAAGCAAAATCCTCCTATCTTCGATGGGATAGGAGAGCCAGCAAAGGCCAAGACTTGGATATGCGCTCTGGAGCGTATTATCACAGTTCTAATGTGCAACGATGAGGAACGAATGACTTGTGTGACCTATGGGTCAGCCGACATCTGGTGGGATACCAAGATGAAGACTACGCCACGAGATCAAGTGGGTAGAATGACTTGGGAGAACATTAAGGAGGAGATATATATCAAGTACGTACCAACGAGCTACCGAAAAGCAAAGGCGGCTGAGTTTTACAACTTAACCCAAGGGCGCATGTCGGTGACTGAATATGATCGAACACTCTGTGATATGACTCGGTATGCACCTGAACAAGTTGACACCGACGAGAAGCTAGCCGATAAGTTCCGTGAGGGTCTAAGGCATGAGATAAAGATGACACTAGCTAGTCGTGGGAGACTTACATACGCGGAAGAGTTGGCCCTCGCACTAGATGTTGAGGCAACTATGCCCAAGGTGAGGGCGATGTGAAACACTACACTGGCACTGCCTCCACCACATTATTCTCGAGAGAAGAGAAAGTGGGATGAAAAATAGGACCCACTATGAAAACAAGAGTTACCAGCCCACCCAATATCGACCACAGTATGGGGGTAGATAAAATTTCTCTAACCAGAGGGGTGACTTACGACCCAGACCACCACAATGCAATGTGTGCTCCAAGTACTATTTCGGAGAGTGTAGAATGCAGAACACTACCAAGTGCTTTAACTGTGAGGGAAATGGCCACTTCTCTAGAGAGTGTCCGAGTAAGAATGTGGGGATGGGGTCAAGGCAGAACAATCAAGGATTCTGTCAGCAGTCGAGGGCACCACCGGCTGAACCAAGGATGAATTGTGATCAACCTCCGCGACAACAACAACCTCACTGCCCAAGACTTCCCTCCCAGGCTAGAGCATATGAGCTGAGTTTTAGACAACCCAAGACTGAACAAGGACGGGAATTTGGAAGGTATGGGCAAACTCCTCGATACGGGAGCATCGCATTCTTTCATATCAGAACTATGTGTCTTGATCTCTGAGTTTAAAGCCTTCCTTACCAACCACTTTAAGTTCAAGGATCTTGGTAAACCTAAATACTTTCTTGGTATTGAGATAACAAGAAATGGAACTGGAATTTTTATCTCTCAACACAAATATGCACTTGATCTTGTAACTGATGCTGGATTACTTGGTTGCAAACCAGCAGCCACTCCCATGGATTCCATCAAACAGCTGCAGATGGACGCAGGAGAACCCCTTCCCGATCCAACAGTATATAGAAGACTCATTGGAAGACTTGTATATCTCTGCATCACACGACCTGACATCACTTTTGCTGTAAACAAGCTCAGCTAATGCTTGTCTAAACCATGCTCAGACCATCTACTCGCTGCTGAAAGAGTTCTCATGTACTTAAAGAGCACAATAGGCCATGGTCTTTTCTATTCAGCCCATGGAGATCCATCTTTAAGCATCTTCTCTGATGCTGATTGGGCTGGCTGTCCAGATACTAGAAGATCAATCTCTGGTTTTTGTCTATTTCTGGGCACTTCTTTGATTTCATGGAGATCCAAGAAGCAACATACTGTCTCTAGATCTTCAGTCGAGGCCGAATATAGATCAATGGCCCTTGCTTGCTGCGAAGTGGTACGGATTATTGCCTTACTCAAAGATTTTGCCTTGGAAGTAAAGAAGCCGGTTCCGTTATATTGTGATAGTCAGGCTGCTGTTCATATCAGCACCAATCCCATATTTCACGAGCGCACTAAACACATTAAAATTGATTGCCACACCGTTCGAGACAAGATCCTTGAAGGAGTAATCAAAACAGTTCATGTTCACAACAATCTACAGCTTGTTGATATTTTCACTAAACCTCTAGCCACTACTCATTTCAACAATCTGTTGTTCAAGATGGACTTTAAGAGTCTATAGAGTCCATCTTGAGGGGGCCTATTAATGATGCTATCTCATCACCTTCATCATACAGCTGCAGCCATCTTCATCATCATCCTCACGCAGCTGCAATCAACCATGCAGCCTCATACAAACGACCATGCACCTCACCTATACTCGAGCTCTGCTATGGAATGAGAAGAGAAGTTGGAAGTTAGTTTGTGACAGCTGGAAGTTAGTTGGTTAGTTAGTTAGTTGTTACGTGTGTTTGTTAGCTATGCACCGAATATATACGGTGTGTTGTACACTTTTGAATTCATTGAATAAAAAGTTTTCATCATTCTCTCAAATATAGTTTCTCTCTTTCTCTGCATTCATGAAGTTAATCTTCATGAGTTTGTTGGTATTAGAAATGAGTCACTCACCCCTTAAAAGGCCTCATAAGGGGGAGGGTTATCAATACTTTTATAGGTGAGCTAGGATCGTTACCAAGTCGATGTGGGACAAGAATTATGAATTTTAACACGCCCCCTCACGTGTGGGCCGGAATGACACATCGGACTTCCATCACGTGGGTAGGCAAGAGAAGAGATAAAGAGATATAATCCATCATCGACTTGGGCCCACTCTGATGCCATATTAGAAATGGGACACTCACCCCTTAAAAGGCCTTATAAGGGGGAGGGTTATCCACACCTATATAGATTAGATTGGATCTTCACCAAGTCGATGTGGGACATAATTTAGAGAATTTAACACGCCCCCTCACGTGTGGGCCAGAAAGGACATCGGCCTTTGATAAGGCTCGTTTCATGTATCTATTTTAGATATAAATTCTGTGTTTTCTACGATGCTAACGCGCATTTATAAGTCCAGGTGCGTGAAAAATCTGCCAGACCCAGGAAGGGAGAGCAATCACTAGGGCAGAGAAAATAGAAGAGAAAAAGTGAAGAAAAAGATCGAAATCCTTAAGGGCATAATTGTCAAATTACGAAGTCTATTGCCTTAGGGATTTGAGCCACGCCTATAAATACAAGGAAGCTAAAGAAAAAGGAGGGGGCACTTAGTTAGAAAATTTCATTGGGTATTCCGGCTCGGTCTCAAAAATTCACTCACTTAGTTCACGCTCTTGGTTCCATGGGAGATCTGGGGTAGTTTAGTGTGGTGTTTTGTTCAGTTTGGAAGTGTAACACCGCTTCTATAAGGAGCGAAGAAACAATTTACTTTTCGCACGTACTCTATCTCGCCGATTTCCTTGCCGGAAATTCGGTGACTGTTTTGTGACTTGAATTGCAGTTTATGGTTAATCTAGTTTCATTTTCTGTTTTTGTCTGATTCTGTTGATTACTGTTCTGTTTTATTGATTTGGATGTTTTTCGCAATTGAGTTGTTGATCGGAGTTGAGGTCATTGAGATCGGAGTGGATCTATTGAATTGGAATTGAAATGGTGTTGGAAGTTGTGGATCTGGTTTAGCCGGTGGTGAATCTGACAGATTTAGCTTAGATCTCTTTTACTTGCTTGACTCTGAAGTACATGTGTTTAGATCTGCATGGAAAACTCTGTTACTGTTGATTTACTCGGTCCATTGAATTAGATCTGATAATTTTTAGTTTGATCACAGTGTTCATCGTTTGATTTGGAGTATGCTCTGTTTGGTTCATTTAGTGTTCGTTTGCTGAAGACGATGAAGTTGATCGGTAGTTATAATCGAGTTTACGTTAGTTTGTTAGTTGCAACTTTCTGTCAGTAGCCAGTTAGGGAAACCTGTTTGTCGTTTACATTTGCATGCTTTGTGTCTAGCCAATTTAGGGAGCTCATTTACTTGACCCAGGAATTTGGTGAATATTCTCAAGTTGCATTTGGTTCGAATCATGAGTGCATTTATATTTTACGTGCTTCCAATTCTCCAGGTCTGGTAGTAGAGTAGACTAGATTGTCAGCAAAGCGAGGGAGATATCCAAGCCCAGGCGAATGCCATGGGGAGCTGGAATCCTAACGGAAGTTGGAACCCAGGCAGGCAAAGGGATGCTCCCTGGAGGGATCACCCAAACTTCAGATGGTCCGACAATGATCCGAATCTGCCACCCCAACAGCAGAGCAACAACTGTCCACACCCTCAGGAGTGACAACCGAATTGGGTGAACAGAAATCAGGAGGCGAACAATTGGGGCAACCGGCAGCAAAATGACCATCCCATCTGGGCAAACAGGAATCAGAACAACCCAGCGAGTTCATACGTGTCGCCGCACCAGATGAATTACCAAGGCAACCCTTAGAATTCTCAGCCCAACTATCAAGGTCAACAAGGGCAGAATCTACAATATCACAACACAGGAGGTCCGGGGAACTTCCGGCCGAATTAGGGGCATGGCCCAAACCACCCTCAAGGTCCGAACATTAGCCTGCAGAGTTCCAAGCAGCCGAAAAGCATTGACGAATTGGTGAATGATCTGGCGAATTCGCAGCATCACATTCAGAACAATATGCAGTCCAACAACGACGTGGTGCATAAGCTTCATGATGCGCAAACTGAGCAGAAGGCAACCATGGACATGTTAGCGAAACAGCTCTCTCAGATCGCGACTTCTTTGAGTTAGATGCGCAGGAACGAAGGAAGGATTCCTGCCTCAGTGAAACCACCAGATAGGGCGAACATCAGCTAGATAACCCTGAGATCGGGGCGAGGATATGATAGTCCAAGTATGAAGAAAGATGGAAAGTCCACTCCAACTCCACTGGAGAAGGAAACCGGAACAGGGGAAGTTGAAATAGGGAATATCAGAACAGAGGACGATGACCAGAGCAGAAAAGTTGATAAACCAGTACCCCGAGCAGCTGACCAACACTTCTCAGGTCCAGGAGTTGAGGCGGAGGTGGGAGAAATCAGGAGAGAAATTGGAGAATCTTCCAAGGGTGACGTTAGCAACAATGAAAGGCAAGTGAAACCCTTACCCTACAGAGGGGAACTTAGAAAGAAAAAAGAGGATTCAGAGGAATTTATGGAACTTTTTGGGAAGCTGGAAATAAATCTGTCATTTCTCCAAGCTCTAAAGCTGCCCATTTTCAGTAAGTTTATCAAGGAGTTCATCGTCGGGAAGACCAAACCTAGCGGTAAAATAGTGATTGGGGAGACCATGTCGGAAGTGATTCAGAAGAGGAGGATGTCTTCCAAGCGTACTGACCCAGGTATGTTCACCCTTCCCATTTCGATTGGGAACATTAAAGTCGAGCATGATATGTGCGATCTGGGAGCATCAATAAATATTTTACCGCTTTCGCTTTATAAGAAACTGGAAGGAGTAAGAATGGTTGATACAAAGGTGGTAATTCAATTAGCCGATAGGTCATGCATCAGTCCTAAGGGCGTGCTAGAAAATGTAATAGTTAAGGTGCATGATTTTCTATACCCTGTTGATTTCCATGTTATCAAGATGAGTGAATACCAGTCTGTTGAGTCTAGCGTAGTGCTTTTAGGAAGACCATTTTTACGCACCGCTAAGACAATCATCGATGTTTTTGATGGAACTATTTGCTTAGATTATCATGGAGAGAAGTTTACTTTTAACATTGATGAGGCTATGAAGAAGCCACTAGATATAGAAAATATGCATGTTGTAGATGTGATTAACCCCCTGGTCCAAGAATTTCTTGAGACAGAATTGATGCATGAACAGGTGGAAAATTTGGAATTGAGTCACTCCATTGACAAGGAGGTGGCCAATTGGTGCAGTGCAGTAAACACACTGGGAATGACAGATGAAGAGTTAGCCGAAACAATTCTGGAATTCTGTAAGAGCCCTGAATCTACCGGGTCTAAAGGGTCAGCTTGTGTAGCCAAGGTGGAAAATTTACCTTAGCCTGAAGGATTAATCACCAAGGAGGTAAAGAAGAACCCATTACCCCAGGATACAAGTTCAGCAAAGAAAGAACTGAAGACATTACCCCCAGGCCTCAGATATGCCTATTTAGAAGAAAATGAAATGTTCCCTGTGATCGTCAACAGCAATCTGACCAGGGAGCAAGAAGAGGAACTATTAGAAGTGCTCAGAAGGAATAAGATAGCCATAGGGTGGACTTTGTCAGACCTGGTGGGAATCAGTCCTGACCTTTGCATGCATCATATTCGCTTAGAGGAATGAGCGAAACCCCACCGAGACCCGCAGAGGAAGTTGAACCCGAATATGAGAGAAGAAGTCCTGAAGTAAGTGCTCAAGCTACTGTCATTGGGGATCATATACTCCATTCCCGACAGTAAATGGGTAAGCCCAGTCCATATGGTACCAAAGAAGTTAGGAATCCAAGTTGTGACAAATGAGAAAAATGAGTTGGTGACCACAAGATTGGTAATCGGTTGGCGGATGTGCATCGATTACCAGAAACAGAATGAGGCCACGCGGATAGACCATTTTTCGTTGCCTTTCATAGATCAAATGTTGGAAAGATTGGCATGAAAGAAGTTTTTATGTTTCCTAGACGGATACAGTGGATACTTCTAGATTTATGTTAATCCAGAAGATCAGGAGAAGACAACCTTCACGTGCCCATTTGGGACGTACGCATATAGAAGGATTCCCTTTGGATTGTGTAATGCGCCAGGCACTTTTCAGAGGTGCATGATGAGTATTTTCTCAGACCTGTTGGAGGAATGTATTGAGATTTTTATGGATGACGTCACAGTCTACGGGAATTCTTTCGAGGCCTGCCTCGCCAGCTTGGATCTAGTACTACAAAGATGCAGAGAGAAAAATCTGGTGCTGAATTTCGAGAAGTGCCACTTTATGGTACATGAGGGAACTGTTCTGGGACACGTTGTCTCGGAAAAGAGTATTCAGGTGGATAAGGCGAAGGTAGACGTGATCTCAAGGCTTCCGTACCCTACAAATTAGAAGGAGATTAGGGGATTTTTAGGCCATGCTGGGTTCTACCGAAGGTTTATCAAGGACTTTACAACAATTGCACAGCCACTTACCCGCCTCGTGCAGAATGACGTAGACTTCAACTTTGACGAAGCATGTCAAGGGGCCTTCCAACTTCTGAAAAAAAGGCTTGTATCAGCCCCTATTATCAGATCTCCAGACTAGAATTACCCCTTTTGAGGTAATGTGTGTCGCCAGTGACTTTGCTGTCGGAGCAGTCCCAGGTCAAAGAATTGAAGGGAAGAACTACGTGATTTTCTAAGCATCAAAAACCCTGAATCAAGCCCAGAAAAACTACGACACCACGGAAAAGGAAATGCTAGCTATCGTTTACTCATTTGAGAAGTTCCGACCATACCTGTTGGGGTCGAAGGTAATAGTATTCACTGACCATGCACCGATAAAGTATTTACTTACAAAAAAGGGTCCAAACCACGACTGATCCGATGGGTGTTGTTACTTCAAGAGTTCAACTGGGAATTGAAAGACAAAAAGGGTACCGAGAACAGGGTAGCTGACCACCTCAGCTGAATTTTCCAAGGGGAAACTGAAGAAGCTATATCAGATGCGTTCACGGAGGAACATCTATACTTTACAGGGGAGCCATCAAACCTTATTCGTTGGGATAAGGTGATGGCCGCAACTGGAGCAGGAGTTTCTGACCTAGCAAACTATCTAGTCACGAGGGAACTGCCTAGTGCTCCGGAGATCTCTCGGGCCTATAGAATGAAAATTAGAAGCGAGGCCAAGTACCAATTTTGGGATGATCCCCATTGGAATGTCGCCATGTAGACTTGTGTTTGGAAAAATATGCCATCTTCCGGTTGGGATAGAGCACAAGGCTTATTGGGCAGTCAGAGAGATGAACATGAAGCCTCAGGCCTGTGAAGAGGAGCGGAAGTTGCAACTGCAAGAGCTGAAGGAGTTAAGACTCGAATCCTATGATGCTGCAATGTGGTACAAGGAGAAAACCAAGTTGTGGCATGATAAGAACCTCCGGACAAAGGAACTGCAGGTTGGACAGAAAGTACTCCTCTTCCAGTCAAGGCTGAAGCTGATGCTCGGGAAACTGAAGTCTAAGTGGACCAAACCGTACACTATTGTGAGCCTCAGAGCTAATGGAGTTGTGGAAATTCAGGGATGTATGCCTGACTCTATTCATTTTCTTGTTAACGATCATAGAGTGTTTAGGGATAGTTCGGAGCTGTGTGTGGTGGAAGAAGTCCCACTGCGCATGCTCCCCACTATCGCCTAGTTGGTTGAAAGGTTTAAGTATTCTCCGGGAATTCCTGGGTCAAAGAAATGACATGAAGCTCGAAAATTTTTAAGACAAAACCATATTCCCAAGAATACTTAAACAGTTTTGTAAATATTGTGAATATTCCTTTTATGTTCTTTCAAGAAAACCCAAACAAAGAAAAAAATCTTTTAACCCAAAAATATTTTCAAAATATAGAACAACCCTTGAAAGGTCAGTTGAACTTTGAAATGTTTTTCTATCTATTTCCTTTGACCTGGGAGTTCGGTGTTTCATTCTTTTGTTTAATGTGTTTTTAAATTCTACGACGGAGGAATGCAGGAAGTGGCGGTTACACAACCAATTCAGGCAGAAGAGGCATCGCCAGCAACTGAGACAAAGGATGACTGGAGGAAACGAGTGGAAGCAATGTGGATTAAGCTAAGCGAGGCTGCGGAGTCACAGAGGAAAATTAGTAAAGTTC
Organism: Salvia splendens; assembly: GCF_004379255.2. Lineage (NCBI taxonomy): Eukaryota > Viridiplantae > Streptophyta > Magnoliopsida > Lamiales > Lamiaceae > Salvia > Salvia splendens. The sequence continues at coordinate 23,219,505 of NC_056035.1, forward strand.
AGATGAAGAAAATGACTCAAGCAATTGACGTCATGCTACGAATAATTGATGTGGTTGAACGAAGAATCCTCTTATCACAACCGCCCACTACCTCTGCTCAGCAAATACCGATTCCACTAGTCAGCTCACCAGAACTAGGGAGAGAAATCCTGTGGCCAAGCCAGGCCAAGGCCAGGACGGATGCAACACCCCCCCAGAGGAGTAGCACAGAAGCCTGGTCCCCGCAAGGGCCATGGACAGAATTGATCTGACACCCCCTGAGTAACCAAGTAATTTTAATTTATGTTTTATTTTTTTGGTTTTAGTATAGTTTTTCTTTTTAGTATGCATGCTAGGTAGTTGCTTTATACCTTCTTCCACATAGGCCATGGCTTGGCCTAAGTGTGAGAAGTTTGTGTGCTTAGTATATGTTGTTTTCTATGTTCTTGTTTATCTGCTCACACTTAGCCCATGGCTTGGCCTAAGTGTGAGAAGATTGTTTTGTACATGTTTTGTTGAGTTTTGCCTTCTTACACTTAGCCCAATGCTTGGTCTACGTGTGAGGAGTTTGTGCTTTGTGTTTTTGTGTTTATGTCGCCACTAACAGCCTGCTTTCCACTTCATAAGGATTGCTTGGGGACAAGCATAAATGAAGTGGGAGGGGGAAGCAGTTAGTGCAACTAGTGTCTTGTACATATTCTGTTAGGTCTAAGAGTTAGCAGAAGTTTTTTTTAGGTTCTGTGTTTGCATAGCTGATATAATACATAGCAAAAGCCCCTTAGGGGGAGTAATTGAAGAGAGGATACATGCTAATTTGTGAATCCCATTTTCCTTAATAAATCTAAGTCAGTTGGAAGAAGTAAGAACGATAGAAAACGCCTGAATTTAAGCTTACTGTGAAGCCATCTTAAAAGTGAGTTATAAGCCTAAAGTAGAACACTTTCTACTAAACACTTAAAAAAAGAGAGAGAGTGGCTACCATTGATGCTAAAGGAAAAATGACATAGGTAGTAAGGACTAAAGGCAATATGGATAACCATTTTGAGCTTAATTCTTTCGAACCTGCTGAACATGCCTCATTGGAAAGGCACCCCTTAGTGAACTCTCTGGGCCTATAATAAACTGAATCTATTTGTTGGAACCTTTATCCTTCATGCCATGTGAACAAAGGGGCAGGGATGGAGTAGCTCGATGGTAGGGGTAGAAGATAGATTGAGAAACAAGGGAAAAATGAGAAAAAGTTAGAAATAATAAACGGGCAAGGAAAGTTGTAACTTGACCCGAGAAAAATAGTTAGAATATTGGTAAAAAAAATGTATAGATGTTATCAGGCCCAGGAAAAAGAAAAAAATTAGAAATGCAAAAAAATGGGCAGGAACAGTTGTTACCTGACCCAAGAAAAAATTACAGATATAAAAAAAAGAGAAGAGAATGGCAGAAAAATTTTATGGCCCAGTGAAAATAATGTAGGGAAAATAAGGCTAATTAGCTAGGGGAACATCTCCAATATGCTGGGAAAGATAAAATCATACACGGGGAGGTTGTTACAAAGTTTCGCCCCTGAGTTCACATGTCCGTATCATGTTTTACCTGTACTTCTCGAACTTAGGACCCTAAGATTCTCACCGATATACACTGTAACCCCTTAGCCCCATTATAACTCAATGAAAGACCTTAAGGAACTATTCTGGGGCATCAATCTTAACGCATCAATGGTATGGCAAAACGAAGAGCGAATGATCCTTACGTCCCTGGTGAGGAACGGGTGATCGTGTGAATCTAACAGAAGGTAAAATTTTAGGCTATCTTGACGAACTGACAGCTTGACTAGATAGAAGAAGGGAGGGGAAAGAATCTAAGGCTGTAAATGCTTGGATTGACCTTAAACTTGTGGGGATGGCTGCTAGAAAAATACTAGTTTATGCACTTATGTGTTTTCTTTTTCTTTGTCTTGTGATTTCTGTGTGTTTCGTATTTTTTCCTAGGTCTAGGAGTTTACGTTTTAGGACGGTTGAAAGGGGAGGATGCATCGAAACTTGCCTTTTTTCTTTCTTTCTTGTCTTTCATACTTGAGGACAAGTATGGTTTAAGTGTGAGCAGTTTGATAAGGCTCGTTTCATGCATCTATTTTAGATATAAATTCTGTGTTTTCTACGATGCTAACTCGCATTTATAAGTCCAGGTGCGTGAAAAATCTGACAGACCCAGGAAGGGAGAGCAATCACCAGGGCAGAGAAAATAGAAGAGAAAAAGTGAAGAAAAAGAGCGAATTCCTTAAGGGCACAATTGTCAAATTACGAAGTCTATTGCCCTAGGGATTTGAGCCACACCTATAAATACAAGGAAGCTAAAGAAAAAAGAGGGGGCACTTAGTTAGAAAATTTCCTTGGGCATTCTGGCTCGCTCTAAAAAATTCACTCACTTAGTTCACGCTCTTGGTTCCGTGGGAGATCTGGAGTAGTTTAGTGTGGTGTTTTGTTCAGTTTGGAAGTGTAACACCGCTCCTATAAGGAGCGAAGAAACAATTTACTTTTTGCACGTACTCTATCTCACTGATTTCCTTGCCGGAAATTTGGCGACTGTTTTGTGACTTGAATTGCAGTTTATTGTTAATCTAGTTTCGTTTTCTGTTTCCGTCTAATTCTGTTGATTACTATTCCGTTTTGCTGATTTGGATGCTTTTCGCAATCGAGTTGTTGATCGGAGTTGAGGTCGTTGAGATCGAAGTGGATCAATTGAATTGGAGTTGAAATGGTGTTGGAAGTTGTGAATCTGGTTTAGCTGGTGGTGAATCTGACAGATTTAGCTTAGATCTCTTTTACTTGCTTGACTCTGAAGTACATGTGTTTAGATCTGCATGGAAAACTCTATTACTGCTGATTTACTCGGTCCAGTGAATTAGATCTGATAAATTTTAGTTTGATCACAGTGTTCATCTTTTGATTTGGAATATTCTCTGTTTTCATGTTTTGTTTGGTTCATTTCGTGTTCGTTTTTGAAGATAATGAAGTTGATCGGTAGTTATAATTGAGTTTACTTTAGTTTGTTAGTTGCAGCTTTCTGTCAGTAGCCAATTAGGGAAACTTGTTTGTCGTTTACATTTGCATGCTTTGTGCCTAGCCAATTTAGGGAACTCATTTACTTGACCCAGGAATTTGGTGAATATTCTCAAGTTGCATTTGGTTCGAATCATGAATGCATTTATATTTTACGTGCTTCCAATTCTCCAGGTCTGGTAGTAGAGTAGACTAGATTTAATTTCTCAGGCCTAGTAGTTAAAACTCAGCCCTCATGTTGCGTGGCAGCAGCCGAACCATCCAAAAGTCCTCTCAATGCATTCTATCCCTTCCATCCTCGTGGATTCGATCTCGACTTCCCTATACTAGCCAATAGTGTAGAGGGTTGAGGTTTTGAAGTTGGGGGTTGATGTAACAACAACTACATTCCGAAAGTTTATGATCTCCTAGACCCTGTGCTCTAGCGAATCCTCTGGACCCAAGTGCTGGGGTTTGGAGCCCCTTGCATAGCGGAAGTTATGCATTCACAAATAAATCATAATTACAGATCTATTTGACCGATTATGGGATCAATTAACTACATGTTAAACACATAATTGCATCAAAGAACGCACATAATTCATGTAAAAGGAATTAAAACCTAAAACATGAATTCCTACGGTTTAGATTAGAAAGAATCGCCGATTGCTTGCGCCTTCTCCACGTGATGTTCTTCATACTCAACCACAAACCTTCTAATCTGTATCCCGAACTCTGATAATGACCTTTAGGTGGGCAAAGCTTGTCAAAATCGAAAAGGGCTTGATTAGAAAGGAGACAAAACTCTAGTTCTGTGATGAACCGATTTTTTCGTCCACTCCCAGAGGTGAGCACGAAATTATGAGTGTTAATCTCACTTAATCTTCTTTCTAATCTCCTTCTATATAGAGTTATTATGGGCCAGATTAGGGATCCATGGAGGATGGACTTGGGCCAAACCTGTTGGACTTTTACTAATTAAATTGAGCCCCAATTTAATACAAGTCCAACAGAATATTATTATCATCCACTACAGTAAAATAATATTGACTGCCCGTCCAATCCCAAATTACGAGTAATCCGGACTTTACCTCTTTAATTTATTATTTCCCGTGTTTAAGATATAAATATCAATTAATTAATATAAGCCTGCTATTTGACTTTAATTAATTAATATCTTTTTCCAAGAGTTGTCTAGTTCAAAATCTTTATTTATTATTCTGGAATAAATTCCAACCGGTCGGGTTTCTGAATAATAAAACCTTTTTCGAACACCTCTTGAGGATATTATCAAACTGGACTCACACAGCACACGATTCATTGCAATAACAATACTAGCACCTCTAGACATTAATCACCACTACCCAGGATATCAGGATTCTTGAATTACGAAAAATCCGCACCATTTGATAAATCAAAGTAGTGCATAATCAATATCGTATGCTCAATGTTATATCAACAATGATTAAGATATAACAATCACTGAGACCTCGTCTTTCAGTAAATAGCAAGAAAGACATATCTCAACTGTTAGATCCTTCAGTGTTATACCGCACCAGTATCGTTTATTTCCTATGGTAAGGAAACATGCGGACTGGCACTGCAACAATTCACGATAGGTAGCCAAAGCCTATCTAGGTTGTAAAATCCAATTTCTCTTCTACAAATGACTGACTGCGTCACCTTCTGTGAACGTCGTTCACGACCAGTCTACTATACAGAAGAATTAGACTTATTTGCTTCTTTTACATTTAAATTTTTGAGAAACATCTTATAAATGCATATAAGCAAACACTAATGCGATAAAATTAATTCTTCTCGCCTTGGGTTAAAAGTGGATTGTAGAGTTTATTGTATACAAGCAATTCTATCCGTGCAACAAGCTCGAAATATGCTTTCAGTATACCAATCCTAACAATCTCCCACTTATACTCAAAATCATGCTTTCGAGTATACCCACTGCCAAAACTCTCCCACTTATACTCTAAGCAGGTCTCGAACCATGATACATCGAACTACCATACTTTTCACCTCATGTGTAAATCATGTTACCATATAGGCATTTTGAAAAAAAATTCTGCCTGGTTGTTCTCTGATGATATCTTGGTACCCATAATGTCTCGCTGCGCACTTTTCCTTAATTAATTTCATACTTCCACTATATGTGATTGTTTAGCTTCATTAGCTCGTGTTTCCCTTGAGTTAGACATATGACCAGAGTAATTATAACAAAATATAATACTCATACACATACTCGGAATCACGGTCAAAGCTATTAGGAAGTTACTGAGATTAACAACTACCTTAGTAGTTTCTGATGAAACCACACTTGTAATTTTCATGATAGAGTCTATGGTGTAATCACACTCCTTCATGACTCAGTTTTCAACTCCTAACGTTAACACATAGTCAGAGGATAACTCGATCATCAATCAATTATAAAATCGAGTCGATGTAACCTAAAGGACATAACATGGATGTCTGGTAAACTAGAGCATACCGTTTAGTCTTCTTCAAGTACTATAGTATATTCTTTACCCAATCCAATGTCCTTGGCCATGGTTAAAATGATATCATGTTTCTATGCCAACAGCAAAGCTAATATCTAACTTAATACACATCATAGCATATATGAGACTTCCAATTATGGAACTTGTCTCATTCTTCTTGATCTCATTCAATGTCGAAAAACACTTGACTAGAGACAAAATAATTCCGTCTAGAAAAAGAAAAGCCTTTTCTTGGAATTTTCAATGCTAAAGTGTTTAAGTATTGTGTAGATGTAGGATTCTTTAAGAAAACATACATTCTTTTTCTAGCAATCTAATGACCAGATATTTAGAATGTAACTAGATTATCTTAAATCCATCATCCTTAAACTGGGTAGACGACCAGTTTCCTACGCTAGATAACCCTCTTAGTTGTTTATCAACTTTTATAGATGTCATCATCGTAGAGTACCAAGAATACCAGATATAGTACACTTTCAACTTTCTTGCCATGTATTACATAACCATTAAGATGTTCCATGCAGATGATCTCCTCAAGACTTCTACTTAAAGAAAACTGTCTTGACAATCATAATACATACATCCATGCGAGATCGACTTAGGCAAAAATGGCAGGCGAGAATATAATTCTCTCTGGGTATAACCCTTTGCCATTATTCTAGCCTTTTGAGATCCATGCTTACACTTGCAGGTCCACTAGCTCCCACTGACTGAAATAGTCTATGGGTAGTATCGCAAGTCTTGCAAACATTCTTATCTATTTCAGATTGTTATTCAGAATCTATCATCTTATCAAGAATGATTATCTGAATAAGTCATTGCGTCCTTGTAGTTACAGGGATTATGTTCAAGTTGATCTAAGACCGAGTCTTAAGACTCTTTTAGACCCATGAACTTATTATGTTCGCAAAGAACGCTCCCACTACGACACGACTCTTACAATCTTAGGTACAAACGTTGATTTTCTTAGTGCATAAGTTTCTAATGGTATGACTTCTTGGTTAAGATGGAAAATAGATATTCTCATTATCTTGAGAATTATCATGTTTGTTAGGCTTGTAGTTCTCCTCATAATCTTCATCAAAGAATCTAGTACTCGTGTAAACAAACACATATCTTGCCGTGAAGATTATAGAACCTGTACCTTTTCTATCATTTGGGACAACCTTAAAACATACCTCAATACACAACTCCAATTACTTGGATACCTTTTCCAAAACATGTGTTGGAATAACTCCACACCTTAAGATGTGCTGGACTAAACTTGCCTCTAGTCCACAACTCGTGTGTTGTAGAAGGTACTAATGTTATGATAGTTTCTTTAAGGTATAACTCGTTGTTTCCAACGTATATCCCATCAATGATAAGGTGTTATTGAATAAAACTGTTCACTTATCGAACTTGTCTTCGAGAGACTTTGATATCTTCTTATATGACTATCCCATTGTCTAGAAGAATGCTTGGAGTAGTCAACTAGGATCTAACTCCCACTACTGATCTTAACTCATTTTCTCGTCTCCTATGGTGTAAACCATTGATACTTAGTAGTCTTTCTATGTTGCATAGTATTTTGAATCCCTTGAACCACCAAAGGATTCTAACTTATAGTGCATCAACCAGACTTACTTGACCTTCAAGCTATTTAACAAGTAAGCTGTTAAAATCTCGATAGTCACTTCAGTTAGACAAAATCAGTTTGAACAATTACTAAGTACTTTCTTGGCCTTATGATCAAGTACCATAAATACTTTATCATTCATTGTTTAAGAAGTTGAACTGTTGTGTTAAACTCAATCTTTTTGCAATTATATTGTTTAGATACTATGATGTATAATTTGTTTTTCTATGGTACTATGATAGATATTCGATCCACATTTCTCAATAATGCACGCATTATCAAATGACATCGAACATCATTTAATCATTAACAAGTTTAGAAACTGAAACTGAATTCTTTCCAAACTAAACTGTACCAATAAAACAAAGTCTTATACATCAAAACAAAACAATAAAGTGAGCATAAAAAATAGCTCCCACTGCAACAACTGCCCAACTGGATCTAGATCTCTCTTTTAGAAATTGCATTGTTATCTAAGTCATTGTCCTTCTGTAGAAGTGGTCAATCCGACTCATAATGCATCTTCTCTTTTGCTTTTTCACCTAATTTTTCGTGCCTTTATAGGTTTCATTGATGACAATTCAACTCTTCCCTCTTTCCATTGCTAGTCTTCTGTTCGATTGAACTAAGACATAGGAAAGATGCAGCCTTAATGAATTCGTCAACTATCATGTTATCTTCCCCCAAAAGTAATAAAGTGAATACAATGCTGAAGGTTTCCAACTTTTCAGTAACAACCTTCTTGTACTCACTTCTTATTACATTTGGCGATGAACTGAGTATAGAAACTATTTGAGTAACTGAATCAGAAGATTCTTCAAAATATCATAAATGGGAATCAGATTAGTCAATATCTCAAAATTTATACTCCCTCCAATTCGAAGAAAATGAACTTTTGAAACGCAAAATTAGCAAAGTAAGAGAGAAATAGAAAAAAAAGAAAAAGTGTATTAGTGGAAAATGGGTTCCACCTTATAGAGAGAAAGAAGTTTCCTATGATGGAATGTTCTAATTTAAAAAACGGACTAAAATGGAATGTGTTACTATTTTTAGGAAACGAATGGAGTAGTATACATGAATGAATTTATTAATAAACGCAATTAATTTACAGTCCCATTGTGATGAGTGCGGGAGAACTCGAAAGTGGATGTTGGAGAAGACATGACCGTTGAAGTCGTTAGGCTGAGCTGGCATATGACCGTTGGAACGGTTAGAAGATTTTTTTGTTAGTTAGCTTAGAGTATGAGCTGGCAATGCTTTTTCTTTTAGCTTCTTCATGTTTAGCTCAAGTATAAATAGGTAGCTACCGATTGTAAACGTTTGATTCAATTAAGTAATGAAATAAGATTTCTTTCTTCACATATTTCCCCTATTTGTATTCTTCATCAAGTCTTGTTTGGTATAGTATGAGATCTTGTTTGGTATTTGTATTTCTACATGGTATCAGTTTAAAAGTAGGCCTATTCCATGTTTCCGCTGTATCTCTATCTTCCTCAATTTCATCATGAATCGTCCTCCTCGAGGTAACCGCGGTGGTGAAGCTATAGTTCCAGTTGAAGATAGCACCAGCCCATACTACCTTCATGCTAGTGACAATCCGAGTCTCCAGCTAGTTCCTCAGTTGTTGATCGGTTCCAATTATATTAATTGGAGCAGATCTGTGATTACAGCTTTGATTACTAAGAACAAACTCTCTTTTGTTAATGGATCACTACCGCGGCCTCCGATTGATGATCTTCTATCTCCTTCCTGGATCAGATGCAATAGCATGGTGATCTCCTGGCTTCGCAATTCGGTTTCCTCTCAGATCTGTTCCAGTATCATGTATATTGATAATGCTTATGAGTTATGGTTGGATCTACGCGATCGATTTTCTCAAGTAGATTCAGCTAGATCTTATCAACTCCAGCAACAACTCATGTTTCTCACTCAAGGTACATCAGATGTAAACACCTACTTCACAAATATTAGGATTGTTTGGGATGAGTTTAAACACTCACAACCTATTGCTTGGTGCACTTGTAATACCTGTCGATGTGATAGTGCTTCAAAGTGGAACAAATATCAAGAGGATGACTGCACAATGCAGTTTCTTATAGGCTTGAATGGTTCTTTTTCACAAATCAGATCAAGTATTCTCTCCACAGTTCCACTGCCCCCTCTCTCGAAGGTTTTCTCCATGGTAGTTCAAGAGGAGAGGCAAAAGAGTATTGAGGGGTATTTGCCTTCTTCTCCTACTGTTACACCAAGCGAACAACCCTATGCTAATGCAGCCTCAGTGAATTTTGGTAGAGGCAGATTGTTGTGTTCTCATTATGGCAAGACAAATCACATAGTGGACAGATGTTTCTCTTTGCATGGATTTCCTCCGAGTTATGGTAGAGGCCAGGGTAAACCTCCTTTCAAGGACTTCAATTCTTCCAAATCTATCAATTATGTGGATGATAATGTACTTGATGTCACTGATAAGGCAGCCACTCCAGTTCTATCTGCGGCTATGCCTTCATCTGATCAATGCCAACAACTCATATCTCTATTACAGTCACAACTTGCTGCTATTTCAACCTCATCCACTCCTTCTGCCGCACATATCAACTCACCAGCCAACACCACTCAAATTCCTTTTACTGGTACAACTCTCTTCTCTCCTTTTATTGCTTCTATTTCTGCCTCTACTCCACTGTGGTTACTTGACACTGGTGCCACACACCATGTATGCTGTCATATTGATCTGTTTACCTCCTCATCTCCTGTTGATAATGCTTTTGTCAACTTACCTAATGAAGCCAAAGCCATAGTCACACACATTGGATCTGTTCAAATCACCTCCACCATTATACTCCACTATGTTCTTTGTGTCCCTTCTTTCACATTCAATCTGATATCTGTTAGTTCACTTACCTCATCCTTATCATGTGTTGTTCATTTCACTCATGATTCCATACACATTCAGGAAACTTCTCAGGGGACTTTGATTGGGAAGGGTAACCGAGTGGGAAATCTCTACATTCTTGAGGTTGATTATGATCCAACTTCAGGTTCTTCTTCTTTTCCTTGTATCAATTCTGCAGTTTCAGTTGATCTTTGGCATAAAAGACTTGGCCACTTATCTTTCAATAAGCTCAAGTCTATGTCTTCTTTTCCACCTTTCTCAAATAAATCTCATTCCCTTTGTGAAATCTGTCCATTAGCAAAACAAAAGCATTTTTCTTTTACTGCTTCAGATTCTATAGCCACTGATATATTTGATCTTATTCATTGTGACATATGGGGTCCTTGTTCCCCTTGTACTACACAGGGATTCTCATATTTCCTAACCATTGTAGATGATAAATCTAGATTTGTGTGGACTTTTTTTGATGCAACACAAATCTGATGTTAAGAATGTGTTGACTCAGTTCTTCAACACCATTCATACTCAATTTTCAAAGAAGATTAAGGCTATTAGATCTGATAATGGACCAGAATTTCATCTACCTCATCTCTACTCTTCCTTTGGTACCATTAATCAACATTCTTATGTGGAAACACCCCAGCAAAATGCTCGGGTAGAAAGGAAACATCAACACTTGTTAAATGTGGGAGAAGCATACTCTTTCAATCTCACTTACCAAATACTTTCTGGGGTGACTGCATTCTTGCAGCTTCTTATCTGATTAACAGAACACCTTCTTCAGTTTTACCAAACAACACTACCCCATTTCAAGCCTTTTTCCAAAAACCTCCTTCTTACTCTCATCTCAAAGCATTTGGCTGTCTGTGTTATGCCTCCACTCTCAATCGCAATAGAGATAAATTCTCCCCTAGAGCCTCCAAATGTGTTTTTTTTGGGGTATCCATCTGGGTATAAGGGGTATAAACTTCTTGAGCTTGATTCCATGCAAGAAATTATCACCATAAATGTTGTGTTTCATGAAGACACATTCCCTTTTGATCACCTATCTCCTTCTATTTTTTCTATCTGTCCAAACCAAAGAGCCTCCACTTCGGAACTAACACAAAACACTCCTCACATTACTGATCACTCCTCAGCCTTTTCTGATCAAAATTCATCTACTCAACCTCCTCATAATTCTTCTACTCAGCCGCCTCCCAACCAACTCAGTAGAGCTGGCAGATCAATAAAAACACTGATAAGTCACATTCTAGGCCTTGGTTACTGGTCAGTATAACGTGCGTAATTGGATTATATCTGCAAAACAATTGCTAGAGTGTGCAGGAAAAAGGTCCAAGTCAGTACGAGAGGGTTCGGATAACTCAGGTGAAAAGAGCGCCAGAAGGTTGCAATACTGACCAGGATGCATGCCAAAAAGGCTCGAGATGGAGAAGAATGATTGCTGGGAAGGATCAACCACAAACAAGGGCAAAAGAGTCATTTCACATAGAGAGTCTACCCTAAAAAGCAAGGGCGGGCCTCCCTATAAAAGGAAGCCACTTGGAGAGAGAAGCATCGACATTCACACTTAGTTAGAATCTTCGCTCTCGGTAGTGAAGTTCCTTCAGCATCGTCCAAATCTTCTCGTTCCTCGCCACATCCATGGACACCTGAACTACCTCAGTCCACCGGAGAATCGCCTTCCATCGTTCTAGCCAGTTTATTTCGTAGTTATAGCAGTTTCATCGCTCGGAGTGGCAAAACAATCTTTATTTGCTTTCCTAGTTAATCTTTACTTGTTTTCCTTTCGTTGGATCTGTTGCATTTTCAGTACTTGTGATCTTTTGAAGTGTTTTGTTGGGATCCAAACGTTCTATACAATGAAGTTGTTTTTATGCATCTCTTTCGATTTGCATCTGTTTCATTCTGCCTAGGTAGCTTAGATCTAATTGTTGCGCTAATTTCTAAGTGTTGAAAGCCTGTTTCCATTTGGAGTTGAACGATCTGAGATTATGAGTTTAGTTTGTTGTTAGATTAGTTTTGACAAGGTTAAGTGTGAAAGCTTAGTACGTGAATTCTGCCACCTTGCATGTCACCCGGTAAGCGTGATTTTTGTTTCTTTAGATTAATCTTTGGATTTTAGAGTATTAATTTGTTGATCTGAATTGTGGAGTTGTTAATCTGTAATTTCATCTATGGAATCTGAGTTTGTTTGATTTTGCACATGATTATTGAAGAAGACAACATCCACATCCAAGTTTGGGACCACTTTTGCTTTTTAGTTGCTTTTGCTTTTGTCCTTTGCTTTTCTGCTGGTACCCTACAGATCTGACAGTGTAGCCACTCAACCTCCACTTTTTCTCTGATATTCCGTTTAGCCTTTTATAGTAACCGAGTACTTTCCACACGTTCCTGAAACACCGTGTCTCCCACTCTCACGTACACAACTACATGTCATTCACTTTCACACCACCCAGTCAGTAGAGTACCACCTTTAATTCCTGTCTAGGTAGAATCTCAACCCAAGCGTGGTAGCTAACCAAAACCTCCAGATTATCACCACAATTACCAAAGCGTATCCATCTCTGTGGGATTCGACCCTTACCTCTACTATACTAGCCAGCAGAAGTCGGTTAAGGAATTTATTGATACCAGTTTCAGGTTGGCTGGGAATTCTATCCTGATCAGGTGGATACACCCTTGCTTGACACGACACCGAGAACCTGTAGGTCATCAAATGGCGTCGTTGCCGGGGATGGATGGCGTTATTAACTGTTATTGTGTGTGATATTTTGGCGTATATATTGTGCATAATTTTTCTCTTTTATTTTTATTTCAGTTTATGAGAAGCAGTTCGGCTCCTGACCATTGGAAGCCGAAGATACTCCAACGATGGACTATACTTGTGGCCACTCATTCTGGCCTGTCGACAGCCTTGTCTGACCTAGGCACGAGTAGTGACGAAGAGCAAGACACCATAGAGGGAAGAATACCAGAACCGGTGCTACAATTGGAAGGTAACCCAAGGAGGATGGCTGTTCATGTAGACGATGACCTAGAGATCGGATCGCTGAACGCGCATGCCGACGGAGAACCGCCACAAGCCATAGTTGTCACCCCGGGACAGACAGCCTGTGATGTGAAGCCCCATGTTATTGCAATTCTACCCACGTACTGTGGGAAGAGTTATGAAGGGCCCTACGAGTTCCTTCATGAGTTCTGTAAGATTTGTAAGGCATAGAGAAGACCAACGGGGGCGACCGAGGATGACTACAGATTGAAGGCCTTGCCGTTCGTCCTAAAGTGGGAGGCCAACACATGGTTCATGCGCCTGCCACCCAACTCCATTGAGAGTTGGGCCGATTTCAAGTCAGCCTACCTAGGTGAATTTTTCCCGTCATCGAAGACGAGTGCGCTAAAGAGAGAGATAACCAGTGTGAAGCAAGAGTACGATGAACCCCTGAGCGATTATTGGGCGAAATATATGAGCCTTTTGGATGCGTGTCCAAACCATCACATGGCAGATATAGAGATACATCACACCTTTTATGAGGGGATGAATAAGGCAACAAAGGATCTGGCAAACTCATCGTCAGGAGGAAGCTTCACGCAACTAAAGGTCAGTGAAGCGAAAAAGGTCCTAGGGAAGCTTTTGAGCGCGAAGAAGGAGTACGACAATTCAAGGGATGGATACAGCAAAGAAAGGAGCGAGTGCTTCGTCCACTGACCAGGAGCAGAAGATAGAGCAGAAGATGGACTTGAAGATGGAAGAGCTGAAAAAGACGCTCCTGAGCGCGATTGAGAAGAACACGCCACCGCCTTCCCTAACTGGGGCTACAAGGGTGTAGAGCAGGGAAATCAAGGGCCAACCTATGATCACCCGAATGACTTGGTCAATATGGGGCAAGTAAATGTTGCAGGATACTATAACTCCAGTGGGAATTGGATTTCGGGGAGACAACGGGACATACCATGGAGGGACCATCCAAATTTTTGATGAGGAGATGGGAACCAAAATCAACACCGAGGTCAAGGTCAGAACCAATACAACCCCCACCCGAACCAAAATCCCAACCGTGGCCCAGCAAACCCCGACCACCAATCCAACTGGTCAGGGAGGAACCAACAACCCCACAACCAAAACCCACAGAGCCAAAACTCAAACCCTGTTTATATACCACCCCACCAGAGGAACTACCAAAATTACCAGAATCAGCATAGTCAAGGTCCACAACACCAGCAGAACCAGAACCAGTTCCAAAACCAGAATCATTATGACCAAGACCCATACAACCTTCCTGCCCAGTATAACCAATAACCACCCAACCAGAACCAGCAAAACTTCCAGAATTACCAGCCCAACTAAAACCCCTAGTATAGCTAGCACTGAAGGGTGGTGAGTCTTATGAGTTATGCGCTTGCAAAATTCGATCTAAGCAATTGCTAGGTCGAGACACCACTCTTCTCCGAATTAACTGAATCACAGGGTCCAGTAACTCGAGGGATCGAATGGCGCTCCGGTCGTTGGGCACTCACGACTCTCCTTCAACAATTAAATTTCCTCAACCCGAATACTATGGATTAGTATAGGGAAGTGGAGTCGATCCCACAGAGATGGATTCGTAGGCTAGTATTGAGAGAATTTGGACAAAATGGCTGCTGCCACGCAAAAGGGGTTGAGATTTTAACTACTACTAGACCTAGGCACAAAACGTAAATACTAGACCGAAGAACAAAGGACTCTTAAACCAAGTAACAGGCAGAAAAGTTTAAACAATTCCTAGACCGAGTACATAACTACCGATAACCACTAGACAAAGGAAATAAAAAGTGGGGACCATGAAATCCAAGCCTGACAACGTACGGTAAAGCTGCAGCTAACAATCTTCATGCACTTTTCTAACTAATTCAGATTCACAAATGGAGAAAACAGAGGAAATGCCCAGATTCAAACATAATAAACAGATTTGGTCGACGGAAACTTACAATAACTCGAAGATACGACAGATCTACGTAAACTAGGCGAAATAAAATATAAATACGTAAACTAGGCATGGAAATCAAGTACTCCTTCTCAGATTACATCGGACGCTTAATACACTCCGGATCCAAGCCATCCGAACCCAACAAACAGCAAAACCAACCCCATAACTCCGATTCATCCAAAAAGCAGAACCATTCTTCAGATCCAAACAACAAGTATCGGCAATAAATCAGAACCAACTGCAAAAATAACTAACTCCGACAATCCTAACTCGAAATCAATCGAACTCAACCAGCAAACCAGAAATGAACACAATAGACATAAGCGAAAGTAAAATCTGGAATAAAACCGGAAATATTGGTTGTCAAAAGAAAACCGAGCTTCGAACAGCGAAGCTCGGCGGAATCAGTGTAAATAGCAACGGAAATGTAAATTGTTTCTTCGCCCTTGAACTAGGACGGTGTTACAACCCTCGAACCATTGTCGGAAAGCTAAACGTGAACCACCAGCCAAGTGCTAACTGGAATCTCTCGCGAATTCAGAGTCAAGTGTGTGGAAAGGTGAATCGAGCAAGGAGCTGTTAGTGAGGCCTCCAGCCGAGAAGGTCCCTCCAGCCTGCATGCTTCTCCCTTTTATAGATGCAGACATAGCCTTCTAGAGTTTTCGTAGAAATCCCTATTCTACCCTTCAACTCCGAGGCTTCCTCCGTCTAGCAATTTTCTTCCAATTGTTCACCCTTTCGCCAGTTTCCTAGGACCATGCAAGCGTCCTCTTCTTTTCCTGGATCTGGCGAAAAACTTCACATACCTGACTTAATTCAATGCGTTAGACCCAGCAATTTCATGAAATGAACCCCTAGACCGATGCATGAAATTAGCCTTATCAAACTGCTCACACTTAAACCATGCTTGTCCTCAAGTATGAAAGACAAGAAAGTAGGAATAAGGCAAATTTCAATGCATGGTTACCAAGTAAAACCCTAAAAATGAAAACAAAACAAACTCCTAGACCTAAGCAACTACGGACTAAGAAAAGAAAAGAACACAAAGAACAGAAACACAACAAAACAAACAAGCATGAACTAGTTTCGAATTTTTAAGCTACTATCCCCACAAGCTCAAGTTCAATCTGATCGATTACAGTCTTCAAATCTTCCCCCTTCCTTCGTCTGCCTAAACGGTCTGTCAGTTAGTCAAGATAGCCTATTGATTTCCCATCTGTTAGGTTCGCTTGATCACTCATTCCTCACCAGGGATGTTAGGATCAAAACGCTCCAAAGTTAGAGTTATACCACTGATGCGTCGGGTTATGAGAGTTTTCTCCCTATTCTTCCTCCTTTCCTATGAATTTCCCTGGGCCAGGCTACGATTTTTTCTGCCCTTGAGGATTATATTTTTTCTTTTTTTTCTCTTCCTCATTTTCCTGTATTATAACCCCTTTCCCCTGGACTTCGTCCAGCTTATTCCTCCTAGAAATATTATTTTTTTATTTTTTTTTTTTGACCTCCCCTAGACTTCGTCCAGCTTTTACCTCCGGTTTCTGGACTTCGTCCAGCTTATTCCTCCTTAACCCATTTTTTCTCCTTCATACTCTACTCCCTAAGCATCAAGTGATAGCCCATTTTTTTATGTTAGCTCTAAAAGTGTTTAGGCTTATAATTCACTTTATAGTAGGGCTGTACAGCTAGGTTATCTAAGGCATTTTCCATCGTCCTAACTTCATTCAGATCGCATTCGGCTTATTAAGGAAGAAAGTGTCAAAGTTGATCTGCTTTTTCTCTTCAATCACTCTTACTAAGGGGATCTCGCCTTATTATCTAGCTAGCTCATGCGAAGCACACATCCTAAGACACAAAAACGATACTTACTCCCCCCCCCTCCCGCTTCACTCAAGCTTGTCCCCAAGCCATCGTAGTGAATGGGGGAAAAGAGAAATACTAACAGCAGACTGATAAAGTAAACAACAACAAACACAAATACAGAGCAAAACTTCTCACACTTAGACCGAGCATCGGGCTAAGTGGGAGAAGGCGCAACAAACAAACCAAGGCATGCAAAAAAAAAAACAAAACACCCCCTTCTCACACTTAGACCAAAAGTTGGGCTAAGTGTAAGAAAGGCAACACATATGTACAATTACAGAGCATGCTGGCATATAAGAACACAAACAAAACGGAAAATAAAAAAAAAGAAAATAAGGGTTACTTGGCTCCGTGGGGGGTTCAATTCGGGGTCTGGCCCCCGCGAGGGCCAGACTTTGGTGGCGCTGTCTGGTGGGTCACCTTAGTTTTCTTTCTGGCTGGCAACTCCGGCTTCTCATGTCGTTCTTCTGTCAGGCGGGGTACGGTTGTCTTCAATATCACGGGCCGAGAGGGAGATGGAGTAGTCTGGGGCCTTGGGGCATGCGGTGGCTTCTGCGCAGTCAGACTTCCTTGACCTGGCGTTGTAGAATCGCCGCTAGGCTTCGGAAGTTCCTTCGGTGTCTCTGGGAACCTTGCTCTAAGCCACTTTGTCATCGCCATCATCAACTCAACTCCTTCCGTCATCTTCCCAGTACATCTGGTCGATGTCGCCACAAGATCAGACATGCGCCCCTTGAGGGTCACCATTTCCTCCCTAACCTTCCGAACTTCCGTCCTTATTTCTTCCAGTTCCGTTCGTACTCCAGCGACATCTTTCCTGACACTCTCAGTACTATTCTTACTTTTTCCCCGCAGGGACACAATTTCCTCCCGAACCATCTTCATTTCTGACCTCATCCAACCAACCTCCTTTCGCACTTCCTCTACTTCTATCCTGGCTCCTGCTTCTACGTCAGCAGTATCCTTCACTTCCACCACATCGGGGTCCTGTTTCACCTGAGCCTCTGACTGCCCAACCTCGTAAAAGCATACTTCCCTTCCGCGTGCGATCAGCAACCCTTTATTGAAAAAATAATCCATGTTAAAAACCTCAGGGGGCGAACATGTCTTTACCTCTCGGCATGCCTTATGGATCTTCATGATTACATTCCTCTGCAGATAGGCTCCGAGCAGGTGGCACGTGTATAGGTGCCGTGAAGGATTTGCAGTCACTTGATGGCAGGCTTGGGCTATCCAATAGCCCAAGTGAACTCTTACCCCCGTAGCCATGCACCATGTGAAGTATAGATCGGCGGTAGTCAGAGCGTTGTTGGTTGTTCCCATTAAATTGTAACTAATAAAAGTCTGGGCAAATCGCAGGACCCTATTTTCGATGTGGTGTGCCTTCGAAAAGCTCGTTTTAAACTGACCCACCCTCGGGCGAGTCAAGAACTCCCAGGCGCTTTGCGCTTTGAATCCCGGCGTCATTTTCGGTGGACCAATCATCCTCTCGTTCCACAGGCCCTCATCGTCCTCCGTTCGCGTCTGCAAACCCATCCGCAAGGTCCATTCCCGGATGCTCATCGTATGTTCCTCACTGAAAAGTCTGAAATTAATGGATTCGGCATCCAAATCGGTAGTGGACTTAAATCGGAAGGTGGAAAAGAATTCTCGGGCCAGGTCAATCGGGACCTCGGTAGTACTGTGCTTGAGCAACCAATCGAAGCCTATTGCGTCGATATAAGTCCGGAGTTCATCGTTGCAAGCAATCGTTTTGAGCTCCGATGAGCTATACATCTTTCCTGACTTAGCGACCTTCCCCTCAGTACTCTTCTCCTTATAAATGGCCGTGCGCTTTGGGTCGTCAAACGTCCTCATTTCATCTAGCAAGCTGTTTGTTATCCACACTTCGGTTGGCTCAAAGTTGAATTCCTCTTCCTGTTCTTCTTCCGAGTCGCTGGACTCAGAAGGGCTCTCGGTTTCTGCGGCATATGGTACCTTAGCTGCCGGCGGAAGTGTGGATTCAGTAGAGTTCCATCTCGCCTTCTTGGTCGAGGAAGGAGCAATTTGTTTCCCCTTCCTTTTCTTCTCAGCCGCTTGGCGACGCTTCTCCTCATCACTCTCCCCCCTGCCAGGTCTGGGAGAGTTCACCTGTTCAGATGCTGCGGTCTCTGGACCCAGCGATTCTTCCTCCGTCGGCTCCACTGTTTCATCAATCTCATCAATGAGGCTCCGGCGAGCCCGCCTCCTAGCATCTCTGGGGTTGACCGGCGAGTCGGTATCCTCTGGGATCTCGGTCAGATCCACAATCAACTTCACCCCGGCGTCAGCGGGTTCCTGGCTAATTTCAGAATCGAGGGCTTCTCCCTCCTTGGACAACAATGGGGTTGCCCCCGAGATGTAAACAGGGGTCTCTACCCCCTCAAATCTTTCCCCGACGTGGGCCTCAGTACCCACCGGTTTCTCAGGGGTATCCCCCTCCACATTTTGTTCAGAAATTAGGGCCTCGTCGCCCCCATCTTCACCAACTATAGGGGCCTCCCCCCCCACAGATTTTTCCAAAACAGGGGTTTCCCCCTCAGAAATACTAACATCAGCAACAAAATCTTTGACTTCCCCAGATGGTTCCAGAACATCTCTCTCAACATATTCCTCACTAGCAAGTACGGGCTTCACCCCCTCAGAAACACTAATCGAAACAGGGGTTTCCCCCTCAGTTGCAGAGTCTACCCTTGGTTCGCACATAGCCAACAATTCCAACCCTGTGACCAAATCTGAGTCGTCTTCACGATTCTCTGCGGTGGTTGGTTCCGGGCTAGTGGTCGTGGATTCTTGAATGTCCTCTGGTTGTGTGGTGGTCTCCGGAACAACTGTCTCCTCTGGTACGGCAGTGGGTTCCGGAATGGCGATGGCTTCTTGAACGGTTTCAGGTTCAGCGACGGGTTCTGAGACGGCCTCCGGTTGTGGTACACTAGAAAACGGAGCAGCCTGTACGGATTTACCCATTGCGGTTGCAAACATGGCGAATGCCTCCATCGCCTTCTCCGCACCCCCAAATTTCTGGAATAGCTCGGCCATAAACGCCGCCGCCCCAGAGTCGGCGGACCCTGAGGTGCTTCCGGTTCCTTGTTTGTTTTCCATGGATGTTCTGTGGAATTTTTGTAAAGAATTTGGGGTGGAATTTGCAGATTAGGGTTAGAGAGAGAGAAAAAGGGGAGAGGAAATTGGGGATTTTTTGTGTTTGTGAATATTGGAGAGAGAATAGGTAATGAAAATAAGAAGGCAAAACCGATTATAGTGTAGGCATCAGAGAGGACGTTTTTGGCAGGCGGTTGCAGGTGATGACGCTTGCGACCGTACGCCTCCCCATAAAGTTCCTTTTGAAATCCGAACCGGTGCCAATCCCTCCAAAATTTTTACTCCACAACTCCTTGCCCTTGTGAATTCCTTCTGCAAAATCACACTTAAAGAAAAACATTAAACTAAAAATTGAAACGCCAGACTCCCCGGGTCTAGGGTATGACAGTATCAAAAAAATTCCTTAAGGAGTCTGGTATTTCGAAAATATTTTTGGAAGATTATTTTTTTTCTGATTTGTTTGGGTTTTTCTTGATTTAAAGAAAGCGATTGAATAGTTACAATTTATGTTCAAGTGTTCTCAAGATTCCCTAGGTCAGGTCACGCTAAAACTTCTTGGATGCTGGACCTAGGAAATCTCTAAGAACACTCACTTCCCAGATCTATTAGGCGATATCGTGGAGTGCGCGTAGTGGCATTTCGTCCACTACACACATCTCCGAGCTATCCCTAAATACCTTTACCCTATGACCGTTAACAAGAAAAGGAGTAGAGTTTGAATAACTTCCCTGGATTTCTACAGCTCCATTTGCACGCAAACTCACAACAGTGTATGGCCCAATCCATTTGGACTTTAACTTACCAGGCATTAGCTTGAGTCGGGATTGGAATAGGAGAACCTTCTGCCCGACTTGCAATTCCTTGACCCGGAGGTTCTTGTCATGCCAGAGTCTTGTTTTCTCTTTGTACCACATCGTCGATTCATATGACTGCAGCCTTAGCTCCTCCAACTCCTGCGGCTGCAATTTCCTCTCTTCCTCGCAGGATTCGGGTCTCATGTTTATTTCCTTGACCGCCCAATATGCTCGGTGTTCTACTCCCACGGGCAAGTGACACATTTTGCCGAACACAAGCCTATATGGTGACATCCCAATAGGCGACTTGTATGCCGTCCGGTAAGCCCATAGTGCGTCTCCAAGCCTCTTACTCCAGTCTTTCCTGGACGGATTAACCGTCTTTTCCAGTATCGCCTTTATTTCTCTGTTGGATATTTCCGCCTGGCCGTTGGATTGAGGATGATAAGGTGTAGACAGTCTGTGATGGACGCCATATTTTCTCATCAGAGCTTCAATAGTCCGGTTGCGGAAGTGTGTCCCATTGTCAGATATTATAGCTCTGGGCACTCCGTACCTGTTGAAAATGTTAGCTCTAAGAAACTTTGCTACCTCCTTAGCTTCACACGAGGTGGTTGCTTTTGCCTCTATCCATTTTTACACATAATCCACTGCCACAAGTATGTAGGTGTTCCCGTATGAAGACGGAAATGGACCCATGAAGTCCATCCCCCAAACATCGAAGATCTCACACACAATCACTGGGACTTGCGGCATCTCATCCCTCCTGGATATTCCCCCGGTCTGTTGACACCTCTCACAATTCTGACAAAACTCGAACGCATCCTTATGCAACGTAGGCCAGTAAAAACCACTATCTAACACCTTCCTTGCTGTCTTCCTAGGTCCAAAGTGACCTCCACAAGCTAGGGCATGGCAATGATTCAGCACATCCCTCTGTTCCCACTCCGGGATACACCTCCGGATTACTTGGTCGGCTCCCATTCGCCACAAATACGGGTCATCCCAGAAATAGTACTTGGCCTCGCTCTTCAATTTCATCTTCTGGGCCCGGGAGATTACTTGCGAACTGGGCACTTCTCCAGTGACTAAGTAATTTGCCAGATCTGCGAACCATGGCTCAGCGTTTTGATGGCATTTCCCTTTTTCGTCATCCCCTGGACCTGTTAACTCCATAACCTCCTCCCAGCTGGTAGGTCGAGGAAATTTTTTCACGTAGTACAAATGTTCCTCAGGGAATGCGTCCGGTATTGCTTCCTCGGTCTCCCTTTGAAATATCCTGCTCAGATGATCGGCTACTTTATTTTCAGTTCCCTTTTTATCTCTAACTTCCCAATCGAATTCTTGCAAAAGCAACACCCAACGGATTAATCTTGGCTTGGATTCTTTCTTCGCCAGCAAGTACTTTATCGCAGCGTGATCAGTGAAGACTATCACCCTCGACCCAAGCAAATATGGTCGGAATTTTTCAAAAGAGTACACGACTGCCAACATTTCCTTCTCCGTGGTGTCATAGTTTTTCTGGGCCTGGTTGAGCGTTTTTGACGCATAGAAAATTACGTAACTTTTTCCGTCAACTCTTTGACCTAGCACCGCCCCTACTGCATAGTCACTCGCGTCGCACATTATTTCAAATGGCAAACTCCAATCGGGCGCTCGGATAATGGGAGCCGATACTAGTCTATCTTTCAGTAGTTGAAAAGCCTTTATGCACTCCTCATTGAAAACAAACTCAACATCATTGTGCAGCAAATGAGTGAGTGGCTGAGCAATCTTCGCAAAATCCTTAATGAATCTTCTATAAAATCATGCGTGCCCTAGGAATCCTCTTACCTCCTTCTGGTTCGTCGGGTAAGGCAGTTTTGATATCACCTCAATCTTTGCCTGGTCTACCTGTATACCTTTTTCCGAGACTACGTGCCCTAGGACAATTCCCTTAGGGACCATAAAGTGGCATTTCTCGAAGTTCAAAACCAAATGTTTTTCCTGGCATCTTCTCAATACTTTATCCAGACTAGCCAAACATGAGTCAAATGAATTCCCGTACACAGTGAAGTCGTCCATAAAAATCTCGATGCAGTCCTCCAAAAGATCCGAGAAGATACTCATCATACACTGCTGAAAAGTGCCTGGCGCATTGCACAGGCCAAACGGCATCCTCCTGTAAGCATACGTGCCGAAAGGACACGTGAAAGTTGTCTTCTCCTGGTCCTCGGGATCCACATAGATTTGAAAATACCCACTATACCCGTCTAGGAAACAGAAGTATTGCTTGCCCGCTAGCCTCTCTAGCATCTGGTCAATGAAAGGTAGAGGGAAATGATCTTTCTTGGTCGCTTCATTTAACTTCCTATAATCGATGCACATCCTCCACCCAGTGACTAGTCTGGTGGGCACCAATTCATTCTTGTCGTTCTTGACCACCTGTATTCCTGACTTCTTGGGTACCATATGGACTGGACTCACCCATTCACTGTCTGGTATGGAATAAATGATTCCTAGGGAGAGTAGTTTCAATACTTCCTTCAGCACTTCCTCCCTCATGTTAGGATTCAATTTGCGTTGAGGGTCTCTGCAGGCTTTTGCTCCTTCCTCCAAGCGGATGTGATGCATGCACAAATCTGGACTAATTCCTACCAGGTCAGAGAGTGTCCACCCAATAGCCTTCTTGTTTCTTCGGATTACCTTCAGCAGTTCCTCTTCTTGTCCCTCGGTCAAGCTGCTGTTGATAATAACAGGGAAAGTTTCGTTCTCCTCTAGATAAGCATACTTTAGGCCTGGTGGAAGTGTTTTCAGCTCCTTCTTGGGAACATCTTTTTCCTGGGGCAAGGGATTTTTCTCTGTTACTTCCGTAGTCATTCCCTTCC
Organism: Salvia splendens; assembly: GCF_004379255.2. NCBI lineage: Eukaryota > Viridiplantae > Streptophyta > Magnoliopsida > Lamiales > Lamiaceae > Salvia > Salvia splendens. Next base: position 23,243,145 of record NC_056035.1, read on the forward strand.
TTGACCCAGCAGAACCTTCCACACTCGCCACATAAGGTGTATTCCTTGACCTGGCTAGCTCCGGATTTGCACAGAATTCCAGAATTGCTTCAGCTAACTCCTCATCAGATAACTCACTTGTGTTCATTGCTTGACACCAACTGGCTACCTCTCTATCAATGTCAAGACTCATCTCGGAGTTCTCAATCTGTTCCTGCATTAATTCCGTCTCAAGATATTCCTGGACCAAAGGGTTAATAACATCTATAGCATGCAAATTTTCAACGTCAAGAGGTTTCTTCATTGCCTCATCAATGCTGAATGTATATTTCTCCCCATTGTAATCAAGGCAAATTGTTCCATCAAAAACATCAATGATAGTCTTAGCGGTTCGTAGGAAGGGTCTCCCTAAACGTACTCCGCCCGACTCAGCAGACTCATTATCACTCATCTTAATCACATGGAAATCAGCAGGGTACAAGAAGTCATGTACCCTGACTATCACATTCTCAAGCACCCCTTCAGGACAGATGCATGACCTATATGCCAATTGAATCACAACTTTCGTATCTACCATGCCTACCCCAACTAACTTCTTGTACATGGAAAGTGGTAACACGTTTATCGACGCACCTAAATCACACATAGCATGCTCGATTTTCACATCACCAATAGAGATGGGTAAGGTGAACATACCTGGGTCATTGCATTTTGAAGGCATCTTCCTTTTCTGAATTACTGCGGAGACATTCTCGCCTATCAGAATTTTCCCACTGGGCCTAGCCTTCCCAGCTATAAATTCCTTGATGAACTTGCTAAAGACTGGCATCTTCAGGGCCTGTAAAAATGGCAGATTGATTTCCAACTTCCCAAAAATGTCCATGAAGTCTACCGGTTCTTCCTTCTGTTTCTTGGCTTCCCCCCGACTCGGAAAGGGTTTCAGTCGCTTCCCTGCTCCGGTAGAACTTTCAGCTGATAACTCTCCAGTTTCTTTTCCCACTGCCTCATCTTCCAACTCCGGCTCTGGATCGAGGAAGAATGATTCGGTCGGTCTAGGCAATTGTTTCTCCAAATCTTTCTCCTCAAGGTCATCCTTGACCAAGGGACTTCCTCCCTCCAAGTGTCTGGGTCTGGGAGTTGTATCCTCTTTCTTCTTGCCTTCCTTAGGATCTGTCCCCTCCTTTGTTCTCACCACCGGTCCCTCATATCCTTTCCCGGACCTCAAGGTAATCTGACTTATATTAGCTCTATCAGGTGGCCTTACTGAGGCCGGAATTTTTCCTTCGTTTCCCCGCATGTCACTCAAAGAAGTGGCTATTTGGGACAATTGCTTAGCCAACATATCCATGGCTGCTTTCTGCTCCTGTTGAGCATCTTGCAGCTTGTGCACTACGTCATTGTTCGATTGCAGGTTGTTTTGCATATGTTGCTGAGAACTGACGAGGTCTTGCACCATATCATCGATATTCTTTGTTAACTTTGGTGGTTGACTGGGTCCCGGCCCTATACTCAGAGTCGGTCCACTTGCTTGATTCTGACGAGCGTTTCCTTGACCGCCTGAAGAGTTATTGTATTGATTTCCTTGGCCCTGGTAATTGTTTTGGAAATTCCTTTGGTGCGGTGGTACATAAGGGTTCCCTTGATTATTCTGATTCCTGTTTCCCCAGCTCGAGTGGTCTCCTTGGTTCCGATTAATCCAGTTGCCCTGCCCCTCTTGATTCATTCCTGACCAGTTACCTTGTCTTTCGGGCTGAGGTGCAAACTGCTGACTTTGTTGTGGTGCCGGCTGATTCTGTTCGTTGTCAGTCCATCTGAAATTCGGATGGTTTCTCCAAGGCGCATCTCTCTGTCTCCCTGGATTCCAGCTCCCATCGGGATTCCAACTTCCCATTGCATTGACCTGGGCCTGATAATCTCCTTCCTGGGTCCCGTAATATTGTTGCATTTGATTATATCCTGGACCAGGAGATTTCTCCTTCCCTTGTGAAGCCAGTGGAATCGTCTTTTCAATCGCGTTCAAAAGAGCCTTCTCGAGCCTATCAATCCTCGCTTCGACTTTGTTATCTTCTTGTTCTCTCCAAGCATGCACCGATCCTCTTTTCACTACATTCCTAGGGTTATCGTACGCCTTCTTAGCGTCAATCAACTTCCCTAGGATCTCTCTTGCCTCACTTCCCATTTTTCTTGTGAAATTTCCCCCACTCGAGGAGTTCATTAAGTCCTTTGACTCGGGAGTGGCTCCTTCGTAAAACAGAGAGTAGGCCTCTGCCTCTATCATCCGGTGATTCGGGCATGCATCCAACAACCTCTTAAATCTCGACCAGTACTGACTCAACGATTCATCGTAATCTTGCTTACACTCTAGTATTTCTTTCTTAAGTGCATTCGTCTTGTTGGATAGGAAGAAATAATCTAAGAATTCCAACTTGAAGTCCCTCCACGTGCGGATAGAATCCGGAGGCAACCTCAATAGCCACGTATTAGCTTCCCCCTTCAAGGTAAACGGAATCGCTCGTAAGCGATAATCTTCCTCTGTTGCATCATTCGGCCTCTTCTGAATACCACATAACTTACTGAATTCATTTAAGAACTCATACGGACACTCATTTCTACGCCCAGAGAACGTCGGCAAGATGCCGAGTACGTTTGTCTTGATCTCGATAGTCCTCTGGCGTGGATTCATTACTATAGCTTGAGCTGGTTCTCCATCTAAATGGGCAGTGAGAGAGCCGATTTCTGGATCTGGGTCTACCACCTGCGCCATGACTAATTCATCTGCTTCCCCTGTTTCTGACTCTGTTTCTGATTCGGCTGGTGATTCTGGATCTTCGCGTCCTGATGACGTCCAAGATTCGTCGCTAGTAAATTCACTCGGAAACGGGCCTCCCGTGGTGAACCCTGATCTGGTGGTCACAGTAGAGACTATATCCTTAACCCGCCAACCAAACTGGCCGTGTGTCCACCCAGATGAGTTGCTCCAGTAGGTAGACCTTGAGCCTCTGCTCATAAACTGCAAACAAAAAGAGAAAGAAAACAAATCAAAACTATTTACACCACAGACTCTGAACACTAGCACTAAGCACGCCATCCATCCCCGGCAACGGCGCCATTTGAAGGGTGGTGAGTCTTATGAGTTATGCGCTTGCAAAATTCGATCTAAGCAATTGCTAGGTCGAGACACCACTCTTCTCCGAATTAACTGAATCACAGGGTCCAGTAACTCGAGGGATCGAATGGCGCTCCGGTCGTTGGGCACTCACGACTCTCCTTCAACAATTAAATTTCCTCAACCCGAATACTATGGATTAGTATAGGGAAGTGGAGTCGATCCCACAGAGATGGATTCGTAGGCTAGTATTGAGAGAATTTGGACAAAATGGCTGCTGCCACGCAAAAGGGGTTGAGATTTTAACTACTACTAGACCTAGGCACAAAACGTAAATACTAGACCGAAGAACAAAGGACTCTTAAACCAAGTAACAGGCAGAAAAGTTTAAACAATTCCTAGACCGAGTACATAACAACCGATAACCACTAGAAAAAGGAAATAAAAAGTGGGGACCATGAAATCCAAGCCTGACAACGTACGGTAAAGCTGCAGCTAACAATCTTCATGCACTTTTCTAACTAATTCAGATTCGCAAATGGAGAAAACAGAGGAAATGCCCAGATTCAAACATAATAAACAGATTTGGTCAACGGAAACTTACAATAACTCGAAGATACGACAGATCTACGTAAACTAGGCGAAATGAAATGTAAATACGTAAACTAGGCATGGAAATCAAGTACTCCTTCTCAGATTACGTCGGACGCTTAATCCACTCCGGATCCAAGCCATCCGAACCCAACAAACAGCAAAACCAACCCCATAACTCCGATTCATCCAAAAAGCAGAACCATTCTTCAGATCCAAACAACAAGTATCGGCAATAAATCAGAACCAACAGCAAAAATAACTAACTCCGACAATCCTAACTCGAAATCAATCGAACTCAACCAGCAAACCAGAAATGAACACAATAGACATAAGCGAAAATCTGGAATAAAACCGGAAATATTGGTTGTCAAAAGAAAACCGAGCTTCGAACAGCGAAGCTCGGCGGAATCAGTGTAAATAGCAACGGAAATGTAAATTGTTTCTTCGCCCTTGAACTAGGACGGTGTTACAACCCTCGAACCATTGTCGGAAAGCTAAACATGAACCACCAGCCAAGTGCTAACTGGAATCTTTCGCGAATTCAGAGTCAAGTGTGTGGAAAGGTGAATCGAGCAAGGAGCTGTTAGTGAGGCCTCCAGCCGAGAAGGTCCCTCCAGCCTGCATGCTTCTCCCTTTTATAGATGCGGACATAGCCTTCTAGAGTTTTCGTAGAAATCCCTATTCTACCCTTCAACTCCGAGGCTTCCTCCGTCTAGCAATTTTCTTCCAATTGTTCACCCTTTCGTCAGTTTCCTAGGACCATGCAAGCGTCCTCTTCTTTTCCTGGATCTGGCGAAAAACTTCACATACCTGACTTAATTCAATGCGTTAGACCCAGCAATTTCATGAAATGAACCCCTAGACCGATGCATGAAATTAGCCTTATCACGCACCAAGGACCGAATCAGTTCCAATATCCTAACAGGTCAAGGAGATCTATGGAGGACATGATGGGAGAACTGCTCGCTTCGCAGCAGAGTATCAAGGGTGAATTGCAGTCTAATAATGAAGTAGTGCAGGGGATGCAGAGTGCCCAGAAGGAGCATAAGGCGAACATAGATATGATGAATAGGCAATTAGCCTAGCTGGAGAATTCGATGGGTGAATTGAAAGGGAATTCAGGGAAACTCCTGTCTACAGTCCATGTACCTGAAAAGGCAAACGTGAGCAAGGTTACATTGCGGTCCGGTACTGCCTATGATGGACTCCAACCAAAGAAACCCAGTGGAGAGCCCTACTGAGCGACATCGTCTCGGAGAGAGAGCTCAACAGACCTCTGCCTCAGATGCAGGATCCGTTTTTCTTAGATGAAGCACCACTGGAAAAAGATGAAACCAAAGGCGTACGGTCCAGGGAAGACCCTCCTAAGGAAACGGAACCCACGACAGAGACTCCAGCCCCGGATGTGCCCAAGAGAGACTCAGGAAAGGCTGTTGAAGAACCAGTAGACGAGGTGAAAGGGAAAAAACCATTCCATTACCGTTTCGTGACTAGGAGGAAGAAGGAGAACCCAGTGGACTACATGTCCATTTTTGGGAAGCTGGATGTCACCATACCGTTCCTCCAAGCCGTGAAGCTACCCCCACTTGGGAAATTCATCAAGGAGTTCATAGCCGGGAAAGCCCAGGAAGATGGGAAAATCATGGTGGAAGGGATAGCGTCAGCAATTATGCAGGAGAAGCTACCGCCCAAGAGAGCCAACCCATGTATGTTCACTTTACCTATAACTATAGGAGATGTAAAAATCGAGCATGCGATGTGTTATCTGGGAGCATCTATAAATGTTATGCTATTATCAGTCTATAATCGGTTGAAGGGAGTGAAGTTGTCAAACACTAGGGTGTTAATCCAACTGGCTGATAGATTATGCATAAATCCTGAGGGCGTGTTGGAAATATATAGGTGAGAGTGCATGATTTTACTTACCCTGCTGACTTCTATGTGATCAAGATGAGTGAGTCTGAAGCTATGGAGTCTAGCGGTATATTGTTAGGGAGACCGTTTTTTAGAACAGCTAAGACAATCGTGGACATGGCTGAGGGGACAATTTGCATTGATTTTCATGGAGAGAAATTCACTTTTGATATCAATGAGGCCATGAAGAAGCCTATTGATTCTGAAAATCTATGCTATGTTGATGTAATTGCACCCCCTAGTCCAAGATTTTCTTGAGACCGAGTTATTGCAGGAAAAACTCCAAGCGTTGGATGTGTATGGACAGGCTGATGTAGAAGCAGCTGCATGGTGCAATCTGATCAGCAGCCAAGGGTTGACAGATGAAGACATAGAGGGAGCAATTAAGGACTTTTGTCAGAAATCAGAATTTATTGGAGCCACAGGGGCTCAACTACCAGCCGGTATAGAGGAATTCTCAGATGGTGAATTAGAAAAAGAGGGGGATGTTGCAAAAAACCTTCTACCCACAGACACACTTCCCCCACAAGTTGATTTAAAGAAACTGCCAGCAAACCTGAAGTATGCCTTCCTCGGGGAGGAAGACTCATACCCGGTGATTATCAGCAGCAGCCTTACGGAAGAACAAGAGACGAAACTACTAACTGTGCTAAGCAAGAACAAAAGAGCAATTGGATGGAGCCTTACAGATTTGGTGGGAATAAGCCCTGATGTCTGTATACACCACATCAGGCTAGAAGAAGGAGCGAAAGCACATCGAGACTCGCAAAGGAAGGTGAACCCTAACATGCGGGAGGAGATATTGAAGGAAATTTTGAAATTGCTGTCATTGGGAATTATCTATTCGGTGCCCGACAGCGAGTGGGTCAGCCCCATTCACATGGTCCCCAAGAAGTCAGGGATCCAAGTGGTTCAAAATGAAATGAATGAGCTGATACCAACAAGGCTAGTTACTGGTTGGCGGATGTGCATAGACTACCGCAAACTGAATGTCGCAACCAAGAAAGACCACTTCCCCCTGCCATTCATCGATCAGATGTTGGAGCGACTGGCTGGGAAGAAGTACTTTTGTTTTTTAGATGGGTATAGTGGATATTTCCTAATCTACGTGGACCCTGATGACCAGGACAAAACCACCTTCACCTGGCCATTTGGAACCTACGCGTATAGACGCATGTTGTTCGGTCTGTGCAACGCCCCGGGTACATTTCAATGTTGCATGATGAGCATATTTTCCGATCTGATCGAGGATTGTATAGAGATCTTCATGGATGACTTTACAGTCTACGAAGACTCTTTCGACTCGTGCCTTCATCACTTGGACGTAGTTTTGGAAAGGTGTCAAGCAAAGAGCCTTGTCTTGAATTTTGAAAAGTGCCATTTCATGGTCACAGAAGGAATCGTCCTAAGACACGTGGTGTCGGAGAGAGGTATCCAGGTGGATTAAGCCACAGTGGACGTCATATCCAAGCTGCCATTCCCTACTGACCAGAAGGAAATAAGGGGTTTTTTGGGGCATGCAGAATTTTATCGATGATTTATTAAGGACCTCGCCAAAATTGCCCAACCCCTTACTAGACTCCTCAAAACGAGGTGGAGTTCATCTTTGATGAACAGTGCAAAGCCGCTTTCAACCTTCTCAAAGAAAAGCTGATATCCGCACCAATCATCCGGGCTCCTGACTGGGATCATCCTTTCGAAGTGATGTGTGATGCCAGCGACTATGGAGTGGGAGCTGTTCTGGGTCAGAAAATCGAAGGAAAAAGGTACGTGATCTTCTATGCATCCAAGACCTTGAATCAAGCTCAACGGAATTATGACACCACTGAGAAGGAGATGCTGGCCGTGGTGTATTCATTCGAGAAGTTCCGACAGTACTTGTTAGGATCCAAGGTCATCGTTTATACTGACCATGCGGCCATTAAGTACCCGATTGCCAAGAAAAAATCAAAGCCCCGCTTGATCCGATGGGTCTTCTACTACAAGAATTCGAATGGGAGGTGGAAGACAAAAAAGGAGTCGAGAATAAAGTAGCGGATCATTTGAGCAGAATAGTGCAAGATGGGAGCAGCGAGGAGGTGCACGACCGGTTCCCGGAAGAACACTTGTGTGAAGTGATTTTTGCCGTCAGAAAAATTAATTGGCAAGAGGTAATGAAGCTCACTGGCCAAGATACAACAGCAAAAGGGAAAGAAAAAGTAGGGCAGGAGCCATGGTTTGCGGACCTAGCCAACTACCTAGTGACAGGAGAACTTCCAGAAGTGCCAAACGTCACCAAGGCTCAAAGAATGAAGATCAAAAGTGAGTCGAAATACTACTTTTGGGACGATCCATACCTGTGGAAAGTAGGAGCAGATCAAGTGATTAGAAGATGCATTCCTGACTGGGAGCAGAGGGACGTACTGACACATTGTCACTCCTTGGCATGTGGAGGACACTTCGGTCCAAAGAAAACGGCAAGAAAGATTATGGACAATGGATTCTACTGGCCAACTCTCAACAAAGATGCTTATGAATTTTGTAGAAGCTGTGAACGTTGCCAACTGACCGGTAGGATCTCTGCACGAGATAATATGCCACAAGTACCAGTTATTGTTTGTGAGCTGTTCGACATATGGGGGATGGACTTCATGGGTCCCTTTCCCTCGTCCTATGGAAACCTGTATATTTTAGTCACAGTTGAATACGTCTCTAAGTGGGTAGAAGCCAAGGCCACGAGCACGTGTGAGGTGAAAGAGGTGGCCAAGTTCCTCAACAGTATCATTTTCAGCCGTTTCGGAATACCAAGGGCCATCATATCCGATCAGGGAACCCACTTCTGTAACCACACTATCGAAGCCTTGATGAAGAAGTACGATGTTCACCACAGATTATCTAGCCCCTACCACACACAAGCGAACGGTCAAGCGGAGATATCTAACCGAGAGATAAAGAGCATTCTGGAAATAACTGTCAACCCTTCCAGAAAGGACTGGAGTGTGAGGTTAGAAGATGCTCTGTGGACGTACCGGACAGCCTACAAAACGCCCATAGAAATGTCCCCATACAGAATCGTTTTTGGGAAGATGTGCCATTTACCAATGGGGATCGAACATACTGGGCAGTACAGCAAGTTAATATGGATGCTAAGGCCTGTGAGGAGGAAAGGAAGCTACAGCTACAGGAGTTAGAGGAACTTAGATTGGAGTCGTTCGATTCTGCCATGTGGTATAAAGAGAGAACTAAATTGTGGCACGACAGAAATCTAAGGACCAAAGACCTCCATGTTGGCCAGAAAGTACTACTCTTCCAGTCAAGATTGAAGCTAATGCCTGGGAAGATCAAGTCGAAGTGGACAGGACCATATGTCATAACCGCACTCTGTTCTAACGGAGCAGTGGATATTTCAGGGAGTACTCCTAACTCTGAACCCTTTATCTTAAATGGACATAGGCTGAAGGTGTTTAGGGATAATAGTGATGTGGGTGTAGTGGAAGAGACTCCACTACAACCGCATACTAAGGTTGCGTAATGACCCGTAGGATGGGAATTTGGAGTTCCACTGGGCTAGTTTTCTTTTAGCAAAGTTTGCATATGCTGGCCAAGTAGAATTCCAAATTACCTAAAGTAAATTGTAAATATTGTAAATACTTGGGAGTTTATAGTTTAATTTCTGCATCCAAATATAAATTAAAATCCAAAAAAAAATTTCGGACCTTAAATATTAATTTGGAGTACGTACTGACCACAAGAATACCAATTCGGTGAAACTCCCAATTGTATTTAAATGTCCTTTTTACTTTGTTTCCATTCTTGGAAAATATGGGGGGAAAATGTTAAGGGGAGATTTAAAAAGGATAGGCTGAAATTTGAATTTGGTGTTTGGTGCAGCTTTGCAGAGACAGGACAAGCGACATCCAATCAGAAGGCAGTGCTCTCAACCGTCTACCACCCGAAGCGGCACGACCAGGAAACTGCCTATTGCCGGTTAAAACCCTCAATTGCTCCATTCCACTCTAAAAAAGCCAACCGCCCATTCCTCTTCACCTCACAAACCCTTACCTACATTTCTCTCTTCCAAAATACCCACCGTTATTCCCGAAATCAACACCCACACTACCACCAAAAACCACCAGCTCAAATCATGTGGAAGAAGAAAATGGCCAGAAAACAAGCCGCGGAAAAATCCCCTTCAATCCTTCGAGATGAAACCCCAGAGTTACAACCGACGACTGAAGAGCGGCCGCCAAGCCCACAACCACAACCACAAGAGCCGATTCCTCAGGCTCCGGCGATGGTTCCCTTGAACATACTGGCGGAGTTCCTCAGGCAGCAGGACCCGAATAAAGATTGGGCGGCTCTGTTGGTGGGTTTTAGCCAAATTGGAGGCGGATCAAACATGACCGGAGGAACCCCGGTAATACCAATCCCAGAAACAAGTGTTCAGGCCACGGTGCGCCCACCAACCTCCATCCCGACTTACTCAACAACCCCACTAGAAAAGCAATCTCCCTCGATGACCGCACCATCAGCATCCTCGAAACCCTCCCCTAATCACCAACAAATTGAACCAATGGATGTTAGCCCACTTTCCGCCTACCATGACTCTAACCTAGGGGAACCCGAAGGGAAAGAAAGCGAGGAGCAGAAGAGCCAGGGGAAAGGGGATGAATCTGAGAGAACACTGGTCATGGAGCCCGTTTCCCAAGAAATAGAAAGAGATGAGATAGATCTGAACGAGATGGCCAGGAAGCAAGGCCTTATGACTGATGACGAGTTTCAGGCGCTTTTAGAGGAGGAGAACAGGATGGAAGATGACACTTTCAGGATGGCTGAGGGTCTGGACCTCGCATCAAAGGCAGTAGGAGGAGGTGAAAAAGCTGGTACAGTAAACGACTCAGAAGGCCTAGCCCACCAAACAGAAGACGATGTGGAAGAAAAGCAGACCGGAGAAGGAGAGTCGAAGTCAGTGACTCCCCAGCCAGAAGCAGAGGAGAATGATACACACATCGAGGAAAGGGAGACCGAAGTACGACCAGAGGGACCAGAGCTAATGGCACCACCAGTATCGAAACCGAAAGCAGTTAAAAGAAAATTGGTATTGAAGAATGATCCTAAGGCAGAACGGCCGAAGCCAAACAGAGTGTCGCAAAGATGCCTCAGGAAATGGACATCCAGCAAGGCAGGAGCAAACACGGTAGCAGGTGCAGTGGAGATCTCTAGTGAAGAAGAAAGGACTACTCCTACAAAACCTGGGGAGGAATCCTTGTCAGCTACCAACTTGAAAGATGCCTCGACAGCAAACGAAGTGGTCTCACCCACGCCGAGTGACCAGAGAGAGGAAACTGACAAGATGGCTGAAGGTCTGGACCTCGCATTGGAGTCAGTAGGTCACGCAGAGCCAGTAGATGACAGTACCCATATCCGCGTGGAGACCCAGCCTACTGCCCAGAAAGAGCCTTCGACACCAACAGAGGAGAGACTGGAGGAAAATGAAGACGGAGATGAGGACAGATACCGCGAGGAGAGGAAAAGGAAGGGGAAAGCCCCTGTTACGAAGAAGCCAAGCACCAAGAAGCAACACACGGTCAACACCGGCATCGTCATCAAGGAGTTAGAACATAGAGTCCCACCACGCCGACGGGAGCAAAGTGACAGTGAGTACACCGAGGAATCAGAATCAGACAGCGACATCTCCCTAGAGGACGAGGAATATGGTGAAAAGCAGCTCCCACACAACCATCGTGAGTTGATACATCCTCCGGTGGAAAGATTGAAGTACCGGCATTGGAGAGTGGAGCTCACGGACGAGCTAATAGAAGACATGAAGCATTTCAGCATCAAAAAGCTTCAGGATGCGTTTGATGACAAAGAAGATGGCAGCAAGCAGATTAAGAGAGGGAAGGTACTCTATTTTCCCTCTCTTGATGAATTGAATGCCCGTGAGCCTTTCTTGTCGTATTTGTGTGGGTTGGGTTTCGACTGGTTGTTGGAGAATAGAGACCCGAGTATACCTATTAGGTTGGCAAAGGAATTTTTCACCACCTTTAGATTCAGGGTCACTACTGACCTGGATGAAGAGTCGATAACCTTTAGGGTATTCGGGAGAGAAGTGAGGATGAGCTTGATCGAGTGGACGGTCAGATTGGGAATGTGTAGCCTAGAAGAGGCCATAGGGCCAGAATGGAGAAGTAGGGAGAGGGGGATTCCCTGGAGGCACATCGAATTTGAACCCCAGGAAGCGTGGGAGGAACTAACTCACCCAGCTGCTGGGCAGTTTGTATCTACCATTTCCCGCTCCATTCATTTCAACAACCCCATCCTGCGCCTCGTCCAACTGTACCTGGACTTCAATCTTCTAGGGCAATCAAACTCTGCCGTCTGGACATCCATGACCGAACTCTACCTACTCTGGTGTGCCAAGCGTGGGAGGAGATTGCATCTGGGGTTCTGGACCGCTTATCAATGCCACCTCATTGCCACACACCTGCAAGAAATCTTTCCCTCTGCCACATATTGGGAGCCTTCGTGAGGAACAACATAACTATTTTGGAGGCCGAAGGTTTATCTCCCTTGTACATGGTGGACCCTCCGGGCCCGTTCGATACTCCTTTCTTCGTTCGCACAAACACTGTCTATATCAAAGAAGGAGCCCCACGTTTTTATGCCATGGGGGAAGAAGTTATCCCTGCTGAGCGAGTAGCAATAGGCCAAGGCGCACAGGTTCAAGATCAGAGGCAAGCGAACCTGGATAGGGCGGTGGCTGAACTAGCAGAGGAGAACAAGCAAGCGAGAGCAGAGTTGACCCGTCTGACGAACGTGATGGAGGGCATACTGAAGGAGTTAGCAAAAGGAAAGACAGCTGAGAGAGCTGGAACGACCGTCCATGGAGGCCAGAGTGATGAACCACATGTAACAGAGAAGGAGGAAGAAGAACCGGAGGAAGAAGGTGACGATGTACCGGCAGAGTCTGAGGAGAATCAAGTCGATACCAAGGAAGAGGAACCCGAGGAACCACCTGCACCTAGCCCTACCCCGCAGAGGAGTAGGAGGAATATGCGACCACCCTACTGACCAGTTAGTTTTCTTTTTCAGTTTTAGTTTTTTTATTTTATTTGTTGTTCTGTTGTTTTAGGTAGAGTAATTTTGTGTAGTATGTGTGTGCAAACCCCATTCACAGCACTTAGCCTATTCAATAGCTAAGTGTGAGAAGTTTATATATATATATATATATATATATATATATATATATATATATATGATTGTATTCAAATCCTTTTTCTCCTTATTAATCCAATCTCCTTCTTAATCTCATCCATGGATTTGTAGTGATCAGATGGTTAAAATATTTGGCTGAAATTAGTTAATTCCCTTAATTTTTAACGTGTAAAGGGCTTAATAGACATTAACATTTGGAGTTAGTTATGGAATGCTCCATGATTTCAGCGGTAGAGTATTTGTGCAGTTTATCAAAATATTTTATGCAGATTTCGTTGAATTGTTACTCCATTCGTCCGGGTTTAATTTTGCTTGAATTACACTGCGAGAAATTGTCGTTCACACAAACCATACAGATTTCGATTTCGCCCATCGTCGATTATCAATGGAAGAAGGTACTCTACCCTATGTTTATTGATTTCGACCATGTTTGTTGATGTCCATGTTTTCATTTTTTGTAGGAAAATAAGTCGCATTAACAAGTTTGTGTTTGTCATGAAATTCGTGTGTCATGTTGTTGTGCCTCTATAGTGTTTTATCGAAATATGATTGATGTTGTATGGTTATGTGATGGCTACGGTGCGTTCAATTGACATAGGCGTTCGATTATCCTACTAGTTTTGTTATTTCATGTGACATAGGCGTGCAATCCTTCCCCTAGGGTTCCCGGTTTCTGGGCTTAGGAGTGCCGTATACTATCATATTCAAAACATGTTCCTTTGACTACGAATTGGAGCCATTCGTACAGTGTTTGGTTTAATATTGATTTAGGAATTGGAAGAAATTATAAATGTGATGTGTAAGGATGATTTGGTAATGCACTCTTTCTGTTCCGTAATGTATAGTATACTGCATATAATGACTCTTTACCTTAACTTGTAGAAACGCTCGTTTAACATGTATTGTTTCGTGTTTATAAACACTAAGAGTTGTGCCTGCCTGTTCTGAGGAATTAAAGCTTGTTGTTGGTCAGATGTTCCAATCATTAGATTTTGCACTCGCGTTTTATGATGTGTATGCCCGGGCCGTTGGTTTTGATACGCGCAAACAAGGGGTGAGGAAGGTGGAAGATGTTACAATGTGGTATTATGTTGTATGCAATAGGGAAGGCCAGAAGAAGTCCAACGAGGATGACCAATTGAATGCACGTTCCGGTTTCTCCATGAAGCGTCGGCGCTTATCCAAGCGATGTGGATGTAAAGCGAGTTTATCCTTCAAGTATTTCTCTGATAATGGACTTGCAGGTTACATAGTCCAGCATTTCAACGAGCTTCATAACCATGATATGGTTGAGTCAGAGCATCAGAAGTTTATGTCTGTTAACCGTCATTTGGATGACGTGCATCAGAAATTTATACTTGATTGTTCAAAGGCGAATATTGGACCCACACTTACGTTTAAGGTGTTGAAAGAAACTCTCGGTGGGTTTGACCTGGTCGGTTGTACGGTTGGGGACATCAGGAATGCGTCACGCGACACTAAAGCATATGCACATGGATTCGATGTGCAAATGGTGTTGGACGACATGGCTAAAAAGAAGGAAATGTTTGAGTCGTACACATATCATTATGAGGTTAACGAAAACAACCAGTTGGTTGCCTTGTTTTGGTGTGACGGCTTGATGAAGAGGAATTACCACATGTTTGGTGACATTGTAGCCTTTGACTCCACGTATAACACGAACAGGTATATATGCTTCTACAACAGTATGTGCATTATATTTAGGTTTGTATTCATTATAATACGATATCATTTGCATTATTTAGATTTGATTATCTTTTCAATGTTAATAATTTTATGTGCATTATAAGGATTTATTCATTCATTATTTCAGTGTTGAAGATACATTAGTTTCTTCTTTGATTAGTTTATTAACACTGAAACGGTTGTTTATGAAGGTATTGCATGATATTCTGTCCTTTCACGGGAAAGGACAATCATGGAAGACCTGTAACCTTTGCGGCTGGCTTGGTATCCAATGAGAAAACAGGGGCATTTGGCTGGTTGTTTAGACATTTTGTTGAATGCATGGGCATAGCACCGAAGATGATCGTGACAGATCAAGACAATGGAATGAGATCAGCCATTGAAGAGGTTTTGGTTGGCACGCGACACCGATGGTGTATGTGGCACATAATGCATAAGTTGGCCACCAAGGTTCCAAATAGGTTGCTGAGGGATGAAGCTTTCAAGAAGGAATTCAGTGCATGCGTTTGGTCTGATTTGCTTGAGCCTGACGAATTTGAAGAGGAGTGGAAAAGAGTTGTGGAAAGTCATGGGTTGGAAGACTTTGACTGGTTTAACTCATTGTACGAGCACAGGCATTTCTGGATACCGGTGTATTTTTGAGATTTTCCACTGGGTTTGATGATTAGGACTACGTCCATTTCCGAATCGGAGAACAGTTTCTACAAAAGATTTTTGAAGCCCCGGGTGAACATAGCCGAGTTCTATTTGAATTTCAACCATGCTGTTGAGTTTCAGCGAAACAGTTGGGCTGCTTTAGACTACCACGATGCCACTGTTTTGCCCATTTTGGCCACTACCTTGCTGTTCGAGAAACATGCATCAACGCTATACACCGATACGATGTTCAAGAGAATACAAGAAGAAATCGTTGAGGGTAACGACAGGTGTCGCGTGCTAGGTTTTACTTCGACTGAATTTGTAGACACATATAAGCTTGGGGATAGCAATCGAAAATCGTATTTGCTGACACATGATAGGAGTGATGATTCATACTGTTGCGAATGCAAACTCTTTGGTAGGCATGAATATTTGTGCAGTCATATTTTTTTCCTGTTCAGGAACAATGAAGTGAAGAAGATACCAGATAAATACTGCCAAAGTAGGTGGATGAAGACTCCGCTAGCCAAGGCGGTCCATGGGGAGTTCCATAATGACCTCCCTATCAGGTCTGTTGTTGACGATAGGCAAACACTGTCAAAAGCAAGGCATTTCTATTTTCTACGGTTTTCTTCGGCCCTTCGAGGGGGACATTGAATTGCTAAGTTTGTAGGCGGCGTGGAAGAACTTGGTAATTCTCTACAAGCTGGGAATCCTACAACGTCTGTAGCTGAAAAAAGGTGGATGGTTGAAGAGTTTTATGGTATGGTGCGGCCTGAAGTTGTTGAGGTCCATCCTCCAGATGTTGTTAAGACCAAGGGGCATGCAAGCTGCTCAGCGAGCCGACTGATTTCGAAGAGAGAAAAGGCTTTGAAGGATGCGAGTAGGCCTCTTAGACGGTGTAAGGCTTGCGATGAGATGGGCCATCATGATTCCAGAAATTGTCCAATGCTTAAAGAGATGGAGATGGAGAAAGAGTTGGGGAAGGGCAAGCGTTCGATTTGATGTATTCTATTGGTTTGACGTGTCTTTTTTTCTCGTATGGTGGTGTGTTAGCATTTTAATTTTAATCAAACTGAACGATATGAGGAATTAATGGTTTACAGAAAGTCAGTGTTGCACCTTAGACATCTACCTTTCGTAAGTAGCACCATAACACACAAGAGTAATTGTGTATAGTAAACAAGATAATGCACAAAAAATGCATGAAAATTAATTAATAATGTAAGCAGTTAATCAAATAATGCATACCCGTATAAAGCTTGAAAATTGTTAAATATAGCGAATGTGCTTGGTCTGTATTGAGCTTATTACATACCGTATGTATGTATTGCATGGTTGGTCATTATTAAGTAATATTAAGTACATTATTTCATAAGTTTAGTATATTATTTTACACTTATGGTTCATTACAAATAAATACAACATTTAGTAAGTTTAGAAGATCATTTTATAAGTTTAGTACAACATTTCGTAAGTTTGGTACATTATAGCGTATATATGACTGTGAATGCATTATTGGCTACATATTGCTATTATTACGTAGTTATGCTTAATATAACAATGCATATAATAAGTAGCTTTAAAGTCAATAGTAAGTACAGGTCACACCAAAATGAAAATATAAACAATATTGCGCTATGGATGGCACCGTAATATACATAGCAAACAAGATCATGCACAAAAAATGCATGAAAATTAATTAGTAATGTAAGCAGTTAAGCAAATAATGCATACCCGTATAATGCTTGAAAATTGTTAAATATGGCGAATGTGCTTGGTCTGTTTTGAGCTTATTACATAGCGTATGAATGTATTGCATAGTTGGTCATTATTACGTATTATTAAGTACATTATTTCGTAAGTTTAGTATATTAGTTTACACTTATGGTTCATTACAAATAAATACATCATGTAGTAAGTTCAGTACATCATTTAGTAAGTTTAGTTCATCATTTCGTAAGTTGGGTACATCATAGCGTATATATGACTTTGAATGCATTATTGTCTACATATTTGCTATTATTACGTAGTTATGTTTCATTAGTGGGTAGTACAGGACAAAAATCGGCGTTATGTTAATGTAAACATTCATAAACCTGGCGCAGGTTATTTCTTCCCAAAAAAACATACTAGTAGATGTTCTAACAATTGTGTTTTACCAAAAACAGACTTCCATAAACGTAAAGAGATTACTGAATTCTGCCATTACTTGTCCCATCACCAAATCTAAATCTATAATGCCTAAAAAATATCACTCCAGCCCGTACCGTCCGACCCAATCTTCAAAGTTGAATTTCGCCCGGAATTTTTGGGCGATTCCAACAGGAAGCAAGTCATCTACGGCGTCCTCTATGTTCATCCGTAGTTGCTTCTTACCTGTCAAGCAGCATCGACATGCATCATTAAACGTGCAATAAAAGATATACCAAACAGATAGTTATTGTAAAATAACCGCACCAAATGAACATCTAAAGCATTATAATAATTTTAGCAATGTCCAACCACAATATTAATGTACTCATGTAGGTAAATAATGTAGTGATATATAGATTTAATACAAAGTATGTAACAATAAATACCAGTAACCTTTGACTATATAAAACAGAATTTAACATAATTCTATGATATAGCATAATAATGCACTAAAATATGAAATTAATGCAGAGATTGTATGATGTAGTGAATACACAATTATTCCATTTGTTACATGACAATTTACACCAGAAATGAACATTATGCATCAACATAAATAAATGATGTAATCACATTGGCAGACAATGAACAAAAATATACATAATGAGCAGACAATGAAGAGATTATACATAAAGAACAAAAATATACATATTACTGAACAAACTCATTTACATAATAAGCATAAATCTTATGATTTCGCTATTACAACAATTACCAACCGCGGTTTCTTTAATGTTCTACAGTTGAATATAATGTATTTATATAGGTAAATAATGCATATACTATAACAAGTAATGCATATACACATATTGCATGTACTCTTCGACAGTTACAAACACCAGGTTTATGCTGCAGGAAACATGATATTTTGATGCATAACAACATACACATATAATGTGCGGATCCATTACAGTAATGAACACACCAATAACATATGAACGTATTGCAGGGATTGAGTGATGTGATGAATACAGAATTATTCCATTTCTTATTTGACAATTTACAACAGAAATCAACATAATGCAATAACATAATTAAATAATGTAATCACATTAGCAGATAATGAAGCTACTATACCAAGTATTGAACTAACAAATTCTCAATCAACTCTTTCACAATCTAAAACAACATTGACAAGATGCATGCTACCTCTTACATAATGAATAGAAATATACAAATTAATGAACTAACTCATTTACCTAATGAGCATAAGTCTTATAATGTTCTACAGTTGAATATAATGTATTTATATAGGTATATAATGCATATACCATAACAAGTAATGCACACACACATATTGCATGTACTCTTCGACAATTACAAACACCAGGTTTATGATGCAGGAAACATGATATTTTGATGCATATCAAAATACACAAATACTGTTCAGATCGATTACAGTGATGAATACACCAACATTAAATTAATTTATTCAATAATATCCACCAGCATACGGACAATGGATACTTAAGTTTAAGTAATTCACACAATAATGAAAATAATGTACAAACTCAATTAAACCATGTATGATTAAAATACAAATATATTAAGCATGGAATCATAGCAACAGTCCAGGTATTCGAATTGCAAATAAGAACAGAAGTTCACCCTCTTGCTGGGATTGTTGGGAATTTGTTGGTCTTCCTCTCTTTGTCATTTTAACAACTGCGCAGGTATCCAAACAAACAAAAACTTATAAGATTGTATTAACAAATACGCGCGGTTGGGGGTAATCGGTTGAATCGTGGTGTGGGTAGTGTGTTACGGGCAAAACTTGGAGAAGCACTTGTTGCAACTCGTACATTAAACCATTCCAATAACAATCGAAAAAACCCTACCTCCTCTTAGACCGCCTGGGTGATATATTGTTCAGAACAGAACGGATTACTTAAAAACCGAATGAAACACTGGTTGAATTTCAGAATGAACGGCGAGACCTTGAGTGGTGGCGGCTAGGGTTTTGATATGGGTAGGAATTTGAGAAGACGCTTCGGGAGAGAAGAGCGGGAGAGAGCAGAGGGATTTAATTCGTCTGCTAATGAATGAGGCGTTGAGTAGATGGAAAGTAGTTTGCAAATCCCGCATATATCTCACACAGAACGATTGCGTTAGATTTTAGAACATAAAATTACTAATTCACCTTCATAATGCACGAAAAACACTAAATAATGAAGTACAGGATGTTTAATTAGGATTGTAATCCGGATCGTCCATCCTCCAGATCCGACGCTCCAAATTGAGAAGGAACTTAAATCTAAGGGGACAAAAGGAGTTTAACACTACACTATATATATATATATATATATATATATATATATATATATATATATATAGGGATGTATTCATTTCCTTTTCCTATATTTCCTCCTTTTTCCTTCTTAATATCAGCCATTAGATTAGAGAAATGGACGGTCAAGATCAACATTGGGTAATTAATCCCGTGTTGCATTATTTGTCCTATTTTGTGCATTATGAGGGTACAATAGTAATCTAATCTAGGCTGGAAACCGCTACGAATAATGCACCACATGGTCACGAGTAATGCATATAATTGCCTATATAATGCACAATATGTGAACTGCAATGCATACGAACAAGATGTGCTGTGTTATGATGTTTGACACACGTTTCTTGTTTCCCCTAAGGGTTTAATAAGCTTAGGGGATAGGGTATAGTACGTAGACATGTATGTAATCTTCACATGGTAACGAGTAATGCATATAATTGACTATATAATACACAATTTGTGAACTGCAATGCATACGAACAAGATGTGCTGTGTTATTATGTTTGACACACGTTTCTTGTTTCCCCTAAGGGTTTAATAAGCTTAGGGGCTAGGGTATAGTACGTACGCATTAATAACAAATGATAAAACGATACGAATAATTCACCAAATTGTCACGAGTAATGGATGTTATTAACTATATAATGCACAATATGTGAACTGCAATGCATACGAATAAGATGTACCATGTTATGATGTTTGACACACGTTTCTTGTTTCCCCTAAGGGTTTAATAAGCTTAGGGGCTAGGGTATAGTACGTAGACATTACTAAATACACGTATGTAATCTTTAATCCGTTGATTAACCCATATACACAATACCTCTAATAATGCATAATATACTGAGATAATGACAATTAACAGCTACATAATGCACTACCTAAACCAAATAATGCACATACGTATATTCCAATAACAACAATTTGTTAGTAATGTCTACGTACTATACCCTAGCCCCTAAGCTTATTAAACCCTTAGGGAAACAAGAAACGTGTGTCAAACATCATAACATGGTACATCTTATTCGTATGCATTGCAGTTCACATATTGTGCATTATATAGTTAATAACATCCATTACTCGTGACAATTTGGTGAATTATTCGTATCGTTTTATAATTTGTTATTAATGCGTACGTACTATACCCTAGCCCCTAAGCTTATTAAACCCTTAGGGGAAACAAGAAACGTGTGTCAAACATCATAACACAGCACATCTTGTTCGTATGCATTGCAGTTCACAAATTGTGCATTATATAGTCAATTATATCCATTACTCGTTACCATGTGAAGATTACATACGTGTCTACGTACTATACCCTAGCCCCTAAGCTTATTAAACCCTTAGGGGAAACAAGAAACGTGTGTCCAAACATCATAACATGGTACATCTTATTCGTATGCATTGCAGTTCACATATTGTGCATTATATAGTCAATTATATGCATTACTCGTGACCATGTGGTGCATTATTCGCAGATACCAAAATGTGGCAGTTACTTTTCCGTCAAATGTCAATAATAACCCTGTAATGCATACAACCACCTTCTATAATGCAACACGGAACCAGTTTTATAGAATCAATCTGATCCGTTGATGCCTTAGATCTAACACGTAATATTAAGAAGGAAAAAGGATCTAAGATGTGAAAAGGAGAATAACGCTCCCCTATATATATATATATATATATATATATATATATATATATATATATATATATATATATATATATATATGTTTGTGTTTGTTGAGTTCTGTTTAAGTCTTCAACTCTCCCACTTAGCCTATTGCATAGTCTAAGTGTGAGAAGTTTTAGACTAAGTATGTTTTGTTCATGTTTTGTTAATGCGTCTGTATGTCTGTTAATGCGTCTGTATGTCGGCCATACTAGTCATTCCCATTTTCCACTTCACAGTCATATCTGAGGGCAGGCACTTGTGAAGTGGGAGGGGGAAGACAATGGCCAGTATGACATGTATATATGTGTGGTCTGTGTTAACTTTATTTGCTAGTGTTTGTTTAGGTCTAGGATTTGTATATATGTGTTTATAAATGGGCTTAAAACTCAACTGCCTCGAACTGATGAGGGGAATTGAGGGAGATAAGGCATGCTGGACAATGGAAACCACCCCCCCTAGTATCTCCTAGTCAGTATAGATGATGCAAGTATGAGAGAAAAACTCATCCTTAGAGTCAGATACAAAAGCCCTCTTAAATGGTGAGTTATAAGCCTAAGTGGAACCACTTTCCACCAATTTAGAAAAGAAAAGAGTGGCTGCCACATGATGTCTAGGGTAAGGTGACAGCGTGTAGCAAGTCCTGAAGGCAGTAGGAACCCCCATCCGGAAAAAAAATAAAAAAAAATATCCCTTAGAACCCCTCTTTCTAGCTAAATCTATACCTATATATAACCCACTAGCCACTGGGACTGTGTGTGTGCGAGGCATAAGGCAAGAAGGCGACTGCCCAGGAGGACATACAGGAAAAACCAACTGGAGAAAGAAGCCGAGGGGCAAGGAGAAAATCGACCAGGAAAAATTCCAGGTCCAAAAAAAAATAAGAAGGAATAAGGGTGGCGAAGCCACATATAAAAAAAATGTTGAAGAAAATTGTCGAAAACACTTGACCACAAAAAAAGAGGGAAGAAGAAATAAGGGTGGCAAAGCCACAAAGAAGCTACTGACCAGTTGGAGTCCAATAACAGGAAACGTCTAGGCGAAAAGAAGCAACAGCCAAGAGCCCAAATGCACACAGTTCTCCTACATCAAAATAAAGTAGTAGTTTTTGAACATTAGAGCCTTAGGAACATCCAGTCCAAACACTACAAACCAATAGCCCCATTACAAGCCTTAAGGCCATTCAGGAGCCGCACGTGAGATCTGAGTCCGAAGCATCTGTGGTTCAGCATTTTGAGAGAAGACAGTCCTAACATCCCCGGTGAGGAATGAGTGACTGAGCGAATCTGGTGTTTGGCTGAGAGTTTGGGTGATCTTGACGAGCAGATATACTGACTGGGAAGGAAAAGGGGGGCGGCAGAAGTTCAAGGCTGTCTAAAGCCTGATTGCACCTGATCCCAAGGGGAGGGATGGTTGAAAATATAGCCCGTTCATGTGTTTAAGTGTTGTGTGTCTGTTTATATGTGTTTGTCCGTCGTTTATGTGTTTTTCTTTGCGTCAAAGTTTATAGTATAGTTTAGGATAGAGTCGGTCAGGGGTGTAACCAGGCTAGAATTCGACTTAATTCTTTTGTTTGTTCTTCACGCTTGAGGACAAGCATGTGGTAAGTGTGAGCAGTTTGATAAGTCGCATTCTAGGCCTTGGTTACTGGTCTGTATAACTGCGTGATTGGATTATATCTGCAAAACAGTTACTAAAGTGTGCAGGAAAAAGGTCCCAGTCAGTACGAGAGGGTTCGGATAACTCAAGTGAAAAGAGCGCCAGAAGGTTGCAATACTGACCAGGATGCATGCCAAAAAGGCTCGAGATGGAGAAGAAGGATTACTGGGAAGGATCAACCACAAACAAAGGAAAATGAGTCATTTCACGCAGAGAGTCTACCCTAAAAAGCAAGGGCAGGCCTCCCTATAAAAGGAAGCCACTTGGAGAGAGAATCATCGACATTCAAACTTAGTTAGAATCTTCTCTCTCGGTAGTGAAGTTCCTTCAGCATCGTCCAAATCTTCTCGTTCCTCGCCACAGCCATGGTTACCTGAACTACCTAAGTCCACCGGAGAATCGCCTTCCATCATTCCAGCCAGTTCATTCCGTAGTTATAGCAGTTTCATCGCCCGGAGTGGCAAAACAATCTTTATTTGCTTTCCTAGTTAATCTTTAATTGTTTTCCTTTCGTTGGATCTGTTGCATTTTCAGTACTTGTGATCTTTTGAAGTGTTTTGTTGGGATCCAAACGTTCTATGCAATGAAGTTGTTTTTATGCATCTCTTTCGATTTGAATCTGTTTCATTCTGCCTAGGTAGCTTAGATCTAATTGTTGCGCTAATTTCTAAGTGTTGAAAGCATGTTTCCATTTGGAGTTGAACGATCTGAGATTATGAGTTTAGTTTGTTGTTAGATTAGTTTTGATGTGGTTAAGTGCGAAAGCTTAGTACGTGAATTCTGCCACCTTGCATGTCACCTAGTACACGTGATTTTTGTTTCGCTAGATTAATCTTTGGATTTTAGAGTATTAATTTGTGGATCTGAATTGTGGAGTTGTTAATCTATAATTTCATCTATGGAATCTAAGTTTGTTTGATTTTGCTCATGCTTATTGAAGAAGACAACATCCACATCCAAGTTTGGGACTACTTTTTCTTTTTAGTTGCTTTTGCTTTTGTCCTTTGCTTTTCTGCTGGTATCCTACAGATCTGACAGTGTAGCCACCCAACCACCACTTTTTCTCTGATATTCCGTTTAGCCTATTATAGTAACCGAGTACTTTCCACATTTTACTGAAACACCGTGTCTCCCACTCTCACGTACACAACTACATGTCATTCACTTTCACACCACCCAGTCAGTAGAGTACCACCTTTAATTCCTGTCTAGGTAGAATCTCAACCCAAGCGTGGTAGCTAACCAAAACCCTCCAGATTATCACCATAATTACCAAAGCGTATCCATCTCTATGGGATTCGACCCTTACCTCCACTATACTAGCCAGTAGAAGTGGGTTGAGGAATTTATTGATACCAGGTTCAAGTTGGCTGGGAATTCTATCCTGATCAGGTGGATACACCCTTGCTTGACACAACACCGAGAACCTGCAGCTCATCAAACACCTGCTCATCTCACTGACTATCTCTGCAATTCCATCTCATCCTCCACTCCATATCCTATCTCAGCCTACTTCTCTCTCTCCAAACTCTCTCCACCTCACCTCAAATACATCATTCTCATGACTGTTATTTTTGAACCCAAGTCCGACACCCAAGCTGCTCAACACCCTGAATAGCAGCAAGCAATTCAAGATGAGCTTTCTGCTCTTATATAGTATCATACTTGGCAGATTCTTCTACTTCCTGATGGAAAATTTTCCATTGATTGCAAATGGGTCTTCAAAGTAAAGTTCAAACCTGATGCTACTATTGAAAGATACAAAGTCCATTTAGTGGCTAAGGGATTTACACAACTAGAAGGCATTGATTTTCTTGATACATTCTCACCGGTTGCTATGCTTACAACTGTCAAATTCATCCTTGCTCTAGCTGCTATTCATGGCTGGTCTCTATACCATCTTGACATAAACAATGCATTCTTATATGGTGACTTGAAAGAAGAGATTTATATGAACATTCCACCAGGGTTGCTTGTTGAGGGTGGCAATCCAGGTTCTAAAATGGTTTGTAAGCTCAACAAATCCTTATATGGACTAAAACAAGCATCAAGACAGTGGTACTTGAAACTCACTGAAGTTTTAGCCAAGTTTGGTCTTCAACAATCAGCCTCGGATCATTCTTTTTTCTTCAAGAATGAGAATTCAGTCTTCTTTGCAGTGGTGGTATATGTAGATGATCTAATGGCTGCCACCAACAAGCCTGAGCTAATGAAGGACTTCAAAGAATTTCTAAGTCGGTTCTTTAAGTTCAAGGACCTAGGTCATCCAAAATATTTTCTTTGCCTAGAAAGAGCTAGAAGTGAAAAGGGCATTATGGTTTCTCAAAGATGCAATGGATCTGATCCGAGATGCATGGCTTCTTGGATGCAAGCCATCTTCTGTGCCTATGGATCCTACCAAGCAGCTAAAGCAAGAAACCGGAGACATAATGGAAGACTCATCCAAATATAGAAGACAAATAGGAAGACTATTGTATCTCTGCATCACTAGACCGGACATTACTTTTGTTGTGCACAAGTTAAGTCAGTATGTTTCAAAGCCATGTGTTGAGCATTGGGAAGCAAGTGAAAGAATATTGAGGTATCTGAAAGCCACACCGGGTCATGGGCTGTTCTACTCAAGTGAAACCACACCTAAACTTAGCATCTTTTCTGATGCCGACTGGGTAGCCTGCCTGGACACTCGAAGATCAATAACTGGGTATTGCTTATTCCTTGGATCATCTTTAGTATATTGGAAGTCTAAGAAGCAACAAACTATCTCAAGATCTTCGGCAGAGGCTGAATACCGAGCAACTGCTCAAGCAACTTGTGAGGTAACCTAGGCCATTGCATTGTTGAAAGATTTTGGAGTTAAGGTTGAAAGAGTTGTTCCTCTCTTCTGTGACAATCAAGCCGCTGTACACATCAGTGTAAATCCAGTGTTCCATGAACGTACCAACCAAATCGAGATTGATTGTCACACAGTTAGAGAAAAGTATTTAGAGGGAACCATTAAACCAATGCATATCAAGAATGATTTGCAATTAGCTGATATTTTTACTAAGCCTCTTGGAGCAGCGTTTGAAAAGATATTGAGCAAGATGAGCTTTTGTAGTTTGTATGCTCCATCTTGAAGGGGGGTGTTGGAGAAGACATGACCGTTGGAGTCGTTAGGCTGAGCTGGCATATGACCGTTGGAACGGTTAGAAGATTTTTTTTGTTAGTTAGCTTAGAGTATGAGCTGTCAATGCTTTTGCTTTTAGCTTCTTCATGTTTAGCTCAAGTATAAATGGCTAGCTACCGATTGTAAACGTTTGATTCAATTCAGTAATGAAATAAGATTTCTTTCTTCACATATTTCCCCTGTTTGTATTCTTCATCTAGTCTTGTTTGGTATAGTATGAGATCTTGTTTGGTATTTGTATTTCTACAGCGGAAACGCAGGAGAGCCGGCAAAGTTGATCAGACAGAGATATCGGGAGGCGGCGGACAGGATCGCTAAAGGGAAAATGTGTGTTTTGTTGATCAATGATCTATCGGAGGGACGACGCAGTACACAGTGAACAATCAAATGGTGAATGCGACGCTGATGAATATTGCAGACAATCCCACCAGCGTTCAGCTCCCAGGAATGTACAACAAACAGGATAATCCTAGAATGCCAGTCATTGACTTCTCAACCTTGTACGCTCCACTCATCCGTGATGGCCGGATGGACAAGTTCTACTGGGCTCCCACCAGAGATGACCGGATCGGCGTCTGTTCTGGAATCTTCAGTCTTGCCATACACGATGTCGACATTTTCCCCGCCCAATCTATCGGTAGGTATATGTTATCTACATTCCAATTAATTTAATTTAATCACAATGACAACTATGATAACCATATTAGTTAGATATACTAAAATCTGAATAACTAATATATTCTGTGATGTCAAATTAAATTAATTTATTAAATAATAGGTTTTGTGATATCAACTTATATTAATGCATCTGCAAACTGTGATAATCAGTTCTGAATGTTCTCTATTACCGCGTGTAGATTTCTTTGGGGCTGTGAGGGCAAGAGTGTACGATGATCTAGTGCGGCAATGGGGAGCAAGCTTGTGAACTCGAGGGACAAGCCGCCTGAGTTTGAGCTGCCCGAAATCAGTCTTGCGAAGCTGATTGAGTACGGCAACATGATCGTTCAAGAGCAGGACAATGTGAAGAGAGTTAAATTGTCTAAAAAGTATCTGAATGAGGCGGCGCTCGGCGATGCCAATGAAGACGCTATCAAGAATTACTAACATCTGTTTCATCCCATCAACCGATATTAATATATACTAGCATAATAATTCTCTCAAATAAAACTACTAAGTTAATTATGCTAAACAATTGCAGGGTACTAATGATTTGTATACCACTTCAAATAGTCATGTTCTTCAATTTATAGTATCTAACAAAATTTTGTTTTAAATGAGTGCTCGTTTTGATAGAAAATAGAATGCGACAAAATAAACGAATGAAAGATTCGTAAAGACGTATTAGTATGCTCTTGTTAATCAATTCGAATACATTCAATTTTTATATAAAGTTTAATTATATATACATTGACTTTGTTACCTTCAATCATATATATTCTCCTCAGCACAAAGATTAAAAATAGTGTGTTAAGTGGATGATGAATAAAGTAAGAGAGATGAAATTAGAATAAAGTAAAAGAGAGGGAAACTTTTTGTCAAAAATAGAAATGACTCAATAATGTTGAAAATTCTCAAAATAGAAAAATGACTCAATTAACATGGAACGGATGGAGTACTTAACTTGCAACGGTCTTCAGTTTGATGAATAGTTTATACTCATATTTGGGAGTCCTTCAATTTTCATTGATAGTTTATGTTCGTATCATGTAGCTTTTTCATTCTATATCAAAAGTTTATGGTCATTTCAAGGAGCTTTTGCAGTTTCGTTGATAGTTAGGCTCATTTCAAGGAACTTCTGTAATTTTCATTCATAGCTTAGACTCGTGCAAAGAAGCTCATTAGTTTTTGAATGACAATTTTGACGTTTGCCAAGGAGCACTTCAATTTTTATCATTTTTACCATTGACAGGTTTAATTCGTATCAAAGAGCTAATCATACAGTTTTGCTCATGTCCCACGAGTCATTTCAATTAGAAAAGTATTAGATTATAATTTAGGTATTAAATTGGACGAACTAACGATTATTAATGGATTGATTTAGCCTTTTGAAGCCCAATCTGTTTTGTTGGTTGACGAACAACTATTTCAAAAGTTCCACACCAAGAATTAATAACTTGTTGGATTGAAGAGAATATATGTGATTGAAGAAAATAATTAAAAGTATAGCTAGAGCATATAAGAAAGAAATTAATTTAGATCAATAAAGATAATTGAGTCACAAATATAATTAAAACTTTATATTAGGAGTTGAATGTATTAGAGTTGATTGACAAGAACATAATACTTAATTGTAGTCTTTACGATTCTTCAGGAGTTTCTTTTCCGTATTCTATTTTGTATTATGTTATCAGAGCAACTTACAATCCATGAATAATCGTTAATTTTTTAGATGGATCCAAAAAAAGGGTCTTGCTTATGGCGGAATGGATGGAATATATATCTCTAAATTCCGAATTTTTGCCAAAATTCTGTCACTTCTTGACTGCATTGCGGTAACTTTCGTAAAACAATCATAACTTTATCTACCAGACTCCAATTGAGGCATACAAAGTACTCATGTAAAGTGATAAGGCTAGTTTCATGCATTGATTTGTGGGTGAATTTACATGCTTATGGGGGAGATAATGCACAAACTTTGAGTTTAAGTGTGCAGGTTGCTGCTGGATCAGGTAGACCATGTAAATTGATCGAGCAGACACAGATTGAGTAGATATGGAGTGAGAATGCCAAAAAGCCGCCTAATTGACTAAGGGGAATTATCAGAAAGAGCAGGCAGTGCAAGCAGTGGGACAGAGGAGAGAGAATTCGAAGACACTCTTATTTTAAGGGTGCAAATGTCAAATCAGGGAAGGCATACCCTAGATATTGGAGCCTCAAGTTGTCCTATAAATAGGGAGCAACATGGAGAATTGAGGTAGCCCCCCTTTAGAGCTCTTCTAGCTCACAGCCTCTGGGAGCTCACCATTCCACTCACAGTCATTTTGAGATCGAGTTCTTAGGTACAAATCCACTCAACTCCAGTTTTAATCTCTCTGCCTCCTAGCTCGGAGGGGGGAGAAACCTAGTTCCAACTGTCTTTCGTTTGTAATCGTGGTCCCACCGCTCCTAGGAGCGAAGATACAATCTTTACATTCTTGTTTTGCATCGTTCTAGTTACACTTTCTTGAAAGTTTTCAGTATTTGAACATCTTAGCTTAAGGATCTTTTGGAATTTCCTTGTTCGTTTGAATCTTGATGTAAGATTTTGTTGGATCTGTTTTGAATTTGAAGTTATGGGAGTTTATGTTGAAGTTCTTGTTGGATCTAATGATGTCAAGTTTGGTATGTTTGTCGAATGCTTTTCGCAATTGGTAGTTGTTAGGATCTTTTAGATCTAGCTTGTTGAACGTCTGATTTCATAGATCCATGCTAGTTAGTGTTTGAATCTGTAGATCTAGCCTGTTCTGTTTCGAATCGGAATGATTATGGCTTGTTTTAGCATGTTCGTAGTTCTGGTTGACCAGTTAGCGTAGATCCAGTAGTTCTTTGCTTAGATCTCTCGTTTGTGTTTCATTTTAAGCATGCTTTGTATTCCTTTCATCAATACTGCTCCATACTCTGCTCTGTTTTAGATTAGTTACATGAAGATGATGAAGTAAAAAGTATTTAGAGATTTAGATCTGCATGTTTGTTTTTTGCTTTATGCTTTTGCAGCTTTCTTGCTAAACCAGTCAGTTTAGGAAATATGTTCCCCACTTACTTTTACACTTTGTCTACCTATTTTAGGAATTTTCCTAGTTGCAGGTGTTCCTAGTTGCTTAATTTAAAATTAAAGTGTTTTCTTCGAGTTTAGTCGATCATGCATGTTTCCATATGTTCCTTGTCTAATTAATCAGTTAGGTAAAGTCCACTGGCTATTTTGCCAAGTCCAGTAGGAAAGACTTAACCCACTTAGTTGCGTGGCAGCAGCCAAATCCTTCCAAAATGTCACAAACACACACTCCACACCTCCATCCTTGTGGGATTCGATCTTTACTTCCCTATACTAATTAGTATTTGTGGGTTAAGGTTTTGAAGTTAGCTTAGGATTGCGCGTCCGACGACACGTTGATAGATCTTGGAAGTCTGCCTAATCAGTTTGGTCCGGTCAGTCTGCTTGGTCCGTTTGCGATTACATTCATATATCATATTTCAAAGCACGCATTCCCAAAAGTCTAATTTCACAAAACTCTTTCTAAGATAGAGACATTGATAGTATTATAAGAGTGTTTGAAGATCATCTTAGTAGACCTATTACTGTTTACATTCAAACATCCCTTGTTTGTTCACTTTACCTGATTACTTTTTATAAAAGCAAATTTACAACACAATGAGTTACAAAACACTTAAAAGTGCATAAAATCAATGGGGAAACTATGCAACTGTGATTCACATTATTTCTCTCTTTTTCTCTCACAAAATCCATGAATTGACCAAATTATCCAACAAATTTTTTTAGTGTTTTTATTCTTTTCCTTCACTAAATACAAGAATTGACTAAACTATTCAATAAGGGATTTTAATTTTAAAAAAACTAAAATATCTCGTTTGATAGTTTCCAATCTTTTATTTTGTGAGAGAAAAGAATAAAAAAAATAAGAAAAAATGTAAAAATTTCAAAAATGAAAAGTTTGCATGTCTCGATCCCATTTTTAAAAAACACTGTGAATTTAATCCCAAATTCTATAATCCCTACAAATTATATGGGCGAGTTTTGAAGAAAACTAACACTTTGTGCATAAACTTGCAATGATTATAAGTTGATTAAATAATTAGTTATATTATCAATTCTTTTTGTAACTTTTAATAAAAAAAAATTAGAGTATAAACATATTAGTATTAGCATTATCCCAACTAAGATAACACACTTTCTCATTTAGTATATCATAACTAAGATGACACATTTTTATTTTTAGTAACTTTTTTCTCTCCAATTAATACAACTAACCACTTTTTTCTCTCTCAAGTTAAATATTCAATTATATTTCTCTCTTCATTTAATACTAAGAGCATCCACAGTGGTGCGGAATTCCCGGCGGAATTCACTGCGAAATTCCCAAAAACACCTCCTGCCACGTCATAAGGAATTCCCACTGCACAGTGGTAGAATTCCCTGCGGGGTTCTCGAAGGAATTCCCACAATTAAAAAATTCACTAATTCACAAATTAAACAATATCCGGAAGTAAGAAATTTACGAAATTAAATAGTCGACGCAAATAGGGAAAAATATTCCATTAATAAAAAAAAAGAAAAGTACATTTCACCAAATTAAAAAAATACATTTCAATAATGCTTCACCCCCACATCAACGACGACCCCTCCGCTGTCATACTTCTTCAATAATATCGTTCTAGAGTCGAACATGGGCTTGTTTTTGGCGCATGTCGGCGAATGCACAAACTCGATCGACATCGTCATGGGGTATCCCCATGCGGACATTGCCAGTGGCCACGCCGTGGCTTGGACCCGCAACATCAACGTCCTCGTTGGTCCACTCAGTCAGTGCTGGACCTTCATCTTCGACAATCATGTTGTGCATGATAATACATGTGTACATGATGTCAGCGATGCTGTCGACATACTACAGCCGTGCGGGACCCTTCACTGCCGCCCATCGACCCTGTAGCACTCTGAATGCCCTCTCCACATCCTTGCGCGCTGCCTCTTGACGTTGCGCAAAGTATATCTTCTTTTCATCTGCTGGGCACCTGATCGTCTTCACAAAGACGGGTCACATCAGGTATATCCCATCCGCCAAATAATAGCCCATGTTGTGCTGGTTGCCGTTGGCGACGAAGTTGACGGCCGGACCGACGCCCATGCACTGGTCGTTGAAAAGGGGCGACGACTGGAGGACGTTGATGTCGTTGTTTCTACCCGCCTACTCCAACATAGGCATGTCAAATCCACAACCGGTAGTCAGCTACCGCTTCAAGGATTATTGTGGGATTCTTGGCCTTGAAACCAGTAGTGTACATCCCTTTCCAGGTAGTGGAGCAGTTCTTCCAATCCCAGTGCACAATCTATGTTGCCTAACATTCCCGGAATCCCGTGCTGATTCCCGTGCATATCCAGCAGAGCCTGACAATCTTCGAGGGTAGGCTTCCGAAGATACCTATCCCCGAAAATCTTTCTAACGCTCTGACAAAAATACTTCAGGCAGTCGCGCGCAGTCGTCTCGCCGATGTGGAGGTACTCGTCGAACATGTCGGCCGAACCTCCGTATGCCAACTGCCTAATTGCTGCAGTGCACTTCTGAATTGGCGTGTGACCGGGTTTAACAACCGCATCCTCCCGCACCCTAAAATACCCGTATCGACGCTCCAAAGCGCCCACGATACGCATAAAGAGCGACCGATGCATCCTAAACCGTCGCCGGAATAGGTTCTCCCCAAACCGTGGCTTCGGCGCAAAGTAATCCTCGTACAACCGCCTGTGGGCAGCGAGGTGATCCCGGGAGACTATAGTGCGACGATGGATGGGTCGAGGCACCGCGGCCGCTTGTTCCTCCCTCTCAGCGACCTCCCGCACACGTGCGTGTATCATCCGCATCATGTGTTCATAATGCCCACCACCACCACCACCACTACTACTACCACTACCACTACCACTACCGGCCATTACGAATATATAAAAGAAATTTAGAGAGAGAGAAACTTGTTAATACAAGTGGTGCGAATGAAATGAAGTTCAACGGGATGTATATATAGGAACCGAAAAAAAACCATTTAATGCATTAAACGGGAATTCCGCGCCGAATTCTGCGGGCGTCAACGCAATGGCGGACGTCCGTGCGGAATTCCTCCGATGGCCGCGGAACTGCGAATTCCTTCACGGAATTCCGTATCCGTGCAAGGGACGCGCAATGGCAGACGTCCGCCACGGAATTCCCGCACGCCAGTGGGAATTCCGCGTGGACGTCCGCCATTGCGGATGCTCTAACACCCACTCCTTCTTTCTCCAGTTAACAACATTAACCAACAATTCTTAAAATTTATGTCGACTAAGAAATGTATTCCCTTCGTTCTATTAAAAATGAAATATTTTTTTCTACAGTATGAGATTTTATATTGCGTTGTTTAGTAAATTAAGAAGGGAAAAAAGTGATGAAAAAGTAAAAGCTAAAATAAAGCGAGAGTATTACGCACACTAGAATTTATAAGTTTTCTACTGTATGAATTGAAATTCTACTGCAAACTGTTTTATTTCTCTCACTACGGCTTTGACTACTTACAAATCTTGGTCATTTTCCCTAAATTTTCATTTTATTTTGATTCGAACAGTTCAAATCGTGGAATTTCTTTCGCCTAATTCATGAAAACTTGGAGTTTTACGTTTCGTAGTTTTCTTGTTTTTGCGATGTTGTGTTTGAGTTTCGATCATGGCACGTCTCAATCGGAGGAGGCTAAGACGAACAAATTTAGAGAGCGTGAGGCCACGGATGATGCCCTAGGCTACCCCAATTTGTAAGTTTATTAATGTTTTCTATTGCTTTCAATCTTAATCGGTTCATATTGGTTTTGGCGGAATCAGATTATTGGTTATGATATTAAATCAATTCAAAGCGAATGCCTGTTTTTCCTCTTTGATTTATGATTTATTTAAAGATTAATTCTCGCATTTCATTTTGCAACTTTGTTGAAGAGTTAAGTGATGCCTAAAATTTCTCTGTCGATAGTGACGAGGATGAGTTGTTGAACACACAATGCCCTCAGCATCTGGAACTTAGGTGGCAGGCTGAAGTGAGTTCTAGCATATATGCAACTCCCTTGGTGGCAGATATTAACAGGTGATGGATGCAACTCGTTTATTGAATGGTTAATTGCACATTGCATGTTTGTTCACTTCCCCTTATGGAACATTGATGCTATGTAAAACCACCTATAGGTTTGATTTAAATGTGTAGATGGTAAAAGAGATGTTTTTTAAACAGGTTATGGGCCTATTGTATATGCACTGATGTACATGTATGGATATTGATTTAATACTATGAGCTTTCTTAAATTCTTATAATGTTAGTTTGTCTATTTATTATTTGCTTTCACATCTGAATCTTGCTAAGTTCTGTTCATACACCAGTGATGGAAAGCTAGAAGTCATAGTTCCTTCCTTTGTGCATTACTTGGAAGTCTTAGAAGGATCTGATGGAGATAAATTACCAGGTAGCACAATGGACAATTCATATAATTTCTTGTTTTTTTACGAAGTGAGCTTAAGGTATATTCTAGATTGAGTTATCTTCTTCTATACATCTGGAAGGAAAGTTGCATAAAGAATCAAATAATTGATAGTGATCCCTATTTGTATAAGGAATAATGTTGGTTTATTCTGTAATTGAGCACTTTATCAGGATGGCCAGCTTTTCATCAGTCTACGGTCTACTCTAGTCCACTTCTTTACGATATTGATAAGGACGGTGTCAGAGAAATCGCTTTAGCCACCTATAACGGTGAAGTGCTCTTTTTTAGGTAACTACTGTTTATGCAAAATGCTTCCCTTGTATGGAATTATAGTTATCCTGGCTTAGATTATTAATCTTGTTTCATAAAATAGGGTTTCAGGACACATGATGTCAGATAAACTGGAGATTCCAAGGTTGAAAGTTAAAAAGGATTGGCATATTGGTTTGCTTCCAGATCCTGTTGATCGCTCTCATCCTGATGTTGACGATGACCAATTGGTCCAGGAGGCTCTTATGGAGTCATTACACCGTAAGTTTGTTACCTTGTCATTTAAGCATTATTAGTGTTGTCCAAAGCGGGCTGTGCACATGCATCAACTCGAATCACCCCAAGGTAGCTGTGGCTATATTCCAGGGCCACTGGCTGTGGCACAGGGAAAGTTTAGGGGGAAAATTTAAGTTGTTTTTTACACATCTAATCAATTTGTCTTTGGATATTCTCAAGTGAAACTAATTAATAGAGCCCTTTTAAAATAAAGATGAAAGGTCTATATTTAATTTCATTTACACCTTCAGTAATGTGTCTTTGGATATTCTTAAAAGAAGTAATTAATACTCTCTCCACCCTGCCATAAGCGAAACGCTTCTTTTGGGCATGATTTTTAATAAATTGATATTTAAATAGTAAAGTTGGGAGAGAAAAAAAGTAGAGGAGTGAAGAGAGAGAATGAAGTAGGTGAGAGAATAAAGTAAGAGAGAGGTAATGTATTATGTTTTGCTAAAAAGGGAAATGACCCACTTATGGTGCGACACCCCACAAAGGGCGACTCGCTTATAGTGGGTTGGAGGAGTAGTGCGCCCCAATTTCTTTTTTGTTTTTTTTTTTTGGGGGGGGGGGGTGGGGGTTGCCTTGTCGCCCCAAAATTTCACCTAATCGTCTTGGTGCCTTTGTGCTCATTTAACAACACACATCATGTTACTTTCATAGTTTCTAAAACCAATGTGACTATTCTGGTTGCATGATGCATAAAATAACAACTAATGGCAATCTTATGTTAGATCTTTCTTAATGTGGTTGGTGGTGCCCGAGATAATAATTCAATTTCTCAGTTTTATAGTGTTATGGACTTACTGCTATTGATCGTTCATGTTCTATTTCCTGAAGTAGTAGTTCCCATGCTCTCTCTGATCTCTGCAATATTTATCTTTAATTGTAAATTAATTGTTAAGTTTATCTTTTCAAGGTAAGAGTAGGGTTATAAGTCTTTAGTTAGTAAGAGTTCTATTTGAGTTGGAGTCTTATAAATAGTTTATTGTTTCTCAATTTTAACTTTGAAGTTTGCCGAAGTGTGAACAAAATTAGTCTTGAGTCCAACGGTTGCTGTTACCCTCTTTGGAGGTGTGTAGACCTTTTTGAAGGTGTGGCCTTCTCAGAGGATGAGAGGAGTTTATCATTTCTTTTCGTGTTTTTCATGTTCGTGTCCAGCCAACAACCGCCTATCTGTATCAATTTAGTGTGGTGACTGATGGTTTGTGTCTGGTTTCGACACAAAGCACTAACCCACACTTGAATGATTAGAGAAGGCGGTCGAAGACCCCACCTGATCGTGATCGTTTGCAGAACAGGAAGTGATTTGGAATGAGCTGAAAGAAATTTCAGCCACCCATTCCGAGGAACTAATAAAATCCATTCATACATGGCTCGAGCATTTTGTGCAAGGCTTGCCTCCCCTTCCATTAGCAGACCGCTTCCTCTTCTACTCCCCCAACACTGCTGATCATCCCCACAGCCAGTACCGGCACCAATGGCCCTACAACCCTTCCTCCCTTCGCCATACAACCAACAATGCCTTACGACCTTTCAATGCCACCGACACTCCTGCATGGCTTGCACGTGGGCTAATGCTTTCTCGTCAGCAAGACATCGCTGAGCAATGGGTTGAGCTTGTGCTCATCGCATTGTCCATTCTAACAATGCCATAGATTCAACTATAACTTTGATGCTCCTCGGCTCTCGTGTGGACACAATTTAACCTTGAGATGTTGCTATGTTTCAACAGTGGCACCACCTCGATGGCTTGGAGATGCTAGACCAACAAAAAGGACTACACATTTTTTCCATTCAGCACTTGCTGAACTTTCACAAAAATAATACAAGCTAGATCCTCCCCTTCTAACCCACTGGAATATAAATAACTATTTCCACACCACTTCCACATTCACACACTCCTACTTCCCTGTCATGTCGACAATGGGGATCGCTGTCAGAGCAGGATTAGGAGTCTTTAGTTAATTATAGTTTTATTCGAAATAGAGTCTATAGTAGTCTTATAAATAGGTTTATGTTTCTTAGTTTTAAGTGCAGCGATTGTTGTAGCCCTTCATGGAGGCATGTAATCCTTTCTGGAGATGTGGAACTTACATAGAAGTTTTATCGTTTATAATTTATTTTCAGTCAAGTTTTGATCCAGTTAGTTGTGGTTTTTTCTCCTCCCCTTGTTCTTTTCATGCATTTTCTGTTCGTTTCCAGCCAACGGCTGCGTTATCTCTATCACATACAGTGTACTTTGTAAAGTTGTCCACTACACAGGTTTTGACTTGACACGCTTTTATTCTGTTCTCTCTCAATACCATCTGGTAGTTTTCCATTTTAGTTAGACTTTAAAACTACGTTTTATATGCAAACCAACGTATCAAACTTATGTCTATAGACAATTTAACCATGTAGCATAGTGTACCCCTCAGCCCTGAGTGGGATATATGTTGCTTTTTATGGAGTGTATATTTTTGTAAATTTATCTGTAATTCAAATTATTTATCAGAGCCCAATGCAAGTACACTTACAGCAAATACTATACACTCCACAACAAGTCACAATGACTCGTCAAATCCTGTCCCAGAAGAAGTTCATCATGACACATCAATCCCTGTCCCAGAAGAAGTTCATCATGACACATCAAACCACACAATCTCTTCTGATATTCAAAACAGTCAGCTGAATGGGACCACACTTGCTGCAAATATCTCCCACTCCACCGTGAGTGACCATGACTCATCTAATTCTGTCCCGGAAGAAGTTCATCACGACACATCAAACAGCACAACCTCATCTGAAGACAAAAAGAATGACAGTCCAGTGGGAGCAGATATAAGGATTCCACCACAAACAAATGATACATCATCTTCTGCTACTGGGTCTGAAGAAACTGGAAAGGCTGCAAGAAGGAGGCTTCTTGAAGTTAAAGATACAAAAGACAATGAGGATGTTCATGCTGCGACTGTAGAAAATGAGGAAGGTCTGGAAGCAGAAGCTGATTCTTCATTTGACTTGTTCAGGGAGACTGATGAGTTGGGAGATGAGTATAACTATGACTATGATGATTATGTTGATGAAACCTTGTGGGGAGACGAGGAATGGACTGAATCAGAACATGAGAAATTGGAAGATTTTGTTCACATAGATGCTCATGTCTTGTGCACTCCAGTAAGTATATCAATGCTTAAAGCTTTTTTCTTGTCAGCTTCTTTGTTAATTGAATAAATATAATTTTTTGTTCTGATCAACTTCAGGTTATAGCAGACATAGACCACGATGGTGTCTTTGAGATGATTATTGCTGTTTCTTACTTCTTCGACCACGAGTAAGTTTCCCTCTACCTGTAAAGTATCTCTCCATTTATAGCCTCCTCATGCTTTATTCAGGTGACATTCTCAACAGATCAGTATTATTTGAGCCTCTGTAGCGTACTTTTAGCTAAAACTCTTTTGTGCCTGAGCATCATAAAATGGTCATCTCATTTGTAATTTTGTATTGGGTACCTCAGAAATTTCCTCACAATTTCTTTTACTCGTCTTTTCTGTTACTATTACGTATTTGTGTCGCTGTTACTGTTGCTCAGTATTAGGGCACCCACAGTGGGGCGGAAGATAGGCCGCCTGATGCCTCGGTCGCGCCATCGTCCGCCACTGTGGGTGCGCGGACGATGGACGATGCGTCGTCCTCGCCCGACAGATAGTCCACGGAGGAAGCGCGGACGATAGGGCATCGTCCGCGCCATCTTCTGCCCACTGTGGGCGACGCGGACGATGCAACCAGTGTTGTTAATTTGGCGTTCGGGTCGCTCGGGTCGCCCAGGTCGAGACCATCACCGCCCCAACATGGGTGGGTTGATCGAGATGCATGGGTCGCGCTGGGTCGGTTGGGTCGGCGGGGTCGAGCGTTTCGGGTGGGTCGAGCGTTTCGGCTACAGTGTTTTTGCGCTGTATTTTACAGAGATTGAAGAAAGATGATGGAGGAAGATGATGGAGAAGAGAGAGGAGAGAGGAGAGAGGAAAGAGGAGTATAATTATGAGTCATAACCTTGGGAATAGAGTTCATCATTTGTCACTATTCATTTGTTTAGTGGGATTAGGAAAATATTAAAAATTGGGGATTAGGAAAATATTAAAAATTGACATAGTTTATCTCACTTTTATAGGCAGCAATAAATATTATTTTACCAAATTTTTGATTAGTTAAACTAAATCCAATATATTTACATGGATATATTGTCAATCCAAACAAGGAGTATAATTTAATGGTGGAAAATGAGTAGTACTAATAAAGAAGACATTGAGAATTTTTCTGCTTGAGTGCGTTTAAGTCACTAATAGTCTATATAATTTTAGGAATAAATTAATATTTGTTCTTCTACTATATAAACGTTTCGAGATTCAAATTGTACTATTTAAAGTTTTATTATTTTATTTGTATAATAATCTATTGTATTAATCAAATTATTTATTAATTTTTTTGTAATTATTCGTCTCATATTTTATATAGGTTTGTCTACTAATACATATTCATTTATTTTTTACTAATTTTTAAAAGAGATTTCACATTCTACTCCTATTTTATTATAAGTTAATACTACATACAAAATGACGCACATTTCATAACTTTTTTCTTTTGACATTTTCAGACAATGGTTTCAATTATTTATTTTGTGTTATACTTATGACTTATGAATTGTTTTGATATTTTGATAATTTCTATTTTCCACTTTATCTCTATTTACATGAATTACGTCTACATTTATATTATTTGATATATTATAAACATTAGAGTAATATATTTATTTGATTTAATATTAAAAGGCACAAAAATTAGCCTAGATTAGTGGGTCTCTCGACCCAGTCGACTCGTCGACCCGCGACCCGAATTTTCACCTTATCGACCCGGTGCGACCCTCGACCCTAACAACACTGGATGCAACGCGTTTTTTTTTAAAATTCGAAAAATTCATTTATATAAATACCCCCTACCACACATTCATTTGTAACATTTTCATTCACATATTCACTCTCAATTTACACTAGAAAATGGATTCCTGTGATTACTCAAGTCCCAATAGTCCGATGTTTGGAGGTGGTGCACGTTGGCCGGGTACACAGCCTGATGAATATCGGTTGTTCGACCCCGACACGCAGTACGATTCTGAATTCAGTACGGATTCGTACGGTCAGTCTGACATGGAGCCGTCTCCAACTCGCCCCGCTGCGCCACCGCCCCCCCCTCCGCCGTTGCCACCCCCGCCAGAAAGAAGCGGATCAAGTACCGGGCGTACAAGTTGCCACCTCCGGCAACGAATGAAGAGTACGCCCCCGGGAGGACGAACTACCAACCGGATGAAACCCTCGTCTTGGCGAGGTGTTGGGTGGATATCTCGGAGGACTCGGTATTCGCGAACAACCTAAAGCAGCTTGCATACTGGAAGCGCATCGCCGAGCGCTACAATGAGGCGAAGCCGCCGAGCGCGTACAAGCGCCTTAGGGAGCAGCTCCGCAAGCACTAGGATCAGGTTAAGAAGCAAGTCAACCTGTTCGCGGCGGAGTACGAGAAGTGCTAGAGGGAGCAGGGAAGCGGCGAGAGCCTGAGCGATGTGCGCGATAGAGCGCTGTTGTCGTTCCAGTCCATGTACGACGACTTCAAGCGTTTCAATGTCTGGGCGCTCTTGAAGGACAAACAGAAGTTCGAAGGCGGGATTCTGCACACCGGTGCGACAAAGAGGACGAAGACCACCGACACTGGTGGTTACACGAGCAGCGAAAGCGGCGCATATCCGGTGGACCTCAACCGGACGTACACGGAGGATGAGAGTTCTGGCATACCGATGTCCTCCCGGCGTCCCGTAGGCGTCAAGGCTGCGAAGAACAATGGGAAGGCGAAGGCGGCATCCTCCTCGCAAGCTGCGGCCGCCCCCCAATCGCCGATCCCGACCCCGACCCTGTCGGCACTTGCCTTCCCGGAGTTGGCAACGGCCTCAATGGTGCGGACGTTGTTGGACACGCATAACGCCCTCATGAAGTGTACGGACCCGGCCAGAGCCGAATACCTCTAGGGGTTGATCGATGAGCTGCGCCGGAAGTTGGGGCTTTTGTAGAGTAGTCAACTTTTTTTTTATTTCTAACTCGTGTAATTTTTTTTATCAATGTAGTATTTGCCGTTTTTTTGTTAATCGTTGTGTTTTTTAATTAGTTTGCATTTATATAGTTGAAAACATTTAAACTATTTAACAAAACAATAGTAAAACCTAAAGGGCGCCCCACTGCAAGTGAAAGGGTAGGAGGATAAAATGCAGACGTGGCGGTGCATAGGGCGCGCCTTAGGGCGCCCCACTGCCGATGCCCTTAGAAGTTTCCTTTGAAGCAATTCGTATTGATGAATGATCTGAGATTTGAAGCCATTCTTTATTTTGAAGTACTCCATTTGGGAAGTGTGATTAAGTTCTTACTTCTTTAGCCATATCTTGTGTTTTTATTAATTGCTACTAGCACAACTGCTTGCATGGGTATTTTCAACTGATGTATATGAAGTTTGATAGGTATTACGACAATCCAGAACATTTGAAGGAGCTTGGTGGTATTGATATTGGAAAGTATGTTGCTGGTGGCATTGTAGTTTTCAACCTTGATACAAAGCAAGTTAAATGGAGTACACAATTGGATATGAGTACTGAAACTGGAAAGTTCAGAGCCTACATCTATTCGTCTCCTACAGTTGTTGATTTGGATGGTGATGGAAACTTGGACATTCTAGTTGGCACTTCTTTTGGCTTGTTCTATGTTTTGGACCACAAAGGTGTGTATATTAGTATCATTGAGTTACGTTTACTTGCATGGAATTTATCAATAAATTTTCTCCAGAATCTGTTATTGCAGCAGTTTATTAAGATTTATGATTTATGTAATCTCAATCAAGTCACTTTCTCTAGTGGATATGAAAGAAATATCAGTAGGTAACTTTTATGCAGTTTGTAGAGAAAGTTCTTGGTTCTTTTAAATGTCCAACTGTTAAATGTATTGCACAAGTGGAAATAATGCTATCTTAGACCTGAAAAAGTTGTTCTTGGATCACCTTTCATCATGGTCAGCTGTGTAAATTTTATCTTTGTTGGTCGGATGGTGTCTAGTTATAGGTGAAATGCTATGGAGAATATTCCTACTGAAATTGTTTTTGATTGGGTCCCATCCTTCCATATATTATTGTTATTTTTCTTACCTGCCAATTTACTGTTTCAGGCAAAGTTAGAGAGAAGTTTCCCCTTGAGATGGCTGAAATTCAAGGAGCAGTTGTTGCAGCTGACATTAATGATGATGGGAAAATTGAATTAGTAACAGCTGATGCCCATGGAAATGTTGCTGCATGGACCCCACAAGGAAAAGAAATTTGGGTAACACATGTGAAGAGCCTTGTTCCACAGGTAATCTGTGATATCTTGACTCCTATATATGGTTGTATTCAACATATACATACACTCATGATCAATTACATGTTTCCTACAGGGGCCCACCATTGGAGATGTAGATGGTGATGGTCACACCGACGTTGTTGTGCCAACTCTATCCGGAAACATATATGTTCTAAGTGGCAAGGATGGATCAATTATACGACCATATCCTTATAGAACACATGGAAGAGTGATGAATCAAGTTCTTCTAGTTGACTTGAAAAAACGAGGGGAGAAGCAGAAGGGGCTCACGATTGTTACAACCTCATTTGATGGGTATTTATACCTCATAGATGGCCCTACTTCATGTGCTGATGTTGTGGATATTGGAGAAACAGCGTAAGATAATTTGGAGTGCTATAAATGACTGCTCATTCTTTGAGCTACTACTATTTTTCGATTCACCCAAAAACAACTCTTGATCTGTTACAGATATAGCATGGTTTTGGCTGACAATATTGATGGTGGTGACGACCTTGATCTTATAGTTGCCACCATGAATGGAAATGTCTTCTGTTTTTCAACCCCTTCACCACACTATCCTCTCAAGGTAATAGCTGAACAATATCGTCTGTTTGCGATTATTGGCAGATTTTATTCAATTTGTCTTTCAAATCTTGTAATTCCAGGCTTGGAGGTCACCAAATCAAGGGAGAAATAATGCAGCACATCAGCACAATCGCCAAGGAATTTATATTACTCCATCATCACGTGCTTTCAGAGATGAAGAAGGAAAGCACTTCTGGGTTGAAGTCGAGATTGTCGATAGATATAGGTTTCCATCTGGCTCCCAAGCACCTTATAATGTCACAGTATGTTACTCCACATCTCTATATATCCTTACGTCTTTATCATTTTTGCAATATGTTTTATAATCATCCCAAACCTGTGTTTGTGATCTTAGATAAGTTTGTTGGTTCCTGGTAATTACCAAGGAGAGAGAACGATTAAGCAAAACCAGATCTTCGATCATCCTGGGACACATCGGATTAAACTTCCGACAGTAGGTGTAAGAACTGCTGGAGCTGTAATGGTGGAGATGGTTGACCGGAATGGGATCTATTTCTCAGATGATTTTTCACTTACATTCCATATGTACTACTACAAACTCTTGAAGTGGCTTCTTGTCCTTCCAATGCTTGGAATGTTTGTCATTCTTGTCATCCTGCGCCCCCAAGAAGCCATGCCGTTGCCATCATTTTCGCGGAACACTGACTTGTGATTTAGAGCTTTGCAACTGAATATCTGACACAGACCCATCAGCTACAAAGAAGAAGTTGAAGCTATCTATGCATTTTTTATGAAAGTGGATGAAGCGGTGAAATTGTGATGGTGTGTATATGGAGTTAAAATTATCAAGATATTCGGCAAAAGCAGTTGCTGGCTGATTAAAAGGCAATGCTGTTACTGAGGCAACTTGTTCCATAATTCTACCTGCTTGTGAGGACACTTTGTAAGGCAATGATAAGGATATGAAAATTTTGAATTGATTCTAATTTGATCTGATATGTGGTCTTTATTTGTGAAACTGCATTATGATTTATGCCCCTATTTACAAGAAGAAATCAAAAACCGGAAATTGAACATCAGAAACAGAATATTGCCGCAAAGTGCCACATTCGCGTCGCCGCTTTCGAGTGCTGGCTCACGTAAAATGCCCAGAATTCTTCCATGCTTCTGAAATTCATCTCTTTCATACGAATGAATTCTTTTCAAAATCGAATCTTGACTTAGGAATTAGCTGTGGTTTTTAGAAATTGGTTGGCGTCTGAGGGCTCTGATTTCAATTGCAGAGGTTATATAATGGGGATTTGTGTGATGGAAGGAGGTTGTTATAATTCAATTATGGGTTCTCCACTTGATTCTTCTATTCACTGTCCAACTCTTTTAGGACGTGTTCACCTTATCATTTTAGAAATGCCCGGTTTTAATTCTCGCAAGATTTGGGATACTGTTTAAATGGGTACTTGAAGGTGTTATAGCATGTTTAGTAACCAAGAATAAGCCTCCAGGTATGCATATGAAGTTACTGTATCCATACACTGTTCACGAGGAAATGTCTACGTTGTCCCTCTTGAATTCACAAATTTAGTTCTTGCTGCTCTAATTCTTTTCCTCCACGAAGAAATTGCAACAGAGATATTCTCAAATTTACCATAATCAACACCAAAATAATAACCACAATCAATGACCCATTCTCAATTGTTTAATCAACTCGACACCAATCTCCTCATCAAGCGCACCTCCCTCCACCGGAGCCTTGAATCTGTCTTGGATGAAGAGTTTTCCGGCGTCTCAAAATTCTGGATGAATCTTACAAGGAATTTTGTCGAGGATCGCCAGTTATAAGTGGAGAGGCGACACCGCCTCAGTGTTGCCGGAGCTTTTGGGATGAGCTCAGCAACGCCGCGATCTTCTTCTTGGGCTCCCCGGTTCTCCTCTCCGGATTTGCGGCGGCGTTCTTGCTCAGAACCCTCACGTGGCGCGCCTTTAGCTACTCTGGGTTCCTTCTTGATAGTGTCCGCCGACAAGGAAAGCGGAGCAATAGCTTAGGGATTTTCGAGTTTGCCATCATTTGGGAAAGT
This sequence comes from Salvia splendens, assembly GCF_004379255.2. Classification (NCBI taxonomy): domain Eukaryota; kingdom Viridiplantae; phylum Streptophyta; class Magnoliopsida; order Lamiales; family Lamiaceae; genus Salvia; species Salvia splendens. The sequence goes on from NC_056035.1 coordinate 23,288,038, forward strand.
ACAGCTTTTTGGTAGGGAAAGAAAATGAGGGGGTAAAGTGTAATCTCACCTTCATTTCTGGTGTTCCAAAATATAAAAACCACCTCTGAGCCAGTATTTGAAATTGGGCATATCATGAATAAACAGTGCGAGCCGTGTTTTATATATTGGGCTTCGCAGTTTTATAACTTAAAACTTGAACACCCATATTTCACCAGTTTTGAGCCCAAAACTGGCCAAAACCGACAAAGTGAACGAGCCCTTTGTTTGTCTATTTGTTGCTTGTGTATTCTCTCTCTTTCTAACCTAATTTAATAGACAAAGTTTTACTAGTCCCTCTTTCCTAACGTAATTGAATCTTATTTTTTTAGATTGTCTATTTATTTCTTAGCAAAAATTTTGTCCTCTTTTATTTCATTTCTTACTTTACACTCTCCACTTTAATCTTTAACATATCAATTTCTTAAATTTCGTATTCAAAAGAAATGCCTCAACTATTTTTAAACCGAGGGAGTACTAAAATGTGTATCGGATATGTTTTTTTTATAATTAGCTCGTTTAGTTACTGTAAAATGGGTGTACTATCTTTCTAATTTTTAAAGTAGGAAAGAACCACGTTTGACAGATTTGAATAACGATAACTTACATTTAGAGTGTCTCAACTAATTATTTTTCCTGCGAAGTGTACAACTTATACACCACTAATTTAAAACTTATTTCCATTTATTATTAGTTTATAAATTAAATATTGACATAACTTTTAATTAGGAATATAAATTAAAATAAAAAATAATTCACAGTTAATAAATCTAAAATTTTTTATATCATGATGCATATTTTAGTTATGAAATAAAATAAAAATCAATGAACACATAGTTAAATAATTAATAAAAATGGATTCTTCGTTTATGCTCTCTTTTGATTTCTGATTCTCCTCAACAATCGACTAGTTTTTTGTTTTTCTTCGTATCATTTGCAACTATCTTGGCTACCGTCATTGGTTGCATTTGTTTTCAGTCATGTTGCAAATATTTTTGATCTTTACATACTTGTTGAGGTATGAGAGGGACAAGAAACTAAATCATTTTGTTATACTTCTTTTAAATTTATATTTATTTATTCATCGAAAAAAAAGAAAGGGACAAGAACTAACTTCTTTTGGACAGAGTTGAAAGAGTTTTTGTCGAGGAATTTATCAAATTTTGCTTAGCGATCCACATGCCATCGTTCATCCAACAAAAATATGGGTGGACTCTAAAGGTATAATATCATATACTCTCCCTGTCCGTGAAATGTTATCCAATTTTGTCATTTTGGTATATCCGTGAAAAGTTAGTTATCCACTTTGATTTTTTTATCCTATTTTTGATAAATGGACCACACTTTCCACAAACTTTTTACACTCACATTCTATTATAAAACTAAAACTCCCTCCCTCCCATAAAAATATAGGTAATGAATATGGCATGTGAATTAAAATAAAATTGGTAAAGTAAGAGAGATTAAGAGAATTGTATGGTAAAGTAAGAGAGAGGATGTGAATGGTAGTTAAAGTAGTGTTAGTGGATAGTGGGACCTATAATATTAAATTAATATAACTTTTCAAAAATGGAATGCACATTTTTGTGGGATGGACGAAAATGGAAAATGCACATATTTTTGTGGGACGGAGGGAGTACTATAAACGTGGGACCCTCATTCCACTAACTTTTTCAACTCATTTTTCTTCACATTTCTTAAAACTCACACCTAGTCAAACTTGGATAATATTTCATGGACGGAGGGAGTGGTATCTCTTCCTTCCACGTGCAAGTATAATAACATAAAAATCTTGAACTAAATCACTTTTGGAAAATACTGTTAATTAATTAAAGTTAAATAGTAGATTTTAATTAATTAATTGATATTTTATCTTAAACACGAAAAGTAATACTTCCTCCGTCTCATTCAATATGTCCACTTTTTCCTTTTTAGTTTGTCCCGCTCAAAATATCCACTTTCTATATTTGGAAATAAATCACTCTTTTCTCCCTCTTTTAAATATTCAACTACATTTTTCTCTCTACTTACTTCACCTAACAACTCCTCCTAAAATTCCATGTCACTTAAGAATATGGACATCTTGAGTGGGATGTAGGGAGTGCTCCATCCGTTATCTAAAAATAGAAACTTTTGAAACGGCAACAAAATTAGTAAAGTAAGAGAGAGAGAGAGAATGTGTGAGAAAACAATTTCCCAAAATAGAAAGTTTCTATTTTGAGGGATGGACCAAAAGGAAAAAAGTTTCTATTTTCATGGGAGGAAGAAAATATAAAATAAAGGGAAACCCTGATAACTCATAATTTGAGATTGGATGAACAATCAATATGATTCTACTATAGTGACCAATTATAATATTCTGATTGGACTTTATTTAAATTGGGACTCATTTTATTCATAAAAGTTCAACATGATTGACCAAGTCCAACTCTATAGATCTTTGGTATAGCCCATTATAATTATGTATAAAGAAGACTAGACACGAGACAGAAGAAACTTGAAAACCCTATTATCTCAAGTTGAGATTTTCAAAGATCTTAGGGGCTTCTTGGTATGGTAGAATGGAATGACATTCCTACCTTCATTCCATTCCTTTGCTTGGTATTTTTCTTCCTTAGGAATCACCATTCCATTCCACATGGGAATAACCATTCATTCCATTTAGCTTATGATTGGTCATTCCATTCCATTTTTCTCTTTTCTTTTATTTTAGATTTTATTTATAAAACTAGTAGTGTTATATTATATTTAAATTTAATATCACTCAACTTTAATTTTAAAATTTTATAATAAAACTAAAATTTTATAATTTTTAATTATTACTCCCTCCGTCCACAAGAATATGCACTCTTTCCTTTTTAGTCCATCCCACAAAAATATGCACTTTCCAATTCTTTTTTTACTCTAATGAGGTGGAGCTCATTCTCCACTAACAATACTTTAATTACTTTTTCTCTCTACCTCTCTTACTTTCTCAATTTTGCATTAAAACTCGTGTCAAACCCAAAGTCCATATTCTTTGGGGACGGGTGGAGTAATAAATATTCACACTACACACATTGCACACACATACTGCACACACTATGCACACTCACTCCACACACCACACACACTACACCTATTGCACACACCGCACATACTACACATAATTTACACACACTACTCAATTTCATTCCATTTGTATTCTTTACATTAACCAAGCACAAGAATTGCATGGAATCTCAATTCCAATCTCATCTCCATTCCATTGCCTCCTTATTCCATTTCATACCGTCATACCAAGAAGAGAAAATTGAATTCTCTTCTCCATTCTTGAGTCATAATTCCATCTTCTACCATCAGTCTTTTCATGTTTGATAAGCTTTGGCCACACAAAGATCAAACTTTGAGTTCGTAGAATAGATTAGAAGATTTGTGATCTAGTATGACGAAAGACACGTGGAGATGTCACATGCCATCTTCAGTTCTTTAGATAATCATACAAAAAGGTTGAAACCCCAACCCTAAGGTCCCCCCACATCCCGGTCCGACAGTATTGTGAGTGGTGTTAAATCTGGGTACGTACTACATGCCATAATCCCACCTCCCAAGGCCCCACACTTGTGCCTGGGAGGTGTTGCAACTACACGACAGTAGTCGGATTTGATCCTTGGCCATTCATACAAATCTGCCCATCCGGAACCAACTGTGCTGCCCCTGCAGATAATCATAACGGTAAATATTCATTAACCACATAATTAATAATTTAGGATTTTTTGTTTTGTTAATTAAGCTTACTTAACATGTAACCTATGAATAAATGCAGAGGATTGAAAATTTATTTTATTTGAAAATTTCTTGCTGCAAACCCAAATAGAAAAATGACATTAATGAATGACGACGAGCCAAGGATGGGCGGAAGACGCAGATAGAATTGAGTAGCTGATCATAAAGATTATATAGATGTTCACCCAGATTGAACAAATTCAAGCACGTAGACTGGTAGAATAATGTCACAAACAAGTATGATTATTCGTTTGAGATAAACTTCTCAATGAATTGAAATTTGAGAAAAAACTTAACATAGAATAGCACTCACATAATATTATTTGATCAATGAATGATGATTCTCTACAAATATTTTTTGTGCAAAGCTATTGCTAGCCAACTTAGCATTACTCAAAAACAGACGAGAGATTGGAGAAGGGTTTTTCGATTTCTGCCATGCAGAAATTGCTGATATCTTGAGTTTTACCTGTCGGAATTCGGTCCCGTTTGTTTCATCGGATTCCTCGTGTCTTTTTCTTCGAGTCTAGCGTTTCCCTTTTCTGTTTTTGATTAGGTTTAGAGTTTTTCGTGTCGGCTTTACGTTTCTGGTAGTCTCCCGTTGTTTTCGTCTTCGTTCTGGTCGCCGGGCAGCCTTTCTGGTGAGGGGTCATCGTGGTTGTGTAGGGGAGGTCTTGCTGGTTCAGGTGGTGACCAGGGATTAGGCGGCGGTAGTGGCCGGCGGCGTAATCTAGGGTTTTTCTAGGATTTTCGTTTTCTCTCTTTCGTTGGTCGCCAGACCTGGTTTGTCCGACCAGACCCGGTTGTTCTTGGTCAAGTCGGAGTTGTTGGGAGTCTGCTTGTCAGACGAGGTTGGAACTCAAGGGTGGGGCGGCGACTGGGGTGGTGTGGCGGTTTGCCCTTGTTTTCTTTAGGGTTCCGCCATGGCGGATCCGCTTGGTGGAGGGGCTGAATGCAGCGACGTGTTGGCGGAGAAGAATGAGCGACCACCACGACTGAAGTGTGGTGGTGAAGGGTTTGACGGCGATACGCCGTCCCGGACTGTGGGAGCGCTGGAAGTTTGCGATGGCACGGTGCTTGCTTTGACGCACCTCTCCCGTGAACCGCCGGCTGTTTCGCCGGAATCCATGGAGAAAGAAGAGATAAGGGTTGGTACTGAACGTCATGACAGCTCGGGGAATTTGGAGGTATCAGAAATAATAACCTTACGTAATACTATTTTTCCTCATGAAATACATGCTTCCTTTGACTTGGAGGAGTCACGTTCACTACAAACTGAAGAGGTGAAATTTGCGAACTTCGAGATCAGCCGTGCTAGATCAACCGTGGCGGGATCGGGCTCAATTGAAAGACATTTTGGCACGTGGGAAAAAATTAAACTAGTTCTTTCATCCATTCCGGGGGCTAAAATCGTACCCACATCTAGGCCGGCTTCTAAACTTAAGGTACGTGATTTTCGCAAAATCCACACCCAAGAAAGCCTAAATACCAACAAACCTTCCAACCAAGATTTACCCAAACCATGGAAAACCATGATCAACCCCAAAAATACCCACCTCTTTTTACCTTCTTCCGATCTTTCACCTCCAAACCAACCCATGTCCAATCCTAATTCCACCCGGTCCTCTCGGACATCCAAAAACACGCGTACTCTCAAACCTCCATCACATAGCCGAAAACCCAAAAAGAACGATAATCTTCCTACACCCTCCACGGAATGGATGGCGATGATGGATCGCAACATCATACAGGAACCTAGCCAAGAATGCCCTTCCCATACTTCGCAGGGGTCCGGGAATGATAACACAAATCCTTGGGTAAAGGGAAATAAGACCATGGCGGATATGCTTAAGGAGGGGTCAGCCAAAGCCATCGAATGTACCTTTCATCTTGGACCCCAATAAAGTGAAGCAAAGGGGCACGACGACCCAACACGACGGTATCCCTTGCCTTGACCTTCCTGACACTGATAATAACGAGCTTGCAGGTCGCATGGGGCTCGCTCTGATTGGAAAGTTCTTACACTCCATCCCAACCCCCCACTCGATCCGCAAGGCCCTTACGAATTTCAAACTGAAAGGTACGATAAATTGGAACTTCATCAATGCTAAGCATATCCTCATTACCCTTTCTGAGATTGATGATTATGTGAAAATTTTAAGTGGTGCTAATAACAACAATACTTGGTTTATTGATCATCATCCGATGAGAATGTTTAAGTGGACTGCTGATTTTGATTTGTATTTTGAGACTCCGATTGCTGTTGTTTGGTGCAATTTGCATGCATTACCCATTCATCTATTTGAGGAATCTATGTTGTTTTCCATTGGTAAATTGTTTGGTGAACCTATTCAGATTGATCATGACACTATCACACGTGCACGCTTGTCATATGCATGCATTTGCATTGAAATAGATATCTCAAAGTCTGTGCCAGAAAAATACATGCTTCAGCCTGCAAACATGTGGGCCACTCAGAGGACCACTGTTATGCACTTGAAAAGAGACCGGCCCCACCGAAGAAAAACTTCTCCAGACCGGCACAACAAAAGCAGAATGAGATGAGAGGAGAGCAAGGGGATCAGACCCAGGGAGAGCAACCAAATGCGCAGACAGAGACAAAATCAGGTTGGAACCGTGTTAGCAAGAACGACAATATTGTGAGGGACTCAGTGGCGATGGGACAGAACAAGGAAGGTCAGGCAGCAAGGTATGAATACAGAGTAGTAGCGAACCGAAATGACAACCCCAATACCAGCCTACAGGTTCGAGAGCCTCTTTTTGTTCCGAACTCCGGCATGCTTGACCAGCCGACTTCGAGAAAAGGCAAGGAAAAGAAGAAGAGAAGCCTAGAAAGTAGAGCAAGATATAGAGAGAAAAGAAGGTTGAGGAGGCTAGAGGAGACTGAGGGTCGAGCCATGTCAGAGACCGAGGGATCGGAGTTTGAGACTGACGACGGGGGTGAATCACGGAACAGACCGAGATCACTTTCACCTATCGTTAGGGGGACCGTGTCCCTATCTTGGGGGAATATTTGGGACTCGGCGTCCATAGCAACAAATTTGATATCTTGGAGGATGATGATCTCGAGACAGAGACGTCTATGGCCCTGGTCCTGCACGATGGGACTGCAGATGCGCAGATTATTCACGAGGCTAGAAGGGAAAAGGGGGTACGGAATGGGGCTTCCAGAAATGGGAGCCTGCCGTTGGAGATCGCCAGTGATGGGGATCGATGATTTGAGATCAAAGCACCGAAGAAGAAGGTGAGGGTGTCTACCTCGCGCACAAACTGATTTGTTTTCTCATGACGAGCCAGTTCCTAGTGTGGAACGCACAGGGTGTGGCGAATGCCCGCACCAAGAGGCATCTGAGATATCTGATTTGGGAACACAAGATTTTGTTTGCAGCAGTGATTGAACCACAGAGGACACCGCCAGCTCTAGGAATGAACTTTCAGGGCCTTCGGTTTGTGGGATCTAATGAAAGTGGTCACATTTGGATACTTGCTCATGATGATTGGACAGTGGAAGTGGTTGATAACTCTAGACAGGCTCTCCACGTTAAGGTCTCTGCCGCAGTTTTACCATTTCCGATCTGCATCACCATTGTCTATGGGCGGCATACGAGAGAGACGAGACAGGAACTGTGGGAAAAGTTAGGAGACATCTCGCTGACTATGGAGGGCAGGCTGTGGATAGTGGGAGAAGACTTCAACATGTTCTTGACCAATGAAGAGATGCAGGGGAGTGACACAGACAGACACAGAGATATGATGGATTTTGCCAATGCTATTGCCGAATATCAGCTGATTGACCCGGGTTTTGATGGCCCAATCTTCACGTGGCACAGGGGGGGGCTTTGGGAGCGGTTGGACCGCATATTGATTGGAGAGCATTGGATATCGGTTTTTGCCACGACGCGAGTGACACATCTGACGAGATTTAGCTCTAATCATGCACCACTTTTGGTGAGATGTCAGTTCTCTGTCCAGACCACAAGACCGGCCTTCAGATTTCAGAATATGTGGGTGAAACATATGACGTTTAGGGACGAGATTGCTAGAGTGTGGGAGGCAGACACGGGGTATAATGGAATGATGAACCTCCAGCTCAACTCATCAGGACCAAGAAGTTCTTAAAGGTTTGGAACAGAGAGGTTTTTGGCAACATCATCCAGAACCTAAAGGATGCAGAGCAGGCAGTTCTTGAGGCACAGATTTTATATGATACTGACCCGACCCCAGCACATAAAGCCGAATTTAGTAGAGTGTCTGTAGAGTTCATCATCACAGCCAAAATGGAGGAAGAATTTTGGAGACAAAAGGTGGCGATTAGGTGGGCTAGTGATGGAGAAAGGAACTCCAAATTCTTTCATGGCTGGGTCAGACAGAAGATAGTTAAGTCGAGGATACATACGGTTGATTTTGAGGGGCATGCACTGACGATAGAGACCGAGATGAGGGAGTCGGCGGCAGCCTTCTTTCAGCAGCTTCTGACATCGAATGTTGGGGAACTTGCAGAACCTGACTTATCTCTTATCCATACACTCCCAGACTCAGTTGATCAGGAGGCTTTGTGTTCGGCGCCGCAGGATAAGGAGGTTAGAGATGCAGTTTTTGGGATCAGTGGTGATAGTGTGTCCGGGCCGGATGGGTTGTTGTTGGAGACTTCTTCAGTGGGGCTTTTAAGCCCCGAAGTTTCACGGCGACCATGATCATTCTCATCCCGAAGAAGCCTAACCTGGTCACGTGGGGAGATTATAGACCGATCAGCCTATGCAATGTTACGAACAAGATCATCACAAAGATCCTTGCTTCGAGACTTGCACCTTTACTTCCCCTTGTCATTGCACCGAATCAGAGTGGGTTCATCAAGGGTCGTCTGCTTAGTGACAATGCTCTTCTAGCCCAAGAATTGATACATGACCTGGGGAAAGAACTTTCAAGTAGAGGGAGATTGCCCAATCTGGCCCTCAAGCTGGATATGGCAAAGGCGTATGATAGAGTCCATTGGTCGTTTTTGCTCAAGACTTTGGAAAAGATGGGATTCTCACCAGCCTGGGTGGGTATGATTAGTAGATGCATCTCTTCATGCTGGTTCTCTGTCCTGGTGAATGGTGGTCCGGCAGGTTTCTTTCAATCCTCCAGGGGGCTGTGACAAGGGGACCCCCTATCGCCTTCCCTCTTTGTTTTGGCGGCAGATTACCTTTCGAGATGTCTTGATAGACTGATCAAGGGGGATAAAGAGATGGTCTACAGATGCCGGAAAAAAGCTCCCGTTATTAATCATCTTGTCTACGCGGATGATATCATCATTTTCTCTAGGGCGCATAGGGAGGCAGTGGGAAGGTTGGTTGGATGCCTAGTTCACTACATTGCTGTGTCTGGTCAGAAGGTGAATAATGGGAAAACACACTTCTATTTGGCGACTGAGCACATGGAGTTCGCTAGCATTGTTGAGGAGGTGGGAGGATTTCAGAGAGGGGTGATGCCTTTCACATACCTTGGGGTCCCGATCTTCAGAGGAGCGAGGAGGGCAGTCACCTATTGCCCCTTAGGCAGAAGCTCATGGACAGGATACACAGTTGGTCCCATCGTCACCTTGCCTTTGGGGGTCGTCTAGCTTTGATTAAGAGCACCCATGCTGCCATCCCGCTTCATATTTTACAGGTCATGAACCCTCTTCTTGGCTTTCTGGACGAGATGGAGCAGATACTGGCTAGATACTTTTTGGGTACAGCTGAGGAGAAGAGGAAGCTGCACTGTATTTCTTGGAGACAGATCTGCTTGCCTTTTGATGAGGGTGGTTTGGGCATTCGCCGCTTTAGGGAAGTGGTAGTGGCTTTTGGCTTCAAGCTGTGGTGGAGACTTCTGGCACAGGATTCTCTCTGGGCCCAGTTCATGATCCAGAAGTACAGTATCCTCCCTTGTCATCTGCATACATCCCCTTGTTGATCACATGATAGTCCTATTTGGCGTCGTTTGCGTCGTATTTGGTCATACATGCATGATTATATTCGTTGGTCCTTGGGTGAGAGGAAGATCAGCTTCTGGGATGATGTCTGGCTTGGGGCTAGCCCCATCCGGAGTCTGTGCGTCCAGGGAAATGATCCTCCTAAATCTCAGGTCGTTGCATCATATTGGCATGAGCATGCATGGGATGAGGATATGCTGCATAGTTTATCTTTCAGGTTTGGCGTACCTCCAGATGTGATAGACCAGATCAGAGCCACGCCGATCGAGTTGGGGGTGAAGGATGTGAGGCGATGGAGTCTGACTAGCCATGGCGAGTTCTCTGTGACCTCAGCCTGGGAGAGCATCCGGACTAGACTGCCAAAGAAGGAGATTTTTGGGCTTATCTGGAACCAAGGGTTGACCCCTACCATCTCGGTGTTCATTTGGAGGTTGCTATTTGGTAGGTTGCCAGTGGATGAGAAGTTGCAGAGGAGGGGGATTGAGTTAGCATCTAGGTGTCAGTGTTGTCGGTCTCCTTCAGTCATGTCTCTTAGCCATGTCTTTTTCTTGAGTCAGTCGGCGTTCTCTGCATGGGAGTATTTTGATGTCTGGTTTCCTTCCTCGCACACACCGATTCACACGAGCACTGATTTTGCACTTAGACTAGGTCACTGGCGGAGGTCCTCTTTCTAGAGGGCTCCCGCCTTACATATTAGTTTTCTTGTACCCTGTTTGATTGCTTGGTTTCTTTGGATGGAGAGGAACGACTGCAAGCATGGCGGTCGTCCTTTTCGTCACTCTAATGTTATTTGGCAGGTCACTCACCACCTACACGTGCTTGTCTTGGCCGGCAAGATCACCCCGACCCACTGGAGGGGATGTTCGACGTCGATTGATTTTATGCCTTCCTCCCCCAGACAGTGTGTTCTGCGGTCACTCATGGTCCTATGGCATCCCCCTGATACCCCTTGGGTGAAGCTAAACACTGACGGTGCCTTCTCTACATCGACAATGGAGGCGGGGGAGGGAGGATTGGTTCGAGGCTCTGATGGAGGACTTCTGCGTGCCTTCTGTGCTCCAATAGACGCATCATCGAGCTTTGAGGTGGAGCTGTTGGCTCTGATTCGGGGGTTCGAGATGGCTATGGAGCTTTCGACACACATCTGGATTGAGCTTGACTCAGCGGCTCTGGTTACCTTGTTGTCATCTGGACAGCTTGGCACTGCGGATTTCAGACATCACATGGCTTTGATTCGAAGTATGACTGCTCAGCGGCATGTTCGGTTCTCACACATCTACAGAGAAGGGAACCGAGCTGCTGACTTTCTTGCCGGTAGGGGGTTCAGACCCCTGCCCTTATTTATTATGATCCAATCTCTGCGCCACTGGTTAGGATGGACTAGCTGGGATATCCTAACTTTCGTTTCCGACGTAGAGATGTGGGTTGACCCAGCTTCTTTGGTGGTTGGTTTTGATAATTTTTCATTTTCTCACTCGTAGGTATTAATACAATTTGTTTTTTTAGGTCTTTTTACAAATTGTGTGTTCATTTAGTTCTTGTATCAATGTATTTTGAATCACAAGTCCTTTTATAATTTTAGTTTAATTAGGTCCTTGTACCAATGTATTTTGATTTAAGAGTTTTTTTTTTACTTTATTTTGATTTAAGAGATTTTTGAACTTTTATTTTTAATTTGGCTGTATCTTTATTTCACAGACTTCACGATTTAATTAATTTTTCTTGAGTTAGTTAAATTTATTTATTTATTTTGTTCTCTAGTTTATACTAAAATTAATTTAGTTGCAATATTGCCAAAGAATCATCAGAAAATGGAAAATTTATTGATATTGCATGTTATCAAATTATAAAGTTTTTATTTTTTTCCTTGATTTTTAAGTTAATATTGCAATTAATTAATTTTAAATAAATAAGAAAAAAATAAATAAATTACACAAGTAAAGTTAATTAAATTCTGAAATTTGTTACATAAAGATCCAACAAATTAAAAATAAAAGTATAAAAACTTCGTAAATTAAAATGCTTTAGTGTAAGAACCTAATGAAACAAAAAAATTGTAAAAAGATTTAATGAAACAAAATAAAACTGCACATAATGGACCCCACTACAATTACCACTCGTTACAAAGTCAAAACAATTTCTTAAAGCTTGGGTGAAATCAAACCGGGACTTTAAATGGGGGATGAAGAGAGTAATGTATAAAAGACATAAAAATCAAAACTGATTACAATATTTTTTACTACCCTCCGTCTCATAAAAATATGGGCAATGTGTATGACACGAGAATTAAGACAAAATTAGTAAAGTAAGAGAGAAGATGAGAATGTAAGTAAGAGAGAGGAGAATGATAATTAAAGTAGTGTTAGTGAATAGTGAGACCTACATTTTTAAATTGATATAACTTTTTAAAAATAGAATGCAAATATTTTTATGGGACGGATGAAAATAAAATGTGAACGTATTTATGGGACGGAGGGATAGTTGATAGTTGGCGCAACTCATTAAATAGATAAAATTTAAAAAATGAAAAGGGATTAATTTTATGGATGGTACAAACTATAAAAAACATGATTATTAATTGTGAACAAAGGAGTGTCGTTACTATTTTGCCCAAATAATTTAGATGATTTACTAGAAGTGCGTACCACAATAATACGGACAATATATATTTGAGTCACAATGGAAGCCCTCTTTCCATGCCTCGTACCTTATTTAGTAATCCCTTTGTTCATCTATAGTTGTATTATGTGGATTAAGTAAATGAATAATAAAGTAGAAAAGAGAAAAGGTAGATAAATGAAGAGAGAATAAAATAAAAGAGAGTAAAGTAAGAGAGAACAAAAGTTATTGCTTTTTGCCAAAAGACGGAGGGAGTATATAACATGAAACCACTTTATCAAAACAAAAAAATTACAAATTTAAAACTAAAAAAAATGAAAAAGTACATTAATGCTTGAAAATGTTGGGCATGTACAAACTTCTTCAATTAGGTCTACTTGGAGGTTGGCTTGGATTTGTTCTTCGCGCATAGAAGTACGACGAGCTGCAAATTCGCAAAGTTTTGGAAGAGCACTTGAGTTGGGGGGTCGCTTACCATGGTCGAACTTGAGGCACCCGATTCATCTTATCAAACCGTGACATTGTTTTGTTCATCTTCACTATAATGTTATGCATTACGATACATGCATACAATATGTAGGAGATTATTTTTCGGTACCATGCACATGTTGTCCCTTACACTATGACTCGACGTGCTTCGAGGACCCTGAACACACACTCCATGTCTGTCGGGCCACCTCCTGCTTCTAAGAAAATAACATCCTCTTCGGAGTTTTCAGGCACATTATCGTCTCCACTAACATAGACATTGTGGGTAGATCCCATCAACCAAATAATTGCGCGTATTGCCTAGGCGGCCATTGGTTGTGAACTGTACGTCGGGTGAGCATGTAGGATAGATATCGCGGACTCATTCAACATATTGAGGTCATTGTTGGACCCTAGCGACTCCGAAGTACGAATGTGAATGCAATCCTCCATGCCACGGGACAAATCTTCCACTCCTAATGGATACAATTGATGTTGCCAAATATCTCGAGAAATCCATTAAGACAATCATGCATGTTCACCAATATCGAGGCATCTTTGGATGTTGGCTTATGCAAATAAGTGTCATGGAAAGCCGCAATCACCCACCGACACAATCCGGTCAGGCTCTCGCATCCTGCTATGTAGACAATATGGAGAAATTTATCGAACGAATCCAAAGTGTTGCCATATGGATATTTTCTCAACGCTGAGTGGCCTGCATATCTAGATCCGTCAGGGCGTTAAAGAAATTACTCGTCACAAGCAACGAGTGCATCAGCGATGCGCAAAAATAGCGGTCTCTGCATCCGGAACCACCAACGAAAAATATGCTCATGCCATCAAGGTCCTTGAAGAACTAATCTTGAAATAGCCAGAGAGCAGCATCCTCACAGTCACAGTGAATATAATACCTTGAGAGAGTGTAAGCAGTGCATTGAGAAGAGCATTTTCATCCGATGTCTCATTGAGTGATAAATTTCGTGAGAGATGAATGTGTTGACAAAAGAATAAAGATGCATATATGTTAACGGGGTGTATCTAAAAAAATTGAGAATAAAAAAATCAATTTTCATATTCCATCCCCCACCCCTCCAAGGTTGCACCCCTCCTGGCACCCGTGCCCCCGCCTTCGTCACCCCACCTTCCGTCCGACCGTCCGCAAGCATCCTTAAGGAGGGAGATTCCAGCCACGGCTCCCCGCGGCGCTACCCCTCCACAGCTCTCGCCGTGGATGCTCTTAATATTGACTTACTTTTTTTCCAAAAATAGAAATGTGATATCTTCGCTATGACAAATTTGACAGAAAAACAAGACAATTTTTATGGGACTAGAGTTTAACTATTAAATAAAAGTGAAAATAAAATTAAGAAATTTGACACAACTAAAATCATTCATAGTTATAAATAATGGAATAATAAATCATTATCAGATACTAATAACTAAATAGTCCCCTCAAAAGATAATAATTACATAAAAAATGCTGAAACAAAAAATTCCATAAACCATAACAATGTAGAACAAAGGTTCATAACAATGTAGAACAAAGGAACCTTCATTAACAAATTTTACCAAAGATTTTAAACTTGAAACAATGACACCCTAAAAAAGAATAACCAAATAATGGAATAATAAATCTTTATCAGTTACAGTTACTGTTACTAATAACTAAATAGTCCCCTCATATAATAACTACATAAATAAATGCTGAAACAAAAAAGTCCATAAACTATTCATTAACAAGGTTTACGAAAATTTTAAAACCTGAAATAATTACAAACCCTACAAGGATAACTAATCCTAGTCAACAAGTACAAAAGTATAAACCTTAATACCAAAATGGACCACAATATTATAAACAGTAAACAAGAAATTAGACAAGAGAGCACACTAACCAAGTCGTACAACCCTCATAGCACACTAATTAGACCTTGAGAATTTATATCAACTACATAAAGTGTGATTTTCTTGTTTATTTTCTTTTTGGAACTTCAAAGAAGACAGGGTAATGATACAAACAAGGATTTAAAGATTTCATTTTGAGACATTCAACAGTTGATATGCGGTAAAGCTGCAAATTAAGCAAAGCTTTTCCATCCACTCAGCTCAAGTTTAGTCTGAGTTCATATTCACTACAGCATGATAATTTCATAATTGTGAAAACATAAACAAGAAGACTCCCATCACCACTTTCAAAGCTCACAACCAGAATACTTGGCATGATGCATTTCTGCTTGAATGCATACACTAAGGGTGTGACCAAAAGTTAAGTGATTAATGAATTGAGATCCAAAGTCAAGATTTTCGTTGGTATATACGGTAAGCTGATCGGACAAAAAAATTGGTCAAGAAACGAACCTTTTAATGGGACTCAATCAATGGACTTAGGAAGGACAACTTAACTAGTACGTAAATATCTAGCCTTCTTGTTGGGGATTGTAGGACTTCTCTCTTCGGCTCCTTTCTGCAAACCCTTGTGATCAGAATTATCAGCCTCATCCTCATCCTCATCATCAGTGTCGACTTGCTTTATGGTTGGTGACGACCTGTGTAGGCTCATGCGGTGAGGAATGTAAACATTGAAATAATAGTTCACAATGTCTTTCTTAGACTTTCTGGGTAAACGCTTCAAGGTAAGCTTCCAAAAGCTTTTCCCATTAGCTGATGGCCTCATTTTCATTAGTGACTTGTAAGCTCGTTGCTCCTTGAGAGACCATGACTCTGAGACCTGCTCACCCATTTCATCAAACTTCCAACTAGAAAAGGCAGGGCCCAGATCGTGTTGAAGAAGTAGCCTTTCCTCACGTACATGGCGTTTAATGCAATCAGCAGATGCCCGGGATGCACAGGAACAAGAATTGTTTTTCCCTTTCCCAATTTCTCTTCTAGTGGATTTCATATTTCTAGTTACAATTGGCCAAACTTGGGAACCCAACCACTTCAAATTATCAGAATCACTCTTGTATGAGCTTATACGAATGCCCAGGTCCACCGTGTCATCCCACTTAGGGACGTCAGTCTGAAAACGAGGTCCAACTGGAATAACCTTCCTTTGAAGATGATCTCCGATGAAATTCAGCAATCTGATTGACCGATGAGAAGGCTCAAGGTGTTTTCTCTGTGTGCCACTCAATGTTGGTAAATTCAAGTTGCGAACTACGTTACTAATAGCTAAATTGTGTGCTACATTACGAGTTGAGTCCTCTATACTGGAAGGGTTTGAAACATTTACAGATTCATCAGAACCTACTACCCGAGATACATCTTTGGAGGTGCAATTCAAATCTACCACATCATCAGCAAATGAACATTCAGTGGTTACCTGTTTCTCTGGAAAAGCTTCATCGAAGGTCACTAGAGACTCAAAGATGAATTTTTCATCATGACTTTGGGCAGAGTCAATTGAATTGAGCAAGCATGATAATGATGATGAAGCTTGGGATAACTGCCGTCTTCTGCGTTTTGTCATGTTCTGTTGGTGTGGTGAAACAAAGCCACCTGGAGCTCTCAGGGTATCTTTGACAAGCTGCTCAAGTTTCCGCTTTCTCTTTAACAAAACAAAAAATATTTTGTAAGCAAATTTCACGGGAATATTATTCAACATACAAAGCTTGATTTTAAGTGGGGGACAATGATGTTATATCCGAGCGAAAATGTAAGGATGACAAAAATCTTTATGCTATAATTCATCTAGGACGGAAAGGGGCACATTATATTTTTGCCACAAACAACGGATCTGTCATATCTAACACCACAAGGTTTCATGCTAGGTAACGGTAAGAGGGTGACACCCCTGGAACAACAAGCAAAACACAATACGATACAATCCAATGTTTGCCTCTAACAGGATATTCCATTTATTGTGTGGGCATCAGAGGGTAACATTCAACAGTTAAGATGGACGAGGATGTTAAACATAAGCAACATACAGTCCAATAAAATGTTGACCTGAACTGTTTGTCAAACTCATCCACCACTACCACCCTCCATCATCGCCACCCCATCTTCCACCATTATTGTCACCTCCTCCATCAACGGTGATACCCCCAGAACTGCCGCCAGGGTTGATTCCCATTTGTCAGTTAAAGTAGAGAATGGGGATAAGAAGGAACTCGGTAGTCAGTTCTCTTAAGAAATCATTTGTTTTTTCTTTTCATTTTCCTCTTTGTTAATTCATTTCCCTCTCCCAATATCAGTTCAACTAAAGTTGCGGAAACTATACAGAGATGCATAAAAATCAAGCCCAAATAAAGTAGTATATGATAAAGCAAGGTCAAATGCTACAATTTTAAATCATGTGGCAATGGGAAGAGTTGAATATCAAAAACCATACCCAAGGCATCTCAGAAGCTTCGAGAGCCATTAATTTTCTGAGACCAAGAATCTGACTCCACAAAGGCTGGATATTATCAAGTGCAAGCTGTGGCATAGAAGGATCACGAGCAAGCCCTTTTAACTGACTTATCATTTCTTTTTCTGAAAACTGTCCAAAAATTGAGCTGCATCGGATATCCTCCACACCTTTACTGGAAGAAGCTTTAACTTTATATTTCTCCTGTGCTAGATGTCCACTCATCTCTTCCAACTCAAAACACAGAAAACGAATCTGTCACTCCTATTTCAAAACAATTCAAGCTTGGAGCTCCTAAATCCAGAACCTGGAACTAGAAGATCATAACGAAAAGTTATAAAACTAAGTAGATTAAAAAACCCCCAACTCGTTGGGCTTCAAAGACAAACAAAATTTGGAGGCAATCATACAGCATAAGAAATGGCTGGAATAGGCCCTGTGTCTGATGCAACAAAGCTATATAAATTCAAATGTAAACACGATCACTACCAATCCATCAAAGAGATATTCCTATAGTATAATTAAGAAATGATGAAATCAATCATTAGAATAATCGCAGTTTAATAGATTCAGTATCTTCATATATGTGGAGTATTATAGAAGCCCTATATCCTAAAATAGACACTTACAAAAAATGAAGGAAAGCAACAAAACACTGGAATTCCTGAATTGAGCATCGTAGAGCTTGCACTTAACTGTGCATCACAAACATGTTCCGAAACCGAACGCAGCTTCGTGACAACTGGTGCGGAAAACAATTCTGTGGATCAAGTGGCAGTAAGATGCGCTGGAGATTACTCTTTCAGTTCAATGGTCCAAGCTCATATGACCTCCTTCGATCTTCAACTGGATCTGGTAAGGAAATTCGATAAACAAATTAACAAATCGATTTTAGTCACTTGAAATCATCTTTTTCATTTTCACACAAGAGGAATGTCGTAAATTGGATGTTCCGAGATACAGAATTGAATATTCAATTAAATGCATGCCACTTGAAATCACCTATGACATTTCCTAATCTCTCTCCTATATTTAACTATAAAAAATTATATTTAAGAAATTATATTTAAAAAATAAAATGAAGAAGAGTAAAATATAAGATGAAAGAAATAGAAGAGTGAAGAGCAATATAGGTGATGAGAGAAAAAAGTAAAATAGAGAAAACATACTATATTCGTTTACAAAATATAAATCAGTTTTATCATCTTGGACCGTCTACTAAAATTAGATCAATTTCTACATATGGAAACCAATAAACATTAAAATTTTCTAATAATATGAATACACAATCCACTAACACTACTTCTCTCTTACTTTTTTCTCATCCTTCTTCCTTTACTAATTGCACAACAAAAATTTCCTACATCAATCTTAAGAAAATTTGAAAAGTTAAGCGTGCTTAGTTAAAGACATTTCTAAATTGGATTCCCAAGGGTATATGTCTATTTGGTGGACAGAGGGAGTATTATTTTTTTGCCAAACAAAAAAATGACTCACTTATGATGATGGATACCTAAAACAAAAACCGATTCACTTATGATAAGACAAAGGGAGTACAATAATAGCCTAAAGTTCAAGAAAAAATGAGAGACACATCAAGAGAGAAATAATGAGAGACAAATTCAGAGAGCCACTAAACGGGCTATTGGAGTTGTCCCTCATTTTCTAAATGAACAAGTATAACAGAATTTGTCTAATAATAGTAGAAATTTAATTCTGTCTAAATGACGGTATAACAATTTTCAAATAATAATCAGTTTTTAGTTATAATCTGAATGTGCCTGTTGCATCCACTTCAACTTGTTTTCCATCACATACACAAATGAATCTTTCAGCATCACGGCACTGGAGGCAACCCTGCATGGACACACTTCTGCGCACTTATGTGGGTAATAGCACCATAGTCTATCTACCAAGTAGAGTTTGGTCTATGCAAAACTCATTTTGAATACAGAAATGCAGAACCAAGCATATGAAGGTCATTTTTAGGTTATCGTAAGCTTATTTTTACGTCATTATAGTAAGGATGACATAAAATGATCTTAACATGACCTCAAACCCGAATTTTATAATATGACCAAAAACTGCTTTATAATAACCCGTTGTGTTCTTCTTTAATTATTGACTATTAGATTGCCAATTTCATTGTCATGATTTAGTCTGAATTTTATATTGAGATAAATTTTTGTATTGATCATTTTGATCATTTTCCCTACCAAGTATATCTAAGTAGGGGTGGGTCGGTACGGTATACCATACCGACCGTGCCATACCGCATACCGTACCGGAAAGTACGGTATGACAAAATTCAATACCGATACCGTACCGAATTTTCGGTATACCGGAAATTCGGTATGATATTTTTTGATACCGTTACCATACCGTTATTATGGTATACCGTACCGTGTTTTGGTATACCGTTAAAGGTAATGGTATACCGAAAAATAATTGGTTTCTTGATTTGTTCATTTACTAATTGGTTTCTCGATTGTTCATTATTTTTTGCTATCGGTAATTCGTCCATCACTCTATTCAATTTTATATTTTGGTTAGCATGTTATCAAGTATCATATTATATTTGTTGTTGCCGATGATGTTGATCTTTAAGTATCTTTTAATATATATTTATGGATTATTTTGATTACATATATTCAGAATTTTATCTCATAATCGTGGTTAATGATAAAATGAAGGTACTTATTGATTATTTTTGGCTATTTAGACCAATAGTAGTAATAATTGGTCTTATAAATAAAATCTCCAAATAGATTTACAAGTGTAATGAAATAAAGATTCAATTTTTCCCCCTAGACTTTAATTTCAATCTATCATTATAAACATGCATACAAATTCTCAAAAATATTAACAAGGCACGGTCTTCCTATGATTTGAATAAATTTTTAAAATACTAGCAAATAATATTTTTTTAATGTGAAAATACTAAAATTCAACATATATCAAAATTTGGCTCATTTGTTGGTTATGATGAGTATATTTTAAAGTTAAGGGTTTAGGATTTAGGTTTCAAGGTTTGGGTTTTTAGTGTATAGGGTCGCTATATTGCAATGAAATGAATCTCGACTAGAAAGTGTCTCACCAGTGCAATATTAAATTATTGAAACGTAAACTTGCTCCTACAGTTATAACTCAACGGTTAATTCATATTTTCACAGATTTAAAATGCTTTTTAATTTTAAGTCTGATATTTAAATGTCAAGACAGTTTATTAAAATGTCAACACGAATATGTGTTGAAATTTTAATGTGATCGTATTGACATTTTTAAGAAAATGTAGCATTTAAACACACTCTTGTGTCTATGTGGGGTTAATGTGATTGAAAAAGTATAATCCAAAGTAAGAGGATGTCGAATATTCTTTTGTTTATCATTTCACAACTTTTATTTCGCAAAATGAAATAAATATGAAGAAATTAAAATGACCCGTGCATCGCACGGGCGTGACACTAGTTAGTAATTTAAATTGGACATTTATTTCTCTTTAAGAATTAAGAATGACTGATCAGTATCCTATTTATTCATCCTTCAATTTAAGTAGTATATAAAATAAGATAACATACAATGAATTAAACACTAATTAAACGATTTGATTCATTTTCAGCTGCACATATTTTTAATTGACATTTTATGAAGTGGGACGAAGAATAAAACAAAAATTTTAATTACTTTGTATATTTGGAATATGACATTACACAAAGAATCATATACTAAATGGTGTGAGTTAATACAAATTCTTTCAAATGTGCTCTGTTGAAACATATTCCCGATATCGTATTTCCAATCTTCTTTCGGTGTTATGTGCTATTGTGTTTATTATATTTAATAGGATGAGTTGATAAAAAAATAATTCAGGTTAATTTTGAATTTGTTTGAATAAATTATCATTTGAATGTTTAATTTTATTGTATTAATTGATGTATTAATTTTTTTAATATAATATATATATAAATGTAATATATATATTACAACATATTTAATATTAATATATATATATATATATATATATAATAATCTATCGGTATACCGGTATACCACGGTATACCGAATCTTTGGTATATACCGAATATTCGGTATATCATGGTATACCGGCATACCGTGGATTCGGTATATACCGAAGTTTCGGTATACCGTGGATTCGGTATACCGCGGTATAGAAAAATTGATACCGTTACCGTACCGAAACACTGCGGTACGATATCATACCGTACCGGAAACTGCGGTATACCGAAAAATCAGTATTTTCGGTATTTTTCCGATATGGTAAGTCCGGTATTACGGTATTTCGGTATATTCCCACCCCTATATCTAAGTACGAAAGCTAAATTGGGTTTGGATCCTCTGCTGTGCATTCAGCCACACTAGGAGATGCTGTTAGAAACACCACGTTGTTTTATTTAAAAAAATGTTAGTATTATAATTTATGAATATTTTATTATTGTTTATCATAACAGCATCCTTGTTATGGCCGAATGCACAGTAGAGGCCAAATCAAGTTAAATTAACTTCTGAACAAACATAATTGAAAAAATGTACCCTTTATCACTTACCAAACATGATATTTAGAATAATCATTCTTCTTGTGTCCCCATCTTTCTTGCAAAAGAAGCAAGTTGAAGTTGATCTTTCCTTCTTAAACTGTTTTGATGATGGACCCGCAACATTTCTAAACGAATTAGGAAGAATTCTCTTCCCCTTAGCGAACTCAAGAAGAATCCTCTTTCCACTGTCCTCTCCTTGTTTACCCTATAGCCGATTGCCGAGTGAGCACTTTTTTTCTTACTCTGCTCTAACCTCTCTTCCTCTTGAACACAATGAGAAATCTACTCATTCAGTTACCACTTATCCTTCAAATTATTGTAAGCGACTTTGAAGTGATTAAACTGGTGAGGAAGACATATCAGAACCAAATGCGCTAATTGATCATCACTAATTGTCATATTTAGTTTTGTAACGCTGGGGTTTGGTGCCCCTTGCAAAGCGGAAGTCATGCATTTACAAATAAATCATACACATGGATCTATATGACCAATTTTGGGATTGATAATTCACATGTTAAATACAAAAATTGCATGCTAGAACACTTATAATTCATGCAAAAGGAATTTAAAACCTAAAACCTGAATTTCCTACGGTTTAGATTACCGATTTGATTCTCAAAAGAATCAACAATTGTTTGCGACATATCCACGTGATGATCTTCGTACTCGATCATGAATCTTCTAATTTGTATCCTGAACTCAAATAATGACAATTGGGTGGACAAAGCTTGTCAGAATCAAAAAGACCCTATTAGAATAAAAGATAGATCACCAGTTTTGTGAAGAACTGAAAATTTCCACTACCTGTTGATAACTCGGATTTTGCACTGTTTTAATGCCATTAGTTGGTCCTTTTTTAGTGTCAAAGTTACATTACATGTCCATTATTTGCATATTTTGTCTATTTTGGTATTTTGACGTGTTTTGTGAGAAATGTGCAAATAGAGCCTAAAAAGATAGCTAAAAGTTGAAGATGGAAATCTGGAGCATTCTAGGAGTCAGCGGTCCACTGTAACACAGCCAGGGACCGTTGGCTATCAACGACTGCTGAACAGGTAGCGGTCCGCTTTAGAAAAGTTGAGCTGAAAAGAGAAACACGCCCAGCTACCGCTGGGTCGTGTGCAGCGACTGCTCAAGGAGATCCAGAAGCTACGGGATGATTGCCAGAGACTGCTGAAACAAAGTGCAGCAACCGCTGTTGAAGATTTTAAATTCCTTTTAGTGATTGCAAAAGCACTCTAGTTCGCGGAACAGATTTAGGCAAGCTGAGTCAACGCAACTGATCAAGTTGGCAACTATCGGGTCGTTGGTTACACAAACCTAGAGACTAAAGGCCTTCAATACCTTAACCCACAATACTACTCCCTCTGTCCCATTAGAAATGAAACGTTTTCCTTTTTGGTATGTCCCATTAAAAATGAAACGTTTCTAAAAATGGAAACAATACTCTCTCTACTTTTTCTTTTCTCTTACTTTACTCTCTCTTCATTAACTCACAAAACAACACTACATAAAATCCCGTGCCGAAAAGCAAATGTTGCATATTTAATGGGACGGAGGGAGTATTAACTAGTAAAGGGAAGTAAGGGTCGAATCCCACAAGGACAGAGGTGGGTTAAGTTGTGCATGAGACGTGTGGGGGTTGGCTGCTGCCACGCTTCACTACTGGAGGGTTCACTAAAACTAAGATTATTCAAGTTGTAAACTAACTCGATCAACTAGACTTCCAACATGAAAACATCATAACTTCAATTTGATCAACTCAGATAGAAACGCATGCAAGCATAAAACAAACGGGGACCACTGAAAGAAAACTTGCGCACTACCAAAAGCAGCAAAATGAAAAGGGTGACAGTGACTACAATCCTAACGAACTATGACCTTCTTCTTCGCTAAGCAATAAATCAAGCACACATGGCAGAGGAAAATAGGGCATATGACATCAAAGCGAGAAAGAAACAAATCCAAACACGGATCTAAAGGGTCTATCCTAATTTCGTGCAAGTTGACGAGCAAAAACTTAGATCTAACTATGATAAATCGAAAATAGAGCAACGAAGGCAATTTAAGCTAGATCTATCCCAGAAATCACCAAATTCCAACAGACATGCATGGCATACTCTATCCAAAACATCAGATTAAACATAAATCATTGAATTACGCAGAACTCACTTCAAAATCAGAACAAAACTAGACTAACGAAGAAAACGAGAACAGAAAACATCAGATTTAATACAACTTGTATTGAAAACTCCATTTTATAAACGATCTCCGATAAACCAAACAAACAGAATTCCAAAACTTCAGATTCAGAAGATCGATCAACAACAAAAATACTGGAGTAGCAGCTAAGAGAAAACAGAAAGAACACCTGAATTGCGGAAAATCCAAGAACTAAAACTGAATAACAATTGTTTGAACCCTAAACCCTAAACCCCTCAGGGCTTTAAGAAAAATAAACTATGAAGGCTACTTTGGCAGATCTGAGTCCCTTCTTCCTTGATGATACTCGATTCTCCCAAAAAGAACGAACTCTATTATGTGTCTTCTCTCGACTATTTATAGGATGGCTTTGGCACAAATCCCTAGGTTAATCTCATCATGTCTTGACATTAATTCCCCTGAGGTGGCTTTTTCTTTTCTCTCTCTTATGACTTATCATCTCGTGTGTTGAACCTCACTTGAACAACTCGCTGGTTGGGCAGACTCCTTTGCTTGTTCGAAACTGATTAGATTGCCCTCGGATTTGGTCATTTCTTGCTTTATTTCCAAGTTGATCAAGTCGTCCATGCACTACGTCTCTTCAACACTTTTCCAGCCCCTGCACACCTAAATTCACCACTTTTTTCGCACATTATCAACCTGGTTAGTGTAATAAACCCCTTTAAAACCATGCTTGTAACGAGCCCTATCAGCTGTTCAAGAGGCAGAAGCTATGGATCACTCGTCAACGACCGCTGAACAAAGTGCAGCGGCCCGCTGGGAAAACGCATCCCTGGAATTCCCTTATCTCATTTGTTTTCCCTCTGTGATTTATCTGCAATCGTTGTTTACTTTCGTTTCTACAAGTTTTTATTTTCAAAAATCCAAAACCTTTTGTTTTTCCAAATAGTAGAAGAAACTTATTAGAAGATAAACAATTTGTGATCGTTTTCCCTATGTTCGATATCCAGTACTAATCTTTAGCTATACTATATATACCATGTATACTTGCAGGATTATTTAGTGCTAATAAAAGTACATCACCTGTAAAAGTAGGCCACGAAAATTGTAATTGAATTAGGTCACCAATCTTCTCTCTAATCTCCAACAATATAGAGTTATAATGGGTCAAACTACAGATCTAGGGAGGTTGGGCATGGGCCAAACCTGTTGGTGTTTCACTAATTATATTGAGCTCAGTTTAATACAAGCCTAACAAAATATTATAATCAGCTACAATAGTAAAATAATATTGACTGCTCATTCAATCCCAAATTACGAGTAATGTGTGCTTTACTTCTTTAATTTATTACTTCCCGTGTTTAAAATATAATATCTATTAATTAATTTAAGTATGCTATTTGACTTTAATTAATTAGAGTGAACTACAAAAACAATCCCTGAATTAAGGATTTATTTCACCACTAGTCCCTGGATTTTAAAAATATCCTCAATAGTCCCTAAACTAAGGGTTTATTTCATAGGCGGTCATTTTGCACTATTTTCATCTGAAAAATGTTGTCCTTCCATAATTTTACTTTTCCGAACTGTCATTCCCAAGGATTGACACCCCTAGTGTCTGTAATCCACTTTGTGCTGCATGGACCATAAATGTGTGACTCGTTCTAGTGAAGTATGAACTGTGTTGGGGTGTTGTAGTTGGAATTTGTATAAACCATAACTGTGAAAACACATACCTGGAATTCCCTTATCTCATCTATTTTATCTCTATGTTTTTTATCTGCATCTTTATTTGCTTTCGTTGTTTTTGCAATTTTACTTTTAAAAATAAAAACCATTTGTTTTCTCCAAATAGTAGAAGAAGCTTGGTACAAGGTAGACAATCTGTGATCGTTTTCCCTGTGTTCGATATCCGGTATTGACCTTTAGCTATACTACATATACTATGTATACTTGCAGGTTTATTAGTGCTAATAAAAAGTGCATCAGTCGCTTCGATGGCACGACGATGGGCTTGAGTGTTGAGCTTCCACATGGTTTGATTGTCTCACGTGTCCACTTTGGTCAAGTATGGAATTGGAATAGGAAGAGGAAAGTGATACTGAACCACTTGGATGAAGAACGCTTGACCACTAGAATCAGTCTTCAAAAGACCCATCGCAAACAACACCTCGTAGGTGATGAACATCTCTCTCATATCGGCGGTGAAATACATAGTCGGGATCCGCAGCAAATAGTACTCACATCCTTCTTGGAGATGCAGTTGAAATAGATGGTAATCAATATGCACAAGTTGAACCCTTTCTTGTTTAGAAGGTACCACATCACATCTAACTCGGTTTGGGACACCCCACCTCAATCTACTTGGGCAAAGATCAATTGTGTCATGACTCGGTGGAGGTATCGAAGGATGGGGTTGTGGATGGACGCTGACTTGGCATATCCCGACTAAAATTCTTCACCCTCAGTAGTGAATGCCATTCAAACATCGGAGTACTCATACTCGACCTCCTTATCAGGGTTGGGGTCATAGCATTAGAAGACATCACACAAGTCGGCCATGGATAATGAGTGGGTCACATTTCCAAGGCGAAAATTGATCCTCTCGGGGCGACAGGAACGACGGTTTCGGTGCTCCTTGAGTGTGTAATTTAATTAAGGGGAAATAGAGTGCGAGAGTTTAATTATGCGCTTAATTAAACCTTGGGATTTAATTCTAAATCGTGGAGGAAAAATACGAGGAGTCAAAGGAGGAGTCGTGGGCGCAAGCGGCCGACCGGCGTCGCACACGACGCCTTGATTAGGGTGCATGCATTCTAATTAGAAATTTTCTCGCGCTAATTGTTGTGTTATTCCCTCCGTCCACAAAAAATAGAGCACATTTTCCATTTTTGGTTGTCCATAAAAATTAGAGAACATTTAAAAAGGGAAAGTTTTCAACAACTTCTCTTACTAACAATATGGACCCCACATTCCACTAACACTAACTTCTCTTACTTTTTCCCCTCTCTCTTACTAATAATATGGACCCCACATTCCACTAACACTACTTCTCTCTTACTTTTATCCCTCTCTCTTACTAATAATATGGACCCCAAATTCACTAACACTAATTCTCTCTTACTTTTTCCCCTTCTCTCTTAGTTTACCGATTCCACATTAAAACCAGTGCCATTCACAATGTGTCCTATTTTTCGTGGACGGAGGGAAAATTATTTTCTCTCTAAAGGGAATTGTTCTGTGAGACTCTAAGTTCGGAACGAGGAATATTCAAGTTGCGAGATATTTTTAAGCGAACGAGGTGGGCTTCTTTAAATTTAAGAAGTATCGTTCAAGAAATATTTTGTGCTTTGTTCCCAATGATGCTTAAATGCTTTGATGTGAAATGAATGATTGTCATGCCGTGTTTTGGACTTCGTAGAGATACCTATCTGCCATGGTTTTTTGCTAGTTGCCTGGCTTTGACAGATGTTTAATCGAATTCCGATCTGAGCATGGGCCGCAGACCTTACTTAGGCTAGTGTACACCATGTGGGGACCGTGAGTTATTTGTCGCACATTTAGCCGGTCCAATGACCGTTTGGAATGTGGTCACATTCTCGGTTCATGAGTTATTTCAGATAGAGTATGGACAACGGAAAATGGGACCTATTTTTAAATATTTTTAGTGTACTTGGGTTCTTTTTAAAGCTAAACCCAAGATCACTCAAATGGGCTTGACAATTACTTTTATGCCAATATTATTTCGGCAAGTGTTCACTATGTATATCAGTCTTGCATGTGTTTTCCTTATGAGTAGGTTGAGCTATGACGAGTCGTGGTGGGCGTTGAGTGGAGACTCTTAAGTCGTGCTCTTTATTTTGTACCGAATGAGTCGTATCTTCATACATGATGTCATTCTTTTCTCTTGATTGCTTCCGCTAAGACTATTAACTATTTTGAATAGTGCGCTTTGCGCCGAGACACATTAAAGTATGGTTTTGTCTATTTTTGTCAAAGTATTTTTTTCTAGGATACATCTTTTGGATGACTTAATAAATTATTATTTTGTCTATTTTTGTCAAAGATGGTTTTGCTTCAATCCCCCTTTTTTCCTCGCTTCTTATATCCTCCCCCGGCCGCGATTAACCGTTGTGAGTGCATGATTTCAAGGTGATATACGAGTTAGTAATGAAAGTGCACTAATAAGCCTTGCTTGATTTGATTGCGTTAGTTCATTCTTGATTTATTTTTACCATACTTTGAGGCAATTATGACGTCAAGTACTTATGCAATCCGTGCGTCTATTTATGTTTCTTTATTGTTTTTGTTTGAGGACAAACAAAGATGTAAGTTTGGGGGAGTTGATACGCTCGAATTTTGCACTGTTTTAAGGCCATTATTCGGTCCATTTTGAGTGTCAAAGTTGCATTACATGTCCATTAATTACACATTTTGTCTATTTGGTATTTCGACGTGTTTTGTGAGAAATGTACAAAATAAAGCCTAACAAGAGAGCAAAAAGTCGAAGATAGAAATCTGGAGTATTCGAGTCATCCAGCGGTCCGCTGCAACATAGCCAACGACCGTGTTGTATTTTTTAGGGTGCAATTTAAGTACACAAAACAAGTAATAATTCCCTAAAAATACTACTCTGCAAGTATACAGACGTGCAATGCAGTAAAAAGGTGTCGAACCCATATGGAGTAGATTAATTGCTAAAACTAGTAAACCTAACTAAAAAACAGTAAAATAGTTTAATTTTGGGTTTTTGATCAAGAGGCGAGTGAAGGACAGAACGAGAAGGAAAAATGCAAGAGAATCACGATAAAGAGAGAAGACTCCTAGCTTGTTTCGGGTCACTTGTTCACATGATCCTAAAGTGTAATTACTTTCCATTATTTATCGGGATCGTGTTGATTTTATGCTCTCACGCAGTTGATCACTGATCGTGGAATTTTACACCTAGGATAAGCTAATCACGTCTCCTAGGCTCTACTCACCAACCTCTCACTCCTACAGTCGCATAGTAAGCTTGGGATTGGCTTCTATGAATGTTCACCACACAAGATCCACCCCGGACTATCCCCTGATCAGTTTTAGCCTAGGGTTCCTTATCAATGTTAGCTCCCTACTCCAATTAAAGAGACATTGAAGTAAAGGCCTTTACCGGATTGAGTTTTCTAGAAAAACCCAACACTGATTGAAATAAAGACATAGATAAGAACCAAAACATCGAAATATATCAAAACATAGTCATGGATTCATATTTACAAGCTCCCTTAACAAACTAGAAGTAATCCCTAAAACCTAGCCACTTATAGTGGGCAACAATACAAGAAAACAAGTAAATGCTACCATACGGGAAAGATTAGGGAAGAATTAGCCTCAATATTCTTCTTCTTCCTCTCAAAAATGGACTCCAAGGCTCTTTCTCTCTCTAAAAATCACCTCCAGCCGTCAAAAGATCCTTTCGAAGTCGTGCACTAGCTATTTAAATAATTAAGACTCAAAAAACAGGCAAGTAACATATGCCTGGACGGGCGATTCTTTGCTCATAAATCGCCCAGCCGGGTTTTTTTTCTTTATTAAGGGGCACGAATCTGAAGGCTATAAATACCCCTTCAAGCTTCATCAAATATATCTTCTTCTGCTACATAAATTCCAGAGATTATATTTGAGAGTTCTTCCATTGTTCATCAAAGTTCAAAGGTGTTTGAAGAAGGATTCAAGAGAAGATCATGGCTACAAGATTCAACATTGGGTTCTATCATAGTTCTTATGTTTTTAATGGTTTCCCTACCAACTATGTTTTTAGCTTATTCAATCATGTGTAACTAAATTCATAGAATTCTAGGCATGTATTAGTAACGACTTTGACTATACGATTCCTATGTACTCCCTTTGTCCCTGAAAGTTTGTCACACTTCTTTTATGTACTCGTTTTGTAAAAACAATAATACATAGTTAGAGTGGAGAGAGTGTAAAGTAAGAGAGAGAATACTTTAGTTAAGACTTTTCTCTACATTATTGTCTCTCTTACTTTACCTTCCCTCCATTTTAACTATTAATTATTATTTTTACAAAACGAGTACAGAAAAAAAATGTGGCAAACTTTCAGGGACGGAGAGAGTATTTAATATCCTTTTTGTTCATTAATTCGCTTCTATTCTAAGTATTGGATAATTACTTCACGTTTGAGTGACACATTCTGTGATGATCTATTGACTTCAACATAATCGTATGATGAGGTTTGCGAGTTAGAAGAGCTTTGTTGACGTTACAATTAGCTTTCCTTAAAACAACACTAATAATTGAGAGCGAGAACATTAGGATTCTTAGGAGCTTTTACGAGTTACAAATCTAGAATTGACGCCCCTGGTGTCTGTAATCCACTTTGTGCCGCATTGA
This sequence comes from Salvia splendens, assembly GCF_004379255.2. Classification (NCBI taxonomy): domain Eukaryota; kingdom Viridiplantae; phylum Streptophyta; class Magnoliopsida; order Lamiales; family Lamiaceae; genus Salvia; species Salvia splendens. Next base: position 23,318,342 of record NC_056035.1, read on the forward strand.
CAATATATTTGTGACTCATTCTAGTGAAGTATGAACCGTGGTAGGGTATTGTAGTTGGAATTTGTATAACCATAACTGTGAAAGCACATCCTCCTATGTGTTTTTATCTGCATTCATTATTTGTTATTGTTTTTACATCTTTTATTTTCAAAAACCAAATTCTCTTGTTTTTTCAAATAGTAGAAGAATCTTAGTAGAAGGTAGACAGTCTGTGTTCATTTTTCCTGTATTCGATATCCGGTACGGACCATTAGCTATACTATATAACGGACCATTAGCTATACTATATATACTTTTATACTTTTTTAAAACTCCTATATGAAGGAGGAAATAAAAAATAAACTCCTACTGAAAGGAGAAAATTATAACTGATGTCAAGAGGGCTCGAACTCGGCACCCGATACAATAATGTCTAAGCTCCTTGCTGCTAGGACAAAGGCTCTGGACTATATACTTTGTATACTTGCAAGTTTATTTAATGCTAATAAAAAGTGTCTCACTTAACTTCAAACCAAAATGCATCAAATAAATATTCTCTTTGTCTCGGCCTAATTAAGACGTTCCTATTTTGGCACCAGAATTTAGGTGGTGGTGTTTAGTTGATTAAATTATTAATAGTAAAGTAAGGGAGAGAATAAAGTAACAGAGAGAAAAAGAAAATAAAGTAATAGTAATAATAGTAAAGTAACAAGGAGAAAGAAAGAATAAAATAGAAGTGAAAAAAGTAAGAGAGATATAAGAGGATAAAATAGGAGAAATGAGTAAGTTAATTATTGCCAAAAGAAAAATGTCTCACTTAGGTTGGGACGTACCAATAAGGAAAACGTATCACTTAGACTGAGACAAAGGATAAAATAATAATAATAATAATAATAATAAATAAAATAATAATAATAATAATAATAATAATAATAATAATAATAATAATAATAATAATAATAATAATAATAATAATAATAATAATAATAATAATAATAATAATAATACGCTCCCATTTAAAAAATATGATTAAGTTTAATGAACCATAAAATTATAAGATCAAATTAAATCAAATAAAAGAAAACTGAGGCCTAAAATTTGATTTTAGAAAGGTCCACTGCCCAGATTCTGAGAGCAGCAATATACGAAGCGTCGGTTCACATCAGTTTTTAGGATAGGGATTGGAATTGAGATTAACTTCGCTGACCTTTCAAAATATGGAATCATGGTATGCGAAATTGAAAGAAAAAAAGAATTGTTTAATTTTTATCTATTCTATTTTCTCTTTTATTATTATTATTTCTCTTACAATATTTATGAATTTACCAAATTATTTCCTAATATTTTACCGCAATTTTGATACTAGTACTATTTTTTACTCCAATTCTATTTTCATCCAAATCACCGCAAAACACTACTGCCTCCAAATGTATATAACCGACGGAAACCTGGAGCTCAAGAATGTCCTGCTCGACGAAAACATGAACCCTAACATAACTGATTTCAGGCTCGAGGAGTTTCGGACAGCAGACGGCATGCTGTGACAACGAGGCACGGTGGCTGATGAGGGAATTTGAGAGCGGCTGACAGCACTGAGCGCCGAGAGGGCGACACCGACGGTCAACGAGGCACGGTGGAAACGTTTGGTTGTGCAACGAGATAGAGAGAGAAGTGATAGGCTACGGATTTATGCTCTTTGATATTGGGGATGGATGGGAGATGTTAGAAGGAAGATCTTGATCAAGCCATCGATGTATGCGAAGAAGATTGACTTGATCAACCAAGAAGGAAATGGCTTGATCAAGCCATCGATCAAGTGTGTTGAACGAGATGGCTTGATCACGCCATCGATCAAGCGTGTTGATCATGGTCGTAATGGCGGCCAACTTGATCAAGCCATGAATCATGGTCCTAATGGCCAAGTTGATCAAGCTGTGGACCAAGGTGTCAAGCCACTGGACCTCACTGTACGTTGCATCGATGCGAATGCGACAAAGAAGATTGAAGCACGTGCTGTGCAAGGAGAGCCACGAGCTGAAGCCAAGGACAAGCCAAGCGAGACAGCTAAGATGGAAGACCACACTTGTACTTGGAGAGACGTGTTGATACGTGGATTAAAGAAGAAGGAATCGTTGAAGAGTTAGTTTTGATAAACAGAGTTAGTTTTGATTAACGTTGTTAAAGTATGATTTGCCTTGTACTATGGAGATTAAGGAGAGATTCTAGAGCATTCCAATATGCAGTATATGTAATAGGATCTGGCTGTAAGTTAATCAATCAATGAAACCGTAGTCGAGGCTCTTCACCATCTATTTTGAGTTATGTCCATTTACATTTTTCTTCGCATGGTTTTACATAGTTCTTTACATGGTATCAGAGCAGGATCTTCTTGATCTTGTCTCTATACCGCCTTTCTCTACGTGTTTGTTTTCTTTCCACAAATGGCAAGCTCCAGCTCTACATCTGGAGGCATTGCTCAGGGTTAAAACAATCCGTCTCTCTATGCACAGCAGCTGCCCCCCCATATCAGTGAAGCTGACTGATGCAAACTTCTTAATGTGGCAACAACAAGTTGATGTCACTGCCTATGGATATGGGCTTGAAGGAATTCTGAATGGAGAAAAGAAATCTCCACCCCAGACAATTGTTATTGCAGAGGGAGAAGGGGGATCTGTCATTAATGATGAGTTTATTTCATGGCAGAGGCAAGATAGGAGAGTTGCAGCATGGCTTCTCTCTTCACTCTCAGAAGGAGCTCTGGGCTTGGTGGTTGGCATGAGGTCTGCAAGGGATATCTGGAGTGCCCTTGAGACCAATTTTGCAAGCAGATCTACAGCTAAAATAATGCAATACTGACAGCAAATGCAAAATCTCAAGAAGGACTCCCTGACCATGAGTGAGTACATTGGAAAGATGAGAAACTGCTTTGATCTTCTTATATCAGTAGGCTACAGAGTATCTGAAGATGAGCAAGTGATGCACATTCTTGGAGGCCTGGGACAAGAATATGATCCAGCTGTGTGTGCAATCAGCTCAAGGTCAGACTCATGGAGTTTAGGTGATGCTACTGCATTTCTACTCACTTTTGAGTCAAGGATGGAGACTATGAGATCTCATTCCTCCAGCACAGAGGGGTCACAACCTCTTCTGAATCTGATGCAGCCATCAAATCAAAAGAAAGATTTCACTCCATACAACACTAGGTTTGATTCTGAAAGTGGCAGAGGTGGAGAAAGAAATCGAAGAGGTGGAAGAGGCTATGGCAGAGGAAACAACAAGGTGGTGTGTCAATTTTGTGACAATCCTGGGCATACTGCAGCAAAATGCTGGCACAGATTTGAGCAAAATTATGCCCCTCCACAGCCGCAACAACCTCAGTTCAGAGGGAATGCTCAAAATCAGCAACATGGCTTCTTCAGTCCATCAGCACATCTGGTGCATTCTGCTGCAGCTACGCCTCCTCCATCTCTGAGCACTGGAGCACCATCTGAGTTTGGCTATGATTCAAATGCTTCAACTAGCTGGTACCCAGATTCTGGAGCCACTCACCATGTCTCTGGTGATTTAAGCAACCTCAACACCAGTGCAGAATACACATAAGGTAATGGTCTCTTGCTTGGAAATGGATCTTCTGTTGCTATCTCTAATATTGGTGAATCTGTTTTCAAACCTCACTCTTCTAGTTTCAATAGGAAGCTTACCTTAAAGAATCTCCTACATGTTCCTAGCATAACCAAGAATCTCCTCAGTGTGTCAAAATTTGCTAGGGATAACCTTGTCTTCTTTGAGTTTCATCCTGACTTTTGTTTTGTCAAGGATCTGGGAACCCGGGAAATCGTGTTCAAGGGAACTTTTGACAAAGGGTTGTACCATTTTCTAGTAGACCATTCACCAATAAAGAGAAGCGCTATCTCCACCACTTCCCTGTCCACTCCTTTCAATCAAGGCAGTCCAGCCATACACAGTGTTAGATCCACTATACCAGCACCTAGTGCTACTTCAAATCAAGTTGCTGACCCTGCTTTAGCTTTGTGGCACAATAGACTAGGACACCCTACTCTAGATATTGTCAAAAGTGTTCTCAAAAGTTGTAATATCCCGTTTGATTCAATGAATGAAACCCAGTTATGTCACTCTTGTTGCATCTCAAAGCACACAAACTTCCGTACAATTCTTCTGAATCAATAGCTTCTTTTCCCCTTGAACTCATCCATAGTGATCTCTGGGTCCATCCCCACTAATTTCAAAAAATGGTTATAAATATTATGTCTTATTTGTGGATCATTATTCAAGATTCACTTGTATTTATCTTTTGAAAAACAAGAGTGATGTCTCTGATGTGTTCAAGTTGTTCAAGGCCTTGACAGAAAATCTTTTTCAAACAAAAATCAAGAGTTTTCAGTCTGATTGGGGAGGAGAATTCCAAAGCTTAACTTCATTTCTTACGAAAAATGGAATATCTCACAGGATTTCTTGCCCATATACTCCTCAACAAAATGGATTATCTGAGAGGAAGCATAGACATGTTGTGGAAACTGGTCTCACTCTTTTGGCTCAGTCTTCACTTCCTCTTAAATTCTGGGATGATGCTTTTATATCTGCTGTGTTTCTGATAAATAGAATGCCTTCCAAGATCATTGCCAATGTCTATCCATTCCAGAAATTGTATTCAAAGGAGCCTGACTATTCTGCTTTAAGAGTATTTGGTTGTCTATGTTTTCCTCTTCTCAGGCCCTATAACAAACACAAGCTTAATAGCAGATCAGTGAATTCTATATTTCTGGGATACAGTGGTTATCACAAAGGCTATAAGGTTCTTCTCCCTGATGGAAGGGTGATCATTTCTAGAGATGTTATTTTTGATGAGAAAGTATTCCCATATTCTTCAATCTTCTCTTCTGGTGTTTCAGATTCTCACACACTGTCTCCACCAGTAAGCACATCACTGCCAGCTGATATCTATACTCCAATTGTCTCCTCTCCTACTTCACCTCCATCACCTCATGCTGATCTACCCAGTGATGATTCACCTCAGTCATCTCCACTTCATCATTTCTTAAATTCTTCTCATCATTCAGTCACTGACACACACTCAGTCTCAGGCAATCAACACTCTCTTGTTATTTTGAGTGATCATCTTGTTGCTGATCCAGTTCCTGCCAAACATCACATGACTACTAGGTCCAAGTCTAGGATCTTCAAGCCTAAAGTATATACTCTGCTCATTTCTCCACATTACACTCCCAGATCAGCTCAAGAGGCATTACTCTTGCCTGCATGGAAGGCTGCCATGCATGCTGAGTTCACTGCTATTCTCAAGAATAAAACATGGATCTTTACTGCTCTGCCTCCTGGGAAGAACCTTGTAGGATGTACATGGATATTCAAGCTAAAATTGCACCTTTCTGGAGAGATTGCTAGGCACAAGGCCAGACTTGTAGCTCTAGGCTTTTCACAACAACCTGGCTTTGACTTCACTGAGACTTTTAGTCCAATGGTTAAGCCGGCTACTATCAGGCTAATTCTTAGAATTGCTGTGACTTTTGGTTGGGATATTACACATTTGGATGTAAATAATGCCTTTCTCAATGGTGAGTTAAAAGAAGACATCTACATGAAGCAGCCTTTTGGTTTTGAGCAGGGAGGTTTTCATCTAGTTTGCAAGTTGAATAAAGCTATCTATAGCCTTAAACAAGCTTCCAGAGCTTGGTTCTTCACCATTCACTTAGTACTTATCACACTTGGCTTCATTCAGTCCAAAGCTGATGCTTCAATGTTCATCAGGAAATCAGGTTCTGAGTCTATCTATCTCCTAATCTATGTTGATGGCATGCTAGTTACTGGAAACTGTCCTGCAGCCATTGAGAAAGTAATTGAACAGTTAAATGCTCATTTCTCTCTTAAGAATCTTGGTGATGTCAATCTCTTTCTTGGAGTAGAAATTGTTAAAACTCAGCATGGACTTCACTTATGTCAATCTGCATACATCAAAGATTTGTTGAAGAAGGCCAACATGACTGGTGCAAAAGGTTGTCCTACACCCATGGTTTCTAGTTGTGAGCTAAGCAAGAATGTTGGTGAACCAGTCTCTGATGCTAAACTGTAAAGAAGCATTGTAGGAGCTCTTCAATATGCAGCCATCACTAGGCCAGATATCAACTATGCTGTTAACAAGGTGAGTCAATACATGGCCTCACCTCTTGATACTCATTGGAGAGCTGTCAAACATATCTTGAGATACTTGTCAGGGACTTCAGATTTTGGAATTCAAATTCATAAGTCCAATGGTTTCTTGTCTGCCTTTTCTGATTCTGACTGGGCAGCAGACTTGGATGATAGAAGACCAACCACTGGTTTCTGCACTTACTTTGGAAGCAGCCTCATTTCTTGGTGTGTGAAGAAGCAAAATGTTGTGGTTAGGTCTAGTACTGAGGCTGAGTATAGGAGCTTGGCTCATGCTGCAGCTGAGGTCACTTGGCTTAGTTTTGTTCTTGGTGAGTTGAAAATTTCAACTAAGTCAGAACCTGTGATCTGGGTGGATAACTTACACTACTAGAAAATTGGCTTTTAATGACACTTGAAAATGTGAGCAGGAATATGTTTTTATTACACTTTATCTATAATCACACCTTGTGTGAATGTGATGACAGTAAATGTAAGAATATGTAACTTGTAATAATACACATTCTATTACCACACTCATAAATGTCAAGAAAAACACAATCTCATGTCATTAAAAGTGTAAGGATATTATCAATGCGAGCACACCCATTATTATATCTAAATATCTACAGAATCCCCCTCACAAATATTGATAATTACATTTTCACCTACAAATATCCATAATTTACAGTTTTAACCTACATATATGTAAAAATTATCTTTTCATCCTTCAAACATTTATAAATTGCATTATTTGATTTTTCTAAATCTAAATATATATAATTACATCCATTTTCCAACGTACTATCAATTCCCCATGACATTTAGCATGACTTCAAATACAAAACATATTTTTATATAAATAACTTATGTAATAGTTTTCATGTAATCGTATATAATATTAAATAAAAAGGTACAAAAAAGGTTCTAAATGACTATACAATTTATCTATCACTTAGGTTTTCTCTTAGAAGCTCCTTATTGCATTCTCATCCGCACTAGAATCCTTGGTTAACTTCATCTTCGCACCAACAATGTGTTCCTGTTATGATATTAGAAACACAAAATATTAACATCAATTTGTGTCAATAACATATCTTAGCAATGATAACTCAAAAATTGCTACATTCCATAACATCATAAATAAGGTCAAGAAAATTACTAAGGTGTTAACTGCTCTTCAGTACAGGGTTCAGTACAAAGAAAATTTATCACACCGAGCTCAAATTGCTAATGAATTTACAAACACTCTTTTTCTTGTCCGTTTCCTAGTGAATTTTCAATAGTCTGTAAGCTTAAGTTCCAGGTCCAATCAACAAAAATGAAACAAAAATGAAAGGTAAAGAAGTACCTCTATTTCCAGAGGCTCTTCCTCAAGCTTGACCACTCTTGCATCTATTTCCAACAGCCCTTTATCAAGCTCCAATACTCCCTCTTAGTTAAAAAATGTTCGATTTTTCATCTAGTCAGATTTAGTTATTTAATTGACCTCAACTATTGCCTATAACATAATAAGCAAATCAATCAAGCAATGCATCATAGGTTTAATTTAGACATATATTTGATTGGATTAATTAATTTAAAACCAGAGATTATTATTATCATCACTATTTTTACAATTACATAAAAAATGATTATGTTTTTCACTTCATCAATAACTTTAAATAAACAATAGGGAAAAGGGCAGTGAGCAAGCAAGAACGGTAGAACACTTTCCTTCCTTTTAGCCCTTCACCACAACATGTAAATCATCACAACTCTCCTTATCATTCCTTTCATCCATGTGAACACACACACAACCATTTTCTCAACACATAACAACAGGCAACATGATAATTTGTAGGCAACAACAGTACTATGTATCTTAAATTAGGATATAAGCCACCAAGCAAGAGCAACCCCCCAAACAGAACGAAAAATCATAGCTTGTCCTCAGGCTTTGCTTTCCATGTTTTGTGAATAGCTATAATCCCAAATACCAAGCTTCACCCGTTGTACACCTAATCAACGGGATAGATGCGGGCTAGATAATGAGAGTTCAGAGGCTTAGCTTTGGTGGACGGTGGCTGCCTTGGCGGCGCATCCAGGCGACGCCGACTGGGATTGCAGCGAGCGGAATCGCAGCTCGACGGAGGGCCAGCGGTGCGGGCGGAGCGAAGCTGTGGGTGCAGAGAGAGAGAAACGAAGCTTCCTCTCCTTGCCCTACGGTGGGACACCAGCAACGACAACCAAAATCAACACCGATTCAACATAACACGAGAAATCAACACAAGTAATGGGGGAAACGAAAATGATGGATTGATTAAAACGAACAATACAAGCTACGGAAAGTGAAATGACGAAAGGAACAACTGAACGAGAGGAAATGCTTCGGATCTACGATCCTTGGCCCAACGAACAATCACACAATTGACGTGCATGAAAAGATGGTGGCCCCATCCTTTTATACTCCCTCATCTCACGCATGCCACCTCACTCTAAACCACCTCACCCGTACCACCTTGCCAGCTCATCAATTCGGATGTCACATTCTCCTTATTCAATTCCTTCAACTCATTTATTATGCACTTAGGCGTCCTACTCTTACGTCGCATGTACGCATCGACCCCTCCACGATCGTGCATGCAACATTACCCTCTCCTTAAGGTTCCTTGTCCTCAAGGAACCAAGGAAAACGTTCTTTAATCACGTCGGCAAACTCCCATGAAGCATCGGCCGGAGATTGTCCCACCCAATGAATCAGCCATTGGGTAACAGCTTGGTTACGTCGTTTGATCATCTTCCGCTCGAGTATTGCCTGAGGAATGGCATCATTAATATGGGATATAACAGGAAGATCTGGTACTGGACCGTTAGGAGGTGATGCGGCCTTCAGTAAGGACACATGGAAGACATCATGTATCGCAGCAGTAGTAGGCAATCTCAGTTTATACGCCACTTTTCCAATCCGGTCTTGAATCTGATATGGCCCATAGTATTTAGGCTCAAACTTTTGATGGTGTCCTCGTATGGATTTCTGCCTGTAAGCCTGCAGCCTTAACCATACCCAATCTCCAATAGAATATTCTTTATCCTCCCTGTGCTTATCGGCTTGCTTCCTCATCCTTGCTGCAGATTTCTCCAAGTTTTGCTTCAAGATTTGAATCATTTCCTCTCTATCCCTCAATGCAATGTCCACTGCCTCAACTTGAGAATCTCCTGGTAGATAAGGGACATGAAGAGGAGGAGCATACCCATACAATGCCTCAAAGGGTGTCATCTTAATACTGGTATGAAATGAAGTATTATACCAATACTCTGCAAGGCCTAGCCAATGTGCCCACGAATGAGGTTTCTCCCCTACCGAGCACCTTAGATAGCTCTGCAAACAACGGTTCACCACCTCTGATTGCCCATCGGTTTCAGGGTGATAGGCTGTAGAATATAACAGCTCCACACCTAGCAATCCAAAGAATTCCTTCCAGAAAACCCCCACAAAGATAGCTCCGCGATCACTGACTATTTTAACTGGCATACCATGTAATTTGAAGACAGAGTTCAAGAATACATCAGCTACTTGTTTGGCTGTGAAAGGGTGAGACAACGCCATGAAATGAGCATATTTGCTCAACCTATCCACCACCACCATTATAGCATTTCTTCCTTGAGAATTTGGAAGAGCCTCAATGAAGTCCATAGCAACTTCCAAACTCTCCTTCCGCAGTAGGCATCAACAAACTCATCTTATGCTCATGATCATCTGTATCATTTTGCTTACACACATGCAACTGATGCAGCTGCTCACTCTTAACAGGCCAATCCTCTCCTAGCAACTTAACCTCTTCCCCATTCAACAGAAACACCATACTGAGCTTACTAAAGTCCCATTTAATTTCTCCCAAGGTAGATAACCATTGGCCACCCAAAATAAGATCGTAAGTTTCCAGCTGAATTACATAAACTTCAGTGGTGAATTTGAAACTCTGCATTTCCCACTGGAAGGTGCTACTCTTTTGAGTACACTGCAGCAATTGCCCATTTGCTACTTCCACGGCTCTAGGTGGAACCTGCACAAATTGGCCCTTAATTTTTCCAGCCACTCGACTACTAAGGAAGTTGTGAGTACTCCCCGTATCAATCAGTATTTTGAGCACCTTTTTCTGACATAATCCTTTCATTCTCATAATTTGAGGACCCTCTCTTCCCCATACTGCGTGTAGAGATAACTGCAGATTAAGTTCATCTTCAGATTCTTCCTCTACCTGCTCCCCTTCCTCATCTTCTTTCACTTCGGTCTCGTCCCCCAGCATTTGCATAACATAAGAGCGTCGCTTAGTGCAATGGTGATTCGGTGTGAACCTCTCCTTACACCAGAAACACTCATTTCTTGCCCTCTTCTCATCCATTTCCTCGGGTGTAAGGTTATGGTGGTTTCTAGCTCCGCCAGCTCTGCCATTATCCCGACCGCCACCCGCATTAACATTTCCACTAGGCTTGTAATTAGTAGATGTTACCACCAATGGTTTGGATTGAGAATAGTAGCTGCTTGCACCCTGCCCTACGTTATGATTTGCTTTCGACTTTCCTCCTAGAGCTCTCACCGTCAGCTCCTGTAATTTAGCCAACGAATAAGCCTCAGCCAAACACTTTGGTCTGAACATTCTCACCGGCATTTGGAGTTCATCAACCAGCCCAGATAAGAAGAAACTAAGTGCCTGATCCTCTCTAATTCCCGTTCGCGGGTAGATCTCATCAAACTGATCCATGTATAATTGCAGAGTACCCTTCTGCTTCAAATTCCTAAGATCTGCTAGTGGATCTTCGTAAGCATGCGCGCCAAATCTCGCTCCCAACGCTGCAATATAGCAATTCCAATCGGCATAAGCCGCTTCACCTTGCAAGCTTGCAAAACCCCGATGCCATTGTAAGGCTTTCCCTTCGAAGTGGATCGCCGCCACTCTTACTCGATCCTTGAACGGCACCTTTGCCACCTCAAAGAAAAATTCAGATCGCATAACCCAGCCTTCAAATCCCTCTCCATCGAACTTAGGAAACTCATATCGAGTTGATCTTCCCAGATCCTCTCTCACATCATTCAGGTCTACCGCGATTTCCTTCTTCTTCCCACTACCTTCACCTACTTCCGAATTCTGCATGTACTGTTGATTTTGCAGGCTGATGGTTGCAATAGCTTTCATAATACCCTCCAATTTCCCTTCAATTTTCCCTTCCTGCTTCTTCGCAAACTGCTCAATCATCTCACCCATTCTCCTCTCCATCGCCTCCATCAACATCTTCCTCTCCGACTCGGCACCGCGCGTCGCCGAACTCATGTCCGGAGATCGAGAGCTCTGGATACCACTTGATGTGATTTCAGCTCAATCTTAGCTCAAAACACCACAACGACAACCAAAATCAACACCGATTCAACATAACACGAGAAATCAACACAAGTAATGGGGGAAACGAAAATGATGGATTGATTAAAACGAACAATACAAGCTACGGAAAGTGAAATGACGAAAGGAACAACTGAACGAGAGGAAATGCTTCGGATCTACGATCCTTGGCCCAACGAACAATCACACAATTGACGTGCATGAAAAGATGGTGGCCCCATCCTTTTATACTCCCTCATCTCACGCATGCCACCTCACTCTAAACCACCTCACCCGTACCACCTTGCCAGCTCATCAATTCGGATGTCACATTCTCCTTATTCAATTCCTTCAACTCATTTATTATGCACTTAGGCGTCCTACTCTTACGTCGCATGTACGCATCGACCCCTCCACGATCGTGCATGCAACAGCAACGAAGGGACCAGAGGCAGCGGCAGCGGGCCGCGGTGTTTCAAACGGAAAGCCAGCTTGGCGGCGGCGGTGACCTACGGACGGCAAAGGGAGAGGCGCCGCCGAGTTCGCCTCGATCTAGGGTTCCTTTCCAGACGCTACTTCGACTCGAGAGTTCCGATTGGAATTTGAGAGGGAGCTCGCCGGAAGGAGAATTCGCAGAGGGGAAAATGCCGGCGAAGCTCCGGCAACCCGTCGGGAGTAGAAATCGCGGGGAGAAGAAGGGAGACGGAATTTCGATTTTGGGGATTCTGATATAGGGTTTTCTTTGATTTAGGGATTTTTTGGGTTGAAAGTTGAATTTTGTGAGATGGAATTGAGAGTGAGAGTGAGAGAGGCGACGGGAATGAGAGTATGATTGGTTGGGCCTTTTCAATTTAATTTTAAGTTTGGGTCTCTTAATTAACTTTTGGGTTAGAAAACTAAAAAAATAAAACTTTAAATAAACAATACATGTCATCATGTCATGTAAATTATTAAAATAAATAATGGAGGAATTGTTAAAGTATTACGATCAAAATAAACAACAAAACATGAACTAGTAATTTCGACTAAATTAATTTTTATCAATTATCTTTTCAATAAGTGGTTTTTAATTACTTTCTTCTAAAACTAAACTTAATTACTAATTTGATTTTTTTATTGTCGAATCATGTTTAAGCATTCGATTATAACAACCACTCCGTGTATGACGTAGGAGCAAGTTTCCATTATTTGCACTTGATAGAAATGTGAATATAGGATTATTGAAATGACATTTTAACTCAAGTGTAACGTTAGTGCGTGACATAAATGTGATGAAAGATCAGTGTGTTGTTAGAGTTTCTATGCTGACACTTTTAATAAAGTGTGATAACCTTAATGTAATAACAAGTAATTTTTCTAGTAGTGTTAAGTGCCATTGCACTAGCCTCAAATCCTGTCTTGCATGCCCGTACTAAACATATTGAGCTTGATATTCACTTTGTCAGGGACAAAGTTCTAAACAAAGATATTGAACTGAGGCATGTTCTTACTCAAGACCAAGTGGCTGATATATTCACTAAGCCACTTGGACAACAACCTTTCTTGAAGCTGAGAAACAAGCTAGGTATAGTTTCTCTAGCCTCACTCAGGTTGAGGGGGGATTATAGAAGTAAGATCTTGATCAAGCCATCGATGCATGATAAGAAGATTGCTTGATCAACCAAGAAGGAGATGGCTTGATCAAGCCACCGATCAAGTGTGTTGAACGAGATGGCTTGATCACGCCATCGATCAAGCGTGTTGATCGTGGTCGTAATGGCGGTCAACTTGATCAAGCCAGAAATCACGGTCCTAATGGCCAAGTTGATCCAGCTGTGGACCAAGGTGTCAAGCCACTGGACCTCACTGTTCGTTGCATCGATGCGAATGCGACAAAGAAGATTGAAGCACGTGCTGTGCAAGGAGAGCCACGAGCTGAAGCCAAGGACAAGCCAAGCAAGACAGCTAAGATGGAGGACCACACTTGTACTTGGAGAGACGTGTTGATACGTGGATTAAAGAAGAAGGAATCGTTGCAGAGTTAGTTTTGATTAACGTTGTTAAAGTATGATTTGCCTTGTACTATGGAGATTAAAGAGAGATTCTAGATTATTCCAATATGCAGTATATGTAATAGGATATGGCTGTAAGTTAATCAATCAATGAAACCGTAGCCGAGGCTCTTCACCATCTATTTTGAGTTAGGTCCATTTACATTTTTCTTCGCATGGTTTCGCATAGTTCTTTTACTTGGAGATAGGTGTCCAATTGCTTTTGAAATTAGGATGCCGAGGCGAGGCGACAGGTGCTAAGAAGTCTCCGGAGACAGCGGCGGCATGATGATACGAGGGTGCGTGGTTACCATCGAGCGGCGACATGGTGATACGAGGGTTCAGCACGGATTTTAAGAAATGTAAAGAAAAAGTTGATGAAAAAAGATGTGGAATGTGGGTGCTACTTTTATATATTAGTTTTATAATATAATGTTGAAAAAAGTTAGTGGAATATGACATCTATTAAGGAATAATCTAACCGGAACTCCTAAAATGAAACACCCAAAAATAGTAAACTAGGACTCCTAAAGTGGGATGGAGTGAGTAAAAATAGTACTTCCTCCGTCCCTGAAAGTTTGTCTCATTTTTCTTTTTTCGTCTGTCCCACAAAATTTGTCTCATTTCATTTTTTACCATTTTTTTATAGTGAACCTTATATTCCACTAACTCATTCATACTCACATTTTATTATAAAACTAATATATAAAAGTAGGACTCACATTCCACTAACTTTTTCAAACTAACTTTTCATTACATTTCTTAAAACCCGTGTCGGGTCAAAGTGGGACAATATTTGGGGGACGGGGGGAGTACTATCAAAATTGTGATGAAAATGTTAGGGATAATTTGGTCAATTCGTAAATATTGTGAGAGAGCTAATAAGAAAAAACCGATAAAAATTCGAAAATCCCTTTATTCCAAAAAAATTCAAATACTACGATCTCGTATTATTAAAGGTTAGCAAATTTAATCACAAATCCCAGAAGACCTATGAATTGAGTCTCTTTTTCTGGAATCTCTCAAAAAAATATGACTGATTCAGACTTAGAGAAGAATTAAAATAGACACTACATCATCAATGGGTTGTAGCGCAGTTCGCAGAGCGGAGCTGTGATGACCTTGAGGTACGGGTTCAAATCCCACCATATGAATTTGTTTTGGGCCTTTTCTCGAACACAAGGGGATGCGGAAATTGAAGAAATCACAATGCACATATAACTTGAAATTTTGATCTGAACTTATCATACGTCAAAAAAATTTCAAGAGCTCGAACCAAAACAAAATTAAAGCAAATAATTCCCAACACTATTAATCGCTGATTAAAGAAAATTTCAATAAATATTAATTAATTGACCACATGAAGTTAAATCTATGAAAATTGAATTCTCAATTCTCAAACCAATCATATACTCCATCCGTCCCATTAAATATGTAACATTTGGAAATCGGCATGGGTTTTTATGTAATAATGTTTTATGAGTTAACATAGAGAGAGTAAAGTAAGAGAGATGAAAAATAAGAGATAGAGATGTATCTATTTTAGGAAACATTTCTGTCACGACCACAACTCCCTAGTACGAGTGAGCGTAGCTATTCCGTGACTAAAAATAATCTCATAAACCATGGATTTAACATAAGTGAACAATTCAACTCAAGATGATGGTTTCGAAGGCGAACGGGTACATAGTCAAGAGAGAATTAGAGTATTGAGACTAAATTCATAAATCCCTAGAACATAGTTCTATTGCTGTAACACCCCGAGTTTTCGTGCACGGATTTTTGGAGTATAAAAAAATTTTGGACGAAGAGATACTTGGAATCAAAGTGCAAATAAATTTACTTCAAGGATAAAAGTAAATGAAATACTCTTATTAGAAAATTTTGGAACATACATGAGAGTAGTAAAATACAAAACAAACTACACAATTGGATGAATGAAGCTACTAGTAAGGTTCTTATTCAAGCATAGGAGACCCTTCCAAGGAGGGGAATGAAGTAGTAGCTAATCCTACCCTATTGGAATTGTAGTAGCAAAAACTTAGATAAAAGTTAAGGTTGCTTTGGTCAAAGGAGGTACAATAAGAGATCTTCTACCCCTCCTCAATCTTCTCTCCATCTTTCTCGAAAATATGGCCCCATGAAACTCCAAAAGAGGCAGCCCCTAGACCCGCAAATCAACACAAAATTGGGGTTAGAAAAATAGGCACACAAGAAAGGGAGAAGGAGAGGCAAGCTCGATTAAGATGGTGGAAGTATAAGGCAAATAGCACAGCAAAGAGGCTGCAGAATTTGCTGTGAGATCAGCCACAGTTGCCATCCCTAACTTGCACCAATATGGAATCAACAAGGCTGCCACGAGGTAAGGGAATCCAACCACAAAATGGAAACCTCTGATCGAGGCTGGAGAAACTGCCAAGGAGGGGCTGTTTTCTCCCGAGAATTTCACCATTCTAGCATAATCACATAATCACAATACTCAAAATGGAAGCCAACACTGCAGCCTCAAAATAGAAATTGGAGCTCTCCAATGCCTTACACCAATATAGTAGTGAAGCCTTAAGCCCAAAATCAAAAAGAAGAGAGAATCTTTAACCCAAATTAGACACAAAATGCCAAGGAGTTTTGGCTATAAATACCAGCCCCACCACCATCTCCTTCCTCACACCTCTCAACATTTACAAATCACAAGAAGTGCAGCAAGAGAGGAAGGAGTGGCAACGAGCTTAAAGGCAGTCCAGTGTTTGAAGGAGTCACCGAAAATGAGGTAATACACTAGCACCCTCTCTGCATTATTTCGGACATCATACTAGGCCCAAGAACTTAGAAACATGGCTATAGGAACCTCACAACAGTAGCAAACAACATGTAAAACCCCTTCATAGTGAACAAATACCAAAACAATTAGCTTTCTGCAGTAAAGCACCAAGATAGCACAACACCTCCACACTTGTTCATACTTCTCGCTAAGCGCATAAATAAGGAGAGGGGTAGAGGACTTAGCTTAGTAGTGCGTAGGGCCGTCCGACGATCGAATGACGTCAGGGCTTCGACAGGCGGCGACAGGCAGTGACTGCCGCACAAGGCCGCGGCAACCCGACAGACGGGGCAGCGCCGTGGAGGCATTGATCAGTAGCGGCGGCATCGCTGCTGCGAGAGAGAGACGGACGGCAGTGTAGACGACACCAGGCAGCAGCTGCTCGTCCAGGAGTACCTGCAGTGACAGCAGCGGCGGTGGTGCTGCTGCGTCGGATCGAGGAAACGAGCAGCGACTGATATAGACATTGCGACGGATGTCTGCTTGGGAGTTTCGAAATAGAACTCAGATTTCTGATTTGGCGTGGTTGCATCAGAGATAGAAAGAGAGAAGTGAGATACACTGAATTGGGGGAAGATGGGTTTGAGAGAAAAGAAAGATGGAAAAGGAATTTTAGTTCTCCAATTTTAGAGACAAATTGAACAGAGAAGATCATGAGAAGAAGAAAGAGGAATGCGGAAAGGAGATCTCTGTGTTGCCGGCGACTGGGAGGGGACAGCGTCGCTGCTGTCGAGAGAGAAGAGAAGGAGAAATTAAGTTTCTGATTTAGGGATTTTAACTAAAGTTGAGAAGAAAGAGGGAGGAGGATACGATGGAATTAGTAAGCAGAGAGAGATGTTCTTCTCTTGA
This sequence comes from Salvia splendens, assembly GCF_004379255.2. Taxonomy (NCBI): domain Eukaryota; kingdom Viridiplantae; phylum Streptophyta; class Magnoliopsida; order Lamiales; family Lamiaceae; genus Salvia; species Salvia splendens. The sequence goes on from NC_056035.1 coordinate 23,335,537, forward strand.
AATCATTCGGGCCACTTCCTAATTTTATATTAAGAGCCAAAGGAAAATGATTGAAATTGGGAATGTGAATTGAGAAATTTCGGAATAAGGGGTTAAATTCGCCGACCTTTCGCAATTAGGGATTCAATTCGCTGACCTTTCGTAATTTGGGATCGAGGCATGTGTATTCTTCACAGTAAGGGATTTGTGATATTTTATCATATTTATATTCTTTTTTAATATTATTTCCCTCTAATCATTTATCAATTGACTAAATTACCCCTTCAAATTTTATAAATTGCACAACAGAAACGTCGAGAGGTGAGATTGTTGTACCTTTAGTTACTTTTCTCTAATCAGACTTTCAACATAACTTTTTTTCAACTTGTGATCTTTCTCCCATGGTGTTATAGTTTTAGTATTTCAACATTTGTTTTGTGTAAAGCTCTTGTTATTATGCTGGTGACAATTGGCTTCACGGTGCATTTGGAGGAGTCTCAGTATTCATCCTAATGCGAACATTGTCTATGAACTGGACCCTAGATATTCTGTAAATCTCATACATAATAATGCAGTTGGTTTTATCATAGAGTAGTTTTACCCCTGAGCATTTATTGTTTGGATGGATGCAAGTATCTTCTGTTTTCATGTAGATTGTGAATCCTGTGATAGTTTCTTAGTCTTAGACATGGGTCACACAACTTTTTAAAATTGATCTAACTTATCTCTCTTTATTCTGCTGCATCTTTTAGGAAATGAAACATCAAAATGGTCCTAGAGAAAAAGTGAACACTAAGACTGAGAAACAGAATGAACGAACAGTTCTTCCAGATGCACGTCTCCGCCTGCTTAAGGATCAACTTATGCAGGGAAGGATTTATCTTTCCCTCCCAGCAACTAGAAATAATGCTCAGTTTATTAAGGAGATGCGGTTGCGCATCAAGGAAGTTCGACGCGCAATTGGGGATTCCACCAACTATTCCGAGCTGCCGAAGAAGTTAGTTTTATTCACTCTATTAATACTGCCATAGGATTTGAATATCTTGATGCAAAAGATATACTAGTGCTTGCTATAGATGTAGTTGAGGTGACACTAATGGAATTAAGGAACAAACTGGAATCAAATAGAAAACCACCTCAAAAATACAAGTTCACAGGCAATAGCTGCCTGAGCCATATTGCTGATCTAAACTTCAACAATTATTATTCTAATCCCTTAAATGACTACACTCTACTATGCCAATAAGATTTTGGGCTCCTGAAACATATGCTGAACCAATCCCTATATTCTAGGAAATAGGCCTGAAAGCAAAAGCCTGGTTCATACCTAACTCAGTTTCCAAAGATATCCCAAGTCTTGACTTCAAGTAAACAATGTTGCACCCTCATGGAGATACACAGGTTGCACTGCAGCAAGTATAACTGGAAGTCTGGCACTACGTCTACAAGATACACGCTCGGCATCGGAAGACTGGAGAGGCTGTTGTACTTGGTGCTAAAAATTGAAGGGTAATTTAGGCAATTGATAAATGGTTAGAGGGAAATAATATTAAAAAAGAATATAAATAAGATAAAATATCACAAATCCCTTATTGTGAAGAATAAGCATGCCTCGATCCCAAATTACGAAAGGTCAGCGAATTGAATCCCTAATTACGAAAGGTCAGCGAATTTAACCCCTTATTCCGAAATTTCTCGAATTGATTAGGGAAAAGTCACGGTGGAGAAGGAGAGTGTAAGTGGGTCATTTCTTTTGGGCCACTGTAGTAAAAGAATAAATTGGGCCAAGGCCATTAATTAAAAGGAATGGGCCGATGCAAGTATGATAAGAGAAATGAGATGAGACTTTGCTTTAATTGGGCTTGTTGTTTAATTGTGTTTTGGGCCAAGGAAATGAATTGGAAAGAAAGAAGGTTTGGGCCGAGTTCTTAGAAAAGGAGAAGAGCGGTTGGGTCGAATGAAAGTAATTTACGAGGGAGCTTGGGTTACAAACTAATTTGGTTTTGAGCTGGAATTCTAATTAAGTTCTTGGTCTATGATTAATTAGGGGCATGCATTCTAATTCTAATTCTAATTCTAATTAAAGTTTAAGAATTTCTCGAGTCTTGTTAGTAAGTTGTGTTGTTTTCAAAAAGGTTATCTCTGCGAGCTAAGGTCGGAGTCAGGAAAAATCAAGTGTTAAGAAGTTTTAAGCGAACGAGGTGGGCTTTCTGTTAAGATTTCAACTTTTATGAAAAGTATTTTCGTATGCTTCTATTTACGATGCGATGTTAAGTGCTATTTACATAAAGTGAAAGTGATGTGATTTATATGATGTTATGTGTTGCCTTATGAGTGCTTGTGAAGTGTCAGCCTTCGTTGATATTTGTGTTCGGTTCTGACCGATAGAAATGAGTTTTGTTAAAAGTATGTTTACGAGGAAAATGAAGTTTCGGAAGTTTTGAGTTCGGCTTTGACCGATAGAAATGAGTTTTGATCCAAATACGTTTACGAGAAAAAAAGGAAGTTTTGAAGGTTATGTGTTCGGCTTTTGATGAAAGAAAGACGAGTTTATGTAAAAAAACAGTTTTATAGAAAAATAAGGTTTGCAAAGGTTATGTCAAGCCATGTTTTGTTTTGAACGTTGCCTATCCGACTGACTAGCAAGGACGATGTCCCTACTAGACCAGGAGTATCAGTTTTGTGAATTCGGGTTTGTAAGTGGGATGAGCCCATACATTCCGTTTCACCATGAGTTAGTGAATTCGGGTTTGTAAGTGGGAAGAGCCTATACATTCCATTTCACCAGGAGTTAGTGAATTTGGGTTTGTAAGTGGGATAAGCCCATACATTCCGGTTCACCAGGAGTTTCGTGAATTCTGTTAACTAGGAGGTTAGTGGGCTTCTTTTCCCCAGGAGTTAGTCAGATACGACATATGTTCTAGGAAAATAGATCGACATATCGCTTTTTAAAAAGGAAAAAGGAAAATGTTTTAGTGTTCTCGGACCTTTTCCTAAACTCTTTTTAAGGAAACTACTAAGCTTTTGAGGTGGACTCTATTACTTAAACTCTTTTATTTGCAATGATATGTTTATGGTGAGATAAGGGTGGTTTGAATGTTATGTCATGCCGTATTTTATGTTTTGAATTGCCTATCTGATTGTCTACTAGAATAATGTTCTACTAGACTTTGATGGTTAAAGAATTCGGGTCTAACTAGGGTCTAAGCCCTACTTAGGCTAGTGCACTGATGGGGATCGTGAGCCGTCCCTTGGGTCGGCCGGTCCAGTGATCGAGTTTGTGGCCACATTCTCGTTTCACATGATGGTTCAGATATGGTACATGATGGAGGATGATGATGATGGGGGGCTGCGCAGCCATGTTTTATTTATGGAATTGATTTTATTGTTTTTCTCGGCATTTTTAAAGTAAAACCCGAGTTTCACTCAACGAGGGCTTGACATAACTTTATTAATAAAAATGTATTTTGGGCATGAGTTCACTGAGTGCATCAAGTACTCAGCCCCTGCATATGTTTTCCCTATGTGCAGGTTGAGCGTGGATGGGGGACGGAGGATGTTGAGCATTTGACAAAGACAGTATTCAATAAATATTCCGGTTGCTATTATGTCTTCATACATAGTGGTAGCTAACCCTCGACTGCTTCCGCTACGTCAAGTTTTTTTTTTTAAATCTTATGTTCTCTGTATTCTGTTGGACTAGTTTCCTATGAACTTTGTGCTTCGTGATTTCAGACTATATTTTGGTAATAAAGTTGCATCTTTTGATCTACATGTCGTACCACTTGATTGTTTCCCCTTTCTTCCCCGCTTCTTAATTCCCCCATTAGTCGCGAACCACCGTACTTTCTATCCTTAGGAAATGCGGTTGTGACAACCCGAGTCACTAAATTCCTTTCATTTCGTAAAATTGATTACGCAATCACATAAACATAGATACCATATCTGAACGTATGTGAACCGGGAATGTAGCCACATTCCACGACGGTCACTGGACCGGCCAACTCGAAAGCTAGCACACGGTCCCCATATGTGTACACTAGTCCGAGTAGGATTTGCGGCCCTACTAGTACCCGAATTCGATTTAACATGATTAGCATAGCCAATCAGATAGGTAATCGTAAAAGCAAAACATGGCATGACAAACATGTTTAGGAAAAGATTCACATTTTCATACTAAAATCACGTTTTGAAAAGAATGCTCACCTCAAGCTATTCCTTTAGCTGAAAAGTTTCCTTGATTTAGTCCTAAACGTCGTGCGAAGACGTCCCTTTAGGAACATAAAATAATACTTAATCAGGCTTAAGAAGCCAAATGCTTGACATGAATGCACCCTAAATGCATGATCATTTTATTCCTTTTTCCTTAATTCATAAGAAGTCTTTGAGCGTTAATTAAATCGGGTGATTTAATTTATGTGGAGGTTTGCAAATTATCCGCTTAACCAAGAGAGTCTTACCTCCTATGCAAAATTATTCGAGCATTAAAATAAAAACCGAAAATCAAATTTATCATCGTGGAATTAATTAGCGGATTATCAATTACTTGCTCGGGCCAAAAATTTAGGAGGGCCCGCGATTTAGATGAAATTCGTATCCCAACTTTAAATTATTAAAGAGTGGCCCGACTCTATAATTAAATTCTTCCAAGGGCAACCCATTCCTCCTTACAATTAATAAAATAGCCCACTTCTTAAAATAAATCCTTAGAGCATCCACAATGGCGAGCAGGACGGCGTCCGTCCGTGCCAGCGGCATGGAGACGCTGTCCGTCGCTGCGCTCGCGCCGTTGGCACGGCGCTGCTCGATGCATCGAGCACGTCCGTGCCAGCGAGCAGGCGACGTGGCAGCGTGTGATTGGCCAACGACATAGTCGTTGGCAATTAAATTTTTTTTATATTTTTTTAGAATCAGATTTTAATACAAAAATCAGATTAAAAATAAAAAAAATATTTTCCCACTTTTCAAAAAATTATATTCTTTTTCTACCCACTTTTAATTTATTTTTTAATTTTTTTTCCCCAAAAATACACATTTTCATCTATAAATACCCACACTTCCACACCAAAAATTCACACCACACTACACAATTATCATCCAAATTCTCTCATTTCCATTCTCAATTCTCATCAATTTTTTCATTCACTCTTACTCTTACAACAAATCAATGTCCGGCCACGGCGATCACCCCCCGGGCTCCCACGGTTGGAACCCCGATTGGTTCGGTTCACAACCGTTTCCTAGTCAGGAAACGGAATATTCGGCCCCTCCTCAAACCCAAGGTTTGGAAGTTTCTGGTGGCTACCGGCCTTACCCGATCGACGACTAAGATGCCCCTGAAGGGCAATACGGGTGGACACCCAAGCCTAGAGTGAGGTCGAGGTGCCCTTCCAAACTCGGACTACTCCTACTCGCGGTGTCCACACACCGTACACTCCGGCGGTGATGGAGCAATTGTTCAAAGCGTTCTTGGCAATCTCCGAAGATCCGGAGATTGGCACGAACCAATCCGACGATCATTATTGGTGGCGCATCTGTCACCGGTACAATGAAAACCGGCCGGCTGGAACAATCGAGCGCAACGAGAGTATGGTGCGCAACGCCATATACAGAGCCAACGAAGAAATCCAAAAGTTCAAGGGGTATTACCTCTAGGAAGAGCGGTCGGCGGGGAGCGGCTGGAGCGAGGTCGACATCATCAGTTCCGCCTTGTCGACCTACCAATCCATGAACTACAAGCCGTTCAAGTACCTCAACATTTGGCAGGAGACAAGGTCGCATCCGAAGTATAGGGGAGGCGTAATATCCTCCTCTAGCGGCTCCTCCAAACGGTCAAGGTCGGTATCCCTATCCGACGCCGGCTCCGAAGACGTGGCTAGCCAACTTGTCGGAGCTAACTTGGGTAGCCCTGACGCCGGCCCGAGCTGTTCCCAACGTCGACCGCAAGGAAGGAAGAAGGCGGCGGCCAACCGTCGTCGCGCCTCGACTCCATCCGCCTTCGATCCCGAATCCGCCCCTATGTGCCACCTCAACCCCCCTCCAACTCGTTGTGGGGGGTTTTGGCCCAACTCAATTTGGCCGATAGGTCAAATATGACCCCCATGCAACTTCGATCGCATGTGGCGATGATACGGGGTCTCCAAAGAATGTTGGGGGTATTGCCGGATGATGATTAGTCTTCACCGGGGGCATTTTTAGGCTTAAATTGTGTAATTTTATTTTTTAGTAGTTTAATTATGTAATTTTCATTTTTTAGGATTTTTATTATGTAATTTTTATTTTTTAGGATTTTAATTATGTAATTTTTATTTTTTAGGAATTTAATTATGTAATTTTTAATTTTATTGTAATTTATAATATTATTCCAGGTATTTTTAATGAATTTTAATTTTGTGGAAATGTTTTTATTTAAATTGAATAATAGAATGGTGAGACCCTTGTGCACGTCCTTGCGGAAGAGCACGGATGTGAGTGTTGTGCTCTTGCCTAAGAGCTGGCAGAAAAAGTGGAGCCGGGACTACATCTGTGCTCGCTGACAAGAATACGGATGTGGATGCTCTTCTTAGTCCATACATTTACTAAAATGGCTCAAACTAAATAAAAGGATTAGCCCAAAACATCTCCTCCGCTTCCATCTGTCAATTCCTTTCCCCCAATTCATTTCTTCTTCTCAAAACGCAACCCAATCTCATTTCAAATCCCTAATTCATAATGGATCCCCAAATTAGAAAACTGTACAACAGCTTCTTCTCCTTCCCTTCCTCGGCGAAAATTGACGATTCCTCTGCGTCGCCGGTGGTTTCCCGATTGCCGCCTACGGCGCCGGTTCCCTCTCAACTTCCCTATTCACCGAGTTCTCTCCTTCCGTCGAGCTCTCTCAAATTCTCTAGCTCATCGCCCAATTCGAATCCAAAATCAGAATTTGAATCTCTAGAATAGGAGACTCCAATCACTCCCTATTCTCTCCTCATCTCTAAAAAAGAAAATATTTTATTTTAATGAGACAGAGGGAGTATCTGTTTGTGTGCATTAATAATCAACCACTTTTGAAAACTTTTGAATGAATTCCAAAAGTAAACTATTACTCCCACTTTTCAGTGGATGGTGAATAAAGTAAAAGAGGTGAAAAGAGAATAAAGTAAAAGAGAGCGATACTTTTTGCCAAAATAAGAAATAACTCAATTATCTTAGAACTTTCCAAAATAGAAAAATGACTCAATCAACATAGAACGGAGAGAGTACAATTTTTCGATTGAAAATTTCTCAATAAATTGCCAATAATAAATCTTGTGTTTGCAATAGAAAAAGATGTACAACATAAGTAAATTCAACAATAGATCCCAAGAACAATTCACATAGAATTTACATAAACTGAATCCAATACAATAAAAGAATGAGTAAAGGTCAATTTTTGTACTAAACATATGACCAAAATACGAATTTGGTTCAAAACATTCACTTTTTTAAAAAACAGGTCCGTAACAAATGAAATCCTTGTCGGAGTAGTCCTTTTTTTACGGTTACGTAAAAAAACTAACGGTCATACCACTATGCAATTTGCGTTGACCGTTAGCTTTCTGACGGAACCGTAAAAAAAGGACTACTTTGGCTACATTTTCATTTGTTATGGACCCGTTTTTCAAAAAGTAAATGATTTGGGCCAAATTCGTATTTTGGTCATATGTTTAGGACTAAAATTGACTTTTACTCTAAAAGAATTATAATAAACGACTATCAATTCGTTCCAATATGTATTGGCTATGGTACCAATTGTTGCATTTAAATTAATGATTCCCATAAAATATACATGTCGAATACAATTGATAAATATAAAACGGAAGTGTATATGGATTTGTATTCATGATGTTTGATGTTCTTGATGATTCAGAAGTGTATTTTTATAGGTTGCACTTGGGAATGTGAGGTCCATTTACTTAAAGTAATAAAAGTGAAACGAGATATTTTTGGGGACCGTCCAAATAAGGAGATATGGGAAATGGGAATTGGAGGTAATATTTATTATCGTTCAAATCCTTATTACAAAATCTGGACTCCTTTCCAATTTAATTTATTTATCGTGTTTAATTTATCACGTGTCTGTTAATTGTTTGAGCTTGTTGCCAGCTCAATATTACTATTTTGTTTTTCCAAAGATTGCTAAGAATTTTGAATGACCTAATTTATCGTACTGGGAATAAAAATCGACCTAGCTAGGTTTTTGTGTATTAAAATCTTGATCATAACATTTATTAGGGACAATATCAACTCCAACATAGTTGGGACACGATTCTAGAAAGTAACAATAGTGTTAGTTTGATCACCGTGTAACCCAGATGTCATCATTATTAGGTTGTGAAAAACCAACTCATATTGACATAGGTTGTGAAAAACCAACTCATATTGACAACTCCAAGTTGTGTATAACTAAGTACGTATGTTCAACGTTACTTAAATAGATTTAGAAGTAAATAATCACATAGATATTATACATTGTTCAACTAGCATGAGGTACTTATCTCAATGTCGTCCATTTAGTGTTATGTCACACTCAGTTTTATCCGTCATCTAAGATAGGAAGTGACTTTGGATTGACACTACTAACCATTGGCTATAGATTATCCACATCTAACTAGGTTGAATATTGTAACTTATTTTTACAAGGTAACCATGAGTTTATTGGTCGGTCGAAAATGTAGAACATGTTTGTATTATTTATTACTCCCTCTGTCCTACAATAGGAGTCACTCTTGTTGTGGACACGAGTTTTAAGAAAAAAGTAAAGAATAGTGAGTTGAAAAAGTTAGTGGAATATGAGGTTCACTTTTTTATATTTGTTTTATAATAAAATGTGAATGAAGTGAATTAGTGGAATGTGAAATCTACTTACTACTATTTATGGTAAGAAGTGAAACGTAACTCTTATTGTGAGACAGATTGAAATGGCGAAATGTGACTTTTATTGTGGGACGAAGTGAGTATTTTTTATAAATTTAATCAGCAATATATTAAACGACAGACCATTTGATAAATAAATTAAAAGTTATGTTTTAATTAGGGTGGAAACAAATTTACAATTCACAACCGTTCCGTTAATTAATATCCATAAGGGTGACTTTAGCCTTTAGGTTTTGGCGCATTCCAATCACAACAATCAAATTGATTGTCGTTATTGAATCTGAATTACAGTACAAGAGATTTATTTTATTTTATTTTATTTTTAAAATCTTAGTAAAAAACAAAGTAGCTAATTTAATTTTAAAAATAAATAAATTCTTGTGTGATACTGTCACACTGGCCTAGAATAAGAACGCATATTTGGAAGGCAAAAGGAGCAGTAGTTACGATTTCAGCATTGCGGTCCAGTTGAGGCAGATCAGAGAGCTCCATTCCGACAGTGACCATACAAGATTATGGCTGAAGTTACCTTGATATAGAGGCATTCTAATTTAGAACTGGTGTGAATGTGCGGCAAACTTTTAATCGGATAAAACCCGGAAAGCCTCGGATATGTTCCAAAAGCCCGGCCAGGAACTAGTTATAGTATATCAGAGAAACAGAAGTACCTTGCAACACAAAAATGCTGAAAAGTAAATAATAGAATCAAGTTCAATTCAACCATGGAAGCATGGGTATCAATAGTATATCAGCATGATATACACCAGAAAACTACCAAAATTTTGAAATTGGGAGATAGGTTGTATCACCTTAATTTGTGTCCGATTGTAAGTGTAGGTGATATGAACTAATCCATCACTGGCTTGAATAATCCATTCCTTCAGTCTCCTCTAATGTAGCAACGTCGTACCATGAGTCACCGTCATCAGAAGAAACAGCAACTTTGAGTACAGCACGAGATATTGTATTACATGCCAGTACAAGGCGGCCATCAGTCAGCTTCACTCCATCAATTCCTATCCATTGTCACTGATATAATCTCAGGAGGAGATCATTTAGAAAGCATGCTGGTTTTTAAACACTACTTAGTTAACAACCTGAATTCGGATTTGGTAGCTCAGTTGGCCGTGCATGATCCCATGTGTGACCACCGTGATATGCAAATTTTGTTTATTCCATCGAAGGATCTCATGAGAGCACGCAGGTTTCCTTTCACGGTCTTGTAAGGAACAGGCTGAATCACACAGAGAGTTTTGTTCTGAATGTATATCGGTCCATACTTTCTCCATGACATGCCCAAGTCTGGAGTTACCTGTTTTACATATTGAGAAGATACATTGGCACCCACCACTAAATTTATTTGAAAAGGACGATTTTTAAAAACAAAAGAGATGATGTGATTTAGTACCTCCATCCATGCGCCCCAAGAATTCCAGCTCTCGACAGAAGATCCACAGAGCAAGTCCCCATTCTCGAGCAGGATAGGCTGCAAATAAACATTAACTTTGTTACAACACAGCTTGATTAAAACATACTGCACCAGTAGATGTGGATACAACAAAGTTGGCTATGCCTTACTTTTAATCGGGCCTAGTATGCCAGGAGGGTGCTGTTCTCTCGATGACCAAGTAACCCCACCATCGTTAGATCTCTTCATGCATCCACTCCATCTAAATAGTCAGGTGATACATTTTCAGATGCAGGAATATGATCACATGTTGTAAAAATGAGCAAAGCGCATCATATTTCCATATTCCATCTCACATTGCATTATTGTTGAAGAGATGTGGTCAATTTAAAAGAGAAATAGAATATATGGGAAGGAAATGTTCGGATCTGATAATAATTTAATCAATTGAGAAAGTTAAAACACTTTCATCAGCTACAATATCGGTTACCAAAAGTAGTCTCAAACAATGCTAGTCTTAAATACTTACTTCTGAACCTCTTGACCAATTTTATAGAATAGCAGCAACTGACCGGAAGGGTCCTTATACAGCACTGGGTTCCACATAGGGACATTAAATTGCTCATCAACAGCAAGAGGAGAGTGCCAACAACCATCCTACCATTAAACTTGAGTTAAATTAGGAATTGGATAGACCAAAGTCTTGATAGTTTTGCACAAGTGGAAATCAATAAATATAATTTTTCTAACTATAAACTTGAGTTGAACAAAAGGATATTGCCACCTTCTAAGTCTGTATCCAAATTTTCACATCAGGAGCTCCTTCTGCTGAACCACCAAAATAAGCAACCATAAAATTATCTTTATCGACCTACAAAAACACCATATATAAATTATGTTGTTTCTATCCGATAGCGACTAGGAAAAAGTTTGTTACTGAGAAACACCTCTACAATCGTAGAAGCATGGAAACGTGAACTCCACAAACAGTGGGAGCCAAAGGAAAGTATCATCCTTCATCTGCAAAAATTGTGTGGTATTTGCGTTTCAACTAATAAATTTAATAACTTAGTAGACCAATTGAGTGACCCACATAATGACATCTTAGGATTCTTAGCGCAAAGGACCAAGGAAGAGATAAATCATTCATTGTTTTGTCATAGTATTTTATAACGAAAACGGTTATTCAAATGTTGCAATATACAACACTCGTTCTTTCTTATGTAACTAGAAAGATATATACTCCTGTACACTCGAAAATTCACAAGCTACGTCAACACAAGCTATCAACCACATATAGCACTTCCCTAAATAATCTCAATAACACAAGACTCCAACTATGAAAATCGAAAGTAGCAACTCAAACAAATTATAACTACAACCATTTTAAAACTTTATCAAACATCAAGACAAAACAACTAATAAAAATATTAGTCAAAGTTCGAAAAAACACTAAACTATAAACAAGAAAGTCTATAACTAAAACATGAACTACTATTTTCAACAACAAAGGCAACTGACTGAACACTTCAAATAAGAAAAAAATAGAAAGATAATTAAATACATTAAGCTATAAAGATATTAAAAACTAGCACCAAGATTAATCTAATAAGAAGAATAACTGAAAATAGTTAAAACAACCAGATGCAAGTAAAAATCAAATAGCTACTAAGATAGTACTTTTTTTAAGAGTTTCTAGTCATTCAGCCAAAATAACCAATGTGCAGAAATTTCGATGTTCTCAAATTAAAACAAGAACCAAAAATGCAAAACAGGAATTTAAATGCAACAATAGCTTTGAAACTATAATAAAGCAAGTAAGAAAACGTAGGTTGTAGCCAAGAATCTTGCCCATGATTTCCCTATATTGGCAGGCAGCCCAGAAGAACTCTGCCAAAACAACAGTTTTAACTAGGCACGGTAATTAACATTGTTTCTTGATCTTCAGTCACCCCACACACACACAATTAAAGAAAATCTGCTCAAATTTCTTCTAGCCTAACTTATACATAAACCTTTCCGAGGCCATCTTTTGTATCAAATTACACAACTTGCCAATGCCAGACACAGGTAATTTAGCTCAATCTTGAGCTTGAGGAGTTTCATCCTTTCAGTTAACTTCTGGCCTACTTCATAATTATAAACGTATAATTCTAGTAATGAGGAACAATAAAAGTTACCAGCCAATGGCAAATACAACAGATTGGGCATACACGCAAACACAAATACCCAAAGTGGCTTTATATATATTTACTACAAGAAACAAAAGGAGAACTTTTCAGTACCTTCTCTACGGCCACGTCCTTTAAATTGCAATGATACCTTTAAGCCAAAGAGTGATTCCCAGACAATAAAATGAACAGAAGGGAATACCAACACTAACCTTAAGCAGAGTGGCAAAAATCTTGAAACTAATCTCCCCTTTTTATTAAAAGACAAACTTAGTGAATTCTGCTATGAATTGAACACCAATATTAAACATAAATGCCAGAATAATCAATTACCAATAATAGTCGGTTTATGCATCTTCAAATTCTGAAATCAGATTAATAAATGAGATGAAAATACCTACACTACACAAAGTCAGAAAGAAAAACTTTACTGGAATGACATACCGCGTGATTTATTTTATTATTTTAATGGGAAAAAAGTCAAAAAGAAAAACTATATTGGAATGACAGACCGCGTGATTTATTTTATTATTTTAATGGGAAAAAAGAATATTCTCTCCTTTCATAACTATTTGCAACATATTGTCTCAATTTAAATCATAGAGGACTCGAATCTAAGACATTTAGTCTCAGTATTACCACTCTATATTTTAACCAACTTTTAGCCTCAGATTATCAGTCTACAGTTCCTGTAACATCCCTTAATCGTCGGTTAACCAATCCAATAAGTGATGTCACCATTTCAACATAATGACGTATATTTATTTAGGCCATTTTCAAAAACCATATAAAATCGTAGCATACTGTATAAGCATGTTTTTAACAACACCCCTAATATGCCGGGATTAATACATAATGTCAAAAGGTCCAAAAGTTTCCAAAGAACTGTACATGCCACACTACTACTAAACTAGACACCGCTAGATATACCAAAATCTATAGTTATACTATTCCCTCCGTCCCAAGGAAGATGACCTATTTCTTGGGCGGCACATGATTTTATGCAGTTTTATTTTATGTGTTAGGTGGGGAGAATAAAATAAGTGAGAAAAATAAATAGAGATAAAAGGATTTCTACTTTTAGTAATGGGTCATTTTCGTGGGACAAATTAAAAGGAAAAGTGGATCATTTTCGATGGGACGGAGGGAGTACTATAAGGGGCCACGTGCAACGCGTCACGCGGGTGCCCGTATTCAGTCACGGAGGGACTGGACGGTGGCGTGACGCGTTGCAGCGCCCCGTCTTGTCCCCAGCCCGTTCCGTGTTCCGTCACGGCGTGACGAGTGGCGAGACGTCTCGCCACGCGCCGGCGCCATGCGTGACGCCCACTCGCCGGCCTGCGAGTGGGATTCGTCACGCTGACGCAATAAATTATTTTTTTAATAATTCGAATTAAAATAAAAATAAAAAATAAAAAAAGTGGAAAACGGTAATATTACCGTTTATAGCCGTTTTCCATTTTTTTTTATTTTTTTTGTTTTATTACTCTATAAATACTCCTAATTCATCATCATTTCACACACAACTACACATCTTTTCTTCCCAAATCATCTTCATTTCCTCTCCAATTTTCGTCTAACATCTCATCACAACATGTCCGGCGACGGACACTTCCCGCATGACGCCCGCCCAATACCAAGTCTGGCGTAACGGGCCGGCGTCGAGGCTACCCAAGTTAGCTCCGGCAAGCTGGGTGGACACCTCATCGGAGCCGGCGTCGGATAGGGATACCGACCTTGACCGTTTTCCGGAGGAGCTAGAGGAGGATGATACGCCTCCCCTATACTTCGGATGCACACACACCTCCTGGCAAACATTGAAGTACTTGAACGGTTTGTAGTGTTGGGTTTAGTAGGTCGCCAACGCGGCACTGATGATGTCGACCTCGCTTTTGCCGCTCCCCGCCGACCGCTCTTCTTGGAGCTAATACCCATGGAACTTTTGGATTTCTTCGTTGGCTCTGTATATGTCATTGCGCACCATGCTCTCGTTACACTCGATTGTTGCAGCCGGCCGGTTTTCATTGTATCGGCGACAGATGCCCCATCATAAATGGTCCCCGGATTGGTTCGTGCCAATCACCGGATCTTCGGAGATAGACAAAAATGCTTGAATAATTGCTCCATCTCCCCCCGTAGTGTACGGGGTGCGGACACCACGAGTGGGAAGAGGAGGAGTTTGAGAGCGGCCGCTCCCTCCCGCTCTAGGTACGGGTGGTTCGGGTGCCCACCTGTATTGCCCATCGGAGGCATCTTGGTCGTCGACCAGGCCAAAGGTGCGGGTTTTTCGTCACCAACGATCCATGTATATTGGGTAGTGGTGATCATTGTCTAGCGGTGATAGGATTGCTATTATGTTGAATCGTGCATGAGGAGAGTCTCGTTTGATAACATCCACAAGAGGAGCTCGAAACGAGGTTTTATTATTCGGAACCTAGCTAGTTGGAGTTTAATTACTCTATGAATAATAAATAAGAGTTTCTTGCTAAGTCCACTCTTGGAGAATAAAATATGTTAATTAATTAAGTCCATAGCAGACATTAATTAATTAATGGATGTTTCTATCTTAAGCGCGGGAAATGAATTAAACAAATAAAAGGAAACCCGAAATACTTGTAATTTCGGATTTGGAAAGGCAATGCAATATTACTTCTGTAGTGGCTGCTTGTAATATTCCAATATAAGCTTATATTAAATTGTGGATTCAATTTAATTAGTAAAAAGCTAATTGGGTGAGGCCATGTCCAAATTCTTCCTTAGATTCCTGACTGAGCACAATATGTGACTTTATAAATAGGAGAATAATGGAGACAAAAAAGATAATTATTATTGCTCAGAATTTTCGTCCCCCTCAGAGAAAGAGAGAGTTTGAAATTTTGCCTCCTCCGTGAGCTGAGTTATGTCTTCGTTATTCAAGTCCTAGTATTATGGTGAGATTTGCCCACACAAATATTAGTATACAGTCCGGGACACCAGTCAGAAGATCAAGGTCGAGTACTGAAGATCTTCACGTGGAGACGGAGCAAGCCATCATCGATTCTTGATTGTATCAATGAGGTAAATTGGCTAATTCAGTAGTGAGCATGTTTTAGGGCTTTTATATGCTAAAGCATGTTTTAATTGAAGTTATGATCATGTTACATGTGATAATTACGCGAATAGATTTTGTCTAGATAATCTGCTAAATAGATCAAATTATGTGATCGGATCTCTTGCACGCTTCTGCTGCAAACCCCGTCGAAAGGGATAACACGTTTTGGTGTCAAGGAAAAATTAAAACCGTGATTTATTGGGCCTTATGAAATCCTTGAAGGAGTGGGTCCTGTTGCATACCGTTTGGCGCTACCCCCAAGCCTCGGAAATGTGCACAACGTCTTTCATGTGTCGCAGTTATGAAAATACGTGTTCGACCCAAAGCACGTGATCCGCTACGAAAAAGTTGCGTTCAATTCCGACTTGAGCTACGAGGAGAGACCCCAAATGGTCCTGAACAGAAAGGTTCAGAATTTGAGAAATAAATCGATAGCTAGCGTAAAAGTGTTGTGGAGAAATCACGGGTGCGAAGAAGCCACATGGGAACTTGGGGACAAGATGATGGAATTGTACCTGGAACACTTCTCATGAAGGTACCAAATTTCGGGACGAAATTTCTTTTAAGAGTGGTAGAATGTAACGCCCCACTTTCGGAACCCTAATTTGCGAAGCATAAATTTTTTGCACTTATTGCTTTTAATGCCGTGAAGTATGTGAATTAAATGATGAGTGAATTAATTGCATGTTTTCTGTGTGACCTAATTGCGTTTTGGAATTTAGATTTGATTTGATTAGTCAAATCCGTTGAGCATATGACGTGGCTGTTGAATAGTCAAAGATGTGGAATATATGACGTGGCCATTGAAAGGTCAAAGTGTTGAGAATATGTGGTGGAAGTGAAAATGGTTAAAATTGTGACGTGGCTGTGTGAATAATCTATGCGGGGTGAAATATATTGTGGCAAATTATTTCTTAAGGGATGAGTGAGATTAAATAGGAGCATCAGTATTCATTTGGCATTTTCGACCCCTGTAATTATTGGAGAAGAAATTTTATTTTTCCTTGGATTTAATTAATTGTTTGAGATATTTATCCAAATTAAATCCAAAACCCGATTATTCCTTATTTTTCTCCATGAGAATTCGACCCCTATGCTTGTTCCAAGGGAGATTTAAAAAATCTCCTATTTATGGGAGAAGGAAATTATTTTATTATATTATTTGATCCCTTATTTATTCCCTTCCATGAATTAATACAAATATCCTATCAATCTTACCATATCTAAGGAGATCTTGTCATATCCTATTTAAATTAGGATTTGAATTTAATTCCTTGTGGGAGAGGAATAAAAATCGCATACTTCCTATTTTAATGGTGAAAATTATTATTTTATTCTACTCCGTATTATTTTATTCTACTCCGTGAAATACCAAATTAAATCATAGGCTAATTAAATAGCCTTGATTTTGAATTCCTCCTTATTCTTCTCCCCTAATTCACGCCATTCTCCATCTCTTTCTCTAACTCCACATTATTCATTTAATTAATTATGGAGAATCAAATCTTGGAAATTATCTCTATAAATAAGGGAGGAAAACCCTAACCCTAGCCACTAACTACACGCCACTTTCCACTCTCCCACTCTCTCTCAATTTTTTCTTCTATCTTTCTCCAAGAATTCTTCATCTTTTTGAGAAGAATTTAAGTTGAAGCCTCAAGAATTGTTGAAGAATCAAGATTTTACTTTGTTTCTACCAATCGTTTCGATCAAGAAAGGTATAATTGAATTTCTTTTCCTCATCCTCTCCATTGAAACCTTGATTTTGATTCATTCATGCATATAACGAGTGTAGAGATCGTAGATCTAAGATTTAATCGGGTGGGATTGATGGTTGCATGAGAAAAAGATATGTATATGCGTTTATGGTTGTTTATGAAGTAAACTTCCAGGTGTGTTCTGTGTTGTGTGTAAATTTCAGCCTTTTTGGACGAAAGATGAATATTTAATGAATTTTTGAAGTCGACTGCGCAGTTCTGACAGAATTTGTATTCTCGTCTAGTGAGTTTCGTTTTTGATTTTACCGTCCTAAAGATGTGATCTTTGATGTGTCTACTGTATTGTGGTAAAATTTCAGCCCCAACGGAGGTCGGATGAATATTTAATTATTTTTACAAAATGACTGCATTATTCTGCCAGATTTCTATCATACAAAAATAATCTATGTTGTTAAGTTTTGAATGATAAACATGATGCATATGTGTTAAGGAACCCATTCTATGATGAAGTGATGTGTTGTTCGTTGATGTAAGCTATGGTGTGTTTCCTTGTGTTGATGAACGTTTGGGATGGGTAAATTAAAGAGACGATGGAAGGAACGTTAGGGCATGCATGATAATTTTTGTGATGAAAGGCTGATTGTATTGTGGTGTTGACAAGGGTTGTCGTGCGTACATGAGCACAAGGAACGATGGTTGGTTTGAGTTGTGTATTGTGTTATCTAAACAAGCGTGGTGGGCTTTTTTTAAATAAGGACGATGTCCTAAATGTTTTATCGATGGGAATGAAACTGTGTTTATCATGTCTTGTTTGATTTTAACGTGCCTATCTGATATGGCTTTATGCCATTATTATTTAAATCTAATTCGGGTCCTCGTAGGGCCGCAAACCCTACTTGGACTAGTGTACACCTATGGTAGATCGTGTGCTAGCGTACGGGCTGGCCAGTCTAGTGACTTGGTTTGTGGCCACATTCCACGTCATGTATTGGCAGATATGGTAAACGTCTATGGGAAAATGACTGATCAGTCGACTTTTGAACGATGAAATATTTTGGTACCTCGGGCCTTTCTAAAATTAAAAACCCCGATGGATACTTGAAAAAGGCATGATAAATAATATTTTGATAAACTGTTTTCGGCATGAGTCCACTAAGTATTTTATAGTACTCAGCCCTGCATATGTTTTCCCTATGTGCAGGTTGAGCGGCGACGAGAGTATGGTGGTGTTGAGCAAGTTAATTGAAGAATGAATTGTTTATCTTTGATCTGTGAGTGTCGTTGTGTCTTCATACATAACTTCACTCTTCTCTTGGATGCTTCCGCTGAAACCTGTTTTACTTATTGTTTGATCTTGACACTATTTTGAGTTCCGCTTAGAATCTAAAGACATGTTATGTTTTGGAGTACGCTGAACCCTTGTTATCTTGAATATCAATAATGATAATTGTTTTCTCTTTGGTCTGTCTGTCAAAGCGTCACCCTGACCTTCTCTCTTTGATTTTTGTTCATTAATTACCTTTGTCAAACCCCTTTTATAAAACCCTAGTCTTTTTCCTTGTTGCATTTAAGTCCTGTTAGGTCACGATCGCCGCATTTATTATACCCTAGAAGGGCGGTCGTGACATCATATATGTTACGAGAATTGAGGTTGGCAATTGAAAATTGTTATATATATGGTGGAATGCTAAGCAAGCATCTCCTTGATAATGCACCCGCGTCGGAGCCAGGTAGAATTGTGAGAATGTGGAGAATGTGGAGCAGCGTCGGAAATCGCCCCACAGCAGCAACTGCGAAGCCGGCCTCGCAGCAGCCATGGACGGATGTGTGACAGCAGCGACGTCTCTGAGCAACGTTAATTTTTTGGTCGAGTGGGAGCCTAATGGTGGGGCGCGTGCAGCTATGACAAGGACGACGCAACAACGACGTCATCACGCAGGCAGCAGCGGCGAAGTTTTGAGTGGGAGTATGGCGGCGTAAGATTAGGGTTTCCCTGTGCGTGACGTCGCAACCCCTTGTTTCGTGACTTCGCCTTCCAAATTTGATTCGGGTTTCCAAATCCTTGGATTCGATTTTGGAAAGAATTCAAGATTATTTTAAAATTATTTGAATATATCTTGTGGATTTTATATATTATATGAGATTTAATTACGAATTAAATCATGGATTAATTAGATTATTTCCTTATTTTATGGATTTATAAGGATTTTATTCCTAGATGAATAATAGTTATATTTGGATAGTGACAATATAATATATTATTCTTTTCCTATGAATTTATATGGATTTATTCATATATGATTTCTAGATGGATTTGGATAGTGATAAAATAATTTTTATTCTTATCTTATAGATGTATATGGATTTACTCCTAGATAAATTTGAGATAGATTCGAATAATGTTAATATTATTTTATTTTATTTTATTTTTACCCTATGGATTTGTGTAGATTTAAATCTATTAAGACAAATCCTAGATGCATTAGAATAAAGATTAATCCAAGTTATCCTTATCTTTTGGATTTATATCCTAGATAGATTAGGATATAAATTAATATAGAAGAAAATCCTTATTTAATTGGATTTAGATAAATTTATTTATCTAAGAAATCCTAAGTAATGTTTGATATATTCTAGATGTCTATTTTAAATAGAATTAAGATTTGTATAAATTTTGGTTGATAGGATTTTAGTTTTATTTTATGGATTATGATGGAATTGTTTCTATCTAGTAATATCCTAGTACGATTTAAATAATGATAATCCTAGATCAACGTTATCTTGAATTGTAGGATTTGATTTTATCAAAATAAAATCTAGAATAATCCTAAATGGATTTAGATAGTTAACTCTATCTTGATAAAGTCCTAAATGAATTTGGATAATTATTATCCAAGATAAAATTTTATTATTTAATTGAATCTCCCTAGAACTTACTTAAATAATTTTAGATAATTGTCCAGTGTGTTTAAATGTCATGCATTAAATAGAATTATCTGTTTATTTGATGTTTATCCTTTTAAGTGAATTATCTGCTTTATATGCTTATGTGATAATTATGCAAAAACCATATAAAATATCTAAGTGATAATTACAACAAATGCATTGTATACGGTCTCCATCGATTGGTCTGCAAATTTATGAAGTCGTTTTCTAATATTATCACCACCCATGCTGTGAGGACAATAATCCTAAGAAATAGTAAGTTCGTAAGGGAAGACTTCTCAAATATAAATAGTATGAACTAGAAAGTAGTTTATAATATTATCGCCACCCATGTTGTGGGGACAGTAATCCTAAGAAATTACAAGTTTCAGAAGTTCAAACAGAATTTATGAGATAGGTTGGTTTTGTTATCAGCACATGAGCATTGTTATGTGAGTGTGTTGTAGAAACACGATTCTGTAATACTAAATCTGATGGTCGTGCTTAGGCAACATTTGGCGGCCATGCCGTGCTGCGGTCTCTGGACTATTTGTTGGTGTTGTGACCAGTAAAAATGCTAAAATTTTAATGCGTATTGACCCCTGCTTGAGGGTACAAAATTTTAATTTTACAGTTGTAAGATACATAAAATTTTTGTGGTTATATTCGATTATGTATTGAGCATAAGTATGTGATACTAAGTTTATTTGTCAAATCTTCATTATGTGATTCAATATTTTGTCTGCGATCCTTAAAGAAAATAAACTCGAAAGCCAAAAATATGTAGACTGGAAACGTAAATGGATAAGATTCTCATCGTTGAAAACTCAGAGTTTATACTCAATGATTCATGTCCTCCATTTCCTCGACATAATTCCGTGAAGAATGTTCGAGAATGCATTAAGCATGAACTTGACAACTTCTTCAAGGAATAAGGTGAAGCTATTTTCCATCAAGTAGTGAGACAAGTCTTGGTTAATGACGATGAAAGATGGATATCAATAGAATCTGTCAAGATGATTCGATTGGAATATCCTGTAGTAACATAATGTTTTGAGGAATCTTTTGGTCACTCAAATAGTTTTCTGACTCAAGTCATCGCCTTAAGTAATAAGAAATGACTACAAGAAGGTTTAAACTGAAAAGTAGAAAACCTTCAGAATAATAGTCGTTATATTACTATTAGAGAAATGTAACATGATAGATGACCAATTCATAAAGGCTGCACTTTTCCTAAGTCCTAGTTCACTTGAACAAAAGACTAGATATGGAAATCAGGGAGCCTGAATTGTCATCAATGTTTGTTTAAAAGCGAAGTGAAGATGCTTTGTAAGTTGGATTGATCTCTTTTAAGAAGGACAATGACTTACATGACAATGCAACTTCTAAGTAAGAGATCTTGATCCAGTTAGACATTTGTTGCAGTGGGGGCTATTAATGCTCAATTATTGCTTTATAGTTGATGCTTAAGACATCATAGCATTAAAACAATATAAGTTCAACAAGATTGAGTATTAAACAACACATCAACTTCTTAAAACAATGAATAATAAATTATTTATGGCTCTCAATCTAAAGACCAAGAAAATACTTAGTAATTATTCAAACTGATATAAACTATCAAGATTTTAACATTTTGTTAAATAGCTTGAAAGTTGAGAATGTCTGTTTGATGCATTGTAGTTAGAATCATTTGATTTTTCAAGAGATTTAGACTTGCAGGCATGCAGCATAGAAAGATGATAAGGCCTATTTCATGCATCGGTTTATGGGTAAAATGTGTGCTATTTGATTGGTTTATCGCGCAAAACAAGTGTTAATGGTGCAGAAATGCCGCTTGACCAAGGTAGCAAGACCGAACTGATCAAGTAAGTACAAAAGGCGATAAAAGGCCAAAAATCGAGGGGAGTTGATCAAGGGGGAGTAATCAAGCAGTTGGGCGGGGACCGTTGGCTTCTAGAAGAAGAACACGCGAGGAAATGAGCTGGATGAGGTGCACCATTCTGTTATCAAGGACGACGTTCTACAAGGGGACATGTGCTGGCATATGAGACGCAAGGACGGAGCTGAGTCACGAATTTGTTACTAAAAACCGTCGTCATTCTAGAAGGGAAGCACGTAGCAATCAATGAGTCGTTCACTCTCAGCATAAGCGAATATTCCCTGTCAAGATCGTTATCCAGCTGGAGGTCGAAGTCGAGCCTATAAATAGATGATGTGCCACCACAAGAAAGGGAATTCAATCTTTTACTTTCTGTCTAGTTTAGCTTAGTTTAGTTCTCTAGCTTAGTCCAGTTCTCTAGAATAGCTTAGCTTAGATAAAGTAATGCGTAGTTAGAAAGGGGAATTAAAGAAGTGATAAGTCGTATTCTAGGCCTTGGTTACTGGTGAGTATGATGTGCATATTTGAACTTTATCTGCAAAAAAATTGCTTAAGCGTGCATGTTGAGTGTTCTAGCCAGTAGGCAAAGCTTCAGATACTTCAGGTGAAACGGGCGTCAGGGCGATTACGTACTGACCAGTATACATGCAAAAATGGCTCGAGATGGAGAAGAAGGATAGCTGGGACTGATCAACCACAATTAAGGGCAAAGAAGTCATCTCACCACAAGGTTTTACCCTAAAATCAAGGGTAAGCCTCCCTATAAAAGGAAGCCACTTGGAGAGAGAAAGGATCAATAGATTCATCATCATCACTCTTAGGTAGAATTCTCTCGGTAGTTCAGTCCTTCAGCCCAGTCCAGAGTCTCGTTCCTCGCCACTGCCATGGTCACTTGAAGATCAAGAAGTTCCCAGAGTTCCAGACGTTCTCATCCAGTCATCAAGATCGTAGTTAGAAGTTCCATCGCCCGACGTGGCAAAACACTTTTATTTCGCTTTCGTAGTTAAATTGCTTGTTTTTCCTTACGCTGAATCTTTGTTTGCTTTTGAATTTCACCGCCTAGAAGTACTTTGTTTGAAGATCCAAACATGTTTTATGCTATGAAGTTGTTTTCTGTTCAGTTTACTTCGCCGATCTCTTTTCCTTCTGCCTAGTTAGCTTAGATCTAGAGTTTCTGGTCGTTTTGAGTATCGAATCGTGTGTTTCCAGTTAGTAGTTTATTTCTTCGAGTTAGCGTAATCTGTTTAGTTTTATTTCATAGAGGTTTGTTTCATGCAAGGTGCAGTTATGTGTTTCCTGTTTTCTTCCATGCTGATTAGTAGGCGGGATTTCAGTTTCGATGTTTGATTTTCGATTTGGAATTTTTGATTGTATATCTGTGTTCGTGAGTTATTAATCTGTGTTTTTATGGTGCTAAATCTGGTTTGTTTTCTGATTTTATTTTGTGTTTGTTGAAGAAGATGATGTCCATATCCAAGTTTGGGACCACTTTGCTTTTTAGACGCTTTTTGCTTTTTGTCCTTCACCTTTAGTACACCCTGCAGATCTGTCAGCCTAATCACCACAACTACCACTTATTCTCTGCTTTTCTGTTTAGCCTTTTATAGAAACCTAGTACTTTCCGCATATTTTCTGTTACACCGCATCCACCATAATTCCACGTACACCACTACATGTCGACCACCATTCACCCTTCCTAGTCAGTAGGACACCATCTTAATTTCCCGTCTAGGTAGAGACTCAACCCAAGCGTGTTAGCTAACCATACCATCCAAAATATCACCGCAATCTGTCCAACCGTCACCATCTCTGTGGGATTCGACCCCTACCTTCACTATACTACCCAGTAGAAGAGGGTTGAGGATTCTTTGAAAGCAGGTTCTAGGCTAGCGGGGATTCTTATACTGATCAGTAGGATAGATCCTTGCTTGAGCGACACCTACGCAAACCATGCTCTTTCAAATGGCGCCGTTGCCGGGGATGGATGTCGTTATTTGAAGCTATTGTGAGTGATACTTTGGTGTATATATTGTGCATAACGTTTTCCTTTTCTTTTTATTTCAGTATATGAGAAGCAGCTCGGCTCCTGACCAGTGGAGGCCGAAGATACTTCAGTGAGGATCTATATTCGTAACCACTCGATCCGGCTTGTCGACGGCTCGACGGCTCTGTCTGACTTAGGTTCGAGTAGCGACGAGGAGCAATACACCATAGAAGGACCAATACCAGAAGAGATACCACTGTTGGAAGGCAACCCAGGGGAGATGGCTGCCAACAGAGATGATGATCCAGAGATCGGTACCCTGAATGCGCATACCGAGGGAGAACCACCGCAAGCCATTGTAGTCACCCCGGGGCAGACTGCCTGTGATGTGAAGCCACATGTTATCGCAATTCTGCCTACATACTGCGGAAAAAGCTATGAAGGACCTTACGAGTTCCTGCATGAGTTTTGTAAGATTTGTAGGGCGCAAAGGAGGCCAGCAGGGGCGACCAAGGATGACTATAGATTGAAGGCTTTGCCGTTTGTTCTAAAAGGGGAAGCCAACACTTGGTTCATGCGTCTGCCACCCAACTCCATTGAGAGTTGGGCCGATTTCAAGTCAGCATTCTTAGGCGAGTTTTTCCCATCGTCGAAGACAAGTGCGCTGAAGAGAGAGATAACTAATGTGAAGCAAGGGTACGATGAGCCTTTGAGTGATTACTGGGCGAAATATATAAGCCTCTTGGATGCGTGCCCCAACCATCACATGGCGGATATTGAAGTACACCATGTCTTTTATGAAGGGATGAACAAATCAACCAAGGATCTAGCGAATTCCTCGTCAGGAGGAAGCTTCACGCAGCTAAGGGTCAGCGAAGCTAAAAGGGTCCTAGGGAAACTGTTGAGCGCAAAAAAGGAGTATGACAATTCCAGAGATGGTTACAGCAGAGAAAGGATTGCCAGCGCCTTGTCTACTGACCAGGAGCAGAAGATAGAACAGAAGATGGATTTGAAGATGGACGAATTGAAGAAGACGCTCTTAAGCGCAATCGAGAAAAATGCGCCACCAACTTCCCCAGCTGGAAACTACAAGGGTGCAGAACAAGGGAACCAAGGGCCGAGCTATGATCAGCCCAATGACTTCGTGAATATGGAGCAAGTCAACGCTGCTGGGTATTACAATTCTAGTGGGCATTGGATCCAAGGGAGACAACGGGATGCACCATGGAGGGATCATCCGAATTTTCGATGGGGAAATGGGAGCCAAAATCAAAACCAAGGTCAAGGTCAGAACCAATACAACCCCCACCCGAACCAGAATTTCAACCGTGGCCCGGAACATCCAAACAACCAGTTCAACTGGTCAGGAAGGAACCAACAACCCCACAGTCAACAACCTCAAAACCAACACCCACAAAACCCAAACCCTATTTATGTACCACCCCACCAGAGGAACTTTCAAAATTATCAGAGTCAACCTAACCAAGGACCACCACCTCAGCAAAACCCAACCCAGTTCCAAAACCAGAACCAGAACCAATATCATATCGATCAGTACAACCCTCCTGGCCAGTATAACCAATACCCACCTAACCCGAACCAGCAAAATTTCCAAAATTCCAAGTATAACCAGCACCAAGGGCCGAATCAATCCCAATATCCTAGCAGGTCAAGGAGATCTATGGAGGACATGATGGGAAAATTGCTCGCATTGCAGCAAGGTATCAAGGGTGAGATAGAATCCCATAATGAAGTAGTGCAAGGGATGCAGAGTGCCCAGAAGGAGCATAAGGCGAACATGGATATGATGAATAGGCAGTTGGCCCAACTGGCCAGTTCGATAGGTGAAATGAAAGGAAACTCAGGGAAACTCCCGTCCACAGTCCATGTGTCTGAAAAGGCGAATGTGAGCAAAGTCACACTACGATCCGGCACTACCTATGAAGGACCCCAGCCAAAGAAGTCTAGTGGAGAACCAAGTGGAACAACATTATTGGGGGACGTCGTCTCGGAAGAAGAGCTACGCAGACCTCTACCCCAGATGCAAGACCCATTTTTCTTGGGAGAAACACCATGTGGAAAAGGCGAGCCCGAGAACGTACTGGTCAGGAAGAAACTCCATCAAGAGGTAGAATCCAGAACGAAGGAAACTCAGACCCAGAATCTGCCCAAGGAAGGTCCCAAGAAGGTTGCTGAGGGACCGGTAGAGGAGAGAAAGGGGGAGAAACCATTCCCTTACCGTTTCGTAACTAAGAGGAAGAAGGAAAACCCAGTGGATTACTTGTCAAT
Source organism: Salvia splendens (assembly GCF_004379255.2). NCBI lineage: Eukaryota > Viridiplantae > Streptophyta > Magnoliopsida > Lamiales > Lamiaceae > Salvia > Salvia splendens. Next base: position 23,361,879 of record NC_056035.1, read on the forward strand.
TTTCGGGAAACTGGATGTTACCATACCATTCCTCCAAGCCGTGAAGATACCCCCACTTGGGAAATTTATTAAGGAGTTCATAGCCGGGAAAGCCCAGGAGGATGGAAAAATTATGGTAGAAGGGATCGCATCAGCAATAGTGCAGGAGAAGCTACCGCCCAAGAGGGCCGATCCAGGTATGTTCACCCTGCCTATAACAATAGGAGATGTGAAAGTCGAGCATGCAATGTGTGATCTTTGAGCTTCTATTAATGTCATGCCTTTGTCGATGTATAACCAATTGAAGGGGGTTAGATTGTCGAGTACTAAGGTGTTGATGCAACTGGCTGATAGGTCATGTATAAGTCCTGAGGGTGTTTTAGAGAATGTGTTGGTCAGAGTGCATGAGTTTACCTACCCTGCTGACTTTTGTGTGATCAAAATGAGTGAGTCCGAGGCTAGGGAACCTAGTGGAATATTGTTAGGTAGGCCATTTTTGAGAACGGCTAAGACGATAGTAGACATGGCTGAGGGAACAATTTGCATTGATTTTCATGGGGAGAAGTTTACTTTTGATATTAATAAGGCCATGAAAAAGCCTATCGATTCTGAAAATTTATTCCATGTTGATGTGATTGACCCCTTAGTCCAAGATTTTCTTGAGACCGAACTATTGCAGGAAAAGCTCCAAGCTTTAGAAGTCTATGAGCAAGCTGACGTAGAAGCCGCTGCATGGTGTGATCTGATCAGTAGCCAAGGGCTGACTGATGAAGAGATAGAAGGAGCAATTAAGGACTTCGGCTAGAAATCAGAGTTCATTGGAGCCGCAGGGGTTCAGCTACCAGTCACTATAGAGGAATCTCCAGAGGGAGAATTAGAGAAAGGAGGAGAGGCTGAGAAAAACCCTCTACCCGAAGACACACTTCCACCCCAAGTTGAGCTGAAGCAACTGCCATCAAATTTGAAGTATGCCTTCCTCGGAGAGGAGAACTCACATCCAGTGATCATCAGCAACAGCCTTACGAAGGAACAAGAGGCTAGGCTACTGACCGTGTTGAGCAAGAACAAGAAGGCGATTGGATGGAGTCTCACAGATTTAGTTGGAATTAGCCCCGACGTCTGCATGCACCACATTAGGTTGGAGGAAGGAGCAAAGGCACATCGAGATGCTCAAAGGAAGGTAAACCCTAACATGCGAGAAGAGATATTGAAGGAAATCTTGAAGTTGTTGTCGCTAGGGATTATCTATTCAGTGCCTGACAGCGAGTGGGTCAGCCCCATTCACATGGTTCCAAAGAAATCAGGGATCCAAATCGTGAAGAATGAGAAGAATGAGCTAATACCAACGAGGGTAGTCACGGGTTGGCGAATGTGCATCGATTACCGTAAGCTGAACAATGCGACTAGGAAGGACCATTTTCCCTTGCCTTTCATCGACCAAATGTTGGAGAGATTAGCTGGGAAGAAGTACTTCTGTTTTCTGGATGGGTACAGCGGTTACTTCCAAATTTACGTGGATCCGGAAGACCAGGATAAGACCACCTTCACTTGCCCATTCGGAACCTATGCATACTGACGCATGCCTTTCGGTCTACGCAACGCTCCAGGCACGTTTCAACGATGTATGATGAGCATATTTTCCGATTTGATTGAAGACTGCATAGAGATATTCATGGATGACTTCACGGTCTACGGAGACTCTTTCGATTCTTTCCTTCATCATTTGGATATAGTTCTAGAAAGGTGTCAAGCAAAAAGTCTAGTGTTGAATTTTGAGAAGTGTCATTTTATGGTCACCGAAGGGATTGTTCTGGGACACGTGGTTTCAGAGAGGGGAATCCAGGTGGATCGAGCTAAGGTGGATGTTATATCCAAATTACTGTTCCCTACTGATCAGAAGGGGATTAGGGGTTTTCTGGGGCACGCCGGATTTTATCGAAGATTTATCAAGGATTTCTCCAAGATTGCCCAACCCCTTACCCGACTCCTTCAGCATAAAGTAGAGTTTGTTTTTGATGAGCAATGCAAGGCTGCGTTTAACCTTCTCAAGGAAAAGCTGATATCCGCACCTATCATACGGGCTCCTGACTGGGACTATCCTTTCGAAGTGATGTGCGACGCCAACGATTATGCAGTGGGAGCCGTACTGGGATAGAAGATCGATGGGAAGAGGTACGTAATTTTTTATGCATCTAAGACTCTGAATCAAGCCCAGCAGAATTATGATACCACTGAGAAAGAGATGCTGGCAGTGGTGTATTCTTTCGAGAAGTTCCGGCCATACTTGTTGGGATCCAAGGTCATCGTTTATACTGACCATGCAACGATTAAGTATCTGATTGCCAAGAAGGAATCCAAACCCCGCTTGATCCGATGGGTCCTTTTGTTACAAGAATTCGATTGGGACGTGGAAGATAAGAAGGGAGTCGAGAATAAGGTGGCGGACCATTTAAGTAGAATAGTGCAAGAGGGAAACAACGAAGAAGTGTACGACAAGTTTCCAGAAGAGCATTTATGTGAGGTAAATTTTGAGGCCAGGAAGATTGACTGGGAAGAAGTGATGAAGCTTATTGTCCAGTACGATACTGAAAAAGGAAAAGAAAAGGTAGGGCAAGAGCCGTGGTATGCAGACCTGGCCAACTACCTAGTGACTGGAGAACTTCCAGAGGTGCCGAGTATTACCAAGGCCCAGAGAATGAAAATCAGGAGTGAGGCAAAATACTACTTTTGGGACGACCCCTATCTGTGGAGAGTAGGATCCGATCAAGTGATAAGGAGGTGCGTTCCTGACTGGGAGCAAAGGGATGTTGTGACACATTGCCACTCTTTGACATGTGGAGGACACTTCGGTCCTAAGAAGACGGCAAGGAAGATTCTGGACAACGGCTTTTATTGGCCAACGCTCAACAAGGATGCGTACGAGTTCTGCAGAACTTGTGAGCGCTGTCAACTGACCGGAGGAATATCTGACCGGGATGAAATGCCGCAGGTACCCGTCATTGTTTGTGAGTTGTTCGACATATGGGGTATGGATTTCGTGGGTTCGTTTCCTTCGTCCTATGGCAATTTGTACATTTTAGTTGCAGTGGATTACGTCTCCAAATGGGTGGAGGCCAAGGCCACAAGCACGTGTGAAGCAAGGGAGGTGGCCAAGTTCCTAAAGAGTCATATCTTCAGCCGGTTCGGAGTACCAAGAGCAATCATATCGGACCAAGGTACACATTTCTGTAATCGCACAATTGAAGCATTAATGAAAAAATACGGCGTACACCACAGACTATCAAGCCCCTACCATCCGCAAGCTAACGGTCAAGCGGAGATTTCTAACCGCGAGATAAAGAAGATCTTGGAGAAGACTGTAAATCCTTCTAGGAAGGATTGGAGTGCAATGGTAGAGGATGCTCTATGGGCATATCGTACAACCTACAAGACCCCCATAGGAATGTCCCCATACCGGATCGTTTTTGGGAAGATGTGCCATTTACCGGTTGGAATTGAACACCGGGCATACTGGGCAGTACAGAAAGTGAATATGGATGCTACAGCCTGTGAAGAGGAAAGGAAGCTACAGCTGCAGGAGCTTGAGGAACTTAGATTGGAGTCGTTTGATTCAGCTATGTGGTACAAGGGGCGAATCAAATTGTGGCACGACCGGAATCTGAGGACCAAGAATCTCCATGTTGGGCAGAAGGTACTACTCTTCCAGTCGAGGCTGAAGCTCATGCCTGGGAAGCTCAAGTCGAAATGGACAGGGCCTTATGTCATCACCTCACTCCGTTCCAATGGAGTAGTGGAAATTTCAGGGAGTTTTCCTAACTCTGAACCTTTCATAGTAAATGGACATATGCTAAAAATATTTAGGGAGAATAGTGAGGTAGGTGTAGTGGATGAAATTCCACTGCAACCACTTACTACGGTTGTCTACTGATCAGGTGGAATTCCACGTGGCTAGTTTCTTTTTTTTTAAATAGTTTGCATATACTGGCCAAGTGGAATTCCAAATTGCCTAAGGAAGATGTAAATATTGTAAATATGTAGTTAATCTCTGCATGCAAGATAATTTCAAAAAAATCCAAAAAAAAATTCGGGCCTTAATTTTAATTTGGAATACGTATTGAAAAAATTGCCTATCTGGTGCTATTTCAGATTCGATTTAAGGGCCCATTTGATTTATTTTCCTTATTAGGTAAGTATAGGGGGGATTATGGAGAGGACGAAAATTTGAATTAAAGTTGGTGCAGCTTTTGCAGGGTGGCAGCGGCTGGGAGTGGCGCGTGAGCAGAGAGAAGGGACACGCTGACCAATCAGAGGCCAGCAATTTCAACCGCCTCCCATCTGAAGCGTCGCAACCGGAAACCCCTGATAACCGGTTACAACCACCTGCAACTGATCTCTCTCATCCAAATTAAACTCACCGTCCCAACCCTTTTCCCTCACAAACCCTCATTTACACTTTCTCTCCCAAAAGTTTCTTTCCCATTTCCACCAGTTCAAACCCTACTTTCTACCACCAAATCGTAAATTTCCGATCATGGGGAAGAAAGCGTTCGCCAAGAAAATCAAACCTCGCCGCCAAGAAACCCCGGAGGCACAACCACAGCCAAATCCACCACCACCGGAACCGACCGCTCAGTCGCCACCCATGATTTCCATGGATGCCATGATGGCATTTCTTCGCCAACAAGACCCGACAAGGGACTGGACGACGGCGCTGACCAGTTTCGGCCAAATGGGGGGCGTAGGAACCGTACCCAGTGAAATTCCGCCTGCGCCGGTCAGCCATATAGCAGTACATTCAGAGGAGGGAACTCCCTCGGCGACCGCGCCATCGGAAACCTTAGTACCCAATTCGGCGGAACTTGACGTTGTCGCTGCCCATTACGACTCTAACCCTGAGGAGCGTGAGGCCAGGACGAGTCAGGAACAGGGAGAGAAAGAAGGGAGCGGTGAGACAGAGAAGACACCGATAGCACAGTCGGTTCCTCAAGGAGTAGCAAGAGAGACCATAGATCTAAATGAGACGGCTAGGAAGCAGGGCCTTATGACGGATGAAGAATTTCAAGCGATTCTGGAAGGGGTATATCGGCAGGAAGAAGACGCGGCCAGGATGGTTGAGGGACCGGACCTCAAATCCGGGGTAGCAGGAGGAATGGTGGAAGACAAGTCAGAAACTCCCCAGTAAGAAAAAGGGGCAGTTGAGGAGCATACTGCTCAGAAGGAGACGGCAGAGAGTTTAGAGGAATCTGAACAAGTAGCACCACCCGTGATAAAACCAAAGGTAGTTAAGACGAAGTTAATGTTGAAGGCAGACCAGAAGGAGGTACAACCGAAGCCGCAAAGGGTATCGCAGCGATGCCTGGGCAAATGGGCAGCTAGTAAGGCAAAGCCGAACACAGAGGCAGATCCCGTGGAGATCTTGAGTGAAGAAGAAAGGACCACTCCCACAAAACCTGGGGATGAGCCTTTACCTGTTACCGACCTAGAGGATACTGCAATGGAAACCAGAGCGGTATCTCCAACACTGAGTGGCCAAGGTGAAGAGGCTGGCGGGATGGCTGAGGGTCTGGACCTCGCATCCAGGTCAGTAGGCCACAAGGAGACCAGTCCTACTATCCAGGATCCACTTTCAACACAAGCTGAGAAGGAACCCGAAGAAGAGAAAGACAAAGATGACGGAGAGGAAGTTAGAGTGAAGAGAGAAAACGAAAGGGGAAGGCCCCTATGAAGAAGAAGCCCAGCAACAAGAAGCCACGTACAGTAAACACTGGCATAGTCATTACTGAGTCAGTTCAGCAAGTCTAGGAACACCGGAGGAAGCGAAGTGATAGCGAATACGCTGCCAGCGAGGAATCAGCCTCCGACAGCGATATCTCTTTGGAGGATGAGGAGTACGCAGAACAACATCTTCAGAATGATCATCGAGAGTTAGTCCACCCACCGGTAGAGAGACTGAGGTACCGGCGCTGGACAGTGGACCTTACTGATGATCTGGTGGAGGAGATGAAGCTTTTCGACTCGAAGGAGCTACAGAAAGCTTTCGATAGCAAGGATGAAGGGAGTAAGCAGGTGAAGAGCGGAAAGGTACTTCACATTCCTTCTTTAGATGAGTTAGGTGCCCGCGAGCAGTTTCTATCTTATTTGCACGCGTTAGGATTCGAATGGTTGTTGGAGAATGGGGATCCGAGTGTCCCGGTTAGATTAGCGAAGGAGTTTTTCTGTTTGTGTTTTGTTTATTTAGGTAGTATAATTTCTGTTTGTGCGCAAACCCCATTCATAACACTTAGCCTATTTTATAGTCTAAGTGTGAGAAGTTAAGGGTTTGTCTTTTTGGCGCATGTGTTTGTGTTTTCTGTTTTCTTTTTCGTAAGCATGTTGGCTCACACTTAGCCCATTGCATGGCCTAAGTGTGAGGAGTTTTGTATATATGTGTGTTTTGTTTGTTGGTTTCTATTTAGGTTTTCAAACTCTCCCACTTAGCCCATTCCATAGTCTAAGTGTGAGAAGTTTTAGTTTTAATATGTTGTTTTTGTCTGTTTGTCTATGTGTCCATCATACTGGCCATTACCTTTTCCACTTAACTGCCCTATCTGAGGGCAGACACTTGTGAAGTGGGAGGGGGAACGCAATGACCAGTATGATGAATGTGTATATGTGTGGTCTGTGTTTGTGCTTGTGTTAGTGTCCTGTTAGGTATAGTTTTTTTTATTTTGTGTGTTGATTGGGCTTAAAACTCAACTATCTTGAGCTGACGGTGAGGGGAATCGAGGGAAATAAGACATGCTGGAAAACAGAAACCACCCCCCTTAGTACCTCCTAGCCAGGATAGATGATGTGAGTATGAGAGAAAAGCCCATACTTAGAACCAAACACGAAAGCCCTCTTAAAATGTGAGTTATAAGCTTTAAGTGGAACCACTTTCCACATGTTTAGAAAAGAAAAGAGCGGCTGTCACAAATTGCCTAGGGTGAAGTGACTGCGTGTAGCAACACTGAAGGCAGTAGGAACCCCCCCCCCAAATAAAAAAACCACCTTTAGAACCTCTTTTCTAACTCTTTATACCCAGATAAATACCCCTAGCCACTGGGACTGTGTGTGTGCAAGGCATGAAGCGAATGAAGCTTACTGGCTAGAAGGGTGTACAAGAAAGCAGAATCCAGCTGGACAAGAAAGTTTGGAAGAAAATCGGCTAGGGAGTCATCCCAGGCCCAAAAAAAAGGTATAAGGGTGGCGAAGCCACGGGGGAAAAAGAAAAAAAGAGAAGAAGAAAGAATATGAAGAAAATGGTCAGAAAAAAACTCGGCAAAAAAAAAATGAAGAAGGAATAAGGGTGGTGAAGCCACAAGAAGCTACTGACCAGTTGGAGATCATAGCCAGAAGCGCCAGCCAAGAGAAGCAACAACCAAGAGCCCAAATGCACACAGTTCCCCCACCACAATGAAGAAGAAATTTTGAACCTAGAGCCTTAGGAACATCCACCCCAAAACATTACAAGCCAATAGCCCATTTACAAGCTTTTAAGTCCTTCAGTCGTTGCACGAGAGATCTAAGTCCGAAGCATTTTGTGGTCCAGCAATTAGAGAGAATAGTCCTCATACTCCTGGTGAGGTATGAGTGACTGAGTGAACCTAGTGTTCGGCCGAGAGTGTGGGCGATCTTGACAAGCGGATGTACTGACTGGGAAAGAAAAGGGGGGCGGCAGAAGTTCAAGGCTGTCTAAGGCCGGATTGCACCTGATCCCAAGGGGAGGGATGGTTGAAAATATAACCCGATCTTTGTGTTTTAGTCTTTTTATGTTTGTTTGTGTGTTTTTTCTATGTTAGTTCAAGTGTTTTTCTTTGCGTCGTAGTATAGAGTCTAGTTTAGGTAGAGTCGGTCAGGGGAGTAACCAGGCTAGAATTCGACTTATTTCTTTTTTTTGTTTGTTCTTCACGCTTGAGGACAAGCATGTGGTAAGTGTGAGTAGTTTGATAAGTCGTATTCTAGGCCTTGGTTACTGGTGAGTATGATGTGCATATTTGAACTTTATCTGCAAAAAAAGTTGCTTAAGCGTGCAGGTTGAGTGTTCTAGCCAGTAGGCAAAGCTTCAGATACTTCAGGTGAAAAGGGCGTCAGGACGATTACGTACTGACCAGTATACATGCAAAAATGGCTCGAGATGGAGAAGAAGGATAGCTGGGACTGATCAACCACAATTAAGGGCAAAGAAGTCATCTCACCACAAGGTTTTACCCTAAAATCAAGGGTAAGCCTCCCTATAAAAGGAAGCCACTTGGAGAGAGAAAGGATCAACAGATTCATCATCATCACTCTTAGGTAGAATTCTCTCGGTAGTTCAGTCCTTCAGCCCAGTCCAGAGTCTCGTTCCTCGCCACTGCCAAGGTCACTTGAAGATCAAGAAGTTCCCAGAGTTCCAGACGTTCTCATCCAGTCATCAAGATCGTAGTTAGAAGTTCCATCGCCCGGCGTGGCAAAACACTTTTATTTCGCTTTCGTAGTTAAATTGCTTATTTTTCCTTACGCTGGATCTTTGTTTGATTTTGAATTTCACCGCCTAGATGTACTTTGTTTGAAGATCCAAACATGTTTTATGCTATGAAGTTGTTTTCTGTTCAGTTTACTTCGCCGATCTCTTTTCCTTCTGCCTAGTTAGCTTAGATCTAGAGTTTCTGGTCGTTTTGAGTATCGAATCGTGTGTTTCCAGTTAGTAGTTTATTTCTTCTAGTTAGCGTAATCTGTTTACTTTTATTTCATAGAGGTTTGTTTCATGCAAGGTGCAGTTATGTGTTTCCTGTTTTCTTCCATGCTGATCAGTAGGCGGGATTTCAGTTTCGATGTTTGATTTTCGATTTGGAATTTTTGATTGTAGATCTGTGTTCGTGAGTTATTAATCTGTGTTTTTATGGTGCTGAATCTGGTTTGTTTTCTGATTTTAGTTTGTGTTTGTGGAAGAAGATGATGTCCATATCCAAGTTTGGGACCACTTTGCTTTTTAGACGATTTTTGCTTTTTGTCCTTCACCTTTAGTACACCCTGCAAATCTGTCAGCCTAGTCACCACAACTACCGCTTATTCTCTACTTTTCTGTTTAGCCTTTTATAGAAACCTAGTACTTTCCGCATATTTTCTGTTACACCGCATCCACCATAATTCCACGTACACCACTACATGTCGACCACCATTCACCCTTCCTAGTCAGTAGGACACCATCTTAATTTCCCGTCTAGGTAGAGACTCAACCCAAGCGTGGTAGCTAACCAAACCATCCAAAATATCACTGCAATCTGTCCAACCGTCACCATCTCTGTGGGATTCGACCCCTACCTTCACTATACTACCCAGTAGAAGAGGGTTGAGGATTCTTTGAAAGCAGGTTCTAGGCTAGCGGGGATTCTTATACTGATCAGTAGGATAGATCCTTGCTTGAGCGACACCTACGCAAACCATGCTCTTTCAAGAAGCGCTGCAGAATACTTGTTATCTGTCGGCGTATTCCTAAATTACCCGTCGAGATTCTTCTCGGTTTTACTTGCTTTCTTAATTTCCGAAGTATTAGCTTAGTTTCAATTTCACGCTGTGCTACTCTCAGTTTAGTTTAATCAAAGTTATTACGTTTTCATCCTCGCATTTACTGTTACGTTTTCACCTGCAATTCACTTGACCCAGTAGTTAAATTTACTTTGATCAAGTTAGCAAGTTTAATTCTGCCTAGAGTAATAACAGTAGTTAAAAACTCCCAAGTTAAAGCGTGGCAGCAGCCAACCCCCTGTTCACTACACACTCTCGACACACCAACTTCTCAGTGGGACCGACCCCGAACGTGCCGCTTTACTGTTAAAGTAGTGCAAAATTGGGAGTTTACAAATTACATTGGTAGGAAATGAGCGAGGGCGAGTTTGAATCGATCAAGTGGCAATGACATTTGCTAACTGATCCAATCGGTTCAGTTATTTTCAATATAACTTGGTCCGAATTCGCGCCCCTCTCGAGGCCTTCCAAAATGGCGCCGTTGCCGGGGAAGCATGGTGTTACTTTATGTTTGTGCGTAGTGCGTAGGTGTATATAGTCTTATTTTGCTTATTTTCTCATTTTGTTTTTTCACTGTTGATGAGAAGGTACCAACGCGGTGGACACTGGAATCACCCCTTTCTATACAGAGAAACTAACGCTCATTGGAGAGTCCAGGAAGCGTGGTCACCACTCGTTACAGAGCAGCATTAGAAGCCGCGGCAGCCACTGAACAGAACACACAACCACCACCAGCAGAGATGGCCCTTGTCGCTGACGACTCCGGGATTGGCTTTCTGCACGCTCATAATGAGAAGGAGCCCATACATGCCATTGCCGCTACTCCTGGGATGCGGACCATCGCAATCAAATCGGTAGTACTGGCCATTTTATCCCACTTCTACGGTCTTTCGAAAGAGTGTCCGTACGCCTTCCTAGAGGAGTTCTGCCTGTACTGTGATATTCAGCCCGTGCCGGCTAGATCCACATCCGAAGATTACATGCTCAAAGCTATTCCCTTTGTTTTGAAGGGCGATGCGGGTGTCTGGCTGTCAAGGCTGCCAGAAGGATCCATTAGAACCTGGGCTGAATTCCGCATGATATTCCTAGATCGCTTTTTCCCAGCATCGAAGACTAGTGCCCTGAAAAGGGAGATTACAGAGGATAGACAGGAGTACGATGAACCCCTTGGCCAGTACTGGGACAGATTCCAAGGTTTGCTTCAAGCATGCCCAACCACAAGATGGAGGAGAAGGAAATCTACTCTGTTTTCTACAGTGGACTCACTGTGGATAGCAAGAACGACCTCAACCTCGCAGCTCAAGGGGACTTCTCGAAAACCGCATTTAGCCAAGCCAAAAATATCCTGGAGAGGCTTATTGAGGCCAAGCGGTCGTATGAGACATCCCGATGGCAGTATAGGAGAGGGGCAGTGCACGTAGCAGAGGCGCGTAACGATGAAAAGTTGGAGGCTCGATTTAAGCAGATGGACAAGAAACTGCTAGAGGCAGTAGAGAAAGCCAGACACCCTCCACCACCTGCACTAAAAGAAACGCAGTATGTGCCGCAACCATCCCCACCAGAAGAGCATCACTACTACTATTGCGAGTTCCCCCCTAAGGCAGAACCGCAGGCCCAAGTAAATGTCGTGGGCCACTGGAACGCAAATGGCAACTGGATCCAGGGGAAGCAGAGAGACGCTCCATGGAGGGATCACCCAAATTTTAGGTGGACTGATCAGAATCAGAGCCAACCATCGCAACCTTCTGACGGGCAGCCCAACTGGCCTGCTCGAATCCTGGATAGGCCAAACACTGGAGGGAACAGAATGCAGGGAGGTCAGACATGGTGGTCAAGTGGACCTCAAGGGAACTGGTCATGTGGAGGACAGTCTAATTGGTCAAGCCGACAATAGGAAGGAGAATGGGGGTACCAGCACCAAGTCCCTCAGTTTAGCAACCAGGGAGGACAACCAAATAATCAAATGGTGAGTTATGGCCCGCAGTACCAAAGAGGAAACCAGCAGAATCACTTTCCCCATAACCAAACAGAGCAGTATGGACCTTCCGGTTATTACCAGCAAAGCCATGGAGGAGGTCGTTTTAATTAGAGGTATAACAGACGACAAAATGAAGGTCCAGGGGATGTGATGATCACGCATCAGCCCCAAAATGCAATGCGAGAAATACAAGAGGCCCAGAGGGAACAAAGGGCTGCACTAGATATGCTTACAAAGCAGCTATCTCAGGTCGCCATGTCACTGGGCGAGCTGAGAGGAAATGAAGGAAGGATTCGGCTACAGTGCAGCCACCACCTGAGCGAGAGAATGTCAATGCAGTATCTCTAAAATCAGAAGGAGTTTATCTCTAAAATCAGAAGGAGTTTATCAAAGCCCATCCGCGAGTTCTCCAGGATCCACAGACAGACCTAATCATGAAGAAGGTCTCAAGTCCAGTACCCTTGAACACGTCACTGAGATAGAAAGGATGGTCGGAGCAGAAAACGTAGCCGTGGTGACCCAACCTAGTGATCTTCCACCCAAGAAGACTGACCCAGGGTTGTTCACACTCCCAATTTCCATCAGAGACATCCAAATGGAGCACTCAATGTGCGACCTAGGGGCTTCAATCAATATTATGCCGTATTCTATATACGAGAAGTTGGAAGATGCTAAGCTTGTCAAAACCGATATGGTGATACAGCTAGCAGACGGGTCTTGCATTTACCCCGAGGGAGTTCTGGAAGATGAAATCGTTAAGGTTAACAAGTTCATGTACCCCCGCCGACTTCTTCGTCATAAAGACAACAGAGCCAGGAGCGGAAGAGTCTGTTGGCGTCCTTTTGGGAAGTCCATTCCTATCCACAGCCAGCACAGTCATCGAAGTCCGCCATGGGACGATGAAACTGGGTTTTAATGGAGAACAACTTACATTCGAAATTGATAAAGCTGTGAGGAAGCCACAGGACAGCGAGAGCATTCAATCAGTAGATATTGTCAGTCCTCGGGAACAAAAGTATCTAAAAAAGGAACCCTTCAAAGAACCACCCTTTGTTCCCACTGAACATGAACAGCTTAAGAGGGAAGCAGCTGAATGGTTTAATGCAACGATGATTGAAGAAATGGATGATCAAGCCATCGAAAGGGCAATTATGGATTTCTGTAAGCCAGCTAAGTCAAAAGAGATCACCCAACCGGAAAGGGTCGAAAAACCACCCGACCAAGCCTCCCCCTTGAGAAGAATGCTGAAGGAGAAACCCTCGCCTGCAAGGCAGCTATTGCCTCTATCGGTGTTGCCAGTTACCCTCAAGAACCTGTCCAGCAAGAAGTATCACAAACCGGTCAAACCAAATATGCAAGAACAGGAAGGACAATTGAAGGAAGAACTGAGGCCGGGTCAAGAGGTGGTCAAGTGGAAAACAGCAGAGTTTGACCCAGATCCGTGAATGCATTCTGCCATATTAGACGAAGGAGTGGCACCCTACCTTGATAGACAACGCAGACTTGACCCCGCTCTGAGGAAGGAAGAGTTCATAGTGGGGCAGAAGGAGCTACTCTTCCAGTGTCAACTCAAACTGATATCCAGGAGGCGGAATTCGAAACGGGCAGACCTTCGTACCATGATGGTAGTACACGCACATGAGGCAAATTTACTCATAGGAGATCCCCTCCCCCAATTCGTTCTCCTTCGTGGAAAAGAGTTATCAGGTTGAGCCCTACAAAGACAAGACCGAAGCGGGCACAGTGGAAGAAATTCCACTGATCGTGCTTAATCCTATCCAGTGAACAGGTAAAAGGAATGACCAGGTACTCGTGGGTAGTCTGCTTGATCAAAACAACAAATTCTTAATCCATTAAACTGATCAAGTGACATCCCAGGGGAACCCGATCAAGTACTTAGTAGTTAGTGTAAATAGTTTTTCATGTGATAGTTTTATTTTCTTAGTTAAAAGTTAGACAGATCGAAGGAAACTGATCAAGTGGAACTATTTAGGATTTTATCCAAAATTACTTGTCCACTTGATCAGTGCAATTTGAATTTAATGGGTAGTACAATGATTGAGTTGATCAGGGGCAGGTGATGAAAGGACACACGCAGTCATTGGAGAGGTGTCAGAGGCACCAACTGCTGCATTGGACAGAACGTCCTGGAGAGAGAGAGGAAGCGTATCGGAGAAACTAAGCCAGCTGGCACTCTGAAGGGACGCGTCTGTACGTGAAAACTCGCAAAGATCTGAACAGCCGTAGGGATCTCAACAGTAGAGGATCCCAACAGCCGCAGTATCAGTATAAAAAACGGACTTCAGATCCGGATATCAATTTTAACCAAGTTCAAAAACCCTTGCCCAACATCATCATCCTCTTCACCGAAGCCTACCACCACTACCAGTGACAATGTTGCTTGAACAACTCCCAACTTCATCCTCCTCTTCCAGCTCGGTTGCCGACAGTGGTGACCGAATGACCTCACCCCAGGCCAAAATTGAAAACCCTAGCCCATCCTCCCCGCCTCTACCACAAACAAGCGCCGCTCCGCCTCCCGAGGTGGACGAAGAAGCTATCAGACACCTAGATAGAATCCTTCCGAGTATGCCCTCTGATACGGATATTCCAACCGTTTACGCTACCATTAAAGCCCGACTGGGGATTTCCCTGTCAAGGGACCGAGCCACGACTTCCACACCCCAAAATCCTCTCCAAAGCCCTCCATCTTCTTCCCAAACACCGATCCTCCGTCACACCCCTACGCCTACACTCGGGTTTCCATCAGTACAGTATAGTGGAGACGATTCTGATGAAGAAGGGGCGCAGCCGGCCGCCACTCCAGTTGCCAAAACCGAAGCCGTGCCGGCACAACCGCATGCAGAGGGTACGACTACTCCCAACACTCCGACACTACCAAGTGGCAGAGGCTCCAACTCCCATACTCTCCTAGAACCGACACAACTGATCGAGGTTGTAAATATTGACGACGATTCTACGAAGGACCTTCTGCCTCCTCCCAATGAAATACTTCCACAAAGGGAGGCGGAATGGAACTTCATTACACATGCAGAAGATGAATCAGTTCCGGATAGGGAGGAAGAGTCGTTTCACCGTCGGACGCACAGAATGGAGATCAACCGGTTGATAGAGGAGGTGGAGGTCGGGGTGTCCAGCATACAGAGGGCGGGGCATTGGCCTTCCTTAGAGGAGGCCGGATTTTGATCAGCAGGCGGTCTGGCAGGCCTTTTGCAACGGACGTGCCCCCGAGTTTAAAGCTTCTGAGTCCAGAGGGGACCATATTGCTGATTTGACCCTCCGCCTTGCCCAAGTCTACCTAGCCTGCAATCTCCTTGGCCAAACCAATACATTGGCGATCATTACTCTGGCCGAGCTCTACTTTATGTGGAGCATGAAGGAACAAAGGAGGGTGCACCTGGGCTACTGGATTGCTCACTCGATAAGTCAGATTGCCAATCGCCCTGCCCGCCACCTCAACATCTGCCACCTTCTCGGAGCCTACCTAAGGCGAAATTGGACCCTGGAATTCCAGGAGGGTGTGGAGCTTCCCAGTCGCTGCCCAAAGCCAGAATTGTTTAACATTGATTCTTTGTAAGAATTCAGGTACTTGAACGGCTGCGTGAGGGAAGACTTCGCTTCAACTCGAAGGCTCGGAAGGAGAGACAGATAGAGCAGTAGGAGACCAGGCAGGAAGAACTGCAGGAGCCCAGACGCGAGAAAAAGAGGAGGCCGGCTGATCGCCCGGCCAGCCCAGCAAGGCCGCAGAAGCAAAGGTTGGAAATAATGCCAGTAACAGACCCAGAGGAGGCTGCACAAACGAACAACGAATGGAGGCTCCGCATGGAGCAGATGCTTACGCAACTGGTGGAGAACTCACACGCCCAGCTGGTTGCTCAAGCTAGGATTCTGGAGGCTATCCGCCGACTGTCCCTTGCTATGCGACCAGCACCTCCCTCTACAAGCTCTCCTCCAACCCAGCATCCATCATCCTCCAGGCCATCCTCAGCATCTCCAAGCCAACCCCTCAGGAAACCCTAGTAAAATTATCCCAAATCTCAGCTCATTTCAAGTTCAAAACAATTTTATTTTCATGTTGGTCTGTATATACTGGTATTTCTTTTGTTCTCTTACACTTAGACCTGTGTTGGGTCTAAGTGTGAGAAGTTATGCATGTTCGTTTTTGTCATGTTTGTTCGCCTGCCTATATGTGTTTTGGTTATTGTTTTTTCTTTTTGCATGTTTGATTGTTGGCACTATCTCACACCTAGTACAGTGTCTGGTCTAAGTGTGAGAAGTTTCCCTTGTTTGTGGTTGTGCCTTTCCCTGTACCTAACCCTTTTTCCACTGCATCCATTCCCTCGAGGACGAGTTCATATGCAGTGGGGAGGGGGAACGAGTTAGTTACTGTAGAATCATACATGCTCAAAATCTTTAAAAAAAAAATCAAATTCCAGTTAGTAATAAATAGGCAATATGCATGAAATTGGATGAATGGAAGACTTGATTACTTTTTGGAAGAGTTAGAAAAAGGATTCAGTAAGCTCACATGTAAAAACTTGATTGTAACAACTTGATCAGTTTGAATGACGCAAGTATGATGGAAACGCTCAATTTTTAAACTAACTGTGAAAGCCTCTCTATATTGAGTTATAATCCAAGAGTAGAACACTTTCTACTATTTTTACAAAAGAAAATTTGACGAGAGGCTGACTTTTAATATTGAGATGAAAATTGCACAAGTAGTAAGGACTAAAGGCACTAGGACTTAGCCATTTGAGCCGTTTCATTTCCTTCGTTCCACAAACCCGCCACGTTAATCAAGGCACCCCCTAGTTAACCACTTTGAGCCCATACACTCTTATCCATTCTTTGAAGCCTTAAAACCGAATTTTACTTTTTATATCACATGAGGAAAAAGGGTCAAAGAGATGAAGTTTTTCAAGGGAAATGAAAGGGGATAACAATAGAATAGTCGAAATAAAGGGTAGTTGGGTTGATCAAGATTAGACAATCAGGTAAAAAATACGAGAAAAGGTTTGAGAAAAAAGGGCAGAAAAAAGTTGTAACCTGACCCAGAAAATCAAAAGTCAGGAAATAAGCCAAAAATTTACAAGGCTAAAGGTCGAACTCTGACCAAATATCCAGTAAGAAAATAAACATCCCACTCTGATCCAGCAAGTTTAGTCGAATCTTTGGCCTTTTGACTCAAGTGATTTTCTTTTTACAATTTAAAATTTTTATTTTAAACTTAGAACCCCTAGGACCCTACCTTAATACGTTACTACCCTTGAGCCCGGTTACGACCCAAAACAAAGACCTTAAGGAACTACCTTGTGCAGTTCGATTCAAGGTATTAAATTTGTGGCAACACTGAGTGAACAGTCCTAACATCTCTGGTGAGAAATGAGCGACTGAGTGAATCCAACAGTGGTTTAAATTGAGAAATCTTGACTAACTAACACCTTGATCAAGCAAACACGAAAAAGGAGAAACAAGAGCTACTGGTAAATGGATTGACCTCGACCTCGGGTATGATTGTTGGAAATTTATTCGGTCTAATGCATACATGTAAATATGTGTTTTTGGTTTTGAGTCTTGTTTTTCTTTTCGTCTTCTTTTTACTTTATTGAAATGAGCAAACCATGCCTGAAATTTGCCTTATCTTTTCTTTTTTTTTCTTTATACTTGAGGACATGTATATTTTAAGTGTGAGCAGTTTGATACAGCCTATTTCATGCATCGGTTTATGGGTAAAATGTGTGCAATTTGATCGGTTTATCGCGCAAAATAAGTGTTAATGGTGCAGAAATGCCGCTTGACCATGGTAGCAAGGCCGAACTGATCAAGTAAGTACAAAAGGCGATAAAAGGCCAAAAATCGGGGGAAGTTGATCAAGGGGGAGTAATCAAGCAGTTAGGCGGGGACTGCTGGCTTCTAGAAGAAGAACACGTGAGGAAATGAGCTGGATGAGGCGCACCATTCTGTTATCAAGGACGACGTTCTAGAAGGGGACACGTGCTGGCATATGAGACGCAAGGACGGGGCTGAGTCACGAATTTGTTGCTAAAAAGTGTCGTCATTCTAGAAGGGAAGCACGTAGCAATCAATGAGTCGCACACTCTTAGCATCAAGATCGTTATCTAGATGATGTTCCACCACAAGAAAATGAATCCGATCTTTTACTTTCCGTCTAGTTTAGCTTAGTTTAGTTCTTTAGCTTAGTCCAGTTCTCTATAATAGCTTAGCTTAGATAAAGTAATGCGTAGTTAGAAAGGGGAATTAAAGAAGCGCTGCAGAATACTTGTTATCTGTCGTCGTATTCCTAAATTACCCGCCGAGATTCTTCTCGGTTTTACTTGCTTTCTTAATTTCCGAAGTATTAGCTTAGTTTCAATTTCACGTTGTACTGTTACGTTTTCACCTGCAATTCACTTGACCCAGTAGTTAAATTTACCTTGATCAAGTTATCAAGTTTAATTCTGTCTAGAGTAAAAACAGTAGTTAAAAACTCCCAAGTTAAAGCGTGGCAGCAGCCAACCCCTGTTCACTACACACACTCTCGACATTTGGTAGGAAACGACCCCGAACTTGCCGCTTTACTGTTAAAGTAGTGCAAAATTGGAAGTTTACAAATTACATTGGTAGGAAACGAGCGAGAGGGAGTTTGAATTGATCAAGTGGCAACGACATTTGCTAACTGATCCAATCGGTTCAGTTATTTTCAATATAACTTGGTCCGAATTCGCACCCCTCTCGAGGCCTTCCAAAAGACTAGCGAGCCTCAATGGTTTACACCATAAGGAGATGAGCGAAGGATTATGATCAGTAGTGGGAGTCTATTCTCCATTGACGGATCCAGGCATTCTTCTTAAGAATGGGAAAAGAAGGAATTGAAGTCTTTCTAAGACAAGTTTGATTAAGTGATGAGTTTGTCACGACCGCACTTCCTAAGGATAGAAAGCACGGTGGGTCGTGACTAGTGGGGGAATTAAGAAGCGGGGAAGAAGGGGGAAAACAATCAAAGGTACGATATGTAGATCAAAAGATGAAACTTTATTACCAAATTATAGTCTGAAATAACAAAGCAACATAGTTTGAATGAAAATAGTTCAACAAATTAAGGAAACATAAGAGTTTTAAAACTTGACGTAGTGGAAGCAATCGAGAGTTAGCTACTACTATGTATGAAGACACAATAACAACCGGATCATTTATTGAATACTGTCATTGTCCAAATGCTCAACATCCTTCGTCCTCGTCAACGCTCAACCTGCACATAGGGAAAACACATGCAGAGGCTGAGTACTTGATGCACTCAGTGAACTCATGCCCAAAATACATTTCATCAATAAAGTTATGTCAAGCCACCGTTGAGTGAAACTCGGGTTTTACTTTAAAAATACCGAGAAACACTAAAATCATTTCCATAAAAAAGTGCATGCGCATGCAAACATCATCGTCATCCTCCATAATGTACCATATCTGAACCATCATGTGAAACGAGAATGTGGCCACAAACTCGATCATTGGACCGGCCGACCCAAAGGACGGCTCACGATCCATATCAGTGCACTAGTCTGAGTAGGGACTCACTCCCTAGTCAGACCCGAATTCGTTAACCATCAAAGTCTAGTAGGACATTATCCTAGTAGACAATCAGATAGGCAATACAAAACATAAAATACGGCATGACATAACATTCAAACCACCCTTATCTCTCCGTAAACATATCATTGCAAATAAAAGAGTTTAAGTAATAGAGCCCACCTCAAAAGCTTAACTCCTCAACTTGTCAATCGGTTCTGTTGTCAAAAGCATGCAAAATCCCCTTCGATCTTAGCACATCGTATTCATCCTTCTATTAACTCCGTCCGGACTTTCATCATTCTCGTATACAAATTCTAGTCTAACACAAAAAAAACAAGCGCCAGCCTCCTAATTAGATCATTATCCCATACTAGTATTTATCAATACTGCTTGAATTAAATCTTATGGCCAATTATATTAAATGGAACAAGTGGCCATACCTTATACTCATTACGTAACTTCCAAAAATGGAATTTGAAAATGTCCAATTCCTTCCTCGATCATCCATCACTTCTCTCTTTCTCTTTCTCTCATCCGTCTCCATGTCTCTTTCTTCTCAAATTATGGAACAACAATGTCTCCCTCTCATCTTAGAATCAGAAGCATATCCAAATTGAAAACTCTAAAATCTTTCTTCTCTCAATCCCTCCATCTTCTCCCAAAATTAGCATGTACTTTTGCCTCTCCGTCGCTGCTCCGATCTTCTCGAAATCACGCCGTCACTATAGAAATCACAGCGGTGAGCTTGCCGCCTCCGTCGCCTTTCACTCTAGCTTCTCTCCGTTGCACCACCGTCGCCGTCGTCGTCGCCGTCGCTCCCCTATCTTTCCCTCATCTCTGCCACAGCGCCGCTGTTGTCCAAGATCTGTCGGCGTCATCGCTGCCCAGCCGCCGCTGCTCCAGATCGAGACAGCCGCTGAGATCCCCGCTGAAGCACGGACGTTGCTGCTCCGCCATTCGCTGTCAAACGGACGTTGCTGCTCCGCCATCCGCCATCGAGCAGACCTGAGCAGCCGCTGTCAATTCACGTTGCTGCTCAGGTCTGCTCGATGTCACGCCACCATCGCCAACTCTCTTCTGTTCTTGGGTAGCTCTTCCTGTCGCTACCTCTGCTCTGGAGCTTGCGCAGCCTGCTTCTCAACACTGCACCACCGCCACGAACTGCTACCGCCGCCCCTGTCGGAGGAGGTGCGGATGTTGCTGCTGCTGTTCCCCTTCTTGTTCAGCCTCTTGAAGAACAGCGAGAAACTCGAAGATTTCTCCCTGAATTGTTGCCTCTGCTGATCTGACCGAGAACGTGAAACGACGGTTGTGATACTGGTGAAAAGGATTGTGATAGTGATCTGTGCACATAAATAAACTGCATTTGTCGATAGAGATCTTCCCCATATCCATTATTCTTGGTTCTATATTAATGGAAGAGTGGTAACTGACTTTGTGCATGTGGTACGTGGGGAGAGAGTTGAGGGGTTGAGGGTTTTGTGAACTGAAATGAGCTTTTAATAATTGGCTCCCTCAAGAAAAGAACTGCTTGATGGAAGAACGAATAGATCCTGGCCCAATTTCCGTTAAGAGCTCCAATTCATTCCATTAACCATCAAAAAGAAATAAAGGTATAAAATCGAGTTAAATATTCAACGTTCTTCCACGGACAAATAAAAAGGGTAGAAAAGTCGGGGTATTACAGAGCTATACTCATTAAAATCTTATAATTGATGAGATAAGCGTTAGAAATAATGAGCAACACCTTAAAGAAACTAACAACATCATTACCTTCTACAAAACACGAGTTGTGGACTAGAGCGACTCTAGTCTAGAACATCTGAAGGTGTAATGTTGTTCCAACACGTGTTGGAAAGGTTTCCAAGTAATTGGAGTTGAGTACTTAGGTATATTTTAAGGTTGTCCCTAATCATATAAGGATATAAGTTCTGTATTCTTCAAAGATAGAATTCTTGTATGAAGATCAAGAAATGAACTAAAAGCCTAACAACGTGATAATTCTCAAGATACAAAGAGATATCAGATTTTCCACATTACCAAAAAGTCATACCATTAGGAACCTGTGCAGTAATTATATCAACTTCAGTACCTGAGATTGTAAGAATCATATCGTAGTGGGAGCGTTCCTAAGGAACATAACAAGTTCATGGGTCTAAGAGTGTCGTAAGACTCAGTCATAGATTAACTTGAGCATAATCCCTTTAACTACAATATATCATTGGTTTACTTGGATATTTATCCTTGAAAAGGTGATAGATTCCAAACTACAATCTAATATAGACAACATAGTTTACAAGACTTGCAAATACTACCTATAGGTTGTGTCAGTCAGTGGGAGCTAGTACATTTGCAAGTGTAAATGTGATCTAAAATGGGCTAGACAATAACAATGGGCTATACCCAATGAGAACGTTTTTCTCATTGTAGTTATGCCAAGATTTATTTGATCTTATTGTCTATTAGAACTTATATGAATTAGAATGTATGTAGTATGATTGTCAAGACAACCTTCTATAAATAGAAGTCTTGAGGAGATCATCTACATAGAACATCCTAATAGGTATGTAATAAAGGGCCATGAACACATGATTAGAAGCTTATAGAGACCTTCGTGGTCTTAGGCAAGCATCTAAATCAGAATATATGTGTTTTAACAAAATTGTCAAATGTTTGAAATTTGACTTGTGCCATTAAGAGTGCTATAAGCACAAGGAAGTTGAAAATGCATTAAATATGGTATTAAGGGTACTCTACGATGATGAAATCTACAAAGTTGCAAACAACTAAGACTGGCATCTAGCGTAGGAAACTGGTTGTCTGCCCAGTTTAAGATAAAGGATTTCAGAGAAAGTATTACATTCTTAGTATCTAAGTTCTTTTAAGATTACTAGAAAGAATGTTGATATTCTCTTAGGAATCCTATATTTATACATTGCTAGGAACATTTTAGCATTAGAAATTCCATGAAAAGGTTTATACCTTCCAAGATGGAATTTTCTTGTCTCTAGTCAAGTGTCGTTTGACAGTTAGTGAAATCAAGAATTATGAGACTAGTTTTGAAGATAGATGTCTCATGTGTGCTACGATATGTACTAAGTTTGATATTAGTTGTGCTTATGCATAGCAAGTGTATATCATATTAACCATGGCAAGGGACTTTGATTTACGTACATAATATACCATAGTGCTTGAGAAAGACTAATCGCTATATTCTAGTTTACCAGTCATTCATGTAATGTCCTTGGGGTTACACTGACTTAGTTTTATGACTGATCGCCTCAGCACCAGATCCAATTGGCAAGGCAAGATTTGAAAAAATTCCCATACATTGTGAAGTCATCCATAAAAATTCGAGGCCTTCCTCCAGTAGGTCCGAGAATATGCTCATCATGGATCTTTGGAAAGTTCCTGGCGCATTGCACAACCCGAAGGGCATCCTTCTGCATGTATATGTCCCGAAAGGGCACGTGAAGGTCATCTTCTCTTGGTCCTCTAGATCTACATATATTTGAAAATAACCTCTGTAGCCGTCAAGGAAATAAAAGTATTGCTTACCCGCTAGCCTCTCGAGCATCTAATCAATGAAGGGCAGCGGGAAATGATCCTTCCGTGTAGCTTCATTCATCTTCCTATAGTCGATGCACATCCTCCAACCTGTCACCAATCTTGTGGGAACCAACTCATTCTTGTCGTTTTTAACCACTTGAATTCCTGATTTCTTTGGTACCATATGGACTGGGCTGACCCATTTGCTATCTGGGATAGAGTATATGATCCCAGGGCTAGTAGTTTCAAGACTTCCTAAAGCACCCCCTCTCTCATGTTGGGGTTCAGTTTCCTCTTGTTCTCATGATGAGCCTTAGCACCCTCCTCTAGGCGGATATGATGCATGCATAGGTCTAGGATGATGCCCACCAAATCTCACAAAGTCCATCCGATGCCCTTCTGATTTCTCCTCAATACTTCCAACAATTCCCTTTCTTGTTCCTTGGTCAATCGGCTGTTGATGATTACCGGAAATGTCTCTTCATCCCCCAGATAGGCATATTTCAGATCAGGAGGCAATGTCTTCAACTCCTTCTTGGGCGAGATTGCCTCTTGTGGTTGTGGGTTCTTCTCCATACTCTTTTCTTCAAGCTCCCCAAAGTGGGTAATTTTTCTAGACTGCTCAATTCCTCTAAACTATTCAGTTGGGCCAAGTCACTTGATTTAGCTAAACCTGACTTTTGGCAAAATCCCATAATAAGCCTCATTAATTTCCTCATCCGTCAAGTCGCGTGTCACCAGTGCCTCGCACCAATTTACAACCTCTTTGTCAATGGAATAATCCAATTCAGCAGCCTCAAGTTGCCTTAGTAGAAGTTCAGTTTCAAGAAACTCCTGAACTAAAGGCGTAATTACATCAAGAGAGTGTAGATTCTCCATGTCTAGTGGCTTCTTCATGGCTTCATCAATGTTGAACGTGAATTTTTCGCCATGATAATCAAGACAAATTGTGCAATCTCTGACATCAATTATGGTCTTAGCCGTCCTCAAGAATGGCCTCCCCAACAAAACTCCACTTGATTCCCCTGCCTCTGACTCTTTCATTCGGAATACATGGAAATCCGCCGGATATAAGAAATTGTGCACCCTCACGATCACATTCTCCAAAACTCCCGTGCATGACCTGTTAGCTAATTGGATAACTACCTTCGTGTCCACTAGCCTGACTCCCGTTAGCTTCTTGTAAACCGAAACCGGTAAAACATTAATTGAAGCCCCTAGGTCG
Organism: Salvia splendens; assembly: GCF_004379255.2. NCBI lineage: Eukaryota > Viridiplantae > Streptophyta > Magnoliopsida > Lamiales > Lamiaceae > Salvia > Salvia splendens. Next base: position 23,385,725 of record NC_056035.1, read on the forward strand.
CACATAGAATGCTCGACGACGCCAATGATGATGGGAAAGGTGAAAATTCCAGGATCTGTTCTCTTTGAAGGAAGCCTTTTTTTCTAGATTACCGTTGACACACTTTCCGGATCATATTTTCCCATCAGCTTTCGCCTTCCCGACTATGAAATCCTTGATGAATCTATTGAACGATGGCAGCTTCAATGCCTGCAGGAATTGCAGGTTGATTTCTAGCTTCCCAAAATTTTCCATAAAATCGGTGGGGTCCCCCTTCTGCCTCCTAGGTTCATCCCGATATGGGTAAGGTTTGGCACGTTTGACCGCACCACTTGGTCCTTCATTATGGTCCTCCTCTTCCTGCCTTTTCTTCTCTTTGTACAACTCTTCAGGTTCCTCATGAGGAAGTACCGGGTCAGAAAAATGAGGCAACGACCCCTTTCCTTTGTCCAAGGAATCCTCTGTTCCAGTCTGCCCTCAGTTCATTAACTCACTTCCTTCGTCTGTCCCCCCCAAGGGTTCAGCATAGTCCTTCCCCGACCTCAGAGTAATCTTGCTAATGTTGGCTCCGTCTGGCATCTTGACAGTGGCGGGAAGGTAACCATTATGCCCGCGTATCTCGTTTAATGTAGTTTCCATTTGGGAGATTTGTTTGGTGAGCATGTCCAGGGCTGCCTCGTGTTCTAGCTGAGCATCTTGTAGCCTGTGTACCACATCATTGTTTGCCTGCATGTTTCCTTGGATATGCTGTTCAGAGTTTAGCAAGTTATCACGACCACAACTCCCTAGTCAAAGAAAGTGTAGCTATTTCGCGACTAAAGCTTACTAAATGGTCCCAACTCTTCACAAAAGGATAATCAATTCAAGAGAAACATTGTCTGAATGTGAAAGAGAGTACAATCATACTGAATCAGAGTATTTTCTGGGCATTGTCTTTAATAAAACAAATTCTAGATTCTCGCAGCGGAAGAGTACCAAGACAGTGCAATATGTATGAAGACATACTACATCAGCTATCTCCTTCTTGCCTAACTTAGTTTACTTTCTTCCCAACACCTCCTCCGCCGCGACAACAATCAACCTGCACATTAAGGAAAACAATATGCAGGGCTGAGTACTTGGTGCACTCAGTTGGCTCATGCCGAAAACATTTTCTCTTTTAGTTGTCAGCCAAACTGAGTGAACAGGGGGTTTTTCTGAAAACAAGTCCCGGACACTAAAAACTGTTATTTCTTTCTGAAAATAGACTGCAGTCATTTAAACTTCTCATGATATACCATATCTAATCTGGTGAGCCGGGAATGTGGCCACATTCCAACGGTCACCGGACCGGCCAACGCTGGCGCTAGCTCACGGTCCCTGTGTGTACACTAGTCCGAGTAGGGTTTGCGGCCCTACTGGGACCCGAATTTGATTAAACTGGTTTGGCATAGCCAAACTTATAGGCAATCATAAATCAAAACTGGGCATGACAACTCATTCAAAATATTCATGCTTTTCACATAAAACACATTCTGAAAGAAAAAAAGCCCACCTCGTTTGCTTAACTCTTTCAAATGGGCACTTCCTGACTTGAGATTTACTCGTCGAGCGTCGACGTTCCTTTACAAATATAATGTACTTAAATTAGGCTTTAAGTAATCATTTATCTTGCATGTATGCATGCCTAAGCGTCCATTTATCTTGCATGTATGCATGCCTAAGCGTGTGTTTATTATTTTATTTCCTTTCTTCTAAATTTAGGAAATCTTAATTCTTAATTAAATCAACGATTTAATTTATTCTGAATCTGGCCGATCTATTCGGGCATAATAAATTTCCGGATTATCTTAATTAGTTTAAAATACTTTATGTGACTAATGAAATTCTCATCTATTTATTTACTGGGTACCATTTCAACACGGCTTAATAACTTCCTTTTCTTCCGTGGCTTAGGGAATAAATTTTGTTACGTTTTTTTTAACTATTCTAAGGTAACGGCTCCAATTAAATTAATGGGCCAAGAATTAAATTCCCAGGCCCAGTTTAGGAATCAACTATTCCGGCCCAGGATGTATCCTTTTTCTTTTAGCAAACTGGCCCAGCTTTTCTTCTTCTCTCTCCTTTTTTTTATTACAATGGCCCAAGTGATATTAAATCAGGCCCAATTGGAGAATAAAAAAAACCCCAAGACATATCGTCTCTCTCCACCTCTCTTTCTCAATTTCTTTATCCCATTTCAAAACAAATCCCCAATTTGGGAGAGAAACTAAACCCTAGCTAAATCGACCACCTCTCCTCGCCGTCTCACAGCGTTCGTCGCCATCTACGGCGCCACCCATCACATCCTACCGAAGTGCTCCACCGTTGCCGACACCCCTCACCTTGTTTACTCTCGGTTTCCCTTCATGATTTGAACGGAAACTCATCAATCGGGGGAAAAGCGTCGGACCTGTCGGTCAGGTCATCGGGAGCTGAGCCGGCCGTCGCGTGGACTCCCACGCTCTTGGTGATGCCAGAGTGCCGCCTCCGTCCCTCCATTCTCGTCGCAGTCCATTTGCCGTGGCCGATCGGCCCAGCAGCGGCGCTGCTACTTTTCGTTGCTAATCTTTCACCGCCGGAGGAAAAAAGAGGGCATCGCCTCATTTTCTCCCTCCGTGAACACGACTTCACCCTGCGCATGTGAAGCTCGTTAGGGCGGTGCCGTCTCTGCACCAGGAGCTTCCGCGGCTGCCTTTGCGGCGTTGCCCTCGCCGGTGGCCTCCGGGCAGTTTCTCGTATCTAAAGCTAAGTCTTCCTTACTTAGCTCATTTATGACTTCTTTAGACGACACCGGTTCTGATTACATGTTTTAGCATTAGACAGGTTATGGTGATTTGATCCTTGTTCATGAGCATCTATGTTCCTAGGTTCTTATGTTCTAGCTATTTGTTTGCTCTAGACGAAGCAATCATGGTGTTAAGGGGATTACCTCTTGTGAAAGTGTTGGTTTGAAGTTGTCGGTCGCTGGCTATGCTAAAAAAAACCGAGCTCCCTGCTCACAGTGTGGTTCTCTTCACCTCTCACTTGCTATCTATCTGGGTGGAAGTGTTGTGGTGTGGTATAGTGTAACCGAGGGGTTTAGCATGTGTATATATACACATATCTTGTAACTTAAAGCTGCAAAGGCTGAGTGTTGGCTGGAACAAGGGATCCACAAGCTGTGCAGCTGGCTGCTCTCTCTGAAGCTCTGCAGAGCATGTACCCTGAGTCCCTGTTTTCCCTCTAACTGATTTTGGTGGCTTTTGGAGGTGTACTCGTGAATTAAATGTGCCATTGCAGCCTTATGTGTTGTACCATGATTGTAGTCCTTATTTCCCCTGTCTGTTGTAGGTTTTCTTTTCTTATTTTGGCTCTGTTTCGCAGGTCCAGGGTGGGGCAGAGGTTGTTGCTGGCAGTGCAGGTCCTTGCTGCACTCCCCTTTACTTTGGCTTACTTGGCAGGTGTACAGAGGGAGGTACAACCCATCAAATGCAGCCTTGCAGTGGGGCAGTTGCTGGAAGTGAAAATCTGCCGGCTGGGATCTGCTGGGGTGCCTTTTTTGCACTATTACAACAGCCTTATGTGGGTGAGTCCTTCCCTTCTTCCTACTGTTTTTTCCTTTGGTTAGGCAGTCCGTTTCCTTAGCCTCTTTGTTCCTCTACTGAACCTTGCTGCCTTTCAGGTTTCAGTGTCGTAGGCTTCTGGGGCGATAATCCATCCCTCGGCCTAGAAAATCCTTCGGATCAAATGGCTCTCCGGACTTGGCGTAATGCATAGCGGGGTCCGAAAAGGAATCGAGTCTTCCCCTTTTTCTTCTTCATGTGGCACGATTGCTTAAGGTTATGTAATAGGTCTTGTAGAGTGAAAACTTAATCGAGTCTTGTAGTAGTTTCACTCGTACATTTTCTTTATTTTTATCATCAATATTTGTAATACACGATTTAAAATGGAAACTCTAGATATCATGTTTTGTTCGCTCAAGAATATAAATGAATTCTCTTTTATCTTTCTACTTTGAAACTTTAGTCTTTATTTCATCAATTCTCGAGAAATTAGATCTCGGCTATTACACAAGTCTCCAATCAGCTCCTCTGTTCCCTTGGGTTGCTTGGCCGTCGGCTGGCTGGAGGTTGCTCCCGGTGGATTACCGGAAGAGGATCCTGACCCATGATGGAAATTTCCTTGTGGTCATTGATTTCCCTGTTGTTGCGAGGGAACACTTGAATTCTGATTCTGGTAGCTTCTCTGATGCGGTGGAACATAGGAGACCATTTGATTGTTCTGATTCATGTTCTGCCAGTGCGGCTGATTTTCCTGTCCCCTATTGTTGTTCCAGTTGTTCTGCCCTTCGTGGTTCCGATTCTGCCATTGGGGTTGCTCCTCATGCTGCTGTGGATAACTGATAGCCGGCTGCTGTTGATAAGTTATGGCCGGTGGTTGCTGGTAGGTAATAGCAAGTGGTTGTTGATACGTGCTAACTGGTGGTGGTGGCTGACTCTGGTTCTGATCTGACCATTTGAAATTTGGGTGTTCTCTCCATGGAGTTTCTCTCTGTTTCTCGGGCACCCAGTTCCCATTAGGGCTCCAATGCCCACCAGCACTCATCTGAGCTTGAAGATCAGGGAGACGGTCCGTAGCTGGGATACATCCCTTCCTGGTTTACTACATCATTCACTTTCTCCTGCGGGACAGGCTGATTCTGTTTCTCCACCGCGGCCAACAGCGCCTTTTCCATTTTGTCCATGCGAGCCTCCATTCTCTCCTCGGCTGTGTCTGCATAGGTATTTACTAGCACCTGCCTCAAGATTGTGGTACGTGGGTTATCATATGCCCTCTTGGCATTGATCAATCTATCCAGCACTCTTTTGGCCTCACTCACCTTCAGTTTAGAGAAGTCACCACCTCTCGAGGAGTTCATTAGATCTTTGCTCTCAGGGGTTAGTCCTTCATAAAAAGTGTTGTAAACATCGGCTTCCACAATACGGTTATCCAGGCATGTATCGAGCAGTCCTTTGTATCTTCCCCAGTATTCACTTAAAGTTTCCTCACTATCCTGTCGGGCTCCTGGAATCTCCTTCAGGGCATTTGTTTTTGTGGAGGGAAAGAAGTAATCCAAGAATATTTGTCGAAACTCCGACCAGGTCCTTATAGATCTCTGAGGCAACCTCATGAACCAGGTGTCAGCTTCGCTTTGTAATGCGAAAGGAATAGCGCGCAACCTGTAATCTTCCTCGCTTGATCCCATTGGTCGCTTCTGAATCCTACAAAGTTTGCAGAATTCGTGCAGGAAGGTGTACGAGTTCTCCACTCTTCGCCGGTAAAAATGTGGCATGACCGCCAGGACATTGTTCTTTATCTCGATCCCTGACTGAGCTGGGGTCAACACTATGGCCTGAGAAGGCTCGCCGTCTATGTGGGCGTTCAGGGATCCAATCTCGGAATCATTATCTTCTACATCCGCCATTGGAGCAGGTTCTTCCTCTGGCTCGGTTTCTTCCCTTTTTAGTTCGGCAAACGGGAGTGTATCTTCCTTCTCTTCAGAGCTTGAATGTGATGGCCCTCCTGTGTTCAACCCAGACCTGGTGACAACGGGGTTAGCTGTTGCTCTTCTCCTCCAGTTACCCTCTGTGTCTCTCCAGTTCACTGTGTTGTTCCAGTGTCCAAAATTCAGGCTCCGGTACATAAACTGCGAAAGAAAATAAACAAAAAAATCAACTATTTACACCAAATATCTCAAACACATGCGCATAAAAATACCATCCATCCCCGGCAACGGCGCCATTTGAAAGCTAGCAAGAGGTTTCCCTCAACCTAATGACTCTAGTTCACACAATAGATTTTAGTATGTCGATATTGCTCAACTAATCAAGTCAATGATGAAGAGATCAGGTAGGCAACTATCCATTCGTTGGTTATGCAAACGGAGAGGCTTAGGGCCTTCAATACCTTAACCCACAATACTATAGACTAGTAAAGGGAAGTAAGAGTCGAATCCCACAGGGACAGAGGCATGTCGAGTTGTGTATGAGACATGTTAGGGGGTTGGCTGCTGCCATGCTTCACTATTGGTGGGTTCACTAAAATTACTCAAGCAATAAACTAACCTGATCAACTAAACTATTAACATGAGACAACATAACTTGAATTGATCAACTCATATATAAACCACACGTCAACCTAACAGCGGGGTCCACTGAGAGGAAAGCGCACTACAAAAAGCTGCAAATAACAAAAAGGTGACAACGACTGCGATCCTAACGACCTTCTTCTTCATTAAGCATCTAAAACGTCATGACTAAGGAAATCAGAGCCTATGACATTAAAACAAGAAACAAACAAATCAAAACACAAATCCATGCGAATTAAACCAAGATAAAACAAATCTAAGGTATCTATTCTAAACTCATGAAAGTTAACGAAGTGAAACTTGGATCTAACTACGAAAAATCGGAAGACATAGCAACAGAGGTAATCTAAACACGATCCAACTTCGAAATCACCGAATCCAACCCAACATGCATCACATACTTCATCCTAACTTCAGATCTAAACATAAATCACTGAGTTACGCAGAGCATTCTTCCAAATTAGAACATGACTAAGCTTAATCAAAGAAACACGAACAGAGAACATCAGATCCAACACAGCTTGCATTGAAAACTCCATTTCACAAACGATCCTCAATAAACAAAACAGAATTCCAAAGCTCAAATTTAGAAGATCGATCAGCAACAAGGAACAGAGTAGAGACTAAACAAAATAAAAACTAAAATTCGGAAGAAAACATGAACGAAAACTAAGCAACAATTATTTTGACCCCTCGGGTTTTAAAGAAAAACAAACTATGAATGCTTCTTAGGTAGATCTGCGTCTCTTCTTCCTTGACGAGGAAGAAAAGAGGACGGTTGATGTAGAACTGCGGCTCCGATGACTCCTAACTCCCGTGCTCCATGCTTGAAAATGTAAACGAGGACTGCGTAGTGACTGAGGTGATACTGGACTCGAAAAAAACTCCCCTTTTGCATGCATTCTCCTTGTTATTTATAGGATGATGTTGGGCCTAAATTCCTAGGTTCCCTTGAGATGGCATCTTTACTTCTCTCTCATGTGACTCATCACTTCATGTGGTGCACTCCACTTGATCAACTTGTCGGCTAGGCAAGTTCCGCTGCTTGTACGCAACTGATCAACCTAGCTCCATTTTTTGCCATTTTCCACTCCTTTATCGAGTTGATCAAGTCGATCATGCATTTGCCGCTTTTACACTTTATGGCCCCTACACACTTAAATTCACCATTTTTTCGCACATTATCAACCCGGTTAGTTTAATAAACCCCTACAAAACCATGCTTGTAATGAGCCCTATCAAGTGTGCATGTAATGTGTAATTTGTGTTTATTGTGTAGTACGTGAAGTATGTGTATTTTGTGTAGTGTGTAATAAAGTGTATAGTGTGTACTTGAAGTGTAGTGTGGATTGTGTAAGGTGGTGTAGAGTGTATATACACAGTGTATATTGTACATAGTGTGTAACCTTTTGCATAGTATGTATGATTTGTGAATAGTGTGGTTTATGTTGTGTATAATGTGTTTATAAATGTGTAGCGTGTGTATTACGTGCAGTGTGTATTTTTTGTTGTATTATATGTTGGTGCAATGCATATATTTTGTATATAGTGTGTGTCGTGTTTGTGTATAGTGTGTGTTTATATTTTGTATATAGCGCGTATTGTGTTATTTGTGAATAGTGTGTGTATTGTGTTTAATGGGTGTATTTTGTGTATAGTGTGTGAAGGGTGTATATTATTGGTGCAATACTTGAATATTGCGTTTAATGTGTGTATATAATGTCTTCATAGTGTGTGCTATGCTATTTTCTGTGCGTGTCTATTTTGTGTAGTGTGAGTGTAGAGTATTACGTGTAGTGTGTGTATAATATGAGTAGTGTGGGTATTTTGTGCATAGTGTGTGTATTTTGTGTTTAGCGTGTGCATATAGTGCTTGTATTTTGTTTATAATGACTTCATAATGTGTGCAATGTTAGTATTTTTTGTACGTGCAAATTTTGTGTGTAGTGTGAGTGTAGAGTAATAATGTGCAGTGTGTGTATAATGTGAGTAGTGTGGGTGTTTTGTGCAAACTTTGTGTATTTTGTGTATAGTGTGTGTGTAATTGTGTATTATCTATGTGTATATAGTGTATTTGGTTGTAGTGTGTGTATATTGTGTATGTATATTTGGTTGTAGTGTGTATAGTGTATGTATTTTGTGTATAATGTATATTTTGTTTATAGTGTGTGTGTGTGATGTGCATATCTTGCATATAGTGTGTGTAGTGTGTAGTGTGTGTAATGTGCGTATTTTGTATATTTTTTAGCATAGTTTCCATGTAATGTGTGTATTATGTATAATGTGGTTCTTGTGCGTATTGCGTGTATATTGTCTATAATGTGTGTGTTTTGTTTATAGTGTATTTAGTTTGTTTGTTTCGTCTATATTGTGTATTTATATTAAGTGTATATAGCGTGTGTATAGTACGTGGAGTATATGAAGTGTGTGTGTAGTGTTTTTTTTTTCTGTGTGTATATGTGGGTGCAATGCTGGTATGTTGGTACCGAGTAAAGGTCAATTTTGGTCGTAAACATATGACTAAAATACGAATTTGGTCCAAAATATTCATTTTTAAAAAAACAGGTCTATAACAAATGAAAATGTCAACAAGTCATCACTAAACTTGAAATCTTTACGAATCTGCAATGGCGGTGCACCGTGGCGGCGACAGAAGACCCTAAGGAGAGAAAGTTAGATATGAAGATGGAGAGGTGGCGGGCGCTGCGCTAGAGCAGCGGACGACAGTGGTAGGAATTGAGGGGTAGGAGGATTCTCTGGTTTCCAATCAGGGTTAAAAATAAATGAGGTGGAAGAAGAGTTTGATATGTAGGGTTAATGTTTATTTCTTGTTGGGCTGCAGTGAATAAATGAAGAGTGGTCCAAAATTAAAAAAAATTAGTTATTTATTTATTTGTGGGCTGGATATGAAAGATGGTCATGTCCCAGTTTCAAAAATAATTCTTTTGGGACGAAGTGTTAATAATTAATTTTAGCCTAAATTTAAGTATAGCTACAATTAATAAGTTTTAATTACTCATTATTGTGTAATTAATTAAGCTTAAAATAATTTAATTCATGCTTTGAATTAATTTTTTAAATCTAACATAAGCCAAATAAATATTTGGGAACTTAAGATTAATCTCAGAAAGGGAAAAACTCGCCATCGTGAAACAAGGAATTTATCTCAAAACCTTGGAAAGCGTACTGAATTTTCTATCCTACATACTAGTGTGGATAAATATTAAATTTATTTTCAAGGGATATTTGAGAAAACTCGAACTTATATTCGTTGTTTATTTTTAAAAGATGTTGTCTTGCCATAAATGTTTTGTGTATAATGCCTATATGTTTTGGCTAAGGCCAAGAGAGTTGTTAATCGAATTCGGGTCCAAGTGAGGAGGGTGGTGTCCCTACTCGAACTAGTGTACACGAGAGACCTATG